>NC_138663.1:97409685-98694963 GCF_964273445.1 Streptopelia decaocto
AGTTGGGTTTTGATCAGAGTACCTTTCAGAGCTTAGTAAATAAAGAATGATCCTGTTTCTTCCTTTGCTCTTCCCTCTGTCTCTTCCTTTATATTATGGTTTAATAGTCAACATTTCCTAGTTATTGCAAAGGGATACAATGCTCATTTGAAATAGAAACACACTTGTGCTATCTTGTTAGCTACTGACTTCAATATTAGATTAATCTTATAATTAACACAGGGTTTGTGTTTTTTGGTGTTTTTTTTTTTTTTTTTTTTTTCTCCTAAGGGCTTGTTTAATATGCTCCCTTGGAAACAGGCAAACATAACTAAAAGCTACAGCAGGCAGACAAAATCAATTATTTCTAATGTTTTAATGGATTGGCACAGTGAAAAGCTGCATTATATACATTTGTACATTTATTCTCTCTTTCTAGCTTTAAACATATTTCATCCACAGTGTTCAAAATTCTCTGATAGTCAAACAGAGTCTATCAAAACCATTTCAAAAGGCACATGTGACCAAAAGCAAAAGAAAAAAACTAAACGGTTCGTGACATACAACAAGAGGATACAAATCTAGTCTCTTTTGGCTTTATTCAATATTCATAGTGTGATCAAAATGATATAAAGAAAATACTGCTGATAAAAAATGCTTCAGAACATCTGCTCAGAATGTACTTTTTTTTTTTTTTTGTCACAAGCTGCTTTTTATAAAGGATATGGGGTATGTGGGATACTTTATAACATGTTAACTTTTATTTTGAAATTTTATCTTGCACATGTAGATATAAATATTTGGTATATTTAAATGTGTGGGTTTTGATGACACTGCAGTAATTGCATCTATGAAAACGATGGAATGAATAAAGTTTTCACAGTTTAATCATCGCTGACTCTGCTCTGGCCAGTGGTGTATCCGCATTACCTTTATATTTGTGCCATTGCTCTTATCTTTATGCACAAAATTGCCAGTTTAGATTGGGATGACATGTGTGTCCCAGTTTTCCTGAAATCAGTTACTTCAAAACACTTCAATATTGTGATAAAATTAGTACTACCTGCTGCATTTCCACTTATTTTTTCATGTATTTTCTACTGGGAAGGAGTTTGTCTAAAATATGTTGCCCTCCATTGTTGATGCATAACATTGTGAGAGGCTGGGAACATGAGAAGGACAGACATTCATTACAGTGAAGTTAAACTCTTCCTTGTCAGACAAGGTCTACCCTTGGCATCAAAGTGTTACCTCCAGAAGATACACCGTAGAAAATAGATCAGGTTGAGAGAGCTGTTAATCATTTTGTTGGCCTGTACAGAGTTCTCTTAACTCACAAAATATTTAATTCCCTCTGAGCACTGTCAGTTTGATGTAGTATGAACTACTCTAACATTGCTGAGAGGGTAAAATCTAACAAAGTTTTTCTAAGAAAATAATCTTGTAACAGTGAGTCAACTCAATGGAATTCTCATTAAATAAGCAACAAAGCAATTATATTTGTGGAGGGTGAATATGTAATCATCAGAAAGGCAGCCGTGTGTCTCACAGTCCTTGTCATAGTCCAGAAAAGAAGAGAGGTGGATATAATGATATACAAGAACAGCTTTCAGGTAAAGGCAGTCCAACCATATTTTGTTTGTTATACTTACCACTTCAGTTAAAAAAACAAAATGGTATTTGCAAACAGTGTCCTTTGGAGCAGAATATTTCAGTAAAACCTTTCAGAATGATATTCCAGGAAGCACTGTCTTCAAGAAAAGAAAAAAAATTATTTTTCAAGGGAACTCTAAAGAATTCACATTATTTTTCACTAGCACAGCACTGCCCTGAAGAGTTCTGACATTTTGAGGAAGAATGCTCCATTCTTTCTTAGGCTTTTCTTCCTAATTCATAGCTTGTTTAGTTCCTGAGTGACTGTCAACAAATCCTGCTATGATCACTATGGCCTTTCACAGGATTTGGTCAGTCTATCTAGACTGCTTTCCAAACAGTGTTCTAACAGGAGCCTCAAGACTTGCCTTGCTATGTGTTCATGGAAAAACCCTAGAAGCATGTCCCTGGTTACAGGCAGAAGCTAGTGTGCCTGCCTTGGTAGACTAGCAGGAATACTATGTGTTTTTTAATTCATTAGTATGGGACTAGGCTGTTTGAAAAATTAAGTAAAATAAGAACACAATATTGTGTTCTGAAACAACCATTATTTTTCTTATGCTGTCTTCAAATGACACTTTAAAGTGAAATAAATTTGTAGTGAATGAAATTTTTCTATTTGGGAAAAAACCTCACAATTTTCAGGTTTTCTTGGGTTTGATTATTTTTGGGGGAGCGGTTCAGCTTGGTATATTTATTTATTTATTTATTTATTTATTTATTTATTTTATTTATTTATTTTATCTATATTTAACCAGACTGTTCCTTGGCCTTGATGACCTGTTGACCAGTTTATCAAAACTACTAAGTCACCACAACCTTTTCTAATGAAAAAACCTGTTTGATCAGATATGTTCCAGCAAAATGGTTTTAACAATGTGACATTTAAAAACTGTTCACCCAAGAAACCTGTATCAGATAGAAAAAGAACATCATTATCTTCTTGCTCACTCACCTCTTTTCTACCTTTGGTTATGTCACAGTTGCTATCAATGCATTGCTATCTGGTTCTGGTCTGAGTGGCTCACACTCTGCAACCTGACATCAGTCAATACTCTTTTGAGACTGGGAAATTCTGCTAGCTCCATTTGCAATAAAGAACTAAATCAGATGTCTGTCAGCAGTCTGAAAATCCCTGATCTAGCCATAATGACTCCTCTACATGTGCATATGAGACTCTGGAAGAAGTCTTATGCAAAGGCTATGACAAACTACTTTAGTGGACCATAGTCCCCCAACTAAACTGAAAAAGAAGTTAGGCTCTGAAATATAATAAAGTCCAGAATAATGAGTGTGTGGGAATGTAATTGGTGTTCAAGTCAAATACAGAAGAAATGTTTATTTTGGTGAATGTTCAGTTCAGTCTTCACAGCTTATTTCAGCCTTGGTCTCCTGAGATGAGACTTCTTTCAGAGGTTTCAAATGAGATGGAAATGACTTTACAATTTATTTAGAAGGTATAAGTACCACAGACGTGGGTTGGATTTGAACAGGAGCAGAGACAGTGATATGACATAGAAAGATGTTCTATTAACAGCAATTTCCTGAAACAAAAGTACCCACACTTATACTATGTATATTACATATGTGTATATTATATGTATTTATTTTTCTATTTGCTCTTAGTCCTACATAATCAGTTTATAATATTTCTGGGATTTGTGAAGTAAATTGTAAAGCATAATATCTAAATTTCAGCAAAATATTACACTGACCTTTTTGCAGCAGAACTATATATTATGTGCTGACTATTGTCAGCTGTAATAAAATAAATCCCATTGAATCAAATCTGGTAGATTCTAAATTATGTCTGTTTTTAAGAAACAGTTTGAAAGGTGGTGTCAACAAGTCTATTAACTACAAGCCCCATGTTTTACCATGTCATTATCCCTCAGAAAAAATAAAAATTAAAAACCAAACAAACAAAACCAAAACCAAACCACAAAACAGAAGCAAAACTAATCAAGTTTCTCTTTTTCTGCGGGTCCACTGATATCCATGTCTTTCAGATCAATAGCTTCCTTTACTTGAAATATGTAATAGAAAAGAAAACTGGCAAGCGGTTACTTTTTTTTAGTGAGCACCCCAGTGGGCAGACTGTTAGGCATGCTTCCTTGAAAACATATATAGCCTATGTCCTGCAATTGGTTCTGCATGGACAGGTTCCACTTCTGTGTAGTGCTCTGATGGAATTTCTGTTGCTTTCTAGGATTCTAGAGATAATGGGTTCAGCCAAGGACCATGAATCTGCTATCAGAGTTGTAATTACAGGATTGAGGCTTTTATTGCTCTTTCTTTCAGCTTTTATGTCTACACGTACATAAACCTGCTTGAAAGAATTGTAAGCTAGGAAGCTTATCTGCTGTGCTTTAGCAGTACAGCACAGACATTACTACAAGAGGGAAGCTGCAGCTGCAAAATTGGTTGGAATAACTCAGAAAAAACACTTAAGTTGCTAAGACACAATAAAACCTGTGATTCCATGTCCATATAATTAGTTGTGTCTGAGATAGTTAGCTACAAACTTGCTGGTACATTTATTTATTTATTTATGTATTTATTTTTAAGAAATATTTCATGTTTAAACAAATGCAAGAATGGAAATTCCAGAAATCTTTCAAGAACTAAGTAACAATACTTATCAAGTTGTGACAGTGCAGAGAAGGCTTATTCACTTAGGTAGGTCTCTAACAGATTCCCATTAGAAGGTGTCTTTAAAAAGCTGATTGTATTAAATACATGATGGATAATATTCTCTATCTAAATAACTATTTTACAGATTACTTTCTCCCAATTAATTTTCATAAGGAAGATTTCACACTTATTCCTTTACAGGACTAAAAAATAGATATATAGATTTACAAAAGACAGGAAAAAAAATGTTTGCCATGTCTGTAATCACTAAGTTTCAGTTTAATTAAAATTATAACAAAAATACTTTCAGTGGTGGAATTATAGGTCAGGGAATCATTACTTTAGGTCATAGTACTAGCCAGAGTTCAGGAACTTAAAGCCTTTCACCTGCTTTTCTGTTTCTTTTTGTCCTCAGTTTAAAAAGGCTGTAGTAGAACCTATCTTTCATCCTAATTCCATCTTGCTTCCTGCACTGTAGTTCATTGCAGAGTATGTCCAATGAAGAATTGCAAAAATTTAAAGGAAAAACAAACAAACAAACAAGACCACAACAAACAAACAACAATGAAACCAAACCAACCAAATAATGCCAGTGGTACCATGTTTTTGAATTACTTTTAGGGTTCCAAAAATGCTAGTGCTTGTAGTAAGTTAGAATAGGTCTTGTGCTTTTACAGTTTGTGCCTTCAGCCAATTACTCCAACAATGCCTTTTAGCAGCCACAAACTAGTGAAAAACAGGCAAGTCAGTATTACACCCTTTTCCACATGAACATCTTCTATGCCAAAAGGATACAGGGAGGTAAACACATCATTACTGTAGCAGCACTCCACCACTGGGGAATCCTCTTTGACTGAAAAAATCCTACAGTGTCTATTAAAATGACTTTATGTCTTTAATATACTGGACAGTTAAGACCAATGTGAGTCTGGAGATTTGGAACAGTAAAACCTTTCTGGATGGAAAATCTTCTACCATTTATCAGCTTCTTTCAGGCAACAAACACTACTTTCTCAAGGAAAAAAAATAAAGAAACAAACAACAAACCAAACCACAAACCAAACAAAAACCACCATAGGTAATGGGAAAAAAACAAAAACAAAACCAAAAGAACACCACAAACAAACAAACAGAAAACAAGGAAAGAAACAAAGACAGCAAAAGGGAAAAAAACAACATTTTGTGTTCTGATTTTTCACTTAAATCTTCATTTCACATTTTCATTTTGGGTATGTGATTTAAAGCTTCAGTTCAGTACAAGAGGTCACTAGAGAGAAGGGCTTTTCTCAGAAATGCTCAGAATGGTTTGATCATCATTCAAATACTGATGAACTAAGAGTGTCATCATGCCCACAAAGAGAATATTTTGGCATTCACCCTGTTCTTAGTGAAGAATAAAAATAGAAGCCTTTGAACATAAGAATAAGTGCAGTAAAGAAAGCAAACAAGATGTTAGTTTGCATTGCTAGAAGTAGCTAATTTAGTTGAGATGCATCTTTGAATTTTTTTGAAGAGATTGAAATTTGAATTTTGAATTTGAAACTTTGTTTTAAATTTGAAATTTTCTTCCATGGGATTAGCCTACACTCCTCTGAGGAGTGCAATACTGAAATGCACCCACTTACATCCAAAGTTATTGCATATTAACTTTAGCAGGACTCAATCCTGTGTGAATCATAAAATTTAGAGCACATATGCCTGCATATGTGTGTGTCTGTAAAATCTTATGTTTCTGTTTTGCAGTGGGATTCTTTCGTGAATCAGCTCATATTAAAAATCATATGTTTTGATGGGTGCTTTGGACAAATGTTGAATTCAACTGAACTAATAGACCAAAGTTCAAGATATTTTTTGCAGTCAAAGAAAGAAATTCCACCATATGTTCCTCTTTATTATTTAGTAGGGAGTTTCAGATTTCTCAGACTTAAAACATATGTAGAATCATTTTAACAGGCTTAAGCAGTAATTTGTGTCAGTAAGAACTAATAACACAAATCTAAAGTACCTTTCATGGAAAGTACATTAGTCACCAAAAAAAAAAAAAAAAAGAAAAAAAAAAAGAAAAGAACTAAGCCCTTCTTGTTTACTAGTTCTGGGTGAGTTGTTTTGTGGGTGAGTCGCCATATAGGTGAGCTGTTGCTTATTTTCTCCACAGCTTCAATAAAGCTTTATTTTATAATATGTCAGATTCTATCACTCTTTGCACCACACCACACTGAATACAGCCTGTGTAGCTCTTATAAAGCTAGCTTTAGTTCAGGCCACAGTCACAGTAGGGAAGCAACCATCACATAAAAGACTGAGCGTTCAAAGGTATCATGAGCCTCCAAACAGAACACTGCAGAACTGCAGGACCTTAAGCAAGTATTCAGTGGTCACTGAAGTTTTACTGCTATTACAGCTAGATTTAATGCAGGCAAGAGGTAAGTAAATATAGATGTTTGTGTGTCCTGACTCACTTTTATCTGACTATATTTTTGGAATAAGCACTGAGCCTGAAAACATGCATACATATTAAAAGATGTTATCTTTCCTCAAGTGAGTTACAGTTTAAATGGAAGCAAATGCTGGGAGAGAGTAATCTTCAAATCTAAACCCCCTGTATTCTCTTCGTAGGGAATGTTATTTTACCTTGCTACAGTAATACAAGGTATATTGCTACAGTAATTTATCATCTAGCAATGCATATGTAACTTCGTCAGGTTCCTTTAGTGTTTAGACCACTGCTACAGTTACTGAAGTGGGTTGATTATGATAGTAGGGTAACTTAGACGTATCTGTGATAACTGTACTAAAAGCTGGCTAAGCACTGAAGTAACAAATCTCTAGTCACTTTAAAATCACTGAAACTTGAGTAGGTAGATTAACATTACCTTGGATACACTGACACAGTGTTTCAGACAGGGTGGTGTAGGCACATCCTTTGTACATAGTTGGTGATCACGTCCACTCTTATTGATCTGATGAAAATGAGCTGAAAGCCTTGGGAAGAAGGAGCTGAATGTTTCCAAATGAAATATGACCCCATTATAAAGTTGTGGATCAAGAGTGTAACATTTAAAGGACTTTTAAACATTTCTTTCTGGAGGAAGTACATACAGAAACAGTAGAAAGAATCAGACGAATTAGGCATGGGAATTAGGTTATTAAAAGGGGGCTAGTGAACATCATAGAAAATAAAAAACATACTTCAAATCTTACCAATACCCTGAAATTACCTATGAAAAACATGACGATAGCAAGTTGTGTTTCTCTCCTATAGTGCTAATAAATACAGATGGATGCATTCTACCTTTTGTGACAAAAACAACTGTAGTGGCTGCAATGGTCAGTCATTAAAGGCATAATTTATCAGGTTTGAATTTTAAGGGCCAGCTGCTTTTATATATGACCGAGAGATTCTGCAGCTTTGGGAGAGAAACGGGGATGCAGTCAGCAGGAGGAGCCGCAACATCAGAGGTGAAGCTGGTACCCAATAGAAGTAAAATACGCTTGCAGGCTGTGGTAGCTGTTGACCAGAAAGAGCAGTGGAAGCTGCCCTGGTAGTAGGTGAGAGGGAGAGTTGAGCTGCAAATGGCTGAAAAAAGCCTGAGCTGGGGAGAGAGTGACAGGCATTTTGTTTTAAGACTCATTCTTTTGAGAAAGAGAGAGAGAAAGAGGCAGAAAGGTTAAATAAAGTTTCTAACACCTCTTTTCAAGGAAATTTGGCTGTGGCAATGTTTGTTTTCCTCACAATTGAGTATTGCTAGAGGGAAAGAAAGGCAGAAGAAAAAGGACAGAAAACTGGGAGTATTCCTGGCATCACCCGTTCCTGTATGGTGGAGGTTTACCAATGGAGAATTGTGAGCTTTTCAGTGGAGCAGTGGAATTTCAATGTGATTAAAGAGCAGGTAAAATGTAGTTAATAACTATGCCAGATGGAGCTTCTTCTGCTGGGGATTCACTTCAGAAACAGAGAAAATATTGGTAAATATGGGCTCTGTCTATTTACATTTAAAATCTGGGGAAATCTTGACATCCGGTTTTGATGTTTGGCCAGGAAAAACAGTTATCCTGAGCAATAAAGGTGATAAGAATGTTAATTTGAGCAGAGACATCAAGAGCTATTTGCATGGTAATCAAGTCTGCATCAGAAAAGCCTTCAAATGAAGGCAGAAGTTCTCACATAAACAAGAACAGGTTTCTGCCTTGTGACTGCTTGAGTGCTGAGCCATACAGAACTGAATATTTTGAAACATAATCTTTGACTATGACATTGATGAACAAGAGAGAGATTAGTTGTTGAGTAAAAGATGGATCCTATCCTTACATAAGATTCTGTTTCAGGGAGCAGGAATACTTTCAAAAATCAGAAAGCTAAGCAAAAACCAGAAACAAACAACCAAAAAAAACCCTAAAAGCTATCAGTACAAAGTAAAACAGAGAGAAATTGCTGAAATTAGCTTTTCTTGACAATACATTATAAAAATAGATATCAGTATGTTGGCAGACACACGAACCAGAAAAGGAGAATAAAACCCAAAAGCCATTAAATGACCAACAGGGTTGGATTGCTTTCTAGTGTCACACAACCACAAGAGCCATAAATCTACCATTGACTTCACTCAAAGGGCTGAGAGGAGCTGTGGAGCAGGGAAAGTTAAAATTGGATATTAGGAAAAATTTCTTCACTGAAAGGGTTGTCACATATTAGAACAGGCTGCTCAGGGAAGTGGTTGAGTCACCATCCCTGGAAGTATTTAAAGGATTTGTGGATGTGGCACTTAGCGACATGGGTTAATGGTGGACTTGGCAGTGTTAGGTTTATAGTTGAACTCAATAATCTTAAGGGCCTTTTCCACACTAAATGGTTCTATGATTCTAATTTGCTTGGTATATTACAAGTACTAATAGAACTGGAATACACACATCCTTTCCTGCAGATATTGCAATAAGAGTAGATCTACACAGTTAGATCTGTGGGCACCCTTGGATCCTTGCTGTTGTCAACACTGTACAAATGTCCTCCTGTTCCTAGGTTCTCCTGGAAACACATCTCAGTGCAGCCTTGGGGATGGTTCACTCCCTTGATGCCACAAGCAATTGCTACAACCACGCTGTGTGGTGACATATGATTTGAAATCTGCTTAGCTGATGTGACAGGTTTATTGGGTGAGTAGTGATTCCTGTTCTAAAAACCACAAACGTATGCCCAAATCAGAGCTCAGCCCAAACAGTTCAAAATGGAGCATGGTGGACCCAGGTGAACAGGGCACTCGCTGCAACTAGATGACGTCAGGATTGCACCTGACAGCTTGGCCTTTATATTCAGTGACTTCTTCTTGTACTGTAGCTTCTACAAAGTGCTCAACATTACATTTGGTGTCCTCACAGAAAGGGTTATTGTTTTAACTTTTAATTGTTTTCTTTCTTGATTTGTGAGAACAAGTCACATACATTCATCAGTTACAAATCCTCAAGTCAATCAACACTACTACGATTTTCATAATCTTCTGGCCCCTGTTGAAAATGCTACAAAAAAAGGGAAATGTTCCTTCTGTCCTTCAGCTCATTCCAGATTAATTTGGGAGATTTGAGATGCACAGATGCAGTCAGGTATCACTTGCCTGGGTGATGCCCCCAGGCAGGCTATAACCAGTGACAAATGACCAGAAAGAGACTGCAGCAAGTACTGCTTCCTCATCAAATCACCTATCAATCTTTCAGCATGTCTGTACCTTCAAATAGCCACAAGCATCTTCCTCCTACAACCCAGAGCATACAAAATATATTCTCATTGCTGTGCCAGATGCAATAAAGAGTCATAGAGTCATAGAATAGTTTGGGTTGGAAGGGACCTTCAAATGTCATCTAGTCCAACACCCTGCCAATGACACTAGTAGTCCTCAGCTAAGCTTCACATTACTTCAGAAACTTGAGAAAAATGCACACAAAACTATTTTTCTCATAAAGACACAGGGATTACCACACAGGGCAATGATGTGCAGCATGAATGCAGCCGGTCTAATTGAAGCAGCTGTGAAACACAAGCCGCTTTCTACTTCTCAGCCTCTAAACCAAGGCTCTGTCCTTGTCGCAAATGAGATTAGGGATGCAAATATGGTTTGCCACTTGTAAGCATCTGTATCACAAAAAAATGGTTATCTGTGCAGAATAGTCACTAATTTTCCATTGTTTGTTTTACCAGATCATGTTTTTTATTTTACTCAACTCTGCAAAAAGAAAGATCTCTTGGTGGTGCCTAAACTTTGATATACTTAGCAAATTAGCTAAAGATAATTCAGATTCCTCCGTTCTAGATGTAAACATAGGGTGGTAGGCCATTTTCACGGTCATAATGATCTAGCTATTTCTGTTGCAGATGAAAACTAATAGGGCAGATCAATGTAGAGAAAATAAAAACAACCACTGAACAGACAAGAACTTCTGTTAGAAAGAAAAAAAAACAGAAATTAAAATGCCAAAGCAGTATGTACATAGATAATAGTTTAGAACAATGTATCTCAATGAAATTGAGAGCTGCTGGTGTTCTACACAAGTCTGTAGTAGTAATAGTACTATGATAGTCCAGGTATTTTGAGAGATACTGCCAGTAGTATGGGACTTCTACATTGCTTCACTGGTTTGAAAAGCTGAGGAAGATATTACCTCCCTTCCTTTAATAAGACAAGTGCCTAATTTTTTCATGAACAAAGAGATATTAGGAGAAATGAGAGTCTGTGTAGGTTTCTTCATCAGTCATTAAATATTCACAGGCATATTAAGGTTTTGATACTTTGTACATGAACAGAAGTTCAGTCAAGATATAGAAGTTATAAAGAAACTTTTGTGTAGTTCAAAATATATTTGATTCATTATTGATAGGTATTGGTGACAGCCTGAAAGGAATATAGAATGCATCAAAACAAGCCTACTCTGTCTCACCTTTATTAGCTTTAGACCCTTAGAAAATATAAGAATGCCATGTGGCTAAAGCATAATCAAGTGCAAATGCTCCCATGCCTTAAGAAGACATAATGATGGTCTATAAGTTAGTAGTCAGAAATATTAAATATCTATTTTAAGACAAACACAGTTAACAATAAAAAAAAAGTTTCTTATTGACTGTGATAAATAATTCATGCTCCTACATCTTTCTTAGTTTCTTTTTAATTTCCTATTTCTCCATGTATATAATAATATAATAGATTATGTATATTTTTGAAATATCCCAAACTTGTTTAAAAGTTAACCAAGAGAACTGATGATGCACATGTCTGTGGGGAAGCATAATAAAGGTCTATTCTGGGGTACTGAGAGAAGTGGATATAGATACCTTAGGGAAAAATGACTGAAGAAGGAGTTATAAATCTGAATGCTACTAGTTTGGAGATTTAGGATATTTTCAGTAAAAAAAGCCAAACAAAACTAAACTGAAAACAAACAAACAACTAAAAATCCCCAACCTATGGACAAATTTTTCCTTTACAAGAAAAAATGAGTTCAGATACCATTGGGATATTGAACCAGACTGGAACATCAACAGAGGGACCAAGTATATTGCCAAGACTAGGTTGTATGCCAAATTTTACTTCTTATGCACCAAAAAGTAGAAAGTGTGTTCTTAAGCATTTCTTACTCTTCAATACTTCATGTAAAATGACTTGTCAATATCTGCCATTGTGTACCTTGAATCTTGGGTGTGAGCCAATGAGATTGGTGGTTCCCAGCCTGTAGCTGGGCAATGTTGTGAAAAGGCAGTTCTGTGTATAAAAAAAGAAATGTCTTCAGTGTCTTCATTTCATCATCTGCATGTAATACATATATATATATATTTTAAATGTCTTGAAATGGCATAGAATATAAACAGGAAGCTGGAGAGACTAAGTAGGGAACAAGGAAGGCTGAAATGCATGTGAAGCACTTTTATTGGAACATGCAGATTAACATATAGTGACATAGATGGCGGCTGGTGTAAGACTGTGTCGTGATGTTTTGCATCCTCATCCAAGATGTTTTCCAATCGACTATAGAGATATACCATTTACATTCACTCTCTGTCTTAACAGAGCTGGACAAATAGTGCTACACCCAACTTTCTGAACCTTTTGAAGGTTTGCATGTGTGTAACTCCCCTCCAGCCATTCTGTTTTTTGTTTTTTTTTTTTTTTTTCTGAGAGTGGTGAGTTTGTTTTAGAAGAGTTCTTAAGTGCATGAAGACAACACATTTCAGAAGTGTGTATGTCGCATCTGCCCACTCCATCACATCAGAGGAAGGAAATGAAAAGGGCTTATTTACAAAGAGACAGAAAAAAAAATCACCAAACAAGAGTTTACTCATACCTTTAAATTTTCTACTTGTAAAATGATATACAGATGAGGTCTATAAAAGTGCTATGCATATTGTATGTGAATTAGGCTAGAACAGATATATTGGAAGAGACAAAAATTTCACAGGTATGAGATGATTTTCCCCTTTTCCTAGTCCAATTTCTAGTTTCTGATCCTAATTTTCTAACTCTCATTTTTCATAGTCTTGAGGGCTGGCTTTTAGCTCTGTTTTTCATGAAAACTTGGAAGAGTTAGTCAATATTTTCAGCATTTGGAAAGCCTTGAAAAAGGTGAAATATTTCAGTAGTAAAGAATATTTAAAACCACATTTTATGAAAGACCTCTTTTGCAAAACACAATTTTCTTCTTATTTCTGAATTCCTAGACTTTGAAATTTGGTACTTATGAATAACCTTGGAATCATTGTTTGAGAATGGAGATTTAATCCAAAACTATTCAGGCATTAAATAGGTCTCCAACATTGTTAATGTTTTTACGTATGCAATAATGCAAGGCTGGAGTCTAAGTATATTGCAGAAGCTCTGAAAAATTTCCCTAAATTATAGGTATATCAAAGGAGGTACAAAACTGGAAATCTGCACAGTAGCAAGAGTTTGGTGGTGTATATAAAAAGTTAAAAATTTCAGAATATGAAAATTAATTCTGAGTGAAACCTCATACATTTTTGTTTTATGACAGAAAATAAATTGTTAATTCTTTACAAACCAAAGTAGAAAATTGGTGTCTATTCTGTTTATTTTTTATTGTACTATACTATTATGTGGTCATTTACTGAGAAAAAAAAATACTTTAAACAAAGTCAAAATAGTCCACTCTGTTTTGCAGAGCCTGATTTATTCTTGGTGAACTTCTTTAGGTGGGCCAACACTCATCACATTCAGCCTTCAGGAACCCAGAAAGGGGAACTTATGTTTCTCTTTTTAGTATGACATTATTTGGATGAGAAAGAAGACACTGATGGTTGATTTCTTAATTGGTTTATGAGTTTTACATGTCAGTGCTAGCCACACCTTTTGAATGTAAACTTCCATAGGAAACAAAATGTTTTTTTGAGCCTGTGCCTGTGAGAGGCAGCGTGTCGCTGTGCCTGGCTGCGCATTGCTCGAGCACAGGCTCCATTTCTGACGAGCAACTGCTTGCCAGTAAGACACAGCCCATCTAGCTCAGCCTTTCACCACTTCATAAGTCCTTTTGAGCCTTATGAGCATTAAAACAGTTCTCATACTGATAACAAAGGCGAAGGCAATCGTCTCTTTCCCTTTGCAGATAAGGACATGAAAATTGCCTTTGCAGTCACTCTCTTCTGTGCCACACAGAAAGATTTCTGCAGCCTGCATTTTCTCTTGGTTTAAACAGCATTTATCAAATGCAAACACATGTATACACTAGGTAAGTAAACACTTGCTGCACTTTGAAGAAGAGCTTACTTCCCTTTTGTTCTGTTACTGGTATTCCTTAATAGAAGTCATTTAAAAATGCACATAGGAATAGAAACATGATAGAGGAGTTTAATAATTTCAGCTCCCATTGAATCCTAAAACAAATTAATTCTTAATTATACTGCATTATGCTTACTTGTAGTCCCTACTGAGAGAAGGACAGAACAGCCTGCATTTGGACAGTGCTGTATTATTCCTAATTACTGTTTACTTATACTGACATTAAGAAATCCCTTTGGGAATAGCTTTTTAAAAATTACGAAAATCTAAGTAAATCTCCAAAGAAGAGTGAACTTGATCCCAACTGACTTTGGCACATGTAAGTTAAACTTTGCAAACCACCCATGTTTGACCAAAGATTTTTTTTAATGTGATGTGTATGACTGTTCAAGAGCTTTTGCCACAATTTGTGATAACACTTGTGATACTATGCTTTTGTTTTCCCCTGACTTTTCCTCCAGCACATTGTTCTTTTCTTTCTTCCCCTCTTGAAACGTGGGTTATTTTTAGAATTTCATAATGAGCACCAAGCATTAAGCTCCAGTTAAAATATAAGAAGCAAACCAAGTAAATAACAATGATAAATAATTTCACCTGTATTAACCTTAAATATGGGGAAGCGGATCCTCAGATCCTGTTTTATTTTTCAACTGACTAAGCTCCACTGAAATGAATTACTGTGTTCTAGATTATTACCATATGTATGACTTAACAATAAGTGTTAATCACTGTTTGGTTATTCACCTCAAATAATGGTGGAATGCTACGTTGTAAGCATTGCAAAGTTATCAGTGTCTACTGGTTTTTGGACACTTAATCTCCAATCCATCTTGCACCAAATCTTAGTCTTCCTTGCAAGCTTTGAAAAAACAGTCAGATAGAAAATCAAGTGCGGTTTGAAGGAAGATGGATTGGATATTAGAACATACCAGTTTTGTCTAAACAGGAAAATAATAATCCTAATTTATTTAAGATGGTAATTTTTTTTCTAGCATGCCAATTTGAGTATGTTTTTATGCACTAAAATCAAAGGAGCCCTAACTAACATTCTGCATAGGAAGGACTGCGGGAAATCAGTATTCTTTTTGCAGAATTTATTTACGCACTGTGTTAAGGTGAAAAATGGAAAGGACTTTCTAATTTTCACTGCTACACTTTAGATGTCAGCCAATAGTCACATCTACTTAGTACCAATTTTGAGCTCCTTAGTCAGTTTTAATTTAGTCAAAGGTACAGATGGATTAGCCTTTATTTGAGTTAATGCTGCAGATGGGAGTATCTGACTAAATGAAGCCGAGCTGCACAGGATTTTACAGCCTTCTCCACTTATATCAAGCAACATAGATAACGATAAGTCTACTGTCACATTACACTGATAATGAAGTATGATAGAACCGGAGACAGAACCTGGATAAAAACTGATATTGTGAACAAAATCCTCTCTTGTAAATGTAGCCACACTCATAAAACAAACAAACAAACACAACGTAAAACAAAAAAAAACACAAACAAAACCCACAACACACACCCACCCCCCAAAACCAAACCAAACCAAACCAAACCAAGCAGAACAAACAAACAAAAACCAAACCAAACAAAAAAAACACAGAAGATAATTTAACAGGTTTTTTAAAAATAGCGTTCAGAAAATTGATGTAAACTACACCAATGAAATAACTAATTTCCTTCATAATCTCATGGGAAAGAGGTAGCTCCATGCTATACTGCTAAAGATTCTTAAAGGTACATAAAGTTTATATGAAAACCAATAACATACCTTTTTTTCATTACCTTGGACATACATTCATACAATACAATTTAAAAACCATTCTCTTAAGACATTTGCCAAGATGTTTTTGTTAACAACAGAGTGAGTCAGACAGGAAATAAACTTTAGGAATTAATTTTTAATAAGAAAGTCTGATATAGTAGTGCATATTACTCTAGGTATATATTGTTAGCTTTGTGAAACATATATTGAAATAAAAACATTATTGAGTGCAACTATTAAATGAAAGTATTTCAGAATCTCACCATGTACACTTGAGATGTGTCTTTCTATTTTGGATCATTTCTATTCTGAGGTCTTCTTTGATTATTTTTGTTCCTTGGTTTTCTACTGTCTGCAGTTCTCAGCGATTTGAGTCTTAAGTCAAATGAGTCTTCAATCTAGCACCCTGTATTATCTGAAAAATTAAGACAAATATTGTGAAATAGCCATTTACTTCTTCCTGACCTGATAGCACTAGCCTTTTCAATGGCAATGCTCTCCCATTTTGCCATGCTTCTTGTTCTGTTTCTCTTTTGTGTTTTAGGGAATTCAGTGTCACAGAACTTGCAATAAACAACAGAAACCCGTGAAAGTTTTTTGTTGTTGTTGTTTGTTTTGTGGGTTTTTTTGGTTGGTTGGTCAGTTGGGTGGGTTTTTCTCATTTCCCTGACTTACCTCAGGGCACCATCAGTTACGTCTCATCCTGCTCCTTATATTGCTAACCAGTCCTACTGCGATCCCTTGCACTGTGTCATCTCACAGTGCTTTTTTACTTCAGCTTATGAAAGGTAACACAGAGAACTAAACTGACTGCTTCAGTCACAGGAAACTTACTTGAATTCCTTTCTCACTCAAATAGTACAAAACTCTAAAACAGCTTTTCATTTTTTCATACCCCTCAAACACTTTCACACATCTCCTTCCCTACTTCTGCTTTTTCATGGGTTTGACCCTTGCTACTTCAAGGAAGGAAGAACCACACAGTTGTAGTGTTACCTGTTGTAGATGAAGGTGTCTGTTCTGATGTACACAGAGTCTTTCTCTTGGGAAAGCAGAAGATTGATGTTAATTTGGCTATTTGCACATATGACTAGCAAGAATTCATACAGTGCTCTTTTAAAAATAAATTATAAAAACATATAGCTACTTAGAAGATTTTTATCCCCACTAAAAATTTGTATTTAAGGCAGAAAAAATAATCTGGGAAAAAAACCCTGAGAAGTAAAACCCATGGCTGTTGTAAATTTCCACAGGAAAAGATTATAAAGTTTATCTGATACATATGCTTGTATAGTAATGACAGGTTAGCCAAAGATAAGAAAAAGTTGTATATGTCTTGAACTTAACCTCCTTGTCCATACCACTAAACTGTTTATTTATCTTCTGTCCTGGGATTATTTTGATGATAGATTTTCCCACATAAATAGGTCATTAATGCCTGGTATTTTAGATAGAATGAATGTTTCTCTCCTTAGTACAGAACAATCTCTTCTTGCTCTATCTGGAAGTGGTAGGCAAAACCAGATATGCCTATATTTGTCATATAGATGACATTGCTCACAAAGATCAATACAAGCAAAATTATGTTTTTGCCTTTTTTTTTTTTTTTAACCCTAAATTACAATATCCCAAATCTAGGCTTTAATGATGAGAAAAGTACCTTATATGTTGTTAGAAAATGCAGAGAAGGTAAAATTAATCAGACATATACAGAATGATACCACTAGCTTTATAATGACGTTCTAGTAAAAAGTACCTAAAACCCACAAATAATAGGAACTTGTAGTAAAGTATGCAATTTGTTTCTATTGACTATGTGCAAACTCAAAGTCACAATTATTTAATGAACTATTTTAGGGTATGGTTTCTTAGTTGAACATAACATTCTCATATATGACTTTTAAAATACTTATGGTATATTCTTTTCTGTTTTCTTTTTGCCTTTTTTCTTTTTCTATCAGATCAGTACTAAGGTATACTCTGTCATTATGACGGAGTCTAATCTCAGAAAAGAAAACTACTACATAATCTCTTAATAAAAGAATCACTTTTATATCTGCACAGATGCATATCAGTCTATTCAAAACTTACAGGAAATTTGTTAATCCTATGGACAATTTCTTTCTCTAAGTTATTGATTATTTATTTCTGCGCTGTATTAAAAAAAAAAAAAAAAGGCAAGTGGAACTAATTTTCTTCAACATCACCTGTGTCCTGAAGCACGACTACTTTCTTAGAGTTGTCACAAACTCTATTTCATTCATGTACCCCAGGGCTTCAGTATGGGAAATCAATGGTAAATGGATACACTTCAGACAATTGACTTGTTGTCACTACCTTTGTTTAATAGGTGTTTTTCTACTTTTGAAATAAACTCTAGAATTCTGTAGATAGCCTTTTCTTTTACAGGATAGGATGTTTAATAAATGAAACAAAATAATATTCTTAAAGGAACCCCAAGGAGCATTAGCAAAAGCTACGCATTAGTTTAACAAATAAAAGAACCTTAGGTAAAACCATTAAAATATATTTTAAAAATATTTTTGTCTTGATGTCTTTTGAATGTGACACTAACGATCTGTCAAACTTGCTGGAAGTTGATATGATTGGTGTTTAGTAACATCTTTTCCACTAACTGCATTGGAGGACACCAACACTTGCAGGACAAAGACTTAAAACAGCTGAAAACACAGAATACCAAAGTGTACTTTCCTCATTTGGTCACTTAGTGTGATAATGAAGTTAATGCATCAGGCATATAGGTGTGAACACCAAGCATTTCTGTCGTAATTAAACTACATGCTTTGTGTAGGCCAAAAATTCCCCTTGCAAATGAAAAAGCTCCTGTTTTGCAGGAGCAGGGCTGTTCTGAAACTACCATGAAAAAGAAATGGAGAGTGAAGCCAGGATTATGTGAATGACTTCATGTGAAATGTCAGCACATACATGTCATTGTTCATACTCAGCCAACATTCCTTCATTTTGGGAACTGGATCTGGTGAGACCCCACTTGGAGTACTGCACCCAGCTCTGGAGTCCTCAGTACAAGAAAGACATGAATCTGTTGGAGTGGGCCCAGAGGAGGGCCACAAAAATGACCAGAGGAATGGAACATCTTTCCTCTGAAGACAGGGGGGGATGAGAGACTTGGGGTTGTTCAGCCTGGAAAAGAGAAGGCTTCAGGGAGACCTTTCAATACTTAAAGAGGGCTTATAAGAAAGATGGGGACAGGGCCTGTTGCAACAGAACAAGGGTTAATGGTTTTAAACTAAAAGAGGTGAGATTCATGAAGAAATTCTTTATAATGAGGGTGGTGAAACACTGGAACACGTTGCCCAGAGAGGTGGTAGACTCCCTATGCCTGGAGACCTTCAAGACCAGGCTGGACGGGGTTCTGAGCAATCTGACCTAGTTGAAGATGTCCCTGCTCATTGCAGGGGGAGTGGACTAGATGACCGTTAGAGATGCCTTACAACCCAAATTATCCTATGATTCGAGGAATTTTGGAAATGGCCCTAACCTATCGCCTAAAAAAAGAAAACCAAGATCAAAACCTGTTATAATCCAAATAAAGAAAATCTATGGAACGCGATACTGAAATTCTGTTTAGCTTCCTTTTTCCTTGATTCTTAGACATTTTATCCTATCTTTGCTATTTTTTTTCCCCTAAGATAAAGAAAAATAAAATCTATATAGGGAAAGGCCATAAACCTTAAGGATGAACAAATACCACCAGAAAGACAAGTAAACACAGGAGTTAGCATACTAACAGAGGGACTAAAAAGATAAAATGAAATGAAATGAAATGAAATGAAATGAAATGAAATGAAATAAAATAAAATAAAATAAAATAAAATAAAATAAAATAAAATAAAATAAAATAAAATAAAATAATAGAAAATTTTATTCTAACTTAAGCTTAAAAGAATAATTGCGTAGTGGCAGGTTGAGTTAGATCTTGGAAGGAAAGTTAATAGAAACTAAAACAAACAAACAAACAAAACTTTATTTGAATAATACATGGTGGCTACAATATGTGCGTTGGAGACAATCAAGGCAGAAATATAGCTGAAAACCAACATTAGCAGTTTATCTCAATTTTTACTAGGGAGATTCTTGAAGTTATAGAACCCAGGTTGGAAGGGATTGAAAAGGTTCCATACTTAATCCAAATAAGATCAGCAATAAGTACATCTGGGTCATTGTTGACATGAAATTGTATACAGTTTTATTATAAACAAAACAAAACAAGCAACCAGAAAAGTTTTTATGATGACAGAGATTCTATGACCTTTTCATGAAAACTCTTTAAGTGGTTATCAACTCCTACAACAAGATTGCATTTCTTGATGTATTTTTAGCTAATTACTTCATTCCCTACCTACAGCAGACTGGGAGAATAATTTATTTTCATTTTGGATCTGCTTTATATATGAGGTATTCATAATAGTTATATATTTTAGATTTTGAAGGCTTTTATCATGTATCCTTCCAGTTTCTATTCTGCTGAGATATCTTCCCCATGCTTTTATCTTTTATTAAAGTTCATTTTACCATCATCTCCTTATAATTCTCAGTGAAGTGCTCTTTGAAATGATGCACAGCTTTCTTGCTGAGAATCCTTAAAATCAAACACAGCAGTCCTGTTTTACATCCTTCCAGCATTATCTAAATATTTGCAAGAGCTCTACCTCAATTCTCATTCTGAGTGTCAAAAATAGTGCATATGTCCTTTACATGCTTGTCAACATGTCCCTATTTTCCCCCCTATATTTTAAGAAAACAATACCTTTCTTCACATTCCTACCACTTGAGTTTAGCATGTCTTCCAACCCAATAAGTAATAGTTTTGATTCTCTTGTTCCCCATTTTTTGGCATTGTGTTACTGTTCTAAACAGAAGCACAGGAATGAGAATGAGGCCATTACCACATTTGAGGGAAAATCCATGGTTCTGGCTGATCACAGAAATTTGAAAACTAATGAATACCTGAAGTAGAGATCTTGTAACAGGAAATGACTGTAAAGGATGGCATCTTACCAGTGGAGAATAGACTTGTATGTATGTTCCAGAAAGAAAAAAGGGACAGCTTAGGAAACAGATGCATAAATCTGACATCAAGCATATATAGTTAAAGAATCAAATTTAGATAGAAAATAGGAATATGGGAAAAAAGGCAAAATAGGTAATTCTAGTTTCTTATAGAATCCCAGAATCATTTCAGTTAGAAGAGACCCTGAAGGTCATCAAGTCCAACCATAACTCTAACACTAAACCATGTCCCTAAGAACCTCATCTAAATGTCTTTTAAACACCTCCAGGGATGGTGACTCCACCACTTCCCTTGGCATCCTATTCCAATGCCTGACACCCCTTTCTGTGAAGCATTTTGGTCACCTGGGCACACTGATGCCTCATATTCAGCTATCTGTCAATCAACACCCCCAGATCCTTTTCTATCGGTCAGCTTTCCAGCCACTCTTCCCCGAGCCTGTAGTGCTGTCTGGGGTTGTTGTGACCCAAGTGTAGGACCTGGCACTTGGCCTTGTTAAACCTCATACAACTGGCCTCAGCCCAATGATCCAGCCAGTCCACATTCTTCTGTATGGCATGTCTACCGTCCAGCAGATCAGCACTCCCACCCAATCTGCAAATTTACTAAGGGTGCACTCAACCCCCTCATCCAGATCATTGATGAAAAGATTAAACAGAACTGGTCCCAATAGTGAGCCTTGGGGAACACCACTCGGAACCAGTCACAAACTAGATTTCGCTCCATTCCCCACAACTCTTTGGGCCCAGACATTCAGCCAGTTCTTTATCCATCGCAGAGTACACTCATATAGGCCATGAGCTGCCAGCTTCTCCAGGAGAATACTGTGGGATACAGTGTCAAAGGCTTTACTGAAGTCTAAGTACACGATATCCATAGCCCTCCCCTCACCTACTAGTTGGGTCACCTTGTCGTAGAAGGAAATCAGGTTGGTCAAACAGGACCTGCCTTTCATAACCCCATGTTAACTAGGCCTTTAGTAGCAATACCATTGGGGCTGAAAGTGTCCTGTTATCCTCAACTTTATTAATAGGGGGGAACAGTGTGACCACATGTAAGTTTTCAAAACCACATAAATTTTAGAAAAAATAAAAAGCATGGTTAATTTTATGAATATTACTGAAGAGAAAAAATAATTCATATTGAACTGAAGACAGTGTACACAGATACCATAGAAGCAAGGTTAAATTAGCTGGTTTTACTCTTACTCTTAAAATTGACTTTGATGAACACATCATAAATATACAAGCTCTTCAGAAATTTAATCATTTTTTTTAATTTTGAATTTTTCAAAATCATCCTTATGTATGGAGAAAATTCAATAATCTCATTAAAGTAAATCCAGTTGGGGCAAGAAACACCTACTGTTGCTTCAGTTAATTGTCTCTTTATGACTGAGATATTTGTTAGATATATATGTGTCTCTTCTGAACTGCATAAATGTTGGACTGTTTCATTTATGTACATGAATATTGGGTTTTTCACCCCTGCCATGCTCTTAAGAGCAAAACTCCTTTATTGTTTTCATAGTGATTGACTTCAATTTCCTACTTGTAAGCATTCAACCAGTACAGTGAAGACTAAGTCTGTAACACCTGTCAAGTTTACCATATTTGGTAGCCTGTAATTTGGTATATTGGGTACCCTGTCATTTCTTTTAATTTTTAACCCTAGAGACCTGTCTATCTCACTGATAGTAAGTGAAAAACTAACTCTGTTTTGCAAAACCTGATCATGTGTTTATAAAAGTGAAAAACTAAGAAAATCTCTTCCTAAAATAATAAAACTGATAAACTGAAATTATCCTTAAAAAGATTATAGGAATAATATACTGTGAATTTTTTAGTAATTGCCAGAAAGTGTATCAAGAGTGCCAGTGATTAGAAAATTACTCATAATGGAGAATATCTTAAACTAAGGTAAATTTTGACATCTCTAGTACAGTCAGGAGAGTAAATTTCACAAAACAAATATATTTTTAATTATGAAACTTGTCCTACTTGTTTATATAAGAAAAAAATGGAAAAAAAAAAGAAAAAAGAAAAAAAAGGGGAAAAAAGAAAAAAAGACAGGAGAAGAAAGAAAAAAGGAGAAAAGGAGAAAAGAAAAAAGAAAAAAGGAAAAAAGGAAAAAGAAAAAAGAAGAAAGAAGAAAGAAGGAGGGAAAAGTTGATTGCAATTTCTACTAGCTAAGTGCCTGTGCTCATACCTTTTTCTTGGACATGTCATTTATGATTTTGATATATACAACTATCTCAGGACGCTAGTGAATTCACCATTTTCAGTCAACTATACTACTTCTTTGTGAAATCCACTTCTATTCTTTTAATACCATTTCATATTTCTACTTCAGTAACTTCATGGAAGTCATACTCTATGATTCTTATATAGACAAAGCTGTATAAAAACCGAATAGAAACAGGGTAGCCATGGCTTCTCAGCATCATGAGTGATGTGAGAATAATCTGACGATTCTGTCTTCACAGGGCATAGCTTCCTTCAGTTCCTAAATGTAGCTGATGCAATAGACTCACTTAACCAGCAAGCAATTCAGATTTGCTTGAAATCAAGAACAATTTATTTTGATTTTGGTTCAAACAAATGGAGGAGGCGATGGTGTGCATGTTTTCTTGATTTGCAGATAACACCAAAGTGAGGGAACGATCAATATGTTGCAGGGCAGGGCTGTCATCCAGAGGGTGAAGGAATAGGCTTGCATGACCTCATAAAATTCAGCATAGAAAAACTCTGAGTCCTGTCTCCGGGAGGGAGGATCTCCTGTAACAGCAGGTGCAGGGGATGTGTGGGCCAAAAAGTAGCTCTGCAGGAAAGCCTTGGGGTGATGCTGGACAGTGAGCTGAACGGATGTCCATGGTATATCCTGGCAGTAAAGGTGCTCAACAGCTCCTGAGCTGTATGGACAAGAGCCCAGCTCATAGATTATCTCCCTCTACTTAAAACTCATCAGACCACATGTAGGTATTCCATCCAGTTTTGGGCCCCTGACAGAGGAAAGATGGACAAACTGGAGCTACCTCAGCAGGGGATTCCTAAGGCAGCTGGGGCTGGAACACTTGTCCTTCCAGCCTTCTAGGCCTATGAAGAGAAATAAGGGGAAAAATTAGGAGTTCAAGGAGAGCTTTGAAGTATAAATTGATTGAAGGGATTAACATCAAATAATTGTTCTGGTCTTGTAGCCATCCTTAGACATCTGCTATAAACCAGGATCTGGCTCTTACGTTATTACTGTTTAAAACAATGGTAAACATACATAAACTGAGACACTTTGTAAAGCCTTTTCATAATGCAAATAAAAAAATAGAGTAAACATAAAATTATATTTAGGAATTAAACCTTTCATTAAAAATAATAACGTGCCCCCTCTGTTTATGATCTGCTTTCTTTTCTGGTTATTTGACTGTCAGAAGATAATCTACTGTGTGCTTATATCTGTTTCTGTAGGATTTCACCTCAGTGTTCCACCTTTTCTATAAGAATTAAGGTAAATACTAATTTAGTTAACAGTCATTGTCAGTTTTTCATCTGTAGCACAATCTACCTGGGTAATAATCTACTTTTCCTATTCTGTTTTTTTTTATCATCTGGAAAAACAAACAAGCAAACGCAAGTGCCATGCAAGATCTGCCTACCAAAATTTCATGTGCTGACATGTCATTTTAACCCTTTCTTTGTGCTTTCTCCTACTGACCAATGCGAAATGGTTGTTCATCATCCCAGATCTAAAGCCTTATTTGGCAGATTTTAAACTTCAGTGTAAGATTCATATTTGTCACTTCTAGATAAGGAAGTAATAAATCTTATACAAATAGTCCTTCGGAGCTTCAATCTGGTTTCTATTGTTTCTTAAAGCTGACCTTTTTGGAATTGCAAATGTTTCATACAGGCCTATTTTTGTCATCTAGTTTAATCTGAAAAGAGCCATCTTGAGATTTCTCCAACCATGATTAGTTTTCATGGCCAGATCTTCCACAATGTCTTCACCACCTATCAGAAACAACATGAAAACACAATTTCTTTTGCTTATTTTAAAGTATACTGGAAAGAAAAAAACAAACACACAAACAAAAAAACAAACCAACTTTCTTATCTCAGAATATCTGGACAATGAAACTAGGAATGATGCCTGATTTTTTTTCTTTTTTTTTTGAGGATTAGCTCTGAATAATTTGAAGGAATTAATTCATAATTCATGTAACCAAAATATCCTGCATATTAGTGTAAGAAAAATTCAGAGGCTAAGTTTTTGAAGATAATATTCAACTGCAAATTCAGTATCGTTTTGGTTATCCTAAAGTAGACTCCAATATTTAGACAGCTAAATTAACCCCTGTATCCCAGTGACTATCCTGAAAAAAGGTGAAATGCAGTTACTTTATCATAATCACATGATGCTGTTTGAGATGCTTTGGAGCACCCTGCCCAGTTTTTATACTCTATTTAAGAAGTCTTTAGGACTTGGGAATTATTTGTCAGTCTCTTATAGCTGTTTCAGGTATGTTAAGGCATCTCAAATAGCACTAAATACATGTAATTAAGAAAACATTTCCCATCTCTGTTCTGTTTTAAGGATAATAAGAAAACCTAACCCACACATTGAGACTTTATTCAAAGATATAAACTGAATACAGGCTGAAATAAACTATGACTTCACAAAAAGTAAAAGAAAAATGTGTCTTCAGTAAGACAGATTTTCTCTTGGAATATAGAAAACCTGATATATCTGGCCTTCAGGTGCAGTAGGTGATTTTTGCAATAGCTGGCAATTTTGTAGCTGAACTGGGAAAGACAGAGACCTAATAAAAGATGAAAGCACTTTGTTCTGAGAGGAAATATTTGGGGCTTTTAGGAGGTTCAAAAAGAGTTTGATATTTTGTTTTAGGTACAATCTTATTTACTACTTTCTTCCTCGACCTTGGGGAAAACAAAAAAAACCCACAAACAAACAAAAAAACAAACCCACAAACAAAAAACCCCTTAGTCTTAATGATACCACCTGTGATACATTTTGCTATTAATCTTTTCCCTCATTCTATCATTCATGATCTGAAGAAAATCAAGTCTTTTTATGCATAAGATCATGAATGTATGAGTTTACAGAGGGCATTCCTTATATTATGTGGGAGCTCTTCAGGTGGAAAAAGAAGCCAGATGAGTGCAAATGATCTCAGAGTGACTGAGCCATCACAACGCACTGATCACAGCCTATGCTGTCCCTGGAGAAGTAATTCATTAGAAAATTAATACTACTGGTGTCATTGTAAAAGGTAGTAGAAAATCTTTATTTTATAGCTTTCCATCCACCTTCATTTGAGAAAAATACATGCAAATTTTAAGTGGCATTGAAGTAGACTTAAAATGATGATGAAAACAGGGTATACTTTACAAAAAGAACAGAACAGCACCTTGTAAAAACGACACTTCTTATTCCCCAAACTAGGCATTTGTTTAGCATGCTAGCCTGATTTAATTAGTACCTGATATAGCTATAGATATAGGTAATTCTGCCCTCTAAAGAAAAAATCCATCTTGAAAGATCTCTGTTACACCTAGCACACATGAACTGAAGAACACGATTGCCATATTTGACTATATATTTAGCAACAATAAAAGAAAACAGTAATTTATCAAATAGATATTATTGATATAGGAATAAATGAAATAAGTTTGTCAGGAATACATTTAGTTTGGAAACTGAAAGCATGTCTGACCAACAGGATTATAAAATTCTAAACATCCTCCTTATGGTGACATGCAAGCGGTGGGAACGGAGAAAGGTAAAACCAGCTATGGAGTTTTAGGATAAAATCTCAGGAGTTTTGAAAACAGAAATATTGAATTCAATTAGCTGGTGGCTACAGCTGGTAATCTAGAAATTCTCCTCTACTTTTTTAAATTCCTGAGTGGCTTAGTAATTACGTCTGATCAATTTAGATAAAGGGGTGTGTGTGTGTTCTTTCCTCCCCAAATTTGTGCTTAATGAAGTATCCTACATTTGAATCATTGCTTATATAAACTCAATTTGTCTTTGCTTACTACAAAGAAAATAAAAACTGCAGAATCTCTGGAGACAGGTAACTATGTAACTTTATTGAACAAATCTAATTGTCCAAAATAATCTTAGTAAAAAAAAAAAAATCCTGTAAAGCAATTTCTCATAACATCATTCCACAGTAATTAATTTATTTTTTTTTTTTTTCCGAAGACTGCAACATTAATATACAGCTTTTTAAACAGAAAATCGAGGTGCACATTAAAAAGTCTTTGCCAGTTAAAACAAAGGACTGAATCCTTTGTAAGGCAGTCCTAAGGTAGAGGGGATCATATGTGTCTTTAATTAAAATGCTCTGTCTTTTACTCTGGAGCTACAGATCCTAAACTACCCTATTAAGTTCAATTGTCAGGATGCTGTCTGGAGGTAAAAACACTTGCACAGATAGGACAACGTCCTTAACATTCAGCTTCACAATAATAATGTGTTATCAATGTAGTTTACCCTAGATTATCTTCTTTTGGTCTGTGTGAAGACCAGAGACAACTATTGATTTTTTGGAGAATAACTCTGTACTGAAGAAATAACTACATATTTTGTGTGAAAGATGAAATCTTTAAGTTTAAGACACCAAAGTGCTTGAAGGCCTAGCAGCAAGGTTAGCTTTCCAAGTCAGCATTCTTTCACAGTTTCCCCTTATTTTTTCGGAAAGTCCCAGCTTGACAAAGTCCATGTTTCTGCTAGTAATAAAACATACCATTGATTAAATGCCTTAATGAGCAAGCTCTCTAGAGCAAAAGGTATGAGGAGTGACTCAAATCACTCATCACAGTCTACAGCTTCCTCACAAGGGGAGGAGGAGGCGAAGGCACCGAACTCTTCTCTTTAGTGACCAATGACAGAACCCAAGGGAATAGCAGGAAGATGTGCCAAGGGAGGTTTAGGTTGGACATTAGGAAAAGGTTCTTCACTCAGAGAACTGGTGGAGCACTGGAACAGGCTCCCCAGGGAGGTGTCACAGCTCCGAGCCTGACAGTGTTCAAGAAGAGACTGGACAATGTCCCCAGACACACGGTGTGAACTGTGGGGTCGTCATATACAGGGACAGGAGTTGGACTCGATGATCCTCGTGGGTCCCTTCCAACTCAGGACATTCTATGATTCTATTACTAGTATTGTTGTTATTATTATTATTATTTTATTATTTTTTATCTGTGTTTTCATTGAAGAAGGTGAGAAAGAAGAGAAAATCAGAAAGAATTAGTCCCAAATCCAAATTGAAGTTGCAACATGCTTCTGGGATCGAGAAGATAAATGTTGATATAGAAAATCAAATCCCTTTAGGTTGCAAAGGTTTATAAATACAAATTCATCACTTCCCAGGCAAGTATTTCAATTGGTGTTATTACCAGTTTTAATTGGTTTTGTAATTATGCAAAAGATTGACAAAAAAAGATTGACATCTCCTTAAAGCACAGTCATCTCATTTTCAGATATACAACTAAACACCTAATCCCAGGAAAGGGTCCAAATAAAAGCTTAACTTTCCTTTGCAAGAGGTTGCAAAAACACTGCACACCACATCTTTAAGTGTCTCCTGTTGAATTACTTGGATGTTCTAGCCTTCAAACTGACTCGTATGAATTCAATGTAGATGCCTACTTGGCTCACTTCTGGGGAAATAAGGAACATACATATTCAGATCCATGTTTTAAATTGTTGTTTTCAAGTCAGGTACTTGAATATCACAGTAAAAGTTTCTCTTATGGATATGGTCCAAAGACCTGGCCTGAATACTGTTTCACTACCTGCAGTCTCAACATAAACTAGTTCATCTTGAACTTAAATTATGACATTATTTCAAAGATGATTATTAAAAATCCTCATTTTAAAGAATACAGGTTAGTATTAGATACTGCTAGCTGGAAAAGCTGAAAGCTTGATAAAACAGTGGACTGTACAAACTCAGAAAATATAGGGACAAAAGGGTCTGCAGCTGAAACACATGATGAGTTTCAATGTGAGAACATCAAGAGTGAGGCCAGGTAAGGAGTGGGAACAAGACAAATGAGAAATAAAATGCAACAAATTGTTATAAGGAGTGAAAAAAACCATAATTTTGAATCTTTCTTATGCAAGTTGTGTAGGAAAAATCACAATTCTAATTTTTGGTTAAATTATAGGCCAGTCAGATTTATTTACTGTGTGCTTGGAGAAACCAGGTGCAACCAGATACCTTCCAGACTTGTGAAAACCTGACAGTAGTCAGTGGATAGTCTTAAATCAAGTTTCAATATTTAGTACATTACATATTATTTAGAAGCCCAAATCACCTTCAAACAACATTGAATTCGATTTACCCATTTGAGTGATGCAGACTGAAAATTGCTCTGTCACTGTATGTCAATTGTGTCTAAGATCAGTTGGGGTTTACCTGAAAAAAGCCCATTTCGTATGGTTACCTTAAAAACCAAACTGAATCAAAACAAAACCAACAAACCAACCCAAACCCAAAGAGAGACAAAACCTTGTATGTTCTTATAAAATTTTTTCAAAGCATTAATAATATATTTCTAAATGAAATTTCCATGCATAAGCAGCATATTCCTTTTTCATAAGTCAATATTTAATTACTCTGTAATAATGGTGCAAACAATGGAAGAGGGTAACAGTACTTTCTGCAAGACAAAGACAACATTTTTCCTGAAAAATAAAATATCCGTTCTGCACAGGAAAATGCTTTTTGTTTAACATACAAATTTAATTAAAACACCACTAACAATTTTTAACATTGATCATAAATGGATCTAACAGTCGGTTTATAGAACATAGAATGACTCATTAAAATGATCAAGAGGCACCCGAAAATCTGTTAATTTAGGTTTTTTGACTTATCACCCTTTTCCTGTTGCTTCTTTAATTTTCAGCAGTTGTGAGCATATTTTATCTGCTTTGCCACTGGCACTTACTCAGAGCAGGAATGGAATCCAAACAGCCTCATCTTCCGATTGCTGCCATAACAACATGTGTTTACCTAACATCAGATCTTCAACAATAGCAATAGTATTACCTTTATTTTATATTCAGAGCTTGCCTGCTTTCCCGGTTCTTCAGCTGAAAGTTTATTTTTCATTCTGCAACTTTAATTTTATAGCCAGTCATTTTCATGTCTGCAAATATTATTTTTCTTCAGCATTTTTTGTTGATCAGTGTTATGATGTTGTGTGCTTTGCTTCTTTTTTAGTGCTTGTACTGCATTCCTTAGAACCTCTTACCTTATGTCTATGGTTATGGCATTCTACTCTGTTTGCAGAACCTTGCAATTTAAAATACAGTGTCTGTTGTCTGGTACTGTGTCTGAAAAGTTTCCCTACATTAGAACAAATTGTAAGATCAACTTTATAGTAACAATAAAATTTTCTTATTTTTCTTTTAATTACAATATATGCTTTTCTGTCTGAACAGATTTTTTGAATATAATTAAAATAAAGAGCAATCTAACTCCAAGCAAACTGAAAGCTCATTTATATTGTAGTGTGATTTGCTGTTTCTTTGAAGGGAGTAGAGGAAGGAAAAAAAGAAGCCGGGCGATTAGCAGGGGGAGTGAAAGGAATAACTGGCTAAGGTATAAAAGACAATGAAGACAACTAAGTTGTTAGCAACAAATCGCCCACCTATCAACCTACTAGGTCTGTTTCTCCAGTACTTGCTACCTATAAACAAAAAACAAAACAAACCAATCAACAAAACAAAGAACTCCATCAGACTGTTTTTATCGATCCTGACTTCAAAGTAACAAAAGTTACCGGATCAGAGAATGTGGTATGAAAATATGTTACATAAAAAACAACAGGTCTAATATCTTTGACAGGAATGTAAGGCATTGGGAGTGAGAGCAGATAGAAGCGATCAAGAGGCAAAGGATGTGCAGTAAATGAGAAGATGATGCTGCTTGCCAATCTTTGGACAGGCAGCTCTTCTCAGAGGAGAGCTGGAAAAGGTGTGGAGACCAGATTTCTCTCAAGGCACATAGTAATTTGTAATTCAGGAAATTTATGTTATTTCTGCAACTAGTTTGACGGAACTACCCCAGTCCAAACGGCTCTGCCCGTGTTACCATTCTTTATGCAGTATATTCTTTATGGCAATGACAGACAGAGAAACTCTGCTGCTTTAGCGAAGCTCTTCATTCAGTGTAAGTAGACATGGACTGCTTGATGTTCCTTAGCAGCACATAATTGAAATCGAAACTATATAAATAGCACAGGGGGAAAAACTAAACTACTTCATTAATATAATAGGAATTTGTCCCTTGATTGCAAATATTAAATAGCTGTCTTGTCAAACCTCTGAATGAGTTTAAAGAAGGGTACATAGTAAGGCACATTTTGACTGACCATGACAAATGTCTGTAAAAGTGCAGTTTATTTTCTATTTGAAAGACGATGTACACACAGATGTACAGATGCTGGTATCTCCCCAAGGGCCTGGTTAAGGATATATAGACTTGTTATGAGGAGTTACTACAATTAAATAAGAAAATTGAGTTCCAGATACAGGTTCACAGATTATAAGCCCTTCAGCATAAAACAAAATATTAGACTTCCCTAATGAAATACTCCTTAAACTAGGACCTATCTTCTCTGTTAAAAAAAAAAAAAAAAAAAAAAAATCATCCTTCCTTGGAAGAAAAAAAAAATCCAGTAAAACTGTCACAATATTTTGTGTTAGCTCCAGTGGTTAATTACTTTGACAATAAAAACCTGTCTACAAATGTTAAACAGAGTAAAACTTGGTCTGACTGTAAATCCAAGTACATTATCTTTAAAGACTAAAATAAATATCCTCCATTGTTCAAATTTAGTTCTCTGTACAGGTATTTCTAGATAAGGATCAAGCAATCCCTTGCCTTTCTCTTGGCTCATTTTGCTTGTATATAGTTGTGTTTCTGACTGGCATCAACAGGAAAGCAAAAGATAAAACTAGAGAAACCATAAAGACTGAAAAAAAGAAGACTCAGTGTTCTGGAGGAAAAAAGTCCTTTAACTACAGGACTGGATAAGAAACCTTAGAAAGTTGCAGGACTTTAATGTGACTGAGACCACGGACTGTTCTGAGTAGGCAAAATAACCTGGTATTTCTCATATACACAGTTTTATAAATACCTTATTTATACGAAATAATAATAGATCATTTTAATCAGAAGATATTGGAGATAAGCTAGTTAATGAGGAAGAGTTAATGAAGACTAGGGTGAGCAATAGAACATAATACCCTGAATTCATTGTACAGCAGCTCATACTCTGAATTAATTGGGCAGCTCAGCCCCACCCAGCCACTCACTCATTTCCCCCTGGTGGGATGGAGAAGAGAATAAGAAAGGGAAAAATTAGACCTTTTAATAGATGAAACAAGAGCTGCACACACAAGTGAAGTAAAACAAGAAATTCATTGACTGCTCCTGATCAGTAGGCAGGTGTTCAGGGAGGATGCTAAAGAAAACTGTTTTGGATTGCTTCCCAAGGTGACATTGCATCTTGCCAGCTTTTATCTTTATTTCTGATGTAGTTATTTTGAGCTTGGAAACTGTCCTTCAGAAAAATGAATCTGTAGTGCTTTTATTAGGGAGTTATAACTCATCATTTGTTCAGTTCTATTCAAAAGAAGTCTTTATAAGAGCTTTGATAATAAAATCAAAATTAAAGACAAAACAAAATTCACTAAACAGAGAGAAACCAGTGAGGCAGTCACGACTGTGTTTTACTCTATGCCAAAATCCTAATGTCTTTCCTAGATAAGTTTTCTTCCTGACTTATTGGTTCCTTTAAGTATATTTGAAAATTGAGAATTGTGTGTAGAGATGTTTTAATATATATTGTTTATATTTATTGACATGTTTGGTTTAGTTACTTAGTTATTAAGCAGATGTAATACATAACCAAATGTGTTTGCTTTTGGATTACAAAATTTAGACAGTCTCCTCTTTGACTGTACTTCAGCTATTCATTAACTGTTTTTCTCGTTACATTGCTCACTGAGATTTGATTTTGTTTTCTTTTCTTGTGATAGGTAATGAAATAAGTTTTTACCTTCACATCATTACTGAGATAGACTTCCATGTTTGCTGTGGAACAGAGTGGTGTTTTTGGTGGGGTTTTTGGTATGATTGAATATAGGTTTCCTTATGGTCTCCTCTAGCTTCCTCTATTCCCAGAATATACCGTCTAGTTGTTATTGCTTTGCAATTTGTGAAAACCTCACAATGGAAGCATTTGTCACTTTGTTGATTGTCATATCAATGCCAACAACTACAACAGCCAAGGCTTTAAACCAGTCAGATACAAGGAAATATATTTGCCATGTACTTCAAGTAGAGCACAAAGCCTTTGGAAAGCACAGACCTTGCAAAGCAGTGTGTGTTAACTGGCTACACCACTTTGAATCACAAACTGCAATTCTTGCAAGCTCATAGTAACCAGAAACAGTTGGCTGAACTATAGGGAAAGGGTTATACATTTTAAGCTAATCCCAAAAAATACTGCATTTTCACCAAATGAATCAGTTGATAAAATGTTTTTTTGTTTTAACATGGTTTATCTAACATACATGAAAGTTACAAAATCTTGTGCCACTCTGCAGATCATAGCATGTTGTCTGGGGCTACCTCACTGAAACATGCCCTGCTCTCAATCCAAAAATTTACAGATGCCAAAAGTTCACCCCAGGGGAGTCATCTGATTTTCAGTTTCCCATACAGCATGGTGAAACTGAGATAGCGGTCATGTAGGATGCTTCTCCACAGTAACTCACCAATGCTCATAATAGGACAAACTTAACAGTGAGAGGCAGTATGTTCTCTTGCAAATGCTACTGCTTTGAGATACTCAGCACATTTCAAGTTACTTTACATTCATTACCAATCCTTGTTATAATGTGATCCTTACATGATGTTTGTACCACTCATATAGCTTGTTAAGGTGCTATTGTCAATCTAAGCACACTTCTCAGATGACAGTAGCATTTCCTAGCTGATAGACAAAGACCCATCACATCTGTAGTCTCAGCATTCTTCTTAATTTCTTTAATCTTAAAGACATCTCATCATCACAGAATAATTTCTCTCATTACAGTACTCAGAGGATGAGTCCTACTCATCAGTTTTACTCTCCTTGAACAGAATTGTTAAGCCTGCAGTTACATTTATGACTGGTAGCCAGATTTTAGATATTCAAACTAAAGTGCAGAGTCTATGAAGAAAAATGACCTGATAGTTGTACAAGTGGTACTTATTAAAATCTTGTCACAATTTTCATGTTATTGTCAATACTGATGATTTAATTAGCTTGCTTCATTTGGCAGTTCATCATCATTTGCTGAATTCTTACCCTGCCGTTTTACACCAGGGGCTTTAAAAGCCACTGTAAAAACATTGAAGAAAATGTAGCACCAAGCTATCAGCCATTGGTCATACCAATAGATGTGGAATTTCAAGTAATTATATGCCTAAGGCTTCTGGAAATTCCAGGTGTATTAATTTATTTCTTAACAATTCTCCTCACAAAAGGGAAAAGGAAGAACTACCTCTGAGTTTCTTGTTTTAGTACTTGACTTCCTTTTTCACGTTGAAGAGGCAACAAAATGATAAAATTTATGGTTCTCTTCCCCTTACAAATCAGAAATTGAGAACCCTTGCTTCAAAAGTACTACCAACATGTGAATGGCAATTTACTACTCTCTTAGCTTTTTAATCCTAACAGTTGCTAAAATAGTCTGAACCAGACACAAGCATTACTGCAGAGAATAAGGGAGCTCTAGTGAATAATTGTGCACAGTGATACTATAAACAAAATAAGCTTTGTAATCTTCCACAGAAGCTTACATTCTCTAAGCACCAGTGGTCTCCTGGAAAAAAATACCCATCCATTACATCAACATCTCTGCAAGTGCAGCTTTGGATTTCCTGTCTCACAGTCATTATGATTTTATGTCTCTGCTCCTGAGATGCTACGACAGCCCCCAAACCATACAGTACAGAACTCTAACATAGAAAAAATGTAGCTGAATTGAATTACCAGCATGTATTCAGTGTTCATGCAGGATGCTTATAAGTAACCACCAAAGAGAGAAGGAGTACAAAAGGAGGGAGACAGGAGTGTGAAACATATCAGGGTAGGCAGTGGGATGTTAGCAGGAAGCACACAGTGTCATGGTGCTGCTGTGTATGACCAGTGGTGTTTCTAAAGAAGGGAGGCACCCAGGGTTATTATGGGCTGTTTAGAGTAAGAAATAAAGGCAAGAAAGGGAGAGATCAAGGTGGTTTGGGAAGGAACAAGTGTGAGAAAACAGAGGGAAAGGGGATGAAAGAGGCTGATGGGGTTTGAGCAGGGTCAGGTTAGTCCATGTGCCTGGCTGTGCCTGTGGTAGCTGGCGCAGCCTCCCCTGTCTCCTCATTAAACTCTGTTTTGGACAAGTTTTCCTGGGCGAGGGGTCCTGTGCCATGTGCTTGGGTGTGGGAGGGCTGAGTGCCCACCCTGCCGCAGGGCTGAGGCTGTGGTACACGGGCCAGCACCAAAGAGACCCAGGAGTGCAGGGTTTGGGTGCATGTGTGGGTGTGCACTTTTGTGTGTGTGGGTAAGGGGAACTGTGCCAGCAGCTGGAGTGGGGCTGCAGCTGGGGAAGCTTGTACATACAGGTGCCAGTGACCTGGGATACTAGGCTCAGCTATTGAGTAGACTGAGTGTCTTAAGTACAGCTACTGGAGAGACCAATATTGCATAGATGTGCAGACATGCATTTATTTGCCACTAACAGACCATCACCCTGACCAGCCAGCAAGGGGAACAGAAAGAGACCTTTGGTGTGTTCATGTCTGTACACATGTGCCTGCCTGTGTTGCTTTTTGTGGCTGGCCATACATCCATGTATACATCCTCCATAGGACGTATGTGCATGTGTGCCTGCTGGCAGTATCCACCCAGTGGTGGGATCCTGGTTGCTGGCAACCCAGGTTCAGCCCCACTGCTGGTGCAACCCAGGATCACAGAGTTGAGGCAGCCTCGCCTCCATTACACTATCTGATTTGGCAACTTGTAACAAAAATAGTTTGAGAAAGTTTTTCAGTCACTAATTTCACAGTTTAACCAATAGTAAAAGCAGACAGTTCATGGTATTTTACAGCTGATCAATTACTGAAAATTTAACAAAGTCACACCTACATGTGTTACAACCATATTTAAGATGCCTGACCTAAATATGGTTTTAGATCTCATAGGTGAGTAGTTTTCACCCCTAAACACAAGCAATGATTTTTTTCAGCAGTCATCTGGATGAAGGTGCTAGCAAAATTATATCTCTGCTTTTGTGGGTATTGACTACATATTTTACTTGTTTACCCAGGACATTTCTGAATATTTCTTCCATTTCCATTGCCAAATGAAACAAGCACAAATGAAATTGGCAAAATACATAAGGCTTAGTCATAGAAGGAGAACATGTTAGAGAAATTAAAATATCTGCCACCATGGTCACCAAAACAAACAGGCCTCAAGTGTATTTCAAAAAAATGTGCAGCTTATAGCAAGGGATTTTTTTGTTTTGTTGTTGTTGTTTTGTTTGTTTGATTGGTTGTTTTTGGTTTTGTTTTGTTTGTTTTTTTCCTTTTTTTTTTTTTTTTTTGCTATGTCACCTTGTAAAGGTAGCCAGAAGATCAATCCTGTAAAAGGTATACAAAGGTATACTAGTATACTGGTGGCTGAATTTAAAAATAATGTACTGGTGGTTGAATGAGAATTGTTTCATCATGCTTCTATGTTGAAACAACTTTCATTCAACCACCAGTATTTATTTTTGCAGTTTAGTAGGTACTATTGAGAATTAATTCCTAGTGGCACTGCCTCAGTGGAACATCTGCATTAGTTACAGGAAAAGCAGGTTGAATGGAGAGGCACAAAAGTGTTCTAAATTACTCCAGCTGCAGGTACAATCTAGGACAGGTATGGAAGTTTAGACTTGAAATTAAGGCTTTATTCTTATTGACTGGTGTGGAAAGTAAGTTTTTTCATTGTGGGAGGAATACTTACCGATGATCATCAAATGTTCAGGATTTCTGACTGGTCCAAACCAGACTGTGTAGCATAACACCCACACAGCTCTGCAATTTTTGCCGTGAAACAAAAGATGGAGAAGAGTGAACCAGTACTTTGAATTACTATTCTCACACACAGATGTTCCTGCAAACTAATGTTTTATAATGGCTCCAGTTATTGCATTCAAGAAAAGACATACTGGATTTGAAAGTCACACAATGTCACTCGCACATCTGGAAGCACTTGAAGCACACATTACTTGTCTGTCCCACTCTCAGCTGACTGTAGAATTGCTTTTCGTCACTTGCACTTGAATATTATCATAGCAGTTGAATGCTTACTTTGTTTTCAGACTATGCTTGGAAATGCAGTTCACTCACAATTCTTGTCAACGTGGGATGCTTGTGAGCACACTGTGAGCACATCTGTAAATTTATTCCTTTGCTGTGGTATATTTGTGATGTTACTAAACTGCAGAAACATTCCATGGTGAAAGACTTAAAAGCTCATGCTACTGTATTCCACTTAAAATGGATGACAGATCAGTTGGTAAATCAAGGGCTTGGGAAAACTTTGAACAAAAATTTAAAATCTGTAGAAGAGGCAGTATTGTTAGAAACTCTCGTGAAGGAATCACATGAAAATGAAACACCTAATTTAAAGACCGGAAAAAAGATGAAATAATTGAAACATTTCCTTGTATGATAACCGACGAAAGTAAAAAGACCTGGTAAAGATGATCCTTAGGTAAAATGCAAACAATGTCTGAGCTACTGTTGTTTGAAGGAAGTATACTATATAGATAGTATAGATAGTATCAACTCAGTTTAGAAAGGAAATGCAGTTCTATACTGATGACACCTTCACTGGAAGACACCTAGGAAAAACTTTCAAAAGCTTTCTGTCTTGGGCTACTGACTTAAAAAGTATATGTGCAGAGATATGCCTGAATGGTTCTCCAAGCAAACCGTCTAGTTTAAGGAAAAAGTCCCCTCAGGTTCTCAGAGATATGAAGAATGACAGAATGCTTTCAAATTTATTTTGTGGGTCCACTGGTAGAAAAGCCTAAAGGAAATTGGTTTTGACATGTAATTGTAGGTTCCATCCCTCCGTACTCTGAAGTAAGGTAGAAACATTTCTTTTCTAGCAGACTGCTGAGCAAGCCACAGCTGAAGTTGTGGTGCAAAAGGATTTTTTTCTCTCTAGGTAGAACCAGCTAAGATTGAATCTGACAGCTGTTCTGAGAATAGTTAAAGATGTTAAGAGTTCAACAGCAAAAAAACACCACATTTCTTCTGAACTCAGCCATCAGGCATAGTAGAACAAATGAAAGAGATGATTAAAAGAATACTGAGGAAGTTACCAGATGACATAGGAGTAATTGGGATTTGATAATTCCCTTTGTTCTAACGGTTCTTCAAACCTCCGTAGCTACTAACTCCCTTTAGGTAATGATAAAGTATACACATGCTGAAACATCTGATGTGGAATACTAGTCCTCTCAGATACAGGGGGTAAAATCATTATGCAAACACAATGTAAATTTCTGTATCAGATACTTTTATAAGTATCTACTAAATTACAGAGAACTGAAACTAGAGCAAAAGCTTGTTTTGACAAATTTCAGAGAAAGAATACCTGGGAGGGTGGAGATCTGGGAATGCAATTAGCCTATGCAAATCCTGTGTCACAAATGCAATGGGCTGTAACCAAACTACAGGCAAGGTCAACTCTTTTGCAAATTAAAGTTACTGGAGAGAAGAAGGCAATAGATAAATTTTACTATTCAAGTCAGCTGAAATTGTGCAAGCAAGGAAGTTTTTCAGAACTGTGCAAACTCATGTCTGGTGTATTCATGCAGAGATGGAAGTGTGGAGAAAGGTTAATTTTTGCCTTTTCCTTTCAAGTGATTTTTAGAGAGATGACTTTTTCTCTTTAGCAATTCTTGCAAAAATGGAAACTAAAATTTAGAGTTACTGCAATGATCACCATAGCAAGAGAAAGAAAGAAGTTTTTAATTCATAATAATGTTATTTTGGGAGTGCACTCTCTAATTAATTTTATAGCATTAAAAGCTTCAGTCCCATTGTAAATGTGATTTAAAGTAAGAAGCTCATGTTGACTCCAGAGAAAACAAAGTATTCCAGAGAATTTACTTCAGAATAACTCTACTGAAAATATTAGTCATATAATTCTAGGAATTATTCTTAGTGATATAACTGTCTGAAAAAAATACAGAAGTAGTAGAACATTGTAAACATAACAGAAATAAAAAAACATGAAGACTTAAATTCTCTTAGTTTTCAAGATGTTAAGAAATATTAGTAAGTGGCTGGCCTATTGCGGCTAAGTGTCCTTCAGATTCAACTGCTGAGTTGGAAGGGTGAGAAGGTTTCATTGCTACTGTAGCTGGGAACCTCAGTCTGAGTTCAGTGCCAGAATACCCTTCCTGGGGAGACCTCATCTCTTACTGTGCAATTGCTAACAAAAACCTGAATTAATAGCTATACTACAGTGGGTGTACTTAATTTATCACCATGTGTCTGAACAGCCCAGGAGTAACCCTTACACTAATCTACAGTTCTTTTTGCTACTTAAGCCACTCTGATCTTGTTCTGTGGTCAGCTCTATCATTTCATTTGCTGTTTCTTGCCTACAACGTAACCCATGATTCCCCTTCTATGCAATCTCTTTAGTTTGGACCACAAGCAGAAAGGGAACCTATCCTGAAGAATACAAATTAGAAGTTCCAAGAACTGAATGTATACATGGGATTGGGAGGCATTAATGATGTTTTTCTGGAAGAAGACTACCTGTAATACTCTCTATGATTGAAGGAAATGTTTGAAATGTTATGGTATCCTCTTCAAAAAGGCACCAGAACCTGTAAATATAATCTTCTGGATGACTAAAGCAGTGTCTGCAGGAACAGCCCATTTTCCATGTGAAGTGACAGTGCCTTCCTGTGGTCTACAGGGAGACAAGAGCAGAAGAAAACCAAAGAATCTCTGTCATCATCACATGTAATGTGCAGAACGAAAATAAATGCATTACTTCAATAGGAAGAGTAATAAGTAATGGAATCAAACAGTGTTTGTTGGTTATTAAAGTTTTCACAATTTTTTAAAGGTCAAGCTCTGTCTTATGTCCCTTCCAGTTCTCAATTTGTTTCCTATAAGCCTAACAAAGAGAACAGAACCAACTTAAAACAGAAAAATGCTAGCTTAAATAGAAAAAACTTAGCTCTTCTGGAAAGAAAAAAAAAAAAAAAGAACAAAAATTAGCCTTAAAGTAGTCCATTAATTAGTGATGTAGTGATCACTTGTCTGTATTACATAATTCTGATTCTTTTAACAGACAAATGAAGTATGATAGCTCATAGTTTGACTTTTTCAAAACACTTCAAAACACATTTAAACTTTGAATCTAACAACAAATAAGCCAAGAAAATAAATACTTTGAACTTTAGCAAATGGGAAAACCACAGGGATTTGCCTCCATGAGATGTACTCTCCAACCTTCTAAGGAGTCTCTTCTCTCTTTTTGGTTTCTCCCCAGGTGATCACAACTCTCCTAAAAGTGTTGAAATGACACAGGGACTTAGACTTTCCATTCACAGAGACACCAGCACAAAGTCAGCAGTAAGTAATCCCAATTTTTCCTCAGTAGTCTCTCTTGTGCTTACATGTGTGGAATTATCCATCAAGAATCCCAAAGCCCTGTTCAGAGTCACTGCTCCCCAAATAATCTCCTTCAATGTCTAAGCACACTCTAGTCTTTGACTGAAGATATATCACTTTTTTTTGCCTGTATTAGAGCAAATACTGTTTGCTTGTAACCCACTTACCAAGTGAGCTGTATCGTTCATAGAGAGGAATGTTTGACCTGCTGCACTCTTTTGAAATCTAAGTTCAGCAAAATGAGTTGCACTTAATCATGATGTGAACAAGCAGTAGGAAACCTGCTGACACACTTTGTTTCCTAGGATCTTGTGCAGCTGGATATAAGTTCAAAATCAACAAGCCTTGAATAAAAATGATGAGAAATGCTTCATTTAAATGAACTCTGCTTCATATTTACTTGGCTTTTTGGTCTGTGTGAACTCCTGACCGTCAAGAATAATGCTGTAAACCTGTGTGCATGTAGTACTGTTAACACTAAGGAGCTATAGGCATGTTCCTCACATAAGCCCCTTAGCTTTCACACCATTACAAAAACAGTTGTCAGTCAGCTCCTGATCAAAGCTGATTGAAGAAAACAAAAAAAAATCATGAAGCTTTAAAAAGTTTAGTTACAGATATAACTGAGCATTTTTTTCAGATGAGAGAGAAGTCTTTAAATGTAATTTATTTATTTTCTTTAGCCAGCACTGTTACATGGGTACATTTGATGGGAACAACAGTTCTCTGTCTTTAGTTATTGTATTTTAGCAGTCCATGCACAACTCTTTCTTCCTGACAGTCTTGCAGTGTCTGTTTAGATGAAACAGGTGCTAACTGTTCCTTGTTCTGTTCTTTTTTTTGGCAGAGCTGCTTCTTGAAATTTCTATGTTCTTGTGGGTTATTTTATTTGTCTGTTTCTTTGTTTGTTTTTCTCTATGGTTCTTAAGGCCTGGAAACATATTTTATCAATTAACAATAAAACTAAATAAATGTTTTTTTTTTTCCTTTGATGTAGTAAGAAAGAACTAGCCCAAGCTCAATATGTTGGAGTGACATCTTCGTTCTTGGTAGCATAGGAATGCAGTGTATTTGTGTGTTACACAAGTAATCAGTTAGATAAACTGAATTTCGTGCAATGTTTTTCCCCATTCCATCTTGGTTTGAGACAAAGCCTGTCATTTTTCTTATTGCAGTAGTCAAAGGAAGCATTATGTATATGCAATGATATAAAGTAATCTTGGAAGGAATTAAAACTCATTATTTTTCACAAATTCAAAAAGCAGAGGAAACTCAGAAATAACAGATGCCAGAATGCAAGTTGACTGTGCAGTTTGTATTCAGATCTGTTTGTTGCATCCCTGTCTTATTTGTACAGCAAAATTTACATAGGATCTGCCTCATGCAGGGCCCAGAAAGGATAGTGCTCACTAATTAGCAGCATTTCTTCCTGATTGTTTGATGTGTTTTCTCAAGTCTTACTGATTACCATTGAAACCTGTAGAAAATTGGCCCTTGTCCCTTTGCTATGTTACCCAGAACCAGTGTATTTAATTGTTTCACAGATTGAATTTTTATTATATAAAATGATAGAAAAATACATAGCATGTTCTGTATTCAAACCACTAATTATTTCTAATTACCTTTGTTTGCACACTAACTTTTTGCTGTAATAAAACTGGGTATCTAAACTGAAATAGTGTATGTGTCCAATATTGACGATGGGCTCAATTGAACATGCTCTAGCATATCCTGACTGGTCTTCAGATGCTGTTTCAGAGTGGGAGCAAGTGTCATATAGGTCCTATGTCTTGTCTACTAGCTTGCTGTGGATCTCTTGAATAGCTTATGGTACCTCAGATGCCATAGACACCAACTTTTAAGCAAATGTCATCAATCACATAGTCAGTATATTCACTGCAGTCTTAAAACTACTCAGTGTACCCCGATGTTGACAGTAGTACAGATAAGTTTCTTCCAGAAATAAGTTTTGTTTTGTTTCATTTTTGTTTTGTTTTTGTTGGTTTGTTTGTTTGTTTGTTTTTACCAAGCCTTTAAAATACACTAGAGAAAATCTATCAATTAATTACATTCAGTGTTGGACTCATGTAGACATGACGTGTCACCATGTGACACAATTGTTGGAAATTTCCATATGCTTTTTTGACCCATAGATGATTCTTTCTTTTCCCTCCAGTGTTTGTGGGAGGAACTTCAGTATCTTCTCAATTGCAACTTCCAAATTTGTTATCATCATATGATCAGTTTTTATTTCCGTTTCTCACATTTTTTTAATCTCAGTCCTCTGCCCATCCTGTAGTAGTTTCCTGTAACAGACACATTATTCCTAATCCAATGTCTGTCTCTGAAAATGCTTTCATTTTCTCAGTCCCATTTTCTCAGTCCTCTTGCCACTCAAGTCCATTTTCTCTCTCCTGGTATTCCACCTGACTTTACATTCAAATAACCTTCTTTTTCCAATACCTTCTAGTTTTAGACTAATTTCTAGATTCCTTTTTAATGTCTCTGTCTTTCTGTAGATTTCCACAAGTCTTTTATTAAATTCTGTCCTTATTTATTGCCAATCCTTCTGTCATATTTTCTCTTTTTATTTTTTTCATCATCTATAATTTTATTCTCTTTCAAATTACCTTTGCTTTATCTGCCCTAATTTGAAGGTTTTTTTCAGTCTTTCCTAATCTCTTCCCAGTATGTATGCTTTTTCCTCAAGAGACTTATGATTGACCTGCATCCATTCAGCTTTATGTTCTTTGTCCAACTTCTTTCAGCATTTCAGCAACCTCTTCTATATTTTCACTCTGAACACTGTCTCCACTTTTCTCCTGACTTTTTTGTTTCTGACCGCGTCTTGTCATCTTATTATTCAAATTAATAGCCTCTTCTTCCTCATATGCTGGTGACAGAATGATGGCTGCTGTGGAAATATGATAGGAACATTACTTTAAGTTGTTATGTCCGCCACTGGCTTCCAGACCTTTAAGACCAGGTCACAAAAAGCTATACTTAGACAAAAGGTGAAACCTACACAGTGTGAATGAACTCTTTCAAATGCATGAATAAGATTAAACAAACATTTGTTATCACAGTAATGTGTTTTTTATTAGCCAGATTTGTGAAGATTTCATACATTTACAGTAACATATACTAACTCCCCTGCCAAAAGTCAAGCTTTTTTTTTCTGAAGGTGAGGAACTTGAGGACAGGACTTTCCTGCATAACATAATTTCTGTACAGCATAATTTGAAAACTAATAGGACTCCCGATTTGTATAAAAGCAATTTTACCAGACTAACTCAAGCTATTCTGTATAAAGCTAAAAATATAAATATTTTCTACACCTAAGACATTGTGGAATACAGTAAGCCTGATATCTAACACCATTCAGAATACGTAAGAATCTTTCAGACTGTCATTAAACACCAGTGCTTCACAACATTTCAGTTATGACTAAATTCACATGCTATGGACACAATGGAAAATTTAAATTTGTTCACAGCTCAGATGGCAGAATATCAAGGAGAATTCTTAATCAATGGGAAGAGCTGTAGTGACTAGGTTGATCAAAATTTTTTTTGATGCCCTTATCCAAAATTCATTGACTTTGTTAAGAGTCTATTGGCTTCTGTGCCCTTTGAAAGGGTTTAAGTGCCTCTTTTTTGAGAGATTACTACAGGATATTGAGCTCCCTCATGATAAAGTGCTCGTTCTTTCCCTGAACAGACCATTGTTCTGCTTGATATATAACATTTCAACTGAAATGAAAATCTCAAACACCTAAAATATAACATCAGCATTTTAAAGTAAAGGCATTATTCAGATTAATTCCTTAATGCAAAACCTAAATTTTAATTTGTGCATAGGCATTTTGAAAAAACTTGGTCAATATTAATATCTGTCAGTTTCAGCCTGGGAGCTTTTTAATGATTGTCATATTACACATAAGAGCTCATTTCAAGACAAACTGATTACATTTCTATTTAACAATTATATTCAAGACTGTATAGACATGATTCAACTAGCTGAAACAAATTTGTATGCATAGGGTTATATATGAATTCTACATAAGCATTCTGCAAAAATGGATTTGTGTGTTGGTCTTGAGCCAATAGGATCAGTTACCACAGCTCCCATTGACCTTCTGACCTCAAGATACAGTTAAGAGGCCCTAGCTGCCACCATTCCTCTTCATCGATATCCTGGATGTCAGCAAAATAGATACATATAATCAAAGAGCTCCTACACCACTGACTGAGTACCAGTTATCCTTTTTGTCATTCCATGTGATAGACCAATAGCCAAATCCACTATGAAAAACCAGTTGAAACACTAAAAAAAGGGCTACAATGTATAAATATACACAGTTAATACCTATATAAAACATTTTTGTAAATTAAATTCAAAACATTTATTTCCTCTGACTTCTTTTTATTTTTATCTTTATCTTTGCGCTTCCAGTAGGCAAGTCAATGAAGATCTGATCTTAATGACAGGGCAGGTAGCATGCACTACAATAAACAGTTTTTCAGGCTTATTAGATATCTGAGAGATAATACTGAGACATTTAGTAATAACTAGTCTCATCCTTATTATATGATTATAATTTTCTTATTGTATGATACATGCTGGAATGATAATATTTTAAAGTACTGTTGTTCCCAATAACCATTTATATATAAAACTAATTAAATTCTTCAGACTCGATTGAAAATCATCCTTCCGCCCAGACTAAAATGCTTTCTTTACATAGTGTAACATAAAGGTTAAATTGGCATTTACATAATTCTGATCTTATTTTGGCATGAATGGACAGACTATTGGATGTTGTGCTATATGGTATTTTTTCTGAAGTGATGTCTTCCTCGTGATGTTAAAAAACTGAAGTTGTTACAGCCTTTCAAAACGAACATGCTGGGGGACATGTGTAAGAGGTACACGAGTGGAGGGTAGCAGGTGAATTAGAGAGTGCTGAGCTGGTGAGGCACAAAGGAATGAATGTGTAACAGCCTGCACACTGGAGAACAATTCCTCTAAAATTCATCGCTAACCTAAAGTCCCGCTGGGTGAGTTTTCAGCAAGAGGTGAACACATTCTGTTCAGAATCTCCACTGTGCACCCAAGAAGCATTGCTGTTGAGACACAGACATAGTTTGCTGGCAGAGAAAGTATTTTCTGCTGTTTAGCATACTAAGCTGGGTTCACCAGTTTAGGCATGATGCTCAGCTGATGACCTATGCTGTATCTGGTTCTTGAGATATTTTGTCACAAGTAACTCTTTGCAGAAATGACCTCTTTTATATGACAATAGTACAAGATTATTTTAAATGTGCAAAAATTATGTTAAAAAACAAGTTTATTTTCCATCAGCTAGACACAAAGTAAATAATTCTGAACTAGCACAATGTAACACTCGGTGCCCTTAGAAACTCTAGAAATTGGAAACTTCAGCAACATCCGGTTATATGAGCTAACAATTCCAAGACAGACAATTTTAAACATGGGCTTTATGAATATGGAGGCTTAAAAGAAATTTTCAGTGTTAACCTTGCATGGGTTTTCTTTCTTAATATAGATAAAAGACCACAACTTCTGAAGTTGCTATATGACAGTCTTTTTTACCTTTTCCCCAGAGTTTTAATATATTCTAGGTACACCAAACTTTAGCATTTAAACTAAAATTTGAAAAGCAGCTGGGTTACAAACAAGACTAAATAAATTGTGGAGAAATTAAAGAATACTAACCATACAAATTCACCTACCTAAGCAAAAGTACAAAAACACCTAAAAGCCTGAAAAATTTTGTATGTATTTGTAAATGTTTCCCCTCTAAGGCATAAATGATAATATTTTTCTAGCTCATTTTTTAAACTAATTTTTCACAACTAGCACCAGCTTCTACCTATGCACATACACAGGAATACATGCACTGAGAGTGACTATGTTAGACCATATAAGGACTTCTGAAAAATTTCTGTCACTGATGAGCTTTTGAAGGTTTCTAAGTCTACACACACACTATATCCATAACATTACAGTCCTGGGTTTATGTCCATCTGGTAATAAATTGGCAATTTGCATGCATTTCCATGAAGTGGAAATAGGTGCATGATTTCCTACTGATGAATCATTTGTGGTATGGTCTATTAAAAAAGCAGACCTTCTGTTCTTGATGAAGAAAAAAAAAAAGTTTTGCTTAGTTCTATTGTTTCTGATGGCACTGCTTAGAACAGCACTGCATTAGAGTGGCTGCTGCCTGTGGAAGTAGATCTATGGCAAGGCTCTGGCATTGTTACAGCTATATCTGGCAGCGTATATAGATTGGATACCGAGGGGAATTACATTCATAGGGTTTTGTTTTATTTTGTTTTTTTCAGGTGCACTAATTAGAGTCATATTAGTGATCATACTTTATAATAACAGGTAGACTCTATTGATAATAACACCTTGTCATGGAGGCACCCCAAAGTCAGTTTTAGGTGGACAAAAAGTTCCAAAACAGACATAATTATGGCCTGGAAAGTGCAGCCAATATACCAACCAAAACAGGGTTTATACAGTTAGTTAGCACTATGACAACATAAAAAACAGGTTCGGACATCAGTTGAGGAGATTATTAGGGTGTAGCAAAATGAGAATAATGAGGATGCACAGTGTGCATGCACACACTCAAGAGAAACAAACCAGAGCCCTCTGACTCCAGGGTACTCACTTGCCTGGGTTAGGCAAGGACTCACACTCGCCTGGTTAGGCAAGGACCTATTCAAGGATATATCCAATAAATTATCACTCACCCAAATGAGGAGATGAGGTGCTCCCAATCCCAGGAAGTTTCCTTAGACAGTGTTCCAGTCTAAGGGGAGGGCTCCAGCTCAGCAGACCCGCTGTTCTGAGAAGACCACAAAAAGGGAATCTTCGGTGGGAACCCTGTTTTATAGTCTGATCAGATCTGGCTGTGGGCATTCCAGAAGCTTCTCAGCTTTTCTGGGCCCTTCTTTTGCTAATGACCCTGTCAATCGGCTCCGGGTCCCACAAAAGAGCCATTAACTGCCCCATTGAAGGCTCCAGTTCTCAGAGGGGGATGTGCAACTGCCACACCAGTTCTCAAGGGGGGGAAGTGTAGCTGCTACACAGCTTACTAAATGGAAGATGTTCTAAGAAATGTTGGTTGTGACCTGTGTCTTCCACAGCTTGATTCTCAAAGAAAATAAAATTTACAACAGCAGCCATTTGTGGACAGTTGAAAATGACAGGATCTTGAAATGCCCAAAATGACTGAATTCTCTAATTGGCTTTTGAATTAAAGTAGTTCTGAAATCTGATTGTATTCTGGGCTACAGAGCAGACAGTGGCTAATGGGAGAAGTAAGCTCTGGAAAAAGCAGCCAGCAGCTCATTCCTCTGCTAACTTCCTTTTGCAAAAAAATGACTTTGTGCTTTTTTTTTTCACCAAATCTCTTTAACTATTAAAGTTTGAGTATAAATCCAGAATTTACAAATTCAAACCAGCAAGGCTGGACTAGTTCCATCCAAGAACACTGGGAATTGTCTGGAAAGGTCTTGGAAAAAGTCCTGGACAATACTGAAGATAAACTGATACAAAATATAAACTAGAATGAATTAAATGATGAGAATATAATTATTGCTAGTCAACATGATTTACTGGAATATAAATCTTGTCAAGCAAATCTGATTTCACTGTCAGCCTTGATAAGATTATGGATTTGATAAATAGAGCTGAAATTACATAAGGTATTTGACTTAATACCATATGACATTCTAATGAAAGCATCGAACCACACAACAAGTAGATCATGAGTTGCCTAATGGACAGGTGAGTTACTACTGAATTTTCTTTTATATGGTGTTCCACAGAGACCCATATTGAACATAGTTCTGTTCAACATTTTCATTGATGACTTGGTAATAAATACATATCACTACCAATAAAATGCACTGGAAGGAAGGTGCACAAACCATGCCTGTGGAATGACTGAAAAAACATAGCCGACTGAACTTAAAAAAATGTCTCAGAGCAAAGTATTAGCCAAAAATACTAATTGTGCTAGTAAATGTGCAAACAGTAGCAGTGGAATAGTAAATACAGCTGTGCAATATTATTTTAGATTTGTGTTATTAGTATTGTCATTTCATAAGATAAAGCTACAAACTTTTTTGGGGACAGAAAGGTAATCTTCTAGTTGAAGATGTGATATCTATGAAAAAAACCCAACAAACCACAAACTAATAATAATGGCTCTGAGATATAGTATTCACTTTTTCTGTCCTTAAAATGGTGTTGGATAACTAAGTGAATAAAAGCCACAGACACTGAATCTGCATTAATATTTTGTTTGCATTAGGACAGCAGTTTTAAATGAAATCTCTCAATCTTGCCCCATCACTGTGTTTTGGTTCACATCACAGGGCCGTCTCAGAGTCCATGAATGGCTGTGTGTGGTGGTAGGGGAAGAAGTATAAGAAGAGTGCAGCATGTGGGCCAGGTGCTGATGAGCACACATCCATCCTAGAGCTTGCTCAGAGTAAAACTCCCCCAAATACTTGCAGAGCAGTTGTTGAGCTCTTAAGCAACAGTTTATCTACAGACCTAGTCCTATGGTCTGTCATAATGCAAATGGAGCCATAGTCAGAAATTACTCAAGGACTTCTTTCTGTTCTATTAGAACTTGTTTTCCTCCTCCAAAGCCAAAACAGACTGAAAAACATCCCCCTTTATTGGTCTGTTTCCTCAAATTTCATAGTTTTTATTTTCATAACAAAGTAAAACAAACAAACAAAAATCCAAGGCAGGAGTATCTTTGATTGTGATTAATTGCTGGACTGAAATTCAGAGTGGAATGTGAAATGTCAAATTTTCTACCTAGAGAAATGGCACCTTTTTGGAGAGTTGTGCTTTAGGCATTTACAAATCCTTTGACTCAGTAAAACTGGTAAATTGGTATATATCTGATTCCAAAGTTTCTGAATAAATGGGTGATTTTCTTGTAAAAAATTAAGAATGTTACTGTTGGAGTTGTTTTTCTGGAGATAAGCTACCATTTAAGGTTAAGGAGCTTAAAGGTCACACTTTTTGCTGGATATTGTTGCCTTACAATACAACTTTTTAACTACTAAAATTATTTTAAACTTCTACATGTTTACCGAATCCTGTCAAAAAAAAAAAAAAAATACTTAACTGAAAGCAAGAACCTGGGGTTTTTTTTGGTTCGTTGGATGGTTTGATGTTCTTGTTGTTGGTGTGGATTTTTTTTTGTAATCCCTCGCTATTACAAGTGTTATAAAAATATGTTGTTTAAAAGGAATTCAATAGGTTTGTTTCAGTTTTTCTTTGGCTAGGATCTCTGACAACACTTGAATATAAGAATACAGGAAGCTAAAGCAGGGGAAAAAAAAAACACCTTTTCTAAAGCTATTTAATGTTCTGAACAGCAAGTGGTGCTGCTGCACATAGAATAAATACTGGTTAAAATACAAAGAGAAAGAAGAAAATCCATATTGAGAAATTATTGTTTTCTGTCTCAGGTAGAGTGCATGTCTGTAACATAGTTATAGTGATATATATCTGGAATACCACTATTATGGCAGTATGCGAACTCCTTGTATATCAAGCACTTAGAGGTATTAAGGAAACTCTGACTGAAAAAACAAAAAGAAATCAAATTTTTTGTGTAAGTTACTCCAAAATTTTAAGTTATCCACAACTGATCTGTTAGTTTTCAGTGTTTCTTATGTTAATCCATGATATACATGAAATCTTAAACAGCAACTCGGAGATCTTAATTAAAATCACCAGCTTAGAGTTTCATTTGACAGAAAACCTGCTTCCATGGTATAAAACTATTATTATTATTAATAATAATAATATTAATTTTAGTAGTGATAATAAAAAATATTACTTCTACTTGACTTTTTTTTAATATTTTGGGGTTTGTTTGAGTTTTTTTTCTGGTATTTGTGTAAATGACTGATCCTGATCAACATCTGAAACTGCCATGTCTTCTCTTTTATTGACTATGACTTTTTATGGTCATAGAACATTGGATCAAGAATTAAATAAGTGTATATACACTGAGTTACGCAGAGGAACTGCTTCACTGGCAACAAAAACATTTTCATACAAAAATATGTCTTATTAATAATCCACAATATTTTGGTTTCTTGCTACTTCATACATTTACATAGTTAGACATAAAGTTCCTACCTACAAGAGCTGTTATTTGATAGAGATACAGCTGACAGGCAACAACTTTGTTGTTGATGTTGTTATACCAGCTGACCATTATGTCGTTCCCAACTGTCTAAAAATGGCAATTCTGTACATTCACATGTATTTTGGTAAGTTGTTATTTTTTGTTTGCGTGTGTTTTTTTTTGTTTTGTTTTGTTTTCGTGTGTGTGTGTGTGTTTAGCCTACCTTTTTATTTTTTTTTAATCTAGCAAACAAAAAAAAAAAAAATCAGGAATTGAATGTGGAGCATAGACGAAAGCTGTGTCCCTTACATTTTAGTATGCTCTTCAGATCCATGTTGTCTGCTCTGTAAGGCCATCATAATGGATTTTTCCCTCTGCAAGTTTTTACAGATGGAGTCCTTTCAAAAACAATGGTGAAAGAAATGTGAACAGGATTTCATTTTTTTACGGACACTTGATTCAGAGCCATCAGGCACTGAAAGTTCTAATGGAAAACAACAGTGAAATTTCAGGGGAGTGCATCCTGTTTTCTTTCCCATTGTACTGGGGACTAGTTAGAAGAGATGCAGCTCAGAGAAGCTCCTATGAGACCAGTCTCCAAGCCAGAAATCATAACTCTTATGTAACTCTAAACTTATAAGTAGAAATAGAAAAAAGATTATTGTCTTTGAACAGTGGACAGAGATGCATACAAAAGTGCAACGCTGAACCTGTAAGTGCAGAACAAATTGGGAATCACCTTCTAAAGCCTGACAACTAGCCCCTAGATCTGCCCCTCTGCACTGTTTGTTTGCATAGCAAAACAGTTTCTTAACTGGAAGTTGTGCATTTTCCTTCTGTGGTACAGAACAGGCATAGAAGAAGCTGTCCTTATTGAATACTCCTTAAACTTCAGTTTTGAGACATTCTCCTGAGTATGTACTCACGTATTCTGGCTGACTGTCCACATTATAGGACTCTCCTGCCTTATCATTCTATCAGAGTCTGAAAAAGGGATGTGGCCTCAACTGCTCTGCAGTTACCGCTTTCTTTCCACTCTTCCTGATTTTCCCTTTCAGGATTACTTTCATGTCTGTATGCCAGTCTAGCAGGGCAAGAGACCAAAGTGAATCCTTCAGGTTAAGTCCTTTATTCTGTTAGCTATTCATCCAATAATAACACAGATCCCTGTATTTTCTTGGATATAACCCTCTTGGGTTACAGTGAGAGGGACTGGTTAAAAGGGATGAATACATTTTAGTAATAAAGTATCAGCAGGTCAGACGTGCCAGAAAAAAAAAATACAACACTATGTAGAATGGCAGTATCATAGATAGATTTGGCTTATTGTTAGTACTTTTTCATTTCTGGATGTTTTTCTGTATTATATTTTCAGAAAAGAAGGATGAAATATCTCACTTTGTCAAGATGCAAGGGTTTGAATGGAAAATATCTCCCAGGCATGTTTAGATATGTTGGTTGAGTGAACAGATAATCAAATGAAAGGAACATCTCATAAGCAAAATATAAACAGAAATGACCAAAACTGACTGTTGAGTCTTTTCATGAATAAATTACAGTCAAAGTGATTTTTTTACTGAAGAGGCGATCCCTAATCAGTTTTCACTTTACTAGCTTGTGCTTCATTTTATTTGCCGAATTCTGCTTCTCTTTGTTTTGAATTCAGGCTGTGGACCCTCCCATGAAGAAATAAATAATGAAATTGGTAATGAATAGTGGGAGTGTGCCCTGTTCAGTATTTATTATTATTGAACTGTTGTCACAATAAGACTACATTTTTTTCCAAGTATTTTTGGGGAGTAAGAAAAACAATTATTCTAGGTAAATAATATTACTGGTCATCTCCCTCTCTTTCTAATATATTGCTAACTTTTTTGCAAGATACAAACCTCACAAAACTTTGTCTTGAGGCAGAAACTACCTCATTCAAAGTTATTTTGATCATCAAAGGCTAAGTTACACTCTACCTATAATTTGCCAAAGAAAACTTCAAGGAGTACCAGTAGCTCTGGAATGAAATACCAGGAAACTTAAGCATGACTCCTTCACTTACTTCCTTCAGATCGGTCAGCATCCTTCAATGGTCAGAATAAAGACAGAAATCAGTTTCAATCTCAGGGTGAAACTTCTTTCAGCTTATGCACTAAGGTGTAGGAACCATTAGTGCAGTAGGTGAGAGTAAATGCACAAAAGTCCCTAAGCATCACAGTGAAAGGCTTCAGAATAACATCACGTTTCATATGACTGCCTGATGGATGCTCTGATAACTCAGACTATGGCACCCCTGAGAATCATAAATAGTTTATATTTTCTCCCTTTGAAAGGAACATATATATAGGAGTCATAACCCAGCCTTAGGTCAAAGAACCTCATAAGCTTCCTCCCTCTTCATCTGCTTTCCTTCACTGCCCCTCTTACCCAAAGATATAAGGATACCCATATGTTTTGGCTATTCCTGCCACTAGCCTAAGGATAAGGCTGGGTAAATTTACTTAAACTTTCTCAAACGATGTTTGGAAGAGCTAGAGTATTGAATAAAGGCATAATTGTCTTCGCAAGATCAACAGTCATAGTGACAGATTGCAATAGTTTACAGTACAAGGAAAAATATAAAATGCAATTTAAATCAAATTTTCTAAGCTCACACCTCAAAGAAAAAAGAGGAAAAGAACAAGAGAAAGCACTAATATTACCCTAACTTGGGAGTAAATCTTGTTAATTAAAGAGACAAGAAAATTGGGTGAAAAGGGAAGAGACTAACAGAAACTGAGGCAGACTTCTCTGTGAAGAAGGATAAAATAATATATTTAATTCCATACTGTGTATTTATTGTGAAGAAATCTTTCCTACTAACTTCCAGAATTAATGCTTCTCAAATCTCTCCACTCTTACCTTTCTGAGTGCTGTGGGTTCTAACAATGTAGAAATTGTGAGCAGAATGATCCTGTCTGCTCAGAAAGTATTGAGCTGTGAGTGACTAACGTGTTTTGTTCTAAGGTAACCACAAGTTGCATCTCTTAATATAGTTTGTTTTAGTAATCACATAAATCTTGGCCACAAATGCGTGATTCAATATAGCTACAATCCAAAAAATCTGAAGATCAAAGAGGTCTCTTGATCACCTAACTTGAGGACCTGCACCATATAGACTATGGAATTTCACTCAAAAGTTTAGGAATCAGGTTCATTATTTCTGGCGGCTGGAATACATAGATGCTGCTTGCCATTATAGAGAGGAAATCCATGCTGCCAAAGCTCAATTAGAATAGGTGCTGCCCAATACTGTGAAGGACAATAAAAAAGGCTTTTAAAAATATATTAATGGCAAAAGGCAAGCTAGAAATAACATTGGCTCATTAATTGAGGAGCATGGTCACCTTATTAACAGGGACATACAGAAAGCTGAGACATTTAATGCCACCTTCGCCTCCGTCTACAACACTGATGATGGACTTGGGGCCCCCCATAACTCTGGGTTAGAAAAACGTAGGTGTGAGAACAATAAACTCCCAATCAATCCAGAACTTGTCCGGGATCTGCTACTGCAGCTAGATCCCTACAAGTTGATGGGGCGTGATGGGATTCATCTGAGGGTGCTTAAAGAGCTGGCTGACATCACAGTAAGATTTCTCTCCAAGATTTTTCAAAGCTCCTGGGAATTTGGAAAGGTCCCAGTTGACTGCCCTTCCATCTCTGATTATTTTATTCCCACCCTTAGCACATAAGCCCATGTCCTGGTTTCGGTTAAAAAAAGACCAGTTCTCTTCTAATGAATTTTCATTTCACTTATGTTTCTTCCAAGTAACTGCACTTTTCTGAAGTTGGCTGCATGTTTTTCAGACAGTGTCTGCTCCAGAGCTGACAACGCCTGATGTTTGCAGTTTTACTGTGTTAACAATAGGAATGGAATGCAGAAAAGGCTCATGTTTATACCTATTTCTATAGCAGCCAAGGTTGCTAATAGATCTCTTATGTTCCACAAGTGAGGAGTCGTAAAAGGGTTGTACTTGCAGGGAGGGGTGGACCACACGTGACACATGTCATACACAGTTTGAAGGTTGAAAGATCACAAGAGTTTCTCTACATTTGTTTACAGCCAGCTTCTGAAGAGGATCTTTCCCATTGTCCTGCCTGTGACCCAATTTCCTGATTCCAGTCCTGCATTCCTGAATCCTGTTTCCATCTACTGCAGAGTCCAGTCCAGAACTTCCTGGTGTTTGCCCTGCAGCTGCTGGTGCCATGCCAGCCTACCTGGCACACAACTCCATCATCATATGGGAGATTCAGTATTGATTTTATATATTTTGCATTAAATGGTTACAGCTCACGTCAGAGAAATGGCCTGACACAAGACTATTGGGGAGGGGACAAAGTGGGGAGGAGAAGCAGCTGCACAGCACCTCAGGCACATCAAGGCTGCCCATCAATATGATGCAGACAAGTTTGGTCTATGCCCACAACATTCATAAATATCAGCTCAAGAGATTTGAGCATGCTGTACAGAAAAGCTAATTTTATTTTTTCCTTCCTTGGAGGCCTGTAGCTGTGGATAAATTTTGTGTAAGGCAAACTAGTTTTACAGATGACTGTATTCAGAGAACAGCACCAGTAACACTTCTAAAAACTCTCTGAAGCATTTTTGTAATAGCTTTACTTTGTAATATTTGGAATATTTTATACAGAATATGCAGTTCTGCAGTACAGAGCTGTGGGTTTGGTATGAACTGTATAACTTTCAGCTTCACTATTCATGCTGAATTTACTGACCTCTCTATGTACATAGCCTAGGAAATGTTTGGGGTTGAAAGAAGCCTTAAAAATAAATGCTGTTAATTTTACTTGATCATATAAATCACATAGATAACAGGCAAAGGAAAAGAGTTACTGAAGATTTGCCTTTTGCAGGGGTCTGACCACTGCAGAACTGCTTCATGAGGAAAAGCTTGGAATAAAGGGCTCAGTTCTGTTGTTTCAAAGAAGAAACAAACAAACAACAAAAAAATCAAAGGGAAGTTGTTCAGCAGAGATGAAAAAGACAGCCATCTTTATGATGTATCCCATGCATCTGGCAACTGTATATAAATTTCTCCATATATGTACTTTTTAGATTAGTAGGGCAAACTTTTATCTCCTACTTCCACTCATTTTGGTTTATACATACATTTTTATAAGTATAGGAGGCACGAAGTTTTCACATATAGCATACTACTTACAAGTGTTCCGTGCCCTTCTGGGCAACAGATGGAGAATGGCAAGATAGTGTGGAGCATTGAAAATGGCATGAAACATAGCTGAGGCAACTCAGTTGAAACATGTATCTCCATTGATAAGAATTGGAGGTCAGGCAGCTAGTTCCCATATACATGCTTTTGTGTTTTCATCTTGAAACACATTTAGAATTCTTAATCAAGATTTGAGATTCTAACAAAACTACAAATCTGGGGGAGGTGATAATGTCAGTTTACTTAGATTTATGATAGTTTCCCTGTACTGTTAAACTTATTTGAGATTAATCAGACCATTTCAGCAACATCAGTGCTTGGATCCAGGGGCAGCGTTACCTCCTGAAATTAGTAGAGTCTTTCTACTGCAAATGCTCAGTGTTTATACACTCAAGGTTATGATTAACCACTGCATTACCACAACACTCTCAATAACTACACTTTATTTGGAGCATTAGACAGAATATCCCTTTTCTAAGTAATCTTGAAGGACATGCAAAAACAAACATGACACATAGAACTGCTTCTTAAAGTTACGGATGCTAATAGTAAGAAGCATACATTATTAGAAATGTTGACTCATTGATGTCTGGCACAAAACAGTGAGTAACACCTTGGGCTGTATTTTACACAGAAAAGTTACTCAAAGCTGTGACAACCTTGAAGTGCTCCCCCCATCCTTAGCAGAACAAAGGGTTGTGCTATGCCTTAAACATCTGGTTTTTGTTACTTTGGGAGGAAAAGATAGATGAGGCCTCACGTTATCTTTCCCAAAGTTTTGCGGTCATGGAGGTAGACAGCTTGTAAGATAAGGGCAATTAACAGTGTTGCTGTGAAAGGCCTCATGGCCTAATTGGGGTGATAGAGATGAACCATCTGTTGGACAACCAACTACCAGAAGAAACCACGAACCAACAGCTACCCCGATGGGCAAAACAACTCACTTCTGGTCAGTACTATGAACTTTCCCCTAGTTTGAAAACCCCAGACCCCTTTCCAGAAAAGTCTTCCTAATTAGCATGAAGAGCAAGCAGAGGGAGGAGGCAAACCGCCCTCTCCTATCTTGCATGTAAATGAACTGGTTTATAAAACCACCTCATATATGATGCAGGTTGGTGACATGTAAACATTCAACATGTGCCACCCCTCCAGAGGTCATCGCGGGACCGATGTACCTGTGGAGTAGTGATATCTTACTCTCTCTCTTTCTCTCTACCTTTCTCTTTCTGATATCTTAGTTTTCCTCTTCTCTCTCTCTCTTCCTTTTTTCTTACACATATAAAGTAATATCATTGTAAGTTCTGCTGCTAAAGTCTTGTTAAGTTTTGCATTACAGTTACTAATTGTTGCCAATCCACCGTTTTTAGAAGAGCTTTTGCTGTCAATGTATTGATAAGTTTTGTGTTATTATAACATACTTTTGCCAAGTCACTAATCGCTGTAATTTGTATACCACCACGTCCTTTCAATAAATTAATAATTGAACCCCCAGAGTGATTGTTTGTCATTCACTTTGCATTGCCGTGCAGAATTATCCAGAGCTAACTCACACCTGATCTCATCTGTTGAGTCAAGGCACGTGTCGTGTTCAGAGTTAACTCATCCCTCGTCTCATCTGTTGGAATGGGACAAAAGCTTATGTTGTACTGCATTGTAAAACTGTTTCCTTAAAAGCTAATTTTGAACTTAGCAAGGTTGGAATGCTGACAACAAAAATACTGAAAATACTCACTGAGGTTGCAGACTTTCTAAGTTCAGAAAGTTTAGTCTATACCATTTCATCCTATGGAGAATGGAATACATGCATTGTTGTTTTTACTTTGTTCCACAGGTTTGGAATAGACAGCAATGAAGCAGAAGACAGGAACTTCTGGCATTCCTCTTATCTGCTTCTCAATTATTCACCCTAACAGTGGAAAATGCCCAACAGTACAATTTGACTGTTGTCAATACAATGATGTGATGATAACTACACAAAAAAAAGGAACAAAATTCTTCTCTTGGAATTAAGAATTGAACTCGCATCAGTTCTCATTGTAGGTTCTTATAAATTGAAACATGAAATGGTATTCAAAGTGTATTCAGGGAAGTTTAATTTCAGATTTTACTTTATTAAAGCTTCTGCATTATTCCTGTAGGAATATATCTCAAAAGAGCTATTCCAAATCCCTTTGCATTTTTTCTCACCCCATGTATAGCCCTTGTTCTATTTTAGTTAATAATGTTCAGATATAAAATACAGAATTAATAATTATCTAATAGACTTCTCTACTGTGATGTCACTGTGGAATTTCACAGCTTCATAGCTATTTAATAGATTTATTTTCACAATTAATATGGAGATAGAATTAGTGAAGAATAAAGACTCAAATATATTAGCACCAAAGCTGTTCACTAAGTTTCAATGTCCAGATTCTGATTTTTAGCTAATTCTTTTGGCACTTTCCCTACTCAAAGTACAGCCCTAGCAGATGGCAGTTGTAGCTATGGTTATGGTATAGACCACCTTGGCTTATTGAATATACTGCTTCTTATACAATTGTTTAGAAACTGCTTATATAGAATTTACTTAGCATAAATAAGTTTGCTTAGCATGACTTCTATAAGCTGTGAACTTTTGAACTTTATGCTTCATTAAGTAAAAGGTCTCAGAGTCTTCAAGCTACTATGTAAGGGGAGCTGCATCCCTGGAGATAAGTAAAGGAATAGAACAACATCTAAAAGAAGATGAGAATCAGAAAAATGTTTTGGCTATCACCAGGAACTTATTGTTATCCAGCTGCTGGTGCAAATACTAACTGATAATCAGGACTCTGATTGATGGCCCACCTGATGAAAATGAAGAGATAAAATGAAGATTGGGGGGACCCCAGACTCTAATTTTGCAGGTGGCCCCAAGTGACACATACAGGGTAGGGGGCTTGGATTGTAGGGGTATAATTGCCCAAGTTTTTTTTTCACTGAGGGTCCCTCTTTAGGAGGCATCCAGCTCAAGCTGTGTTATACTGTACCTTGCAAATAAATTATTTAAGAAGAATTTCTGGAACCCATGCCTGAGTCTCTGCTACAGGAAACCTAAGGAAATGAAACTTCTCAAAGCAACGAAGCATTCAGCATGTCTTCTCATTAGATCCTCAGTTCTCCATGGTGTTCAGGATGTGAGAATGTCTGTGAAAATGTTCATTCACACGACTTACCTGACATCACAGAGACAGACATGAACTGAATTCACCAGAGTGCTGTTTTTCTGCATTATTTAGGTAGAGATTCTTTTCCCTTCTGCGATGTTCTAACTTATTCACTGCACAAAATCCATCTTCCACAGCAGTTGAAGCAAAGATCCAAATTTACTTCACAGTTGCTGTTTTATTTTAGTAATGACTACTCTGTGCACTAAAAGAGGCACCATCTGTGTAAAAATACCATGTCACAAGGTAATTAAAAGCTGAATCTGAATGCATTTATGAAGGATGCTGAATTAGATTGTCACTCTTTGTTACCAGTATGGATAGATTCAAACTACAGCCTATGCTTTTCTCTTCACTGCTTTGGGTGCTATCAAATGTCATTAAATAGAAAATTACAACCTACATTGTTACATTTTGGCCAAATTACAATAAACTGCAATGTATCATGATAAATTAAAAGTGGAAGACCTACAAACACCACCAGGAATACTAAGGTTTCTCCAAGAACACAAAATAAAATATTTTTTTTCCACAGTTTGTCTCTCTCAAATAGAATCCAACCCTATAAATCTGCTACTTTCTAGTTTACACCTGGAAAAATGTTTTGTCTCATTACTTGGGGAAACCACTTATCACTTTTAATTTTGATGTTGTCCTCTAAGCTCTCTGGTTTTACCTGACAGTCTTTATTCCTATATCAGTTCTTTGAAATATATGCATAAAGTACGTTGATCTGGGATCTGAGGTGCACCTTCCTGTGGTGGTGTGTACCTTTAGGAACACACTTGGATTGGTGAATTAATACTATTTTAAGACAGAAATTTCTATTCTATTTCTAGAACTGTCATATGTTTTTAACCTATTAAAGAAGGGGTTAGATTTCTCTTTGAAAGTGCTTGTAGATACCCTAACGGAACATATTATGTCAAACTAAGGTATGTTTCTGAAATATAGATGGGTATTGATATTGCTAAAATTTTTCCCGTGACATCGTTCAAATGTACATGCCAAAGAAAAGAATCAACTACTTTCCTAAGGTGCACTATCTCAAATTAAATAAGGTGAAAGATTCAATAGCTGTAATTTTTGTCCTGGAATTATATCTGTATGCATGTATGTATTTAAATGAAATATAAATACATTGATGTATGTAGGTAGGTAATCACATTAAAGAATATTTCTGACTTCAAATCCATCCAGAAAGGTCAGTATAGTTATCATTCACTTTACAGTTGTTTGTAATGATACTGTGGGGGCATCTGCATTTAATTAGTCCGTGATTAATGACTTTGTTGTTGTACCTCTTGCCTAGCCAGGTCTAACCAATTATTTTTGTTTGTTTCTTTGTTTTCTTTTATACCATAATTTAGACTTAGAAGTTCCCTAGAAACAATGTGTGGACTATTTTCTACTTTTTATGAAGGAATACTTATGCATCTATAAGTCTACTTCTATCATTTTAAAAGAGTGGAATAGTAACTTTTGACGAATAGTAACTTTTCATGAAGGAGCTCAGTGTACTTGTGCCTTTGTAAAATCAAGTACTTTGAATTCCCAATTGTGTACCTTTTTCTTCTGTCTCCTTTCTGTAATCGAGAACGTATAAGTAAATTCTGCCTTCTTAATCAAAAACCACTTTTTCAACAATTGAATATAAATTCGTTAATTAATTGAAATAAAGTTTCTAACATCAACAAAGTAAAATGAAATTACTGTCATTGTAGACTGGAGATAGCACAGACTAAGGAATACTTGGCCATTAATCCCATGTAGTTTCACTGAGAGGAGGTAATAGAGAGAATATCTCTTGGTCTTAGTGTTTGAGAATTTGCTGTAGAGTCAGATTTCCTGAGACTGAAATGTATGTATTTAAGAACAATCAGAATATTGTTTGATGTAAGAACAAATCCAGATGCTTGTTCACTACTGATCATTGTCTTTTGTTACAGTTGTCTTCATTTTCAAGTTGGTTCCTTTCAAACTCACAGAAATACATTCCATTTGGCCTGTCTCATAATTCCTTGTTATTGTCAGCAGCAGGAAAATAACATTTGAATTTTGCATTTTCCTGGAGCTTACATGATATACAGCAATGGTTTTCTTATTAAAAGAATGGACCTCGCTTTTTGCTGCAATCTAAAGGTACAGAGGTTTATTATTTCACAAGATTTTTGTGTTTCCATTGAGTTATTCTCACTTATGGGTCCATGGATGCCTTTTTTGATCTCTGCCCTCTGAAAAATTTAGAGGGCACAGAGATAGTAAATTTGGGGTCAATTCTTCTTTAGCCAAATGAACGGTGTGGTGTTTTTTGCAGAGAGTACACTATGCTTCAGGGGAAGCTCCCCTTTTCTGTGTTGTTTTCTAAGAAAAAGTTATACTCATGGGGGAAAAAAGAAAACAACCAACCAACCAACAACAACAATGCAAAAAATCCACAAACAAACAAAAAAACCCCTCCAGAAACAACAACAAAAACCCACCACCAAACAAAAATAAAACTGAAAACTAACCAAACAATGAAACAAAATCCCAACAAAACAAACAAGAACACTTATTCACTTATTAATATCTTCCACTGCAGTTCTTCCCACAGGTATCCACTGGAGACCAACAAAATCTGGTATATTACTCTATTGAGTCATTTTATAGGAAGATCCACAGTGGCACTAAGGAAAGATTTATTCTTCAGAAGACAGAAGAATGTTGAAAAAGCTGCAGCTTAGTGAGACACTGGCAGTTCACATTGCATTACTCTGCTCTCTAGTATAAACAATAAAAATGTCCAAACATATTGGCAATTTGTGGTTACACTGGTCATAGGAAGCAAAGTTATTACTTAGGTCAACAAATTTTTGTAAAAAAGTAACAGTAAGAAAGGTAGATGACACAGCATTTGTTCAGTGTGTGAGGTATCATTATGCATTATTAAGTATTTAATATTCTTTTATGGAACTGTTATTAGATTTTCAAGTTTGGACCTGTTGACCTTTATCCACTTCCATATTTTTTGGTGACTAGCAAATGCCTACATTTTTCAAATCACTCCTGGGATAGTCAGAAATACATAATTTTGTATAGGTTTTACATTTTTAAATTTTCTTCAACACTGCACTCTAAAAGGCAGTATGTTCTATAATAGTCACTATACACTGTTGAATAGGTAAGTTTTGAAGAGGGGCACTGGTGTTTTCCTGAGATAATAACAGTAACAAACGGTGAGTAGAAGTGATCCAAAGATAACAGGACAACTCTTCAACTCATCAGTCATTGTTAAGCATTAACTTACTGTTCCTTTAATGGGAGTTGTGCCTTTCTTGTCAGAAGTAGCAAAGAAATACTAGATCCTTCTCTTCATGTTATGAGCTCTCTCAGTGTTGCTGTCTCTCACTATTTGTCTCACGGTTCCTCTTTTGCTCTCCCCCTTCATACACAAATATAGATATATGTCTTTAATAAATATTTTTGAGATGCTACACATGCAGGAAGCCCAGAACAACCACAGAATGTAATGTGGGAGGAAAATAAATTCTGTGTAAAAGAGGGGGTTTTGATTTCTTTGACTGCATATAAAGACAACAGAAAAAGTAGAAAGCAGATCCTAATAGTACATACATTCCAGTGTGTTTCCCAACAGTTTGCTAACCTGGTCACTGCTAAGATTTGACATTCCTACACTGCCTGACAGAGCATGATGAAGAGAAATGTATGCTGTTTGTGAGCAAGCCTCTAAGAAGAAGAAGAACTCTAAGAAGAAGAACTCTAAGTAACCGCTCTTCATCAGCTCAGAAAGCATAATCAGGTTTCTCTAGAACAGAGGTTATTGGCCCAAACAGAGCTCCTTGACCTGTTTTTTGAAGCCCTTTGTTATAGGTGCCAGATTTGATCAATAACTTGCAGTGATTTTCAGTTCCATTGGCAAGAGTCTCAGGTTTATATGATCAGTACTTGTAAAACCTGACTACCTGGTAATTGTATTGCTTCTACTAGAATTGTTATGCATTGCAAAACCTTTCCATTAAGGAAAACATTGCATTGAACTGCATGGAGCTTTACCCTTGAATTAGGATAATGTGAGACTCTGAATTTTTTTCTGTTTACCTTTTCTTTTAAATAAAGAAGGAGGGGGACAGAACAGAGAAGCCTGCACTCAGAAGTGCCAAGTGGACTATGTACTTCCCTTTGCCCAATGGCTTCTTGGGTTCCTAAGACTATTTATAATGCAATGAGTATTTTAAAAATCAAGAAGTGAGTTTGCAGTTTTAAGAAATATAGTGCATTCAAGTCTTATTGGCAACAAGACATATCCACTTCAGTGAACAGATGAACAATTAAATTAAACTGTTTAGCCTCTGAGATTAATTGATTTTAAAGATGTGCGTAGAATAGCTTTGGAGAATAAGGAGAAAAGAAGAAACTAGAAAGCATAGAAAGAAACTCAAAACTAGATGAGATTTTGAGCAAAATGAAATTCAAGTAAAACAGAGTATTGCTGCTCTGCTCAAGAGATTATACAAATGGAAGAAAGCATTGAGAGCAGAGTGAGAAGGCTGATTAAAAAAAATGAGTCATGAGAACATCATCAGCAGTATGGTAATTACTCTTCAAGACTAGCAAAAAATGTTCTGGACTTCAATAGTGTGCCTGATGATATCTTAATAAATCAAATAAAAGAATAGTGTTTTATTACAGCATTTTATAATTTCTTTCTTAAGCCTATAACCCAATATGCACCCAAAATCTCCATCCTGTACAGTCAGAAAATAGAGATGTACTAAAAGCAAAAAGATTACATACATAAGTTACATTACAGGATAGGATTCTGAGGATGAGTTTAAAAATCTTCACCACTGTGAACATTATTTTCCCTCTCTAAAAGCATACACTGAAAAATTAAACACTTTCATATTACCTGAAAGAAAAGACATCATTGACTGTTTCATCCATGGAAGGTGATGGCACAGCTTTGACTTGACGGAAAAATAAAATTTTCAAACCTCATGAATCTTTCACACTTCAGAAGGAAAAATACTGTAGCAGTCAACCTTCATGGGTGAAGTATACCACCCAGCATGTCTGATACAAGAGATGAAGTCTAGGTAGCACACAGTCTTCATAAAAACATTGCTATTCACATCTTATCTTACTAGCTCTCTATTACTTCCTAGGCATCTTTCTTTTGCAGTTTGGGACACTTAGATGCAATAATCTGAGAAATCCTCAGTCTGCAAATGATGTAAGATCTTGGGATGGAAACAAAAAATTATACAAGATTTGAGAAGCAGCCTTTAAATAGTGATACTTTGGCTGTGTCCAGCACTCTGCTTGTAGTCAAAAATTCTGTACAAAAAGATCTAAATCTGCCATAGGTAGCCAGAGGATGCTTCTTTCTACATAATGTGACATACAACCAGAAATCTATGCTACTTCATTCCTCAATAGCAGCTCAGTTGAGGAAGTCTGAGTAAGAAAGAAGTGCACAAATGTATTAAAGAGTAATAAAATTCTGAATTCCTCTTTCTGATGTATATACATATTTCAACTGATATTCTTTATATAACTAAAATATAAATCTATGTTTCACTGGAGAGTATCGTGATCTCCACATACACATACAAACCTAAACAAAGCTACAGGTATACAGTGTTCAAAATCATGCTAAGAATAAACAACATTTTTTTTGTTTTCCTCCAGTTTTAGCATTTCATTTTTTTTTCCTACAACTTACTGATTTTGTAATTTACTGCTTTACTATCAAAAGTCAATGAAATTTAGCCATTAGAAGCAATGTTCCACTCTGTGCTAATGAACATACAATATTTTAAAAAATCAGCTTTAGCTGTATTCTACAATCATTAATGACTGTGTTACCTGACTGTTGATAGTTGTAATACTCTTGGCTGCTCATTATTTTCCATTTAAGTGATTCATGTTTTCTCCACACACGAGGGTCCAACTGTTCATCGGGTATATTAAGTAATAATATTATATTTTGAAACATATTCCCTATTTTGAACAAGCTGCCGAATTTGTTCCTCTGCAGAACAACTTCTGTGAATCTAGACTGGTAACTCCTTTGTTTCTTATCCTGCTTCATTTTTTGTCCCTTTTGTATTACTTTTTCAGATTAAAAAACCCAACCAATCAAAAAGGTAATTTAAGGAGGACACTGATTTCTTTGTTTGTTTGAAGTTTTTGTTTTGTTTTATGTAAGATTTAGAAAAATATCCTTCTGCTCACTTATCTTAGAGCAAGAAACGAGGAGAGAAGATACATGAAAGAATACATATTTAAATAGAGAGCTTATATTTATATAGAGAGCTCTGTGAGCAGAATCAAGTTTTCTTTGAAACAACTGTAACGCAGATTTCAAAGCACTAACTTGGGATATATGAAAGTAGATTCATCACCATTAGCTCACAAGTGGCATTATTCAAGTCAGACTCCTGAGGTTTGTGGTGGACTTAGATTGAAAGCAGACTGAGTCTGCATTTGTGTTTGTGTAGGATGTAGCCATAATAGCCTTATGTCAGCCTAAAAAATGTGCTAGATGTGCTATCATCTACACACTGTAAGAGGGCATGTTTTCAATATTCTAAGGAATATTGAAAATTTGCTAAGGCAAATTTTTCTGTCACATATGGTGTGTCATCTGTGGGGTGTTATAAACAATTGATATAAATACTTCTATGGAATAAATTTGTATTGGTAGTGTAAGATAAGGTCTTGGGCCCAGACAAACTTATTACTTCTCCTTCTGCATTTGCAAAGATTTCAGCAGCCTCAATATCAAGAGTGAGTTAAGGATCCAGCAGCAGAAAATGAACAAGTGTTTGCCTCCATTCTTTCCATCTGGCTGAGTCAGATGGAGGTGAAGATAGAGATCATTTCAGCTGAATTAGCTGCAAATGGAAAACTGATAACTGGATTCTGAAATTCAAGAAATCATAGTCACTGTATTTATTTAGTTTATGGCTATGAAGTTATACAACCATGTGTTACTAGCACCTGAGTATTATGTATATGAGAAGCTTTCTGGCTCTAGACACTAGCTAAAATGTTGCTTTACTTTTTGGAAATCAGTTGATGCACTTTTTTTTTTCTGAATTTGAGAGAATTGCTAAGTTTGTAATATGTAATTTCTGGACTGCACACCTTCTGAAGAGGGAAGAGTTTTAGACTACTTAGGCTGTGGTAAACTATCTTAAGGCGGCTCTAGGTGGTTTGAAAAAAGGGTCTGAGAAAGTAATTATTTAAATATTTACTTTAAAAAAGAGATTGAGAAACAGAAGAGCATCTCTGCATGAAATGTCCTTCAAATTTATGGCAAAAAGGTAGATGTGTAGTATATAACTTCTGACATTAGAAGAGTCTGAATATTGTCCTCCTTAGCTGGACCCAAATTACTTTCTTGACTTCTCAGATTTTCTTAATGGAAAGGTCTTTGAAACTCTACCCTTACATAGTTGAACAAGTGAAAATATGTCTTCATGCACACAAAGATACTTTAATAATTTTTGATCTTTTCTCCTGTTTTCAAAGCTTTTTCTTAATTTCTAAGGTTTGTTTGCAAAAATGTGCTTCACAGAAATGAATTTGCTATTGTTCTCACTAAAGTTAAAAATGACTCTCCAGAAGAGCATTAGGTGGAAAAATGAAGGTAGAATTCAAAGCCTGATGAGTTAAACATGAAGCATAACATTATTTTTAACCATAAGGCTCAAATCATAAAAAAAGAAAACAGGGAAAATGTCTCATAGTCCTTTTACAAAAAGCAAATTCTTGAGCTACTCAAACCTATCTGCTGGAATTTGTTATTTTGTTGAGGTGAAACCCAAGTGTTCAAGTGAAATCAATACAGGCAATACAATATTCATAGAATCATAGAATCATTTAGGTTGGAAAAGACCTTTAAAATCATTTATATATCAATGTAGACTATATATTAATCTATATAATTATTGATACATTTTTCTGAAGATCACAATCATGGTATCACAAATTGGATAGATATTAGTTTCTAGTATTATTGTTTTCCAGCAAAGAAGTTGGAAAAGAACATGAATAAACTAAGTGCACCTGATGTAGATTTCAGAGGTTCTTAGTGACATGGTTTAGTGCTAGAGTTAGGTTAGGTTATGGTTGGATTCGATGATCCTGAGGGTCTCTTCCAATCAAAGTGATTCTATGATTTTATTCTATTATTCTATAACAATTTTTATTAGGATCATGGAAGAAATGCAGCTGACTAGACTAGTCAAAACTGAGATAATTTTGATTTTCTCAAAAGGAGATTTTCACATTTAACAAAGAATTTTAAATATGTGAGCTATTTTAAAAAAGAAATAAAAATATTTCTGGCTACAGAAGTACATGGAAAGCATTTTTTTATTATGAGTTGGCTGCATAAAGAAAAAGTATTTCTTCTGGACTGAAAGTTAGTATCACTGACTAGTGAAAGTATTTACTAGCGTAACTATGCCTCAGTTGTCCTTCAGGGTTGTCAACCAATACTATTTCACTCTGTATACAAGATGACTGAAATAAGGATAAACATTATTTACCATTTGGTCTTAAAATTTTATTCTGTTTATATAACTGTACTGAACAGTCTTGGTGATCAGAAAATGAGCAAAGAGCTGAAATTTTATTTTCTGAAAACCAAACTAATTTCAGAGGTTTTGTACAATAATGCACTGAAAATATTTTTGCTTTTCTCATGTGAATTATAAATTTCTCTTCCTATAAGAAGCAATATTTACATGATCTTTGTAATCTGAAATCTTTTAGACTCCAGTTAAAAAGAACATTTGTTGGATAAATATTCAAAAGCTGTAGTTTCAGGCAAGATTTCATGTTTTCCACCTACCCTTTGACCAAAGTCAGCTCAGGGGCTGCAGAGCTTGTGCTTCTAAAACAAAGAACATTGATTTCTGAGTGTAATTTTTTTCTTCTCACTGAGTTTGTTGAATTCAAGAATCTTTTGTAGTCATCACATATTAAATTGAAACAAACATCAAGATAGATTTTTCTGTCTTTACACGGAGTGTGGCACACAGGTTAATTAGAAAGTTTAACTACTGTACATTTTATTCTGCATTTATTTTCTATTCCCACTCCATACCTTTCTTGTTAGTAGGAAAAGCAAAATATATGCCAGCAATATTTTAAAGTCATAGAAAGATGAGAGTAGTGCTATTAGAATGTTTTATTTTCTTGTGTTTTCAAATAGGAGATTAATCTATGTTGTCTCTTTTCTTTATGTTTCTTTCCTGGTTTTGATTTTTTGTTTTTGTGTTTTTGTTTTTCTCTTTGTTTGGTTTTGTTTTGTTTTGACAAGCAAGGTTTCAACTGTTGCTGTTCCATAGCTTTTGTTCTCACATTCTATTTTAGGATAAAAGAAAAAATGATCAAAGAAAACTGTTTTCCTCTGTGAAATGCACATAGAAAATGCACAACCTTATTGAGAGTTGTTCTGCATAATTACAGGTTTTGGAGAAGTCTACAAACAAGATAAATGTAAGAAATTACTTTGTGATGAATGAAAATGTAAACAAGGTTTATAAAAGCTTTGGTCTACTTTTATCCTCTTTTGTTACCCAGAACTTTAATTCTTCTTACCTGTGAAGCACTGTCTACCTTAGTCTTTAAAATAGACTTTAAAATAGTTTTTGCAAATAACTGCCATAGACCTTGCCTTCTTCACTGCCATTCTTTAGACCTATTCCAACTACATGTTTTTTTCCTAAACTGAAGGAAAACGAAGTTTTGTTGTACTTAGTTTCCAAGTTCCATTTCTGGCTGCAGTTTCGGGGAGCTGTTCTACCACCGAGTTTTCAGGCTGATGTCTACAGCATCCCTATCATCATCTGAGAGATTTTAACTCACAGTTCTTTCTACTGTTGAGAGCGCCCTACCCAAAGGTGCACAATATATTTTAAGTAAGACTGAATAAAACATTTCCTGGTGAGAGTTCACAAATAGGACAGGTTAGACACTACTCCTACAGTGTTTGCAGTCAGTTACCTAGCTTTAGAGCTAACAAGGATTTAAGAGTGTAGAAGCAGGTCAGGTGGTGCTAGTTCATCTCAATGCCAGAGAACGACACTGAGCACGCTTAATTTACTAATGTAGGCATCATGTATGGCTCTCACTTCCTAGCTGAGCTTTCTCATTATGCTACTGTCATGTTTTATTCTGTATTCAGAAATATTACATTCCTGGGGATAAAGCAGCCTGGATTAATACAAGGAGTGCACTGGGAGTAAGAGGCTTTTGGACAATGCCCTTAGCAACATTTTAAATTTCAGTCAGCCCCGAACTGGTCAGGCAGTTAGACTAGATGATAATTGTAGATTACTTACAGCTTAAATTATTCTATTCTATTCTATTCTATTCTATTCTATTCTATTCTATTCTATTCTATTCTATTCTATTCTATTCTATTCTATTCTGTTCTGTTCTGTTCTGTTCTGTTCTGTTCTGTTCTGTTCTGTTCTGTTCCGTTCCGTTCCGTTCCGTTCCGACAGCCTCCAGTCTTACACTTTTTTTTTGTGTTTCTAGTCAATTACTGTCACTATTTAACTATTTACCAGTTTGGTTTTTATGAGTCCTAGGAGGGCCATAAATCTTGTATTTTATCTCAAAAGTCACTGTAGGTTTGGACGTATCAATTGCAGTGTTTTATTTAGGTACTTAATTTCTTAAGAGTGCGTTGACAAGCACCTGGGATCTTTTTAGTTGTCTATCATAGTCATTTGAAATAAATGACTCAAAGCTTTTATAGAATAATTTGGCCATAACAACAGCTCATGATTAGTTAGTAGAAGCAGTTTTTACGGCCCATGTCAATAGATATGTTTTTATTTTATTTTTCCACTCTGAATGATCCCCATTCTTCTTAACTAATATTCAATTAATAATAATATCAGGTACATAAGCAATGAGCTAGAACATTATTATAATCTTGAGAGGGTGTATGTGTTAGGTGTAAGAAATCACAACACAATGTAAGTAACTAGATACATTCACTGGATGTATTAGCAAATTTGAACAGTTTAATTCCTTGCAGAAATCTAATACTATCTTCAATTATCCTGTCCGTGTTCTTCCCAGTTTCCATTTAAAAAAAATTATTTTATTTTATTTTATTTTATTTTATTTTATTTTATTTTATTTTATTTTTTAGTTTAGTTTCTCCCACTCTAAGCATATATATAGAATAGCACTCAGTTTAGTTGTCTTGACACATGTTGGCTTTTATAACTCTCTTTTAAAAGCCAGCATGTTCATGCTCTTAAAAAGGATACAGTGCAGGAAAATTGACTATGAAGGTCATAGCAACATTTCAACAATACTTTGAAGAGTATTTAGTCATACGATCAGATAAAAACTAATACACATTTAGAGAAAAAAACATCCCCAGAGGCTTTAATAAATATAAAAAAGGTATATCTCTGTGGAAGTAAAGTCGAAGTTGTTGTTCTCCACATAGCGTTCTTGTTTCAGACCTGATTTACAGATAGCAGAGATGAAACAGCTTTACTGCTAGTCAGAAAGGACTCAATCCTTGTGTTCCTACTTAAATTCAGAGGAGCAACAAATTAGAAAAAGAGATGATCAGACCAAAAGACATCTTCCTAGAATTGACCTACTTTCAAGGAACGGGTGTTAATACACTTGGAGTTTCAGATATTCTGTTCCCTCTGTATCATAATTTTAATAGTCAAGCAGTTGCTTTAATGAACAGACTACAGAATTTATAAAACTACTTTTTAGCAAGATTTTAATAAATAAATGCATGATAGGCAATATTTAAATGGTAAAATATGCCTGAAAATATTTATTTTTCTTTTAGAAACAGTTGTTGTATACCTGGTGCGAGCAGTGGAGGAACAAGCTAGGCCAACTCAGCGTGAGTGATAACGCATTGTTCAACTTTATTGCCGTTAACGACACATACTTATACAGGTTACAGTAATTATGGCTTAAGTCCAAAGGTTACATTTGCCTTGACCCTCCTACCTGCGGCTAGCTGGCCGCCTGAGTTTCGCGCCTTTTCAACTCCCCCCTCCCTGGAGTTGTTTACACGATTTGTCAAGGTCACAGTGTCCTTGCTGTTCCGTTATGATCAGCAGTCTCTGCTGAGGCCTATTGAGGCATTGAGGCCTGGTTATGCTAGGCTCCTAAAACATGTCAAACCATTAACTTATCAGAACACAACTTTTATTAGAACAAACATTAGAACACAACTCTTATTAGAACAAACTCTGATCGTGCAACTGCTCCATGGATTCATGTCCTTTATCCTTAAGCCACTTCCTAACAACCTGGAAGAAAAAAAGTCCAGAAGGTGCTGGCAGGTAGTTCATTATTTACAGAAAGACTTCTTAAGTTGAATGATACTGTTCAGGATCCATAGAATTGTATTAAGTGGTTACATCAGACTTCATCATCTGACTTCATCATCACTACCTATTTTTTCAGTGTTAACTCAGATATATATGTACACCTATGTGCATTACAGACATAGTCTTTAAATTATGAAGAGCCTTTGGGTTTAAAGTCTGGTCCACAAGTCTTTGAGAACTAAACCTGACCTAAACACATACCTTTTCATACCATCTTATATGGAAGTTATTTTCCAAGGAGTTCCACAAAGTTAGACATTAATCTTTAAGGTACTAATAAGTCCAAATAGGAGAGGATGGATTGATTAATCCATACACTATTTATTTTTTAATATATCTTTAAACCTTCTGAGATTCTACAAAATGTAGCTTATCTTGATTTTCTGTTACTGTTGTTCTGGTGGTGGACAGCCGTGCATTGAGGAATTTTGCATAGTTTTTTTAATATTTTCCTGAAGAAAGGAGAAAACAGAAGTGAATGTCATTAGTAAAAGTGGAAAGAACTTCTAAAGATGAAAATGCACTTCTCCACTGTAGTGCTTATCTCTGTCAAGTGTTCAAAAAAGGCTGCATGCAATGTAATTTCTTAGGACACTGTTTTTTACAATAGAATAACTGAAATATCTAAATATAGAAGTCAATTAACTTTAAGTGTAACATGTATATATTTCCTGACTTTGTCTCAGTCAGTTAGATGTTACACTTTGGTCACAGAGGAGAGTTCTTAGAAGGTACTTAGCAGCAGTATAGTGTTATGGTGAATTGTCTTCTGCAGAGGTTGACTGAAAATCTGTGCCACTCGAATGAAAGCATATAGCTGATGGATTGATTTCCCCACTATTGTGGAAAACCTTAAAAATATAAATCTGTTTTCTGAATTCTGGCCTCCACAACAGGGAAGGTACATAGACTCTGGTATAGCTATGAATATATCCATTTATGATTATATACAAGTTAAGCCTTTTTTTAACAGTAAGGTCTTCATTTTGCAGTGGTTTTCTGTAAAAAAAGACATGAGAAGGTCTGAATTCAAGCTTTTATGATTCTTAAATAACCATTTAGCATGTCTTTGGATTCCCCACTGCTGGGTGTTAGTAACAATAGTGTGCACTGACTGTTCAAAATTTTCATCTTATCTTTAAAAAAGGACAAAGTAGAGTTATTGATTTTTCTCAAGACCTATTGTACCTTTAGAACTTGTTTTCGAATTGATCAGCAGTTCATGACATGATCAAAAGTAAAAGCTTCATGTCAAATTTCTGAACAGTAATCTGACATGAACTACTAAACCTGTTGCATAAGCACTGTATTTTTCTATGCCATTACTCTAATGCTGACATGCTTTTTCAAATCCATTAACATTATAATAGAATCATAGAATTTCTGAGTTGGAAGGGAACCACAAGGATCATCAAGTCCAGCTCCTGTCCCTCCATATGACAACCCCACAGTTCACACCATGTGTCTGAGGGCATTGTTCAGCCATTTCTTGAATATTGTCAGGCTTGGAGCTGTGAATACCTCCCTGGGGAGCCTGTTACAGTGCTCCACCACCTCTGGGTGAAGAACCATTTCCTAATGTCTAACCTAAACCGTCATTGCCTTGTGTCATCAGCAAAATTACTAAGCAATCCCTCAAGTCCTGAATCGAAATGATTTATAAAGATATTGAAGAGAACTGGCTCTAAGATGGTTCCCTGTGGAACCGTTCTAGTGACTGGTCACCAGCCCAACATAGCCCCATTTACTAGAACCCTTTGAACCTGGCCTGTCAGCCAATTCCTCCACCACTGCATTATGTGTTTATCCAGCTGTATGTTGGACATCTTGTCCAGGAGGATACTGTGAGAGACAGTATCAAAAGATCATATCGACAGCTTTCTATTGATCAACTAGGTGGGTAATCTTGTTGTAGAATGAAATTAAATTAGTCAGGCAAGACTTTCCCGTCATGAACCTGTGCTGGCTGGGATCAATGACTGCGTCATTGTTCAGATGTTTTTCAATAACTCCCAGAATAATCTTCTCCATGATATTGCCAGGAACAGAAGTGACACTGGCAGGGCTGTAGTTGCCAGGGTCATCCCTGTTGCCCTTCTTGCAGGTTGGGACAACGTTCGTCAGCTTCCAGTCACCCAGGACCTCTCCAAATTCCCAAAACCATTGAAAAATCACAGAGGGAGGTCTTGCTATGACATCAATCAGGTCTTTAAGCACCCTTGGATGAATCTCATCAGGGCCCATCGACTAGCTGGGGTAGCAGATCCTGTACAGTTTCTGGATTGATTGGGAGTTTTTTGTTCTCACAGCCACAGTTTTCTAGCCCAGAGTTATGTGGGCCCCCAAGTCCATCATCAGTGTTGAAGACTGAGGCGAAGAAGGCATTAAACATCTCAGCTTTTTCTATGTCCCTGTTAATAAGGTGACGATGCTCATCAAGTAATGGGCCAAGGTTATTTCCAGCTTGCCTTTTGTCATTAATATATTTTAAAAAGCCTTTTTTATTGTCCTTCACAGTATTGGGTAGCGTCAATTCTAATTGAGCTTTGGCAGCACAAATTTCCTCCGTACAATGGTGAGCAGCACCTCTGTAGTCCTCCCATGTTGCCTGACCTTGCTTCCACTGACCATGTAATTTCTTTTTTCACTGTATTTCAAGAAGAAGATCACTCAACCAAGCTAGCTTTTTACCTTGCCTACTAGATTTTTGGCATTTTGGAATGGCCTGATGCTGTGGTCTTAGTAGGTGGTACTTAAAAAACGACCAGCACTGATGGACCTCAATACCTTCAAAAGCTTCTTCCCAGGGAATCTTACTAAATATTACTCTGAGCAGCCTGAAGTCTGCTCTCCTCATATCTAGTGTTAAGGTCTGCCTGGAAGTTTTCCTTCTATTAGCAAAGATTTTAAACCTGACTTCTTCATCATCGTTGTGGATAAGAGAGCCACCAGTTGCCACATATCCCACAAGACCCTCTCTGTTGGTGAGAATCAAATCTACGAAGGCAACTTTCCTGGTCAGGTCCCTTAGTACTTGCACCAAGAAGTTATTGTCCAGATGCTTCAGGAATCTTCTGGACATGTTGGTGCCAACTGTGTGATATTCCTTGTTGACATTTGGCAAGTTGAAGTCCCCCGTAAGGACAAGGGCAGATGACTTTGAGGTTTCACTTAATCCCTTAAAGAATAACTCATCAGTGTCGACATCCTGGCCTGTAGTATACACCCAAGATAACATCTGCTTTATTTGTCTGACCCTTAATCCTTAACCAGAGGCTCTCAGCTTTGCCGTTTCCAACTGCCTGCTCCATACACTCCAACCCCTCTGCTACATAATGTGCCAGCCCCCAGCCTCTCCTACTGTGCCTGTCCCTTATGAATAGCCTGTAGCCATCCATCATGGAGCACCAGTCGCAGGATTCATCCTACCAGATTTCACTAATGCCAATTATATTATATCCCTGGGACTGGGCCAAGGCTTCTAGTTCATCTTGCTTGTTCCTCATGCTATGTGCATTAGTGTAGAGGTACTTCAAGTGTGGTTGATTGTGCCCTTCACCTCATGGCACAGTCTGAGGAATCTCGCTGCCAAGCTCCTCCTCAAGCTTTGGTGTGCCACTCCATTGCTCGTCACTGACCTGCCTGTTACCGCCCCCTTTCCCCTTCCAATCTAGTTTAAGCCCTATCAATCAGCCTTGCTAGCCCCTGAGCAAACATCTGTTTCCCCTTATGTGAGAGGTGCATTCCTTCAGGTGTTAAGAGACCTGGCGAATAGACAGTTTTAACCACAACAGGCATACCTTCGGTATTCTTAAAAGAATCAAAACTAGAGTGGATCTACCTACCTTTCTCGTATAATTTTTCAATATTTCTATTTCAATATATGTATATTTGATAGATATATTCTTCTAATTAAAATATTTTTTATCAAATAAACAAAATATCAAGAGTTATTTTTTATTTGTTTCTCTAACCTAGTATGTCATCATTTTAAAACAGTGTTTGCACTTTTGCATTTGAGAAGCCAAAGCTTAGAAATTCATTAAGTTTCTTGCTTATTTATGGCATATGTTCACCACTGACTTCTGATTTCTAAAGGTAGATTGTTGGCTAGATAAATCCAATATTGCAGCTCCCAAAGCTGAAAAAAAGATCAAACTCAGGCCAACAGACATGACAATAACCAAAGAGAAATGGTCTAGTCTAAACAAACTGTTTTCAAAGGAGTTTTTCTTGCTTTACCATAGCTTATTAAACAGGCTTACCTGTGTGCCCATCCATGGCTCATCTATACCCCCATCCAAAAATTTTATTCATTTAGATATGTTGACATGAAAGCCATGCAATGCTGTATAGACCAGTTCAACCTAAGCAACATAAATAATCACAGTAATTTTGAATATGTCCTTGCTAAGCTTGATGATTATAACTATGTTTCTTGATAACCTGATTTTCTGAAATACAGGAAAAAAAATAAATCAGCAAAAAATTTAGCAAAAGCTATTCTGTATCTTGTAAATAATCTTTTATCCTTGAAAATTTAAGCAAGCATTCAAGCTTGTCTAATACTTCATCATATTGGAAAGAAAATAGTCAAATTACTTTTGACGTATATTGTGCTTATCCACAGTTATAAAAAAAAGAGAGTAAGTTTTGTACATGTACATTTTAATTAATGGTTTATTACTAAGAACTTTTGTAGCTTAATTCTAAAAGTTACTGTTTCAGTTATCAGTTTTACCCAATGAAGCACATCCTATCAAAGCAATATGTTTTTAACATTTAATATACTATTTTTTACAAACACTAAATCCATCTTTATTGAAGTGTAAAATTTACAGGAAATTGTAGAGAAAAATAATAAAGAAGAAATACAGAAACATTGGAAGAAATGAAGAATAGTGTAACTTTGTTTCTATACATAAACCTGAGCATCAAATTATGTAGCAAACAAAACAAGATGCAGTAAAAAAAAGACAATCAAATGAAAGTAAATGTCAAAAATACTTTCTTGACTCATTTCTGTTAGGTACTGCTGCACTAGTTAGTCTTTAGAAAAAAATCAGTTAGACAGTGTTTTTATGAATTTAAGTAGTCGTGATGGGGATCCTCCATGTGTGTCAGCATAGCAGAGAGATTAAATAGCACTGAATTATGGGATGTAATTGTAGGACCAATTTTAGAGAAAATACAAATAAATACAACATTGAATTAAATGGAAGTGGATCAGTTTAAAGCTGTGTTTCCAGCTTTAAACTTCAAAACATCTGTTATTCGACATAGTTTCTTTATCAGAGAACAAGGGAATTTACACTCCCACAGGCTGAACTAGTCCCTTTGTATAGGCTAATAAAATGAGTCTGATTTCATGAAGGCCTACAAAGCTGGAGACTCTAATCAAGCCATAACTGTTGCCTGGATAAATTCCACTAGAGGCATTTTTGTGTCATTCTTTGACTGAAGTGGTACATCCAGTTAGCCAAGGATGATGGCATGAAACTTGCTGATTACACATTTTCTGATATAATGCTAATTAAACCCAGCTGTGCTGAGTCATATATATGGTATAGATCAGGGCTGTCAAATATTTTTTTTTGCATTTAACATGTATGGTATAGATAGATGACATGAATAGTCAGTCAGCTACTATGTGGTGAGCTAGTGCATAGAAGAAGGCACAAATTAATTATTTGTTTCTTACCAGTATTCCTGTGTAAAAATGTATGGCAGAGTAACGCTGTCCACAGAACATGAATTTACAAGGTCTAGTGTGTACATGGTCTGTATCCACTCCATCATGTTGATCTTCTCACTGACAATAGATGGAAAAAGAGAAAAAGATATGTATTAAAATGTTTAAAAACAAAAAAAAACCCTCCATATTTTGGATGAAAATGTAGAAACAGTGTCAATGGACAGAAATTCTGGAAATAAGAAGTTGAAGAATAATTGAACTATGTTACTAAATATATGTGGACTCTTCAAGAAACTAATTGATAAGGTGAAACTCTCATTTTTTTCCAATTACTATTTTCTACACCTAAACTGACATAAAACTGAATGAAAAAAATAAACGAAAGAGAAGAATCCTGCATTGCCACAAAGTTCAGTATTCTGTTGCTTAAGTATGCAGTACAAGATAAAAACTTATGTTTTTTCTCCTTTCTTTTAGTGCCAATAAGGAATCAGATCTGGCTTTATTCTTCAAGTCTCTCACGTATCTTTTCATTGCTTTTAAGATAACCAAGATCATCCTGGAAGTAATGCTTGCTCACAAAAATATGGATTTTCAGGACATAAGTCCATGCCTATGCTACAAAATATTAAACCAAGATAAATACTATTAATTTACAGCACAAAGGTTAGCATTTTATTTCACAGATCACACCAACACTATCTACAAGCATAAAAAATATTAGAGACTTCTGTACAGACTAGTGAGTGCATCTGCAAAACAAAACAAAACAAAAGAGAAATAACAAGCAGCAGCATTCCATTAAAAACCAACCATGATTCTAGACATCAATCAAAGTACTATTGAAGTACTTTGAAACACATGGAACAGTAACTTCTCCTTCCTGATTATAAAGCTTCATTTTTTTAAAAATCTTAAAGCATTTTAGGAAGGTTTCTAGTCCAGCACTCAGTTGCCAGAAAGACAATATGCTAGAACACTGAGTCTTTAAAATTGTCTTTGTAGAAGGTGAAGGTTGTATGATGGATTTTCAAAGGTGAAATCAGTACATGTAAGTATAAGCCTACAGAAAAGCAAAATATATGCATTTTTCATCAGTTTTATCTTTTACTTTATTTTCAGCATCGGACTGGAGGAAGCTGAGGCATATGGACGGGAAATTCATATTCACATATGAAAGCACCATTAGGGATGATTGAGTCTCATGAGAACATATGTGATGGACTTTAATGCTAGGAAAAGAGAAAAGAAAAAAAAAAAAAAGTCATTCCAGTTCATAGAATCATCCACGGTTTTCCCCTGAGCCCCTTATCAGAAAGTGTTACATCTGTGTGAGACTGAATCAGTCCTTCATTCCAGGTTTAAAGAAGCTTATTTTTTCAAATCGGTCCACACACATTAGCATGATCATTCTCACACTGCTGTGTGCCCTTCTTGTGTTTCTCATCACAGGGGCAATTCAGCTACATTTCCTTGCCTGTTCTGAGGTTCACCATCATATGTCTTTGGAAAAGAAGCTGCTGAGGGCTGTTCCTTCAGCCCAGCATTTTTACAACAAGAAGAAGAGGGTGTCTTTTCTCCACCTTTCCCAATTTTGTCTTAATTATTCCCTCAGTGGGAAGGAGATGAGGTTAGGAGGACTAAGAAAAAGGGCATGTTTTGCAGGAATGGAACACTTTTATTTGTGGTTGGTTGGCAAATTATCTCTTTCATTCTGGAAGACAGTTATAAAGCACAGTGGCTTGGAGAATACTGTACGAGATGGTTCAAGCCCACCAAATAAACCTCAAGGACTGCAGTAAGAATCACAACCTGAACAGAGAGGCTCCAAAGAGAATAGTGATAGGACAAGGGTGTTTGGAGGTAGCAATTGCTGTGAGCAGCCAGAAAGTTAACCTGCTTAGAACAGGAAAATTACTGAGAAGAAGATGTCTGCTCAGATATTGACAGATATGTGTCAGCCTGGGAACTGTGAGTCTGGGAACTAGGCCTGTGAACCACAAGCATCCTTGAGAAGCACAGCTGGCATCTTTGAAGTACAGCTGGATGCTTAGAAACTGGTGCAAAACTGTAATGGCAACAGCTGAAAAGATGAAAAATAGTCTGGAAAAAAGGGGAAAATACCCTGAAAAAGTAAGGACTGGAAACTGACATGGGATGTTCTAATGGCAAGAACAGGAAAACAGTCCGGAAAAGCAAAAAATTGTCTGAAAGAAGAGGAAAACATCATCATCTATTTGCTGCCCCAGGTGAAATTAACAACCCCTATTGTCTGCTTGAAGTGCTGGTGTCCTATGACCTCTTATGTGTCTATAATATAAAAATGACTTATTAATAGTTTATGTCTAAAACGGAGCCTCTCTCTCTGAGAACTTCCCATGCTGCATGCACTTTTCATTTCCCAAACAAGTTGAACTCTCTACTAGATTTTGGACCCTTGATGTGGACTTATCATTGACTCCAAAGTCAGTGATGTGGATCATCTTTGAAGTGAGACGCTACCTGTTACTCTACTTCCCCCTTCAGGCTCAAACTTCTGAGGATGGTTCAGTTTGTTCTCCCACTTCTGTGATGTTTGGGTCCCTTCCTCTGGGACTGTCTTGTCCTGCTGCTTGAGATGGTTTGATCCCTTCTGAAATCTGTCTAATTTCCTTGATACTGGTAGTCTATATCTATATGAGTAATCTATCATGAGTATATCTGCTGTTATATCGTTGATAAGCTTACTTCACTAGTGAGAAGTCTGTAGTAACCTAAAAGAGTAAATAAGTTTTTGGATGTTGCTGTTACATTAGTTGTTGTTATACAATTGATGGTTTCTATTATTGATTGCTGATAGTACAGAATCACAGAATCACAGAATCGACTGGGTTGGAAAACACCTCAGAGATCATCGAGTCCAACCCTTGGTCCAACTCTAGTCCGTTTACTAGATCATGGCACTAAGTGCCATGTCCAATCTCAGTTTAAAAACCTCCAGGGACGGGGAGTCCACCACCTCCCTGGGCAGGCCGTTCCAATGCCTGACCACTCTCTCTGTAAAGAATTTATTTCTAATATCCAGCCTAAATTTCCCCGTGGCAGAGTTTAAGCCCATGTCCCCTTGTCCTATTGCTAACTGCCTGGGAGAAGAGACCAATCCCCACCTGGCTATAACTTCCCTTCAGGTAGTTATAGAGAGTGATGAGGTCACCTCTAAGCCTCCTCTTCTCTAGACTAAACAACCCCAGATCCCTCAGCCTCTCCCCATAGGTCTTATGTTCAAGTCCCTTCACCAGTCATGTTGCTCTTCTCTGGACCCGCTCCAGCACTTCAATGTCTTTCCTGAACTGAGGGGCCCAGAACTGAACACAGTACTCCAGGTGTGGCCTCACCAATGCAGAGTACAGGGGAAGGATCACTTCCCTTGTCCTGCTGACCACGCTATTTTTGATACAGGACAGGATACCATTGGCCTTCTTGGCCACCTGGGCACACTGATGGCTCATGTTGAGCTTCCTGTCAATTAGTACCCCCAGGTCCCTTTCTGTCTGACTACTCTCCAGCCACTCTGTGCCCAGCCTGTAGCGCTGCAGGGGGTTGTTGTGACCAAAGTGCAGCACCCGGCACTTGGCCTTATTGAACTTCATCCCATTGGAATCAGCCCATTTTTCCAGTCTGTCCAGATCCCTCTGCAGAGCCCTCCTGCCTTCCAGCAGGTCGACACTCCCTCCCAACTTGGTGTCATCAGCAAATTTGCTGATGATGGTCTCAATCCCTTCATCTAAATCGTCAATAAAGATGTTAAATAGGACTGGACCCAACACCGACCCCTGGGGAACACCACTAGTGACTGGCCGCCAGCTGGATGCAGCCCCATTCACCAGCACTCTCTGGGCCCGGCCCTCCAGCCAGTTCTTAACCCAGTGTAGAGTACACTTGTCCAAGCCATGGGCTACCAGCTTTTGCAGGAGTATATTATGGGAGACAGTGTCAAAGGCCTTGCTGAAGTCCAGATAGACCACATCCACGGCTTTCCCCTCATCCACCAGGTGAGTCATAAAAGGAGATCAGGTTGGTCAGACAGGATCTGCCCCTCCTAAACCCATTCTGACTGGGTCTGATCCCTTGTCCATCCTGAAGGTGCTGTGTGATTCCATTCAGGATGATCTGCTCCATAACCCTGCCAGGCACCGAGGTCAGGCTGACAGGCCTGTAGTTGCCAGGGTCCGCTTTGCAGCCCTTTTTGTGGACTGGGGTAACAATGGCCAATTTCCAATCATATGGGACCTCCCCAGTGAGCCAGGACTGTTGGAAGATGATGGAGAGCGGCTTGGCAAGTTCTTCTGCTACCTCCCTCATCACCCTAGGATGGATCCCATCTGGTCCCATAGACTTGTGAGGATCCAGATGGCTCAGTAAATCACCAACTATTTCCTCCTGGAATACAAGGGGCCTATTTGGCTTCCTATCTCTGTTGACCACCTCCAGAGATGAATTGTCCTGAGGGCCACCTGTCTTACTGGTAAAAACTGAGGCAAAGTAGGAATTAAGTACCTCAGCTTTCTCCTCATCTTTGTTAACGATATTTCCCTCAAAGTCCAACAGAGAATGGAGGTTTTCCTTGCCCCTCCTTTTGTTATTAACATATTTGAAGAAGGACTCTTTATTATCCCTGACAGAATTGGCCAAATTAACTTCAAATTGCACTTTCGTTTCCCTTATTTTTTTTCTGCATGATCTAGCTATTTCCATAAATTCTTCCTAACTAGCCAGCCCTTTTTTCCACAGTCGGTAAAGTCTCTTTTTATTTCTGATTTCATTTAGAATCTCCCTGTTTAGCCAAGCCGGTTGTCTTCCCTGCCGGCTAGCCTTCCGGCACACTGGTATAGCCTGTTCCTGTGCACTCAAAACCTCCTGCTTGAAGCATGTCCAACGCTCCTGGGCCCCCTTGTTTTTAAGTATTGTTTCCCAGGGTATGCTCTGAACTAGACTTCTGAATAGGCAGAAATCTGCCCTCCGGAAGTCCAGCGTAGAGGTTTTGTTAATGGTTCTCCCTGCATCTCTGAGTATTGAAAATTCTGTTATTTCATGGTCACTATGCCCCAGGCAGCCTCCAACCACTACATCTCCCACCAGCCCTTCTCTGTTTGTAAACAGTAGGTCTAGCGGGGTCTTGCCCCTGGTAGGCTCATTTACCAGCTGATGAAGGAAATTGTCCTCTATACACTCTAGGAACTTCCTAGACTGCCTCTTCTGTGCAGTATTGAGCTCCCAGCAGATATCCGGCAGGTTAAAGTCACCCATAAGAACAAGGGCCATCGATTTTGAGACATCTGCCAGCTGCTTGTAGAATAATTCATCTCCTTCATCGTCCTGGTTGGGTGGTCTATAACAGACACCCACGAGGATGTCAGCCTTGTTGAACTTCCCTCTGATTCTGGTCCACAGGCACTCAACCTTGTCACTGCTGACCTCAAGTTTAACAGAGTCTCTAACATATAAACTCTAACATACAAAGCCACCCCTCCACCTCTCCTATCTTTTCTGAAGAGCTTGTAGCCACACATAGCAGCACTCCAGTCATATGAGTCATCCCACCATGTTTCTGTGATGGCAACTATGTCATAGCTTTCCTGCTGCACGATGGCTTCCAGCTCTTCCTGTTTGTTGCCCATACTGCGTGCGTTAGTGTACATGCACTTCAAGTGGGCTGCTGATTTCACTCTTAATTCGAGCTTTCCATCCTTAGGCTGATCTTTGGAGAGCCCAGTTTCAATCCCTTCCCCCTTCAAACCTAGTTTAAAGCCCTCCTGATCAGCCCTGCCAACTTATGGGCTATAGTCCTCTTGCTCACCCTAGAAGGATGAAGCCCATCTGATTTGAGGAGACTAGGTACCATGGAGTTTGCCCCATGGTCAAAAAACCCAAAATTTTGATGGTGACACCAATCCTTAAGCCACCTGTTGATGAGATGGGCTTTTCTACTCCTCTCTTTATTTAGCTCTTCATCCATCCCAGATAGCACAGGAACTGCGGCAAATATCACTTGTGCTCCCGTCCCATGAACTGACTGACCCAGTGCTTTAAAGTCTTTTTTAATTATGTTGGTACTTCTTCTGTTGATGTCCTCACTGCCAGCTTGGACTACTAACAGGGGATAGTAGTCTGAGGGCTGAATTAGCTCCGGAAGTCTTCTATTAATGTCCCTCACCCTGGCCCCAGGAAGGCAGCAGACCTCCCTGTGGGATGGGTCTGGGCAACATATAGGGCCCTCTGTTCCTCTCAGAAGGGAGTCACCGACTACTACCACTCTTCTTTTTTTTTTTTTTTCTTCTTACAGCTGCAGTTGTAATCCTTTTTGTAGATGAGGTCCATCCAGGGGGCTCTCCAGGTGGATCTTCTTGGCTGTCCTCTGCCTGATTTTCAGGGTCCAGGGCCTCATATCTATTTGTTAAGGGCACCAAGGGTGGTGATGGGGTTCGAGAGAGGGTTCTTTTACCTTTCCGATCAGGGACCTGTTTCCATTCCCCCCCATCAATTAGATCTGCTCTATCTGCCTTATGGCAGGAGGGACAAGACTTTGCCATCTCCTGTTGCACACCCTTAGGAGTCAAAAGAGTTTGACCCCACCAGTCAATTTCTTCTTCACTCTCCCTAATGCTCCTTAGTCTCTCCACCTCTTCCTTAAGCTCTGCCACTAGGCACAGTAAGTCATTGACCTGGTCACATCGTACACAGGTGCCTCCCATACCATTCTCTGGTGCTAATGCCAGGCACAGACACTCTGCACAGCCAGAAGCCTGGGTGGCTGCATCCTTCTTGGCAGGTAGTGTCTGTGTAGACACACTCTTTGTATTAATGGTAGCAACAGCTTTCCTTTTTCTGGAAACCATTACTACCCTTAGTTAAATTGGGGACAAGAAAACAAAATGAAACCCCGGACAAACTCACCTACAAGAGCTAGTTGTGTCCAGTCTACTTGCCCTGCCACACCCCAGTCCATGTCACCAGCAACAAGTGAGAGGTCTAACAGCAAGGAGTGACAGAACCTCTGAACACTACTGCACGAGCAGCCCCAGTCGCTGCTGCAGCACAGTGTGGGTAGTGCTCACCTGCCTCACAAGCACGTTCACCTCCCAGCGCCTGGGGGGGCCCTCCCGGAGGCTTTTTCAAAGCAAGAGGGAGGGGGTGTGACCCCCGTCACCGTGGTAACAGCCGCGCCACGTCAGCCGGCTCCGCAAGGGCTGCCGGGGACTCCCGCGTAGCGGAATCGAAAACGCGACCAGACACCCCTCTCTTTCCCTTCTCTTACCTCTGTAGCTTCGAGATTTCGCTCACGGCTCCGGCCGAGCTGGCTTCAGTCAGCTGATCCGAGGAATATATAATAACTTGATAGATACACATATTCACTTCATTAACTTACTACTGGCGATTTCTGTGATAGTATATTTGCTAGTGGTGATTTCTGTGGCATTTGTAGTAATCTGTAATAAAGCAGAGAAATTTAGAGGAGAAAAGCTTATGTGTTCTTGTTTGTTACAGACTCTGGCCAAACCACAACAACAATCTTGAAACACCCACTGTTCAGATAACCCTTGAGGTCATGACATTAATACGATAAAAGGAACAGAGCAGTTAGCTGTCTGAGAACTACAGTTTTGACCTGTATCAGTTTTTATGTTTACTGTTTTCAATTTTTTATTCACAATTTTGAAGATCAGAATCCTTTTTTTCTTTCCATCAGAATCTGAGATAATGAATTTATCATGTATTCCTGGACACGATGGCCAAAGCTTCAGGCTTATGATGTGCTCATACCCCAGCTCTTTCAATCTCTTATGCTTGTACACATCTTTTCTACAGGAATATATTTTATTGTATGTTAATAAGATTTATAACAGTGATTCTTTTCACAGAGCTTCTAATTCTCCATACTTACTCTCAGTATAGGAAGGTGAAGGTAAAATAAAAGAAAACAAAAAAATGGCTTTAAACACTCATTTTGATAAAATGTACCTACCCTCTATATTTTTAAAATAACATATGCAATGTGCTAAAATAACAAAAGTAAAATAATATGTAAACCTAATTTACCATCCATGTGTAATAATGGAAGAGTAATGCACTGCTAAGTTCTTTCCCAGACCTTAGTCATAACCTCACTGTGGTCAAGAGACATCTGACATAACCCAGCACACTCTGCCATCCAAGAAACTCCTGCCAAGTGTGAGTAAATAAATGAGAGCTGTTTCTGTGGAGTTTACAGAACATTTTACTGTCACATGGTGCAGAAAAAACTGTCAAGGTCGTGAGGTCTGTATTTCCACTGTTATGATAAAAAGGACATGTTTGGACAACACACAAACATACATGAACAATAGGCAGCAGTTGTCTGTTTCAAACAAAAAATACATTTTGTGTTTCAAATTAAAATCTTATGATGCATACATAGAGTCTGAATAACAAGGAATGAAAATTCAGAGTATTATGATTCTGCTTAGAAAACAAATCATCTCATCAAAATTAATTCACAAAGAAATATCAGATCAGTTTAAAATGTATACTGACATTCGTACTTAAAATCTGGCACTGACGACTGAAATTAAGTTTCTTTCTCTCCACATTGAACGTCAACAGAGATGCAATGAAAACCTAAACAGCAGTTCTTAATCATGGAACCGGTAAACCAAGCAAAGAAATCCGTTTCAGAACTATAGCCTCTTGTTGTTTGACTCTTTAACTTCTCAAACAACTGAACTGCAAATGTCGATGTTTTCTCATTATACACTTGAAGGAAAAATCCCAATCAATTTCTTAAAATGAGCAGTTGTCTGCACAAACATTGCACTTCAAAGTATTCTTCTTTGGACTTAGCAACAAATTAGCCCTTATTAAGTGCTTTGCAATTCATTTTTCAAAGCCTTTGAGGAAGATGTTTCGTTACTGTGATTATTCTGGAATTAATAATCAGTGTAATGCAACAGCTGTCATGTTTATATTATTTATTTTGGCACATTAGATTAATATACTGATTTAATCCACAGACAATTTAAAAGGAAAACTAAAGTCAGTACTACAAATGCTATTGTTAAGTAATATTTAATATTCTGGGCACATACAGATACCCTTTCCAAAGCTTTCATGAATGTAAAGTTGAATTAAAATTAAGTCTCTGACTGAAAGGAATAGTTGCTATTTTTCTGTACTTCCATACTGTTATTGTGTAGAACTTGCAAAATAATGGCTTTAACAGAGAACGCTAAGTGTGAATTTTTTTCTCAAAAAATTAAGTCTAACAAGACAGAGTAAACACAGACAATGTGAATCTGTTTACTACAAAATACGATCATGAGCATGATTGTAGAATAAGAGATACTGTTACATGGTGCCTGAAGTGCATGAGGTGCCTTAGTACCTTAGCCTTAGTAATGCTAAGAGAATGCTTCTTGAAGCTCTGTAACCTTTCACCTATGCTGCTGTAGAAGTGCTTTACTGGAGCTTCTGTGGTTTTATTTTTCTTTTTGTTCCCACACTGTCGCTCTCATGGACTTGCATCTGCCAACCCTGATAGTGTTGGTACAGTGGCTAGCACCAGCATGACGATCACTCCTCTTTACACCCCTATTCTTTCCTCTTATTTTGCAGATTTTAGGTATTTAAGGATTTTTATCCAGTTTTCTCTACTATAGATAGAACCAAACAGCACACGATAAAAAAGACAATAGTCCTTTAAATGCTTGACCAGCATTAGCCTATAATACGTGTGCACAGACACTTAACAGGCAATCAATGTGCTCTTGCACTGGTGAGAACCTCACTCAGAGGAGGATGTTCACCTGGCACCCTGCAGCTGCTCTTCCAGAACAGCCACTGGTGAGAGTCTGCATTTTCCCTTACTCTTGCTCATTTTCTTCTGATTTCCTCTATTACTTCCCTGAAAATAGCTTTCACTATTAGAGCTGTTACATGTTACCAGCTGTTGCCCCTGCTAATATATTTGTACTTGTGAACCTGCCTCTATTTTTTTTGCATGTGTTGTGTTCAAGAATGTTTGGCTGAATTTGGTGAAAATATATGGCAAAATCCCACAGATCCCAAATCAAGTACAGGAAGCTGTTCTGTGGAGAGTGTTAATAGTCCTTGCTGGGTTCTTGCTTCTTAATACCTATTTAACTTTGCATTCTTGCTCTCTAGCCCTCTCCTCGGAAATATGTGATGTCCCTTTGGCAGTATACCTCTGAAAAACTAGTCTGTAAATAAAGAAGAAACTTCATAAACAGAATAAACAGATTAACTTAAAGCATGTGACCTGGGGCTACTAAAATCTTAAATTATTCTTGAGACATTGACTTTGAAATCAGTGGACTGCTCAAAGAAAGAAAATAACACTACCAAATCTTCCTTTAAATGTCTTTTATTTAAATCTTTCATTATCATACTGACTTTGATAAAAACTCTTGGTTACTATTTATTTGAACAATAATAAATTTAGTGTTGAAGACTACAGTAATAGAATATTTTTTTGCCATAATACACACCAGAATTATAAGTTTTCCTTTGCTAATACTTAAAAGCATCCAAACCAGGGAAATTTTAGTTTCTCTTAAAAATGGTTTGTTGACAAATTAAATATCACTATTTGTATGTTCTGAGTCATTGTTTTCTGTTTTATTAATTTTTAAGGTTATTTTTAGGTCAGGTCAAATCCCGAGATTATTTTCCATGTTTAAAAAGGGTAAAAAAAATTATGTTGGTCAGTTCTGGTTGTAAACACAATCACTTAAAGAAAATGTAAAGATAACTTTCATGTTATCACATGGAGGATTTTCTGGAGAAAGCTCTCAACCCTTGTTCACAGCAGGAGTATTTGGCCAGGTGCCATTTCTGCCTCTTCACTTCATTCCCTTTGTGTACTGCAGGGATACAGTATAGTAATGTAGGAGGTCCTGGCCCACTTTTTCTAATAGCAAAAGCACATAGGCTCAGTGACCAAAAAAAACTGAGAATAAAATCAGTGTTATCCTGTTAAATTTGAAAATTGGTGTACTTTGGCCCTAAAGAATAACTAATATACGCATGTAAATAAATACCAGGCTAAATAAATAATTAAATAATAAAGACATGAAGGATGAGAAAGTGATGAGGAGTTGTCTTTCTGGACTGGACACATCAAAAATGTTCACTTGTTCAATATTTGAGTCATAGTTCTAGATTTTTGTGCATCCTGAGATGTTATCTAATTACAGATTATTCATGAGCTGGAAGAGGGGAACATTGCATGACCAAATTCTATTAACCTTTGCAGGCAGACTTCTTACTTCCTACATTTTAATGTAAGAAGGGAGTCTGCATGACCAAGAATTTAAATACCAAAGTGTTGAGCACTGCCACAGCATTGATCTGCACATGATATGGACTACCACAGAGAACACCTGTCGTGTAAGTGGCACAATTAAACAAAGGAATAAATGTAAATTACCTCCCATATCAAGAAAGGAGCACTGGGGTTAATAAGATGGAAAAATGTATGAAGTCTATCCAAATTAAAGGCATTCTAAAATTAGAATATTTCCTGCTGCATTATTCATTATAAAAGAATTAATGAGGAAGAAATGCAGATTTCTCTAGATGAAAAGAATATTTTCTTTCATTTCTATATCCATATAAATTATGTGACTTACGAATGTAGCTCATAATGTGTTACTTATCATAGCAGTCATGACATTACTCCAGTGTCAGGGCCCTGAGGGCACTACAGGCCCTGCCTATTGATGCCCAGTTGTCTGCTGGGGCCCTACCCTACCCTGTCTACAGCCCAGTTCTTGAGCATGAAACACCTAGTGACTCGGTATTACCCCAAATTGATCTGTTCTGACTTGCATTCCTTCTTTCTGCAGCACATGAAGTACTTCAGTGCTCTTACCATTGCACTTAAAGACAATTCTTTACAACATCTATTTATCTTAATGAAGGGTCCAACTGCTTTTGTATTTAGGTGTTTCTCCAGTAGCAATGCTTAGTGTGTATTACTGAATCACAGAATCACAGAATGTTAGGGATTGGAAAGGACCTTGAAAGGTCATCTAGTCCAATCCCCCACTGGAGCAGGAACACCTAGATGAGGTTACACAGGAAATGTCTCCAAAGAAGGAGACTCCACAACCTCCCTGGGCAGCCTGTTCCAGTGCTCTGGCACCCTCACTGAGAAGAAGTTTCTTCTCATATTTAAGCGGAACTTCCTGTGTTCCACTTTATATCCATTGCCCCTTGTCCTATCGTTGGTTGTGACCAAGAAGAGCCTGGCTCCATCCTCATGACACTCACCCTTTACATATTTATAAACATTAATGAGGTCACCTTTCAGTCTCCTCCAAGCTAAAGAGACCCAGCTCCCTCAGCCTTTCCTCATAAGGGAGATGCTCCACTCCCTTAATCATCTTTGTTGCCCTACGCTGGACTCTCTCCAGCAGTTCCCTGTCCTTCTTGAACTGAGGGGCCCAGAACTGGATACAATATTCCAGATGTGGTCTCACCAGGGCAGAGTAGCGGGGAAGGAGAACCTCTCTCAACCTACTAACCACCCCCCTTCTGGTACACCCCAGGATGCCATTGGCCTTCTTGGCCACAAGGGCACAGTGCTGGCTCATGGTCATCCTCCTGTCCACCAGGACACTGATGTCCCTTTCCCCTACACTGCTCTCTAATAGGTCATTCCCCAACTTATACTAGAACCTGGAGTTGTTCCTGCCCAGATGCAAGACTCTACACTTGCCCTTGTTATATTTCATTAAAGTTTTCCCCGCCCAACTCTCCAGCTTGTCCAGGTCTCGCTGGATGGCAGCACAGCCTTCTGGTGTGTCAGCCACTCCTCCCAGCTTGGTGTCATGAGCAAACTTGCTGACAGTGCATTCTACTCCCTCATCCAAATCATTGATGAATATATTGAATAATACTGGTCCCAGTACCAACCCTTGAGGCACTTCACTAGATACAGGCCTCTAACTAGACTCTGCCCCATTGACCATGACTCTCTGACTTCTTCCCTTCAGCCAGTTCACAGTCCACCTACTGAGAAGCAGCTTACTCTATGTGCAATATATATGCCTATATACATGGCCACACAGATAGCACACATGAACTTACAGTGAATTCATATGAACACAGGCAGCACCAGTGGCTTCGGCCTGTTGCCCTCTCTGGCTGGGCAGGGTCAAGGTCCAGTAGTGAGTCTCAATAGTGCACCTCCACCTTGCTTAGCTGAAATATATATATATGAAAAAAAAGTATCTATATAAAAGTGTGTGTGTGTGTTCGTATATATATGTACAATATAGACCCCTCCAGCAACTAATCTTAGGCATCTGGTATGCCCAGTAGCTTCACCTGGATCCCAGTCTCCCCAGTGGCTGGCAGCTGGAGGACATACAGACCTCACTCCTTTTGCTGATATGGTCTTAGTCTACCACACCCACACACATACAAACACAAGCACCCACAACTGTAGCTGTCTCTGACTCCCCAGATCTCCAACAGCAGTGTGTGCAGCCATGGCCTTGCCCTTAGAGCCATGCTTGGCACCCGGATCATCTCACCTGCTCACTGGCTCATCTGGCTTGATCTTCACAAATGCTATCGCACTCACTTGCACACCTGCATTCTCTCCAGGTACTGCACCATGGGTACATGCCTCTCTGACCCATGGTTCCACCCTGGTGTCTGGTACTTAGTTTCACTGACTCAAATCTCTCCAGTTGCTCCTTCCACAGATACACTGTCCCTCTAGAGCCATGGTCTGACTCCAGTTGCCAGCAGTCAGACTCCTATGAACGCATATGCACCCAGAGTAAAGAGCTCTTTACTGGAAAAAATAACTGAAGGTAGAGTTTAATGAGGAGACAGGACAGACTACACTGATCAGGTGCAGGGCATGGCCAGAGAGTACCAACCTGCCCCTGCTTACATGCAACTAGACCTTTTTATTTCCTTAGCCCTTCATTTTCCCACCATTGATTCTCATCTAAATCACCCATATCCCTCCCTTTTGCCACCTTTGCTTCCTCCCTGATACATCCTGTAATAAGCCTTGTGCAACCCCAAAATTCTCTCCCCCTGCATCCCATATTTTGTCCCACACCTGCAGGCAATAACAATCCCTCAGTCCCAAAAGGTGATCCATATGCTTTCTCCCATTATCTTGATGAGCTTCACATCTGAACAATGGATCTGATAGCCATGGGGAAGCTCTATGAGAAGCCTGGATAAGACAACCCTTCTCAGGAGTCTGTAATTTTGGTTTCTTTGCCTTTCATCATGCCTCTGTGCTCTTCTGTGTTGAGGACATGGACCTATGATGGTCTGGTGTCTCTCCTGTGATAAGCTCGAGAGCAGCCAGCATTGGTTATTAATTGAGTTACCCCAGCTGCCACTGTTTCTCTTCTGCTTTCTTTGTGTGTGCAGAGAAGCTTCTTATCACTTTACCCAATAATATTTTTCAATAGAGCTCTAACATTCGAATAAAAAATCTTGTATATTACATCTGATTTAATCAAATATATGCTTTATGCTACAGGCTTATTTTAAATGTACAAACCGCTTTATTATGCTTGTAAGGAATATCTTATCTGCCATGTTTTCAAATCACTTCGTGTCACTTCAGAATCAGAGAAGCATTCTGCATCAATACCATATGGAACAGTTTTAATTGATAGACTAATCGGCAATGGATCATTAATTAAACCTTTATTTTTTTTAAGACTATTTGAGAGTATCAGCCAGGAAGCACACTCAGGAAAAATACGTTCTGGAGGATAAATCTTAATTTTATAATTTCAGTTATGTACATTACAGAACAAAACTCGAAACTGCAAACACTTATGAATAGCCATACTTTTTTCAAACACAATGGAAGAGACTACAGGGTCTATCTTTGCTTTTGTGGAGGTTTCATTCTGAGTGCAGAATCACTGAATAACTGTAAAGTAATGCATTTTTCTATGCTGTCAATAGAGAAAGACTGATAACTTGCCTAGGCTCTCTGAATTGCTCCCTGGAGGTACCTAATTTTCCTTACTGAGTGTATAGGCCACATTACTGCCTACTAAGAGAACTTCGACTTGGCCAAGTAGAATAGACTCTGCTGCCTATGAATCGTAATACATCAGTTAGGCACCCAAAATAGAGCATCTGACTCCAGTTCAAAATAAATAACAGTACTCAGCCTGAGCTTTCTGACCAGGAAAAAATAAACTTTAAAAAAAATCCATACTTAGTATTTTACAGTTCAAGTTCTACATCATCAAACTGCAGAAATTTTCCAGAGTCATCAGGTGAAGAAATAGCGTCGCTTTGGAAGATGCATAAATTTCAAATGTAGTCTTCAATGCATTTAAAAAAAAAAGTAAAAATAAAAAATAAAAAAGATCCTGTTTCTTCACAGAATCACAGAATGTTAGGGATTGGAAGGGACCTCGAAACATCATCTAATCCAATCCCCCTGCTGGATCAGGAACACCTAGATTTCTATTCATTTGAAAAGGAGATGGAAAACAAAAAATATTAATAAACTCAGAATTTATGGGAAGTTGTGGCAGTTGCACATTTCCCCCACCCCCACCTTTTCCTTTGATGTGTGTTAGAGCGAGATAAGGACTTAGCCAAACCAGTCGATTCAATGTGAATCACGCTAAACCATTTATTACAGAAACAAGTCTCCTTATATACGTAACTATATTCTAATCACACGTCCACGCTCCAAGCATGGATTCGCTAAATGAGTATCGTGGGCTGTCCGTGCTCTGGAGTCTCACTGATGATATGTCCGATGATTCACGCCACGCCAGGACCCCAGTGATTGAGGAACGCCCCTCTTTCTCACAGCAGACTCTGCTTCTCCAAGCGGCCTTGAGATTCCTTTGAGCCTGACTAATTCAGCAACAGGTCTTTATCTATCAAGACCCCTGCACACTTCCCCCTTTCTTTTCCTGAATTAGTCAGGCCCCTTGAACCGCACAGTGCATCATTTTTGAAATATACTGCAACATAGAACACGTGATTAACAACATAATTACAATTACATATAATGCAGTTAAACCTTACTTAATAAGATCAAACTACTACCTGCCTATTCTTAAAACCTTAATTCTACTATAACAACCTTATCAACACACTATTTTAATAGATTCAAAATAACCAGACAAGTTAATACAATATTTTCTCTTAACCTCCTAAATATCTATAACTGCGCAGTTTATAGAGTAATATACTTAATACCATCAGTATATACTAATAATTGAAATAATATCTTAAAAGTTATCTTAACCTATTTAAAAGATCGATAGTTTAACCTTAATATCCCTTCTAAAACTTTATCAGTTGCTAAACTTAGATTACTATGGTAGAGATATCTCATAATTTTACCTTATCTATGCATTAACTATCTAATCATAATATCACCCTTTTGGATCTCCTGCTGATTGTTCAAATTGCCATTCTCCACAGAAGGTACACCACCTGCTTGCTAATAGGCTTCTAGATCACCAGGTCTGCGATCATCTGTAACACTGAATTAGGACCCATGGTTTACATCTGAAACAGTCCTCACAACTTATCTCCCTCCTGTGCATCTGTTGAATCTTTGTTGAATCCACTTCAATCCTCGGCCTGTAATGACACAAACATAACCTTTTCCCCAGGTTATCGATTGATGTGGCCTTTTTCATTGACTAGTGATTTGACCATAACTAATGTAGGTTCTTACTGATTTAGCATGGTTTTGGGTCATACTTGCAAAGTATTTCATCACATACAATGCTTTTGACAATTGGTATTGTGGTGTTTCCCCTACTTCCCCCCTTCTTTTTTAAAACAAACAAACAAACAAAAAAAAGGTTCAGAACCAGATACGTGTGTTAGATCTTGACTACGTACTCAAAATCACAAATCAAATTTAGAGGTTCCTCCTTAAAAAGCTCTAAGTAATTTAAAGCTGTGCCAAGTTCTGCTAATTGGGTTGAACCTTCAATAATTTGTACAGAATGATGCCAGTTGTTATCTCCACACCAAACCAGTACAGCTGTATGAGACTTTCCAGAACCATCAACAAAAACTTTGCAAGTATGTAAGATCAGACCAAATACAAGTATGGCCTATGACCTGATGTTAAGGACTTGCAGGTTCTGCAGCAATTTACATTTAGGCAAAAGCTGTGCTGTTAAGAAAATCAGTTAGTGCAATCTATAAAGACATAGATTACAAATAAAAAATCAGAATTAAATTTCACAAATGGTACATATATGACAAAAGGATCATGGCCTATTAAGACTTAAATTCATTTCCTGCATTTTCTTGATCAGAGTGACAATTGGTATATAACAGTCGGTATATCAGTTTGCTAGCAATCTCATCATACTGTCCCACAATAGCCACAGGTTGTTTCTATGTTGTAGCTATAGACAAATCCGCAAGCCCAATCGAATGCAGTCAGCCTGTAAGGTTGTCATAAATTCATTCCTCAAAGTTTCTAACTCCATTTTGGCTGTCATAGTTATTGGATATTGTTTTCCCTTACCGGATCGATGTCCTGTTTCAGATCTATCAGTGTAGAATTTGCTTTATCGAAACATTGGCTGTTAATACTAGTGGAAATACAGCATATGAAATTTCCTTGGAGATTTCTCACTTGCAGCAAGCAGATCTGCACCATCTCAGCAGCTTCTTGTAGGCCATGCAACTAAACAGAAATCTCAGAAAACGTTATTTGAGCTTAATTTACTTAACAAATCTTAACCTAAGAGAGGTATAGGACTTTCTGGCAACTATAAGAATTCATGTATTAAAACTTTGTTCCAAATTTGGCATTCTATTGGTCTCAAAAAATGGCCTTTCTTTCGTTCTCTCCCATGACCTCAAAAACTAGCATGGTGAATTTATTAAGAAGTCTCTTACAACTAATTACCACAGAATAAGTCTATCAACAAATTTTTGGTTTAATTTTTCCAGTTTCATTAGAACTACGGGTCTGCTAAGGATGCCTTTAAACTTCACCCTTGGACTGCTCCATTCAGTATTACATCGCTGCAGTAGGGGGGAAAGAAAACCCCCCTTTCACTGCTTTAAAAGCAGGCAGCCAGGTTTTTCCATTTTTGTTTTTCTTTCTCTTCGTGCTGCAGTTTAGAGATAACCAAGGTCACGCAGCTGGCATAATGGCTGGTACGAAGTGGGAGGCTCTGGGAAACTTCTCAGTTACAATGAGCTGCACACAGGCCTGGGACGTTTTGGTCTTTTGTTTTCCCATTTCATTCCAGCCGTAATACACTTTATATGCAATTTCAAGTAGCTCAGCAATAGTTACATTCCTTAGCTCCATTTACCTTTTACAATTTAGAGATGTCGAAAAACAGTATAAATCAGTATAATAAACATCAATCCATTATTCTATTTTCCTAAATCTAATTCAGTTAATATTCTAGCAACTTTTAAATACAACCTCTTCTAAATTCACATCTATCATAGCATTTTAACAATTTAAATGCTTTTCTAACAATATAAGCAATTACTCTAATATATAAGGATGCATCCTAAGGGGGAGCAAGGTGGAATTTTAGCAGTGGAACCGGTTCCCATTTTGTAATTATCTCCCCAAACAAGATTCTTTTGGTACCAAATATGAATATGCAAACTAAAATACTGAGCTCAGATGTGAAAACCAAATACCCAGTTCAAATATGCAGATGGATCACAGTCACACTAATTTAAGACAATATCTCAATTTTTGCATTGCACCTTTGGGCCGCTCACTGCTCAGCCAGGTGGAGGTACCTCTGGGTCTCCCTGACAAAAAAAGTCAGCGGCGCCGGAGTCCATCGGCCCCCCCGCCGGACTGAGCAAGGCCTTCTTTTTTGCTTTGTTTCGTTTCCAGTGTCTCATCTGGTGCGCTACAACTGTTATTCCAAAACCTGGATTCTTTACTTGATGTGCATACGAAAAAGCCAAATTTAGTGCACCGACATGAGAGACAGCCTGTCACAGAGTTGCGCAAGTCTGAATGCTGGAATAAAGCTAGCATGCTGGAGAGAAAAATAACAGCTACCACACGCAAAATTTTACGATCACATTCACACAGTAAAGAGCTAAATTACTCATGATCTTCTGAATTATCACAAAATACACATTTTGAGTCAATGGATTCTCATGATTTAACAGACTGTGAACTTATCATACCATATAGCACAGACCTACTAAAATTGCAACATACTTAAACAGATACCCACAAAGAAAACAGGTTAATAAGGAAAGCATCTTGCAGACTCTAACAAGTTTGCTGTGACCTGTGTGTTATCAGTTAACTCTCTCAGCTTGTTGAAGTTCAAATCGCCCTGCCTGTAAAACTGTCTGAAATGATTTAATGATTTCTTGTAGAGATTTATTTTGTCCTGCTCTGCTGGCCTCAAAAACAACATTAATTGCAACAAGATTCTATTCTCCGGACACTTCGCAGCCAACACTGATTTCAATATTTAACAAGATCTTCCTTCCTTATAATTCCGAGTGCTTTCCCAAGTTTTAAAACACCTCCCAATAGTGATTTTTTAGGAACACAACTGAAAACAATTATTCCTGACCCCATCTTGCAAGTAAAAACCTTGAGAAGAGGGAGGGAGGAAGGGAGGGAAGGGGGAGAGGGGGGGGGGGAAGGAGGCGGGGGAACGCACAGGCCTGCTTGAAAACAGTTAACTCACATTCCTGACAAGCTGCTTGATTTTCAGAGAGGCAATACACAGGAGCACATAATATGTACTGTAAAACTTGCAAATAACATGTTGATAGCAAACATTAGATTCTCTACTGCTAATCTCAACACTCGTGCTTCCTTAGCTTCTAAGTTTTCAACCTGCTTACTGATGGCCTCTTGAAGATAGTCAATAAATTGCATGTAATTCCCATTGGGACCCTGATTAACAGTTGCAAATTATTTGGCTGTTTTGTTGGTTTCAGACACCTCTCTCATAGCTTGATATGCAAGATCTGTTGACTACCTCAGGATTTCAGAAATTTATCGTGTCTGTAGTTGCAGTGTGTCAATTAGTGTCTCTTCCAGGAGTTGTGGGATACCTGCCCCTTTCAAAGAATCCGCATTGTTCTGTCCTAAACGATCTATGGCTGTTACCTTTCACAGAGTTCTTTTGCCCAGTTCTCATCCGGCGACTCCTTCTGCTCTTTCGTAGGAGTTAGAGGGTTAAAAGACAGTAAAAGCAGATTGGTAAAATTGGTAAAAGGACTGATAGTACACTTGTTTACGACTTTAGCATTCTCATCTGTCACAGGTTCTTTGAGCAAGTTGTCTGACTCCAGTCCTCTGGATTGCTGTTCTCACCAACAATGGTACAGGAGGCCACCCGCTCGGCATTTTTCCTCCCCCCGCCCCAGACTGCTGTATCATTGGGGGGACGGCACAACGGGGGATGGAGTGGGGAGGGGGTCAAAAAACACGATCCGGGTAAACTTCACAGTCATTTTTAGGTTTGTTATCAGGCTGCAACGCTGGAAAAATTCTGGCAACGGTAGCCCGCTCGGCCTTAAAGTCTTTTAAGGTGGAAATTTTAAGCTTCTATGTAGCCACTAATGATTTAGTTTCTTTATCATCTCCATTGCTGACCTTATTCCATAATTTCTGCCCTTTATCATCCCAAAGTTAACGTTTATAAGCCTTCTCGTTTTCTCCCGGGTAGACATTAATTCTGTACCGAATTAATAGTCTACATATGTTACTTTCTTCTTATTTAAGTCCTCTCATAGAGAGAATAGGCAGGAGGAGTTTAACTATAACTTCTTCCTCGAGGATATATTTTGCCCCATAACTTCATTCTCCCCTCCTCCCGCTCCCAGCCGCTCACCCTTTTACGGTGACTTCTTCAATTAACGTGGAGCGTCCGTACACTCCGCCCGGTTTTCAGTCCAGCTGATCCGCCTCCAGCTGGGCCTGCTCTAGGCTTTTCCCCAACTTCAGTGGTACACCGTTCAGAGTATCACGTCGGGGTCACCATTTGTTAGAGCGAGATAAGGACTTAGCCAAACCAGTCGATTCAATGTGAATCACGCTAAGCCATTTATTACAGAAACAAGTCTCCTTATATACGTAACTATATTCTAATCACGCGTCCACGCTCCAAGCATGGATTCGCTAAATGAGTATCGTGGGCTGTCCGTGCTCTGGAGTCTCACTGATGATATGTCCGATGATTCACGCCACGCCAGGACCCCGGTGATTGAGGAACGCCCCTCTTTCTCACAGCAGACTCTGCTTCTCCAAGCGGCCTTGAGATTCCTTTGAGCCTGACTAATTCAGCAACAGGTCTTTATCTATCAAGACCCCCGCACAGATGTGGAAGGTGCATGCACATCCCTCTCTCCCTCAACACATCCCCCCTCTCCTTCAGTGGGGGAGTTAATAGCTCCTTTTGTTTGACCTTCGTGTCTGTTAGCCAGCAGAGAAGGAGAGGCGCCTAGAAGTCGGGAAGCTTCTGGGACGCCCATAGCCAGAGTGCGGGGTGCAGAGTAGCTGAGAAGCTTCTGGAATTCCCACAGCCAGATCTGACAAGACTATAAAAATGGGGTGCCTGCCAAGGATCCCGTTTGTGTGGTCCTCTCGGAGCCATGGATCTGCTGGAGCCGATGAGCTTAGGCCAGAACTTAGGCCTCCCCTTAGGCAAAATGCCGCCTAAGGTAGTGCCCCGGGACCGCCTCACCTCCACGTGTGGGTGAGTGATAAGTTATTAGATATATCCTTGAATAATTCCTCACTGCATAAGTGAGTGTAGGTCCTTGCTGAAATCAGACAAGTGTATTTTCCTTGCTAAATAAGCAAGTGTATTTTCCTTGCTGAACAGGCAAGTGTATTTCCTCACTAGACAAGTGAGTGCAGTATCCTGGAGTCAGACAGTTCTGGCGTTGTTTCTTGTGAGTGCGGGTATGCACGCTGTGGTTCTCCATTATTCTTATTTGCTGTACCCCAATAATTTCCTCAACTGATATCTGAACCTGTATTTGATGTTACCGGAGTGCTAACTGATTTTATAAACCCTGTTTCTAGTTGGTTATTTTGCCGGACTTTCCCAGACAGAATAAAAGTCTGTTTTGGACCTTGTTGTCACCTGAAACTGATTTTGGGGTGCCTCCGTGGCAGAAGTTCTTCCAAAAAATGATAAGAAAAAAACATTCTACAGTCTTGTGCTTATACTGAGTGAAATATTGCTCAGGTTAACAACATTTTTTTTCAAGCATTGTGTAAGTGGAAGTGAATGTTACTTTACGCCACAAATGTGCAAACTTCTGAACTGTGTCTCCATCACTGCAAGAGTGACCATAAATACTAAATAAATTATAGTGACCTCTCAAAACATAAAGAAAAATTCCCACAGGTGTCTTAGTATAATTTGGGAAAAGTATCAAGGAAAACCTGAATATATATAATATAAAAAATATATAATATCCTATCATTATCTTCTCCACTGTTCCAGAGACTTAATAGTTTTTTGGCATTCACTCCAGAGAAACTTTCATTTAATCATCCACATTAGCTAGATTAATTACAATTTTCAGTACCTGACACTCCCAGAACTCCAAACAGAATTATCTGGAAGTATTATTTGTACTGGGATCTTAGTATTCAGAAGAAGCTGTGTAATTTCTGCCAGACTCCTGAGATTCAATAGCTATAATGTCTTTTGTCTGACTTCCATTTTCTTTCATAAAGAAAGTGAAGGAGTATTTTCTTGAGATGTATAAATCTATCAAAATGGATAACATCTGAGCACCAGAGGACTGGTACTAAAAAAAGTCAGAGGCTGTGTGATCAAAAATCTGGTAGGCATTAATCAGTCATGCACATTACTTGTTGCAGAGACGTATATCAGGGTTAATAATTATTTCTGTTTATAAGCCTGGGACATTACATTGCAATATTCTTGAAGTTATTGACTCTAACTCTGAGATAACGCAGATGCCTTCAATATTAACACTTATAGGAGACAAGTAAGTATCTGTGTTTGAAATGCTAGCACTGAAACAGCAATTTAATAATTATCTCTTTCACTAAAGAAATCCTTACTGTTCAATTCTTTGTAGAATGGAATAGCATGATATTTAAACTGGGGAGTCTTCCATGCTGTGGATATTTCCAGATGGAGTGTTGCAATGAAAACTTTAAGAGTTATCATGTCTTAGAGGAATACCTGAAGAATTGGGTCATTCACCATACTTAAATGGTGAATGTGAGACTGCAGGTAGGGCAGTAAAAACAATAATATCTCCTCAAAATCTCCACTGCATTAGCTGGGAAAAATTGTATTGCTCAATTTTCAGACTTCCTGTATATTCCCACTATTAACATTCACTTTCCTGTATGTGTTCTTACCATTTTACAGCTCAGTCCACATTTTATGAAATAATTAAACAGTCATCCATAACTTTATTGGAGGCATCTAAAGCTTAGCCATAATATATCACTTAATGGCTGAACAAAGGATTGCAAATTGCTTATGTGATACTGCAGGTGTTGTAAGATCCTCTTTTCAGATGTTCAGAGGATATTTAGGTAACATAGTTTATTTTCTTTTGTGGTTAACTTTTAAACTGTTCCATACTTCCTTGATATGTTACATGGGGATTGCAACACAAGGTGACAGGCTGGGAAGGAAATCTGATCCTCTGTCAAGAAGGAATGCAGATTTTCAAACTGGAGATTAGTCTTGGATTTAGGCCATCCTTCTTGAGTAATGAAGTGAGTCAGGGGTGTTGATGAGAATGACGTTGGTAATTTGTCAGTACAAGTCTGATATATGTTTACATAACTTTGTATGTGCTCTAAACTGGAGATACATAAACAATTGCTTTTATTTTTTCAATGTTTTCAGAATTAACTTTTTGTTGTCCTGCTTTCCTGGAGAAGATGTGTCATAGGTGAGTAGAGAACAAACATCAAATAAATTATGGAAATGACATGTGGGTTTGTAGGACATGGAAATGGTATTTACTTATTTAGCTAGTTTTATAGATGTCTGGTATCACTTATTCTGAATGTTGTAGAGCCACAGCTTCAGTATGTTATATTTTTAACGCTCAATATTTCGGAAAATCAACATCCAAGTGCCATGAAGAAACTGAAGTTCTTAATGTAAATCTGGACAATTGTAATTGAAATAAATATTAATATACATTCGATAAGTTTTAAAAATTAAATTATTTTGGTTTTGACAGCTCCAAAATGTTATGACGTGTTGCAGTGAAATTTTTATCTCAGAAGAAGACATTTGAAGATCAGCATTTTTTTTCTTCCTGTTTATATTTCTGTGAGCATTTACCTTGGACTGCACAAAAAGAATGAACACATGAAGTAAGTGCTAGATTTGAAGCAGTTTATCATCTTGGCCTTTTTCATTTAAGGTTCATATGATTTCTTCAAGTGAACTCACTGTCTAAAACTTAAGATTCTATAGGGACATTGTACTGTATACCTAAAAGTAGTGTAGTTGCCCACTCTTTTGAGCATCACTTTTATTTGGAAAAAAAAAGAGAAGTATGCATCTGAAACATGAAAGGAAAATTTCCATACCATTGTGCTTATGCTGTGATGCAGTGTAATCAAACATATTATCGGTTTGATAAGCGTTGTACTCCATCTTCATTTTGCATGCTTTCATTTTCCTCCCACATACAAACTAATTCTGACAATTAGATGTCCTCTTTGTTGAAAGTTTTTGTCATATCTGAAGTCATTTCAAGAGCTGTCGTAAGTTTCATTTTAATGAACAGTGACCTTCTGGAAATTTTTGAGGACACTGTAGGAGCAATAGAAGGAATTTCCCATTTTCAAGCTCTCTAGCTATTGTATTGTTGTGATTCCTTTCACAGAGACTGCCTTGTTAACTCTGTGTATAATTATCACAGTTTCTGCCTTATGTAACAAGAATACAACTTTTCACAACATAGGAATTTAAAAGTCTCCAGTTTATATTAACGTCCAAGTACTTTTCTATAAGTTTGTTTTGTTTATTGGCAAAAAAGGAAATAAAGTAAAAAAAGAGAAAAGAAAAAAAAATGTCTTTACAAAACATTAAAACAGACTGAGCTTGTTTTATACACTGAAAGGCAATAATTATTTCCATTTGAGAAAATTTAGCACTGACTGCAATTAAAAGAAATACATATATTTAGAAATCATAATATTATACTTAAAATAAATTTTACAACATATAGAAATTCCTTAATTCAATTCATTTAAGTTCTGAACAATGGCTGTGATAGAAAACATAGGAAGTGTATCACATCTTCAATTATATTTGTTTTTAACATAAAATCTATGCATGAATGAGGATTAAATATACAGTGGAAATTAACATCTTATTCTAAAGAAAAGTAAGTCTAGCTTAGTTAAAGTGAGAGCATTTAGTAAAAAAGTTAGACTCAAAATTAGCAATCAATCATCTAAGAGAAAGAGATTGAAAATGAATAAATTGAATTTCGCCAAGATTACTTATATTACATTTAGCATAAATAAAAACTGCAAAATGTTTAATTTGAAATTTTCTTCAATAGCTGCTCTGTTTGTTTTGTGAAAGAAACATAATTTATTTTAATCTATTTTTGACACTATTTTATTTCACATGCTGACTTGTATAATGGTATCAAGCATTCATTCTGCTATATTTCTCTAATCTTTCACAGAGAAAGAATATCAAGCTATGAAATTCCCAAAGCACATCTTTTATTAGTGGTCCATTATTAAATACAGGCTTTTTAAAAACTTTAATCTGTTTTCCCTTAATTAAACTAGATAAGAGAGCATTCTCTTGCTAGATTTCCCCCAAAATATTCCTTTAAATCTCTGTGATATCAAGTTGTCATTCCATTTAAACTGGTAAGCAGTTTAAGTAATTTGAGAGTCATTTGTCAAAGATTTATATTCACCTGGAAAAGTCCAAAGAATGGTCTCCAATTTTTACTCCAATATTTATGTCATCAGGCTGAGGCCATTGATTGAAATGGTTATTCAGAATTCATTCTGATGTAATTCTAATTTGTAGTTGAATTTATTTATAATTATTTCCTCAACATAGGATTATTAATTCAATTTGTATAGTTTATCCATTTGCAAGCACTGAATTTTGATATATTTCCTGACATTGAATAAGACTTTAGTCCACAAATAGTCTTTCTGATGTTAATGCAACTGTTTAAACCGTAAATATACTTAAGCTTAGTAAAATGATTGGCCACTCCAAAATTCAACTGTAACTGATCAGAGAAATAAATAAAACAAAATCTTCCTGCAAATTATCTGTTTTCCACAGGGAAGGAGAGTGTGGAGATGGTATTCATTTTCCTGGACAGGTCGAGACAAATTAATAACCTCTTATAATCAAGAGACCTGGCAACATCTGAAGTCTTTGATTGACTTAGGCCTGTCCCACCTTCACAATTTAAGGAAAGGATGCTTAAAATCTGAGCTCAGTTATTTCAGTTTTCACTGTGACAAAAAACTGAGTACTCCTGAAGATCAGCCCAATCTTCCTGAGGTCTGAACTGCCCTTTGGAAGTGCTTTCTTTCCTCCATGGAGGGTCCATGGGTACACACTTCTGTGAAGTGCAGGTTAGCTGTTCCTTTGTTTAAAGTGCTACAGGACAATCACTCAGATTAGGCAGCATTAAACAGGGTCTTACTGTTTTTTTTATAAAATTAGATTTACGCATCTAATTTGCTGGGAAGAGATTAGCAGATTATTAAAAGTGATCCCTAGCATACTACATGAGAAATACAAAAGTCTATGTGCAGATCACTGTACAGTTTTAAAATGTAACAACTCACATAATTTCAGTATTTTAGTTCTATGAATGTCCACCTATTTTACTTAATTGTATTCAGATTCACATTTCATTGACTGGCTATTTTTCATATGTGTCTATCATGTTCACAAATCTGTTTAGATCCATGCAAATTATATGCCAAAAAGAAAAGCAGAAAGGACAAGACAAGGGAAGGGCTGGGGTTTTTTGAATGGAAGAATGTATAAAATCGTGAAATGCATAAAACTGAAAGCCAAAACTCCATTTAAAAGTTGATTTGGGATTTTGAAAGAATTACTTTGCTTTCTGATCTTTTCGGTTTAAAGGGAAGACATATTGTAATATGTTCTCATCTATTTCATGTTCCGACATTCCTGGTGTATATTATTGGTCTTTATGTAGAGAAAACAAGGCATAAGTAAACAATGGACAAAAACAAATTAAGATAAATAATTTCTAATTCAGCATAAGAAATATGTTATTGGAAGACATTCAACCTTGCAAACGGACTGTGTGAATGTGTTCAGAGTTAGCAAAGAAAAATGTACAGGTCATGTCAAACTACATTAAATTGTTTGTGAGGAGCTAAATGAATGACGAAAAACACTTTAGAACCTCTAACACTTGAACAGCTTTACATCTGATTTCTTTCTTACTATTCTGTTTGGCAAAATGACAGCCTAGCTCATTACCTTCCTCCTCATCACCTTTGTCTTGTGATGTGAGACCAAGCTACTTAATAAAGGTCAAACAAACTAAAAAATATGGACTTAGGTCAAAGTGTAGATTTATTTGACAAATTTGTAAAATAATTCTACAGTGAGGTTTTCATTGGTAAATTATCAACCCTTTAAAATCCCATAATTTGTGACATTCTTCAACAATTAGCATTGGAGTAGCTGGTTTTAGAAGACCTCGTACTACCAGCAGTTTATTTAAATGAGTGAAAAGTGGCCTAGGCAGACTGCACCTCTGGGTCTTCATTTAAGAAATGTACTTTAATTGTATCTGTTACACAGCCTCTTAAACAGACGTTGACACTTCAAACTGAATGTTGAAGCTGTTGAATTATCCTTCTTACATTATTCTTCTTTGCAGATTCAACCTTGTAGGATTGTACTCTTTATATGGGAGTCTCTGTGTGTGTCACAGCTGGATACTGCCCACAGAACATCTCCATTAAGACCACTTAAGTCCATGTTGGATGTAGGCACAAGCAAAGTTACCTAGGGCCAGTGTTCTGCACCACGGCACTGCTGATTTCTTCATCTCTGCCAGGGCCTGTCTTGTTACTGCTGCAGGAACTGCCTGGGGGACATGGCTTTACAGAAACTTCATTCTCCATTACTGCTTCTGCCATTCCTTTAAGACAGCCTCAGAAGTTCAGATGGACCTTCATGACTCTGTCATCCCCTTTCCAGCCAAGATGCTTTGTCAAACCCTGCTTTTCTTTTGTGTAATGTGTGCAGCTTACGCTATGGGAAGGCAAATTTCAGTTTTGCCTGTGCTGCCGAAAATCCTTGAGCTGGATCTGCATAGTTCCTGTTTCATCTAAGATGCTTGTCTCTGTGGTTTCACAACAGACTTCATCCATGTTGGAGATGCACTGATTGTCTCTGTAAAAGCGAATATCACAGACTATTTGCAGTTACCATACCAAAAATGCTTCCACCTGCCAGATACTCCCAGCCTTCTTGCTATCAGAAGTGCTGTTAAATTCAACTACTGATTTAAGAATACACTTAGTAAAACATCAGCACTCAAGGAGTGTGTTAAGCTAAATGTTCATTACACCCCCTGATTCCCTATAAACATTATGTATTTTCTTAATAAATCATTCGCCATTCTTATTCACTATCACGTACAAGCCAATGTTGGTTTCATAATAGTGAGCAGCTGTGCTGTGCACTCTGAATGAGTTTAAGACCTTATTGAATCAGCTAGCATATGCTCAATCTTGAGTTTTATATTTCTCAGTCATTTTAAGAGAAATTTCTCTAAGTACTAATACTCCTCCCAGTGACTGATATTTTGCTGATTGTTGATATGCAAGGTTTTTCATTGCTTAGAAACAATCATGCAAAACTAGATTCCTGAGTATTTGCAAACCTTATATTTAAGCAATGTCTCACAGTTTATTGATGAAAGCTGGACTGTGTCCATGATTACCTGAAGAGTATACTGTGCCTTTTGTTAAATGCTTCCTTAAATCGAGGTAGGTACCTGTACCCCTCACTATGTTCTCTCCAAATTCCACTCAAAGAAACCAATTCCATTCTTCACTTCTCTTTTTATTTAATGTTTAGTGTATTTTTAAGGTGTCTATTCCTGTAGATATGTCAACAAATCATTTTGAATGTTGATGTAATCAAGAATTTCCCAGTCAGGGAAACCATTTAAGTGCTGTCTACGCATTTAAAGGCAAATTTGAGATGGTGTCTCATATAGATTCTTTAGAAATATTGTTAAAATCCAAGAATTGTACATTACAGGGATGTACTAACTTCTTTGGAAATGTTCCCGGTATTATTCATGGTTATACCATTGGCCTTACTCCAGGAACCACACCAAAAAAAAAAAAAAAGTCTCAGGTTATCCAGGAAGATACTTTCATGTTAAGGAAAAAAGTGAGGTTACAAATGATCAGCCATATTTTTCAGTTCCACATCTGGATGGTCTGATGGAAGCACCACCACATGGCAGGGAATGGAGAGGAATTTTGACACTAGAGTTCAGAATAAAAGATGTCTGCTCTTGACCAGTGAAGCAGTTCTTGATGGCAACTTATTTCCTTTATAACATGTGGGGTTTATTCTGGAAAGTTGTCATGTTGATGTGCAAGATCTTGTTAGCTTATCCTGATTGTTGAATGATGTTATACAATGGCTGAGGCATGCAGTTCATGAAAGAATCTGTTGTCAGTGGTAGCTGATGATTGCCATGTCAAATGAAAAACAAAACAAGCTGCCTATATTTGTTGTCATCTTCATAAAAATCCACAAAGTCAAAAAGAAGTCTTCTTAATTCTGACAGATTGTGACCTTTCCCACTAATTGGGAGCATACAGGCACAGTTGGATTTTTATTGGCAGGCAAAAGCCTGAAAAACTTTCTGTCTTGGCAGAAAATAAATAGATAAATAGTGTATACATCATCTGCTCCTGCTCTGCCTACACATGAAATCCTTGACAATCATAGAATCATAGAATAGTTTGGGTTGGAAAGGTCATTCAAAGGTCATCCAGTCCAATCCCCCTGCAATGAGCAGGGACATTTTCAACTAGATCAGGTTGCTCAGAGCCCCATCCAGCCCGACCTTGAATGTTTCCAGGGATGGGGCATCTACCACCTCTCTGCACAACCTGTTCGAGTGTTTCACCACCCTTGTTGTAAAAAATTTCTTCCTCACATCTAGCCTGAATCTCTCCTCTTTTATTTTAAAACCATTGCCCCTTGTCATATTGCAACAGGCCGTGCTAAAAGTCTGTCCCCATCTTATAAGCCCCTTTTAAGTACTGAAAGGCTGCAATGATAGATGCTTTTACAGAAGGATTTTCTTTAAGCATCTGTGTAGCATTGTATATCTGTATCCTAAAGAAAAGCATTGTAAAAAGCTTTAAAAAGGTCTACAGATGACAGAGGATACTAGAAAACTGCAGACACGTGATAAAAGAAAATGAATCAACTAGAAGACAGGGACTGTAGACATATTTTGTAGTACATGATTAGCTGGCTTTTGGGGCTGTACAGATGTTTTTGTTTTAGAAATTCAGGGAATTGTTCATGATGTGTATTGATATATCACCAAGAATATTATGCTTCAAAATAATGAGATCAACAATTCTGAAATTGTAGAATATGCTCTTTTGAGAAATTAAGATTTGGCATTCCAGCCAAGTAGTTTAAAGAATTCTTTAAGAAGCTTGTGTAGAGCAGACATTCAAAACTGACAAAAGATTATGGGGCTAAAAGAGGCATCTGGAATATGTATTTTAAACAATACATCTGTCATATATACTGTTTATGGGTGATGAATGGTCTCTAAGAAGTGAAAACAGTGACACAGGAATATAAGCTCAATAACCACACTGAGAATATGAGAATTTTACAATGATTTTTTTCTTATGAAATATAATGCATGAAGTGTTGTAGCAATGTGGCAAATCAGATCATAAAACTACGCCTTAAACATTTTACTTGTATCTTAATGATCCTCAGTCCAGGTACTAACATTTTCATCTACATTGAAAGAAGTGTTGGGAAAGAAGCTCCTGGAAAATGAAGAAGTCCAGAGAACAGGAAGGAAGACATCACAGCCACAGAGTTTTTTTAGAAGAGCAAGGAAAAAGCAATTGAAGTAGGAAGGTCAGAGAGAATTAGAAAGCCTTTCACAGCAACAGCAAATGTCATGTACTGCAGAACTAAAGTTCTGGAAGAACACCATGAAAATTCCAGGTTTGGAATTTTTAATTATTGCTTCTATTTCCAGCTCCTTTCCAAACACACAATGAAATGCTTAATGGTTTGCTAGAAGGAAAGGTTTTTTTGGAGGTAGAGGGAAAGAAGTAATTTCAGATATACTTAATGTTTACCATGAGACACTAAGGTAAAATATGACCTAGGGAACATTTACATCCACAAAGATAAGCAGTCCAGATAGATTAATGTTTGATTACAGGTCGGTTTCTGTGACTGAGCAACTTTGAACCTCAGGAGTTTAACTACTTTGGAAGCTAGTATTTTCAAGTGCCAGGAAAAAGGTGAAGCTTACTTCCAGCCAAAGGCAACCTAGTCCACAGTGTCTGGCGAATTTAGTTTATTAAAATACTAGTGCGTCGATCGGTAATGTTTAGGAAACACTGATGAAGAGAATAATGCAGTCAATCATGTGAAGGAGAAAAAGGTGAATGGGAACAACCAACATAGTTTTATCATAAGTAAATACTCCTTAATAACCTGATTGTCTTCTAGCATGAAATGACTGGATCTGTAGGAAAGAGGAATACAGTGAATATTGTCAACTTTGGCTTTAACAATGTTTTCAACATGACCTACAACAAGATCTTTGTATGGATTTTATAGTCTAGATTTATATGATTTTGTTGGGATGTTATAATCTAGATGGCTAGACTACTAGGTTGGTAAAAAACTGGCAGGATTATCTATACAATCACTGCAGGCTGGGTAGTGGTTAAATGTGCATACTTTACCTGGAGGCCAATTTCAGGTACTTCAGGAGCCTAACCTGGAATCTCCCTTGCTTCATATCTTTAGTAGAGACCTGCAAGAGGACAGGGAGTGAAACCTTAACAAGTTTGGGAGGGGGGGCTAGTCAATACAATTGAGGCCAGAGCTACTATTCAGTCTAATTCAGACAGGGTGGAGGGATGTGGCAGAAGGAATTTGGTGACAATCAAGGAGAATTACAAAGTCCTGCACATGGGAAAGACTACTCCCCTGAATGGTGCAGGCTGGGGTCAGAAGAACAGGGGAGAAGCTCTGTGGGAAAGGCCCTGAACGTGGTGGGCAGCAAGTTGAATGTGAGCCCATGGTATGCCTTGGCAGTGGTAAGGGTGAACGGTATTGTGGATATCCTGGGCTCAAGAACAGAAGCACAGGCAGCAGATGGAGCAAAGTGACTACTGCCTTTTTTTCAGCACTCATTAGATCACGTTTGAAGTATCACATCCAGCTTTGGGCTCTGCAAACTTAGGTTATTGAGCCAAGTACAAATGGCATTCAGTGCAACCTCTAGTGTCTTTGGATGAATCTACCAGTATTTTGTACTATGTAGGATCTCAATGGCACTGTGTACTTATGTCTAGGTAGCTGAGGTGAGTCTTTAATCTTCACTAGATATAATATGAGTTTGGACACTTAGGTCTTACATAAATACTATGCTTAACAGTCTTGTTTGGGACCTGAGTCACTTTCTAGATGCCTTTTGAATAGGTGGCATTGGACTGGGAGTTTTAAAGGCTGAAGAATCTAAAGCAGAAGACAGATAAAACCCATGTTCACATTGTGGAAGTAGTCACACATAGGGTGGGAGTATATATGTGAAAAATCCTCATGGGAAATCTATATGAAGACCTGAGAGCAGTTAAATATCAGCCCACTTGGTCTTGCTGTATTGAGGAGTAAAAGTTAAATGAGTTTGCAAATCTGGACCTTGCCACTGACAGAAGGGCTGAAATTTGATCTGAATTGTTCAATAATTTAGTGAACAAAGAGGTGGCTAGCAGTATGCAACTGATACTAAACTGCAACAAAGTGAAAAGATCAATGTTGACTGAGAAAGATAGCCTGGAGAGGTAAAACAAATGCGTACATGGATATTAAGTTTCATCTGTTAAAATATATGTAATTTTTCTTCTGAGAAAATATGCAAAAATGCATTAATGCAATTTTGTGTGGGAGTAATTATAAATGACTCCTAATGGGCATACTGACATAATGTTAAAATGGACATAGAACAATTAAAAGCATAGTTTCCAATGATGATAAGTATATGCAAAACTACATAGTCATAAGGAAACTACAGATAGGAAGATAATTATGATTCATATGAACATGGAATATAACTGTAATTTCATATTACATGTTGCTGAAAGATAATTAGTCCAGTGAGAAATTTTAATATGGATTATATGTGCTGGAAGAATTGCCTCAAAAGTAGAGCATGAAGTCTGAGTACTTTCTGCCCAAATCCCATTAATCTTTTGAGGATCGGTGGATATGGACATTTATCATTAAAAAGCTCCTCTAAGAAATTCAGCCTAAATATGTCTTGGGTGTTTAAGTAAAGGCAAAAGAGGAACATACCTATAATCTGACAGCCAGGACAGAGAAAAAAATGATTAACATCCACAAGTATAAAGAACTATTAAAGGATAAAGTTAAGGAAAGTAAGGCTTAATCTGAAAAACAAATGCTATTTCCAGATAGTGTTTGTTGATAATTGGGAGAGAAGAAAGGTTTTTAATCCTGCACCCTATTTACACATTAACAATACAATTCCAGTAGGAAAAAAAAAAAAAATCTTGCTGTAGCAATAAAATGTCTTCAATACTGTAATAGGTCTTTCCTACCTCTAACCTTACACTCCTATGACTCAACACTATTTTAGGAATAACATTTTAGTTGTATTCATATGGTACTTACTCAGAAAATATCATGAAGATTTCTAACTGAATAAATGTGATAATATCAGATTACATATACAGTTACAATATTACTAAAAGAAAGGTGTCCACATTCCAATATATTTTATCCAAAAATTAAAAAAATGTGTTCTATTACTGATACTCCTACAGTCTATGTTTCTGCTATTGTTGAGATTCAAAGCTACAGTTATCATCATATATTCTGGCTATTTGCATGATTAAGGCCATGGAATAAATGTTCTGTCCCAGCTTTGAAGCATTGCTGCATTTTTAAACACCACAGTATCATGAACAGCCATGAACTGCAGCTAGTTAGGAATATGTAAAGGACTGGCTGGTTTAAGCATCACAGTAGTCCAGTTTGCGGTGTACGAGTGGAGAAATTCAGACTCTATAGGCCAAATCATAATTGATTGCTTCACTCTTCCCTTCTGCTTTTGAAGAACTGTGAGCCTTAAGGAATACAAGAGATAGCTATCTGTGTACTCTTCTAAGTATATAGTGTATATTAGTATGAGTATTCTTTCATTTTCTATAGGAATAGCTTCTAGAGGTTTTTCACCCAATAAACTTCTTTTATGTGAGAACTTTTTGCTGGCTCAATAGACCCAGAATATGTGATTGCTGTAAGAAGGTATACTACAACCATGGTAAACACAGTAACGTGTACAGTTGCACTAGTAATTTGTTAACACAAAAATTAAGTCTTTGGCCATGCTTATATTCAGAATATATAAGCCTATACTTTTTTGGTGGAACCATAATGAAGAATCGATTTGGTTAAAGATTTTCCACACTCTTCTTGATTGTGCTATAAAAAAAAAAAAACGAAACAAAACAAAAACTAGTAGGAAGTTTTTTACTGACGATATTGTGTTGACAATGTATTGATATTACTTACTTTGCAGAATCCTTAAAATGAAAGCTGTTTTCTTTGTTTTTATTTTCCTTTGAAACACATCTCATTCATCTAATTTACCAACTGCATTAGATGCAAGCATTTCTGCTGGGACAAAGTTGTTACAAATAAACCTAGCCAGACAATCAAGTCGTATTTCCAGTTACTTTCTATCATTAAGAGAGGATATAAGGCATTACAGGTAGGTCAAGTCAATTGTTGCTCAGCCCTACCACTGCTAAGAGCACCATAGAAACTCAAGAAACAATCTTCAGAGAAGCTGATAAGCATGTGGAGGAGTTTGGGAAGGGCTCACCATGTGTCGTACAGAGCAAACATGCAGTTTTACCAAGGAAAGCAGAAGACTCTGTGCCTTGGAAATGTAAGCAGTTCCTCCTAGAGCACATTGAGTCATAGAATCAAAGGGCAAAAGGGAACCACAATTTCCAATCTAATAATCTGTGTACTGTAGGCCGTTCCTTAGTTCTTCCTAGAAATAGAGAAGTTATAAAAATTTGTAGAGTACAAACTCTGTAAAAAGATACAACATGATGGTAAAAATTTGCTCTATCTTTGAATAAATAAGAATCCATTAATCAGAAGTTATTTCTCTTCTACTGAAAAATTTCCAGATAAAGTGATCATTGTGAACATTTATATCCATGTCAAATTAGCAGAAAATAAAAAAGAATTAAATACCTTTTCAGCTTGAAAAACACTGTGTGTTAGTGACATTCCTAGACAAAAGGTCAGTTCTGTTTTCTGTTGTGTTTTTCCTGAGGAAATAATGCTTCCATGCTCTGGCGACGAGATTTTTGTATCACAGGAGTGAAAGCTTTGGTGCTGCTGTCGGCTCTGATGAAGGAGAATAAGGGATTTCACCTTGAAAAGCAAGACGGAGATGAATAGGTAGTGATAACCAGGATAAATGAGAAGCCAATGCAGTCATACAAACACTTGTCCTAAGAGGCCTGACAGAAGCTATTAGGATTCACCCTACAGTTCTCATTTTCACACTAACAGGGTGAGTGAGCGCCAAAGTCTCATGTAACAAGCTATCGATGCAGCTTTCAGACATGGGCTTCACCAGCAGCACATTGGGTGTTATGAATTACTACTGTGATGTCTTCAGTGTGAATTCCAATAAAGTATATCATGGAGAATAAGTCAGGGAAGGCAGTGCATCTGCTCCCTATATTAATCCTATATATACACAGTCTACTGTCAAGTATATCCCACAGCAATAAATAATTGACAAATTAGGTTGTACAACATTGCCTCTCCTCAATGCTACATCACAATCCTCTATCAATATTACAAGAAAATGCATGGGGATATGCATTTTGGAGGCCAACTCTCAGCAGTCAGTCATGCTAAATCAGCAGAAAGCTTGACCCTTTGTTCTTTATAAATATTCAACTGGGTTGCTTGGCTATCCCATGGTGAAGAGGGTGTGAAGTAGCAGTTCTCTTATTTGGCAAGATACAAATCCAGGGATGTGAAGCAAAACTCCATAGAATAAAGTTATATTATGGACAAGATCTCAGCCCCAATGCCATCCTACCAGGCCATTCTCCTTTTTCTTTTTCTTTCTTTTTCTTTTTCTTTTTCTTTTTCTTTTTCTTTTTCTTTTTCTTTTTCTTTTTCTTTTTCTTTTTCTTTTTCTTTTTCTTTTTCTTTTTCTTTTTCTTTTTCTTTTTCTTTTTCTTTTTCTTTTTCTTTTTCTTTTTCTTTTTCTTTTTCTTTTTCTTTTTCTTTTTCTTTTTCTTTTTTTTTTTCTTTTTCTTTTTTCTTTTTCTTTTTCCTTTTTCTTTCCCCTTTTCTCACTATCAGGCTTATGTAATGAAAAAAAAAAAAAAACACACAAGCCACAAAGAAAGTTCAGGCTTTGATTTTATTGTTAGTAAAATAACTGTACGTCTTATACTATATTTACTGTGAGGTCTGTTTCATCGGAAGTTTGACACACCATAGCTTTGTACACATGTAGGGTACTTTGGGAACCTGATTTAACAGTAAGACTCTGCCCTTTAAGCCCTGTTTGACACTAATGCAATGACCATTACAGAACAAACAGTGTAGGGTCAGTTGCAATGGAGAGATGAAATGCAAGAAGTCATACACTAGTAAAAGTTTCCTTCCAAGTGCCTCAACTCACTTGTCTCTGTGTCTTACTGACTTTTCAAAGGAAGTTGCTGCATGATTAGACTCTTAACACTTTTCTCCAAAGCCTGAGACTGAGTTCTAAGCCGTCTTTCTTCTTCTAGAAGGACACTTGAATGAGATGTTATTAGGACTGAATTAAAAGAAACAGAGAACTGACACCTAACCCAAAAGCAGTTATACCAGAAGAAAATAAGCACACCAGGATTACTGGAACCACAGGAACTGCTGAACAACTTCAACAGTCTTTCCTAGAATAATGTCCTTACTGCTACTCTACATATCTTTCTCCCAGATGAGTCTGCTCATACAGGCTTGTGCAAAGATACTTCAAAATTAGTCATCTTCAAAGGTAATCTACTTGAGTTTTTCTCTGCAAATTTGTGAGGCCTTCCTTCCTTCTGGAAATTATGCAGTAGGATTTCAGTTTGACTCTTTAAATTTTCAGAGTTTAAAAGTGCTTTCCCACACTATTCTACTGCCTAAAGGCTTTAAACTGACAAGATTTTTTTCCATTGTGAGACACTGGCATAAAGACAAAGGATCAATTTTCAGCCCTTTCTGCAACTGGAAAAAGTTCATACACAGAATAAGTTTACAAGGCATAAATACCCTCTCTCTTATGCAAGCGTCCTGGTTTTGTTTAAAACAAGACCAATTTTCTTTCAGTGAATTTTACTTCCAGCTAAGCTCTGCTAAGTAACTGTATTTTACTGAAGTTGGCTGCATGTTTTTCAGACACTGTTCACTCTGGAGCTGATAATGGTAGGAATGGTATGCATAAGAGGTCCAGGTCTATCCTTGTTGCTATGGCAGTCAAGGTCACTGATAAATTTTGTAGTGAGAGGGGTGTACTCACAGGGAGGGGCAGACAGAACAAGTGACCAAAATTGACCAGCTAAGTGTTCCATGCCATCCACATCATACACCATATAAAACTGGGAGATCACAAGGGTCTTACTGGTTTTATCCATGGCCAGCATTTGAAGAGGACCCTGACTGTTCTGCTGCACTCCTAGGACTGGTTCCAGGTCATGAACCCTTGAATCCAGTTTCTGTCTACTGCCGAGTCCAGCTCAAGACTTCCTGGTGCCTGCCCTGCAGCTGCTGGAGCGAAGCCAGCTCTGCTGTGGGCTGCCGCTGTGCTACACTGGGAAATTCAATATTGGTTTTGTATATTTTGTGTTATTTTCTCTTAGTTTTAGAACTATTAGTAAAGTATTTTTAACTTTCCAATTTGTAAGTCTCTTTCTCTTTTCCTCCTATCCCACTTCCTTATTGGGGTGGGCGGGGGGTTAACAGAGAGCATCTGCCACTGTTTATTGTCACCCTGCAATAAATGGTGACAGTTCACAGAAGTGCAAAAAAATTTCCTCCAATGAAGTCACTGAAATTGCATTACTCTAAAAGCAAATTAAATGCAACAAGTTTTTCACCCTTAGGTACTGAAACCTTGATGAGAACTAGCAGTTCATCTTAGTTGTTTTTTTAGTTGTTTTGTTGTTGTTGTTGTTGTTGTTGTTGTTTTTCATGTATTTAAGATATTGGTGTCTTCTTCTCTATGACCTGGGTTATCTAACAGGCTGTGAACAATGGTATATACACTTCTGTCTTTGTACCAAGTGATATATGTCATTAGTCAAATGTAATTATTTGCAAAACCAACCAGATATAACTGGGTGAATTTTAATGCAAGCTATCAGCTGTTTCATTATTTTCACACTTCCATCTCTAGAAAATCACACTTGGAGGATAAAAAGCTATGAGAGTCACATGCCTATAACTGATTCAGTTTCTTTTATATTTACATGTAGGAACAATTACATAATGCAATTACATTTTAATAGTTTAACTATACAGATTGATGAAGACTGTGATTTAAATATTCAATATATTTCCAATATTCCTGGAAACAGGCTTTGACTGAAAGCTCAAAGATATTTTCTTGCTGCAAAATGAAAGATAGATATTTTTAATTGTTATTTTTTTGTCAAAATAGATCAGGTTTGGTATGGACTGTGCTACATTCAGCATGAAATGAAGCTCATCTTGAATTTCAGTCTCCAATTCTCAAGAATATTGTTAGGGTATAAAACAAGAACAAATAATTTCCCTAAGCTTTGGCTTTTTACTACCACTGTTCCCAAGCCAACATGTTTACATTTTCCGAGTATTATTCTAGACCTAAAACACCTTGCCAGATCCAGATTGGATACACATGTTGTCACGGAGGCACCCCAAGGTTAGTTTAAGGGACAACAGGGTCCAAAACAACTTTTATTAAACCAGTGAGAAACAGGATTTTAGCACTCCAAAAGTGACTTAAATACAGGTTCGGATATCAGTTGTGGAAAATTATTAAGGGGCAGCAACTAATAATTCAGGAGGTCCACAGTGTGCATGCACGTGGCTTCACCCAAAACAATACTGGAGCTGTCCCTGAGTCTGGGAAGAGCACTGAACACAGTGTGGAATTATTTTAAAGGGATACATGTACTCGTATTGAGTACGGAAAGTGTACATTCACAATCCTGCAAGGGTAAATTTATAATACACTTGCAACCCTGAGAGGAGAGATACATGTGCAAATGTGCACGGAATATTACACGTGCTTATGTGCAAGCACAGGAGGAAAATACACTCATGATTATGCGAGGATTAATTTTACACATGCTCATATTGAACACAGAAAGTACGTGTCATATGTGCAAGGAAAGTATAAATACACATGTAAATGTGCACGCAAAGTAGATACACTCACAATCCTGCGAGGATTAATTTTACACGTGCTCATATTGAGCACGGAAAGTACGCGTGTATATGTGCACGGAAAGTAAATACACTCGCAATCCTGCGAGAGTTAATTTTATGCACACACGTGGTGGCAAGGCAAGCAGAGTCTTCATCCCGGGGAGGGCTCTCGCTTGTGCTCCAACAGATTCATTACAAGGGGTGGAGTCTCAATGAGAGTCCCGTTTTTTTATAGGCTGATCAGATCTGACTGTGGGCATTCCAGAAGCTTCTCTGCACCCCCACACTGGCTGTGGGTGCCCCTGAAGCTTCCAAACATCCCCCACACTGGCCATGGACGCCCAGCAGCTCCCTGGCCCCTCCGCACTCCCTTCTCCTTTCTCTTAACGGCCCTGGCCAGAGGGCTCCTGAGGCCAAACAAAAGAAGCTGTTAGCCTCAAGCAGCAGAGAGAGAGGGAGAAGTGTCTACTCCTTCCATGATAAAGGAGGGAGGTGGAGAGAAGGGGGTTTGCGTCCTGCCACACGTCTTCATAATGCATTCACAAAAATAGCTACATCTTAGCTGACATTTGGATCACTTGACAATTCTTACAGTTTTGTAAAAACATAGGTGATCCGCTGCACCTGAAATGTTCCACCATCTATTCTAGAGGGAAATTTCCAACCATATCCTAGAGTTGCCTACTCACTAGATGTGGGGAGAAAATAAATTCTTGTTTATTTGTGGTTTCACACTTTTCTCTTAAAGAAAGATGTTTGACACCATTTTCAGTCTAGGGTATCCGAAGGGCAGCCAACATTAATTTCTGTTCTCAAGAACATGCTATAGGAATAGTTTGCGTTCACTGAACTTTTCTCTTCATTGGTGCCTACAATACTTTACTGTTGTCAGCAGCCCTTTTTAATTAGGTGTTTAAGTGCGGTTCCATGTCATTTACATAACTATATGTAAATAGTTACAACTATTTATCACTCACATTTCCTCCAACACTTCAAGAGTTAGTGAGAAAGAATCTTTTAAATAAAGCATTAAAGTAAGCCCATGGTTTCCAGGCCTTTTCTTTCTGTGGTGGGTGCTCTAGTGAAGTGGGAAATTCAGATTTCCTCACAACACAGACGATGACAAATGTAGGCTTCTAACTGTTTAAAACTAGTATTTGAAGTAAAATATAGGCAAAAATTGTTTTCTTCTTTTATGTGAGAACATCCAATTTTTATTCACTCATTCACCCAAATGCACATTAACAGATAGCACACACAGAGTACAATAAAAAGGAAAATAATCCAGTTTTTCCTTACCTATAGAGGGATTGTAGAATATTTTGGATAAGGGGGTTGGCACAGAAGTGTATATGCACAAGGGGAGTGGATAAAATCCTCATACTTTCTGTGAGAAGGCAGGTTGCCTAGGTGAACTAGAGATACAAAATCACATAGATCCTAGGAAATAAATGGTATGAAATGGAGTAGGAGACTGTAAGTCTGTATGAAATCTCAGAGCCATGCAGAAGTCTCATATCCATGCATCCTTTGAATTAAAAATGTGATGGTGTAGTTTGTATGACTGGAGATCTGCAACAGGGGGTTACAGATTCTTAAAGAAACAATGGCAAAGAAGATGAGGAGTGGGAATGCACTAAACACAAACATGAAGCTAAAATTCATACAGATCTGCTATGGAATGGGCAACAGTCCTGTGGAGGGTTTATCTGTCAGGATCAGCTAAGAAAGCAACAAAGGGTGGCGGGGGGGGTGGGTCATGCATGTTAGGCATCTGATACAGATGTCCAATCAAGAAGAGGAAGCAAACAAAGCCTTTTTCAAGCAAATGGAGTGTCACAATTACTGTGCTTGGCTCTCACAGAGGACTTCAGTAACCATGACATCTGACGGTAGGGCAAGATAGCATGGCACAAAACATCCAGAAGATTTCTGAAATGTTGTTCTTTTTTGACATAAATTTTGCATGAACAGATTAAAGGACAAGATCTTCCTCGTCTGATACCCAGAAAGAAAGGATAACTAGTTGAGAATGTGATAGTCGATGGCACCTGTGTCCAAAGCAGATGATGGAGTGGATACTAAGATCCTGTGAAAAGTGAGGATAACAACAAGCAGACCAAGCTCCTCACCTTTCAGAAGACCCCAGCTTGTTCAAGAGACTTACAATCCTGTGCATCAGAGTCATAAGTCTACCAATAGGCTTTACCTGTCCATCTGCCTCAGGGTCTGGCTGCCCATGCTCAGGACAGTTCTGGACAACCCAGCTGAGGGTCATGGGATTACACAGCTCGGAAAGAGCTGGGGTAGTAAGAGCTGGTAGATAGCCCACAAGTCTCCCACTTTGCTTTGGAGCTTAAGTTTTGGTCCTACCCTTTATTCTTTCCTTAAGATACATTGCAGGAATACATTCTCCCACGAGATATCTCACTAATCCTTACCCTGACCTGTTTACTCGACTTGGCTGGATCTCAGACCTCCCCTGTCAACATGGCTTTGCCAGGTGATCTTTGGGCTCTGGACCTGTCTTCTTACTTTGCCTGGCTTCATAATTTCTGGGCTATGGTAAGGTCCTGTCCTGGTCCTAGCCGCACTGGGGTGCTGTGGGAGGGTGCCCTGTCAGTGGTGGCACTGTCCTGCCAGCACAGTGGGTGCCTGTGGCTCCCAGCTTGTCCTTCTCTGTGAAGCAGCCCCCCTCTGGCTGATCCCTAACAGCTGAAGTGGTTCTGAGGGTGAGAGGGCATCAGTAGATTTTGTTTACTTTGACTTTAGCCAGACTCTCGACATGATTTACCTATAACATCCTTGTGAATTTGGAAATTTGTAGACTAGTTGAGTGGAAAACTGACTGAATCATCAGGCTGAAAAAAGGTAGAGGTCAAGAGTGAAAAGGCCAGTGAGCCGTTTGTTAGTAGAGGTCCTCAACTGACTGATGCTGTTTAAAGGCATAATCAGTGATCAGAGTGATAGACCAGAATGCACGCTCTGCAAGCTGGAGAAAAAACGTGTGGTGATGTCGCTCAGAGATACTTTGACAGGCTGTACAAATGGACCTACAGAAGCCTCATGAAGCTCGAAGGTAAATTCAAAGTTCTGCACTTGAAACATCAGAAACCGTGCTTCAATATCAGCTAGGGACTGCCTGAATAAGAAAGCATCTCTGTAGAAAAGGACCTGGGGTTCCCAGGGGACAGCATGTTGGAAATGAGTCAGCAGTGATGAGGGCTAACTGCATACCATTCTGTATATTGGTCTGCAAGGCTGAAACCAGAATACTGAGGAAAATTATTATTCCCCATCTCAGCACTGGTAAGGCTGCACCAGGGACATTGGTTTTCTCTGGTTTTGAATCCACAGTACTAAAGAGATTTTGACAGAACCAGGATAGTCTGTCAGAGGGCTGCTACACTGGTTGGAGAACTGAAGCATATGACATACATAGGCTAAGGAAGTAAGATTTGTTTAGGCTGAAGAAGAGAAACCCTCAGGGGAATCTAACTGCAGTTTTCCACCACAGTACAAGGGTTTTATATAGAAGAGTTTTCTAAGAAATACCCTTGCGTGCAGGAGTTACAAGAGATGAGATTCAACTTCCAAAAAAGTAAATTCATATTGGACATACAGAAGAGAACCATTTTTCCCAGTGAGGGTGGTTAAACATTAGAACGGATTGCCAAGAGATATTAAATATTTAGAGCTTCTCAGAACTGAATCCTGATTGAACTTTGAAGTCCTGTTTGGAACAAGACCTTGGACTAGATGACCTCCAGACATCCCCTCCAACCCACGTTTTTCTTTGATCATATGATCAAGGTCAAATTGTCTTAATTGTAAGTACTCTTCCTTCACTTAATAGGGAAGATAATACTCTTGAGACCTAATGAGCTTGTTGCCATTTAGATCTCTTCAAATAAGAGATCTGGGTGTTTGGGTGAGCGCTATAAATGTTCAACAGCTTCAGCCTATCACTGTAGAAGAGAGACAAACTTTTGCATTTAATTTTGTAGATATACAGCTCAGTAGCAGAAGTCATTAGGGTAAATTGACCGGGAAGACTCTGATGTTTGTATGAGAATTAGTAATAAAGCAGAATCCTGTAAGCACTTTCTGTACTGGAAAAAACATGCCTGATTGCTTACATGCAGACAATAAGCTATTCTGAGAATTTATCAGCAACACAAAAGGTGTAGATCAAATTTAGAACTGTACAAGTTTTTATGGTTAAAGCTTCAGCAAGCAACCCTGTAATTTAGAGGCAGATCCTGAATTTCTTTATGTGTAAAGGACGATTAGTATTTTTGTAAGGATGTAAATGACTATTAATGAGTATGTTTCATTTACAGTAAAACCCAAGCAATTCAGCAGGATTCATGCCAATAATGGGAATTTGGGAAGAATCATCAAGAAATAAAATTATTTTAAATTTCTGTCTTTTTTTATTGTTGATTACATTTTCTTCCTTCCTTTCTACAGAAAACAGTAGGAAAAAAGTGCCAACAGGTACAGTCTGAAGTTAAATAACATTTTTTTCAATCTATATATTTATGACTACTCATTTAACTCAGCCAAATTACAATAGGCGATCCCAGAACTGGTTCACACCCTAGTAAGCAGAAAATACATGAAGAATGAGATTTAAAGCCATGAAATAAACAGCTGCCAAAATCCGAATGAGTGAGAGGAAAAACCTAAATCCAACAAGGAAACAGCAAAACTATGTATCTCAGTTCCATCATTCTGCAGCAATAATCAGTTTGACAGATGAGAAATGTTTCAAAGATAATGCAGTGACAGCTTCTCTGTGGCAGCTTAAAGGAAAATGGTAATAAACTATAGCAATAATCTTAATGGGGTGATCATTCAGGAAGGAACATGGCAGGAAATCAAACAATAAGTTGCATAGTTTTAAGAGCCTTTAAGTATGTAAAATTAACTTACATTTCTTAATATTGTAATGGCAACAGTATGAAGTGGCAAGAACTCTGACTCAAAAAGCTACAGCATTGCACAGTTAATACACATAAAGGCATTACTTGTCACATTTTTTCAAAGCATTAAATTAATTTTTTGTTTATTCAGCTGTCTTATCTCTTGTAATGATTTAGAAATATATATGGCATTTACTGATTCCCAAGGAAATCAGTAGGAATTGTGTTCATTTTACTCTCTGGTTTTCCAGTGAGGCTCTGGATTACATACGTGCAAGGTGACAATAATAGCTTTGAATAATGTAACTGCACATTTGAAGATGCAAAACATTTTAAGTACAAGATAAATATTTAGTAGATAGAGGAGATGGTGCTGTAAATGCCTACAGCCATAGAATCACAAACTGACAATGCTCAATTTAATGTTTTTGTAGGGCTGATTAATTGCTTGTGTTGAAGAAGGAAGGAACAAAGGAAGAAACAAGGAAAGAATCCAAGAGGGAACAAAGAAAAGTGCATATTATACACACTTAGCAAAAATTACAATATTGAATTTGATTTATCTTAAATTATCAGCAGACTAGTAAGTACAGCCGTATCTTGACTGTGTTGTTATGAAGCCTTGGAGATATTTTTCATTTACTCTTCATGATATCTATCTTGGTTCTACAGAGTACGTATGGAGTAATGAATTTGCCCTGGTTAAAATGCCAAAGGAAAAAAAAAAGCAGCTTTGAGCACTCTATATGACCCAATAGATGAGAGTTTCCTACTCAGAACAGATCAGTTCTATAATATCAGAAAATAGTTGTGTTTGGAAGAGAATATGGTAGAAGATCCAACTTCTCCACCTTTCACCCATTACATGACTTCACAAGCTGTATGGCTTAGGCTGAATACTTAGCCTGATATGCTCAAAATCTTCATAAGAACAAAAGAGATATCCCTTAAATGTAAAGCCAACAATTTATTATTCACATAACTGAAATCTCAGGAGGCTAGTCAAAGAATAATTATTAGTCCCGATGTAATTATTGGAATAAAAACAAACAAACAAATAAATAAATAACCTGAAGAAGAGAATACTAGTAAAGGGAAGAAAAAAAAATATTAGTAATAAAAATAACTGAGTTAAGATTGTTACACACGAATTCATATTATCTGCTAATTTTTCTGGTGTTATGCTCACCTTTCTGGTGCCCCTTTCAGTCCTAAGGCTGACAGTGACAGTCTTCCCTAGACAGCATAGGGATGGTTGAAGCAGGTGGTGAGTTTTCTAGGTTCTTCATTGTTTCTTCTTCCTTCTCTCCTTTCTCCTTTTTAGGTAGGATTCACCAGGGTTTATTTGTATGTATTTTCTGAAGTGCTTTTAAATCTTGTTCTTTCTTCATTGATTTGGAATTCCATGTTACACCTAAATTTACTAGACAGGATATGTGTTTGTGTTTGCTTGGTTTTGACTCCTAAAACTGTTTGTGTTCAACTTCTGGTTTGCATTTTTATAACTCACCTTGGTGAGCTGTTGATAAACTTTAGTTTCATCTTGTGCTTTGTTCCTTACCTTCTCGTTGCTGCACTTCTATACATCACAGCCTTATGTCCTGACTTCTCAAGGTCTCTGCTGTCAAATAGGCTTGTATTTCCATAAGCTGAAGCATTATATTGCAGTCATAAATAAACAGGGGGAAAATGGTAAAAAGTAAAAAAACAACAAAAAAAAAGGCCAACGTAGTCATTAGAAAAAAAACGAGAAACCAACCAAAAAAAGAAAAACCAAAGGCAAAACATGACTGAAACAAAGCTCCAGGCAGATCAAGAAAGATTTATACAACATAACCCTGAGAAGCTTAAGTCCTGAGGCCTTGCAGACTCGTGTTCTCATAGTAGGAATAGCAATGTATGACTGGGCTAGAGAGGCATAAATTTCAGTGAGACATATTGTCTTAACCACCCTCCTGTTCTCTTCTGCAGGCTTCATGATTTGCTTGCCCCGGTCCTTTTTCTTTCCATAGAAGGTCCAGTTCCCAGTAAGAACTTTTATGCCATTTAACTGAAGTTTTTCTCACTGTAAGAACATTTCTTAGAGCATGTGCATTCTGCTTTCAAATGAACTGGTCAGCACAGGCAGAAGGTGTTGCTACTTGAATATTAAGCAAGTTTCACACTAGAAATTCCTCTCTGATTAACCTAATAACCACAACTGACTCTGTCCCATTTCTCAGTCTTACCTTCTTCTTTTTTTTTTTTTTTCTGTAGTAGGTTGGTTGGTTTGTTTGTTTTGTTTTTACTTTCTCTTTTAATAATTTTACACCCTGCCTCCTGATATCCTGCACCTTGACCAATATTGGCAGCATAGACAGTCAACAACCTGCCCCCTTACCAACATCAGCAACATGAACAGGATGCTACCCACAGTATACGCGTGAGCTCTGATGCCCTCAAGTCGCACTGTCATTGCTGGAGCCAAGGGGTGCCATGACTCTTACCTGCATTCCAAAGTCATTTACATGACTGATTGTTGCCACCACATGACCCTGACACCAAGTGTCCCTGGATGTCCACTGGAACGACGGCATTGCTTACAATGGTTCTTAATCTGTTAGTGTTTCAGTTATACTAACAGTGTGTCGATAAGGTGTGTTTCCTTTTTGCCTGTAAGAACACATCGAACATAGCAGACTGTGGAACCCATGTCTCCTTTAAGCTCTGAATGGGTCTTATCATGGATTTGTTACTTAAAAGATGATGATGACATCACCATGGGAGTCTTCATATCGTAATAATACCTGTGTACTGAAATGTAAGGATGCATTTGAATTGGTTTATTCTAGCTTGATACATGTACCTCAGAATATGGACCAGAATATGAAGTTCCTTCTCTGGAATGTTTCCACTTCACTTCCTACATCACATCAGACTTGGGAAAAATTGGTTCTGAAATAGTAGCTTTGCCTTTCTTGAAAAAAAGGGAACTTTGGTTCCAAAGTACCCTTTTTAGCATAAAATATGAAAGGAAAGGTTGGCAGAGGCTAGACTTTTCAATAATCAAGTTTCTTTACCTTAAATTCATGTGTTTTTTCTGTATATAGACTATGCTAGCCTAAGGGAGTACTTGCTTGCCAGCAAAATTATTCCTAGTTTTGCATGTTAATTTCCCCATCTAATAGAAAAATGTAGTGAAAATTAATACTAAGTGGCAGTGATGAGTGTGAACAGAACATGAAGTAGAGGCATTCTTGGGTTAATGTGACATGAAAGTCTTACTGTAACAGTAACTTTCTATCATGAGGCATTCTTGGGTTAATGTGACATGAAAGTCTTACTGTAACAGTAACTTTCTATCATGTCTTATCAGTCTTATTCCATGTTGAGTTAGCTGGTATTCTTTAACATGATTTGAAAGTCAGTAATGGAATGAGACTTTTCTTTTACAATAACAAAACCAATGTAACACAATGGTGGTGTGACACGATGTAAAATTGTTGATAATAAACTTTACAGCCCCATTTGTTAACTGAAGACATTTTTGGTACAACTGAACCTTTACTTTTCCAAGATCATAGCTGTATGTTTCTCAATGCCATGAAGAGAAATTATTTCTAGGGACACAGAATTGTTTTTCCTCTTCTGACTACCTTTAAAACTTATTTCATGTCTTCAGTGTTTTCCTTTTTATTTTTTAAGATTATTTTGAGAGGACAAGTGTGAGAAAAAACATTAATGAAACCAACCATCTTGTAAATTATATATAACTATTCATTCTTGGCAAAATAAACACAATCTAAACACATGTTAAAAAAGAAAAGTCTTAAAGATAAATTCTCTTACATAGACTGAATTTATTAATGTCATTTTTTAACCTCAAACGAAGCTTGAATTTTTAACTGAACAGTTCTTTAACATTTGTTTTTGTAAAGCTATTAAATTCCAGAAAAAGTTGCTATGGGTGTGGGGTACAAAACTTAAAATACGTTGAAAAACAACAACAAAAAACATCTCACCACAAAGCCATAATTCTTTACAGCAGATTTTTTGCTAGAATTGTATAACTTATTACCATTTTAATACTATTATCATTATTATTATTACCTGACTGCAAAAACTTTAGAGTTTTTATGGAATGGAACCATCTAATGAGTTCCAATGTAGGTACATTAATTAAAAAAGTCTTGAGTGGCAAACTTGATTAAAGCTTTTCCTGTACTTTGAGCAGTTGATTTTGCACCCTTATTAGAGTTTCTGTAAGACCATTTTTGTGTGTATAATCCATAAATAATGACAAATTTTCTCCCAGTGTGAAAACCTTTTATGAGATGTATATGTATCCCAGTAAGAAGTGAATACATTTCATTTTATTTCCATTAATTTTGATTCTAGAAATAATTATTAACTTTTATAGCATAGTACTTGAAATAATAAATTTGTATGGCTTTTTCTGGGAGAACTCTCTTTCGGACATATTGGTTAATCAGCACCTTACCATGGGATTTAAGATTGCATTTGAACTTTCAGAACTCATCTTGAATTTTCTTAAATTGAAACTAATTTCATAACTGTGATCACTTATTTGATTCACAAGCACCATGAACTGATCAGAGAATTCACAATGGCATTACCAATTTGTTTATCACCTAAATTAAGTCATTATCAAACAGCATCCACTTCCAAGCAGCCAGACAAGGATAAAAAGAAGATATTTTCATTTCAGCTAAGAAGGGAATGATAAAAAATGGATAGAACATGGAAAACCAGGTGATAGAAATATTACAATGAAACACGTTAAATATTCTGTGAGATACATTCTCATATCTTGGCATTGTTTAAATATTTGCATTATTTTTACTCTTTATTTATACATTTGAGATTATTTACAGCAGCATTTCCCTGAAACACATATGCAACCATAAATGGAAAATTTAACTAAATGTGGAATGAACTAACTTCAGACAATTCAAGTTCTACTGATGCCTGATGCCCAATACTTAGTGCAAACCTAAGGAGTTTTAAGAAATGAGATTATTCTGAGCCACCTGGTATGCAGGGCAAGCAACTTGTGTAAGGTATAGAGTCAGCACCACAGCTACGGCCCTCACACTTATTTGACCCATGGAAGAGCACTGGAAAGTCAATTTATTGAACTGCTGCTACTGAGGAGCAAGTGGTCAGGCTATTCTATATGAAGCAATGGTTAGAGCAGGAAACGGAGAAGAGCAATGAGACTGCTTTGGGAAGGGAAGGCAAATTAAGTGGGAAGCAGAGCAGAGAAAGAAGAGAGAAAAAAAGCAGAACAAGAAAAGAAAAGAAGTAGTATCCACTTAAAAAACTTGAACAAACTGAGTGCTTTCAAGTTGCTTTTGACTAGCAGTACCTAAATAACAGCTAGACATCTAGTCTCTCAGACACAAAGACCTTCTGTAATTCTACCCTGTAAGTGGTTTTCAAAATCCCACCAGGCACTTACCTTCATCTTTAGCTGCCTACACACCTTTATCACAGCACTCCAATCCTCCTTTAATTGCTTCTCTGAGTTTCCTATCTCACAACCATGCTAACTAAATAAATGTATGGAGGATTTGAAGCAGTCTGATACCTTGGTAATGAGAGAAGAAGTAGAACAGAGATATCACAAATTGACAGGCTAAAGAAAGCATTCCAAAGTGCTTAAATGAAGCTTCCTGATTTAGACCCCCAGCAGCTTTAATCTATCAGAGATTTTCCAGTGTATTCTTGAGTGCAGTTACTAACTAATTAATACTGATGAAGGATAGTTTAATTTGGAACAGAAGGTTTTGTGTGAATTATATAGCCCAAGGGAATTAGTTCTCCAGGATTTATATTATAAAGTATTTATCTTATTTATCTTTTAAATGTTTCCTGAAGGGTTTAATTGTACTCTATTACTATATAAAATATACTAAAAAATATTTTTCCTACTAAAAATAGGGTTTCAATATGAATTATAACAGAAAGAAAAAAAAAAAAGAGATTTCAGCAGCCTTTGACCAGCTTTAATAATACTGACAAACGTAGAACTAGAAACACAAAGCCAGCAAGTCACAAAAGACTTAAAAAATATGGTCTAGCTCAAGTAAAATTTGACATATATTAAAAGCCAGCCACAGCAATAGGAAAATTTTAGGACCTACGAGATTTGTCTGTCCTAAGGTGTCTAAATCTTGGATAGTCTCTTTAGGCTCTCTTTGCTAACTATAGTAAGAAATAAGCATTCTTAAATAATGTTTTATCAAAACTATTTTGCCAGTTTACACAAGAATAAGATAAACTGCACTCTGGAATTTCTCCTTCAGACCCTGATCTATTGGGGAGTCTAGGTCGAATGCAAAAACTGGAAGAAATGAAACCATCTACTCTTCCCAGACTTGTTCTCCCACACTTGAGGCTCACCAGAATCTTGAACTTGTGGTAAACATAGAGGCATCCTAGATTGTACACACAGTGTCTCTTCAGCTGACTCTGAAAACCACAACTGGTCCAAAGATGCCTCTCTGAGTCTTTCTCAAAGAAAAGCAGAGCAGATGGAGTGAAGGTTTCCATGGAAGCACATTCATCCACTCTGAAATCTCCTCCTGCAGAGAGCCATGGTACTGAGTTGGTGGGCAGACTGCTGTCCTTCCCAGAATAAAACAAGCTTCTTTACTGGAGTAGCTGAAGACACAGAAGATACAAGGACCTAAGCCTTGTTCACTCTGAGAAGATCAAAATGCCTCTTTCCTACTCTCTAAGAGTCTTTCCGAGACAGCCATCTACAGAATAGTCTGGGTTAGGGTCAAGGCAGAGGGTAGGTACATTGTGTCTTTTAGAATGACCCGGGTCACTCTGCAGCCAAGAATCTGAAACTAATAAACCCAGACAGAGAGTAAGCAGAGAGGAATGAGACTACTTCTCACTGGAAAGTCCTCTTCTTGAATTTATTTCCTTTCTCAATCACTTCAATGTGAGAACAGTCCAAGGAGCAGAGGTTGGCACCCAGGACTCCTGCTGTTAGCTTTGTATTCTAGTCTGCCAGCTGCAAAAGCACAGGTTCTCCTGATAGGCACACAAATAGTTCTTTCAAGGCTAAAAACATATTAATTCAATATTTCATTCCAGTCTAAATAACATTTTTCTCTTTTCTCTTTCTTCTCCCATTTTTTTCTTTTTTCTTTTTTCTTTTTTTTTTTTGTTTTTGTTTTTGATTTTTCCTCAATAGTTCCACTGAAAAGTAAAATACAGAGGTTGAAATACAGTTATAGAAGTAACATACATTTATAGCAAGACCTTTATCTGTTTAAAATAAAAGCTTTTCCTTTTCTAGGAAAATTTTTAAAAGGCATGTTTAAAGAAAGGGTTCTATTCTTTTTTTTTGCCTGCAACACACGCATTTTTTGACTACAAAAACTTCTGCAGTAAGGAAGTCAGTTTTCACCTTTAGAAAAGGCTTGTGTAATATTCTAAGACTACAAAGTAAATGAAGAAAGATTTCACACAGTATTCCAAGGTTACTACTAAGATATAAGATCTTGCTGCTATGTTTGATGTTGGCTAGAAGACTCCGTTATTTTACTGCCTTACCACTAACATATCACCAATCCACTCAAGTAAAATGTCAAGAAAAGAGACAACACTATTATTTCTATATTACTATATTGATATTATGAATATATAGTTTGTAGCTTACTTTGGGAAGATTTTTACAAGTGATAGAATTTGGTTTGGAGCAGAAAATTAAGAGATGCTTATGTGATTCTTCCTATCTTCACAGGAGATCTAGAATGACTCCAGTAAAAACATAGCTAATGTGATTTGCAAATATAATTTTCTAAAAACCCTTTTCAATAATTTTACACATATGTGAATCTCTGCAAGGTACAGGACAAAGCAGTTTAACCCTTTTGGTAGACACTCAAAGAAAAATAGTTCTCAAAGGATGAATACTCTTCTGAGAACAAAATAGAAAATATTTAGCTAGTCTACCCTCTATAGGCTTTGAATCTCCCATATTACCTTGCAGGAAATGCTTATATATTTGTCTTTTGCTGACGTCGCTCCCACCACTTTCGTTCTTTCTTTCTCTCTCGCTCTCTCTCACTCTTTCTCCTACATGCCTTTCCTTTGTTTCATTTTGTAAAAGTGAGAAGTCCTTAAACATGAACATTTCTGTGAGAGTGCATTACTGTTTAAGTCATATGCATCTGTTCAGGCTCTGCACCTGCAAGAGGCCAAATATATGAAAACCCCAAGAAGGTACTTCTACCCTGTTTTATGTAGCCCTGTAAGTGTCCCTGCACTGTTGCATCTTTTAAATTATTTTTCTGTGGCTTCTTTATCTTTGAAAATCTTCAGAAGTTGTTTCTTCTTGATGTAATATAAGATTTTTTTTTAGATCTCAGAATGTTTCACTTGCTGCAGCAGTCAACAATGACCTCCAGGTACACATTATTTTCTATTTCTAGCGTTCTTTCAATACCTTTATTCATCTGTTTAATGACTAGTGTGGCTGCAGTAGATCTCATGAAAAATATTTTTCACAGACTGCTAGAGCCTTCAAGTATGTATGGAGTACATTCAGCATCTACAGAAATCAAATACAACATCCAGCTCTCATATCCTATTTTTATCATTCCCAGGTCTCAGACTAGAAAAGTATTTTCTGGCATACAGAATATGTGGGATGATTAAATCTCAGAAAAAAGCTTGTGAGGATGTAAAAGGAAACTTCCTTGAATTTAATATTACCATTCTGACTGTAAAAGAACAGTGGTAAAACATCTTCACAAGAATGATGCCATGATTTGATAAAGAAAACCTGTGACTCTGTAATTACACAGTCATGGAGAAAACAATTTTCAAATACCAAAAGCTAAGATCACATTTGAGACTGCTGATAAATATTTTGTTCCAGACTGAAGGAATAATAACATTCTACTGTCTTTTAATAGGGCTAGACCTGCTGAATTTTTTTCACATGTGTGCTCCACTGAGGTCTTGCTGTGAGTTTGCACACAGCCATTTTGAGGAGTTATGCTTAGTCGTGTGACAGTGATGGAAAACTTGCATGCAGGTGATTGGAAAACAAGGTATTAACTCTGGGTAAATGAAATCTGAACACTTTAATCAATTATTAAATTTGTTTATTCTTTATCTTCATGTTACCCTATTTTGGGGATCCTCAAAGCAAAAAATTAAGAAAAAATGAGTTTCTTAATGCAAACTGTATTATACATTCAGCACTGTCATATTTAGAAATAAGGAAAATAGAAAAATATTTTGAAAGTTTTTTTCTTTATCTTTTCAACTAGATGTGATTCTACTGATTTGGGGAATACCACAAAGCCCTCAAAAGTCCCCTAGTACAGGCCTGAGATCTCAGTTTTTTTTGAAAATGTGACAATATCCATAGCTCTTATTTTGTTATCTTTTTCAGTCTCTGCAGCTAGTATTTAGCAGAAAGTAGAAATGTTCTCTAAATAAGAATTCTTAACACTCGTGAAGTAGTGTTTGCTTTTGTTAAAAAGCATTTAAATTACAAGGATTATTAAGTTTTGTAGGTATGGAAAATGAAGTTACCAAAGCTTTCTCTGAACAGATGCTTACCAGCTTATACAAACACAGTACAGAACTGGTGGAAAAAGGCCTTTGTCCTAAATACACAGGCTGAATGCGATGGGTTCAAACATTCATTACTCATGAAGTACACCTGTTCCCATATACACACTGTTTACCTCCCTTTCAATAGTGACCTTTGTCTGTGAAAATTTCTGAACCTTCTGAAAAAGAAGAAACACAAGACAGACTACTGTCATGTTCAAAATACATGAAAATATATCACTTTTCAAGGAAACTGTGGAAAACACTTTTTTTTTTCTTTTTTTTTTTTTATGTGTGTGTGTGTCCTCTAGAGTCCTCTGCTTGACAGCCAGAAAACTAAGATTTTTCAAATAATCACTTTGCACGATAGGCACTAAGGGAGCTACTTTCAAGTGGAATTGCTTTCCTAGAGGGTTTGGTATGCCATTGTGTATTTCATTTTGATTTCTCCTTGGGACTAGTTCACACATATATTGTATAAGTACTTTATGCCTGTTAGTTTGGGTGAAGATACCCCTCTCCTGACAGAAAGGAATGATAGGCATGTACTATAACTGGTACAAGCTCATTGCTAAAGATTGTGCAAAAGCAGAACTGAGCCACAGGAGAGGCCCAGCAACATGAGTCTTAAGGCATGGTAAAAAAGAAATACTTTTTTTTCCAGTGGATAAGACCAGGATGGTTTTCAGAAATGCACAATGTAGATTTTCAGATTCCAGATGTCCAATAGGTGTGTGGATTACTGAGAGAATGTTAATGAAATGCGTAAACAGCTTCCTCATATATTCTTGTGGAGATGTCAATCTGTAATACAGACAGTATGAGAGAGAATGAGTCTTTCTGGCAGCCATGAACCACTGTCAATATATTTCAAATACTCTGTTTCAGGGATTAGTTTTTAAAGCAATTCAAAGTTTTTCTAAAATTATCTGACTACTGAGGTCAAAAGAAACAGAATCATTTGCATTCACATAGTGATGCCTTTCTTATGCAGGCAACATTTATGTCTTGCAATAAAGCATTACAGACTGACTACTGTGATTTTTTTCCCAGAAACTTAAACCGAAAATTGTAGACAGAGCACTGCTGGGGATTATCAGTGGGATGGATGTGTCTAGCATGAGTGTTATTCTTGGTTTGGCTTCATTAAATGAGCCATTACCAAGAAAGACAAGTTGTTGTATACTTTTATTGCCTTACACTGTTTCCTCTATCAAATCAATAAGACTGTTTTGTAACTTTGGTTCTAACACTGGTTCTAACTCCATTTCATGACTATTGGAAATCGTTCATTACCTTTTAAAATGACAAGGAAGAAAAGCTCTCTTGAGCTGCAGAAGTGGACTGCTGTTGTTTTAGAATTGTGAATATCCTCTGTGTCATGATATATAAGTAAAGCTCAGTGAATTAAAAAAAAAAAAAAAAAAGCAATTCTATTATATAGCATTGTTCAAAGTCTTCAGATTGAAACAAAACAAAACAAAGGCAAACAAAAAAACCCACAAACCAGTAAACCAAGATTACAGTCTACACAGTGGTCTATACATTAAATTTTTTTGAATCTCTCATTTTCCCAGTGATTTATTCTTATGTTCATAATTAGCATGTCACAGTTCACTATCAAGTAATGTGGATCCATAGGAAGAGATGTTTCATGCCTATAAAATATCTCAGAAAAAATGATTAGATTAATATGATTTCCCATTTTCCTTGCCACTTAAGCTGCTGGTTTTCATAGATGTCCTTAACAAGGTTCTAAAGAGGAACTATGTCTCTCCTCTCCTTATGCACTAACACCATTTTGAAGAACCCACTGTGTGACAGAAGAGAGAACATGCTGTCCCTCTACCTCCTACCAGAGCAGACATCTCTGACAGATAGCATCGGTAATACATTAGTAGGATTTAGTTCATGAGTGAATAATTTGAAACACTATTCAGTATTTTTTTTCAAATCATGTCCTGAAATTTGGTTATGATAAAAGAATATTTTTAATGTAACTCAGTTGTAAATAACTAAGTGATTCTTAGATCTTGGTAGCAATTCTCCTTTCTTTTGATCTTATTTAAACTAAGAATTCTTTTTTTTTTTTTTTTTTTTTCATTTGAGATCTTCATGGAATCATACAATCATGACAGTTTGGGTTGGAAGACACTTTAAAGATCATCTAGTTCCAACCCCCGTCCTGTGGGAAGGGACACCTCCCACTAAACCAGGTTGCTCAAAACCTCATCTTACCTGGCCTTGAACACTTCCAGGGATGGGGCATCCACATCTTCTCTGGGCAGCCTGTTCCAGTGTCTCGCCACCCACAAAGCGAAGAATTTCTTTTTTGTATCCAATTTAAATATAACCTCTCTCAGTTTAAAACCTTTAGCCCTTGTCCTATCACTACAGGACCTTGTATAAAGTCCCTCTCCATCCTCATTTGTTAGGGACCCTAGAGTCAGATACAGTACTCTAAGTAGAGTCTCACAACACTGGAATAGAAAGGGACAATCATTTCCCTCAACCTGTTGGTCATGCTGGTTTTGATGTACATAGGATATGGTTGGCTTTCTGGGCTGCAAGCACATATTGCTGGCACATGTTGAGCTTCTCACCAACCAACACCTCCGAGTCCTTCTCCTCAGGGCTGATCTCAATCCATTCTCCACCCAGCCTGTATTTGTTCTTGTGCTGTGCACAAGTCCAGCTAGATGATGTCGGTTGCTTTTCCCTTGTCCACCAATGCTGTAACTCCATTTCAGAAGACTAACAAATTTGTCAGGCACAATTTGCCCTTAGTGAAGCCATGTTGACTGTTACTAATCACCTCCTTATTTTCCATGTGTCTTAGCATAGTTTCCAGGAGGATTTGCTCCATGATCTTGCCAGGCAGAGAGATGAGACTGACTGACCTCAGTTCCCCAGTTTTTCTCATCTTTTAACATCTTCAAACAGCTGGAAAAAAAGTATTTCACTAAACCAACAGAATATGCCCACAATTTGAAAAAAAAATGAACAAACGAAAAAACAACCAAAAAGCAAACAAAAAACCCCCACTTTTTTTTTCTTGATTATTTGTCAAAATATTCTTAGTATTTTGCAGGTCTAAAATATCTCCGTATACACGGTATAATGCAATAAAATATATTTTTATCACTGCAGGAATAGCAAGGAAAACTCATACCAGGCTTATTTAGACAAGACATTTGAAATATTTTCTGTCTCCTCAGCATGGTACTGTGTTCTACTTTAATACCACATAAACAATAAAACATCTCAATAAAATGAGAATGGATGTTTCCAAACTCTTCTTTTGTTGAAGATTAAGTTTTGTTTTTACATTGTTTAAGCTGGCACACAATAGACAGTTTTTTTGTCAGATTTTTTGGCTTTGATACTCATTGCCATTAAAGATGAATTTGTCATAACTGATAGCAGGGTGACTGTGAAACTGATGCTCCTAGTGTTTTACAGGATTCCTTACTCATAAATTTATCAGAATTCAGTCATTTACACTAAAAACTATTGTGGCCTAACTAAATTTCTGATAGTGTAGATGCTATCCTAATAATAAATCAACATGACATTAAAAATAAATGTTTCCTTCTCTTCTAAAGGTAAAGAACTTCTACTGTAGGTAATAAGAAGTGGGAAGCTCTGCTATCATTCATTTTATCCACTGCAGGTGGAGATGTCACGGCAAAAATACCAGCAATGTTAACACTGACTTCTGACCAGAGAAAGACAATTTGACTATCAGATAAGTTTTTCTCTAGGCTTGGATTTTCTGCCTTCACATGTTTTACAACATTATTGCAATTTACTCTTTTCACATTTTGTCTTACATTTGTATATTATTAACTTCAGCTTTCCTTTTGATACTTCTTTTTTTTTTTTTTTGTCCTGTGACTTAGTAATTAGAGCAATCATAGGAAAGAGATCAGCTTTTTCTACCTTGTTTGTTTGAAACATTTTGATTATGTCGCTTCTTCAGTAGTCTCTTCAGTAGTAGAGTCAGCTAAAACAGAAGAGGAATGTCTCACCTCACCATCTAAGAACTGGCTTTCAACTGAAGAACTGTTAGAGTGTGCTAGGCAAATAAAGATCTATATACAAACTTGCTACACCTATAGTTACACCATATATGTTGATTACCACTGTAGAAGCTAATGTTATCTTTTTTTTGTTTTGTTTTGTTTTCATATCTTTATCTTTCTAGGACACATTTAAATTATGCATGAAAACTTGGCAATTTTTTCAAAAAGACAAATGCATCCCTCTGCAATGGGAAAATTGATGGCATGTTAAGAAAAAAGGTACATTCTATATCAAAGCAGTACTTAAACAGAACCAGTGGGGAAGTCACCCTTTTTACACAATGACAAACATAAATATATATATATATACTTATTTTATTATGCCTTACATTATACCATGCAGAGCACACACCATTCCCACCACCATGCCCATTCATCATGTTCAAAAGAACATAAAAATATTTCTAAAAACTGCTAGCAGAAGTCTTATGGTATTTCTTGACTTTTGTTTAGATTGTTCTCAAGGTTTGGATTGAAGAGGGAAGTCCCCCTGAAGAAGAAACTCCTCTCAGCTAAGCATTATTAACATAACTTCACCCTTGAACATGAGAGGTCAGGAGGCCAAGTGATCCTTAAGATTTTCGGTTTAGTTGAATGAATTATTCGATTTAAATCAAATCATCTCCTTTATATTACAATGCAAATAAGATGAGATCTCTATCCTTATGAATAATTAGGAACATCAGAAACTGTATGGAAATAGCTTTGAAAGTTAAAAAAACACCACAGAAGCATTTCAGTTGAATGCAATATTGATGAATGACTGGTGAAAAGTGAAGGGCTATTTCCTCCAGTGTTTGGAATTTATGCCAAGATTTATCTACTTAACAAGAGCTTTGAAATTACAGCCATTGTTTGTATATCTTTTTCAAGTGAAGAAGTGAATTCTGTCAAGTATCTTTTTTACATTTGCCAAGTTTATAGTATGCTGTCTGATAAAGATGCTAAATTAAATGCAATTCAGAGGCAGTTTCCTTGGTCTTTGAAAACTACTGCATCTCCCTAGGCTGGAAGTAGTAGTGGCTTGTGTGCCATCTTTTGCCTTCATTCTAAGAGTTAACACTAAGGTGGATCTTAACATAGGTAACTGATAAAGGCTTTGAGGATACAGTTAAACCTCTAAGCAGAGTGAACAAATGACACACACCTTTTTTTTTTTTTTTAAACTTACTGTGCGTGACATTAACAAAGCAACAAATTTTGCTGATGAGACATCAATCTGACGGTTGGGTAATAATGACTACTACCAGCTACCTGAGAAATTGATATACAAGTATTCCATTCATAACAATAATTAGATGATCCCAAAGTATATCTCTTACTAAGGTTTTATAGCCTACCTTGTGAATCAGTCAAAACTTCATCTTCTCTAATAATATTTCAATCCAGAGAAAAAAAAAACACAGTAACTCAGCAAAACAAACAAACAAACACACACAACCTACCCAAAAAACCCCAAAACATTCAAAGAAAAATGCTCTCCAAAGCTCTCCTCCCGTGTGTTGGACAAATCCAATACCATAAACAGTTTTCATATGTCAGGCAATGTAGATTTTACTGGAATAATTTATAATGCCAACTTAAAAAAGCAGTCTCGTATCACGGTTGAATGACACTTCTCATTTGTTTAAAAATGTATTGAACAATTATCTCTCTCACCTGATTAATTTATCATTTTTGGAAACAGAAAACTTTATTAAATTTTTTAAGTAGAAAGAAGCAAACTCAAGATCTCAGCCAAAACCTCATGTCCTAAGTGTTATCAGTCAATGAAAAATAGGGCCCTATAACAAAAAAAAAGTCTTATTCTGGGTGTGAACTCCTGATTCTTGAATGAATTTAATTAGGTTACATTGCAATATCTGATCAGTCAGTTTTGTAGCCAATTACTTTGATGAGCCTTGAGTGTCCAACTCACCAGGCTCCTCAAATAAGCAGACAAAAGTCAAAAGGGAATTTTTAGTAGATGCCAAACAGGACATTATTCATATTTGAGCAGAATGATTGTCTAGGTCATAAATATCAAAAGTATCAGACTTCTTTATTATAATGATTTTTTTTGTTAAAATTTGGTCTTTGAAATTGTGCTCCCTCTTTTTCTGTAATTAAGAAAAGTCATAATGAGTGTAGGCAATGAAATGGAGTAGAGAAGCATGTTTTCCTAGCATATCGAGCAATATAAATAAATTATTTAAGCAACAGAGATTTGATGAAAATGTTATTATAGTGTTATTATATTTTAATTGTTCTTGTTATTACAGCCTATATTTATATTTCAGGAATGCTAAAGAGTTCCATTCATGGGACTGATTGTGCTAGCTGCTCTCCTAATGCAGCCAGAAAAGATGGTAACTGCTTCAAGGAGCTTTAAATGTAGGTATAAAACCAGAAGAACAGAAAGAAAGGAAAGGCAATGCCTGATATGTAGCTGCCTGATGGATAACATTTTCTGTAAGGTGTCAATTTAATTGTTTTCAAATATAAATATGATGGGCTGCGTGTGCGAAGGAATAAGGATGTTGGATGAGAAATCTGCTGAGGATGTGAAAGAAGACGGGACTCTGGGCTGTCTGAGGGGAATGTTAATCCCTCATTGATGAGTGAAAGATAATAGAGGAGGAGTAGTCTATGAAACTGAAAACACATAAGTAGTGGTTGATCTGAGAGAAAGAGAGAGGCAAAACAATTAAACTGATAAGCCAACAGGAAGACCTGCAAAGTAATACTGTGAATGGAAATGAAAGGGACAAGGCTGCATTTTTGAGAATGAGAATAGTGAAGTTACATTGAGTAAGATATGGCAAGACGGTTCAATCTTTAGTGAACTTTCTGGGGATTTGATCCTTTAACCAAGCCTTTAATGATCAGATCTGAATGTCACTTCAAGTTTCAGGCAGTATTCACACCATTTATCTTTGGTAATTTTTTCAGTATTTTTTAGGAATTTTAAAAATTCTTATTTGAGGAACAATTTAGATCTGTAAGCAGGTGTCTATTTGTTTTTTACACAGTCCAGATCTGCTGCCACAGGTTTTTCAGAAGTTTTATAGGAAGTCTAGTTCCTGTCTCAGGTGCTATAACGGTGCCCTGTAAACAAGCTCCTTTCTGTTCCTTGTTTTAGGATTCCAAAATTTCTGGCTTGAGGAACATAGGTGACCATAACGGAATCTTTGGATCCCTTACAGGTGGTCACTGATGTATATTAAAAATATGAGACCCAAGAAAATATTTCAGAAGTTAAAAACTAAGGAATATTTTTTTTAGGATGATAAAAATGCCTTTTAACTACCAGAACCCATAACAACGAACTCGCTAACTGAAAACTGCTCCTCTGACTTCTCAGAACTGTGTAGTAGCACTTTAAAGAGTCACAGGCCTGTGGAAGAGCTTATAGTATGCTTTATTGTAGCATAATTTTAGCATAATTCAGGAAGTCAATATGTATAAAGCTAATCTTAGAATGTCTGAGTTTTTCTAGGAAATTTAATTACTTGACCCCCATCTGTTTCCATATTCTTCTTCATGTTATTGTGGAAATGCAACTTGCAAAAGAGCAAAAAGCCCTAAATTGCATTTTTTTTTTTTTTGGTAGTTTGGCAAGTATAATGGTGCTCCTATGTAAATGCTGTGGTCTTCCTGACAGAGCGCACAGAGTTTTGGCATTGATACATCAATCACACAAATTGCTGAGCTGTTTATGGCTTCAGAAAGCAATGTTCTATTAATGCTGTTAAATTGTCATCTGTTCATTAACATTACATTTCCAATAGAGGATAGAACCCAAAATGTTGTCAGGGGACTATAAAAAGTTCTGTGATTACACTGATGCTCTCTAACATATTATTGGAATAAAATCATAAAACGTATTAAAGACATTGATAGTTTACAGTGTTCTTATATTTACATTTTCATAGGACTGCATAATTTAAATCCAGTGCATGCTGAATAAGAAAGCTGAATCTTTAATGCTAAAGGAAAGTAAAATAATATTATAAACTAAATAAAATAACTAAATTACATAGGTAAGCATTTTGAAATGAAATCTTCAAGTGGAGATGTAAACCTGCTTGACTAAAAAGTCATCTCTTTTATGTCCAGTAAAGTAATATTCTATAGGAAATCAGTTCTATCTTGGCTAAGAGATTAAAAAAATGAACTATAAAATGCAAGTTTTTCTCAATGTCATAGCTGTGGTGTTAGCTCACGATGTGACTTTTAACGACATTTTAGCTTTTATTGTCATAGAGCAGACTTCAAGTTCCAGAACTTTGCTTTATTTCAAAATATAAAGATGTATTCAATCAGAAATCTTGCTAGGTTTGAAAGACAATATCAATGATTTTCATTGCTAACTTCAATAGGTAAGGAAGAAAGAAATCTATTTAATCAGATTATATGAGTTAAGCATGGAATTCCAATCAATGCCTTAAAAAATAAAAATAGTAAAAATCCAAAAATCTGAGAAGACAGCTCCATTATCACTGAAGGTTGCCATTTTTTGCTAACAGCGACAAGAAAAACTGTTTCATGGGATTATTGCCAGAGAAGAAGATATTATTTATTTAGGCTCCCGGAGGCTTTTTCAAGGCGATGGGCGGGGGTGTGATAACGCCCACTCCACATCAGCTGCTCTCGCAAGGGCTGCCAGGAGCTTCCGGTTCTCGAGCACGAGAACAAAGTGCCCGAATCAGAGAGAAAAAAAAAAATCAAAAAAATGGCTTTCCTGTACCTCGAAGATTTCACTTAATTGGGAGCCGCCAAGCTGGCTCCGATCAGCTCATCTCAGGACCTGAAATAATTTCATCTTATTGTCTATGAGTACAAGCATTTTGGCTTGGCAGACTGGACGTAGTTTAAAGCTATATGGAAAGTGGCTCACGGTAATTAAATTAGTTCCTTTCAGGGGAAAAGAAATCCTACATAAAACTGAATTTTATCCTTTCTAACTCTCAGTTTTCTGACATCAAAAATGTTCTGGAAGACATGATCATATAGTTACCGTGGGCAAAACTGTCAGTTTTATGTAGACTCCGAGGTTTTCCACCATGGCTATAGAAAGCCTCCAGCTTTCATCAACAACATTTTGGTAAGTGACACACTACTTATTTTGTTTAGCCTTGGAAAATATGGTTAAACTGTTGGGGAGAGTGGAAAAGAGGGGCAAGAGAATGGGTATGTAGGCAGGTGGTATAGGCCATGGTAGTACTGAGACTCACGCGCTTAAATTTCAAAGACTTGTTTCAGTAAGTTGGTCTGAAAGAGGAAAACTGAGACTCATGCACTTAAATTTCAAAGACTTGTTTCAGTAAGTTGGTCTGAAAGAGGAAAACCTCCTCCTACTCAGTTTGCTAGCAATATGTCTTCCCAATATGGTCTTACTGAAGGGAAGTCAAGCTCTCCCTGAAGATTCAAAGACCTTTCAGGAAGAGCTGATTTCAGCTACCTTTGGCTAAACAGTTCTTTCTCCCACTGGTAGAAAGCCTTCATTTTCCACAAAACTACTCTCTCCCGGCATGCCATGGCAGCTTTGTTTGGGCCAGGAGTATGCATACATTATTATGACTGACTGGCGGTGTTTAGCTTTCAAAGAGACTGAATGCAGCATATGAATTTTCACATTTTCACAGAAATGGTCTGGAGAACATGAAAATATTCTATTTCCAAGGTCACATTTATACTAATGCCTTTTGTCATCTTTTGGGGTGAAGGGTACTGCAAGAATATTAATTCACAAGATCACCATGCAGCAAATGAAAGAAAAACTGTTCCTACATAAAGGGTACTTCTTTTACAAGGTTTGTTCTACATGTTTTTAAGTACTCAGAGGTTAAATTCCTTATGTCTGTTGTATTGCAGTCATGGTATTGGAGAAGAATAATTGTTTGTTTATTTTTTATCAGTTCTTCATCTGTTTTGTTCTCTATGGAAATGTTCAGTTCAGAACACATATGGTTGTGTGTACATTATAGACTCTCTGAAATTTTTTGATCTGTCACAAGAATCAAGGAAGATTCATTAGAAATGTTCCGGAGCCAATGACCTAATAGAAAGCATTTACTCTGTCACTTTTTACTCACTGTTTCAGATCTTCAGCTGATATAATCTGGCAAGAGCTCCATTGAAGTTGGTGGAACTCTGCCAATTCATGCTGGTGAGGATAAGTCCTATTAAGTACTACTCTGTGCTGTGAATTTTTCTTATCAATTTCAGCAACTCTGCATACTTAATATAGGTCAGACTGTGAGTATTTTATTCCCATGTCAAGATTATTTTTATTTTTTTTTACACAGATAATCTCATACTGATGAGAGATAAGTCTCTTCTACAGCTTACTCAGCAGTATGTATTGGAACACCACAAGTATGGCTCAGACTAATAAATAGATAATAACTAAAGCAGAATAAAGATATAATTAAATTTTTAACTTATAGTGAGTGAGATCAGAATCTGGATAAGAATACGAAATATTGAATGCCTGATGTGTAAATTAAGATTTCATAACAGTGAAAAAGCACATTATAATCTTTCTTTATAAACAGTGTAGCAAGGAACTTAATTAAATACAAAACCCCACAATGTTAATCAATATTTTTTATAAATGTAAGTGGGTAAAAAGACAGAAGGCAAACTAGAAAATAAAATGAAAGATTATTCTGCTAAATAAAAACATATACTATCTTAAAAAAATCCTTGCAAAGGAGGAATATGGTACTTTATAATGTTTGCTGAAATAATATTTAAACAATTCCTAGTTTGCTAAATTTAATGAGCTATTGAATAGGTTAACGAGTTAAAAGTCATTGACAGGAAATTGTCCTAAATTACAGACTTGTCAAGAATGTTTGATGGGTGTGAGTTTGTGGAAGTATAATGGATTTTCTTGTTTATGCCTTTATTTCTGCATTAGGGTTCTGATTTAGTAGAATTTTAATATTTTTTTTTCTAATAAGACATTTATCACTATCATTATTTGTAAGAAAGACCTTTGTGCCCATATCAAAGCTCAAACACTGAAAAACATTGGATGAAAGGTGATCTGTTTGTTTTATAACATCTGCCTTTCAAAGAAGCATGTAGCCAATAGCCTCTTTGCAGGAAAGGAAGATAAGATTTTGCTCGTACAATGTACTAGTTGTGTAAATTTTTAATGCAATACAAAAGACTGAGTGTGTTGTCTAGTATTAATAATTTATAAAGAATCCTTTTAGCCATTCACAAATTGATTGCAGACAGAAACACAGGAATGGCCCCTCATACATCTGTGTGGATAAACTTTTCTAATTCCAGCTTCTTAGGAGATCTCTGTAGTCAGTAGACTTTTTATTGGATGTTACATCTTACTTTCCTTTGATTTATAGACAATTATTCTGTTCCAAGTTAAATCAGCATGAACTTACTGGTCTGGGTTCAGCTAAAGCAGTGGTTTACTATAGCATGAAGAGGCATGAGATGTGTCCCTGGAGACAGGAGATATTTCAGTCTAATATGCAGTAAACCGTTCAATCTTTTGGAAATAGAATGATTTAAAAAATTGTTACCAGAAGCTTCAATCTTCCCTTGATTCCTGTCAGTTTGTTTTAAGATGTGTGACTGAGCAAAGAAAAGCTCCTCTTCCCCACACCTCTCTCAGGCTTGTACTGGAAGTCTTTGTTCTACCCTGTGCATGTGAACCTTTTACCCAGAAAACCCCACTGAGTTTGCTGCTTGAAACATCCTTGTCATCTGCCCCATACTGCCAAGTGCTTTAATACTGTTCTGACGAAACACTCATACCCAGAAATCTTAGGATATGTTATGGGAGTTGCGGTGCTCCTCAAGGCAGAATAGGTTAGAAAAGTTGCTTTATGCTACGCCCACTTATGTCAAGGCTTTGGCTAACACTGGAAACCAGACAAATTAATTCTTTTGTGAGAGGCTACTCTTAAAAACAGACTGACTTCTCCATACTTTTCTCTACTTCTATGGTTTCTTTGCCTTATACTTAATCACAGATTCTTTCTGATTTCTGTTTTCCTCTGTTAGACTTGTAGAGCTTTTCCTCTGCTGTTATAAATAGTCTTCAAAGAGCAGGTGAGACAGAAATAGGTTCCATTATGTCTAATTTTGCCTTTTGCATGTTGAATGTTCAGTACCATGTACCCATCATCTATTTGCCCCTTCTAGTGGTATGTTTACCAATTCTGAGGACAATGTTATGAAGTGAAAATATGAATGAAGTGGCCTGGCATTAAGTTGCAAATACGACAGAAGGTGCAAGAAAATAGTGAAAGCAGGTTCGAACAGGAACATGATTTCTTTCTCTGTACCAAGAGCCATACTAGCCCTGTGATACTAGTAGTCTAGGAATCTTGGCTTCAGCTGCCTGGACCTCCTCAGCTCTGACACGTAAGTTGTATTTTTCCTGTAGTCACTGAAGAAGTCACAAGAAGCAGTGACCATATATATAAGGATGTTCAAAGCTTTTCCTTGCAAGGCAACTCAAAAATTTGGAGAGAGAGCAGCAACACAAGTCATGTGAAATATCCTTATAGTCTCTATGTGGGAATAGCTCAAGTATGGCAAGGAGGAGAATTGTAAATACCCTCAAGTGACTGCAGCTGGGGTGTATAAAAACACATAAATCACAAGTAGAACCTCTGTGTTTAGATAACAGACCTGTGAAAAAAGCCATAAAGCCACCATATAATTCATTCTTGAAATTTCTGCAGGCAAAGTTCAGAGCAGTGTGGTAAACTGTACCTGCATGAATCCCTATATACACGCTGAAATGAGCAGGCTTATTGATCTTCATCAAGAGCTGAATTCTGCAGTGCCTTTGTCTCTGTTTGTGTGATCTCTGCCCAGGAGCTTAAGTCCTGTTTTGGAGATTCCCCTGTTAGAGAGATAACAAAATTAAGTTTGTTCTTTGCATTGCATCTGTGGCTTCTGGTCATTCTTGTGACTGGCCTGCATTGGTTTACAGAGTCTCTACATGTCATATGACATTCTTGACATCTACAAGACTAACTGGGGAAAATTCATTCATTCTTTAGTAATTTTTTCTCTGGGAACAACAGAAATACAGAAAATACTAGTGAGAATTTCTTTAGCTCTGTCTGGTTGAGAGCTTTGTAGGCTGTGAGGCTACTAGCAGACCTTGTAAAGGAGAACTGCTCCTTTCTTGTGAGTCCAAACACACACAGTCCTAGATCATCTGGAGGAGACGTGTACATGTCATTGTCTCAGCTATCAACTTGTTGACTCAAATGGAGCCTCACTTAGAAAGTTTTCTTACATGACATCATGTATAAAGTCTACAGGGCCTGAAAGTAAGAATGATTTCCTGTGACACTCTTGGAGTCCATCTAAATTAGGACTGAAAAATATAATTAGTTACTGGTTTAGATTCAGATCTTTTGTTATTTAGTGGAAGCAGAAAATGTGAAGAGAACTGTTTGGCCCTTTTCAGAATGACAGAGGAGTGACAGAATCATAGTGTCCTTCTTTAGCCTTCTATTTTAGTTCTGTTTAGCAGTTGTGCATATCCATTATTTGTGTAGATGAAAAAAGAATTAGGGAGAAAGACAAACACATACTGTACAATGCTCAGTCTTTCAGAAATGTTAATGAGGCCCATGTTAGCTCATGTCAGCTTTGAAGCAGAAGATTTGTTTATGTGCTCATCTACCTATACAAGCACAAGCCTTTTTCAGACTCCTGACTGAGCACTTCAGGTTATCCTGGACTGGTTGCAATTCAAGGCCTTGTGATGACACTGGCTCAGTAGCCCTAATTTTCTTTAGAGAATTTTTTGCTCAGCACATTAGCAGTCTTGATATTAAAGAATAGAGCTATTAGCAAGATAAAGGATCAGCATATCCAGTCTATTCAAGCAATGTCAGAGACCAGGCCCCTGTGAGGTTTCTGGTTTAGCACATCCTCTCACTTGAAAGAGAGCATAATATAAAATGTGAACAGCATTTGCTCTGTGACATTCAGGCCCAACACTTGCCTTGCTCACAAGTTTATATTCTGCTGCACATCATATAGACTTGCAGAAACAAAGTCTTATTTGTGTTTTCGTGTTTGAGAGTGAGAGCAAGTCTGCTCAGTCTCATAAAAGCTGAAAAAAGCTGAAAGACTGTGAATGCCTTAGGGTGACAATTCCTCTCTGTTCTATTCTGCACACTGCCTAGGGAAATTGGATGCTGATCTAGGACAGTGGTTTTCAATCTATGGGAATCAGATAGAAGAGGTCCACAGAAGGTGAACAGAATAGGAAGCATTCTTTATACCAGCTAATGAACACCAAATTCATTAAGGGATCCCCACTGATATTTATTTTGTGCATCCAAAACTGAAGTAAGCTTTAAATCCATTGATTGATGCTTGGCATCTGCGAATGTGATCTCAATACTGAAAAATAACGACATCTTGGAGACAATACATTTTGTGTTTTGCAAGGTATATTCCTCTAGAAAGTCAGTCATCAGATAAATTAACTATCTGATCATCGGTTAAGGTAGACAGATTTTAGAATGTTTTATTACTTCACTAGACTGTAAGAGAAACAGGAAAATTACCTGCATACTAAAGAGGAATCTGTAGTGTTCATTGTGACAATGGCACTGCACATTAATGAGCTGAAATGCCTGTTATATCAACTTTCCTCAAATAAGTTTGTAAGGATGACTTTACAGATTAATTCTAGCACTGACCTCTTAGATAAATTTCACTGCTTAGATCAGCCCTTCAGGGCTATCTAAAGAGTCACTGCTACAGAGATACTACTTTATTATTTTTTATTTTTATTTTTATTTTTATTTTTATTTTTATTTTTATTTTTATTTTTATTTTTATTTTTATTTTTATTTTTATTTTTATTTTTATTTTTATTTTTATTTTTATTTTTATTTTTTTCTTCTTAGAATAAATACTAAAACACTTTATTGAACTACCACAAAACAGTTACGTACTATAACATTTTTTAATGAACCGAGATTGTACAGCCTTCTGATTGGTGAAAATACTTCTGCAGTTGTATAGTAAAAGTTTCTTGGCTCTGAAATTGTCTAAAATTTTATATATGGAGACGAGAGCATTAGATATACAGTATATTCCTACACCATTCAGCATAAATGAAGACAAACAATAAGGGCTTTCCTATAGTCAAAATGAATCCTTAAACAACATTGAAATAATTCCTTGAAATAGAAAATTATTGTTCTTCTTCTTTATGCATAAAATATATATTGATCTAGATACAGAAACTAATGAAAGATCATCATAGCTATAGCATATTTATTCACCTGATAGGTACTATACATCTATCTTCCCTCATTTTTCAGACTTCCGACTCTGGAGTTAGTGCTATAGATATGCTTTATAACCATTAATTTAGGATATATCCTTTCTATTTATAGGAATTTTTTCACTTTTTATTTGTCTTATCTTCCTTATGAGGACAAGCTAAAAGACTTCAAGGGAGACTTGTGTTTGGAAACACTTCAGGTTTCCACTTACAGAACAGTGTTCTGCAAGTTCTGTTTTACAGTTCCTGCAATATCACATGATGTCTTTATGTTTGGATGTTATGTGAAGTGCAAAATGTCCAAAATTATGAGATAGCACCAACAGTAAGATGATTCAAAGACAGCAAACAGGAAATATATATGAAAACTCAGCCAGCTTGCCTAATACACCCTGGCTGTTTAACAAAAGAATCTGTTTCCCATCTTTCTCATAGAGACAAAACTGCAAAATTTATTTTCAGGACTTTTTTTTTTTTTTAGGAAGATAAATCAAGACTATTTAAAAAAATGACTTAGAACATCTCTTCCTTTTTTCTACTGTCCTTGAAACTGTGTATTGGCTGCTTTCTGAAAGAAAACAAACTGCACCTAGCTTAATTCTGAGTTATCATGTCTGGTATTTCATATTACCCCATGTATTTTAGTAAAATTTTGTCCTAGCTGCTATGGTAGTAAAGGTCAGTCAGTTCCCGATATGGCTTCATTTTGTAAAATGAAGCTTAAAATTATAATTAATGAACAACAGAAATGTACTTGCATGTAGTAAACGTAATGATTGAAAGTGATTAACAATATTACGATGTCCGATCATTTTTTGTATATATTACACATATATCAAAATAGTGCAGACCTCAAGAGTTGCCTTGTTATAATTTTGTTATGCAGCATTTTCCTTTAGTAATGCTGTTGTGTTGTCTTCACCTTAAACAGCACTACAGTACATAAACCACTTGAGAATACAGTTCATAGTTTTTATCCTGTGCTGACTCCCCATGATTAGTGACTCTTTTTTTCCATTGCTAGCATGTTCTAATTACTGGAATGAATGAATTTTAGTAATAGTATTTCAAAACCCTCTCAAATATTGTAAGCCCAAATATGTGTATATACTTAAGTCTTTTTTTTTTTTTTTTTTTTTTAAATTATTTTTTCTAATAACTGAGCAACATCAATACTTCTAAGGTGATTGGGTCAAGAACCACTTGGGATGAAGAAATATAACTCAAAGGCATTCAGTACATTTCAGATACATCTAGGAACAGATGAGGAGAAGGGGAAAAAATATGGACACTAATTAAAGATTAATTTAAAGTAGAAATGCCACAAGCTCTTTTGTGGAAGAAAAGAGATGTTGGCATGAAGGAAAGGGAGGCTGCCTGAGGTAGAAGGCTACACTTTGAAACTTCAATTGATAGCAGCTTTTAATACTTAACATCATTCACAGTATCACCCCCACCTGCTTAAAAGTGAGCAGATGCTTCTCTGCAGAAAAGTAATTATCCTCAAGCTCATGCTATGTTTGTGGTGAGCCAACTGTTCAATTCACATGAACCCAAGGTTTTGTATTTTACACAGCTTTATTTAATCACATCCTGTGCTCAAATTCAGTGATAAATTATGGCTGCAGAAAAGGCCTTTCTTTTCTCTCTAAGAGTCTGATCATTTTTACTAGCACCAGGGAGAAGAAATGAACAGAAGCGGTGCTCTGACATCAAGAAATCTGTCTGTCTCTCTAATCTACCTAATCTCTTTTATAACTCTATACTTTTATCATCATGGTACCCAAAGAATATCATAAAAATAACAAAAGATTCTTCAACCATATAAATAGCAAAGAGAAAAAAAGATGGAGAATGAAATACTGATAAAAGATAAAGGTGGCTTCCAAATGAAATTAATACTTTGCCTTATTTTCTGATAAAGGTGATGATAGTGAAGGTGGGAGAAAGGCAGGAAGGCTCATGATAACAGGGGCAAAGAAGCAGAAGTCACAACAGAGGTGGAAACGAAGATTATATTGCTTAGCACACTCAGGGCAGAGAGCCCCGATAAGCTCTGCACCACAGCTGACAAACAAAACCTCAGGCCTGATAGCAGTTTTTTTCAATAAATCTATCAACTGTAGGGTGATACTTCACAACTGGAGGTAGGAAGTGCTGCAGTTCTTTATTTAAAGAGGGAAAGGTAGGAGGGGGAAGGGAAAGAATGAAACAAAACATAGTAGCATGATGTCAAGGCTATACAAATATGAAATAGGAGGCTGGAATGAGAGTAAAGAACAGCAAAAGACATTTCTGTAAATGGAGCTTCAAAACAAGATGGACTTACACAGGTTACATTGAAATAAACAGATGTCTTCTTTTGATAAAGTGAAGGATTTTATAGAAGAGGGAAATATTATAAATATTATCTGCCCCAAGTTCACCAAAATATTCCATTAAAGTATTTGATATGGTGCTATTACAGAAACTTACTTATAAAGCCAAAAAGGGAATTAGCACAGAAACAGAAAACACCTTTAGGAATTGGTCCAGGTGGACGGAGTAGCAAGTAAAAATGAAAAGGGAAATATTGTATCTATGAAAGGATAGGTTACTCAAGGATCATTCTGTTTTCTTTTTTTTGTATTATATAAAGTCAAAAAGGATTCTTAATTGAAGAAGATCAAAAAGAACTGGATGACCTTGAGGACTGGAATTCTAAAACCGGGAAGAAATACACCCATTAAAAGTAAAAGATGGTACATCTGTAATACAATTTTTTGTTATAACCTGAGTGCTCATCTGCTGAAAATGGCTGAGGAAGAGAAAGGTCAAACTGGGCAAATCCATCATAAGCAAACAAAAATAAAACACATGAGACATCAGTGTAGAGTAGGTACAAAAAACTCACTTTTCATCCCAGAGCAAAGATTTTCTGGAAGAGACTGAAAAGCACTAGCCAGTGTTCAAGGCACTGATTTTGCCTCAACTGTCCATAACCAAGAAAAAAGATCTCTAGGTAAAACAGTCAAAGAAAAGCTTTACTAAGATGATTAAAGAATGGTACATTAATGTAGCTGCATACGAGGTCTGCGTATAGCCAGACCTGAGAGTATATTCACCCGTTTCAGTGAGAAACCATGTAGCTGTACTTATTTCTGTTTCATACCTCAGAGATAGCCTGGAACTGGGTTATACCCACTGTCTCAGTGCTTGTGGAGCGAGCATGTTACTGCAAAGATCTATTTTTGTAGATGTGCTTTCAAAATTATTGACATCAAAAGAGGAAATGCTTCTGCTTAGTAGCCTTCTCCCAACTCAGAAATCACAAAATAGAGCCAAGGGAAAGAAAACTGGCAATAGCAATAGGAAGAAGAACTGTAGTGGTCATTTCACAGTAGCAGAAAAAGGAGGAAGAAAAGGTTTTGATGCTATTTGCAATAATCCTTCCATCTATCCCTTCCATCCTTCCATCCATCCCTTCAACATGGCAGAATAAAAGCAAGCACTCTGTGTCTCACGGAAGCACTTGGAGAAATAACGTGAAAATAATTTAGGCATGTACTGTCATTCCAGGAGTCTAATAAATCTCTTGCTGTCATGAGAAGAGAGTTCAAAAAAGGTTAGGAATTGGAATAAATTGCATGCATGCATTTTAAAAAATGAAAAAAAAATAGGCTTTGTTGACAGCCTGTTTCTGGGAAACACCAAACTATTTGCATGTTTTTTTTTCTCGTACTGTAACTGGCTATGCTTCTTCCATATCTTAATATTTCCTAGTGTTATCTGAATGCATCTTAATTCAAACCTGGCATTTGTTTCCTGCAAAGAGTTATGAAATATTTATGGGATTATACCTGTATGTTTCAGCTGTGATACAGGGATTTAAAAACAGGTTGGCAAATGGATGTCCTATGTTGTCCAATGAAACGTCAGTGTCAAGCAAAATGCATCTGATTTATGCCATCTGTTTCCCTCTAACAACCAGAAAAAATAGCAATTACATTTTCATCTGTTAAATAAATCAAAGTGCTGCAAAAATGCTGCTTGCCAGTGTAATTTCCTCAGAAGATTATATCACTCAAGGAATATATATTTTTTATTATTTAAATCTGTTTGGTTAGCTTTACTGTTTTGCTTTCCACAAAGTAAGATTCAGTATCACAGCCTGAAATAAAACAAAAAATCATTTACTTTTATCTGTTGTCATGCAACCTCATTTGGACTTTAAAATCTTCCCAAGACTTAACCTTCAATTTTCTTGTTCAGTTCAATCCGTCACTTCAACTACTACATTATAATCTTTACATTTGCAAAGATGGGGATATGACTGCATTGGTGAGTTGCCTTGGTCTGTAAAAAGGAAACTCAAAACAATAGTTTTGTGAAATGCACAACCATGTTGTTGTTAATGTTCTTTATAGGCGATCACTTCAGTAAATTAATAATAGTTAGAAACACTCTAACCAAACCAAACCAAAAACCACAACCATCTCTCTGGCAAATGTGCTTCTCTACAGATCTAGAATGAAGAGGAAACTTATTTCTAAGCACTAAGTGGAATTCATCAGTTTTCTGTTTTGTGTTTTTTGTTGTTGTTGTTTTGTTTGTTTGTTTGTTTGGTTGGTTGGTTTTTTTGTGTGTGTTTTTTGTTTGTTTGGTTTGGTTTTTTGTTTGTTTTTTTTTTTTGTTTGGTTGGTTGTTTTTTGTGGTTTTTGTTGTTGTTGTTGTTTGTTTTGTTTTGTTTTGTTTTGTTTTGTTTTGTTTTGTTTTGTTTCCTCTGTGGCTTTTGGGATACTATTCCCTTTTGGGGTAAAGAAGGATGAACTACTACTGTGTTATTCACCCATGCCAGAAACAGCTGAAACGTGAAAGAAAAAATTGATGCCACAGGCCCAATCTATTTCCAGTAAAATTTAGATAGAGGAACGGGAAAATTTAGATAGAGAAAGGGGAAATCATTCCTTCCTTTAAAGGTATGTTGTGATCAACTGACTTTCTTCTAATTGTGGCTAAGAAATACGTAAAAATCATCCCTTTTCCTCCTTTCCACTCATCAGTCAGTAGAGGGGAAGCAAAATTATACACTTATTGTAAAACTTCCTGATATAGCTCCTGAGACAGGAAGAGTCATACACAAAAGGAAACAGTATTCTTTGGATTCTATGAGGGTTGAACAGTAATTTAGATATTGCTATCTAGACATGAAAAATATGATGCTGAGTAGAACAGCAGGGATACTGCCAAGATGGATTGCAAAGAGAGTGAGCTATTTTTCATTAATTCTGTCCATCAGACTAATGCCAACCCTTTGGATAATGTTAATAATATATGAGCTGAGAAACTGCAACTTAACAAGGAGGAAACTTTGAGTGAAAAGGAGAAAATAGCTGAGCACTAGCACAGAAGGTAGGAGCTTTGATTGTAATGCAATAAATATCCGGTTAGCTGTTAAAGTGAGCTTTTTTATATTGGGTCCTTTCACCTTCCTAGCCAAAAGTGGAAGATGAACTCTTCCAAACCCATTCCCAGATAAGGCTATTACCAATCCAGCCAGACTGGTTTATAAATAACCTGAAAGTTAATGTCTTAGACAAGGAAGAGTTTATGTAAATTCAGAGTTTATAGAAAGGTATAATTTAAAACTTCCAGTCACCACACAAACATTTGCAACCGATTTTGTCAGTTGTTTCACTTAATAAGTAAAAACAAACAAACAAAAAAACAACCAACGAACCAAAAAAAAGGGCAAAATTTACCATAATTAATACCTTTTACATTTGCAAGTAATTGGGTAGAAACTTTCAGGTTTTAAAAAAAAAAAAAAAAGTTTGTTATATGCTCTAAAAACTGGTTGTCTGAAGAAAGATGTAATGTATAGTACACACCATTATAATTTCTTACTTAAGTGCTCTTATAGCCTTCCATCCTCATTAAACTACTCAGTGTGTGCTCTCAGTTGGACAGCAACTTTACAACTTTAAAGTTCGTCAAGTGGAGCTCATACTAGGCACAAAATGCTGTGGTTTCAAAGAAAAAAAAAAAAAAAAAGAAAAGAAAAAGGAGTCCAGGGAAATACAGTCACAGTTGCTCAAAATCAGGACATTGAATGTCATTTGCTTCAGTTCTCATTTAAGCTTGGTTGGAAGGTCTTTGCATTCTTCCGGAATACTCCATTCTGGGACACAGGCTTGCTGTTCCCTTCCTGGCAGGGAAACAACTTGTTATGAAGTGGTTATGCAATGTGCAGTTCTGCTTACAAAATGAGTAGATAAAGGAAAAACAGCTGAGACAGAGTTAGAAGGCATCGAGTTTCAGCACTGGAGATAGTGTTCTTTACTTTCAATGCTTAAATCCCTTCACTGCAATTATAAGATTACCTAGGAATGACTACCTGAGACATTCAAGTGAACCTAGCCATATAGCTGTTAATGTATCTTCAGTCTAAAACTGTATCCTGGAAGCATTTACTATGCTGTACACCAGGCAGATTTTTGTTCTGGTGGGACTGTCACGGAGGCACCCTGAACTTAGTTTTAGGTGGACAACAAGGTCCAAACCAAATTTTCATTCTGGTCAAAAAGGTGCAGCAAATTAACTGGTAGGAAATGAGGTTTATGCAATCAGTTAGCACTCCAGTAACATAAATACAGGTTTGAATATCAGTTGAGGAAATTATTGGGGTGCAGCAAATAATAACAATGGAGATCCACAGTGTGCATACACGTGGCTCATGAAAAACAACACCAGAGCCGTCCCTGACTCCAGGAAACAAATACATGTGTTTATATTTGAGCATGGAATACACTCACTTTGTCTATTGAGGAAAACACCCGCAACTCATGCGAGGAAATACACCTGCCCAACAAGGAAAATACAGTCGCTTATGCAGCGAGAAACTATTAATTAAGTTATCACTCACCCACACAGTGCAGTGAGGCAGTCCCAGTCCTGGGAGATTACCTTAGGCGGCGATCCTGCTTAAGGGGAGGGCTCTTGGCGACAACATTTTTGGTCCACTGCTCCGAGAGGGCACACAGAAAAAGATGCCTCGGCGGGACCCCATTTATAGTCATGTCAGATCTGGCTGTGGGCAGTCTAGAAGCTTCTCTGCTCTGCCACTCTGGCCATGGGTGCCCTGAAACTTCACGGCACCCCCACTCTGGCTGTGGGTGCCCAGAAACTTCCAGACTCTCTGGCGCCTCTTCCCCTCTCCTAGCTAACTGACAGGTGATTAAACAAAAGGACCTGTTAACTTGTCCCATAGCAGGAGAGGCGGGAGGTGTTGGGGAAGAGGGTGGAGGTGTGCATGCACCTTCCACACCAAAAAAGGGGGCAGAAGAGAGGCGGGGGTGTGTGCAACTGCCACAGGGATACAGGAGTTCTGAGGGACTCCCTGCTTTTCACCAGGAAAAGAAAATTCTTGCATTCATTCCATTGTCTATTGCAAGAAGCAAATACTCTGCCTGGAAAAAAATGAGAAAAAAAGGACAGGAGAGGAGGGGAAAGGGAAAGGGAAAGGGAAAGGGAAAGGGAAAGGGAAAGGGAAAGGGAAAGGGAAGGGAAGGGAAGGGAAGGGAAGGGAAGGGAAGGGAAGGGAAGGGAAGGGAAGGAAAGGAAAGGAAAGGAAAGGAAAGGAAAGGAAAGGAAAGGAAAGGAAAGGAAAGGAAAGGAAAGGAAAGGAAAGGAAAGGAAAGGAAAGGAAAGGAAAGGAAAGGAAAGGAAAGGAAAGGAAAGGAAAGGAAAGGAAAGGAAAGGAAAGGAAAGGAAAGGAAAGGAAAGGAAAGGAAAGGAAAGGAAAGGAAAGGAAAGGAAAGGAAAGGAAAGGAAAGGAAAGGAAAGGAAAGGAAAGGAAAGAAGAAGAAAGTCAGGGATGTGCACTTTATATATTTGTAAATGGAGAGATTTGGGAAATTTACAAAATAGAAGTGCTCCAGCACTTTTAAAGCACTGTTTAGTGTTACCTGACTAACATTCATTAACACAGATCTCATAAGATCAAACCTAGTTCTAAGCATGTTGGAGCTAGAGCCCTGCTACTTCCTAACTCCAAGATAGTAATTTTATATAATGTAGATGGGATTTAAAGGAATGACAAAATTTCAGTAATCACAGATGATAGAGAAAGGAGGTCAGAAGTAGTAAAAGAATAGCAAGAAAGCAGAATGAGTAATAGAAAGGAGGGGAATTATATGCTACAAAACTACAAGGCACCCACTGCTGTGTGTTTTTTGGTGGTGGTGGCTTTGTTTGTTTGTTTGTTTCCCCTGAATAAAATGCTTAGTTTTGCTTTAAGCACAAAATTTATATTCCAGTTTATTCCAGGGAACTGGATGTCAGAAATTGGAAAACCAACATATTTTTCCAAAAGCTCCCCTGCAAATCTTTCCTTGCATGTGTAGGCCAAAACTTTAATTATATTAACATGCACCAATTGGTAGCCATGGGGGTGAGTTTCTATGAAGCTGATATTCACTGGTCATTTATGACATAACCTTGAAGCTTAAACTTGTAATCTACTTGCTGTTATATCTCCTCAAGATTCACATTCTGACAAATCCTCAACAAACATTCTAGGTACACAGGGAGCTGGAAATCCACTAACTGCCATCATCCCCTAACACAGTTTTTCAGCCTTTGATACCTTTGTTTTCCTCTGTGTCTCCCGGCTAGCATCCATTATAGATTGTGACACAGTTTGGCTCTTCACTTTTCTCACATTTGATGAGACTTGTAGCACAATCTGGCAAATGGAAAACATAGAAGAAACAACCTTGACTGTGAGTCCCACTATTTTAATATTCTTTGTGCATGGCTCTTCAGAGCAAAATGAATAGGTGGTCCCTTGAACACAGGTCCCTCCTCCAAAACATAATATAATTGCTTGTTTTCCTTTCTTCTCTTTTGTATAATTATGATGATAAGAAGTACGGAGAAAAATGTTGCCTTAATGCCTCGAAGGATGTTCTCTTGGAAAGTGGGAGTTTTAGACTCTAACTCCTTCCATTAGTGGAAGATGAGGCATTTATTGTAGCATACACAGGGGCTGGACCTCATTAGACATTTATCTGCCTCTAAATAACAGCTTGATAAATGCTTCTCACCTCAGGCTGGAGAAAATCTGGATCTTCTGAGGTAGTATTCAGACATCTAAGAAACTTTTCAGTCTGCTCAGCTTAGACTTCTGATGTTCAGATAATTCAATGGTAAATAGGGTGATATAGGGCCTTAAATTTCACCTCACATTGGTCTAGGCAGTCTCATTATATTTCTTAGATACTATGGTCACCTGCTGAGACAAATTGGCAAAAAGTACACAAAATAATATTTCTATACAATAGAAGAACTTAGTGTCAGAAAAAAAAAAAAATCAGACACAGGGAAATAATTGTAGTCAATAAATATTTCAGAAAAAAATGAAGAGTTACAAGACAGCAAAGGTGACTTTATTCACATGTAAATTTAATTATTCAATATGGCATATTCTGATCTTTCAGATAATGTAACATCTCAAAAACATTTGCTTCCAGTGAGGATTGCCTTATACCAAGCAGCACTGGATATCAAATTCTTTTTAACTGGCACTTTTTAAATTCCTCCATCCTCTGAAAGAAAGCGTGTATTTGGAAATAAAACATGTGGAAATAAAACAGCAAACAGTTTGTTTGCTGTTTCACTGTCTGAATTAAGTTTTGATATGGGGAAATAGGAAATCTGAGAGAGGTGAATGTATTTGTTAAGAACACAGAAAAAAATGATTATTTGACTTGCACAATATGGAATCTAGAAAACAAGAATTACTGGATATCTTGTGTAGTCATACTCACAGTACATGGTCTTTCTTCCTCTGTTTTCCCTTCTGTATAAATGTCCTGAGCCATGACAGTGAATTCATTTGTGATGTAAATTTGAAATCATATTAGAGGAAACAGAAGTCTTTGCTTACCAGCATTAGTTTAGAAAAAAATAGCTATTTCTTACTGTTCAAACAGAAAAAATACTAGTGTTTAAAACATACTTTAGCCCTAATCATTTATGCTTTCCTTCTAGAAGCTCCTTTCAATCAGAGAAGATCAATTATTTTCAGTTCAAAGGAATAGCAAGCAGATTTGCAGTTATTTGCTTTCACACAATCACTGTGTCCAAAATCCACTTAGATGTAACTCGATTACTTTTCCACAGCAAAAATACTTCCTGTTGTCAATGGACCATACAGAAGCTATGGAACATTATCACATCTGGTCATCAAATATAGGTATGCATTTATAAATGCATAAGTACCTGACACTCACAAGAAATAGTCCTTGACATAAGTTTAGACTTCAGCCTCCAACTTGACCATAGTGTTTCATCCTCCCCTCTGTATCCACTAGGCAAACCTTAAAGCGGTATTAAACCATTAATCCATGTATGTATTATACAATCATTATTCCAGTGATTTTATTGGTTTATTTTTGTTTATTTTATTCCTTTTCATTGTTGTTGTTGAAATGAGAAAAAAACGCTACAAGATCCAGCTCCGCTGTGCACAGAAATGTCTGTAGGCTTATGAAGACCCATTTCATAATGTGTAAAAAGTAGCTTCAGAAATCGTTAAAATGCCACTGAAGAGCAGGCACCTTAAAAGACTCATGAATTTATGAGTGACACATTCTTATCTGTAATTCCATAATCAATCAGTGTTAAACAGCTATGCTCCTTAGCCAATGTGTGAAGACATGTAAAAATATTTTGGAGGTAAATTGAAACATGATGACTACTCCTTTGCAAGCCATTGCCTCAGTACTGTTTACTTCAACATCACTGTGAATTTTCAGGAGAATGATTAAGTTACTTATTTTGGCAATGCATTAAAAATGTGTGAGGCACACGATAACAGATAAGGAAATGCGCTGTTCTGATTCACCTAGTGAATCTTACCCTCAGTGTCTTGGGAATTCAAAACAATGGTGTACTGGAATCAGGTTGACCTAATATAGCAAAGGAGTTTATTTGAAGCCTCACTTCAGGTTTGATTCTGGAGTCAGAGCTATTTTAATTCATAAACCAGAGCTTACATTCTTCTCTAAGTGTACATGTTACCTTTAATGAATTTTAAAAATCCTACAGGATAAGAAGTGAGTTAAATGACAGCAAAACCAGATGCTACTCCTTCAGACTTCAGGAATCAAAGCAGAGAAGGATGCAAGAAACCCTTCAAGAACAACAGCACTCCTTTGCCTTATCTGCACAGAGCAGGCTCAGCAAGGGCAAATATAGAGTAAATGATTTTTAAAAAGTAGACCACAGGGGGAAGACACACATAATTGAACCATGGACTAAGTCCCATGAAACATCTTATTTTACAGCCAATTCATTTCAGAATCAGATCTTTTGTCAAGGACAAAATTTTACTCTGGCATTTTTCAAAGAATGAGTAGCAAAAGCAAATTAAGTGGCATGGAAAATGTTATCTGAATTGTTTTTTATCATTATGAATCTCATTGAAAATGCTTTTTTAAAAATTAATATGGGCTAAGGATACAGTTTTCTCTTCATTTTTAAATAATTTGAGCCATATAGCTCTTACAGGAGGACATCCATATCATTAGACTAGGAAGCAAGGACACTCTTTGGAGATATTGACTCTGCAGAAGAGAATTTAAGATTCGCAGAACAGGAGAAAAATTTTCTAGTCTAAAGGGTAGAATAAAGGTAGTTCTTCAAGAAGCTTTTCTAAAATGCACTGAACATTTAAACTCAACAAATTTATCTGGCTTTCATAAGGAAATGAGGTCTTAGTGTGTTACCTGTTAGTGACCGTAAATAACTTCTGAACTTATTGGAAAATTTGAACCCTAAATGTCAGAGGAACAGATGTTTAAAGGATATAAAACTTCTATTAATGGCTGTGTAGAGGAAGAAAACCAAAATTAGTGTCTTTGCTGAGGAAAAAATGTAACATAAACTCAACAGCAACCTACTTTCTTAGACTGCAGGTTAATTAATAAGCATGTATCTGTTGACAAAAGAGTGTAGTAGCTCCAAATCAGTCCCTGCATAGGTTTATTGTCTGTCCGGAAGGCACAGGTTCAAGGTGGGCATACTATGAAGGCTGAAAATAATGGGAGAGAATGATAAGTACAATAATAAGAAAGGAGCCAGAAGAAAGCCAGTATTATTGTACCAGAAAGCATAAAGAATGCCATTCCACAAGAAACTAGGCTTCATTAATTCCACTGTATGTAAAGGTCTTTTTTAAGACATAGTGTTAAGGATTCTTAAGGATTAATATGTTTAAGGAAAATTTATTTTTTTTTCTGTTTTTCTGAAATAGAATAGGACAGTATCTTATGAGGTCTTGTAAATTTCATTATGCAGATTCAGCAGAAATGCGGCTTTTCAAATAAGCAGAAACTGTGGAAATTATTATTGTTTTCTGAAAATGAAATCAGTTTGAAAAGGCAATTAAATGTGCTGCTGAAGTCTGTTTCTCACCAAGCACTTACAACACATAAGTTCAGAGCATGAAAAGTACATTGTTGTCTATTATTTTATCCAAAAGTACAAAAGCTGCAGGTGCATATTCATCTGTCTCTGTTTTGTGGGACTTCAAATTCCTTAAAGTAGATTTTACTGATATTTAATATTGCTAGTACATTTCATGGGAGTAACATATCTGCATATATGACAGTTAATCAGTCTGTTAATGTTTCCAACTCTCTCCTGCATGGTAAATTAGTTGTTATTTTCACTAGGTAAGGGAGCAATGATTTAATTAGGTGCTGGAATTAAGAGTATGTAATTAGCTTGGCAAGTGTGGCACAAAGATTAAGTTGTTGTGCTTCATTAATTAGTAGTAAAATAAAGCTCCAGCTACATATTGGACTGATACAGTACTAACGTTCAGGGCATTGGACTTCTCTCTTTGGTCATTGCAGAATTTCTCTGGAGATGGCTTCATGATAGCTGTGAACAAGTGGATTGAAATTGACTTTTTGTGAAATATAGGATGCTTAAAATAAACTCTGGAGAGTTTGGAGGCTTGGAGGATATTCTCCAACAGAAGAATTAATTCATTCCTTTGTTCAAAACACCCTATTCATTGGTTGAAGGGATATTTAACCTCTTATCATCTGTCAGGCAAGTGGAGTAAGTTTTGGGCTGGGCTGGTTTACTATTCCTACATTAGGAGTTGTGGTATTAATACATGTAGCCACAAATGGTTGCAAGGGGAATGTTTTTTCTTACATTCCCCTTCACTGGTTAGAGGAGAAACCAGTAGTGGCTTCCAAGTAGTGCCTTGTTATTCAAAGCAGAGTTCATTGCATAGTGATTTCCCTTTTCTTTTGCAGATAAAGAAGAAACAGGAGTTGCTGACACCATAGCAGATGAGGGCAATTTCATAGCATTAGGAGTAAACAAAGCACAGCTCAGTAGCCTAATCGGTATAGCCACACACTGAATTGTTTCCAGATATGCATCATATTTAGAATCACAAAAAGCAAACATTACCTTCTGAATCCTGGAAACCAAATCCCACAAGTGAACATAGTATATTGATTCTTTCTAAATCAAAGTTAGCCATCAAATTAAGATACATTTTACCTTCTTCTCCACAGGGTTGTAGAAATTTGTAGAAGTACCTGTTTGATTAGCTCCAACTGTATGTAAAATTTGCTATCCCTCTTTATTGCATGGCATGTTCATATGATCACTAACAGTTCTTCGGAGTGAGAAAACTCAGAGAAGGTTAAAAAAATTAAATTTAAGAACCTTACAAATTCAGCCAAGCTTTGTGAGTAGAGCTGTTTTGAGGATGCTGTTGTCAGTTATAGTATTCTTTACTCTTGAACACCAAAAGTTGATATCAATTTTCTTTAGTGATGAAAAACTTTCTACATAAATCAGCATTATCCATCAGTATGTCACCAACAGTTTTGGTTTAGAGGTTAGTAATTCCTCTGTCATGAGGTAAATGGTTTAGATTTTTATATTCTAAGCTAGAATTATCCTCAATTTAAGGAAATTCTGCAATTTCCATCCAAATTGAAATTGTATTCTTCATATGTGAAATTTGCCATACATTACTGAAGTTGTATCTATAGAGATCAATGTACAACATTGCAGACAGTGTGATGAAGGTTCGTTTCCTCTAAGTAGGAGTATGCCACTAGAGATCATTTGCCTATCTTCCTCTGAATAAGACCTCTTATTCTCACATTCACATTTTTAATTTCAGTGGAAAAGTCAAGCAGAACTTAATGTGAATAAAAAGGCAAATACTTTCGTTTACTACTGTCTATCAGTAGAGTGTTTATCAAATATTGAAATATTTTCAAAAGGAAGTATTACTAAAACACTATTAAGAAATTAATCCTTAATAAGTTGTGCACTTGCATGTGTTCAGTTGTGTTTCAGTTACAAGCAAGAGGCACAGGTATATATCGTTTTTTTCTAGAGAACAATGTAGGGTTCTAAGTTAACAGTCTGTGGGGTTGGGAAAATATATGAGAGTGGTGGAAACATATTTGTATTCTCACAGAGTAATAAATGATCTGTCATCATTAATAGCCATACGAAAGGGCTCACAACTCAACCAGAATAAGTAAGAAAAGAGCATGACAGCCTGTCATTGCCTAATGAAGATGAGACATTAAAGGTATTCAATCATAGTATTTTACAAATACACCTGGATTCTCTTTCTTAAAAAGGCATTTATTTAATTATGCATAGCAAGGTATTTCCAGTAATTGAAGATGTTTTTCCTGATGGAAAGTGGACTGAAAAGGGTCAGAGGAAAAATGATGCTGTATTACTGTTTTGCAAAGCTCAGCCTCTGAGTGCTGGTCCTGCATATTTTTGTGCACACACTCAGCTTGTGCATATGAGTAGTTCAATTGTTTGTTACATGTGACTATTCACGTACACAAAATTACTAGTAAGCTTAAAATAATGGAGATTGAATTTTGGCTGTATGTGATCAACCCAAATAAATTTGAAAACCTGGGAGACAGACACTGACAGAAAGGTTGTTGTCTTCAGTGAAAACACTTTCACGTACTTCAGAGGGATTCTGTTCTAGACAGAAACAAATTCAAATAAATTAGGATTGGCTCATGGATTTTCCATAAGTAAAGAAGGAGGGAAATTAATCCCACGATTGATTCATTGCAAATTACTCACTCAGCTCAACCACACTCAAGGAAATTGGTAGTCAAAATAATTGATTATAAATCTGTGAACTTTTTCTTACTTATTCAATGTGAAATAAATACATACCCTAGAGTAGTGCTGTTCAGCATATCTTTATTTAGATGCAGTGGGAAATTCTGGTGTTGCATGCTCCCAGGGGGATAATAGAGAAACCTGACAAGTAGCAATAATGGGATTTTTCTGACGCTTGCACATGCACCGTGCTGAAAGGGCTGAGCAAATTCATCTTCATATAAAAAAGGAAATTATATTCAGAGAAAATGATAACTTTGGAATTTCTGTATAGAAACCTTTATTTTTTTGTTTTATTTTTAATATATAGATGGAAAATAATATTTTTATTATAATAAAATAGATAAAATAGCTTTAATCATACTTCTGGTTTTTGAGTTCTTTACCAGGAAATAGAGTACAACTGTGTTGAGACAGTGACTGCACAAGAGAGAAAGCTGCATAAGCCATCATTAAATTGCATGCTTTTTACGTATATACAAAGAGTGAATGAAATATTCAGAAGAATTCTTCCAAATGATATATAAAATTACTTGTTTGCACATTCAATATCGAAAGATGGTGATATAGCATCATCTTCTTGTCCTACTTCACTGGGATATATTAGTGCTCTGACTTAAGATGAGAGGTAAAATCTGACTTGTGTTTTAGTTTTTGACTTCTGTGGTTTGTAATGTCTCTGGGTGTGTCTTTGCATCTGGAATATTGTGTCCAGTTCTGGGCCCCTCAGTTCAAGAAGGACAGGGAACTGCTGGAGAGACTCCAGCACAGAGCCACAAAGATGATTAAGGGAATGGAACATCTCCCTTATGAGGAAAGGCTGGGGGAGCTGGATCTCTTTAGTTTGGAGGAGACTGAGGGGTGACCTCATTAATGTTTACAGATGTATAAAGGGTGAGTGTCATGAGGATGGAGCAAGGCTCTTCTCGGTGACAACCCACGGTAAGATAAGGGGTAATGGATTCAAAGTGGAACACAAGAGGTTCCACTTAAATTTGAGAAGAAACTTGTTCTCAGTGAGGGTAACAGAACACTGGAACAGGCTGCGCAGGGGGGTTGTGGAGTCTCCTTCTCTGAAGACATTCAAAACCCACCTGGACACATTCCTGTGTAGCCTCATCTAGGTGTTCCTGCTCTGGCAGGAGGATTGGACTAGATGATCTTTTGAGGTCCCTTCCAATCCCTAACATACTGTGATTCTGTGATTCTTTTTTCATCAGCAAGAGACAGAAAATTTGTGGTCTCAAAACTATTTTCCTAGCAGAACTGCTTATAGGGGAAAAAGAAGAAAAAAATAACTAATCTTGATCTATTTAAATTCACTTCCCTCTCCCAAAGCAAAATTATTTGACAGTAACTTATGGCATAAAGAGCATGCTAATAACACCTTCATTTGGAATTGAGTTTTACTAATAAAGAAGTTTAAAACAAGTAGTAAGCAGTCTGAGGAATTTAGACAAAAATAAAATAAACACAGGTCCTTTTAATCTTTATCAGACATTGCTGATGGACAAGATAAGATGAAATATTCTGTTGTACCTCTAGCTTATGCATTATATATTGCATCATTAATAAAGTTGTCATTTTTCTCAAAACTCTCTATTTTTTCTGTAGGACAGCATTCTTGCATGATCTGTATGTAGTTGTCTGCCAAATTTTATTAATTTGCAGCAAGTATTGAAGGAAGGTCAAGCTGTTGTTTTTAGTGCTACTAAGACCTTGATAATAATGTAATATGTTAAAAAAATTGCCTTGGTAAAGTAAATATGTGAGATGTTAGAAAATGTAGAGGACCTATGTGTTAACTAGGTGGATTGCTAACAGGAACTCATCCTACTTACAACTAACCTTACCCAGAATGCTTGTGAGAAGAGAGAAATATCTCATTTCATCCTAAATACCCTACAAGGTTAGCTTACCTTATGAGTAGTGGCTTATTATGCCTTCTACACCAACTAAGTATGGTTTCATGAAACACCACTCTTCTAACACAAGCTTTCTGAAACTGTAACTATTAGCATAACCTAGTAGTTATTAGTTACTTTAGAAATCCTTATACTTGTCACATTTTCTGTTCATGAACACAATAGTTTCTTAGTTGCTTAATAGCACTATTTACTATTTAGTTCAAAGTACAGTATAATTTAGAGCTACAGAATACATATATTTTTATTTCTTCAACTGACTAGTAACATTTAGGAGAAAAGGTACTTTCAAACTGCCAAAAATCTTTAAATATATTTGAAAAAGAAATGTATACTGTTGCTATTTCCTCCTTTGTTCTTCTGGAATGTTTGTCTTTTACGATTTACCAGATACTGAATTTGGAGTAATAATATAATATCACATCTCAAGTGGGTCTTTATGTCCTGCTACAATACTATGAATAGTCCTAATAGTGCCATCATATTTAGTTTGATGTAGATCCTCAATAATTAATATATTACATTCATGACCCCAGAATATCCATATTAATGGAGTTAATGTATAACCAAAGTTCATTATTATATTCAGAAATAGGTTAATTAAGAAACCAGCTGCTAGAAAAAGAAATCTCTTATTAAATTAGAAAATTAAATGAGAAATTAAATCAATTAATAAGTAATACAGAATGTCTTTGATTTTCTTCTAATGTAGTTATTTCTATTTCTCTTCATGAGTGGAACAGTTGCTTTTGTAAATGAGTTATCAATTATGAGATAATGAGGTTCTTTGCAGAGGAATTCTGCGCATACTATGTTGATTTTGGAAATATTTGTCGGGGAATATGATTTTATGTCATATTACCTATTGTGTATGCAAATAAGTACTCATTCATCTCCTCCCTGTGGATTTCACAATTCAATACATGTATTTGACATTTCAGCACTTGGGCTGAAAGGCCAATAAGATTTCTGGAGTGCCTGACATACAAGGAAGAGCTGAGAGAGTGGGAACTGTTCAGCCCTAAATAAAAAAAGAGATGGTGAAGGCAAGACTTTACTGCTGTCTACAATGACCTAACTAGAAAGTGCAGTGGAGATGGAGGCTGACTTTTTTTTGGAGGTGCACATGAAAAGACAAAAGGACATGTGTTGAAACAAAATAAATTCTAAACGGTTGGTAAGGAAAAATTTAACAAAGAAGATAATGAAATATTGGAACCAGTTGTCTAGACAGGCTGTGGAATCTCCTTTTACCATATTCAAAACCTGGCTGGGGATGACTGTGAGCAACCTGATGTAAAATGGCCAAATTTTGAGAGGGGAGTTGGACCACAAGACATTTAAAATCCTTTCCAGCTTAGATTACCCTATGACTCTATTTTATAATTCCTTGAAGTGAAAAAGAAGTGTTTAATATTATTTTTCTTATCTTTAAACTTCAGATAATAAGCTAACAAGGGAGGGGAAGTAGTGCATGCAAATGTGCTTCAGTGTTTTTTCTGTTGTCCATCTGTTCTATTCCTTCTGCAGAAAGGTCAATGGGACAAAGGGTGGAGCAGCTTTCCCTGCATTTTTCTTCAGTGCTTATAATCCTTTCTGTGCCTCAGCACTGAATACATCATGACTGTACTCAGCTAAAAAGGTCTCTGAAGTACCAAGGACAGTCTTTTCATTTATCTACTGTACTCTGGCTCCAAGATGCTCTTTAGTGTGATATTTAAAGTACATCATTATTTCTAGTTTCAGAACAATTCATCTTCTCTTTCTATCCAACATGCTTTATCCTCCTCCCATTTTCTTCTGGATTTCAACCTGTTCCCCTTTCTATCCTAGCTAAAGTCTCTTCTTAATTTTATCATCCTTTGATTTTAAAGTAGTTCTGTAACGGAATTATTCCATGTTCTCTTAGTGGCTTTGTCTTAGTTTCTTCCAGCTTAACCATGCCTTATTGTCTTCTCTTACAGTTAGTATGATCTCATCCATTTATAACTACTAGAGAGGTTTGGTGTGTATAATCTCAGCCAAGCTGGAGAACCTTCTCATTTGATGCATTCCCCCTACTTTTAATAGATATATTTTAATATCCCAACAGAGGAGGACTTTTTTTTTTTTTTTTTTTTTAATTTATTAAAGACCGTTTCAAGCAGGCTGAAAAGTTCTATCCACTTATCCTTTATCTGAGTGCAGATTTTTATGTTGTGTACTCTGCAAGCAAGTATTCATTTTAACATACAACAAACTGATGTTGGTGCCATATCGTGTTCAAAGCTAAATAAAAGCTTGGTGCATTATTTGCAGTTGAATGTCTGTCTGCTATATTCATTGGAGCATTCTTGGTGTTGCCAATAGTCCTTGTAAAACAGAAAGAAATGGGGTAAGAATAAACAGTTTTATGTGCAGATTCGCTCCCAGTGTTTTTTGTTATTAGAAAAAGAGAAAAAGATGGTCTTATAGAAGACAGGAAAGAACAAAAATTAAAGCATCTAGAGAAAAAGCAACTTCTAAAATATGTAATCAACAATACATGATAATGAATCACTGTATCTGGATAATAAGATATCTCTATTGTGGCAACAATGACAACCCACTGTTGTGGCTTCCCGAGAAAACTTCAATGAGCTGCATTATTAACTGTATTTAAGGTGGTTTACTCAAGTTTGTAGTAATAAAAATATACCTAATTTTAGGTTTGTTTGCAGACAGTTTTAGATAGTTCATCAAATAATAGGATAAGAGTTGTTGAAAAATAGTACTTTGACATTTACATAGTTTTACTTCTCCTTTTTTATTTAGGAACATATATTGTAATTTTAAAATATGAACTAGACAATCATACAGAATAATAAAGCTAGTTCTTCCATGTTAACCTTTTTTGTCAGGGTCCCGAGGGGGCCTCATGCAGGAAAGCAATGCAGAAGATACAGTTCTGACTGGGAGCCAAGAGAATTACAGTGGGGAGCTATGAGACACACATATTACGTTCGTCATAAGACAGAACTGTGATTTACATTTGAAGAAAGAAAAAAAAATGGTTACAGGATGAAATGAGCAGTCATACAGTACAGATTTAGGAACATTTGGATTGTGTCTTCATTCAAATACTCCTGACAAGTGTGTATAGCTGAATTTCTTGCTGCTGGGTAACCCGATTCACAGATGTGAATGGAAGTGTATTAGAATTAAATTAATCATAACTGAGAATGAAGCAGATTTTAAAGTGTTTGTGTTTTCACAGGAGCAAACTGTTAAGCTATGTTGAAGACTGTGACAATGACAAAATCACTTCTGGCAAAGACACATGAGAATATTTTCTAATATACCATTAAAACTCTCCTGCCCCCTTTAAACCAAATGGTTGTTCACCTGAGTTATTAGCTCTGTAAAGAAGTTGCACTATACAGGCTTACCTTGTCTGAATATTTGATGAGAGAGGCTGATGGGTCTTAGCACAGGTTACTGTGTTCAGCGATTTGCATGCCGTAAGTTCTCATCTCAACAAGGAAATCAAGCCCATTTTTCACTGTCATTTTCTTTACTCTGTGCTCTAACCCTCTGAAAGCATCTCCCCCCAGTGCAACTCATACCAACCACTCACATCGTAATTATCTGAGAAGCCAAAAGCCCAGTGATTTATTGGCTTTATTCTAGCTGGGATAAAATGTAAATCTGGATAATAGCTGTCATTTTCAGGTTCAGAGCTGGGACCGTGAGATAGAGATTGATTTTTAACTCTCAATTTCCTTAGCTCAGAACATTATGCAGTGTTTCATTTCAGCTTTTGCTGAATCTCTGTCACTGCAGACACAACAACATCTGACCACATCAAGGTGTCTAACCTCTTTTAAAATTTTTTTGTTCTGGCATCTCCAAGAAATTCCTTATCAAAACCATTTTTCATTTGGGACTGAATGTTCTCAAGACTAGACAATATAGATTAATTTTTTTTTTTTTTTTTTTTTTTCTTTTTTCCCTCCTTTCCTCTCACCACCCCCTGGCACTGAATATTTGAAAGGGCAACCAGTAGATCATAGCATTGGTCCATGAAGTCATCCACAAAAGCTGGAAAGCTGAGGAATATTAACACAGCTGATGATCTCTTGTCTTTACTTCAGTATTTGTTTTAATGTTTGTGCAGGTTTATGCGTGATAATCTTCTCAGTTCATGGTGGAAACCATTTTTCTGTTTTACTACATATTAAACAGACTTCATAATGCCATACTCTTTTAGTCTGTATTACAATTGCCAATATAAAATACAGAGGTCTATAGGTTGACATGCTTTCTTTGCAATAGTGTATTATCTGAATTGGATTTCATGTAAATGGTCGGCAGCATGGAAGAAAGAAGCTATTAATGCTTTTGTGTTATATTGGTATCAATTATCTTTTCTAGATTAGAGGTGTCAGATAATTAACCCTACCGGTCTTTTTATCTGAAGCAAAATTGACCAGAAAACAATAATAAGGTCTCTCTATAAGCATACATCTATGAGCAATAAAGCAAATATTTCTAAAATGGCATAGAAAATGTACAGTGCTCAAAAGATTATTGTAATCTTCATAGTTTATGACAAGTCCTTGTTTTCCTTGAATGAGAGTGGAGACTGAATTTAATTCTTCCAAAAGGAGTTCCCTGATGACAGGACAGCTGTATCACAGACTATTTTATTTTGTTAAAACATTTATGTTCATGGAACTAGTGAGAAACTGACCTTGCAACAATGCTTAAAGATGAGAAATAACCGCTGATATTATCCACCTACAAATATTCAAAATCTGTGATTTCCTGCAACAAATACAAAAATGAAGCTACTCTTATTTTCATTTGGTTTAAAGAAAGAGAATAAAACCAAAACGACAGGGATTAGGTGAAAAGTGAAAGAAGTTACAGAAATCTGAAAACAAACATACGTTTGCACTAATAATTAATGCAGAAAGCAGATTTTGAAAATGAGCTTCAGTGAATGTGAACATGAAACATCTTTGTATAGATAATAGAAAATGTTCCTATTTTTTTCATAAGTATTTTACATTAAATGTAAACTTTACATAATAATGTGATATCTGGCCATGTTTTATGAAAGGAGCAAAGCAGAGCATTTGTGTAAAATAAAAATAAACAACCTTCCACAAATACCAAATCAGAGTATATTACCTATTTAGTAGAATTTGTAACTGACAAAAAGAATTTTTCATAATTAAAGTTTCCTGGTCTCTACTGACATATGCTACATATACATGAACAGTCAAAATATATTAAATCCTCCTTCCTTTAAACCTCCCCATCCTATTCCTGAATATCTCCATATTGCATTATGTAGTGAAAATAACTGCTCCTGACAAGAAATCTGTGCAGTCAACAGTATTCTAGCTGTTACCAATTCTTTGATGAAAGCGTACATGTTTAAAATACAAATAGTATTTCTTTAGGCTTGCAAAACAGGAATATTTCTTACATAGAAGCAGATCAGCTCTCCTTTTAAAGTAGTAGTTCATTTAGTTTATCTCCAAAATACCTTTTTAAAAAAAAAATAAAGTCCATTTGTGTTCCATTTTGAATGTAGTCAGGTAAACAACACAGTTATAATACGGTAACAATATTAATTATTTTATTCACCACTTACTACTAGATGCAATTGATCTGATAGTTACAAGGGGAATTGCTATTGTTTAAATCTGATATCATGTTTATACCAAATGATGAAGTGAACATTAGCAGAAGTCAGATTAGAAGAAATTCTTTCCATTTTCGTAGTGTGTGCCTTGATATGTCACAGTGACCATTTAATGCTGTTCATAGACACGCTGAGTTCCTCCTAGATGCATCTGAATTTGGTAACTTTTTTATTTTAGATGAAGCAGTTCTAGAGCAATTCATGTTCACCAACTGCAGAAAATTTGAGAAAAAATAGCTTTCCCTGCCAAGTACTTTTTGTCTAGGTTGCTTTTTTGTTTTTAGAAGCTCATTATGTGCAAGGTAATAAAAAGTAATATTTTGTTAGGGTAGGGAATCCCTGTTTGATTAGCCCTTTGCAACATAATGAATATTTTATAAGTGGCTTCAGTTCTGAGTATTCGCTCCACTCTTTTGAATCAAAGTTTTACCTTTGAAGACTGATGTCAAGTCTTCATGACTTTTCTTAAGGGTAATCTTTGATCTTATTGAAAAGTAGGTTAAGCTATAATATTCTTAATGTCTTTGTGGAAGCCGAGAATGCCATGTATGATTTCTGTGGTGATACTCACAGTCCTCTACACATAGCTATTTAGGCCATAAGACATAAAATAAAATAGATTTTGGAAGCTGACATCATCAACATTTCTATACAGTTTCAACTGATTGCATCTGTGGGCAGATACGTTTTTGTCATTGAGCAAATTCATTTCTTTCATACATATATTTAGCTCTCTAGGTCTTAAAAAAATCTAGTTTTCAAACATAGCTTGAGCATTTCAATTGCAAATGTAGATAAACAGATGCGATAGAAAGACTCTGGATAAGGTTTTCTGAACATATTTTTGGGGAGAATTTGCAAGATTTCAGTCCCTTTCATTAATTTGTTTGGTGCATTACTTGACTTCAATCATACTTAACAAACCTTGGGTATAATCTATCATGTTTTTGAAGTGCTTCCTAGTCACAGAGTTATATCAATTTATTTTTCTTAAGAACACCTCCATACATAAATTAGAACAATCTGTTTCAAGCTTACAATCTCAGTTTTTTGTTGGTTTTATTTAATTTTTTTGTTGTTATTGATAAAACAAGATAGGAATCAGTATTGCCTGAAGTTTCACATATTATGTTTAGATACTTTTGCTAATCTCATCCTTTTATTTCTCCCTAATGATGAATTAAAGTTAATTAGGTGATTTCAATAAACAGTATTATTTAAATCAATAGACATATGGGTATCTTAATTATTATTAACATAGACTTTGAATGACTGTGTTGTGTCCTAATGATTCTTTGAGTCTGATTTAACAGAACTGCCATAGTTCACCAAAAAAAAGTTTACCAAAAGTCTCAGCAGCACAGTAGTAATTCTTTGCTTGTTCAAAGTACAAATAATTATATGATAGAAGTTAGGGAAATTAGGATTATATCAATCTCTCAATTTCTTTGTCATTTCAGGATTGTGTGTTCTCTGTACCTAATACACTACCAATGAACAAATACAGATCAGAGGAAACAATACACATCTCTGGGGCAACAGTGGTCAGGTGTGGATACAAATCACATCTCCAAACTGAATGTTTGTTCTAAACTGAAAAAATAAATAAATAATCAAAATCAAAGAATATAATTATTTTCAGCATGCTACTTTGTGTCAGACTAAGTGTAAAGGGTCAAATATTATCTTAAAGGTGAAATGACATGAAAGATTTTGTTGAAGCTAATGGCAAAACTCAGAATGAATCCTGTAAGATTATACTGCATGTGAATAAAATTCTGAGGGGAAGAAAGAAAAATAGGAATCTGAATTGTTCCTTTGATAACCTTTGTGAATGATATATTTTAGCCTGAAGAGTGAACTTAAACAGAAGAGTTAGCAAAAACTAATACACTAGATGTATTTTTCTGACTCCTGCTTTCCCTTAGTAGAAGCTCGACTTGTAAAATTACTTTTAGTTTATGAAATATTTAGTCTATTTATATTTCTTCTTATGATGATTTAGAATAAACCAAAATCTTACAAACTAATGTTTTCCCAATAAATTACCTTGTGCTGGAAAATTTCCATTGGATGGAAACCAATTTCACAAATACTGAGAGAGAAAAAGAGTAAGTGAATCTACTGATAACCCTGACAGATTTATTTATGGATAACTGTATTCTGTCTGATCTGGGAACATGAAGAAGGATTTCTCAAAATTTGTTCATTACTTTTAGAATTCTTTCTCTGGAAAATCTCTTAATTTCATAAAATAAAAATAAAACAAGGTCTATTAACATATGAAGCATTTCAAGTGCAAAACAATTGTTAAATCAGCGTTTATACGAGTGAAGCAAAGAGAATCAAAATGTTTTATTCATCAATGCATGTAATTTTCTTGTCCTCCCCCAAAACTCTACTAACTTAACATAAATAACATAAAAAAAAGTCAATAACAATTTCCAAACTTGGAAGTTGAATTTCCAGTGCTAAATATTCACTCTAAATATCTGGCAAAACTGGACTAGAACTTGATATGTACATATCTAACACTGTTTGAAGTGAAAAGTGTGACCATTAGGGCCCTTCATGACTGTTTGAAATAAGAACTTTCAATAAAACAAAAACATACATGTTACAAAAGTGTGTTAAGCTTTCACCTTGGAAGTTGAAATTCAATTTTCTCAATTTGATCATTTTTATATACGGCCATTATAAACCCATTGTATGATTAATTATAACAAATTAGCATTGTGGTGTGTTTTTTGTTGGGGGGGTGTTAAAATATATATATATGGAAGAAACAACTAGTATTACATAGAAGACAAAAGAGATGTTCTCCACCTTACTGAACCCATTCTTCTGTGCAGTCTAACACCATAGGGGATTCTATATTTTATGTGGGATGCTCTTACTGAGGTCAAAGAGTAGTTGATGGAATTTGTCATGATTGTAGAGCAAAAAAATGTGGGTTTCAGCAAAAGTTACATATTTTCTTCACGCTGTTCTTAGACACCATTTGACATACTTTGAACATTTTTAAATAAAGTATTTACTTGTGATACAAAATTAATAGAAGAATAAAAAAGAAATATGTGTATAATATAAACAAATCTGGAAGTTAGATGTTTTTATTAATAGTAGCATCAACACATGATAAAAGTGGTTCTTATGAGTAGTCAACCACATCGCATGATGCAGGACAAGCAGAGGACTGTTTTAGAGCTTCCATATCTTTGTCTGGGAAATCTTGTGAAGAGGTGCATTATATGTTGTAAATGGCATGCACTACTGAGGTAGTGCAGAACTAATTCAACGAACACTCAGTAGGTTCTAAATGATCCTGGCAGATTCAGAGAGCTAGTGCTGCAGAAATGTTTTAGATATGACCCTCAGATCTCATACTTCTTTTCCCCACATCAGTGTATGTTATATATAGATTTCTTACCCAATGACTTTAGTTCTGATCTTCTGGGTTGAAAAACACGAGTTTATATCATATGCTGAGGGGATTCTTACCCTGCTGCTGATGTACCCTGCTTTCATTTTCATTACTAAAAGGTACAAGGTACAAAGAATCTCTGCACCTTCATTTGAAATGGACAAAAGCTGTGGGAGACTGCAGTTGTCACAAACAGAAACAAAAGGAAGGTTCAGTAATTGGCAAGTTGACAAGAGCAAGCTGGACAGAAAGGACTGGTCCTTGAAGAATCAGCAAAGAAAGAGTTGAGGACATAAAGAGCCTTGACCTAAGCTAAAGATACATCCAAGAAATGGGCCAGAGTAACAAGAAGAATAAATTGATTATAAAACATGTCATCCAAGAAAAGGGAAACTGGAAGAAATAAAAAAAAAAAATGACAGTTTTCTGTAGTTCACGCTGAACATTGGTAAATAGCCATGAGAAGATTCCTGAAGAACAGGGTGTTTCTAAAAGATGGACCCAATGTCAAAGCAGTTGTGGGGTGTCCATCTTGTGAATGACTGAGGTTAGGGGCTGTTTGCAGGTTAGGAGAGGTATCTACAAGTATTCATTGGAAACTCTATGCCACTTCATTTCAAGTGGTAAGAGTTTCATTCATGGGTGATTTGTGGTTGCAGAGATACAGTGATTTTAAATTGGGACCATCTTTTTTGAAATGCCCTATATGATGCAATTTTTGTCCTATCTTTGTAGAACACCATTACTGGGATCAAAGTACACAAATTGTTTAAATATTATTTAAAAATATTTAAGAAAAAATAGCCTAATGTAATGTTTAACATAATAGAATAAAATAAAATAGCATATGTTTTCATTAATATGCCTGAACAGAAAAAAATAATCCATGAGCCAAGTTTTCTTTTCCACTGAAATCCTCTCAGCTCCAAGACTGAAGAAACTGTCCGAACCCATTGCAGAATTGACAAAAAATAAAGTGGCATCCTTGAGGCAGTCTAATGTAGTTGGTGGTGATCAGAGAGGTAAGTGTAAGTGCTTCTTTCTGTTGTTTTTTCTTGAAGTCATAGGATGAAGGCAACATCTGACATTGCTATAATTTTTCTCCAAGAGTGGTAGTGTGCAGGGTAAGTTCACTGTTGAAACGCATTTTTATTAATAATTATAAAATAATTTTCTTGATCTACAAGGAAGCAAGCAAGCAAACCACTCCTATTCATTTAAATTACCTTAACACCACCCCAGTATCCTTATGGAATTGTTTGCTACATTCACATATCTTATATTTTAGAGTTTTTCAGATTAATTGCAGAATCATAGAGTCACAGAATGATTCAGTTTGGAAGGTATCAGCCACTCCTTCCAGTTTTGTGTCATCAGCAGCTTTGCTGAGGGTACACTCTGCTCCACTATCCGGATAATTAATGAAGATGTTAAAAAGGATTAGACCCAGTATTGGCTCCTGTGGTACACCACAGTTAGTGGCCTCACACTAAACTTCATCACATTGATCACTACCCTCTGAGTTGGGGGGGTGCAGTTCATTTTCAACCCACTTCAATGTCTGCTCATCCAGTCTGTGCATCAAGAGCTTGTTTATGAGTATCTTACAGGAGACAGTGTTGAGGACTTACTAAAATAATAGAATCATAGAACGGTTTGGTTTGGAAGGAACCTTAAAGTTCATATGATCTCCATCCCTGTGGAAGGGACAGCTTCCACTGGACCAGGTTGCTCAACACCCCATTCATCCTGGCCTTGAACACTTCAAGGGATAATGCATTCAAAAGTTCTCTGGGCAACTTGTTCCAGTGCCTCACCACCCTCATGGTGAAGAATTTTTCTTATATGTAATCTAAATATACACTCTTTCAGTTTAAAACCATTACCCCTCGTGCTGTCACTACATGCCTGTGCAAAAAGTCTTTGGCCATTTTTCTTGTAAGGTGCTGGAAGGCTGCTATAAAGTCTCTCCAGAGCCTTCTTCAGTCTGAACAACCTCAACTCTCTCAGTCTTCATATGAGAGGTGCTCCAGCCCTCTGATCATCTTCATGGCCCTGCTCTGGACTGGCTCCAACAGGTTCCTGGCCTTCTTATGCTGAGGGCCCCAGAGCTGAAAGCAGTACACCAGGTGGGATTTCATGAGAGTGAACTAGAGGGGGAGAATCACCTTCTTCAACCTTCTGACCACATTTCTTTTCATGCAGTCCAGGATACAGCTGGCTTTCTGGCCTGCAAGCTTACACTGCCAGCTCATGTTGAGATTCTCATCAACCAACATCTCCAAGTCCTTCTCCTCAGGACTGCCCAGCCTGTATTTTTGCTTGGTATTGTCCCAACCTTTCACTTGGCTTTGTTGAAATTCATGAGGTTCGCATGAGCTGTCTCTCAAGCCTATCAAGGTTCCTCTGGATGGCATCCCATGATCTTCCCCAAAAGCTTCCATGTTTTCTGTTAACCCTCTTCCCCCCACTTCTCACTCCATGGCTGAGTCCATGATCAATTACATATTAAGAACTGGGTTCTACTCCTGTTACGCTAACTATGACTTACATCAAGTTCAACTTGTTATCTTTGAAATTCTGTCCTTGTGGAGGTGTTGATCAAGTCTCACATTTAATGGGAAGTAGTATTTGAAATACTTGTATGTCTAAGAAAAAATATCTGAGAATTGGTGCAATTTTTCACTAACAGTTTTTGGGATACTTCTGTAAAACATTCTTTTTGTCTGCCATTCTGTTATCTTATCTGAGCTTTCCCATAATCTCTGGACAGCTCAAAGTAAATATGTATCTTTGCAAGTACCATGGATGTACAAGGGTCTGTAGCACTCTGTATTCTATTTTTCTAACTTGGTAAAGTAATCACACCATATCAACCCAGAATCTGACACAATGTGACACGAAAGCCCAGGTTAACACAATAAATAACTATAGTTGAGCTTCCATGCTTTGTTGGTATTCCATTAGTAATCCTGCCATTTGTAAAGTAAAACCTGCTGGTCAACAATCAAAGGAAAATATGTTTAATAAGCTGCTGATAACTACTAATCTTCTACAAATATTTTAAATGTATAGTTTGTTGCTCTGTTTAAAAAAAAGATTGAGTCACATATCTGTATAGGTGTCAGTGAATGTAACCAATACAAATACACTGTTAAACCTTATTTTCACAGGTTCCAATTGATAGCTAGTTTACTCACTGGAGACATAGAATTGTTTTAACCCATTCTCAGAATATCAACTCTGTGTTTCTCGCAGTGTCCAAGGTTTTTTTTAATTAGCGTATATATGTATTAAAAACATCCATTTCCTCTCCGATATTTCTTGATTTATTATGACTTAAAAAATTAGAGGAAGTATGACTTGTTATTGAAAAATATATTAATTAAAAAAAAAATCAACAAAAAACAAAACAAAAAAAACCCCTGTCCTTGCTATAAAGAATGCATATTTTGCATTGACTCAGTATTCAATGTATTCTTAGCCTGTTTTGTATTCATTAAATCATAGTAGGTTTACTTACTGTTATTGCAAAATAGACTTTAATCCAACAGATTCTCCCAGTTGTCCATACTGGCCTGTGTTGTCACTTCACAAACAGAGCCTCTGGCAATACAAGTGGTAAAATTAATTGTGCTCAAAGGCAAAGTATACTTAAGCTATATTTATAGTTTCTCAGTGAGTAAATATCATCTTTTTAGTAAGCCAGTTTGTAGTGCCAGTATCAACATAAACCATAATTTAGCTCTATTTAAATCCAAGATCTTTTAAGTATTCTAGAGAACATATTTTGTGGTTAGTGAATTTGATGATGGACATTCTTCTGCCAGTAACTATGACTCATGATATTGTTTTACACTCTAAGACAGAAGATCATGAGATAAAATAAATAAAACTGATTATTGAGAAACTCAATAGTGAGGAAACTTAGAAATGGCTCTAGAAGGGAAGTTGAAGCCCTGAAGAAGGGAAACTCTTTGATTCTAGAAATTTTCCTGCATGATTCATTCTTGAGCAAGTTCACAGCCTGAAATCAGCTCTTTATGAAGACTTTTTCTTAAGAGCAAAACTTAAACAATTAACTGCGAAGTGTAGCCAGAAAAAGTAATATTTCTGATAGAAAACAGAATGTATTTGTCATGAAAGCACCCCAAAAATCTGTTTAGGTAGGTGAAAAGTTCCAAACAGATTTTATTCTAATCAGTATTGTTTAGCAGAGATTTTATGGGCTTTCCATTAACGAAAAAACTTGTTTCAAATGTTTAAGTACAATTCACTACTCCTAAGGATAGCCTATCAGCACTTTTTCCTATGATTATAGGACAATTACCAGTCAGATATGTTTAAATGCATTTCACGAAGAGATATATCTAAAATTATCCTTAAGAGACTGAGACCTAAATTTTTTTTTTTTCTAAAATATTAGTGGTGAATACTGTGGCAAATGTACCCTGTGTCGTTGCACTTCCTCCCCGCCCCATTTCCCAGCACACACAGACTTGAAAACATCAGGAACTTCTAGGCCAATGGACCATTATCTATATGCTCCTTGGTTGATAGACAAGGTTCTTGACCAATTAAATGCCTTGGCTCAGAAAAGTTTCTAGACCGCTACCTTAAATGACCAGATCAGATTCAACTAGGGTATAAATGGAGCCTGCCAGAGATCCCCTTTGACTTGGTCTTTCTCAGAACTGTGGGTCTGCAGTTGAGGACTCTTCTCCTTAGATCCAGGACATCATCTAAGGAAATTTCCTCGAGGTCTGAGGCACCTTGCCATATCAGTGAGTGATTTATATCTTCTGGGTACCTTGAGACTTCTCACTTCTATGAATGTATAAATGTGCATTATACCATTTTTGGGATCCCTTAAGTCAAAATCAGCTGTGAAGTAATTGAATACCTGGCTGATATCCTAATCTGTGTTTTATAATGTTGTTGCAGTGCTGAATTATTTTGGATAAGCCATGTTTCTAGTTAGTTCTCTGCTAAATTATTCTGTTTAAAATAAAGTCTGTTTGGAACTTATCACCTGCCTATTTTTTTTTTTTCTAAGACCCAAAAGCTACCATAACAAACAGATAATTATTTTATTTTAAAAGTCCATCTACTCAAGTACTAATTCCTGCAGTGTGTAAGTTTTTTGCAGTTCCAGTCACCTCCAGGATAATATCAGGTGCATTGGACTGGTCATGTGTATGCTTCCCTTATTCTTAAAAGCATCATATAAACTTAATTGAAACCAGACATATATTTACAGTAGAAAATACCTCTGAAAAGTTCAGGTCCAAACCAAGAAAAACTATAGTTCACATGCTGAAAACATTGTAACTAATTTTATGAAAGTAGAAAATGACATTTCTTTCTTCACAAAAATTATTTCTTCTCTGTAATACTATAATCTGCCTTTCACATAAAACAGTTCTGCCTCTGGTCTTACATTTCCTGGAGGCAGCTGATTCCCTTCACATGTCTTTTTAACAGATGATTACAATCAGAGTCCTGTGTAATTCAGTAGCTGTTTTCAAAGAAGAAAGCTTAATCTAATAACTTCTTATTAAATTCTTAGTTCCTGTAGGAGTGCTTTTGAAGGATATTCAAGGTAAATCATTACATTTTGGAATGAAGCTTCTGGTTACCGTCATCTTTCCTAATGAAAATTTATTTCAACGTAGCAGTAGATTCACTATTTGTTACATTTTGATGTTTTCTGAATGTGAGAATTTGTGAGTGTGTATTAAATTCTCAGCAGAGCCTACATGACCTAAATCAAATTACTTTCTTTCATTAATCAAAAGATTAACTCCTTACTGCCCTTATATTACCTTTTAGAAGAGGAGAATGTATAAATGTGCTACAGTTGTTTAGTACATCGGTGAACTGTGAAAAGGACATTTTCCTAGAAATTAATATATACTTACACCTTAATATTTAGAAAAAAAAAAGAAAAGTTTCTCAAAGTTTCTTATTAGATACACAAACTCTCTTTACATAAAAAGATACAATGTCAAAGTTTCCATGAGGAAATAGCTCTCTAGGAGCTAGGAACTGTACTTGCAGAAAGAATTCATAATTGTATCATGCCATTTATAATCAGAATAGGCAGATAGGCCAAGAATGAAAGAATGAAACCCTAATCATAAGAAAGCATTTTTCATAAATGAAACACTTGTTGACTTGATGAAGTCCCAGGGACAATGAGATAGCTGGTTTTGGATCTTTCAGGAAATTCTAAAATTATGAGAACTGGTTTTGATTTTAAAATATTTACATTTGTCTTCTGTCCTTCTTTCCTTTCTTCCTTTCATCCCCAAATTTTCACTATGAAATAAGAGTGATTGACAGCAAGAAGTCAGGACCAAACACCTCTGAGAGTCACTAATGGGCTGGAAGTCTTGGGTTGAGGCAGCTGCACCCTCCCAGGTAAGGAACCAGACAGCTCCAAAGTTTTCAGAACTCGACACTGTAGCTTTCTGCTGCAAAATGACACCTTTTATCCATGGCTCCTAGTGAGCTTCTACAGAGCTTTGTGTGTCCATGAAATAGCACCAGCCCTGTGACCAGTGCTTTCCCCAGCCTGATCTGGAGAACTACTGTCTCCTCACCTTGCCTCCTGAATATGCAGTCCACAGGAGCTCCTTGCAGCTGTGGACTTTCAAACATTGGTGTACTTCTACAACTGCCCTGCAACCACTGGGTTTGAAACTGATATTTCTCAGTGGCCTTGAGTAATCACAGCAAACATTGCCAGAAACGTGAAATTTTGTCATTAGAAGGCTGTTTGAAGAAGTATGTTTCCATGAGACTTTCATTTTTATTTCTACTAAAACAACAACACCGTCCCATCCACTGCCCCCTGAACCCCCCAGAAAAACAAGCAAACTAACAAGAAAACACCTAACAAGGAAATAAAGTACCTGCTGCAAGTCTCATAATCATCTGTACCTGAACAGCCTGTGTCAGATAGAGGACTTGGATCTGACGTTGTAAGATCTAACTCCGTGCTTTCAGTATAAGGATGTTGCTCCCTTCTGATGGACATTAAACAAACAGAAAATGCCCAAGAGGAAGAGTTATTGAGGTACTGAGAGTTAGTTGATGCTGACCGTCCCTACTTCTCCAGCCCTCCCTCTTTCAGGCCACCTTGACTTGAAGACAAAAAGAGTAATCAGCACAAAATTCTGATTTCATGGCAAATGCTATTCCAGTTAGGACTCATGGTCTAATTCATAGGTCAGAAATTATATATTTTTGTGTTCATTACCCCTTCAGGTGAGCTTTTACTGGCTGCATGGGGAAAGGATGCTATTGGTATCTGCAGAGAGGTACTTCTCAAAGCTGTGGGCATTGGCTCTTCAGTCCTGTGGCTGCTGTTTCATGTCTCTGAACTGCCAAGTGTCAAGTACACCATGGAGTACCAGAGCAGGTGTCCCTGGATAAACTTACCCTCCAGAAAAAAGGTGTCATTGTATCAGACACATAACTTTAAACGTGACAAAACCAAATTTTATTGCCCTTGTAATTATTTTTCCAAATGCTTTAAAGTCAAGTACATTTTTAGCGTTCAACTACTTATCTTTGTTATCTATTTAAGTACTTTGATGACCTTTAATCGTGAAGGATATACATAGACTGATTGACTATTTAGTGTATAATGCTTGTAAACAAGCTGCCATTTCACTTCAAAATGCAATCAAAAAGGAAAACAGGTCACGTAAATTTACTTTTAATCATCATTTTTAAATTTGAGTTTCATAATTTGAAAAATGTGAAGAACAATTTCTGCCATATTTTACATGAAATAGGGAAAGGTAGACTAATATTTTAAAACACAGGCTGTGTACCTGATCAAGCCATAACTTTTCAGGAAAAAAGATTATGCTTTTAGACCTAAATTGTCTTTAACCATGCTAAGATTGATAGGTTACATTTGCTCTGTCATCACTGTAGCAGACCTTGATAAAACCAATGCTTGCTGTAAAACCACAGTTGTAGAGACCACACAGTGGGTTACAAAAATTTCCAATAATTTGTGAACCTCCTTGGTCAGTTAAATCAGTGTGCTGAGGTCTGCATTGCCATGACTTCACTCGATTTTCCGGCTTTATGTACACAAGCATGAGAGGGTAAACTCTGGTATGGCCTTCACTGTCTTTCAGGACCTGCAGCTTACAGTTACTGGACTGACAGGAGCATGTAATAGCTTCTTTGTTTGGGGAAAAAAAATAAAAAAAATAAATCCTTTTAATCCATAATAATGATCTGTTATGTTCTGGTGTCTGAGCCGGTGGGGGAAAAAAATCACAAAAATACCATACATAACAGCACTCTGGGATGATTGACATTTGTATATGCATGCTGTTTTTCCTGATGTATGATCTATCTTTAACTGACATGAGCTGCTGTGCTGTCTTGCTTTGGGACTGGTTGTCTGATCTCAGGTATCATTGTGCTGAATCCAGGAATGGAGTTACATCAGGTAAACAGAAAATGAAGGAAATCTTTAAAGAAAGACGACGTGTATCTCTTTTCAGATTTCTTATTCTTGCCTGCTTTATGCTTTTTCTCCTTATATATCTCTTTGAAGGACTGGTCCTTTATTAATTTGTATTAGAAGCCCCATTATAAATAAGATAGATGCATGCTTTCTTTCAATACTTTTTTTTTTCCCCCAAATAAAATCATATCTGTTTTAGTGGGTTGTTTTATTTTGTTTTGATTTGTTTTCTGGAAAAAGGGTGTCATTGCCTCAGATTAAAAGTTAAGTGTCTTCTCCTTTCTCAAGCTGTGGTGGTTGCAACCCCTCCTGGGTCACTCTGTTACCTGGCTACCAGGGTGTCAGACACAATTTGAGGAACACAATTCCCCTTGTGCAAGTGCAGTGAGATAGAGCACTGAGGCTCTCCTCTGTGTTCTGTAGCCCTGTCAAGAAAAATTCTCCATTGTAGAAGTGCAGTGATGTTGGAGAAACTGAGGCACAAATGCAGTGAGTCAAGACAAGAAGGCACAACCTCTGTGCTCTTGGAGCTCTTGCCTCATGGGAATAGATGCCCTTTCTGCCTGGGAAAGGTAGTGACCTCAGTCACTTTTGACACTTTGGTACGCCTGCTACCTGGGACTCAGCCTAGGTGAAATGATACCAGAACTGTATGACCTCAAAAGTTCTGGATGTTGCCAGAATATTACCTCATCCTAAGAGTGGTTACAGGGGAAAATACTGACTAGAGTCAACCATCTCGTGACCCTATAAATAGCGATCCTAAAGTGGGGCCCTTTGAACTCTACTGGGTTGCAGTGGCTGTGAGTCAGTATCTCCCTGTGAGGTGGGATGCCCCTCAGAGGTGTCTCATGACAAACTGATACTGTGAAGCTGTAGGCAAAGACAGATTTTTTTTGAGTTTCAACAAATCACCTGTTGATGAATGCTGATGCATTAAAATGAGTAATTCACTTAACTTGAGAGGGAAATTTTATAGGTATACATCAACATATATTCCACATACATTTGCACAAAGCTATAGGTTAGTCTGTGAAGGTATTCAAATATCCACAGATTAATGCACCTGAGTACATGTATGTTTACAGATTTGTGTATAAGCTTTTAGTTGTTTACCTCTGTGTGTGTGTCTATATGTAAGTGATTCAATTTTCCCTTTTATAAGTACAGTGTGACCCTTGACATCATCAAATTTGTAATCAAGTCACTGTTTTAATTATAACAAATCATGTTGAATTATTTTAAATCATTTTGTTAATCAGCTGTTTATTACGTGTTATTGGAAATCATATATTAAACTTGTGATCTAGCTTAATAAACCCCAAATCAGTGCTAGATTGAAGTTGTCTAACACTAACTTCTGCAACACAAGCTAAAAGCCAGTGATCAAAGATATTCCTAACTTGCTGAATAACAGTTTACATTAGTTCTTAACAGTATGCTTTGTGTGCTAATAAAACATGTTTTCTGACACATTTGTCAAACTGTACCTGAATTACAGCTCCAACCTGCAGACACAGAGAGAGTGCATCCCATTTCAGAACTGATGTGCAGTGGCTGAAGGTTTGATTTGTTTTCTGAGAAGACAATAAAAAGTCTGCTGATGTCAGTTATGGAAGGATAGAAATCTCTGGAAATTCATTATTTGGGCATTAACCACTGAAAGCCTTAAAGTAACAAAGCTACATTATGAAGAGAAGGAGAAAAATATATTGTTCTGCCATGACTGTGTGGAGAAAATACATGAAGAGACTTAAGGGGGAGTGCAATACGATTAAATAAATGGCATGAGTGTTTAAAATACTATTCAGGGAAGACAATGGTTTTTAAAAATTAGTTTTCTGTATTTTCATGAATTTGAATAACAAGAGGAACATACATAATTCTCACCTTCTACTTAGCATTTTGAAAAAGCTCTAAAGAACCCCCTCCTCTGTTTCAATTATATATTATATCATAGGGTTCCAGATATGACTACATGTAAATAGATTAGCCCTTTTACATAAAACCCACAGCTGCCCAGACATTTTCATAACTGTCACTGTTGCATCTACTTTTGATTGTGTTATCTTAGTAAATTAATGAAGGCAGACACTCAGACAGATACAGAGTTAGTCATGAGCAGCAATGATGTTGAATTCTTCTGTAGGCGAGGGTTAATTCACTGCTGCTGGAGCAAGAAGATGACAAGGTAACAGGGCCTTGAATCTGAGTTATAATTGCCTCCTGAGGCTGAGCATGATACGATTGTGTTCATCTTCCTCCATCAGATTGTCAAAAGGAAGAGGAAAATAGTTAAAACTTCTCCTTTAAGAGGACTGGTCCTAAGCCCTGTATAACTTGGCAACAGTTGTAAATAAAGCCACTTGACAGTTTAATATTTTTGCTGGCAATACTTTTCAGCTTTTAAAAACAGTGGAACTATAATAGCAGAGATTTACTACTTATCTGTTGTTAAAACATTTGCTCACAAAGACCTTTTGAATTTCCATTTCTTGATAAGAAAATAAAAACCTTCCCCAGAATAGAGTATAATTTTATCAGCTTGTTTCTCTGTTACCACTTTGGTGCCCTTAGCTCTCTTAGTCTTTGTTTCATTTAATTAATTTGCTGTCTTTTATATTCCTTCTGAATTCATGATGTTTGTGCAGTTGGGTTACATTTTAATTTTTATCTCAGTTTATGTTTATGTGACTTATATATCTCTAAATATGTTCATTATCTTATTGATTTTTTTTTATTATTTTTTTTTTTAGGACTGACTTGTCTAGCATGCTGAACATCAGTGTGGGCTTATGTCATGAAAAAGAGAGAAGCAAAATACTCTAAGATTAATGTATACTATGGTATATTATTATTTAAAAGGCTGAGCCATTTCAGGCAGCCATGAATCTTGCATTTCTATATTTTACATCTTTAACCCAGTCTTTTTCACAAGTGTCCCCATTCCTTTCTGGTTTAAACATTCCCTGAAAACTCCAGTCCATTTCCAAAAGAATGAGATTTGGATACTTAGCTCCTTCCTCCTTTCATTTTGCTCTCTGTGTTGAGAGATCTGGTTAAGAACATTTCATATTTACTTTTGCTTGGCCCAAAACAGTTTTTGTATTTGTCTTTCATCACACGTTTTGTGTATACTTTATTTTGCTCCCGACCTAATCAGAGTCACTAAGTAGTCTATATGGAGGAATTTGCATGCATTTCCAGCTTATACTCCAGGTTTCCACTCCAGGTTCACTGTTTCTGTTGTCACATGCAAGTTTGAGTACACTTCTTCCAGTAGTTGTTGTGTGATATTACCGTTAGTCATCTTTATACATCCTCACCCTACACATGGAAAGGGCTTTTATTTGACTCCATTACTTCCTTTAGCCCCGAAAAGGTGTTTTTCAGTTTCCTTTCCAATTGAATAATGTTTCAATGTTTATTTCCCTTCTAGGAATTACATGAGTTGAGGCATTGGTACACAGTGAGTAATATGAGATCTGTACATTATAAGAATACTTAATACATGAGCTTCAATACAGCATGTATGTGGATGCATGAGCATATTTTTAAGGAACACAGCTTACTACTGAATTAATAAAGCTCAGGATAAATGACATTACCAATAACATAAGGTTTTTAAGAATCACATATCATAATCTACCATACCAAGCTTCCTTTCATCTGCCCTGTGCCTTCTGGAGTAGTAAGTAACCTTGATATACACTGGAGATTATCTGAGTAGTTGTCCTCAGGGAGATGACTGTGTGAATGGTGGTTGCTGTAAATGAGAAGGGAGCGGAAAAGTGAAAGGAATCTTCTACTGAGGTCAGGTTTTTACCACTGCATTTGTCTCAAACAAGGTGTCATGCCATGCTGCTGTCAGACCAGACCAGGCTTCCATGAATACGTCACTATCTTGGTTGCTCTACTTCTTCCTCAAAGTTGTTTCAGCAGCAGAAGGGATACTTCCTACCAATAATGTAATATCATGAGTGCTTGACTGCTGTAGTTTCTAGCTGTTACCACAAAGGAGATGTCACTCATGTTTGGGGGTTTTGTTTTGTTTGAGGTTTTTTTGTGGTTTTGTTTTGTTTGTTTGTTTGTTTTTGTTTGTTTTGCTTTGCTTTGCTTTGTTTCGCTTTGTTTTGTTCTGTTTTGTTTTGTTTTGTTTTTCACAGCTCCTTCCTGACTGCTGCCATGCAAAAGCCTGGTACCCATTTACTGCTTACACTGCCTTGCTCAACATAGTCACTGTGTCACCCTGGCAACTGGGCAAGAATGAAGCTATCTTCTTCCAATCAGGGGAGCCTACAGGTACTGCTTAAGCATTTGCTATATGGGACAGGAACATGCACCTGCATATCTGAAGGGTAGAGCTCTCAGATACTTTGTTCAAAAATTATTGTGCTTCAACCAAAAAAGACAAACATTTAAAAAAGCAGGAAAGTCCCTCAGTGCTTAACAGGCTCACCTAATCAATACTAGTTTCTTTGTGTTCATCGACCGTTTTGTTTAAGATTTTACTTCTGCTCAGGTTGTGAGATGACAAATAAAATTTCTCCTGACAGTGACAAAACCATAGAATAACTTTTCAATTTGTGTAATATGTATTCCACAGAAATGCCACAGTCCTGATTATAGTCCACATTCACTATTACTCAGTGGTAGAAGTCCACTAGGGCACTAATGAAAATTTTATACCAGCTTAAATAGTTATTTCTGTTGTGATAACTCAGGGGGGAAAGTTAGAATTGATCTACTCTAAGTTTAGCAAATAAAAGGTCACATATTTAATCAAAGACAGCTTCCATTGTGGTCCCATTCCCATAGTTTCCTACTGATGTCAATGGAAAGACAAAAGCAACTCAGGAAGAAACTTTATCCTGTCCTAGGACAATTGTGATAAATCAGGCTCCTTTAATTACAGAGGAATCTAAGTCTAGACCAAACATATAAGATCATATTAAGATAGCTAAGTTAGGTAAAATAGATTGAATATAATGAAAAATGTGAGAGAATAGTATTTTGTATATTATTATTTACTATTTTTTATTATTTTTTCCATTTTACCTATATATTTCAATTTTATATGTTGCTATATCACAGTAATGAACTGTAATCTTAGTAACCATTCAGGGGTTGTAACTTCTGTCTCTGTAAATAAGTATTATAATTTAACAAGTTCAGTATAATTAATCAGTTTTATATGTAACACTTTAAATAAAAGAAGAAGTGCATGGTCACTGAATGTGTTCATGGATTTTAAGATAACACAAAACAGAGATTCTAGGAATATTCTATATTTCTTAATGTTAATTGATTTTGGAATAAAATCTGAAGTTCTCTTAAGGAAAAAAAAAATATAAAAGTTTCCAAGTGGACTGATATCAGTTCATCATAACACTAAAAATTTCAGCTCAATTTCCACATGTGTGTGTTAGCTGAGAACATATGTGTGTGTGATAATTAGAAATCAGAAATAATTCAGACAAAACTCAAGAAATACCAGCTTCCCTGCTTTGGTTCATCATAATATCTATGTCATGAACAGAAGAAGTATTTAAACAAATGTTCCATGGATGGTAGCTTGCAGATGGTTGGCACTATACCCTCAACATGTGATTGTTTTAAATGAGAGAAAAAACACATTCAAGATTTAAAAAGAAACAGAAAACACCAAGGTACTCAACAACTTGTTTGCCTCAGTATTTCACAGTAGAAATGGCCTTTGTGAGTCAATGCCTCTGAGATTGTCATAAAGACTGGAGCAAAAAACCCCTTACCTTTAGTGCAGAAAGACCATGTTTAGGGAACACACAAACAGATCGAACAAGCAATTCCATGACACCGGATGAGATGCACCAAAGGGCACTGAGGAAGCTGACCCATGTTATTGTGAGGCTAATCTCAACTATAATGGAAAGATCATAGTGACTGTAAGAGGTTGCTCATAACTAAAAGAACGAAATTTTACTCCTGTCTTCCAGAACTGCAAGAGTTAGGAACTGGAAAACTACAGGCATGTCAGGGACACTTCACCTGGGAAGGTGATCAAGCAAACATATGAAGAATAATAAAATTACTGTGATTTTTAAACAAGGAAAAACACACCTGACCAACCTGACACCCTTCGACAAGGAGATAAGTAGCTCAACGGATGAAGGGAGAGCAGTGGATGTTTTTTATGTTTACTTTAATAAGGCTTTTGATGCTGTCTGACATAACACGCTCAAAGACAAACTAATGAAACACAGGCTAAACTGTACAGTGCAGTGGATTGGAAACTGGCTTAACTGCTAGGCTTAAAGGATTGCAGTAGCACAAGGTCTATCTGGAGGTCAGAAAGAGGCTGGTACTGGGACAAATACTATTTAACATCTTCATTAGTTACCTGGATGATGGGCCCAAGCACATCCCCCAGAAATTTGCTGATGATACAAAACCGGGAGAAATATCATCTGATATGCCAGGCGTTGTGCTGTCTTTCAGAGGCAAATTAACAGGCTGGAGAAATGAGCAAACAGGAATCTCATGAAGTTCAACAAGTCACTAGTCTTCCCCTAGGGAAGAACAACCCCATGCACTTATTCATGTTGTGGGTGGATCAGCTGGAAAGGAGCTTTTTAGAGAAGGCCCTGGGGCCAACAGTATCATGGGCTGCATTATGCAGAGCATTGTCGGCAGGTTGAGGGAGCTGATACTTCCTCTCTACTCAGTCCTGGTGAGACACGTCTGGACTGCTGGGTCCAGATTTAGGCATCCCAATACCAAAGAGACATGATCATACTGGAGAAAGTCCTGCTAAGGGCCACAAAGGTGACTAAGGGGACAACTTCCATATGAGAATAGACTAAGAAAACCTGGATCATTCAGCTTCAGGAAGAGAAAGCTCAGGGGGTATCATATAAGTACTTGATGGAAAGGAGTGAAGAAGACTGGGACTCTTCTCACTAATGCTCAGTGACAGGACAAGCGGTAATGGGCACAACTAAAATACAGGAAATTCTACTTAAACACAAGAAAATATCTCTATTACTGTGAGAACTGTCAAATTGGGCCAAGTTTTCTGTGGAGCCTATGTCCTTGGAGAAAATCAAACTCCCTGAGCAACCTGCTGTATTAATTACTCCCTGAGCAACCTGCTATAGCTGATGCTGCTCTGAGCAGACTGGTTGGACTGCATGATCTCCAGAGCTTCTTTCCAGTCTCAGCTACACTGTGATTCTGTGGGATAGTAACATATGAGGCACAACAGGATCAGATTTTTATTAATTTTGTGCCTTTTATTATAAAACACTGTAACATGGGATAGAAAACAATATTTTTTTTTCCTGCATGAATGTTTGGTTGCAACAGAATAAGTAGACAATATCATTCTTTTAACTGAATAACATACAATGATTTGAAAACTTAAAGAAAATAAATAATTATCTTCAAACAGTTTTTGAATAGGTCTTGTAATTCACACAGAACTCTGAAAGTTCACCTTCTGTTTCATCTGACAGAACCTTTCCACTAGGGTATAGTGTAAATGATCTGATTCATCAAGTGTAGTTCCCTCTCCTGGACTTTTCTATGCAGCCTTTTAACAGCCATTTTCCATTTCCTAGTGTTTCAATCTTGTACATATTTAATTTAATTTTTGTAAAAACTCTCACTTCTACTATGAGGGGATCTGCCTTAACTCATATTGACTTTAATGATGATTTGACATATTTTAACTGTTCTGTCTCAGTAATACATATTTCTGTTCTCTGAAGAGCTAATTAATTAAAAATAAAGTTAAAAACCATATATATATATTTTAAAATCTTTCTAGCTTATTTGAGAGATAACTTTGGCACTATTAAAATTCCAGAATTAGCCCTCTGCCTTTAAACATTTATTTCTTTATTTTTACAACTGTAACCCTGAATATTTTCTGTAAGCTTAGAGAAAATATTTATTGTATGTTCTTATAATCATAAATGTAAAACTCTTTTAACTATATGTTGAAGAACTTACATATGTCAGCCAATCCACCTATTAATTTTCAATAAAAATTTGACTCTTCTGTAATTTTTTGCTTAAATCCACCAAACTTTTTCTGGTATATAATTTCCTCACTCTTCACATATATGTATACCGAAATATTGTAGCAGCAGAGAGAAACTTTTCTGACAAATAATGCAGTTTCTGTAGTTTCACAGGCCTGATGACAATATGGTAATTGAACTGGCCATAAGCTTTCAATCAGCTTTTGCTACAAGTGCTGTTTTTAATAATTTTGCCAGATACTCAGGCAATTAATCACTGGCATTCATGTGAGATAATACTCAGAAGGCTGCAGAAGATACCTGTAGGTAGTTAAGTTTTATATAAAAAATGAAAAAATCTTTTTGAATATGAAGTTATGATTAAAAATTTCGAGCTTTTTACACGTAACACCTTGTCCAAGCAATATTGTTTCTAGCCCTGCTTAACCTTGTGCTAAACATGCAGTATAAATCAATCAGGAAAATTTCAGCTAGAAAACTTTATTTAAACTACAAAGTCATTTGCACGAGAACAATTTTATATCTTGTTTAAAATAACCCTGGATGCACGTGGTGCAATCAGTTTCTTTACAAAGTTACTTATTTTAGGGTACATACTTAGTCATTTAACTCTTTCAGCCTATTGCAGAACAATTTCCTTATTAAAATGACAAGGGGATGAAAAAGAGAAAAAAATGCTAAGACCATATTAATTAAGTGGTTTCTTACAAAGAAATGCCAGGAATACCGGTAATACCTTCAGACTTACAATTCTGTGAATATTCATGAACATTAGCAATGAAATACCAAGTCATGCTAAGATCAGTTTCAGTGTTCAGTGCACCATCATCAGCAGCAAATAGGATTGAGGTTCATCATGCACTCAGATGACCCTGAGCAGTCACTCAACTCTGCTGATTTAGCAGTCATGCTCTTAACCAGATTAATGACATGAGCTGAGTAAAAAGAGAGTCCTCCTTTTTGCCCTCCTTTTCCCTTTCTGTTGGTACATCTGCAGGTGGATGCTCACAAGTGGTCACCGTCACATATATATAACTCATGTTCCAGTTCACTGCTTATGTCTGTGTAGAAGGAAAGACCTTACAAGAATTTTGAAGAATCTGAAAACAAACATAATAACATAATAATGACAAACATAATAACCTCAATTCATCTCACCTGAATTAGGCACAAGACTGTTTGTAGCAGTGGCAAGAGATTAATGGCTTTAGGGAAATACTCAGATCCTGGTGGACTCAATGTGTCTTTAGAAATGTCTGTTTGCCTAGAGTCACAGTTAAACATTGAAAGGCTTTTTATTTTGTCATTTTTCCCTAAATTGCATGGAACTGATAGATAAAATATCTGAACTTTGATATTAAACACTGTAAACTGTAAAGGCTAAATCCAGCCAGCTAAAGACAGCCCAGGATAAATCTACATCTGTGATAGGTACGTCTCTCCACTGTCATCCTTTCTGTAAATGAATAACTTATCTTTTTCTCTTGCTCGCTCTTTTTTTTTTTTTTTTAATGTGAAAAAAACAGCCCTAAGCTTAGCCACAAAGATGGTTTGAATTACTGGTTCTTTCCCAAGACAAAAAAAAAACTAAAGGTTTTTTTGTTCTTACTGGATCAACTTTCTAGCATCAAATCATCAAAATCTCACTTTTGATAACAGTAGATTCATTATCCAAAATCAGTGGTGGATGTCCTCAGGTTTCTGTTTCTTTCTACAGACCACTGATCTTAAGCTTATTATTTCATGTGTGAAAATTCAGAAGACCAAGTTTTCATCTCACTTTTAAAGACTGAAGATGCTTAATTTGCAGCATTTTAATTGGCCATGCATGACCAGAGCTAGCTGATTAAAACATTTCTTCAGGGTTTTCTTCAACATTCATGTTAAATACATTTTGCTGCTATTTTAATCCTGTATTTCAAAATGCTTAACTAATTTTTCTAACATTAATTTGAGATGCCCAGTAGTAGGCAAACTAATTGGAAAGTACATTTGTAATACTGGGGAAAATATTTCTTTTGCCTGTATTATATATAGCAGCACAATAATAAAAAGGAAGAAAAGAGATAAAATAGGAAAGGGATAGACTCTTTAAAAATAACCCAAGAAAATAATTAGTTGAAATGGGAAAAAAATGAAATGGGTACTGGAAACATACTCTTCATTTGAAAGGAAAGAAAGTAAGAGCTAAAATGAGAGGTAATGTATGACCAGAGACAGCTTTTACTATTCACTGACTCCCTCTAAATTTCATTCTGAATTTCGCAATGGGTAGCCAACTTGTTCTGAGCTAATGTCCTTTCCTTGACTTGTCAGTTAGTCAATAATTTCTCAATTTTAAATGCTTTCCAGACTGGTACATGTAGTAATGTAAATGACAGTAAACTGAGATGAGATGTCATTCACATTAATTTTCCAGCCTCTGCTTTGCCTTGATAAAAAGGAAAAAATATTAAAAGGACAAAACCAAGGAAAAGTGAGTTTTAAAAGTGTTGTTTTGAGGCTAAAATATGAACACTCTAAATTAAGATAAAACTATTTGTAGTACTGAAGAAATGGGTTAAATCTTTAACCTTGTACAGTGCAGGGTTGGATATAACATTTTTCCAAGTCATCTATCATGTTCCTTAGTATTAGCATAGTGGTAACTGCTCATCAATATAATGACAGCAAGTTCACATCAAGAGGCACAAATTGTAATTTAAAGGTTTCTTCTTGTTCTTTCTGAGCGGAGGATAGTCTATCGTCTGACTTGAGGACACCCAAGTCCAAAAAGGAAATATTTTTCATTATGGTACTTCTGGAAACTGAAAATCAGAACACATGTAAAAAAGCAATGTAGTTAATAAAAGGAACCAAGGAACCAAAGAACCCACAGAAAAAAAAAAAAATCATTTTCATAATTCTTTTTCCAAGGAATAGAGATGTGCAATTTATAATGGTGGCAGCTGATTGATGACAGACTTCTCAGCGCAAGCCCTGATTTATTTTAGTTTTGGTTTTTTAGACTTGAAACTCTAAATAGCTGAAACAGGTGACAGTTTCAAAAAACCACTTGTGCTCAGACAGTGTACCTAGGGCTATGACAGCTGTTAGTCACAATATTCGATAAGCTGAGAGAGAAGAGGGGTCCAGGAGAGCTGGCTGATTTTGAAGGATCACTTCTTCCAAGTTGAAGAATGGTCCAGCCTCAGGCACAGGAAATCAAAGATGGCAGGAGGCCCACATGGGTAAGCAAGGAGCTCCTGATCAAACTGAAACATAAAAGGCAGATGCAAGCAGGCACAGATGATCCAAGAGGAATATGCATCCCTGCTGAGGGATGTAAAGGTCAACAAGAAGGGCTTCTATGGATACAGCAGCAGAAAATGAGGGTCAGGTGCTAAAGGGGGAAGGGAACTTGGTGACACATGACATGGAGAAAGTTGAAGTATTCAACGCCTTCTTTACTTCAGTCTTCCCATGGTAAGACTGGCTTTCAAGAATCAAGTAAATTTAAGATGTGATGTTTGCCATGTACAGTCACAAGCTGTGTCAACAGGAAGTTGTATGTAAAGGTAGCATGTGTGTTCATCAAATGCCACATTAATGGGGATAATTTTTTATCTATTTATTTATTTATTTATTTTCTAAAGACAGTCTTTAATTCACACATAAAAGCTCTGGAACCAGGGAGAGAAAATTAATGAAAAGTCAGATGATGTGAACCAGACCAGAGGAATACCAGAATACTTTTCAAAGGCAAATGTCCTGGATACTCAAATTCAGAGATTAAAATATCTATGTTACTAATATACCTTCCCTTTCTCTTCTGCCTTTCAAATTTTCACAGAAGTAGAGGAAGATGCAGAAAGAAAGGGCTACTTTTTCTTCCACACAGATATGATATGGCACAGGCTCACCACACACCTAGACATCAAACTAATGTGCGTAAGTTAGGACTGTCATTGCCCATCTTCCTTCAACATTAATCAGAATACAGTGAACTCTAGAGATCTTATTCACCTGCTGACACTGCTCTTTTCTCTCTTTTGTCTCTACAAGCCACTTTTTTTAATTTTAACTCTCATAAAGTTGCCTGAAGTTGGAATGTGTAACTCAATTAAGAGGAATCCTACAGCTTGACATGTTTAATACTTTTCATTTGTTTTTATTTTAGTGAGATCTGTACCCTCATCATAAGCACATGAATGCTGCACCTGTCCCCAACTAGTAAAGTTCTCTTTAGAGAGCTGACTGGAAGAAAACTTCACTGAGAAATTAGCATGTTAGAAAATGGAACAAATCTTTCAAAGCAATGCCAGCATCCAGCTGGTGTAGAGAGACTCTAGTAGATGAACCTGTGCACCAGATTAATGACTTCTGACTGTTAGTAGCTCCTCAAATGTTGTTGCCTGAATGGCAGCAACTTTTGTAAAAATCACCTCAGTTAAGAGACTCATATCTGCAGTATTCCAGCCTGAAACAGCTTCCATCCTCCTTTCAGATTGATTTGTAGTCTAAAATAATCAAGCTCCTTTAAAGCATCTGAGCGCTCAGACTAGGTCAGTGCCCTCAATTGCCAAAGTTCGATGGAAAGTTAAGAGTGGATGTTGGGTCATTGTCAGCATACATAGCAAGAAAATTGGATCTTTGGCACTGAGAAGGAGAAATAAACCATTGGCGATGTCATTAAACCTACTAATATAGACATAAATACACATTCTACTTAATTGTGTGAGAGGAACTGCAAGACAAAATTGTATATAAATTCTAGCATTAATATTGCCCACAGTATCATTGCTTTAATTTCAGATCATCATTCAGTTAACTAGATTCCAGTTCACAGATGCAATCACTACCTGAGGTGATTAGGAGATTTTAAAATCTTAAAAAGAAGACTTATCCTCCAAACTGATTTCTATAATACAAATGAAATGTATCAAAATACTTGGATGAAATGTCTAATCACACATTATGACATGTCTAATGTAGTAAAGTCTATTTGTTTTTCAGTGTCAGCCAGGATCTCTAAATATGATAGTAAACATTTTGGTTTTGGGGTCCCCTCTTTTGTGAAATGTTTATAATTATTTAGCAGTCTTTACCTGTGTGAAAATTTTTGTTGTTAGTCCTTCCTCAGTTACACAAATGGATTTTGTTTGTATTATACATGTCTACAGCAGTCCTACATAGAGAAATAAATGATACCACAGCCAAATTAAACTTGAGTAGGATTCCTCCAGAAATAGTAATTTGAAATAAAAATCTGAGACAGTAATTTTAAGGTAAAATATTATTGATTTTTTGGTAAAATTTGAAGATATTTGGGAGGAGAAGAAAAAAACAAAAACCAAAAAATCAAACACCAAATCATAACCCAACATAATTGTGTCATATCTGGTTTTTCATCTCTATTTTTGAATCTGTGCCAAAAAAAGAGGGAAGTGGAAGGTTTTGAAAGCACGATCATGTGAAACAGGCAGTAAGCATAGGCATAGGGGTTAAAAGCATTTATTGTTCACAAAATTCATGAGAACTTGAATTTGCATAGAATTATCAGAAATTATTATGTGTTTTTTTTCAATTTTTGCTTTATATGTTTTATAGCTATAAAATACTAAACTGTGGAAAATTCTACTTTTTTCATAAAATTGTGCTTTTGCTGTGAAAATGACAAATTATTTTGTGAAAATAGTGAACTTGCATGTTAAACAAACTATTTGTAATAGATTACATTATTTCTCTCCGCTTGTAAGAAGGACCTTTTGCTTGCAGAAAAGGCAACTTGAATACACAATAATGAAAAACGAATAGGTAGGATGCTAATGCTTATAAATCAGAAGTTGGTTTTGCTCTACATTTTTTTTTTAATGTAAACAGATTCTCATTCTTAGACCAAAATGAATGTCAGCAATTTCAGTGGACAGGGCTATGATTCTTACAAATATTGTAATACTTCATGACACTACATTATTTTTGTTAATGTGGATTGGCAAAATATATTATTTATGATACCATAGTATATAAAGCTTTAACCAACATCCATTCATCCTTGTTTATTAAAGTGCAAAGAGAAAAAGACAGTCATCTCCTCCACAGCTAAGGAATCTAGTGCACAACACTTTTTATTTTTTTTTTTTTTCAGAATTAGACACCACATTGCTGTCAGAATCAAGACTACTGTCCAAGTGTTCAGAGTCCCAGCCCACATCTTCCCTTGGTGAAGGGAAAGAGGCAGTACAGTACTTCTGTGTCTAAAATACCAGTATGAACAGAGATCTTCTTTCATTTCTGATGGAGTCTGTTCTTAAAGAGAAATATGTTCCAGTTAGTGTGCCATTTTTCAGAACTGTCAACTGTCTATATATATGTCTAAGACTTTTTGTAATAGTTTTATCTTGTGATTCCCTGTTGCAGGGATTTATTGACTAACATAAATTCTGTTATGTAATTACCCTGCTACTAAAACACACTACATCAGTCTCTGTCTCTCTTGTTGGAGCTGTTCCATTTAAAATAAATAAATATTCACTGGGCCAGAACAAATGAATGATTGCCTCTGCACACCAGTGATTAAGGCACTTGCTTGGAAATATAAGTCAGTTTGAAAGCTGTGACTCCAATTGTTATTCGTATAAAGTGGAACAGCTTCAGCCTCTCCTTTCACTTTCAGCAGCCTAGGTAGGTTGCATGTCATTTACACATACTTGAATCCCAGTTCTATATCAGGCTAATAAGGAACAACTTGACTCTATGTGCCTTGTAACTCAGGGCAGTTGGACATATTGGGAGATAAGGAGTCATTAGTACTTGTCTACTACATTAACCAAAGCAATATGTGTTTCAGCAAGCTCCAAAATATAAAAAAACATAAAGAAATTAGATCTTTCAATAAACTGCATTTAATTTTTCTCTATAAGACCTACACATTACTTTAAAAAGTTGTACTACCCTGGAGAAATATTTTTTCATTACAAGAATGTTCTTTGACTCCCTTATTCGTTATTACATGACTATATACTTAAAAATACATATGAAAAATGGATGCATGCTAATTACTAAAAATTCTCTACCCATAACCTCTCAAAAAAAATGTTTTAATATTGCTACAAAAACACACAGAAAAGTGGAACTTTACTGGACAGCTATTGCAAGTATAACCTTTTCCAGATTGCATGCAGTTGTCTTTGTACAAAGTTATGCAAATGCTTATGATGGCTAATGTGGGTGAGCACACAGATGTTTCACTATTTAAATGATACTGCAGTTTCATTTGTAACATAATATAAAACATATTTTTACAGAAAATTTTTACATCTATATTTGTACATACAATTCTATACTGAAGTCTTTGAAAGGTGATTTTTTTCACCAATTCCTTCTTTTGGGGTGGAGGAAGAATTAGCAGACACACTTCTGATGGAAATAGACTACCTTAAAGATGACTTAAGACATATATAAAATAAACATATACCTGGGCATGTTATCTGGTTCAGAGAGTGGTCAACTGAGTAAGAGTATCTAGTGTTCAATTTATATGACCTATTTTGTGACTGAATATTAGGGTAAGATAAATCATATCTTAAAGTAGCTATTTCTTTTCTCTTGTTATAAACCAGCTCTAGATGGCTAGCTAAGGGCATGTCTGTGCTCTAAATTGTAGTTAAGATGAAGCAAACTCTCTCTTCCCCTGACAAAAATAAATGTACAGAAAAGTTTGTTTTTCATTACTCCCATTTTGGTTTAATAGTTTCATGGTGTTGGTTTAACACATCTAAGTGATTCTGGCTGCTGACTAGATATAAAAAATTTTGTATACAGTGGACTTAACTGTATCACAGTTATTGCCATTTGATTGCAGATCTCTTTTTTTTTTTTTTTTTTTTTTAATTGAAAGCAGGTTCCATGATAATGTAGTCTACTATTATGTTTAATTGGCAGGGACTATTAAGAAAGAATTAACATCTCAAAGCCCATATACTTTCCAGGCATGCTTCTCTCTATCAACGTGACTTATTCCATTTCATTTTCAAAAAGTGATTTATTGAAAATAATCAATATCTTTAAAGATTTCTATTACCTTGTCCTAATATTTCAAATTCTAGTAGGAAAGGTGTTAACTAATATTTAAGCTGAAGATCTACTTGATACACTGAATTAAAAGACGTGAGCCACTGCACAGAAACATGTCTGCATGCAAAGACATTTGTTGAATTCAGAGGAAGACAGTTTATTTGTAAACCTTTACTGTACTTTTTGAGCCTTAGAAATTGCATTCTTCAACCTGCCATTCTCTTACTTTAGAAAACCAGTTTCTCAAGAAAACATCTTGCATTCTTACTGTGTCTGGCTTGAACAGCTACTTAATAATCTACAGATTCTGAATTTTATTGTAGCTAATAGGATATACTATAATACATTGGGGTTTTTTTGAAAGCAAACTATTTTTATAGACCTTTTTGATTTCAATTCAGTGAAGACTGTTCGAAAAGTAAACAGGAAGGACACATAGCCACTCCTCAAGTAAAAAACATCCTGACACACTCTTGAATGACAGTGGGACAATTTTCAGTCCTGGAAGATTCTTGTTATATAGCACAATCACAGCTGTCACCATTGTGTTTCAACATGTCAAAGGAAAGTTAAAAACTTAAAAAGAAACAGTTCAAGTAGACATAGGAGGTTGATAAGAGTATCCCTATAAGGGCAAGGTTTTCTAGACATCTTCTATTCTACTTTCCCAAATGATTTAAGGTGTTTAGAACAGACTAATCAAGCAAAGACTGTTTAAATCATAATGCCCTATGATATTATTGTTATGGAATATAAATATTGCAAGGAACAAAAATCACCAGTTTAGCCAGGGATTGATAAAGAGGTGGCAGTTTTTCTTCCTTACGTAAGATACTTGTTACTCTGCCACAAAACATATGATACATACATGCATTAGAGGCACTTAAGATACAATTATCTGTAGCTAATTTACAGTACTTAAACTCACATGAAAAAGTCCTTATGACTTAAAACTGATTACTTAATTAAACAAGATACAAATCAATGACTTTTATAATGCAGATATTAGTCTGTATTGAACCAGATATAAGAAAATGTTACAGTTTATTTACCATCTCTCAATATTCCCTAGGTGATTCTGTCCTTGATTCTAATTTATGTTTATAAAACCTATTTTATTTTTAAATACTTCACCATTTTGATCTACTTGACTGCCAGTTACTTTATAATACCAGTATTGCCTCCAGTTAATGTACTTCTGCAATCAGCCTTAGTGCTTATACTAAACTTTATTACCAATACATGATGTAAAAAAGCCAAACTCTCTGTTCTAATACCAGTAATAACTTAAAAATTAAAACCAATACAGAGGTAAATTTTATTTAAGTTTAATATATTTCAAGTTATTCTATGATTACATTTAAAAAATCATATTTTAAATATGACTCTTTGTAAAACTCATTTTAAAACTTACTGAAGAAGGTTACAAAAAATTTGTGTGACTGATTTAGTAGTTTTAGTGTCTTTCAATACCAGGAAGCATACTCTATCAACAGTCTTTTAATAAGAGTGGCAGTTTTCACTTCAATATGTTCAGAACCTATTTGATGGCTATAAATGTAAGCTCTAGGTGAGATGTAATAAGTTCTTGTTTATTAATCTCTGTCAGAGATAAGTATGATGCCAATGCTGGTCTACTATAAAGAGCAGTTAGGAAATTTTAATAAACCAGACCAGGAACAAGATGCAGACTATTACCTGTATTACTTGTATACAAACTGAATAAGTTAACATATAAGGCTGATCAGCTCAAAAATATCTCAGCTTGCTTTCTTGCTTGGAACTAGCCTCAGTATCTTTAGCACAGTACCAGCATTAAGGTATATCTGACTATAGCAGAAGGAAGTTTAAACACCTGATTTACCTTGTTGCTGAAACCTGAAGCATTTATCAACAAAAGGAGTGGAAGAGTAGGAATGCAGCTGCAGTAGAGCACTGAGAGTACAAAAGATATCAGATCTCTGACATGGTCCAATAGGGTAGATCTCTATGCACAAGACTTGGTAAGGAGTATATATAGAGCACACAGTGACAAATGATTCTAGGATGCTGAAGAACTGGAAGACATGTATTGCAGTGCCTTATTTCACATACATGGGTATGTATATATATTTATTTGTATTTTTACTTGGATTCTAAATATATCAAAGCTGAATCATTATTTTGACCAGACATGCTATCTGAATATTCTGCTTTTTCCAAGGTATTATCACCCTGGAATTCGGAAGGTGACTTCTAATGGCTACTATTTAAAATTAGTAATTTTTTAATGCACTCAGAAGCCTAGTCGGTAACTAGTATGATTTTACTGAGGGAGAAAAAAAGAATTGATCTTTTGTATTAAAATTTGCTGGCTTTTCTATTTCTAAAATGACAGAAATAAATCATTCATGCTGCCTTGCAATTAAATGCGAAGCTAGTTCAGCCTGCTACTATATATTGTTCTTATCAGAGGAGATACTGTCCTCTGCAATAGTTCAATGTTTAAGAGAAAGTTACTGGAGTGATTTACCAGTTAGTGTGGCTGCCATCAGGAATTTTAGAGGCGTCAGCAGTTTAGCCCATGAGCCACGTACTCATTACATTCAACCAAAAACAAACAACTGATAGATTATTAGGAAACATATGTTACTGCACTGTGCTAATCATCTAAACCCAGAATTTAAGATAGTGCTACACTGAATTATACTGACACAAAGGCTTCTAAAAGTCATGTCACTATTCCTGTAGACTCAAGACAACAAATATATCTTCTCCATTTTGTAATAGTGAAAGCAGACACAATAGTTTTGAAACTCAGCCAGGACAATATGGACTTAATTGGTTTTAAAACCACATAAGAGACAAAAATGAAATTAAAATACTTCTTGGGTCTCCATTTCTGTAATAGCTTTGGGGGTTGGGGGGTGGAAAAGAGTATTTTTGCATGGTTAGTTGCTGGTGTGTTTTTGTTGTTGTGGTCGTTGCTTTGGGCTAGTTCGTTTGTTTGTTTTTATCCACTTTGGAAAGTTAAAGAGGAAGGTAGCAACAACAGATTATGTTCTTTACTGTTTGTGCTTACATCTGTGTGGTGGTGATATCTATAGAAAAAAAAAAAAACAAAAAAAATGACAGTATATTTCAGCAGCCCTCCTCCAGCCTGCACTAATCCTTCCTCCTTGAAACCACTAAGAAGATTCTAAGCTTCTGATTTTTTTTAAGCAAGAAAAACTGAAAAAACAAAGCATAACAAAACCCTGCCAGAAAAAAAAAAAAAAAAGTTTGATATTTTTCTAGCATGGAACAGCTTCTTCTTTTCTTCAGCAGAACAAGGATGCTTATTTGAGGCCCGAAACTGACAATACAGTCTGGATCAGTGACAGGTATCTGATCTTGTCAATCCACTACTAGAAACAGGTGCATTATGCCCCTGGATTTCTAATGTGCAACAGGGCTCAGTAATCCCTTACAGCTTCAGAAACAGTAACTTGTATCTGTCATATGGCTGGGACTAGCTGTCTCTCAAACTAGAATCTACCTGTCTAAATGACAGTAGTACAGTTTTTTCTCTGAGGCTGTCCAAAATGCTACCACCACCTGGCCCTCTTGTTGGAGACCACTTAGAAAAAGATTATAAACTGTCATATTGTCCAATTTCAGTGACTTGTCCAATTTCACTCACATTTGATATCATTTCCCCACTGAACTTGTCTGCCACAGAAGATGGTTGCAGCAGTCACTACTAAGATCTGTAAAGAGATTTTTTTTTGTGGATATTAATTGTATCCAGGTGAGCAAACACATCCATGAAGAAAAATGCGTCAGTACCTACAATCACTTTTTGCTTAAAAAGTCCATGATTTGCAAATCACTGAAGTGTACTGAGGCTAGACTGAGGAAGAAACTATTACCCTTCCTTTCTTACCTTTACTAGTCATCCACAATCAGTCACTGCCAGAGCCAACATAATGGATTGCATTGTCTTTTTGTCCATTTTTGTGGGGAAATTTTAGGTTTTCCAGTTTACTGCCTTGAGGAGTAAGAAGCAGAGCTACTGAAGTTTCTTCCAGAAAAAATAAATTAAGATAGAGGAAACACATTTAAGACCAGAAGTCTTTCCTTAAGATCCTTCTAAAAATTAAAGAAACATTTTACATAGACTATGCATTAATCAGTTTGTGAATAAGTAATATTTAAAACAATTTCAATGGAACTCATCCCTAGACTATAGAGAGCTAAATTTAAGGGTCAAAGTAAACAACTAAGCTATGTGTCTAAGTTTCCTTTAGGGCTAGTGCAGAGCTATGGAATGATTTATTCACCCTCATACGAGGTGTCCTAGGTTATCTCATGTGGCTTTCAAATGCTGCTACAGAAGCATGGGTCTCCTATCTGCTTTGTGTCATTTGTGCTAGACCTATGTGGGTATCTCAGCCTAGGAACATTTGAAGTGATACTGCACACTCAATTCTAGGCAAATCATTAATATCTCAACAAACAGGCCTTAGAGTTTGGAAAGTGATGCAAGTAGCCATATATAGATGATTACTTTTTGTTGACCTCAATAAAAGTCCGAGTCTATTGGCTACATATAGACTTTTGTTGATCTGCTGACTTTCTATTATATATGTTGGGAACTCAAAACACCTGGTTTACATGAAGACTACTGAATCCACAATGTAAACCTTTAGTGGTTTGGGCAGTATTAGTTACTCAAACATGGAAAACTAGAGGCAGTTATTTGAGACATACACCAGACAAGTGTACAGGACAAAGAACTTACTGGAAACCTACATGTTTCTGTAATAGCAAATGGAGCCCAAGTGGGCTACCCTACACAGTCTAAAATGGCAGCAGACTATTAACAAATCTGATCATTAACAAAGTAAATTTCAAGTGAGATGAAGTTACCTAAATATCAACAGTGGTTCTGCTGTGGACATCTTAAAGTAAGCCAACCTCCAGCTGCCAGGTTAGAAAGTTTCTTCCTAGACTGTGTCTTTCAGATACCTTAGGGCATTCACATGGCACTGGTCACCTACATTTAGACATCTGAAGTCCTCTGCTACTAACGCAGCATAAAGCACAATCATATTTTAAATTAATGTCAACATAAAACTGAAAAAGCATAAAAGGAGAAGATGCAAATATTGAATAGAATATGAAATCCTAAAAAATACATTGCAAGCTATCAAATTCCATTTTAACTATTGAAAGAGAAAACCTCTAAAAGAGTTAGAGATTAACATTTAAATAGATTCAGCACGTAAGTGTGCTACTGCTAAATTATTTAAAATTCATATAGCACACAGATCAAATAATGTTACTCAGCAATTTTGTCAATGGAAAAGGCTAACAAATAGAAACAAATTATTTGTGGCCATAAAAAAATGCTTGACAATATTGGACCATATGAAGGAAGCATATACTCTAAGGGAGGAATAAAAATTCTAAGGAGACAGTTCAAGTGTGCTTTTCTGTACAGTTCTCACTATCCATGTCCAAAAAGGTTTAGATATACCCAGGAAAGATATAATAAAGAAATACTATAATGATCAAAGATCAAGACAAGCCTTACAAAATAATCCTGCAAGTATTTTTTTTTTTTTTTTTTTCTCTCCTAGATATAGCAGAGGAATAAATGTGAGAGGAAAATGAACAACATAGTCTAAAGAACAACATAAACACATCAGTAAAACTTCAGGTTGTCAGAGAAGAAACTTCATCTGGAAATTAGGTATGTTTAGCCCATAAACCAGAAGTTCCAAAATGGTCTGTAATGGGATGAATGCTGGAAATAGGCCTCAGTGTGAGAATACCACAAAATTCTGAGTGCAAAAAGACAATATTATTTGGTCCAATAATGGGATAGACTACTGCCTGCAGATCACAAATGACTAAGTAAGAAGATCATGTGAACGTCAAACTACAGTTTATAGCATGAGTCTGTGTAACATCTCACTAGGTTAAAGAGGAAACTCAAAGACAAAATTTGAAGAAAATTTTAGCTGTTGGACAATACCTACAGAGACATGGCTTCTAAGGCAAAACTAATGTGGGACTTAGGAACTGTTGCCAATTTTTCTATTTCCTAAATACCTTCTCGTCATTTGCTACAGCAGACACAGGAGATATTACGGACTGGTTCAAAGGGGTCTGAAAACTAATACTTTCATTTAAACACAAATAACAGAATTTTTTTTAATTCAGTAAAGAATTACACACTTCACTGTATATTATGGGAACCTGGAGGTTCAAGCAGCTTTTCTTCCTGTAGCATTTTAAAATTCTGTGCAAGGAATGCTAATGAATCAAAAAGGGACAAGGGAGATGCTTGCCCCTGACTTTTACTAGCTGTTTGTGAGGGAAATAACACTGCTTTGCTTCTTTAATAAAATGATACAAAAGGGTGTCTTCTAGCTTTTCAAATAAGGACTGAGAAAAGGCCAGATTAACCAAACAAAGAACAAGAACTGCAGGATATATTGAGGTCCTTATTCTAGTTCCTATTTTAAAAAACCTGTAGATCTCACTGGTTTCCATTTGAAGTCCCAGATCATTCTCAGGCATTGCTTTGTTGAGGAATATCAAACATAAAAATTCTTATGTATATGGGACCTTAAATTTCTAATGTGTTCAGGGAGAGGAGATAAAAATACTCAATTTCACAATCAATATTTCCTTCTTAAACCAACATGAAGAAATTTTCAACAAAGTAATTTGATTCATGTTCTTTGCATCAGCACAAATTTCAAAGGATCTGTAGCTGCAGCTAGATTGTGAGGATGGATCTTTCTTCAGAAACAAGGTGAAATAGTAGAAATTTCTCTTTGGCATCTTACACCAAAGCAGGATTTGGAGATTTACAGTTTAGTTCTTATAGATAGAATATGTACAGCTGATATCAACACCTTGAGAGAGCAAAAGATATAATTTGTCTGGGTTTTATTGTTGCATTTTATAATATAAATGGATTACTAAAACTTTTAATACTATATCTGTGTTCATTAGAATGTTATCCTCAGAATATTATAAAATCCATAGAACTTGAATCAGAACTTGAAAATTGCTCTACACATATATTGCATTTTTATACAGTGACTCACTGAAACAACACACGGGTCAGACTTTTTGGCTATATTTGTGATATGGTGACATTTAATGATGACACCTTTCCTCCTTTCCCTTTTATTTTAATAAATTTGGGAGATTAAGTCAGAAAGCACACATTGGGTGAAAAAAAAAAATATGGTATAAAATAGCAAATATTCACTACTCTTGTAGTCAGTGAATCAAAGTTTCCGTTGAACTCAAGGACACATGAGGTGACTGCTAGATCACTTCAAATTGTGTATATGTATGTATGTACAGTTATATGTTGTTATTATGTACAAACCTAAAGGTGCTTTTATAGAGAGTTCTACTGTCAGCTTTCTTAGCACATTTGCTGGCTTTAAATGATCCCATTTATAAACCCAAAGAAGAATAAATCTATAAGTAGTGCTGCAGAAAAAAGATCCAAATATACATTTCAGCATGCATTTTTAAATCCTCTGACTGAAACTCACAATCCTGTTACCAGCTTAGAACGCTGATAGTAATTCTATTACCACTTCAATAGCCATCCACCCCTAATTCCCTAGACACAATTACTGTGCACCATGCAAGATGAATACAAATTAACAGAAGAAAAAACACTGTAGAAAAGAGAAAATCAGTGTGGGCTGAGCAGTTCCTGCAGGGGATGCTCTTGCACTCTCCAGTTTAGATGAATGGGCCTCCAGAAACAGTTAAAAAAGAACAGAACAAGGGGAAGAAAATGAAAAAGAAGAAGAAAAAAAAAAAGAACAGAAAATATCAAACAGTGCTCCGTATATGATTTTTCTTCTGCCCTGGGTAATTCATACAGATACAATTAAAATTTTAGTTAACACTGTTATCTGGGATTTTTTTTTTTTTTTTTTTCATTGTGCATAGCTATTCAGTACTTTAAAGAAAGCAGATAGTGCTTGTATTTTGAGGAAAAAAATTCATTGTGTTTCATGTTTTAGTCACTAAATGTTTCTGTTTAAATATATGTTAAACCATAGGGGAAGAAATGTAAGTACAATGTATTTTTTTTCCTTGAATAAAATTCTTGATCTTTGCTACCTTTGCAAAAAAACCCAAACAAGCAAATAAACAAAAAAAAACCCACGCCATAAGCAACCTTTGACAATGAGCATACATGAAAATAAGGTGAAAACAAAAATAACAGCCTGCTTTGGATTTGATATTTTTTGCATAAAACTAAGAAAGGCTCAAGGCTACTGCTGCCTATGGTTTACTACTGCCTATGCTGGACGCATATGCTACAGTGACAGGCTATTTTAATTTCCAGAGAAGGTAATTTAAAGGTGAAAAGTGCTACTTAATACTTCAGTTTTGTTGAAAAAAACCCTGTCTGGTAGAAGCTGGGTAAAATGTTTGTTGATTTTCAAGTCTTCTCATTTTGCCTTACTCCTCATATAGTCTTCTTAGTGGGAGGCTACCTTCCGTTTTCCTCATCTTCTGTAAAGCATAAATCCTTACATCCCACCATGCTCTATAACTCTAAGAGCATCTGCTCTGCTCAATGCAATGCAGATCTCTTTTTTTCACACAAAGGAATTATCTTTACTGTTACAAATAGAGAAGTAAAATACTTTCAGTTTTCAGTAAGAGTTTTATTATTAAAAATCTTTATTTATTAAAAGTAATAGACTCAGGGCAGAAACTGGACTGCTCAACTTAGGTACTAAATTGCACTTTTATTTTCATCTCAGTTGAGGCAAGTACCCAGGATAGAAGGGAGAATCTTCTTATAGAGGCTGTCAAAGACACGTATTCCCTCCCACCTCAATCAATGATTTAGGTATTTACTTCAGGAGATTAGTTTTCTTAAGTGCTTTATTTTATATTAAGGTTATATGCCCACATTAAATAGACTCCATCCTACCCTTATGACCCTAAGTAACAAGGGAGCAATATATTTTTCTTTTATAAAAACACAAGACCTGTCTGGAGATCTGCCGGGGTTATGTCACAGGTCTACATTCCTTCACTGTTCGCTCATATCCTGTTCTAGTTTGATTCTCTGTCGGCTGTTTCTCTTAAGAAGTAGATCAAAAGTAATCCTCTGACTGACACAATAAAATCATTAGCTTCTCAAGGCTTTTGGAACAGCTAGTAGACAACAGTTTTCCCACTTTTCTTCAAGGATTTATTTCTCAGGTGGAAGTAAGCAAGGAATGGAGAAAGGGGTGATTGCTTGCTCTTTTGTTGATTATAAAAGCTTCCCAGGTGCTAGAGAGTCCACTCTTATTTTAGTTCAACAATGTTAAGTTATGTTAAGCTAACAAAGACTATATTAACAACATCTGGGAAAGGTAAGACTGCTTGCATTAAGCTTTTCTCAAGAGCTTTTCATAGCTCCAATTCCTACCCAAGCTAAACAAGACCTAAAGCCCTCTTCTGCAAATCTTGATCTGTTCCTCAAAAGGGTGTAATTTGTCTGCTCTCAAAATGAACTGGGAAATCCTCAGTATCAATACAGACTGAGGGATGACAGGATTGAGAGCAGCCCTGCCAAGAAGGACTTAGGTGTACAGGTGGATGAAAAATTGGAAATGATTTGTGTTCGCAGCCCAGAAAGCCCACTATATCCTGGACTGCATCAAGAGAAGCAGGTTAATGGAGGTGACTCTGCCCCTATACTCCCCTCTGGTGAGATCGCGCCTGGAGTACTGAGTCCAGCTTTGGAGTCCCCAGTACAAGAATGACATCGACCTATTAAAGTGGCTCCAGGGGAGAGCCATGAAAATTATCAGAGGGATAGAACACCTCTCATACTAAGAAAGGATGAGAGTATTCGGGTTGTTTAGCCTGGAGGAGAGAATTCTCCAGGGACACCTTATTGTGGCCTTTCAATACTTAAAGGACTTACAAGAAAGATGGAGACAAACTATTTAGCAGATCCTATTGCAACAGAACAAGGGGTACTTGTTTTAAACTATAGGAGGGTAGATTCAGACTGGTTATAAGGAAGACATTTTTTACCATGAGGGTGATGAGACCGTGGAACAGCTTTCTCAAAGAGGTGGTAGATAACTGCATCCCTGGAGATATTCCAGGGCAGGCTGGATGGGGCTCTGAGCAACCTGATCGAGTGAAATATGTTGCTGCCCACGGTGGGGGATTGGATTAACTGATCTCTGAAGGTTCCTTCCAATTCAAACCATTCTATGATTCTATGATTTGCCTTCATATTCACTGATGTCTCAAGGATATAGTGGAGACTAGAAGTGCTCAGGATGATTATTTTCCATCATATGCTTTAGGGGAAACTCTAATCATACTAAAACTAGTAGAAAAATATTAGCCAAATTCAACTTTTTCTGAGTCTGACTTGATAGTATTTTGTATCAAATTACTGTTTTTCTCTGCTCTGCCTTCTATATTTTAACTGAATTACCTAAGACTGCTATTAATTCTGTTGTTTAATGTAACAGTTTGAAAAATGTGTGTTTAGAAAGATTAATATGAGCAGTTCAATATTTGTGAGGAGCACAATCACTTTTAATTTTTTAATACTCTCTTTTTCTGTCAGAAATGTTGCATCAGATTCTGGATAAAACACTGAAGAAAAGCTGAACGAGTACGACAGATTGAGGAGGCAGAATCAGAATTAGGCATGTAATAGGTGTTAAATTTTTAGAAACAATTCAGAAGAATTTCCATTTTTGAATGGGGTCAGACAAATTTCTGCTGTCTCCTACATTATTCTTGACACTGATCTTGAAAAAATAAATTCTTCATGATGATCTTTATCCTTCCATAATTTGTATTGTAGACTGTTTCAAAAGTTGACCTTTTTTTTTGTGAAAGGTAAATTATTTTCTTGCTGCTTCAATAAAATTAAGTGGTAAATATCATGACCTAATATACCATTATAGTAAACTTCAAGGGAATATTTCTATCTGGAAATGGAACAGAAATCTGTTCCATCAAATTCAGAAAACAGTATTTAGGAAACAAGTTTATGCATCTTTTTTCAAAGCACAAAACTGAGCTTAAAATATTGTGGATAGGAACTGGTTCAAATTCACTACTGTACTGTCAAAACTATGATCTCTGATATATTTTTTTAACTATGTAGAGTATTTTCTATTTTATGTGTATGATATCAAATATTTTGAAACAGATAATACAAGATTGTAAAGGAGATGCATTTAAAAGAAAAATTATCAAACTTTCTTCTAGCAAACATCAAGATTTGGGTCTTCTTTTTTTCTTTCCTAGGGTTTTAAAATACCCTTTAGCATAATTTAAAGCAACACAAGGGTTTGTAAGATTCTGGCTGAAGAGTTCAAATATTGCCTTTCCAAATATAAATGCTTTCAGAAGCATTGAGACCTAATGGCCATAACCTGTGGTCATATTCATGTCAGCTGGATTCTACTCCTACACATGACAGAAAGGCCAATAAGATAAATAACTTGACCCAAGGATTTTTTTTTTTTTTGTCTTTGCATGATTTCATTGAAATTGTGACAAGTAGAGAAAAATGTGACAGAGGTTTTTTTTATTATACTTATTACTGTATAGATAAATAATAAATAAATAATCTTTGGAGAATCATCCTTTAAGTATGAATGAGGACAGTTTCTTTTCAAGAGTTAGCACAATGAGTAAATGATGCAATAACAACACTCAAAGATTTCAATGCATTAGAGAATTATTTTCATAAAGTCGCCATAAAGTAAATATCCATCATAGAAAAAAAAAATAATTTGTTTTTAAACGATTTTTGTTCTTTATTTTTCCTGCCAACTCAGATATTCTTTTATTTTTTTTTTTTAATCAAATGTTATCATAAACAAATTGAAAACAGAGAGCAAAAGAAACCAGTATAGCAAAGTTTGCTGGCTTTTGGGCTGGTTCCAGTAAGGAATGTTGGTGCCTAAATGTTTTCTGAAATAGAATCAAGCATCACAACTTGAAGTTGTAAGCTAGAGGGTGAGTTAGTACCTTGGGAGTAACAAATCAAAACCACTTTTCACCACAGAAGCTCAAACTCCACTTCCTTTCATAGCTTAGCTGCTCTATACCGGGGCAGGTCCCTCTTTCTAGCTAGAAGCCAGACACAGAAATCTCTTCTGAAGAAGATGCTTCATGGGGTTGTGGAATTTTGGTTGTTGTTGTTGATTTTCAGTTGGGGGTTGGTCATATTTGTTTGGGTTTGTATTTGGGTTTTTTTGTGTGTGGGGGGAGGGGTTGGTTTGTTTGTGCATTTTCTTTTATTTTGTGTTGTTTCCCCTACATTTCTTTTTTTCTAAATGGTCCAGGCCTGAATCTTCTCTTTGTAGTTTAAAATCTGGTCACTAGGGGACTCTTCCAGCAGATAGAAATATGTTAGCATTCCTCAATATAAGAAAAAATGACTTTGCTTTCTTCTTTCTCTAAAAGTTTTCTGCCATTGAAGAGGCAATATGAGCACCTCCATCTTCAATGACCTTAGATTTCAAAGGAGGATAACCAAAACACAAATCCAAAAGATCTGGATAAACTTATTCCAGGTCCTGTCCTGCTTTAGCAAAGATAGCTTTGAAGAGGTAAGTCCAGAGAGATCAGTGAATATACAGAATCAAAATATTTTCAGGGAAAATCCTCTTTGGAATTCTCTCTTGGCTGATTTTCTGATTGTTGTGAGTATCCATGATGTCAACTAAATGCTTCCAAGTAGGAGACGGATGCATCCAAGGCCCCAGATATACACTGAACATCAGTAGAGTAGCCTACACGACTACTCCCTTCTCACCACATCTCTGCCCAACTTTCTGACTTCTCGTTCTCAGCTCTTCCCTTCTGGCTCATGCTATTCCTGCAAAAATATTTATGCAGCCCTAACCTGGCTCAGATAAGAAGGTCAGAGGGGAAAATGAAGAAATTCTTATGACTGGAAAATACTGCATCAACCTATCTGAGCATTTTTACCCAAATCAGTTTCCAGATATTTTCTCTTAAATTATACAAACACCTAAGAAGGCATAAGAATAACCAGAAAAGGCTGGATGGTTTGATTATGTTTACAGTAGCATCACTGACAAAAAGTCTTTCAAGAAGCTAAAAATCTAAACCACTTTTTAAGTACAGTGCCTGAAGTTGCCCACATAACTTTTACTTATAACAGAAGTTTATCCCTTTCTAGGAGGTATGTACCAAGTTTCCTCATGGAATGGTCCCAGCTATCTCCTTTTTTGATCTGCTTTTTGTGTTTTTTTTACTTTGAAAGACAAATTTTTTATATTAGTTGTGGGGTTTTTTGGTGTTTGGGGTTTTTTTTGTTTTTTTTTTTTTTTTTTTCCCCCTCAGAACAGAGGATGGCAGATTTTTATAGTAAGCTGATTCACTTAGTAGGATGAAGGAAAAGAAAATATTCTTTTCCCATTATACAATTCTTTTCTTCCTTTACTTTTAAATAGTCCTCTGGGCAAAATGGTCCTAGCTTGAAAAATGAAATTCTGACCAAGAATAGTTCTCACTGAAATTTAGACTTTCACTTGTTCCATGCAAAATTAGTGTATCATATTTTGAAAATAGTATTCTGAGTACCTAAGACAGAGCATTCATAGTTCCTCATAGTATCTATTGTTTTTTGTTGTGTGTGTGTTTTTTTTTCTTTTACTGTGAATACCAAAAAATGAAAAAACACCATCCTTATTAAAATACAGCTTTTTAGAAACAATAATGATTTTTTAAAGCATATTATATCATAAAGTTTATAAAATAAAAAACAACACATAAACAAACAAAACAAAAAACAACAACAACAGAACAAACAGACAAAAAAACCCCACCAAAACACCCAGGAATAGCTAACTTAGCAGATGCAAAAAAAATACATGAGATAATTCTACTAATTATAACCAATTTATTGAAGATGGTTTTGGATTGATTGAGTTCTGATGCTAAACTGTTTTCAGGTTGCATATATTCTCACCCCAAAGGTGGGTCCATCTGAGTCGCCTTTAGTCATCTGTATCACATGTCTATCCACAGTTAATTTGTAGCTTGGTTTTATAGCCAAGGAAGTACAATGACACTTCCAAATTACAGTTTCTTTTATCTTATGGCAGATGCCTAACTGTGAACCTCTGAACTCTGTAGAGCAATCTATTTCTCTCTAGTAAGTTAAAGGGAGTCTAGATGAGAAGATCAGAAGTAGATGTTCATATGACATGATAAGTCACATTATACCAACTAATATCTCTACCTTTTATTACTCACCAAGAACATTTTACTTCTCAAGATTAGTTAATTTAAAAGTCAGATAACTTGAAATGAGATCCCTTGAAGCAGTTTAAAAGCCACCTTTGGAGGCCTGCAAAAGTTTGAGCTGTACCATTAAAGATATTCTAGGGTAAACTACACACAAGTAAAATGGGATGAAGATTTAGTTTCTTCAAACTGGTAATGGGGACCATATTGAGTTAATTAATTGCCACCTAATTTAGAAATCAACTATCTTCAGGAAAATTATCATATTTTTTAGGCAGGTTCTGACTAATTTCTACTTGCAGAAGAAAGTAACTTTATTTTCAGCCTTTGAATTTTCAAATAATAAGAGTACAGCAGAGGTTATAGAAAACAGTGACTCTGTACCACCCTATTGAAAAATATTTTTACAGCCAGCTGTATGAATGCTTACACAGCACACAAAATAGTTTTTTATATTGTTCTGTTGTCTGTAAAACCAGTAGCTTAGGCACCAGTGTCATCCTGGCCCACAGTGGAGCAGCACAGCGTTGTTCTCAGTTGTGTCCTCCTAGTCATATAGGCAAAGTTTCATTGTGTGTGCATGACACTGAGTTTTAAATGGGACAGTGAGGTGAGCTTAGATGGGTTACAGCATTGTTTAGGTAAACTGATGAAGCACAGAGAACCATGACTGGTTAAGGGAGTAGGGTGGTGACAGGGGACAATGTACAACAAAACATTGCATGGGCAGGTTATGGGCAAAGACATGAGAGACTCTTCTGATAGCCTCTTCTCTTGTTTCTCATGTCCTTTCTCATAAAATCTCTATGGATTTTAAGTCATAATTCAAATAGCAGCACAGAATTCAAGTTGTTACATGGTTAAAATTGTAGTGTAGCTGGGGATGAGGTTTGTCCTTGCATGTGTACATGGTGCACTTAGTCATCCTTTCCACGTGTGATCTAGAAGCTTTTTTGAGACAATAAAGTGACTTGAGAGAAGTGATTGACTGAAGTCCCAACCAACTTCACAGAAAAGTGTTGGACTTACTGTTACAGGAATTCTCAAGGTGGGAATTTCAGTCAGATTCCCCCTGAGGCAGTCCCTGGTTTTGATAGACTCATTGATAGATATTCTTTGTATACTTAAATGTCCTGTGTGAAGAATCTGTCTGTCCAGACTTTCTGAGAGTTGTTTCCGCTGCAGAATTGAATAAACTGTGCATAGATTAAATCTTTGAAAATAGTCAGGAATGGACACATAGGACAGTCTGTTGCAGTATTTAAAACAGATAATTGGAATATGATTTGTATGTTGTTTAAGCTAGTAAACAGAAATAGATCATGCATAAACCAGAGTAGTCATAGTTAGTACGGACCAACTTTTTATATGAATTCAAAGAGAGAAACTTAGTCAGGGACTCCTTGGTGTTAATACTTCTAGTGGAGACTGTCATCACCAGCTAGGCAATAAATTACTTCCCTTTTTCAGAGATTTGATTCACCACATGAGTATTACCCATTGTAAAAAGATGCAATATGTTGGTGTTATAACAAAAGCTCTATCCCTGTGTTCCTGTGCAACACCATATCATCCTTATATCACATAACCACAGACACTGGTTCAAAAGCGTTGGCCCCACTTTGCAGTGAGTGAACAGCAGAAGAGCAGAACTTCCTTCCAACTGTTGTCCTCATCATACTGTCACTCCTTCACCACCAACCCAGGATGTACTCTATGCTCTAATTGTAATGTTATCAGATAAGAGTGTATTAAAGCTTCTCAGGCAAAATTTTGCTTCCTTCAATCCTTTTTCCTGAATTTTCCTTTAAATTTATGCAGCAGTCCCATTACATTGCATAGTTTGACACTAGATAATGAAGAGAAAGGCAAGATGTATTTTAGCCCATATATTTTACATTTGATGCTTTTCTAGAATCCCCATTACAGAATATAAATAGAGACATGCTGTTTAGTCAGCTTTTACTGTTTGAGAACCACTGAGTCTGAATGAACATTCATTGGCAGGATCTGCTTTTGGTGGTGTTTGTCTATGGCAACCCTTCTCTTCCTTATAATGGAGCAGGCACCTAATCTGCTTAGCCTGATCCAGACTAAATTTGCTGCTTCACTGAATTCTGGTTTTAGTGTTGACGATATCCCCTGGGATCATGAACATCATAACTTAGCTGCCAAGAACTGATCAGCTAAATGGAGATATGAGAACAGTTAATGTCAGTACAAGTAAAGATATGTAAATTAGTGATATGAAAGCCCAAGAAACAGAGAGAGGAACTAAGCTTTCATTCAGATCAAGAGTATTCAATGTTTGGAAGTGGCTGCTATGCTGACTTACTCTTTTACTGCTTTCTTTAAATTCAAACAATCTATGGTATGTGTCTGATTACAGGAAAGGATTTCTGAGCTCAGAGAGACAAAAAGCTGTTTCACATAATCAGCTTTTTTCAATAGCAGCTGGTTTCTGAGGTGATTCAAAGGTGAATTAGAAAAGCTGATACTTCCCCCCTTCCCACCCCAATATGTGTGAAGGTTCTGTGTTAAAAAGTATTAACTTACAAAATACTTCTGCGCCACAGACACAAAATTAATTCAAATGAAGGGAAAAACTCCAATATTTATTATTTTCTCTTTTCTCCTCTTTCTCTTGAATTTCTCCTCACTTTATTTTTATAAATGGACTAATACTTTATGATGTATTATTAAACTAGGCAATTTTAACTTAGTGTCTGCTTATAGCCATGGAAGAAACAGCAAGTGACGCTTTTCTATTCTTTGTATCATTAGTCTAATTAGGCAACAAGTTATGTTTTACTTACAACTCCCCAACATACCTAGTTTACTGCTACAGTGGTTTCTAGATGTATCTGTATTCCACTATAGTGGTGTCAATGAACGACAATGGAAATTATAGGTTTGAGTTTCTGAAAGTAGCAGTAAAAGAACAATCTTTTCTTTGTTCTTTATCTTAAGGTTTAAATGATCCTGGTGAATTCTAATCATGAAGCTGAGATGCAATGCTAAGCTTTTCAGCAGTGTAGTCATTTTGGAGAATGCAGAACAAATGAGGCAATCTTTTAATTCCCGGAGAGACCAAATAGTAGAGACTAAGATATAGTTACTTTCCTGAAACTCAGTTTTCAGAATTGCCTTGTTTGTCAATTCCAGAATTCCTGACTGGAAGACTAGAGTTTTTCCTTACCAGAAAAAGAACTTAGACCTCAGTCCAGCAACATGAAACTCTTGAAAGCAAGATCCTCTAGGGAATAATTACTGTCTTGGTAATGTATGGGAAATTAATGAGTAAGGTCCTAAACATTTGGTATATATTTATAGAATCATAGAAACATAGAATCTTATAATGGTGAGAGTTGGAAGGAATCTTCAAAGGTCAGCTAGTCCAACACCCTGCCGCAGGGAGGAACATCTTCACTAGACCGGGTTGCTCAGAGCCCTGTCTACCCTGGCCTTTCACACTTCCAGGGATGAGACATCCACACATTCTCAGAGAAAGCTGTTCAATTGTCTCAACATCCTCATTCTAAAAATTTCTTCCTCGTATCTAGTCTGAATCTGCCCTCTTATGGTTTAAAAACGTGACACCTTGTCCTATTGCAACAGGCTCTGCTAAAAATTCTGTCCCCATCCTTCCTATAAGTCCTCTTTAAGTATTGAAAGGCCACAATAAGGTCTATCCTGGATCCTTCTCTTCTATAGGCTGAACAACCCCTACTCAGCCTTTCTTCATAATGGAGGTATTCCAGGCTTCTGACCACTTTTGTGACTCTCTTCTGGAGCTCCTTTAGCATGTCCATGTCCTTCTTGTGCTAGGGACCCCAGAGCTGGATGCAGTCTCACAAGACCAGAGTAGAGGGGGAGAATCACCTCCCTTGACCTATTGGCCACATTTCTTTAGCTGCAGTCCAGGATGTGCTTGGCTTTCTGGGCTGCAAGCCCATGTTACAATGAAGGACCCAATGTGCTCTTTTGTCTTTAGAAAAAGAAATAAATACATAATCACAGAGTTTTCAATATTGACAATAAATATAGCCCTTTGAATTGTATCTCACTTAAAACTTTGGTAGATGACTCAGTGACTAAAGAGTGGGAAATATTTCTTTAGTAAACTGTAAGCAAATCAGAAAATTATTAATAACTGATTTTAGTTTATTTGAGTAAAGCTATTTCCCCTGGTTGATTTGTCTTCCTTGATTCCTTGAATAAAGCTTTTTTTTTTTTTTTTTTTTTTTTTTGGTGACAGAGCACTATTCTATACTAAGCTGCCTATACTAAATTTACTAAGCTCCAGAATGAAAGGTGTGGATTTTTAGCCAGAGGATTGATATTTGATGGACATGTCCATCAGTGCATTCACAAAGAATTTAAAAGACTGTATTCATTTTGGCATAGCTATCTTGAAGTGTTTTGCTAAATTTATCTTAGTTCTGCACCTGTTTGAGTAATGTCAAGGATTTCATTTTTTGAGTTTATGTGTCAGTAATTTTGCATCCCATTGAACAAATACTGGATTGGGTGAGAATGCTTTAGAAAGCATTTAAACCACACCATGTTAGAAAAATGCACAAGTCCATAATTGATAATTTTATTTTTATTTTTACTTTACCAGGAACTACAATATGTATGCCTCAGATCTACTGTTTGCTGATTTAGCAAGTCTGACACTGGATGTTAGTTTCAGTGACAAGCACTTTAACATTTTAATTTCCTACCATTTTAATTTCACATTTTTTTCTTCTTCTGAGTATTATGGGGTTTTTTTAAGATGAGGAAAACTTACCAGCATCCCTCTTTTCATTCATGCATCAATTTAATTGGTGCTCCAGAACTGCCTGCTATTATCCATGCAGAGGGAGTTGATTGCTTAAAGCCTGTTCCCTAGAGAAATAATCTATTTTTGTTTTGAATTTTTCATAGATGAAGCAGTCTTTCTTGTATGTACATATAAATCAAGGTTTTAAGTTAATTCTATAACTGTTCTTATCAGGACTTTTTTGTCTTTTTCTTTTGTTCTGCTTAATTTAACTAACTTTCAACAGTGATGACTAAACATCTTATAACAGTATAGTCATTTTCGTAGAATCTGTTCCCATAGGCAGAATAAAAAGATAAGACAGCTTCCTTTTCCCTGCATGCGTTTTATCTTTCTCTTAGTCTTTTTACCGAGATTCCTTTCCTGTTAGCCTGTATATAGAAATAAGCCTGAGGAATGGATGCTGCATATGACTTCATGCATATTCAGTTGTAATAAAATTTTTTTATCATAGCTTGATAGCACTCAACTCGGTGTTCATTTGTGTCCTTCCAAAGGTCTTTACAGGTCTTTCTACACACTTTGAAGCTATTTTTATGAGCAGAGTCTAGGACCATGTTCTTTTCACATGGGCAGATGTCAGAGACTGCATCTATTTTGTATAATAATTGATGTGAGATCATATCTATGCCCCTTGTCATACCCTGTAATACTGAATATTCTTATTATTTTTTTATTTTACCTTTCTGAATGTGTTTCTTTTAGTTAAAAGTGTCTGAAATAATGTTAGGACTGTATTGTAGCCCATCAGATTGGTTGCAGGTATTGCATACACAGAGGCAGAACAGGAAAGGCGTGTGGGAGTTTCAGAATATAACACTGACAACAACAGAATTCTGAAAAGGCACTTAAGGTAGAGGGTGTCTTACACTTTGCAGGCTTTTCCATGGTGACTTAGGATGGCCTAAACTGAAAAAAAAATCAGTAATTATTATAATCTTAAGACCATAGAGATAGTGACTGGTCTAGTGACTCAGCTTGTTTATTGAACCAGTTTTTGCCTTGATGTACAGAATTACCTTGCAACTTGTTGAAAGAAGTATAACTAACACATATAATCTACGTTTTTGTTTTTTTTTTCAAATAGTTAGCATCTTTATAAAATGGATGTTAGATAATGTTGAAATAAATAAATGAAGGTTTTCTCCATTATTTAACTGTAATATGCAACTCTAGCACCTTTTATTATCCTACCCATATTATCCATATCCTATCCACCATAGAACATGCAGATGCATGGAAAAAATTAAGTCATATTTTTAATGAGCTTTTAGATTTTCCTTATGGAATCTCATTTCACCCGCCTAATGAGGCTGATACATTTACTCAGATGAAATGGATTGGATAGGATAGGTAGACTATTTTCTCTTCATTTTTCTTCTTTTTTTTTTTTTTTTTTTTTCAATAGAGAAACTGTTGACTGATATTTAGCATATATTCATTAGAGTCTGATATGTGTGTCTGCTATCCACCTACATTACCTACTCAGCATATATTGTTTCAATTCATATGCAGTTCTTTCCTGTACTTATTCTTTTGCATTTCCTTGAGCTTTGTCCTGGTTTCAGCTGGGATAGGGTTAATTTTCTTTATAGTACCTAGTGTAGTGATATGTTCCAGATTTAGTACGAGAACAATGTTGATAATGCACTGATGCTTTGGTTGTTGCCAAGCAATATTCATACCAAGTCATGGACTTTTCATCTGGGAGGCTGAAGGTGCACAAGAAACTGGGAGGGGCCACAGCCGGGACAGCTAATCCAAACTGGCAAAAGGGATATTCAATGCTATATGACATCCTGCTCAGTATATAAACTGGAGTTGGCAGGGAGACAATTACAGCTGCTCAGGAGTGAACAGGTTATTGGATCGCAGCTGGTAAGCAATTGCATTGTACATCACTTGTGTTGTATATTCTGTTCTTAATATTATCACATCCTTTGCTGTCCTGTAAAACTGTTCTTAGCTCAACCCAGAAAAGTTTGTTTGTTTGTTTGTTTGTTTGTTTTCCCTTTCTGATTCCTTTCCCCATCCCACTTGTGTTGTGGGGGGAAGTCAGTGAACAGATGTGTGATCCTAGTTGCCTGCTGGGGTCAAACCCTGACAAAATTTCATCCTATTTTTCTAATTTTTTCCCAATTCATTAATATTTTTCTGAGTTTTTATACTTTTAACCGCATTGCAATCTCTTTTCTTTCACCTGAAAATTGAATAAATACTCTATTTCGTGCATTATCAAGTCAACCTTGACTACATTCTATGGCTGTAGATACAAGTTTTTAGTTTAGTCATCCTTTTTTTGTTAGTGAAACACATTTTTGGAAAAAGTTTTACATCTGTTACAACAGCTTTACTCTGGACCATGTTTTCTGAACCTAATTAAGAGAGTGTCATGTGAGACAGCATCAAAAATCCTACCTGAGTCAAGATATGACATCTTTTTTGTCTCCTGCCACAGGCCTTTTCCTGTGTCATGGAAGGAAATTAGAATGATTTGACACATTTTGTTGTTCACAAATTCATGATGGCTGTGTTTTATACCCTTGTGTAGGATATTACCATAAAATAGAAAGAAATGGTAAAGAAAAAGTGTTACCCAGGTATGCGGTATTTTTTTGTGGTTTTGTATTTTGTTGTTGTTTTGGGGGGTTTTGTTGTTGTTTCTGTGGTTTTGTTTTTGTTTTGTAATTCTTCCAAGTTTAGGAAAGACATTGATTTTCACTCTTTCCAGTCTGTCTGAACTTCATTATTTTCTTTGCCCTTTTCACATACATATTTTCAGTTTTGAAACAGCTACTTGGATTAGCTTCTAGATTTCAAGTTCAATACAAATATATTACCTTTAAAATGAACATCTATTTTTCATTGGTCAGTTACATTTGGTGGTTGTGGTAGTTGCACATCACCCTGAGGTCCAGAGCCTTCAGTGGGGCAGTTTATGGCTCTTTAGAACCTTTTGTGCCCCACTGAGCCTGTGCCCACGTACACACCTAGGATGGTATTAACAGTCATGTTCTCCCCCCACCTTGGGGGAGTAAGAGGGGTGGGACCCTCAATCAATTGACAGGGTCCTCAACAAAGGAGGCACCCAGAGAAGCTAAGAAGCCTCTAAACCATATCGTAATGACCAGATCCAGATCTGGCCATGCTATAAAACTGAGTCCCCACTGAAAACTCCCTTTAAGTGGTCTTCTCAGAGCAGCAGGTCTGTGAACTGGAGCCCTCCCCTTAGACTGGGATGCCATCTAGAGAGACTTTCCATGACTGATTGTGCCTCACCTCCTCATCAAAATAAACATCAAAATAACATTACCTGTTCCTTCCTTCCATATTCAGATATTTAATGAAAAATGTAGATTCCATTGGGAAGCTTGTTATATCCCATATAATTTGGTAATAGTGCTGTACGATAACACTCCTTTAAATCAGTCAGAAGGCACCAACTGATTTAAATATCCCTCAGTCTCTAAGTAATGGCTTTCTAATTCCAAGTGCATTTGAGCAAGACTGATGAGAACTGTTTCACATAAAATAAGTTTTCACTTTAAAAAGAAAGCTCCCTACAAATAAATAAATAAATATTCCTCAGCACAAAAAGATTGTGGAAGTTTGTCAAAACTTTATAGGGTTCTATCTTGGTCTTTTTTTTTTTTTCTTTCTTCCCCCCTCCCCTCCCCCACCTCCAGTCACCCATTCCTCTGACATTTTTGATGCTCATCACAAGAGAACAAGATCTAACTAAGCAAACCAACAAATGAGATTCCAACTACATATGTCTGCAGTATGGGAAACTACTAGTCACACTAGTATTGATGTTTATAGTCAATACAGACATATAGTCATCTTGAGAGCATGATTCATGTGATATGTAGAAACAAATCATGTCCTACAATTTTCTGTTTCTCACCTCTTACTATGAATCTAATCCAGATAGGTACATGTGGACAGGTATATATGTGAACACACGTATATGCTCAAATAAGTCCTCCAGGAACTTCCAGACAAGTAAATGAAATACACTGTGTCCCATTCATTGGAGTAGAAGACAGGGCCGTGAGCAGGTCCCTGATGTTGAACCAGTATAGGGTCCAGCTGTGAAGCAACAGTGAGAGCTATACAGCCCTTCACTCTCCTCTGCTTTAACCTTCTGCTCATCTGTGATGCATTCATATTTCTGGGATTTTAGAGTGTACTGTAAATTTCATCTGAAAGGAAGGGTTAAAGACTACACTGTTGAGTTATTTTAGACATCTTGGAACTCATGCTTTTCATCTCCTAAACAGTGAGATAAGAATCAGTAATTTGAAAGGAAAACCCAAGTACTCTTAAACAATTTTACTGCATATGAGCAAGTTTTATTAAACAACATGGTAAGTCAATGGTGCCTATCTTTTTACAACTCAAACACATCAACTACTAATGTACTGTGAGCAAGATTATGTTTTCTCATACTTACTGAAAAGCTTTTTTTGATATTATTTCTGTGGCTGTTAGTAAAGTCTGCAGATTTTGTGGGTCACATTATAGGATCATAATGTTAAGCTTACCCCAAGAGACCATGGTGCTCGTTGGCTGTGTCTCTGACTTTTATGACTGTTAATTAATTGTTATATGTGAACTACTTAGTATTAAAGCTAACTTTTGCTCTTCATTTCCTCATTTAAACTGTTTTTGAGCAATTATCTCAGTTTTTACCGTGCTTGGGTCCTCATATATTAACATCATCAATCATTAGGAATGTTAAAAGGCACTTTGCTTGTCCTTAATGAATGTTAAATTATAAATGTGAACAAAGATGCACCTAAGTAATTTTAAGGCAGAGACAGTAACATAAGGAAGTTCCTGGAGAGATTTAGAAAGTCAGGTTAGTCTTTGAGATGTGAATATTTGTGAGAATCTGGGAAAAGAGTTTGTAAAAAAGAAGATTAATATAGTTGCACAGAAATGTAATTATTCAGCATGACATTAGTCCTGATGAGATAGATTTTAAATACTTGTCTTCCCCTTTTTATAAAAGAATTTTCTGAAGATATTTATTTAAAAGATCAAATCAAAATTGATGGGAACATAGAAGTCTCATCAAGGTGATTTTACACTGAATACTCATCTCCTAATAGTACAAGGTCTTTTTTCATAATGTGGTTTCAGATTGAGAGACAAACAGAAAACAGCTGTGGGAGAAGAGCAGAAATACTGCACATGGACCCACCAAGTAAGGGGCCACAGACATGTTTCATCAGAAGTTTCTTTTGTTGTTTGAATGGACAGCATTTTAAAAATCACAGATGATTTACAAATGACTAAAATCCCTTATTTTCAGAAAGCAAAGTGCTTTTGCCAGCTCTGCTGTGCAGTAGAGTCATAGAATCATTTCAGTTGGAAGAGACCCTTGGGATCACTGAGTCCACCTAACTCTAGCACTAAACCATCTCTCTAAGAACCTCGTCTATATGCCTTTTAAACACCTCCAGGGATGGAGACTCCACCACTTCCCTGGGCAGCCTGTTCCAATGCCTGACAACCTTTTCCATGAAGATTTTTTTCTTACTATCCAACCTAAACCTCCCCTGGTGCAACTTGAGGCCATTTGCTTTTCTCTTATCACTTGCTACTTGGGAGAAGAGATGAACACTCTCCATGCTACAATCCCCTTTCATGCAGTTGTAGACAGCGATAAGCTCTCCCCTCAGCCTCCTTTTCTCAAGGCTAAACAGCCCCAGTTCCCTCAACCATTCCTCATAAGACTCCCTCACAAGCTTCCTTGCCCTCCTCTGCACTCTCTCTAGTACCTCAAAGTCTTTCTTATGATGAGGGGCCCAAAACTGAATGCAGAAGTCAAGATGGTGCCTCACCAGCACTGAGTACAGGGAGAAAACCACTTCTCTTATCCTCCTGGCTACACTATTCCTGATACAAACCAGGGTGCTGTTGGACTTTTTGGCTACCTGGACACACTGATGGCTCATATTCAGATGGTTGTCAGTCAATACCTCCAGATACTTTTCTGCCAGGCAGCTTTCCAGTCACTCTTCCCCAAGCCTGTAGCGCCTGGGGTTTTTGTGACCCAAGTGCAGGACTTGGCACTTGTCCTTCTTAAACCTTATACAATTGGCCTCAGCCCAATGATCCAGCCAGTCCAGATCCCTCTGTATGGCCTTCCTACCCTCTAGCAGGTCAACACTCCTACCCAATTTGGTGTCATCTAAAAACTTACTAAGGGTGCACTCAACCCCCTCATCCAGATAATTGATAAAGAGATTAAACAGATTGACCCAAATACTGAGCCCTGGGGAACACAACTTGTGACCAGTCGCCAATTGAATTTGGTTCCATTCACCACAACCCTTTGGGCCCGACCATCCAGCCAATTCTTTATCCATCAAAGAGTACACCTGTCCAGGCCACGAGTTGCCAGCTTCTTCAGGAGAATGCTGTGAGATATGGTGTCAAAGGCTTTACTGAAGTCTAAGTACACAACATCCGCAGCCTTTCCCTCATCTACTAGGTGGGTCATCTTGTCATAGAAGGAGATCAGATTGCTCAAACAGGACCTGCCTTTCGTATACCCATGTTGACTGAGCCTGACCACATGTGATGTCGGTGACGCCGAGTGATGGCACTCAGGATTATCTGCTCCATGACCTTCTCCAGTACCAAGGTTAGATTAACAGGTCCGGAGTTCCCCAGATCTTCCTTCTGGCCCTTCTTGTAGATTCACATCACGTTAACCAGCTTCCAGTCAACTGGGACCTCCCCAGTTAGCCAAGATTGCTGATAGATAATGGAAAATGTCTTAGTGATCACCTCCTCCAGCTCCCTCAGCACCACATCTGGCCCCATAGACTGGTAGGTATCCAAGTGGTGTAGCAAGTTACTAACCATATCCCCTGGGATTATCTGGCCTTCATTTTGCTCCCCATCCCTGCCTGCTGGCTCGGGGAGCTGGGTACCTGAAGCACAAATGTTCTATTAAAGACTGAGGAAAAGAAGACATTTAGTACCTCAGCCTTTTCCTCATCTTCTGTCACTATGTTTCCCCCTGCATTCATCAGGCAATGGAGATTCTGCTTAGCCCTCCTTTTGTTGCTGATATATTTGTAGAAACATGTCTTGTTGCCTTTAGCAGCAGTAGGTAGGCTTAGGTCTTGCTGGGCTTTGGCCCTTCTAATTTTCTCTCTGCATAAATTCATGGCATCCTTGTAGTCCTCTTGAGTAGCTGCCCCTTCTTCCCAAGATTATAAATTCTCTGCATATTCCCACATTCCAGCTGCAACTCTCTGTTCAAGTAGACTGTCCTTCTTCCCCACCAGCTCGTCTTTTGGAATACAGGGACAGCCTGCTCCTGTGCCTCTAAGATTACTATGTTAACAGATTTCTAGTTGAATCCAAGGTTTCAGTCATTACTAAGACTAGCAGATACCCTAGTGTGCACTGTTCTGGGTGGCAAATAAGAAGTATTTAACCTTATTCAATTATACACAGGTTTGAGAAAGTACCTTAACTTTATTGCTTAGCTGCTTGGTGTCATGTAATTTCAAACTCCCTAGACACCTTGGCAGGGCGTGGTGGTTGAGTTACATAGTAATTTGACATGTTGAAAAGTTTGAGAAATAGGTGTTGCCCACAGATACATGGAAGCTGGGCATGGAGAAGCAGTATTTCCAGTGAATTAAGACAATAATAACTTTAGAATCAATGTACTTGAAAGCTCAGAATAGAAGGGTTTAATAGAAAGCAATAAGGAGCATGTGTGTGTGTTTGTTTGTTTGAACACCACAGAATAACAATTTCATAAAGAAAAATAACTTAGACTGTAGTAAGAGTGGATGCAACATCACATGTAGGGAAGTGTCCTAGGCACAGGCAGGGGAAGATGCACTCCTTGTTTGGGAGCAGGAAATTCTCCATGGTAATATTTGAAAGAAACATGAAAAGTGTACAGATTTGATACTTTATAAAGATACAAAATTTACTGTATAAAGGTACAAAGAGACTCACTGTTTTCTCTTTCTCAGAATCCTTATTCAGCCTATGTTTTCCTAATATAAATACTAAAGTTTCCTACAATTTGCCACTGTATATTTTTAAAAGAAGTTAATACTTCAATAAATGAAAATTTCCCTTTATTACAAATGTTATAGTAAATTTTCCTCTGTAACAGTTTTTAAATTCCTAGGTCTTCTATTGGTATCATACGTGATGTCAATAAACTTTCTCTTATTAGTATAAATAGACAATCACAGGAAACAATAGGATCACAGAATGCTTGAGGCTGGAAGGTACCTCTGGTGAACATCTAGTTCAACCTGCTGCTCAGAGCAGGGGCAGCTAAGGCAGGCTGCTCAGGGCTGTGTTCAGCCTTCTTTACCTCCCCCATCAGGTGTCTATGCACATGGATAAAATCTCCCTGAGCATTCACTTCTCCAGGCTAAAATATCCCATATATCAGATGCTCCAGTTCTTTATTCATCTTTGTGGCTCTTCACTGGATTCACTTCCATATGTCCATGCCAAATGATGGAGCAACTTTTCTCTTTACATCAAGCAGGTAGTTGAGGAGAAGAAATATGACAGAAAAAATAGTACAGCTGCCAAAAGTGACAGCTTTAACAAAGGAAAGAATGCTATTGGCTTGTAGCAGTATTGTGGCAGGACTGCTGTTACACTAAGGTATTGACAGCAGGTGACAGTATCTAGGGAAAACTAGTAATCCACAATAAAGAGGTGATACGTGTTCCTTGTAAATTTAAAATGCCAGGACATTTCTGTACAAATTTATTATTATAAACAAGCCCATCTATTATTAAGCAAATATCAAGACAAGCAGAAAGATAAAGTAGCAGCTCTTAGTGGGAAGATGGCATTTGATTTATAATATGAAAGCTAGCTCATCATTGGTTCCCTCTTTATTTCTTAAATAAAGCTTATCTCCTTTACTCAAAAACTATAAATATTTAATCTACAGTTAATTTACTTAAACTGTACACAGAGAAATAAAAATTTTTCAACATGCACCACCTTTTGTCTCTTACTACTTTATCTACAGATGAGAGATCATAACAATGGCACAAAATATTAAACGGAGCTGATCTGCATGAAACTCTGACCTTAATTTTCTTTCTTCCAATTCCATGGACTTCAAGTTGAGACAAAAGAAATGACTGAACCAACAAGTTCTTGCCTATAGAATCCAGTATCTTGTGGAGTCTAATAATAATAAAAAGTAAACAAAAAAATCAAGGCAACTGGAACTTTAGACACAATCTACTTCAACCTTCCACAAAATGATATCTATCTATATATACACTTACATGAGGATTATCATATATTTGAAAGACACTTTTTTCCTTCTTTCTTTTCCTCTTTTCAGTCCTGTTTCTGACTGAAAATTCTTGGTATTCTTCAGCCAACAAAATGCTAGACATGTTGCTGTCATTGAAAGTCATGATAAAATTCCATGTTCGAGAGATCTTTAAAGTAGACACCAAAGAGGGATCTGATGGTTTTGAGGCATTTTTAAACATAGATAATGTTCAAGTCATGAATCCTTCTTTGTCAACCACGGTCAGTAAACACATAGCAATACTATGATCTTGATATTTATTCTGTAAGGGAATAGATACAAAGACAAGTCAATTGGATTCCTTTAGGCGTACTTGTTAGGAAACAATGAGAAATTTTATGCCATGCTACAGGAAAGACATTGAATCCCTCCTATCTTAGATTATTTATTTGTTTTATCATAAAAAGTTTTCCTCAGGTTTTCTGAGACCCTGTCTGGAAGGCTCTATGTGTACAGCATCATTAAAAAAAAATAAATAAAATCTAAGTGACATAAACATGTCAGATCAGTATGGCACACCTGAAAAAGTAGGGAAATATGGACAGTCAGCACAGGAATGTTATTTGAATGTTTGGAGAAGTGTCAGCCATATGTAGTTAAGGAAATGTTCACTGTTCCAAACTAGCCCAGTATTTTAAGCACTATTTTGAAATCAGAGAAATGGAAGAAAATGAAAAGTTAAATCTTATACATCTAAGACACTTTCTTAGTCCATTGTATTGTGGCAGCAGTGTTTAGCAGCTGTATGTCACCATAATTGTAGGAGGACACAGATGAAGGAAGAGATAAAGCAAAGAACTCATCACCAAGTTGAATTAATACTGTAAAACTTTACTCTTTTTTTTTTTTTTTCTTCCCATTTGTGCCAGAGTTTACTTTTAAGCTCCCTATGCCTGATTCTGATCTATATTGTTTCTTTCGGAGCTCAAAGAAATCACAGCAAACTTCCAATACAATATGTGAGATCAGAATTGGGAACAGTATATTTTACATTTATTGAGGAGGTTCAAGAAACTCTTGTAATGCTATGCAGTTCAGATCTATACTTCAGTCTTAGAATCATGCAAAATATTTCATTCAATCTTCCTTTGTATCTCTTCCCAAAATAATAAAAATCAAGTGTGATCTCTGCTTCTCTTGCAATCGTTATTTCTGTGTAGAAATGTAGTATGTTTCCAGTACTCTAGCTGCATATTTTAACAAAAGTTTAAGTTAAAAGACAGTCTCTTCAAGACAACTTTATGTTAAATTTTCATGAGGCATCTATTTTTTTTTTTTTGACAAGTTCATGGGAATCTAAACAGCACTTTTAAACTCAATACATATATAAATTAATTAGGGGTTGAATTTTACTGAAAGCAACTCACACTTTGCCAAGCTGTTCTAAGAAGTTATTTTAAACCAACCAGTTGTTTATTAAAGGCCAACATCTGTCATCTTTTCCCTGTTCAGACAAATGAGGGATATCGTATCAGTTTTCAAAGACAAAGAAGAAAGTGTTGAACCCTTTCCTGACCTACCAGAGGTCTCTAGTGAGCAAGAGAAACAAAATTTTTGCTATCTAAACAGATCAGTTTGATACCAGAAGCTATTTATATTCAATTATACTGCCTGATTTATTTAGCGAGTTGACAGATTTTTGGTAATTTGTTTAATAACATAGTAAAACAATGTTTATTTTGTGACATAATTAAAAATGTTGGATTGCAATATAATAAAGTATGCATGCCAGTAATGACATTACACAATTAAGGATTTCTGCATATTTCTGTGTATTCAGCTACATCAGTGTTGGAAAGAAGTCCAGGTTCAAAATATGGGCACTTGAAGAAAACTAGAGTACGAATGTTCACTATGTCAGGCGATCTTACCCAAGGGTGGGGTTTTGCACAGAGCTAATTTCTGAGTGGTTCAAGATCACACCTCAAGACAATTTTCACAAACAAAGATAAACTCTCAGGTATTTAACATGGTAGAGAAATGCACTTTTTATTTTTAATGAATTTTTTTAAAGTTTCATTTTTAAAAGCAAACTTTTGTAACTGTACCCATTCATTCATATTCTGTGGGGCTTGGATTTCTCACCAGAAACATGTGTCCTTTAATAGTCTATGGTCTGGTTTCCGAATTTTCCCTGAAGTCTTGGTAACATGACATGCTGCAAAATCTGATCATAGCTAGTCCTACCGGGATGTTTGCCATCAGATCTTGTATTCTCTATTATATACTACATATATACAAACTATATCCTGTGATTCAGTATGTGAGTTCTCATGGGGGATTAAAAGCTTACTACAGTAACTGTATCTTAAGGATGACTAGGATTTATGTAAATGTATATCTATATACTTATATAATAAAATAATTTATCAATAAGCCTATATCCCAGTTTTGTTTTGTTTTTTTTTTTTCTGCAGATACTCAAGTCTCTGTTCAGTGAAAGCTACTCCTGAAGTTTGGAAGAGGCAACTTAGAGAACTGGAAGGAACTGGAAGGTTATCTATTATCTCTTTGATTTCATTTTAGTTGTATGTTTTATTTTCAGCTGTTCTTTTATTTTTCACAGAAGACAAGGCAGGAGGGGGGAGTAGTATTTCCTTGGTTTTGGTATTCTCAGAAAGTGCTTCACATTATATTAATAATACCACTAGATAACTTCAGCAAAGTTACCCTTTCTGTTTCTGCTCAATTCAGTTCCACATATCATCACAGAACAGCCTGGAGTCACCAGTTATTGAAGTTTAATGATAGGATGCTTATCAGATTTTTTAATTATTATTATATTTTAAAATTGTTGTACATTACTTGTATCTCAGCTTTTTACTTAACTATCTATGGTTATCTTTCTTTTGGTTACTAAAAGACAATTCTACATTTTTACGATATTAAAGCAATATTTGCTATCTGGAAGTGTACCTAGAAATGTATCATTAGAAAATCTTTCTTAAACCTCACATTTTTTGAGACCAAGTGTTAAAAGAAATCCAACAGTTAACTTACAGAATCTTTTCTATGTTTTTCTTACCACAAAGGTTGATATACGTTACTCTTAAAAAAATAAAGAAGGAAAATTGTCTGTACAGAATTTATATGATTAGTTTTGAACTATGTAGGAGATAAAAGGACCCCAGAGATATGGAAAGGAAGTAGAAAGGTATCTTAATAGAAATCCATCAATTACACATTCAGATAAAGTGAAATAGACACCCTGCCTATCTTTCAGATAAATACTAACTATACTCACACTTTAGACATAGTTTGTTAAAAGTACAGTTTAAATATAAATTTAAGATACCACATTATTTTTCAAGATAATATCTTCATAATTACCATTAAAAAAAAAAAGGTATTTTTCTTTGCCTTAAAGGTAAGTTCTGGCATATGAGATCTATTTCCTGCACCAAAATGATAATACTAATAGTTGGATCCTGAATGAAGCTAAAAAATAAAGTTTTGAAAACTTGTGCACCATAAATTTTTCAGGTTGCTTTTGTGCAGATTTATCTTTTCCTCCTACTTTTCTCCCTCAATAACACAAATTAATAGCAGAGATTTTATCTTACTTTTCTGAATAGAAACTCACAGGCTTTGAATAAGGCTATAATCCATCTGTGAAAGACTGGCTTCATACCTGTAACTGTTGTCATTGGTATTTTATTTTTTTTTTAAATCTCCTGGAGCCTGAAATGACCTCATTCATTTACATGGGTGAGAGTTTTAGCTGTTTCACTTTAGCAATATGCTCTGAGAAATTTTTATAGATGACTGAGGCAGAAAATTCTGCAGGTTGAGTACATGAGCAACTCTGAAGCACACATGGTTTTGATGGGATTTTTTTTTTTACTGAGTACCTTGAAAGCTTACAACACACAGGTAAGGCTGACTCCTAGCTCTCACAAATTTAAAGTTTAAATTAGTAATTAAATGTACTGTCCTGAATTTCTTTCTGAATAGAATCCAAGAATCAATAGTTTGAGTTGGAAGGGACCTCCAAAGATCATCTAGTTCAGTCCCCAAATAGCTACAAATTAGATCTTGAAAGTTTAGTCTGAAGCCTAGGTCTGGCTTCAAGTAAATGTATTTGTTCATTATTACAGTTCATATTTAAGGTATATTCCCAGCAACCGACGGACTAACACATCTCTCTCTCCCACTCGACTATTCATATCAGTGAAGTTCAGTGTTTGTGAAAACACACAGCACTGCAGGTCACAGGTGCTGTTTTGAGGAGTCATAGACCTTCTTCTTACATATTTCAATAGTCAAAATATTCACCATTTTGTACATTAATATATGGATAGAAAACTAAAATGGAAGAGGTTGAGGCACTCAGTGCTTTATTTTTCATAGGTGGCTACACATCCTAGTGCACTAAGGATCATGAGATGAGCAAATTCATGTATTCAATGTATTCAATAGCCATTTAAAAGTAAACAGGGAGACTTTTTTAGTAATTATAATAGAACCTATAAAGTAATATTTGATTTCCAGAACAGATGAAAATGTAAACTTATCCAATTGGCTCAGCTACAGATTCCCTTCAAATGTTACTTTATAATTTTATGAGGGGTGGCACAAAAGAATGAAAAAGGAATAATATTTTCCTAAAGAAGCAAGGGATGCATTGGGATTTCAGCACCTGAACCAACTGAACACTGGTGAATGAAAAAGGTATTTTTTACATTAAAAAAAGAAAGAACAAGTGAACTGAAGTGACCTGAAAGATGAACCGTGGCGTCTCATAGAAACAAGAATAATAACTGTAGAGAAAGACATAGATGACCAGTTTAATTTCAGTCTTTCAATGTCTGATAGTTAACAAATTGCTGTGGAATACTTAGTAGGATATAGAGATCATGGAATGGTTTGAGTTGAAAGGGACCTTCAAAGATCAGATAATCCAATCCTGTACCATGGGCTGGGACAACTTTCACTAGATGAGATTATTCAAAGCCCTGTCCAACCTGACCTTGAACACTTCCAATAATGGGGCAACCTGTTTCAGTGTCTCACCACCCACATTGTAAATATTTCTTCCTTCTATCCAATCTAAATCTACGCACTTTCAGTTTAAAACCATTTCCTTTTGTCTTGTCGTTGCAGATTCTGCTAAAAAACCTGTCTCCATGTAAATCCCCTTTAAATACTGAAAGGTGCAAAAATGATCATCCTGGAGCCTTTTCCTCTTCAGGCTGAAAAATCCAAAGTCTCTCAGCCTTTCTTCATAATAGAGATGTTCTAGCCTTCTGACTGCTTTTGTGGACCTCCTCTGGACCCTCCCAGTATGTCCATGTCTTTCTTATGCTGGGGACCTCCAGAGCTGGATGCAGTACTCCAGGCAGGGTAGAGGGACAGAATCACCTAACTCAACCTTATATCCATGCTTCTTTTTATGCAGCCCAGGATACAGTTGGCTTTCTGGGCTGCTGTAAGAGTCAGTCCAAAGAGCAGTATTTGCCTCAACATCACCATCAGGAACTTCGAGAGACACCAAGAAACAAATGGCCTGAGAGAAAGAACTGCGTTGTACAGGGACTCTCCAACCTGGGACTACAGGTAACAGTAGCTGCTGTCCAGAAGATGGATTTCACCTGCTGCCTTAGCAAAACTTGCCCCACCTCCTCCCTGTTACTAAGGCCAATGAAGAAGAGCATGCACAGAGGCTCTCAGAGGGTCTTGAGGTCACCCAGAGGACAAGTAAGAGACCCCTGAACAGAAGGTGGTACAGGCGCAGACAAGTTTTGGCAAGCAAAGCAGGGACTTTTTGGGCCTGCGCAATTAAGTCTTGATTGCGAAACAAAGGCGGAGATTGACCTCAATCCATGGGAGAGAGGAGGGGTGAAGCGCTGTTGCTGAGCATAAAAAATGGTTCCTAACTGAACATTGGAGAGATCTCCCCACCAAAGGAACACAGATCATGACGGAGGACAGGCAGGATGTTGTTCGGGACCTGGGATCATAGGGATGCCTTTGGACCCATGGTGGTAGCTATAATCTTTCTTTCTTCCTATTTCTTCTTTCCTTTTTCTCCACTTTCCCTATTGCCTGCTGCTTTATGGGCAAAATAATAAAGTTACACTGTTTGATTGAATTATAACCCCTTGGCATTTTGATCGCCTTAATTTTGTGCTTTGAGATCAAGGTAGACAAACCATCAAAAGTCCATCACTGAATGGACCGTGACAGCTGCAAGTGCACATTGCTGGCTCATGTTAATCTTCTCATCAGTCACCACTCACAAATCTTTCTCCACAGGGCTGCTGTCAATTCCTTCATTCCTCAGTCTATACTGATGCTGGGGATTGCTCTAACCCAGATGCAGGACGTTGCACTTGGCCTTGTTGAACTTTATGAGGTTTGCATGGCCCCACTCCTTAAGCCTTTCAGGCTCTCTCTCATTGGTCATCCTTTACCTCTAGCAAATGAACTGCACCACTCATCTTGGTATCATCTGCAAACCTGCTGAGGGTGAACTCAGTCCCTCTGTCTACGTCATTGATGAAGATATATGATAACATTGGTCCCAGCACAGACCCTTGAGGGATACCACTCATTACTGGTTTCCACTTGGGCACTGAGCCATTGACTATAACTCTTTGGATTTGGCCATCCAGCTATTTCCTTATCCATCTAACAGTCCATTTGTCAAACCCATATGTCTCCACTTTAGCAGCAAGAATATTGTGGGGGACTGTATCAAAGCCTTTACAGACATCTAGGCAGATAAAATCCACCACTGTTCCTTTGTCTTCTGATGCAGTAGAAGACCACTATATTAGTCAGGCATATCTTCAGGTTGTGTACAGCTGAATCAAAAAAATCTAAGAAAGAAGAAGGAATGAGTCTGGACATCAAAACTTCTATAGAAAGTTCTGCAATCCAGTTGAACTCAGTGAATTTTTCATGTAAAAAAGCCTGTAGGTTTAGGTCTTTTGTTTAATCATGTTTCAGTTTCATTATTAAATTATACATTATTAAACATTAACAGTAATGATTTGTACTTATCTTTAATAAATGAAATATATTAATAAAGTGTCTGTTATAGTGTAACAGAATACTACACTCATATAATATTTTGTTAAAAGACATGCATGCTTGAAGAGTTTTGGAATTGAAAATATGGATAGTACTCAATATCTTTAATTCTCAAGAGCTGGTAATTATTACTGCACACCTAAAACCTGTGCATACATAAAAGTTTCCAGATGAATAAGGGTAACTCAATGGAACCTGTAGGATGGACAGAAATTAGCAAAATAAACAATATTTGGAAATATTTGAAAACAATGATATTTAAAAATACATACCCTCATGATACATTCTATTATTGAGTATTCCAAAACATGCAATCATAAATCAAAATATGCCATCCAGTCATTGCACTATGTAAGGAAAAATATGGTATCCATAAAAAAAAAACAAAACACACCTTTATTTGTTCAAAATAGATAACAGATTTTTATCTTTGCAGAATGAATACATAAGAAGAGATTATTCATTTTTCAGTTCAGAGAACTGGAAAAGAAAACAGAGTAATTTGCTTTTCAGTTTCTTCTCTGACCCCAAGTAAGTAGATAAATAAATTTATTTTCAAACCACCTCTCCCAATTCCCCCCTCATTTTGCTTAATTTATTTTTAATTGTTTAATTTAGTAGTTAAAATAAAGCTATTATTCATACAGCTTTACTCTGTTTTCCTAAGAATGTCTTCATTTTCTACACTATTTTGCCTGTTTTCCTAAGCAGTTGGATATGACAACTCCCTAGGGCTTCAGCTACTATTTTTGAGCAAACAGTGAAACTTCCTGAAAGCTATATTTCTGTTATAGAAACTTCTGTATAATAATTTTAAGATGCAACACATTAAGAAAAAAAAAAAAAAAAAAAAAGAAGAAGTTGAGAAAAACCATACATTTTGCTTCAGCTCCAGTTCTCTTTTTAATATTACTTAGGGGATTTTGGTATGCTTAAATTTCACTCCCAATCCAAATGAAAAAAATTCAAAATCTTCAAGTCTTGAAGTCTCTTGTGAAATATTTTCCACCTTTTACTTATTTTTAATTAGTGTTTTTGAAAGTAAAAACTAGTTAGTTGGATTTAAATGACTTACATTAAAAAGGAATTTTTTAGCAAAGCTCAGAATAAATACAAGCAAAATATGAATATTTACCTGATTAAGCAATCCATTATTTTTCTTCTGTCTATTTCTCTGTTTTAGATTCACACTTCACAGCTTCCAGTGCTATGGTGCACATCTTCAGTAAATGGAAGTTTCATTTATTTAAAAAAAAAAAAAAATCTCAATTTACTCATTTAATGCAGTTTATCCTATGCACTAGAGGTGGGGGACGTGAATAAAACAAATTATCAGGTAGTTTTACCTATCAAGTAGCACACATGACTAAAGCACTAGCGATATTCTTTCTATTATGGCTTGATAACAATTGGGGCAACTTTAGCCTCATATACTTATTTGCTTGAATACAACTTTTCTGAGATTTCATTAAAAGTAATATAATTACTACATTAAAAACTTTGCTACAGCAGCTCAGTCCCTGAATTTTTAAGCATTCTTTTATTATTTGCCCTTAGTGAATCAGTCCTTAGAAGGGTGTGCACTACATGTGAAAACAACACTTATATTAAGCCTGAGGAACACCTCTATGGAACCAAAACTGCCAAAGACAAAGATCTAGTAGATCTTGGTGAGAAATCACTGGCAGAGCTGATAGATTTCCTCATTGAGATTCATTCTTGATCCCTGTATTACAGAATTTTTCAGTTGGAATTTGAGTCTTTGAAATGGTTGTCTGTAGAAAAAGTCAGTGTCACTTGATGCTTCATGTGGGCCACTTTCCATGTATCCAGAAGGTCTTTTCATAATAATATTTGACATCTACACAGATCTTTCCATTAACTGGTGGTAAGATGACCATAAAATACAGAACATGACAATAATATCAGTGACTTTCCATTAAAACTGAAGGACCATAGGTTCTGAGAGTAGAAATGATTAATTTAACGTGTATGCAGTGAGAAAGTCATGGTTGCCTGGAAATGTTCAAGTCCCCGCAGCCAGAGCCCTATCCATAGGTTACATTTCTTTTCCTGTTTTTGATGAGAAGACCTGTTTTTGTCCAGAGTTTGACCTGTCTAAAGCATTGATGTGAGATGCTATGGGAAGAGCCCAGGATCATCTGTAGGGGTTCTGTCTCACTGCCAAAACTAAAGTCCAATAACTTGTATTGCACAAACCAGAGGCACAAAATTATAGTTTCTGACAGTTTGCAGCTCCACAAAACTTAAATGGTTTTTCACAAAATATAAGTCACTTTTCCCTTAAAAATTTCCAGTTTGAAGTCCTGGTGTCATGCTTGATGTCAATACTCATTGAGAGGAGGAAGAACAATAAAGCCCCTTCACATTTCTCTGTATTGTTAAGTGTTATGTAACTTTAATATAGAGGCTATCATACTTAAAAGACTATGACATTTCATGTAACAAACTGCCATGAAGAACTGAGGCAGCTATAATAGCTAGATAAAACTGTCCTAGTAAATTTTCAAACGAGAGCCCATCCTTTTTGCAACACAATTTTCAGGAGTAGTTTATCCGTGATTGCCTATCTGCTTAGTGACATCACTATCTGATTGAAGGCACAAATTCATTTTAACCAGTGCAAAGTTGGAGGATTTATTTTGTACAAAGAGTTTTTGTTTTTGTTTTCTGAGATATTTGTGACTCTTTTCAAGATAGAAGGTAATGCAAACTTGACAGCATAGGAAATCCAGGGGCACTGTACCTACCCTTTGCATTCATAACTTACATTTATGAGATCCTATAATCATCTGAAAACAGATAGACTGTAAACGTGAAAATCTTTAATGTGGGATGGATTCTTTTAATTCCTTCATCAGTTTTAAATTGTTCATGTTTCCAATCTTATATTTAATTTATAGAATTGTATACTGAACAAGTACTGACAATATGAGATAACATTATCTCAGCCTCGTTAATTAACTTCTCATTACCATGATCCAAATAGCAGTGCCATTCTTTTCAGTTTCTAGACAACAAATCTGCCTGCTGTGAAGGACTCGGACTATATGGACACATGCCTAGAACATATACTGAAAGCACTTCCCTAGCTGTATAGAAAGTCAAAAACCAGCTCCCGTGACCTTAGCAAATAAATTTTAATTTGTTGAAAACTTCAATGACCCCTTTGGAAACTGAGATCCTAAGTAGCTATCTGATGAATAAGGCTGAGGACAAGATATCCTTTTAAATCAAAATGTAATGGTTTGTATTTTAAGATATTTAGAAGCAAGTATCAGAGATTTAATAACTGCCATTCCAGCTGTTCTGCCCTATATCCAAAATTACTTTGAACAGGATAAGTGGATAAGCTTTTACTTAATTCCTGCTTTTATTTGGATACTCTCACCAACTTGCTGATAAACATGTGAATCACCCTCTAACACATTTCTGGTGCTTGTAACTGCCTGGCTCTGTTTTCAGATGTTCTAGTAAGCAGCCTGTTTTTCCACTAGTATGAAGGTTAAACTGATAGATGCTGATAGTTCTCCCAGTACCTCCTCACAGACCTCACCATATGCTCAGGGTACACTGAGTTCTCCCTCGGTTCACTGCTAAAAAATATCAGAGAGATCTGAAGTGAGCAAAGCAGTGGATGTGACCTCAGTCTGGTTTATTCATATGTGTAATGACTACCTCAACATTTTTGAGGCTCTGAGGAGATGGGTGATTTAGGCATCTAGAGGTATATAAGACTGCAACTCTGTTTATACAGTTTGGGAAGGGAGGAAGGCATTGTACTCCCAGGTAAGCTTACAGGTACATGACACTGTTTGAAGAACTTTTCTCTAATTGTACAAACTGCAACTATTTCAGAGTCTGCCCCAGTGTAATTAATGAGTAATTCCTCTAAGGGAGAAAAGTAACTGAAACCAGGTGAGACCCCCACATTGCCAAATACATGATGCGAAGTCTCCACAGCACAGTGTCACGAGGTACACACACCTCTCATGTGACAAATCAAAACATATTCAAGCATTAGATGCACTGGATAGTTTAAAAAAACCCCACTTTATTCCTCTTTCCAGTCTCCTCTCCTGCTCTGATTTCACAATCTTGACAATTAGGGTGATACAGCTTGCTTTAAACATGATTAACATAACAGCCCTGAATCTGCTTAATAGCAAAAAATCTGCCTTCTTCCACTAGAAAAAACATTTTGTGTTCTTGCTTTGGCATAGGACCTGCTGGACAAAGGATTTTTTAGACAACCCAGGCCAGGGGTTTGACTTCTTAGAAAGTTTGTCTTCCTCTGGAATGCCTAGCTTCTACCTTTGACAGAAACCAGAAGGGTGACAAACAAGATAATGGCAATGAAAGCAAGCTATTAAAAGCAAGCTATTAAATAAAACACAATGTTAAAATATAAATGCTACTTATAATACTAGTAATACAACCTTTTTCTCTGAAAGTAAAACCTTGTCAGGAGGATCAGAGTTATTTCTGACTGTATCAGTTCAAGACCAAAACTAAGACCTGTAATGTTGAACCTGTTACTCAGAGAATCTATAGTTTAGTCACAGGAATCATTTGCAAGCGTTGCATTATTCGAGCCACATGTAAATCACAGGACAAGAAAGAAACTTAATGTATTGAAGTGAATCATACTTTGAAATGTATTTGGATGAATTAAAACAAAAGTCTGATACACTTCATTTAAAATGCCGTGATTTCTTTACCGTCGTAGAAGTGCAAAGGAAACAAAACTGAGCAGTGCAGGGAGAAGGTGTCAAATGAAATGTATGTTTTAATTAAAAACTTCTTCAGATTTGACCTTAACTTTTCTCTGAGTTGAACAGTGAACTACTTTTTGTTTGTTTGTTTGTTTGTTGTTTCTGTTTTTGTTTTGTTTTGCATAGTTCTGGACAGATCTACAAGACAATGACATCATATTAAGTATAGGTGTTATTTACAGTTTTACTGTGCTTTTCTGATTTAAGTTTTTCAGTTAAGGTTTTTTTTTAATTTTATTTTATTTATTAGTCAGAATAGAAATAAATAGCATATTTTTTTGCATTTTCTTCAGATGCAATACCAACAGAAAAATGTATTTGTGTTATGAAAGTCATTAAATTGAACAGTAAAAATGCTAATTAATTTCCCAAAATGGAATAATAATTGTTAAATATTTTGTCTAAAATAAAAAAATATTCAGAACACGCTTTCTATGAAGTTCATGAAAGACTAGCTTACACACTATGTCAGGGAATTAATAAAAATAATATCTGAAAGTCTGGCTTACACAAGCATTTCTTTATTAATGTGTATTTAATTTAGTAATCTTGTTTGTAAATAGATTTTTTTTTTTTACTGTTTTAATTTTGAATAAATTAAGTTACTGTCATTCATTGTTATAAAATGTATTTACTGTTATCTTAAGGATGATGTTGTTGTCACTCTCAACACCAAATAAAATTTATTCCCCTGTCCAAAATATTTGCAAATCTAAGATCTTACTCCATATTTAGTTACTAGGAATTGACCTTGCACTACTCCAGGGTCTCAGCAAAGTTGCCAGAGATTTGCCTCAGTGTATGGCATGAATTAAACTGCCATGTTTTAGAATCTGGCTACAATATGATGGAATACATGTTATTATAAAATCTAATTTTAGCGTATCTATTAAAGACAAGGAAAAGGGTGATTATGTTCTTGTTTTCTTTAACAGCTCATGTTTTCAGTACTCACTTAAGATATGGGAGGCTTCAGTTTTCAGTCTAACAAGGTTCAGACTTCCAGCTTCCATTTCCCAAATGAATGTCTAACCATTAAGCTACAGGTTAAACTGGTTATGTTGTAACACAGCTATTAAAACCTAGAGGCAACATTAATTCACATTGTTGTTGTGCCCACAGGAGATCTGATGGTTCATTTTGCTCATTCTGACCTTTTCAAAAGAGCTTTATACAGCAAATTTCATCTGAAGATCTCCTAAGAGAGAATTCCTCCCAAGTCAAAAGAGAAGTTTTAGAAAATATTTCTTGTGAGACTTTGGTAAATGTCTAGTTAGTACCTGGATGCATGTAAGACTAGGAGAATAAACAGGAATCTATTTATAGAACAAAAGGGAAAGCTTATTTGAGAGTTACTAATTACTAATGAGGCATTTAGATTGTACTATGGTGGGCACAGAGCCCACTGAAGAGCCATAATGCCTGTCAAGAAAAGGGGGATGTTTTTAATGATCTGTAGTTGGATCAAGTGTGAAAAATCTATGGAGGACTGGACATGAGATTTCATCTATGAAACACTAAGAAGCACCTTTGAACAGCTAAACAACAAAGAATGTTGCTACATGAACACAGCCTAGAGATAAGTGACAAATAAGTAAGACATTGTTTCCATCCTTTTGTTTCTATGTTGGAATAAATACGTGAAGTGGTGGATATTAAGATAATTAATTTAGCAGAAGTTAAGCCCTGTGCAAGTCAGCTAACTTTATTCTCAATGAGTGGATCCTTGGTATTTAGTTTCAATAATTTACCCTCTCAGTAATTATTCCACACGTGCATAGATATATTAGAATACACACATTGTTGGATTTTCTCTTTTTGTAAAAAAAAAATGGACCACATTGCTAAAGCACTATTATCATTATTTTGATATAAGGTTGTAATTGTGGGGAAAATCCTGTATTAAATTTAAGAAGATGCTAGTGCTAGAGTATATTTTTGTACAAAACTGCTAGTGCCAGAGTGTGACTTTGTACAGGATTACTTTCTGGGAAAAAAGAAATCTTTGAAAATTAGATAAAGGTTTGGACAATTAGAAATAGTTTCAACAAATAGAGCAGTTAAGAGTGTAAGATTAAAGTAGAGTGTTTTGGATTAAAGGTAATATTCAGCAGCCATAAAATTACTTCAAAATTTTTACAGTTTTGATCACTCTCTGTATTAAACAGAACTGAATAGTATTAAAAGAGGTAGGGATTTGGGATTACTTATACAGGGTAAGGAATTTGCTGGGATTTTACACTTTTAGAAGTGATGGCATTACAAATACCGACGTATCACAGCTCATAGTTTACTGTTTTAAGCACAAGATTCATATTTCTTGTTAAAATAAACATAGAACCTCTGATTTTCTTTAAGATGAGTGAAAGATATTCCTTAACCCCCCCGAAGACCTTTGTAACCAGCCAACATCCAAGAAGTGACATCAGATCCCCCCAGTGCTTCTGCCTCACCATCTCTCCCTGCTCTGACTCTGCCACCTGCCTGCCCTGACTTCTGCCTGCCCTGGTTGTTCGGGAAGCAAATGAAACTGGTGTAGGAATTGAAGTGTAAATTCAGATCTGAGCTTTCTCATGGCTGAATTGCTGCTTCTGTATAAACAGGTAGAACCCACAAGTTGGGAAAAAAACATGCTAAAATGAGAATCTCTCTTTATATGGAAACCTCATCTACACAGATTTCATACCCTGCAATCCAGCATACAAGTCATAAATGAAAAATTAATCTATAACAAAGAAATGGTATTTTTTAATTCCTGTCGCATTTTGGCTATATTCAGAACATTAGAAAGTTGCCAGTCACCTGTGATAAATGTAATATAGTCAAAAAATATCTATTTTATCAAATTTTGCAATAGAATATGAGATGTTCTCTTTTTCTCCCTCGCCTAGACCTGAAAGTTCTGGATGACAACTTCCATTGGTTGAAACTCATTCATGACCTACTCTGGCAGAAAGCTAACTAAATAAATATTTCAAAAGCAGTGATTTTCCCAAAAGACAAAAAAAAAAAAAAAAAAAAAAGAAAAAAGTTGTTTTGTTATTTAAATTGTTAAAACTGATCCTTCGCTGCTTTCTGTTTTCCTGACCATTTTCCATTTTTACTCTATGAAAAGACTTTGCTTCTCCTCCTTTTCTCTGTTTCAAAAAGATTGACTCAATTTCAAAGCAGTAGTGATTTCAAATTGGGTCCATCTTTCTGAAACATCCTGTATTTTAGTTATGCTTCATTCATATAGTCAAAAATTCTTAAGTTTTGTGGGTTTTTTTTAGTAAATACCATTTTCTGGTCTTCTTCCTATGCAATGTTTCTTTTTACCTCATTCCAGCCATTTCAAAATTCCCACATATTCTATACTTACTGAAATTTTCTTCAATCACTGTACTTACAAATAGGAAAGCTATAGTGGGTTTACATAAGTGTTTGTAATTAGAGCAAAAATCAGAAATCATTGCCATACTAAATCATAATCTTACACACATATTTTTAAAATAAAACTTGAGCACCTTTAAAGTTAACAGTCTTAAAAGCAGATCCGAAATTTTAAATCTGATTATTTTAGAGAAACAAAACTTTAATTTGCAAAAGTATTTTAAGAGTTCAGCATTTGGATTATGTTATAAATGACAACACAAAAATATTAAAATGAAAAAACTATTTAACTAATATTTAAAATATTTCAAATTATTATGATTGAATATGTTTACTGTTATGTCATATGTGATTTTTATTCAATTTCTCATTATGAATTAGAAAAAATGACAAGAACTAGTTCATTTGTCAAAATATAGACAGCTTAGCAGTGTCAAAGCCTTTTTCTTTGTCTTTCTATTAAACTAGTTAAAAATTAACTTAATTCAGTAAGCTTTCAGTAATTGAGCCTCATCAATGTCAGGAAATGTAAAGCAAATGGTCCAGCTAAAGTTTCTCCTTATTATGTCTTTTAAATTGAATCACAAAATTAAAAAAAAAAAAAAGATGAACACACTCAAAAAAAGCAGCATTTTTGATCACTCTCACTAACATGTTTTTTTTATGGAGCTAAAATCCTATAAGCTCTAAGCCTCTGTCTTTTGGCATCTGGTTGCTTGGTTGTGTAAAGCAAATTCTGTTTGCATTTTGTTTGTTACTATTTGACCACTTCACGAAGTGTCTTCTGTATTGACTGTACTAAATCATGCTACACAAATACCAATCTGATCTTACATTAATTCCCATCACATTAAATCTCTTAAATTTCAGTTTACTGTTCTATTCTTCCTTGTATTTCTTTTTTCTTTGAATGAGTCACATCATTTTTCATGCCTACATGAATCTTGCTATGATATAGCCAGAGTGGTTAGCAGTACAGACAGATTAATGGAACCTAATATCCAAAGACAAGAAACAAGGTACATCAATAAAATACTTGATCACAACATTATGGACACACAACATTTCTATCCGGTATTTAACTCCATTAAGTTTTTAAGATTTGTTCTAAAGCCAGTGATAACATTTTATTGACAGAAGATAGAATCATATATTCATTTAGGCTGAGAAACCCTTAAGATCATTGAGTCAAACAACTCCTACCAGTCTTCCTTTTCTTCCTCCTCTTGTTCTTTCTCCTACTCCATTGTCCCCTACTCCTCCTCCTCCTCTTCCTGTTTTTCTTCCAGGTTTTCTTTCTTTCTTTCTTTTGTTAAACACTTTCTTCTGATTTTTTTAGTTTTCTTTCTTTTTCTTGTCTTCTGCTTCCCTGTGTTTTCCCCCCCATTCCTCTTTTCCCATTTTCTATTCATTTGGTTCCTTCTCCTTTTCTTCAAACTCCTCAAATAACTTGGCAGATAAAGAGCTGAAATTCTGTTTTGTTTTGTGCTCCACATTCATATTTCAGAACCATTAATTTGTTGTAAATTGGTTCCTCCTGCATGTAAATGTTTATTTTGTACAGATTTTGTCAACCCTCTCAATATATGTTACTAGTATTAATAATTTCTTAGAGGAAAAAAAAAAAGTTTAGCTTAAAAATACAAAATTAAAACTAAAATTACTAGTGACCTCTTTCACATAAACTATATGTGATTAGAAGAGCATATAATAATGTGTATGCCCCAAAATCTTGTTAGATTGATGTCAGAGCCATAAATTGTTGGATTCATTCCACCTTATTTTTAAGAATTAAATGAGTCTTTTACCTCCCCAGACTCCAAAAGAGATAATATTCCATTGTTACATGTCTTGTAGATGTTGGTTTTAGATTTTATAACTTCGATTGGTCTACATGGCTCCTTAATACTACACTAACAGGAATACAGCACTAAATGGGAAAATAAAAAAAAAAAAAAAAAAAAATGGGGAAAAAGAGAAAAAACAAAAAAGAAAAGAGCAAAAAGAGCAATAAGCTAAGTCTTTTCTGTTGGAAAAGTATGCCATAATAAAGTTTTTCATAAGAAGTTTCTGTGTTTCCTTGCAGCATTGCAAGTTTCTTCTGTTGAAACTTACTGTACTGCTTTCTGATTTTGGCTGGGATAATTTTCTTCATAGAAGGTCGCATGGTGCTGTGTTTTGGATTTGTGACCAAAACACTGTTGATAACACAGAGATATTTTTGTTAATGATGAGCAGTGCTTACACAGAGTCAAGGCCTTTTCTGCTTCTCACATCACTGCACCAGCAAATAGGCTGGAGCTACACAAGAAGTTGGGAGGGAAAACAGCTGACCCCAGGTAATCAAAGGGATATTCTATGCCATATGTCACCATGCTCAGTATATAAAACTAGGGGAAACAAGAAGAAATAGGGTGTTCAGATGGATGGTGTTTGACTTTTCAAGTAATCCTTACATGTGATGGAACCCGGCTTTCCTGGCGATGGCTGAACACTTGTCTGCCCATGGGAAGCAGAGAATGAATTCCTTACTTTGCTTTGCTGGTGTGTGTGGCTTTTCCTTTACCTATTAAACTGCCTTTATCTCAAGTCATGAGTTCTCTCACTTTTTCCCTTTTGATTCTCTGCCCTGTCCCACTGAGGGGGAGAGAACAAGTAGCTGTGTGGTGTTTGGTTACCTACTGGGGTTAAACATTGACACATATCAACAGCAAAACTTTTCTCCACAGCTATATTTGTCTTTTAATATTTATATCCAAGAAAATAATTTATTATTTTATGCATATACTTCTAAAATCACTTACACAGAGAGACAGAAAGGAAGGAACAAGGTTTTACAAGTAGCTTTACACAGGATAAATATTCTGCATAAAGGTTCCCCTGATTAATTTCTTTTACTAATGTTTTGTGTTTCAACAATCACTGACATCCAGTACAAGAGGCCATGGGCACAAAATAAAACATGGGAAATTGTGTTTGAACATATGAAAATCCTTTTTTATTGTGATGCTGGCAGGTTGCCCAGAGAGACTGTGTAGTCTCCATCTTTGGAAGTATCCAAGAGCCACCTGGAAATAGACCCAGGCAGTCTGCTCTGCATGGACCTGTTTGAACAGTAGGGTTTGACATGATGACCTCCAGAGACCCCTTCCAACCTAAACCATTCTGTGGTTCTGTGAAATCAGTGAGAACAGAAAACTAAGATCTGCAGGCCAAATCTTTCCCTTTGAGAGCAGCAGAACAGTGAAATAATTTCCTTTTATTTATTGATCTTCTAAGGAGATAGTGCTGCAAATTATGTTTTGGATCATTTGGTTTGAGCCCATTTGCTGTAGCCAAATACATAATATAGTAATATCCATAAATACATCTATTAGCAATATAAGCCCCTCTATATCTTTACAAATTGCTCCAAAATCTTTCCGTCTAAGTGATAAAAAATATTAATCCAATTTTCATCCAAAATAATGAATTAAAACCCATTACTTATTTGTAAATTGGGATTGTTTTACTTACCTTCATGGGAAATTTTCTCCATTTTGTGCACACAAGGCATGGCTATAGCCATCTGCTTAGCTGCATTTCTAGATTTGCATAGAAACAGTGGGAGGTACTTGGGCAGTTGTAAGCATAACAAAAAGCTTTCAGACTCACTGCTGGATTGCCCAGTGGCAAGCTGCCAACAGATTTCCAGTAAGAAAGCTGTGGTTTAAGTAGCTTTCCTTCCTTCTTAATTATTGCTTCTCAATGAATTTATTGAAACAATGCTGACAGTAACATGGTTCAGCAAAGTTAAAACACTCCTCCTCTGTTTTTCTCTACTAGTTGGTATGTATCAGAAACAAGTAATCTCCACAAAGAAATATGTGCAGAAATACCCCTGCCCATGCACATTTAGTAGGACAGTGTCTAGGAGTATATGTCTCACGGGCCTCATGGCTGCCTACACTACCCACTTTTCTACTGTGAGACTGACATCAACAGGTTGTGTAAAACTCCAGGCCCAAGCCCACTTTCTCCAAGGAGCATTTTTCTTCAACTTACGATAAAAGCAGGCAAACAAATGGAATGCTTACACTAGAATTTGCAGGTACTTTTGTTAGTGTGTATGTACACTCAGGAGTAAATTGATTTGGCTAGAACAGTACCATTTTAAATAAGCCTCACAAATAGAAATTAATAATGGCTGGCATCTCAGAAATTCGGGTAGTATGGCATGTGCCGTTCGATGATAAATTGACAGAGAGACATCCTCTGAAGTGAGCAGTCTCAGTGGCCCATATACACTTTGCTTAGAGCCAGATGGAGAGAAATTGTAATGTAATGACCTTTTCCCTACAGATTAAAAAACCGGCAATCCAGCAGGCAATGTGGCTAATGTACTGCTGGTCATATAATTACTGAACAGGTGTCTTCCAGGCAAAGAATGCAGCAGGAAAATGCTTCCAGGGCAGCTGCACTATGAACATTTCAGTCTGCTCATTATTAGGTTACAGAAAATGCTGGATTTATATCTGTATATATGTATCTATAGGTTTATACATATGTGTGTCTTTTAGTTTTCTGTTTTGTAATGGAAAGTGTTGCAGAGACTGAAGAAGAAATGAGAAAAGGAAGAAAGAAATTAATGTTATAATACAGGTCATTACCTACCCAATCCAAAATACAGTGGAATGAAGACTGGTGAGCCTCGAACCTGCTTTTAACATCACTAAGAATTATGTTTACTTTGAATGCAGTCCTTTGTTTTTCTGTGTTTTGTTTGTTTGTTTGTTTTTAACTTCACTGCCTGCCTAATTTTCTTCTCTTGTTTTATTTTATACAGACAGTTCATTCTTATTTGTTGCTGTTGTTGTATTTATCATCAGTTTTCATGTAGAAGCTACTTCAGAAACCTGAAATGATATTGCTTTAAAACCAAGTTTCTTACAGTACTGAGTACTTGTTGTTTTAACTGTGTAAAGATATTTTAGTTCAGCATAGTATAAACTCTTTGTATGCAGGAATGTCCTTTACTGGCAATATGCACTGTGAAAAGAGCAAGAACGGATGGAATCTAAGCAGTATCACTTTGGAATACATAAAAATACTGGGGGACATCCAGATATATTCATCAAAAAGAAAAGAAAAAAAAAAAAGTATTTCCTTACACTTCCTTTTGCCACAAGTCACTCATCTCCTGAAACATAGATCTAGGACGGTGAATTTCAATCCCTTTATATTTGTTGACTCCCTGTAAATTACCCTTTAAAACTGTGAAACTCCCACGTAACAAATGGAAACTTGACCCAAAGTGATATGCTTTTCTTATTTACATTCCACAGATTGCTCAGAAGTTGCTGGACCACATGTTTACTTACAGTGAAGAAAACGTGCCACTTATCATCTGTGACTCAGAATGAGCAAGGCTTCCTAGCAACACACAATCTCAAAATTAATTACTGCACAAAATGGCTATGCAATAACAAAAATTTTGATGCTTGCAGCCCCTCAGAGCATGCAGTGTCACCTGGTCTTTTGCATATCTTTTAGGGCACAGCCAAGACATTTAACATATAGCTACTATGGGTTAATTTCTCCCAGGAGGGCAATTTTGAATCTTCAGCTGATATGACTCCAGGGTTTTATTATGAGACTGTGGCAAACCTTCACATTTCTCTCCAGAGTTCTGGAAATTGGAGTGCTGTGACTTATTACTTTAATACTCATCTGCTGTTGCATTGCTGTTCCCTTTGTGCTTCTGTTGCTATTACTTTATTTGCATTCGTTAATTATTACTATTATTACACTTATGTACCCATATAGGCCCCCATTTGGCTCTTAAAAAAATAAAATGTATTGCATGTTCTTCAAAAATCTAACACGGGGTTCTCTTTGTGAATCTAACAAAGATATTTTAGAAAAGTTGTTATCCTCATTGGTATTTTATTCTGCTGAACACAAAAGAAAGATAATAAAAACGCTCTTACAGACTTAAGAATAGCCAATGATGGACATTGTTCTGTTACATGTCGTAAGCAATGCAGAATGCATTTATCAAAGAATATGCTGTTAGAACAGGAATAGAAACAGTATAACTCCTGTGGTATTTACTTATATGGTCCACGTATTTTCCTCACATGGGCTTTATATCTCCCTTTTGAAATCAAACCAAGTCTATAGGTCCTTACAAGCACTTGTTCTTATTTTGCTATGTTAAACTTTTTTTTTTTTTTTTCAGATTTCTTTGTGAACCAAGACAAAAATTTTCACATGGAAAGCCTAAGCACGAGATTTTAAATCCATATATGGAACACACTATCGTTGGAAGGGTGAGTTTTGGGCTGAGTTTTCTTTCTTCAAAATTTCTCTCAGTTCGTTGAAGTAAAATCTGTTCACTTTTTCAAACACTGTGCTTAACAGTTCACAAGCCTTCCTAAAAACACCAAAAAAGATTAATTCCAAGCTATTGTGTTTTCAAGAATCAACAGAGAAAGAACCTTAATAAAGGCAAGAAATGTGACATGGAAGGATCAAGAGTAGCTCTGAAGGCATACTTATAAAATTGATTCCATATGAAATAACTAGAGGAAATAATTACAGAATTTTTATTACCTTCATCAGTAGTTTTTTTGAAATTATTCTGTTACATACACACTGATGGAAAATGGTAGCTTTCTCAAAAGAATCTATTTTGTGGGAGGGTATTAGTTTGAAAATAACATTAATTGGTGAAAGAATCTGAGTTCTAGCAATTTCTCATCAGGAGCAGTATCCCAGTACTTAATACATTCAGGTCAAATCCAGAATCAAATACCTACCTCAGTCAGAGGCAATATCTGAACTTCACCTTCCTGCATGTAGTGAGACCTGTTTCTTTTTTGAGGAGTAAGTGATGAACTTTCAGTCCTTCCCTTTGAAACTGTTCTACTTCATACAATTAGTCTTTAGAAGAAGGAGAACAAAAGGTGTCTCTACAGGTCAAAGCTTCTGACACAAAATCTGTTAGAAATAGTCTCACTTCGAAGCCCCTCATTGCAATCAGTCTGTCATCCTGAGTAACATTACCAGTGTGCTACTAGTTACAGCCAGCAAGGTATTTTCTTGCTCTCTTTAAAAACAGAACAGGACAGTTATTTCAGAACTTCCAGAAAAGTTTGAAATTATTTATATTATAACTCTGATAGTAAGGGAAAATAATTTCCCACCTTCAACTCTTGCCATCTTGCCAGTATCATCTTCTTTTTCTTGTTTAAATATTCACAGTTAGCGGAACGAAGACTCAACAACTTGCTGATGTTTTGACTAGCTTTTGATATGGGTTCCTTGGTGTGTATAATGATATATTTTATATATTTTTTTCATAATTGATGTAATTATTTAAATGTAACCTTCATTTCTATTTGAATTATATTTAGCTATACACATAAATGAAAGTGGTCTTCTGTCTTCAATAATTTTTTTCCCATGTCTTCATAAATACCATTTTTTAGTTGAGCTATCAAAACAAGCTCAACATGTGATTTGTACTTTTAACATATAGAATGTGCAGAAGAGATTTCTCAGGTGAATTTTTTGAAATTCAAGTGATATCCTTTTGTATTTTTTTTTAAATTATTATTATTTTTTTTCTTTACATTACCTTTAGCTTTATCTTCATGCCAAAAAATTCTCAGACGATTTATTGTGTTATCCAAAGAATTCTGGTTGTTTTGTTTGTTTGTTGTTTTTTGTTGTTTTGTTTGTTTGTTTGTGGTTTTTTTGGTGTTTTTTTTTTCCCTATAATCTGAAATATCGAGAATTGTATAGAGAATTAATGGTTTTGACCACTCTGCTTCCACCACTTTTTAACTCTGTAGTTACCATTGTAGCCCATTCTTGAGATTTGTGCTTGAGAACAGACTAAACAAATCAGCAACTGGAATACACTGCAACTTCTACCTTAAATTTCTTCAAACTTCCCAGTATAAAACATTTTGATTAGACAAATGTGATCTGAAATATTCATATTTTAATTTCAATTTTTATTTTTCATTGTACAAGCTCATTTGGTATTTTTGACCTCTTAACACCAATTAGTAGTCAGTGAATTGAGGGTTCCTATATGCCAGAAACAGGACTAAACTGAAATGATTATATTAGTTTCAAGATCATCTAACTAAATGCTAGTAATGTTACCTTCTAGGTCTGCTGTTCAGTTTCTCTGCATATTATGCAGTGCTTTGGATATTTGTAAAATGCTTCCACTTCTCCTCAACTTAAATATATAAAATCCACCTGTTCCTTAGGGTAATTATATAAAATCCACTACCAAAGTTCAACATACCAATAATCTACTTTATTACATTTGAGAGTTTTACTTACTGGCAGGAATTTCTAACTATAGGGGACTGACATATAGTGTAACTGAGTACTCTAATTTATTTTTGTCAGGACTCTTGTCCAAGAACTAAGTCAGTTCATTGCAAGGAAGCGGAAAGTACTGTCTCTCTGGCTATAATAGTGTTTTTGAAGTAGCTAAACATGAAGCTTGCAGAAAGGCAAAGAAACAATAGAAGGGAAAGGAAAAAGACATGGGTATCAAATAAGCTGTCAAGAACTGAATATATACAGAATTCAGGAGATAAGATAGCAAGCAGAATATTTTGGGAGTTGAAAGGTGACAACTGGAGATCACGGAAACTGTTTTCTCAGTGAGACATGAGGTAGAGAACAATGTGATAGTATTTTAAATAATAGATTAAAAATATTTTATCAAAATATTTTAAAATTTAACAAATGTCAATGAAATGTTTATGAAACTTATTATATAAGATAAAATCCCTCACCATTTTTTTTTTTTTTTTTCATTTAGAACTCATAGAAACTCCATGGAATGAGAAGTATCATTGTCTTAGGAAGGAGTAAGATATTATTTGTTATTATTACCATATTTTCATGGTGGCCAATTCCATAGTAAGAGATGAAGCTCTCACTAGGGTAAGGCAAACCATAATCTGTATCTTATAAAGGATATTAGAAACTATGTCTGAAACAGAAGACGGCAGTACATAGATACATAGATATGTAGATGAGATTCTTCGCGACATGGTTTAGTGACTGTTATGTTTACAATTGGACTTGATCTTGACAGTTGTCTTGCAACCAAAATGATTCTATGATTCTGTACTTCTGTATGAACTCTGCTAACTTCTAAGGAAGAGGAAATTTATTCAGTTTCTAGTGAAACACGAAAAAGCATGATCCCCATGGAAGCTACTCCACACCTCAGAAAAACAAACAAATAAGCAAACAAACAAACGCCACTAAGGAACTGCACACACCCTTGCCCCTTGGATAACAATAAAGAACATAACTGGGGGAAAAGTCCTCTTTTCAAGTCTTCTTTGAATGCAAGTTTAGAAGCATAAGTCATGAAAACATTACTTATGGAGTTAATTCAAGGAAAGGCATAGCTGTGAATGATGTACACAAATTAGAAGTCAAAGAGCTGTGAGTGAGGGGCATCTCATCACTGAAATGGAAGTATCAGAAATGTAAATAAAGATAAGTAAAAGTTAAAGAATCCAGAATAAATCCTCACAATTTAATAAACACTGAGAGGGTTCGTCTGCACAGGGTTACGCCAAAGCTAATGACACTGGAAACTATCCTATGTATTTGGGGTATTTTTGGTTTTGGGTTTTTTTTTAAGGGGATGGTTCATTGGTTGGTTGCTTTTGAGTTTGATTTGGTTTGTTGTTGAGGATTAGGGTTGTTTTGAGTTTTGGTTTTTTTTGTTGGTTTTGGTTTTTTTTTTGGCGGGGTTTTTTGGTTGGTTGGTTTTTTTGTTTGTTTTGTTTGTTTTTTGTTTGTTTTTGTTTTTTTTTCTCAACACAGTACAATTTCAGGGAAATATGTGCAATACACACTGAAATCAATGTCATTTTGCAGAATCAAATACATTGTCAATTGCTTCTAAAATCAGTAATAGTACTTTCCAAATGATAGAATTGCATTTCTATATATAAACAGGTTTTATTTCAAATCATGTATTTTTAGAATCCAGTAATGTTTTGTAAAGGTCAGTACATTTTTATTTAGATCAACACATTTATTTCTCTAATCAGCATGGTGTAACTGCAACCAAGATTTGCCATCTATTTTTCAGCTTCTGCTGAATGCATACTCCTCTATACATTGAACAGGCAGTGTTTTACTGGTCGAAAGTTAGATCCGGTTGAACATATATTCAGGTATTTTTCAAGTGCAACTAAAATGCTTTCAGTATTGATGAGAAAACTAATTCTCATAATCCCAGAATTTTACTTTCCTGTAGTCTCTAGTTCTCAGAACTGACAGGTGAAGGGCAAAAAGATTTCAGAAACCAACCCTTCAAAATCTCGTGACAATGTCTCTCTCTTCTTTACCTGCTCAGTGTGTCAGTTGGTAGTGGAAAAAGTGGTTGTTTTGAGTACAGATCCAGAAAGTATGAATAGATATCCCTATTATTTCCATTCACACTATAGACAACCAGAGGGAATGTTTATCCAGTGGAAACTCAGGGTTTGTGCATTTTTTTTTGTTGGTGGGTTTTTTTGACGTGTGTATGTTTTGTTTGTTTTGTTTTTTGTTTGTTGGTTTGTTTTTAATGTTTGATTTCAAAAGAGCTCCTTCAAAGTAAACCTGAGGACATGAGAGGGTAAGATACCTTGCTGTAGCTGCTGTTGTGCATCAACACTTCTGTTAGTACTCAGTCTTGATTACTTCACTGATGATCATAATTCTGTGTAGCATCAAAGTATTTCCTGTTACTCAGATTTGAAAATGACAGAAATATCAGCACTTCTTCAGGCCAAGGTGCTGAGTCATTTATAAATCATTTTTGTTGGTACAGCATTTACGTTTGAAGAAGTATTTGACAGTGCTACAAATTTTCCCCTTCTCTCTCCCCTGGGGAAACAAAAAAGTTGATAAGCAAGGAAGTATAATAACAAAATTGCTTGTCTATGAACTCTGTTTCCAATTAGCAGGTAAATAGGAGGACAATTTTAAGTATATGTAACATAATTAGAAAGAGGAATTTGCTAAGTATACTGCTTATCAAAAATGTTTTCATGATGCTTAAAAGTTTTTTATGTGACAGTAATAAACAGAGTAAAACAAGAACAGGGACAGGTATCAATGGAGAAGTGGTTTTCACATTAGCTTTGACTCACAATATATGTTGGGTTTTGTTCTTCCTTAAGCCTTGCTCTCACCAAAAGTGACTGATTGAGGGGATTTTTAATAATTCTGCATAATAAACTGCAAAAAGATTTCAACCATATGGTTCTTCAAAATGATTATGTAATAACAGATTCAGATATCAATCATAACATTCTGTGATTCTGTGATATATACATGGAACCAGCTCAATCTCTGCAGCCTTTCTACAGTGGACAGTAATATTCTGGGAAAAAAAAAATATTTTCAGATAAGAATTTATATTTTCATTATACTGTTTGACCTCAGGCTGCAGATATTTATTCAATACAATTTCTTATAACTACCATATCAAATGTAACCTTAATGATGCTCCACAGTTTTGCCATGCAAATTATAATCTGTTTATGATTCCTGATTGTGCAAATTAAACCTAATTAAGTCTTTTCTAGTCAGGGAAACATTATGCATTGTAAGAGGATTTTTTATTAGAAAAGCAAGGTCAATGTAAACAATTAAAAAGAATTTGTTGCTGAGCAGTCTGAAAATTCAATTTCAAATGCTGTTTATCAGATTCAATTTAGGGGTGCCCTACTGGTTAATTTTTGAAGAATATTTATGAGAACCGCAATCTTCACAGTGTCCTGAAATCTACTTCCTCATTAAATGAAGATAAAAAAAGAGAACTAGGCATACCTTAATAAACTTGCATTTTGTGATGGATGCACTCAACTTCCCCCTTAACCAAACCAGTAGCAGTTTGGTATAGTCTCCAAAGGAGGTAAAGGCCTGAGTTGCAGCTGGGCCAAGAAGTTCTTTTAGGAAATCCACAAAAGAGCAGAACGACACAGTGAACACCACTAAATTGTGGGTGCAGGGAGGCTTGCGCATACTTTTCCTGCTCTATACAATTTGAATAGAAGCCAACCACTTTATTTGATAAATATGAGAGCCTGGGTGAGTCTTCTTTGAGGTGTCTCTGCTGAATATATGTGTTTGTAGGGCAATGATCTTTTACTAATCACAGATCACTGGATGAGGCAAATTTAAGTTTTATATTAGTTGTTTAGCTTAAATGAGAATGTTTAAAGTAGAACGAATCACTTAGAATTATGAAGTCGTGATTCTTAGCATACTGTCCCCTTTGCATTACTTAATAGCTAGATTTGCTGAAAACCTAAACTCTATGTTATAAAGTTCTGCCCATATTTACCAAATTTGTGTCTACTGGGGCAAAATGAAACAGATAAAAATCACCAAAACCACATTCAAGATAGGACCTGTTTTGTACTTTATTGAGCAAAACAGGTTCCACTCAAGCAAAGTAACACCTTCAAGGCCAGCACAAAGCAGTTACAAGCTATCAGTGTCTGCAGCTAAACAAAACAAGGGCCTGCATGAAAGGCTATAATTACTCAAGGACTTCTATGCTTAGTTTAGCACCTCTTCAAAGGCACTTTGAAGCTGACCCTGCTGCTACACTATTCCATTAAATTATTTATTTCTGTGAACTTCAATTCCTAAGAGTTTGCTTTGAGAGACCTGTGATCCAGACTTCCAAGAAACCTAGCATCAGACCCCTAGAGGGGAGGAGAGCAGTTTGAGATGCAGGATGATGAAACTGAAATCCTAGCAAAGCGATATAAAGAATGAAGTATGCACATAAAATCCTTAGACCATAAGCACATATAATCCCTTATTTTTTTCCCTTACCATTTCTGTCTCTTACACAGAAGCAGTTAACCTATTCTGGGACTAAGTTTGGATCCAACCACACCTAGAATCCTCTCTCAGAAGGAGTTTAGAAAGCAAGGAGGTCTATTGTGAATCTTGTGACTCAACAGGAAGGCCTCCCTCTACCCTTTTGCATCACCTGTCCCCATATCACTCTAAAACAACTTTCAGAAGCAAGGAATGTAATTTAATATTCAACTTCCCTGAATGGGCTGCCACATAATTTTGACTGTGAAGGACTGCTACAAAACAGGTAACAAAATATTAACAGAAAAGCTGACATGAAACATCGCTGCTCTTTTTAAGTTTTGATTGTTTTTAAATGTGTTTGCAATGTATATAATGTTATAACCATATATATTTATGCTAATGCATGAAGGTTTCCACAACACCATTATAAAGACCTTCAAATGGTCTGTAATAATATTTCTCTCCTCTTGTCTGACCCCCCATCCTTGTGACCTGATCCTCTATCCACTGCAAACATATTTGTGTCAGAGAACTTGCCAAAGGAAAAGACTAGTGAATATTTTTGCTTAACTTTCCTCCATACAATCCCATTCTGAGAAGACTTTCAAAAAGTCTTTCCCTCCCTCCCTTCCTTCTTCCCTCCTGTCCTCTTATCCTTCCTTTCTCTCCTTCTTCCTCTCTCACCCTCTAACTTTTTTTTCCCTGTTTCTGCCTTTCTTATGTTGTACCATCTGAAAGATGTGAATCAAACAGTAACTTATGTCTCCTATATGTAAAATCTTTGATATTAAGTAGTCTCATATATATATATATATATATGTCTATATTAGGCTTATATCAACATGAATCAGTGGAGACACTGGTAGCAGGCAGTTCCCAATTCTATTGGCAATGTAAAAGAAAAAAAATGAAATCCAGTTACTAATTCCAACACTTAATTTGCTCTTCAGTGCTAAATATAAAATTACTCATGTTGACAACAGTGATATATGCTTACTACAGTGCTAAAGAGAAGAAGCTTTGTTACAAAGTTGTGAGAGTAGACCTCCATCCCTTTCATAGTACTGTGTGCGTGGATTCTAACCTTCCTACTTTTTTTTCTGATTAATCACAGAATCACAGAATGTTAGGGATTGGAAGGGACCTCAAAAGATCATCTAGTCTAATTCCCCCACCGGAGCAGGAACACCTAGATGAGGTTACACAGGAATGTGTCCAGGAGGATTTCGAATGTCTCCAGAGAAGGAGACTCCACAACCTCTCTGGGCAGCCTGTTCCAGTGTTCTGTCACCCTCACAGTGAAGAAGTTTCTTCTTATATTCAAGTGGAACCTCCTGTGTTCCAGTTTGTCCTATCATTGGTTGTCACTGAGAAGAGCCTGGCTCCACCCTCGCGATACTCACCCTTTATATATTTATAGACATTAATGAGGTCACCCCTCAGTCACCTCCAAGCTAAAGGGACCCAGCTCTCTCAGCCTTTCCTGATAATGGAAATACTCCACTCCCTTAATCATCTTCATGGCTCTGTGCTGGACTCTCTCCAGCAGCTCCCTGTCCTTCTTGAACTGAGGTGCCCAAAACTGGACACAATATTCTGCATGTGGTCTCACCAGGGCGGAGTAGAGGGGAAGGAGAACTTCTCTTGACCTCCTAACCACCTCCCTTCTAATACACCCCAGGATGCCATTGGCCTTCCTGGCCACAAGGGCACAGTGCTGGCTCATGGTCATCCTGGAGTTCACCAGGTCCCTTTCCCCTACACTTCTCTCTAATAGGTCATTCTCTAACTTATACTGGAACCTGGGGTTGTTCCTGCCCAGATGCAATACTCTACACTTGCCCTTGTTGTATTGTTAAATTTCTCCCAGCCCAACTCTCCAGCCTGTCCAGGTCTCGCTGGATGGCAGCACAGCCTTCTGGCGTGTCAGCCACTCCTCCCAGTTTGCTGTCATCAGCAAACTTGCTGGCAGTGCACTCTATTCCCTCATCCAAGTCACTGATGAATATATTGAATAGAACTGCTCCCAGTACTGACCCTTGATGCACTCCACTAAATACAGGCCTCCAACTAGACTCTGTCCCATTGACCAAAACTCTCTGGCTTCTTTCCTTCAGCCATTTCACAGTCCACCTCAGTACCTGATTGTCCAGACCACTTCTTCAGTTTAGCTGCGAGGATGATGTGGGAGACTGTGTCAAATGCTTTAATGAAATCAAGACAGATCACATCCACCTCTCTGCCATCATCTATCCACCTTGTTATGTTCTCATAAAAGGCTATGAGTTTGCTCAAGCATGACTTCCTCTTGGTGAAGCCATGTTCACTGCTCCTAATGACCCTCTTTTCCTTGATATGCCTTGAGATGGCACCAAAGATAAGCTGTTGCATCACCTTTCCAGGGATGGAGGTGAGGCTGACCAGTCTATAGTTACCTGGGTCCTCTTTCTTACCCTGTTTGAAGACTGGAGTGACATTTGCTTTCTTCCAGTCCTCAGGCACCTCTCCTGTTTCCCATGACTTAGCAAAGATGATGGAGATTGGCCTAGCAATTACTTCAGCCAGCTCCCTCAGCACCCACAGGTGCATCCCTTCTGGACCCATGGATTTATGGATGTCCAGATTGCTTAATTGGTCCCTAACCCAGTCCTTACCAACCAGACTCCTCCATTGTCCTGACTTCCTCTGGGGCCTCAGGGGTACAAGGCTCCTCAGGACAGCCTCCAGCAGAGTAGACAGAGACAAAGAAGGCATTCAATAACTCTGCCTTCTCTGTATGTTCTGTCACCAGGGCACCCACCTCATTAATCAGTGGGCCTACATTGCCTCTAACCTGTGGATTCCTTCCAGAAATGCCTGTTCCTGCTGGGCTGCCTGTGGTATAGAGATGCTGTCACGCTAGATGACATTTTAACCACTGGGTAATGTACTGGAAGTGAAGAAAAAAATATACAATTAAAAAAAAAAAACAGTTTTAAACCTTTGAGGTGAAACTTCTATGTCAGCAGCAATTCAGCCCTTTTAATTTCTCCTCATGTGATATATTGCTTTGTATACAAATTTCTCTACAACTTTTCTAAGGTTTTTTACCAGACATGATTTATCTTCAGGCTTGCAACCACAGTGACTAAATAAGTGAATAAGTATACAAAATGGCAGGGGAAGGATGCCCCTAAAAGGTTCTATAGATCAGACAGACAAAGCTTAGAAATCAGTTTCAACTGTTGTAGAATCACAGAATCATAGAATGGTTTGTTTTTGCAGGGACCTTCAAAGATCACCTAGTCTAACCCTCCACCATATCCAGGAACATCTTTCACAGGATCAGGTTGCTCAAAGTCCCACTCAACCAGTCAGGGATGGGACAGCTTGTCTGGGCAACTTGTTCTAGTGTCTCACCATACTCATAATGAAAAACATCTTCTTTGTGTCCAATCTAAACCTAATCTTTTTCATTTTAAAACTGTTGTTCCTTGTCCTGTCACTACAGGTCTCTCTCTGTCTTTCTTATACATCCCCTATAAGAACTGAAAGGCTTTCACAAGGTTTCCCTGGAGCTTCCTCTTTTCCAGGCTGAACAACCCCAACTCTCTCCACCTTTCTTCATAGGAGAGATGTTCCAGCTCTCTGAATTATCAAGTAAAGTAATCTGAAATTTCCAAAATTAAATGATTGAGTTTGTAGTAACGTTGAAGTCAAGTTGTGGCATCTCTATGATAAAGAGGAGGTATTTGAGATGATACTTGAGAAATCAATCTGAGAGCTGCCTAGACACATTTTGTATGCATCTCTTCACAATAAGAAGTCTTCAGTTTCTCTAAGGCGTTACACAGCTGGTATAAAACACTGTGCCAGTGGTATTTTTTTTTTCATGTTGTGAATTATCTCACTATCAGTTCAACATAGCTAGGTGATTCTCTTCAAACAGCTATCAAGAACATTAATTTTAATTGAAGTATTATCTTCCAGGTGAGGTTTATTTTTGTTAGTTTTGGTTTTTCTAATTAATATTGAGAGACAGTATTGTCTGTCTGAAATATAAAGACTAAAACAGCAAGGCGTTTAGTGCTCATAACCCTTGAGTTTCAAAATGCATATCACAGAAATATTTATATCATCTCATAATAGGCTAAGATGTGGAAATTTTGTTGCCAGATGGGCATATAATTTTATATATGCATCCCTGTATGCATTTGCCATACAGGAAGTGATAACCTGGAGCTAAACTGTAATCTCTGCCTGTTAACTGAACTTCACAAGCGAGGAAATTGAAAAATGAAAACTTCTCTGCTGTGGCCAAAAAAAAAAAAAAAAAAAGTTATTATAATTTCACCCACACAATATTTTACATAAATCTCATTACAGTATCTGGACAGCTATTACTCTGGTTATTCAACAACCTTGATGAGTGCTCTCTTTAAAGATGATCTAGCAGCTATTTTTAGTATAGCACAAAAGCATATTTTCAGTTTGCAATTTTAATGTGTAGCTGTCATTTCTTTCAAATTTTTAGCACAAATCACTAAAAACATGTGTGCCATGGGTCTCATCCACACCTTATTTTAGTTAGTGGAAACTATCTCTCTGACTCTAATGGGATTTGGATTAATTCCTTTATTATTTGGGTAGGTTGCTAAACTCAACTCTTTTCCAAGAGTTTTGGAAAATAAAGTGTTTTCAAGACTCAGTCTGCATTTTACATTTTGTTTAGTTTTGCTTTGTTTTGTTTTACATAAAGGATGAATGAGAAAATATCTTGCTGGGGAAATCTTGTGAGTTTGTTTTCAGTTTCATTAGTATTTATAAAGATGATAGTTAAAGATGTGCAATGTGTTTGTGCATGTGTATGTTTATGAGTAATACATGCAAATACTCAAGTACACACATGCATAGCATTTGTCTAGATATATGAATGAATGCATTCCATGTTCTTCTGATTACCTTTAATGAATCAAAAGTATTGAAATTTATGGAACACCCAATCATAATCACTTTAGACATCCAGCCTATCAGTCTGTAGTTACAATAGAAAAATTATTATTATAATTGTGATATTATATATATTACCATGAAAGAAATAAAGTCAGATCTCATGCAAAAAAAATAGAATACTAAAAATTAGAAAGAAACAAAGGCATAATTGACTGTGGTTCCTGGATAAGAACATCTACTTGAAACTTTGCACAAACTCATTTGGTTTACAATTTTTATCTCAAAATGAGAAAAATAACACAATTTCTCTGCCATAGTTAGAAAGGTGTTTTGAAAGTGCAGAATATGCAACCAAGCCCTGCTAATGGCTGTCAAGTCAACATACACCCAGTGTTTCCTTGATACAAACTCTTCTTGGCAACTGTAGGAGATGTTATTACTCTCTGAGCCATTTTACATTTATGGCCTTTCTTGTTTTAAAGTGCAAGTAGAACTAGTGAGTGTTATAGAAAAAGAAATATCAATTTTTTTTTCAAGAATGTCTAAGTGACCTCTTTATTTCCTCTTTTGTGGACTATGCACAGTAACAGACTGATTAACCCTGTTTCAGGGACTCTTCCACCTTAGGCTACTGTCAGTGCTACCACTCCAGAGTATGTGCTAAGAAGATAAGGGAATAAGTTCTGTCTCTCAGAGAACAGCATATTTAAAGAATGAAAAATCTAACTAGGAGGTAAAAATTCTCATTACTGTAAGGGTAGAATAGCATCTCTATATACTGGGAAGGTCTAGATGATACAGAGAACATACACTGAAAGGAGTTTAGCTGTCAAGATCTCTTCTGCATTCACTGACAGTTCTTCTGTCAGCAAAATAATAATTGCAGCTGACTTTCAGCACCTACATTAGTTCAGCACTAAAGATAGTCTAAATTTATACACATTAGATATATACATCCTAAGCACATTTAGAACCTAAATAGAGGATTGACTTTGCAGTAATAACTACTGTCTAAGAAACTCAACAATACCTTTTGGGTTCATTCTAATATTCCTCTAATCAGCATGCAAAAATCCATAGACTGCTTTTGAAGATTTCTAAACCCATGAAGACCATAAGAATGCCTCATGGAGTGAGAAGCAGAACATCTAAAGTCGGACTAACCTTTTTGCTCAAGTGATGAGTTTTATTCATTTTCTAAATTTTTTATGGATGTAGAACTTACCACTCATGCTGAAACACAGTATCACTTTGTGTAAAAATACACCAATATTCATCAGGCAAACAGCCAAACAAATAAAATCAAATTATATGTAATCTCTCACCAAGGAGGAAGTGTCACTAAATTTTGTCTATGGTGCTGCATACACAATTGTGTATTGTGGCTGTTAAGCAATTAACACATTTACAGTGTTGGAGTCTTCATTAATCTGGTTAATAATTAGCACTTAAATCAGTTATTTGATTTGGTGCCTGTTGTCCAAAAGAAAACTTACAACAAAGGTAGAGACTATTTATTATGCTAGGTGGTGATAGGTTATGTATCCCTAAGCAAGGAGGAGACACAAAGAAAAATTACCTCAGTGGGTGATTTGTGTTTTTCTTGCTATGTGTTTGTATATGCTGCAGATGGTAGGGGAAAAAAAGCAGCCAGCACATGCTGATAAGACTGCTGGAATGGTATTGCTGTTATTCAGATCGGTAAATAAAATGTTGTCCCTACACACTAAATAGGGCTATTTTCTTTCTCTGAGTATTGTGATCCTATATTTCTATGTGGCATACGATTCCTGTATTCTATGTTTGACAGATATGTTGTGTGGTATGTAATTAAATATGTTAGACTGTGCATGTGTCTGTAAGAGAGATTACTTTTCCTTAGCAGCACCTTCTGGAGCCTTCAAGGTCCACCTTAAGGTATCTATGGAAAAAAAAAAAAAGACATATACACAGTTTTAATGATGATAAAGATTCAGACAGAATAAGCAATGGATTTAGGTTTATTGATGTAAGTGGAAACTCTTCATTGTGATTAATAGTTTTCAAATGTTCTCAAGACCTAAGTGGATCTCAGTTTTTTGCATATGACAGGATTAGAGACCAGAACAGGTTGGAAGAGACTTGAAGATGTTTCTAGCCCAACCTCCTGCTCAAAGAAGGTACTCCAACGTGGTCCTGCATTCCAAGGATCTGAGCTTTAACTCCACCACACAAATGGTTCTGTAGACTATGTCCTTCTTGAGGAAAACAATAAATCTTTTGCATAACATAAAACCAAGATTTGAGAAGGTGCCTGCAGAGTGCCTAAGAATAACAGAAATGGCTCAGCTTAATTCTTGTGAAAAGGTACTTAGTGGCTATCCCTTTGACCCATGACTTTTCAGCCATCCTCAACTTTTAGAAGGTGCCTTTCCTCTTATATGATAACATTGTCGTCACTATTGCCCAGAAATCTGGTGCAATAAAATGAGCCCATGCTCTAGCAGAAAGCAATCCTGTTTTTTCCCCTACCATTTTCATATTTTATTCCAGATATTAGATTACATTAGTTAAGCTCTGAGTTTTTAAACAATAATTGTAATTTTTTTGTTACTTCCCCCCCCCCCCCCGCCCCGTTAGTTTGGATTGGCATGCTCTTACCAGTGTATTTTTTAGAGGTTTTTGAAAGATTCATACTGTGCTGAACAGCTATTTATGTACCAGGGCCACTAGAAATATGAGAAATATCTGTTTTATTTAGTATCCAATTCTCTCAACTTAAGCAACTTTTTAATATTTGACATTGACAAAAGCTTTTAAAGACTTTTAAAATATTTATCTCTATATTTCATGGGATATATGTGTTATATTATTTAATATGTGAGGTAGAACAACAATGATATTTTACACTGCATGAAATAGTGACTGAACTACCCGAGAAGATAAAACATGTCATCAGTGCTCTTCTGAAGCTAATTTACTGTAAGGGGAAACAGACTGTATGGAACAGCTGGAACAAAAACTAATAAGGAAATACTGGTTCTAATGTCTGACAATGTTGCAAATTCCTTAGCTTTCGTATCTCTAATGTTTCTATATTATTCTGTGATTCTATATACCCTACACTGCATTGAAAATAAATTTTATAAGCCAACTTTTGGTGCGGAAGCATAATGTAAAAGTTGAATCACACACACACACACAAAAGAGTGCTGGTTTTTATATGACTAGGGGACTGGAGTACCTTTCTTATAAGGAAAGACTGAGAGAGCTGGGTCTGTTCATCTGGGAGAAGTCTAAGAGGTGGATGTTACCAACACTTATAAATATCTCAAGGGTGAGCATCAAGAGGATGGGACCAGACTCTTCAGTGGTGCCCAATGACAAGGTAAGGGGCAATGGGGACAGACTGAAACACAGGAGGTTCCATCTGAATATGAGGAGAAACTTCTTTACTTTGAGTGTGTCAGAACACTGGAACAGGCTGCCGAAGGAGGTTGTGGAGTTTCCTTCTCTGGAGACATTCAAAACCCACCTAGATGCCTTCCTGTCCAACATGCTCTGGGTGAACCTATTTTAACAGTGGGGTTGGGCTAGGTCATCTCCAGAGGTCCCTTCTAAGCCCAAACATCCTGTGATTCTGTGATTAGAAAAGTTAGGCATGTATGTTCTGTATTATTACAGCAATAAAATGCCAGAAATGGAATGTATATGCATATGTGGAAATAGATTGCTTGTCTTCTAGAACAGCTCAGATATTGCTGGAACTTCAGTTGTTTCTGGGAAAATGTAATTATTCAATGTAAATAATTAAATACTATAAAATACTTGAATAGCACACATCATTCTAAAATTATGAAAATTCATACATTATTGTAATAAAAATATAGTTGTTTTTTTTTTTTTTTTAAGCATATATAATACTGTGAATTCAAAAGTACTAAAGGAAACATTTAGTTATGCTGCTGTACAGACTTAGAGGTTTAGGTAGTAATATTTTTACTACACAGATGAGTCAATTTTTTAAAAGATACAGATTTGATAAACCTTATTAGAACTCTGCTGGAAGCTGAAAGGGGATTTAACAATTTCTGCACAGAGGAATGAGGCTTTGCTTATTGTAGTTAAAAAATAACATCTGCCATTGGCTTTCTAGCAACAAGATTTGTCTAAATAACCATGGGAGACAATTTAAGAAAAAGCCAGTCTGTCACTCATTGCGGTTTAAATCAAATTTTAGATGCTGTTATCATGGGAACTAATCAATGCATACATTTTCTTAAAATTAGCATCAGTGGCAAGCATCCAAGATTATATTTAAAATACAATTGCTGAGGTAACATCTTTGTCATTTTTAATATTTTATATATAAATACAGTAAAATGTTTTACATCCAAAAAAAGACTGCAAATGATGCATGTGTCTTATAGCTGTCTATTTTGGGAAATATTGACTGCAAATCTTCAATGAATCGTGCACTGTTTAACAATGAACTCTTTTTAGAATGCAAAAGGTCTGTTGCACAACTCCATAAATAAAATAGGTACCTATAATCTGGAATTAATGATGACATTGCAGTCTCACAGTGCTGGGTAGGGTTATTAACTCCCAAACACTTAACAGCAGTAGTATTCATGGGAAGAAAAAAAAACCAACAAAAAACCAAACCAAACAAACAAACAAAAAAAAAAACCCAAACCCAAAACACATAAAACAAACAATAAAACAAACAAAAAACAACAACAACAAAAACCCCTCCAGAATACAAAGCCCTTGAAGAAATTCTGGAAGTAATTCCCTAGTTAAAATAAACTCAGAGAGTCCACTAATAAGATATATTCCCTGAAGGTTACTTTGCAGCTCTCTTTTGCTGATGAGTGTTCTTCCTTGTCATATGGATCAAAACCTGGAAGTTCTGAAGTTGTGTCATTCCATGATGTTGAAAAGTTAGGATAAACAGACCAAAACATTCATTTAATTTCCTACTTTATTTCTGTAGCATCAATGCTAGGATTTTTAAATGTGTTCTGGAACTTAAGCATACATTTCCTCCTAAATCCCATTTTTTATGTTTTTTCTGGATATGGCATGCAACATTTTGTCCCATTATTTTGTCTGTCTGATTATAAAAGACCTCCGCTTTGGCAGTTCCTGAGAAACAGATAATCTATCTTTATTACTGACATAATATTCTAATTCATCAAGTTCTTATCATACTTTCCTTTGCATACTTTCAAAGTGCCTTTCAGCAGACTGTTAAGCAATAAGACAAGACTGGATTCCTACACTTAAAGAAGCTCTTATGGCTAAAATAATAAAACACTTTGCAGGTAGTACAATTTTGCCACCTGCTCACCATGTTCTGATGAAGATCAGATGGAAAGATATTGTTTAAAATGTAGCTGTTTAGTGTGTGTCAGAGGTGTGAAAAAACAAAACAAAAAAACGAAAAACAAAAAAAACCCAGAAAGCCAAGTTTTAGACCACAGTCCATTCCATTTTTTCAGATACTTTAACTGAAACATCAACAATATACTTCATCAGATGAGACCCTCGGACACTTGATTTTGTAGAAAACAGAAAAATATCAACTGAAGGTAAAATAAGACAAATTTACAATTATATTAAAATACCAAAGATTTTGAGCAGATCGGTTGGCTGCTTTTAAACTTTATCTGTACAGCAGTAATTCCAATTAAATTCATGGGAGGAAAGGGGTTACATTGGCCAATGGAAATTCTAAAGATCAGGTGCAGTAGCCTGGATGCAGGTAGGAAATTAAGGGGATAACTGTGAGGAGTGTTTCAGTGTTGAGTAATTGTCTTGGTTTAACCCCAGCCAGGGGTTCTTATTATTGAAAATTGATATTGACAGACCCCAGAGAGTTTTACTACTTATTTCAAGAAGGACAATATTTTGTTCTTGGGTTTTAGTTGTAAATGTAACCATTTCATGAGAATTAGAGCTCATGAAGAATCCAGACTTGAAACATATTATTTTTCCTTTGAGTTTTTTCTGTGTAAAAAAATAATTAAATCAATCAAATTGTTATTTGATGTCCAGAGTTCTAGAACAAACCAGAATACTGGAAAATCTGTCTAAACTGCATTCCACAATGATAAGAAACTGTTAAAGAGGTTGTATCAATAGTAATAAATAAATAAATAAATAAATCATGAATAGCATGAGAGAGACAAATAGCATAACACTGTTTCAATCTATTAGAACACTTGCACTACAACATTATTCTATGGCATAGAGACACTTAGCATTGTAATTCTAACTTGCTTGAGCACCTTTATCTGAGAGTGCAGCTAACAGACGTGCGTGTAGCTGGGTTCTCAGTGTATCATCAAGCAACAGTATTAGACGCAAAGAAAAAACTCGCAGTAGAGTGATTCCTGATCAGCATCATGCCAAAACCAGTCTGTTAGAAAAACTGGGGCAAGGAAACCCACTGTCATCCCTGTTATGTATTTGTCACTAAGCAGTGATGGCAACAAGTAGCTTTTCTGGCCACCTGTCGGGAGATGGAGTGGTTGTCCCGTGACCAGTTAGGCATGAGAATGGGACATACAGAGATAGATGACCTAAAAATATTCATGTTAGTTGATCTGGGTTATTGAACATCACTTTTCTGTATTGATTCATAGTCAAATCTGTTGTCTTTTTGGTCATACTTATCTTACATAAACTTTGCAACAGATTCTCAGTATCTATCTTTTTCTTGTAAGTGATTATTTGAAAATAGCTGCTCAAATTCTCTTCTGGCTGGTATTTCCAGCTGGAAAGTGTGAACAGTTTTAACAAATCTTTTCAAATTACTAATGAACACTTGCTTTACTGCTTATTTTCATTTCTGGTTTATTTATTCTATGTTAGTATTCCCTCAGCCTGTCTTACAAACTGTATGACAGCCAGAGAAACTTTGAACTGAAGACACAGAAATGTGAAGAATTAAATGTTTGTGTCCCCACAGATCATGCACTCATTTTAGAAAATGTTTGGATAGGCTTGTGGTTGCACATTTTGGGTGCTTGAAGAAGCTTAACAGGAACTGCAAGAGAAAATGACAGAAAGGAGATTAAGACCAGTTTAGAAGTTCTCCTAGAAATGTCTCTGCTGGGTACAGCTCTCCACCATCATCAGCCAGGAACAACTGAACACTTTATGAATAAATTATTGTAATGAGCAGGCAGAAGTCTGTAGTGTTGGATTAGTTTCATTAATACTGAAAGTGTCTTTATTAGCCCAGGAGTGGATCGCATTTAATGTCAAATGAGTGCCATTAGAGTCTCACTTTTTGTAGCAGACTCAAGAATACTCGAATACTGATGGTGGGTACTCTAATAAAAGTTTTCTCTTTATAGGAGTGTTATTTAAACTATATCTGTTGAGCAGAAAATTTGGTGATGCATGTACAATTTAAGAGTTGGCTGCTCTACTATAGATTGTATTGTAAGCATTTGTTGTGCATATACATTTATTGTGCAAATATTGTCCAAATACATACTTGGAAATGTTGACCTTAGTTGTCAGTTAACTTGGTAGCATCCAGCTAACTTCCCTATACTCCACACACACAGTATTATTTCTTGATAGTGTTTCACTTGCTTTACTTTATACTCAAATTTATCTGAGAGTGAGTGAGATACGAGGTATTGTTTGCATCAATGTCAAAGGCTTACTTTCCTTGCAGAAAATGTAGAGGGTGCTAAGATACACCTCTTTGTGATTAACAAGTTTTCTCAAATGTGTCTCAGGATAAATTAACACCAAACACTAGTGGTCATTGTAGGGGTTGGATGACCACTGCCCATTGCCTGCTGAGTGCACAGAAATCAAGTGGGAGTATTCTAGTGGAAAGTATTAACAGGGACGGGATAGCTGAAGCATAGTGTTGACACCATTGTCTGACTCCAAACAGACTTAAGGCTTTCACAAAATGAAAAAATGGTGTGCTCAACTTCAGCAAGCATTTGTGCTCTTCTACGGAAAACAGTATAGGCACTAACAAATATGATCACACTCACTCATATCAGGCATTGAATAAAGTGATCTTCAGCGTGAACACAGCACCTGGCAGTAACTATAACTTACAACTGTTTCTTCGAAATCAATTTTTGTTAAGCTTATATTTAAACAGAAATATATTTGCCTGTTATGAATCTTACAAAACACAAAAGACAAAGAAATAAAATACTTTTTCACTGGTTTACAGGTGACTCTTGACATAGTTCTCTCTGAAAGTAATTTGGAATACAGTTTTCAGGAATACTTAGTTGATAAATGTTCTAGTAAAAAAGAAAAAAAAGGTTGTGTGAGATGTCTTTGAAAAACAGGTGAGGAATCTTCTATATTAAGTTATCAATATTAAGTTATCAGCTCCTCTTTTTTGTTGTTCTTTTTTTTTTTTTTTCATTCCAACCTAAATTCTGTGGTGTTCTGGTTTAGTCTTTTCCTGGTTTTGAATATGCTATAAATAATAAAAAATATAATTACTGTCAAAAATGTTGAACAGGAGTGATTATGCTATATGTTTATGACATTATATTATTTTTTCCTTTTTGTTTATTTCAGTGCTGATGACTACTTTGTATGTCTAGTGTAGTTCATTAGCAGCTGGATGAGGCACTGCCAAGTGATCCTGCAGTTATATAGAACTTGCGCAATAAGGAACGGACCATCTTTTTATATATATATATATGTATACACACATATATTTTTTCTGCACATGGGCCTATTGCTTAGCTTTTTAAATACTGAGAAACATTTTTATCTGATAATATTGCAGATAGTAGCAAAAAAAGAAATATAGGAATACATCAGAATCTATGCTTGCAAAGGTTATGTTAGGAAAATGTTGGAATGAGTCAAAACGGTGATGAGCAAAACCAACATATTGGCAAATAACCAGTGTTCTTTTATATTTTAAATTTCCTTTGATTCCATGAATTTCACTGTTTCCTGACTTCTATTAAAAATGTGTAAACTTTTTGATTAGTTAATCACAATGTGGAACCAAACAACTCAGTATGACAGAATTTAATTTTGCTGCAGATCCATTCCCTTGATGCAGCGGCTGGGATCATCCAGTCAAAACCAGAGTAAAGGTTAGGAAATACATCACAGTCAGTATGGCAGGAGGCATTTGATAACACCACAAATAACCTAATCTTTCCAATGATTTGGAAAGAGAGAGAGAGAAGGAAAAGAAATTGAAACAGAGAGCTTGTTCAGAGCATGAAAGCTACTTTCAATAAGCCTTTTTTTCACTTTTCTGGACCAATGCCTTCCAGTTATTAATTTTTCGTGGCTAATGAATGCAGACTTTCTGGGGGAAAAGAGAAACAAATAAAAAGACTTTCCAAAAGGAAACTTCCTTGATGCTTTGAGTTAAAAATAATTAAATTCTAAACCACAACCTTCCTATGCATATACAGATAGTAACATATAGGAATTGATTTAGATTACACTAACAGTGAGGTAGACCTAATAACCATAAAGATAAAAAATACTTTCCTTGGTTAAAAATACTGCTACTAGTAGTACAGGTCTAAATACTATATTTTCAGTCACACTGCTCTGATGAGCCTTGTCCTAGCAGAATTTTAATGAGGTGCTTGCGGTCAGTGTGTTTCTGGATCAAGCAGCCCCCAATATATGCAAGTATTTTAAAGAGCATGTACCTAGCTGGCAAGTAGAAAACCTGCAAGAAATTCTGAGTGGCTTTGTTTTTGTATGATAGACAGGAAGAAAGACAAAATGCTGAACATGAGAGGAAGGAAGGAAGGAAGGAAGGAAGGAAGGAAGGAAGGAAGGAAGGAAGGAAGGAAGGAAGGAAGGAAGGAAGGAAGGAAGGAAGGAAGGAAGGAAGGAAGGAAGGAAGGAAGGAAGGAAGGAAGGAAGGAAGGAAGGAAGGAGGGAGGGAGGGAGGGAGGGAGGGAGGGAAGGAAGGAAGGAAGGAAGGAAGGAAGGAAGGAAGGAAGGAAGGAAGGAAGGGAGGCTAATTTACTTGTAGCAGCACTGGCAACAAACATCTGAGTGAGAGGTGCAAGTCGAGGCTGAGGGAGAATGTGAACAGGTTCTGGGTTTGCATCAAAGTCAGGAAACAAGAGAGAGAAGCACAAAGAAATAAGGGAAAAGAATGTTACTGTTGTGGCAATTCGAGATATGTGGTGAGAGTGTCCTCTGTGTCAGTAGCTCATGGCCTGGATGGGTGTACTCTTTGATGGATAAAGAACTGGCTGAATGGCCGGGCCCAAAGGGTTGTGGTGCATGGAGTCAGATCCAGTTGGTGGCCGGTCACAAGTAATATTCCCCTGGGCTCAGTATTGGGACCAGTTCTGTTTAATCTGTTTATCAGTGATCTGGATGAGGGGATTGAGTGCACCCTTAGTAAGTTTACAGATGAAGCCAAATTGGGTGGGACTGTTGGTCTGCTAGAGGGTAGGAAGGCCATAAAGAGGGATCTGGATTGGCTGGATTGTTGGACTGAGGCCAATTGTATGAAGTTTAAGAAGGTCAAGCGCCAGGTCCTGCACTTGGTTCTTAACAACCCCAGGCAGAGCTACAGGCTCAGGGAAGAGTGGCTGGAAAGCTGCCTGGCAGAAAGGGATTTGGGGTGTTGATTGCCAGCTGGCTGAATATGAGCCATCAGTGTGCCCAGGTGGCCAAAAAGGCCAATGGCATCCCAGCTTGTATCATGAATAGTGTGACCAGCAGGACTAGAGAAGTAATCGTGCCCCACCTTGAATCCTGTGTTCAGTTTTGGGCCCCTCATCATAAGAAAGACATTGAGGTGCTAGAGACAATGCAGAGGAGGGCAATGAAGCTGGTGAGGAGCCTAGAGCACAAGTCTCATGAGGAGCAGTTGGGGGAACTGAGGCTGTTTAGCCTTGAGAAAAGGAGGGGGAGGGGAGACCTGATTGCTGTCTACAACTACCTGAAGGAGGTTGTAGCATGGAGGGTGTTCATCTCTTTTCCCAAGTAGCAAGTGATAGGACAAGAAGAAATGGCCTCAAGCTGCACCAGGGAGGTTTAGATTGGATATTTGGAAAAAATGCTTCACGAAAAGGGTTGTCAGGCATTGGAACAGGCTGCCCAGGGAAGTGGTTGAGTCACCATCCCTGTAGGTGTTTTAAAAGCATTTAGATGAGGTTCTTAGTGTCATGGTTTAGTGCTAGAGCTAGGTTATTGTTGAACTAAGTGATCCTGAGGGTGTCTTCCAACCAAAATGATTCTATGATTCTATGTCCACGAGGAAATATTAGAGAAGGGAAATTTCAATGTGAAGAGCTGACCCAAACACAAAGCCCCTCACAATGACTAGAAGAGAGAGAACCTGAACATTTTGAGAAGATAGAAGGGTTAGGAATCTTTAATGAATGGAAGACACCTCCAGACCAGAAGGGACACATGCAGGTGAAATAGAAGGCCATGATGTTAAATTCCTAGTAGATATGGGAGCTACATTACCCCTTCTGAATTTCACCCCAGCAGGGTCCAAAACCATGGATAAAATTTAGATTCATGGAGCTAATGGGAGAAAGAGTTTTATGTAAACCCCTATTTGTGACAAGAAGAAATAAAAGTGTGTGGGGAAGGTTTGCATTAGCGGAAGACTACTCAGCATGTTTATTAGGAAGAGATCTTTTACAGGGTCTGGACATGGAAATATGTTTATCACCTCAAATGATGGACCTAATAATCATGGGAGTGAGTGTAATTACCGAGAGCACTAACAAAGAGTCCTACAGAGTTCAAAATACTAGAGATATTAAAATCAGTGCCCACTGCTAATGAGTTTTCACACTTCTGTGTTAGAAATATAGCCTTACAAAACTCAAGTTACTGGACACAGCAACAGACACAGTGTGGTTCTGCTGGCCAGGGGTATGTAAGAATAACACTGTGGATTTAGGTGGAAATTACTGGTTGTCAGATGAGTGATACAAGATCATTTGGACTGAAGAGTCAAAGATTTCATGCTAACCATGTTGCTCCCTTCTGTGTTGTTGACTAACAGAGTTTTAATCACACTGGCCAGGTGACTAATCATGCAAAATATATTTGCTTCATGGCATGGCACAGATTGGTTAACGTTACTTTAAGGATCAGAGGTCTTAGAGGTCTTAAAGAAGATATTTTGTTGCATTTTTTTGGTCATTTTAATAAGTTTCTTAAATTGAAATTTAGCCTCAATGTTGCAGTAACATAGATCTTTACTTTTAATTATATCAAAGCTTAGAAATTTCATCAGATGGCCCTAAAATACAAATACTGTTGCATATGACTTATTTCCCAAAGTAGCAGTTCTTGTTTCTGTCTGAGTTGCAAAAATAATGTTACAGAGGATATAATGAATAATGCAAGAAGTCTGATTTAACACTAGAATTATTTCTGGCATTCAGTACCTGTGAATAGCATATTAATAGCATATACCAGATTTTATGATTGAATGATAGGAATAATGAACTGGCATTGAGCCTTTGTGATTCCTGGCCAAGAACTGGATCTGTTCACTAGATCTAATAAATTCTGTGCCTAAGATTAAGCAATTCAGTGAATTGGATTGCTCGCTAGAACACTGACTTTGCTTTATTTTCAGCTGTTATGTGAATTTACATGAGACTCATGGCTGGTTATTGCGATGGCCATAAGGAAATAAAACTATCCTCATTTAAAAACAACTACACACCATGTAAATATAAAATAAAAGTATGTCATAAAAATGACATGTGACATTCAGAAACATGTGATGAATCCTGTAGCAGAAATAAAGCAACATTCTAGTCTTTGCCTTCCCCAGAGCATAATTTTTAGGCTCTGGTTTGGCAGTTAGGACTCAAGATTTTCAAAGCTGGTTTAAGTTTCTCAGCAGTATAAATAATAAAAGAGATTACCAGATGAGAAGCCCTGGAAAATAAGATTTACTGTTGCTATTTTTCCATCATTCCACACACATAATACTTTTCCTTGGCAGCAGCCAGACTGAATTTTCTTCCTCTCTGTTCTGCTGGTCAGTGTAGCCTGTTACCAAAAGTAACTCTTTCATTTGTCCAAATTTGAGGGTAGTTTTAGGAGAAGGCCAACATTACTTAAATCCATAACCACACTCTGCATTTATTTTTAAAATCCTGTCTCAGCCATATGTACTCAACAAAGCTGAAATATAAGTCTGATTGGTAAAGACAGATATATATGGAGATGAAGAGTCTGTTATATCAAGGTGTTTTATGACACTTCAGTATATTTTCATAGAAAAGAGGTGAATTACCAGTGAATTTTTGAAACTGAGGTTGAAAAAAAGCAACAGAGGTAGTCACCTACTCATTTGGGTTTCCAAATGACCACAGATGTCACTTAACCTGAAATGACATATGCTTTGATTACTTTTCTACAAGCACACTTCAGTCCTGAAATAGGGTCACAAATGCAGAACTAAATATGTTTAAAATATTGTAAAATTTCCTACTAAACTCTAATACAAACATGAACAAAGCAGTGCGGATCAGTAGCTGCAAACAGCTGCTGCTAATCAGTAAACTGTTCTTGCATTTAATTTTGTATCCAAGTAAGGAGCAAACAACTCACCAGGTATTCTTTTTTTTAGGACCCCCATTATTGTTAGTATTTTTTAATGTCAGAAGTTATATCTGGATCAGTATTAGGGTGAATTTCTGTCTGCAGTCATTTTTGACCTGATAAAAAAAGAAACAAAGGCTGCAGCACTTTCAAACAGACCTGCATTGAATAATTGAGAAAGACAGAAAGAATATTTTAAAACATTTGGACTATGTATACAGTTTATTTTTTACTTCCTGTAGCTAATAAAAAGCCATTGCTATGCTGATCTGTCCATCAAGTACAGTCTGTTTAGAACAGGACAGAAGTCAGTTCAGTTAGGTATCATCACCATTACTGTAATTAACATTAGAAGTATTATGATTGTATCACAATGGTGAGACCAAAATTACATGTGCACACTTTGCCCCCAAGAAAGAAATAAGATTAAAGGAAATAATTATCTAATGTAATAATTCACATAGGAACACAGTAGTTAACACTTCACTGTGTGAAGATGATGAGTCTCCACCATGCGTCATATCAAATCTATAAATTAATTATTACTTGTTATGCTACTGTACTCCTCCATCAAGCCTAATATAACTTAGGGGATATGTACGACTATTTCCCATTAAAGCAGTAATTCACAAGGTAGATCTGAGGCATTCAGTAGTGTAACTAATTCATTTACTCCAGTCCTTAAATATATGCCATATCTTACATCTCTCAGGTCTCTCATTGATCTCACCCCCAGCCAGTATGCTCCCAGGAAGCAATTCTGCACTCTCAATTGAGTTTACTAAAAGGCATGAAGTGAAACGCTCAGCATTACTGCTGTTTGCCATAGTTCCCTGAAAAGGAACAAAAAGTAACAGATAATTTCTTTAGAAGTGTTCTGTGGCTTCCATTATAAGCAATACTTTTTATAAGTATGTATAACTGGGACAAGTGTGACATATGCTTTATAATCACCATAAAGCGGAAGATTCCTTTACATGAAAGTAAACTAGCTTCTTTCTTATCTTTCTTATCCACATCTGGTTTGAAGGGTTGCCTTTTGGTAATCCTGTGAATCCAGACTACATGAAAACTGAAATTGCTGACATGTCCATTGGCCAGTATCTAAAACAGTTTTATAACTTGTTGTGGTAGTTCTCTGAATAAGAGATGTATCACATGCAACAGAGATGAAGCATAGCTACGGCTAAAGGAGTCTTCTACCTTTAATCCCCCAAATCCCAAACATTTGAATGGTGGCAAAGTAAAATATATGGCAGAAACCCAGTCTGAAGCTTAATGTTGTTTCCCATCTCTGTGAAACATTTTGTCAGGCCATTTTCCTCTAAACCTGATTCCTGTTCCATCAAGCATGGATAAAAAAATCCTGCTTTCAGCCACAACAAATTAGTCATTCTAAGACTAAAATACTCCATGTTTTCTCCCACCTATGCAAGGAAATCATGACTCCAAACAGAAATTGTGTCTCCTTTTCAGGTTTGTTCATCTGGTGCTTTTAATTTACTTTTTACAGTTTATCAGGTTCTGTCATGGTTACTGTAAACATTAGAAGATTTTCTTCTAAAAAAGCATTTAGAAATTGGAAGGCATTATGTGCTTGAGTGTAGTTTTAGTTATGGGGAAAAGCTATTGAAGAACAACAGAAAAAAATTCCAGTGTATTTCAGCTTGAAGCATATACTGTGGTGGACAGTTTCTTATGGCTGGAAGCACAAAGCAGTAGAAACCTTTATTCTTTGATCTACAGCTGAAGTATATTTTCCTGTCTCTTCTTTTTGGAAATAGGATGAAAATTTTAATTCTGCCTGGCCTGTTCATGGGCATTCCAATGGACATCAATATTGCAAGCTAAATTTCATCTACCTGTGAGAGACTACATCCCTGTTCTTTAAAACCTGAATAGGAATCTCCAATACAAAGGACAGCTGTAAGGGCAGTACCTTAAAAATTATACCTGTAATGACCAGCACATACACGTTTAAAATCTTCAGAACTCAACTTTCATTTTGATGGTTTTCTCAAAATTGCAAGTGTCACTCTTCTCTAACATGAGATTATTTCATTTTTCTCCTTCTAAGTCAGAGCCCTGTTCACTTTCTTCAATTGCTAATTGTTTCTGTCATTTCTTTTCCAGCTGCAATTGCTTTTTTCAGCTTTATACAGGTCCATCTTACTTTTTTTCCAGTGGGTTAAAAAAAAAAAATATCCAATCTGTCCTCCCACTTGAAAGTAAGAATCCAAAGGGAATGAGAACAGCAAGACTTCACTACATGATATGTCCAGCTTGCAGTGAAAATGTTTCCCAAATGGGGACACAGACTTCACTGTGCTACTTCTACTAGTATATATCCTAATTTCAAACTTCATAAAGTGGTGCACAATCAAAAAGCTGAAGACTGATTTTCAGCTCTTAGTACTGAACCACAAAACATACAGGAGTGTAACTATGTATTATAAAAGTAAAATATGAGTCAATGGTCTGTAGTGGCTGATGCCTCCATGTGGAGGGAGCCTCTGAAGGGAGATGCTGCAGTGCTGACCAAGTGCCTAGACCTTTCTCCTGGGGCAAGACAGGCAGCAAACGTGCTTGCAAAAGATTTTCCCAGGTGGATGATCTCCTGTAGCAGGTGGCTGAGCTGCAGGAGGCAGTGAGAAGGCTGCAGAACATTAGGGAGGCTGAGAAGGAGCTAATAGCTGGTTCTAAGCACAGTTTGCAGTGGACCCACAGCCCATGACCAAAGAGCTAAAAAACTTCCCCATGGGCACATACAGAAGGGAGAGGGGACAATAATGCAGAAGAATGGAAGCCTGCAATGGCAAGGACTTGCAGGAGGGGAAAACTTCCCCTGAAGCCTGAGGTGCCTTTGCAGAAACACTTCACTGCTCTGCAGACTGAAGAGAAAAGACCTGATGTAGTCTCTAGAGAGGTGTGATGCTCACAGGGGGTTTGTATCAGGGTTGTCACCGAGACACTGCCAACCCTTGTACAGTCCACTGACTATTATCTGGTGCTGTTGTTTCATGTGGGCACCAGTGATGCAGCCAGGAGCAGTCTGGGGAGTATCAAGAAAGATTACAGAGTCCTGGGAGCAGTGGTAAGGGACTCTGGTGCACAGGTATCAATAGTTCTTTCATCCCAGTCAAAGCAAAGGGATTTGAAAGGGTCAGCTGAATCTGGCAAATCAGCAAATGTTTACAGGACTGGTGCCACAGACATGGATTGGGCTACTTAGGCACTACGACTCATTTTGAGAAACTTGGTCTACTGGGGACTGATGGAGTCCATCTGTCATAGAAGAGGAAAACCATCTTTGGTCACAGGCTTATCAAGCTTGTGAAGAAGGCTTTAAAATAAAGTTGCTGGGGAGGGGAAACTCAGTCTGTTACACTCCTACCAGTTTGATAAGAACGTCAGCAACAGATGCCCAGAGCCTAGAGAAGGATCACAGGTCAGCAGGAGAACACCTGAAGAGCAGCACAACGAAATTCCAGCCACTCTTGCCAGTAAGTTAGCTTCAATGGGGGCCCAACTTAAATGCCTCTATGCAAATGCATCTAGCATGGGGAATAAACAAGAGTTAGAGATATGTACACACCTGCAGGGCTATGACCATAGAGACATGGTGGGATGGCTCTTGTGACTGGAGTGTTGGAATAGAAGGATACAGGCCCTTTAGGGAAGGCAGGACAGGTAGGGAAGATGAGGAGTGGCTCTTGACCTCTATCTCAATGATCAGCTGGAGTGTATGGAGCTCTGCCTAGAAATGGGTGAGGAGCTTTCTGAGAGCTTATGGGTCAGCATTAAAGGGAGGGCAGGGACAGATGACATTATAGCGGGGGTCTGCTACAGGCCACCCAACCAGGAAGATCAAGTGGATGAGGAACTCTATAGACAGATAAAAGCAGCCTCGTGTTCACAAGCCCTCATCCTTATGGAGGACTTGAACCACTATGTTATCTTTTGGAGGAACAACACCACAAGGCAGAAGCAATTCAGGAGGTTCCTGGAATGTATTGATGATAACTTCCTTCTCCAAAGTGACAGAGGAGCCAGTCCTGTGCTGGACCTTCTTTTCACCAACAAGGAGGGGTTGGTGGGGAATGTGAAGCTCAAGGACAGCTTTGGCTGCAGTGTCTATGAAATGGTGGAGTTCAAAATCCTTAGGACAGTGAGAAGGGTTCACACCAAGTTCACTATCCTGGACTTCAGGAGAGCAGACTTTGACTTCTTCAGAGGTATACTTGGTAGAGCCCTGGAGGGAAGAGGGGCCCAAGAAAGCTGGTTAGTATTCAAGGATCAGGAGTGATGCATTCTTACAAAGAGGAAGTCAGGTAAAAAGACTAGAAGGCCTGCATGAATGAACAAGAAGCTCCTGCACAACATCAAACCCCCAAAAGAAGCGTACAGAGGGTGGAAGCAAGGACAGGTAGCCTCAGAGGAATAAAAATCGTCTGAGCAGCCAGGGATCAGGCTAGGAAAATTGAAGCCCTGACAGACTTATATCTGGCCAGCAATGTCAAAGGTAACAAGAAAAACTTACACAGGTACGTCAGTGGTAAAAGGAAGACTAGAAAAAATGTGAGCCTTCCCCAGAAGGAAACAGGATAACCAGTTACCCAGGATATGGAGAGGGCTGAAGTACTCAGTGACATTTTGCCTTAGTCTTGACCAGCAAGTGCTCCAGCCACATTGCCCAAGTCACAGAAGGCAAAGACAGGGACTGCGAGAATGAAAAACCACCCACTGTAAGAGAAGATCAGGTTCAAGACCATCTAAGGAACTTGAAAATGCTTAAGTCTCTGGGACCTAATGAGATTCATCCATGGATCCTGAGGGACCTGGCAGATATAGTTACTAAGCCACTAGTCATCATATTTGAGAAGTTGTGGTAGTTTAGTGAAGTTCCCACTGACTGGAAAAGAGGAAACATAAGCTAAATTTATAAATAGGGAAAAAATGAAGACTTGGTGAACTACAAGCCAGTCAGTTTCACCTCTGTGCTCAGCAATATCATGGAGCACATCCTCCTGGAAACAACGCTAAGACCCATGGAAAATAAGGTGGTGATTGTTTACAGCCAACATGGTTTCTCTAAGGGCAAATTGTACCTGACAAATTTAGTGACCTACAACAGGATTACAACATTGGTGGATAAGGGAAGAGCAACTAACATCGTCTACCTGGACTTGTGCAAAGGATTTGATGCTGTCCTGCATGACATACTTGTCTCCAAATTGGAGAGATGTGGATTTGATGGATGGACCACTTGCTGGACAAGGAATTGGCTGGATGTCAGACTCAAAGAGTTGTGGTCAACGGCTCTTTGTCCAAGTGGAGACCAGTGATAAGTCGTGTTCTTCAGGAGTTTGTGTTGGGACTGGCACTCTTTAACATCTTTGTCAGTGACATGAACATTAAGATTGCCAAAGGCACCAAGCTGTATGTTTCAGTCAACATACTGGAGTGAAGGGATGCCATCCAGAGGGACCTTGAGAGGCTCGAGAGGTGGGCCTGTGTGAACCTCATGAAGTTCAAAAGGCCAGGTAAAAGGTCCTGCATATGGTTCAGGGCAATCCCAAGCACTAATACAGGATGGACAGAAAACGGATTAAGAGAAGCCCTGAGGAGAAGGCCTTGGGGTGTTTGTTGATGAGAAGCTCAACATGAGCCAGCAATGTGCACTTGCAACCCAGAAAGGCAACCAAATACTGGGCTGCATTAAAAGGAGGATGACAAGGAAGTTCAGGGTAGTGATTGTCTCTCTCTGCTTCACTCTTGTGAGACTCCACCTGGAGCACTACCTCCAGGTCTGCAGCCCCCAACATAAGAAAGGCCATGGACTTGTTGGAGTGAATCCAGAAGAGGGCCACAAAGATGATCAGAGGGCTATGAAGACAGGCTGAGAGAGTTGGGGTTGTTCAGCCTGGAGAAGATGAAGCTCTGGAGAAACCTTATAGCAGCCTTCCAGCACCTAAAGGGGACCTACAAGAAAGCTGGAGAGGGACTTTTTACAAGGACATGTAGTGACAGGACAAGGGCTAATGGTTTTAAACTGAAAGAGGGTACATTTAGATTAGATATAAGGAAGAAATTCTTCACTACATGCATGGTGAGGCACTGGAACAGTCTGTCCAGGGAAGTTATGGATGCCTCATCCCTGGAAGTGTTTAAGGCCAGGATGGATGGGGCTTTGAGCAACTTGGTGTTATAGAAGGTGTCCCTGCCTGTGGCAGGGGGATTGGAACTAGGCAATCTTTAAGGTCCATTCCAATCCAAAGCATTGTATGATTCTATGATTTTTATTCTATTTTAATTCTATAAGAAAAATATATACAGATATCTCTAGACATTCTATGCCACTATGTCATTATTAAGAATATTAAGGTTCCTCTTTTGTAAAGTGTAAAAGGTCAGTTTTCACTCAACATTTGTCCCTCAATATTTTAGCAAGTATGTTTTAAGCTCTTGATGACATTTCCCAAACATCCACACAGGAGAGGTAAAACACTTTAGTGTATCTGGTTGTTGCTATCAGCTGCTCGGTGTGGTAAGCATAGAATTTTATTTAATACTTCCTCAGAGGTGGCAAACAGATGGTTTAATGCACTCTTAAAATGTTTGTGCTTGAGATCTCACTATTTTTGTTCAGTTAACAGCCTATTAGTACTTTCAGTATAAAATGATGTAGCATTCCTAATCTTAAGGCCATAGACCGTTTCAGGCTAACATATAAACATTGTTATACAGCTTGTTTAAGATTCCTCTTTTATTTAAGATTTCCACATTTCCTGTGCAGTGTCTCTATCTTACAGCACCACCTGTTTAAGTTTTCTTGTTTGACTGTATCTTAAAGAGTTACAGTTGACGATATTTTCATCTTAATGCCTTTGGATGCAGCCTTTATTAACCGCAACCTGATAGACCAACCATTCTATCAAACTGTCCCTGAATGTAGTTCTTGACAGAGCTGAAGATCTTTGTGTAGCATCTCCTATGCTATTTTCCCTTCCGTAGGAGTTTAGTCTTACACCTGAAGCATGGGTCTGATGCTTGCTTTCTGCTCACTGCTTTACCAAGAGCTCTGACAAGTAAGTTGTGGTGAGTGTTCTGTCACCTGCATTGTTTATAGGGTTGAGTTTGTGACAGCCAGCCAGCTGACCAAACTAGCAGCTCATGTGACACATGCTGGTATACCAAGAGTTGGTGACAAGGCAGTAAGAGTTTGTATCATGGAAGCATGCAGGGGTTTGAGTCCAAAAGCTTTGGTTTTAACAGTAGCCAGAAGTTTCTGGTCTTATAAAATCAAACCCAACATATTTCTGAGTATATTTGAGGTTTTTCTTTGCCAAAAACATAAGAAAATTTCATCATCCCATCATTTTGTCCTTTATAAAGTCACCTCATTTATTCTATGATGTTTCATTTAGATGAGAATTTTTGCATTTATTTTTATGCAATACAACAGTATATGTATAGGTACACAGAACTAAAAATTCAGAATTATATACCTAACATTGTTAATGTTACTTACATGCAAAGACTATGCAAATAAAGCTCACAGGTTATATTTGATTATTTTTAAGACATCTCCATCCAGTTGTCAATGACACAAATACCTTCTTTCAGTCATGACTAGGTAAGATCACATTTAATATGACTTGTGGTGACAAGGTTTTTATTGAGTGTTGTGTAGGGACTCAAGTAACCCCAGGAAGTCACTCCAACTGTCCTTATTACCATTCTCACATTTCAGCAGAATTTAAGTTAACTGAAGAGGATAGATGAAGTATAATCCTGATAAAGAAATGACACAGTTTGTGCATTAGGCTGTGAAAGTTTTGAGTAGCATAAGACCCACCATCTTGTATTATAACATAGTGACCTACAGTAAGGGAATTTTAGTGAAGGTTACAGACCTTGAACCAAGCTGTTATGGAGGTCTGCCTTCTTCACTGTTGGATGTTTTCATAAAGTAAAACTCAATTTTAGAGGAGCACTGCAACAAACAGTGAACAAACTCAAGACACAACAAGCTGGAAATTTTTGTTTTGTTTTGTTTTCATTTGGGTTTTTTTGTTTGTTCAATTTGTTGACCTGAAGAGTTAGAAACAACAGATAACCTGTCCAAAGTGAGTTTTTCAGATGATTGAAAGGAGAGCCTAGACATGTCATCTTCTCCACTTTCCTGTCCAAGAACAAGATCAAGAGTCCCAAATAATTTTTTACAGTTTTTTGCCAGTCTCTTCTTAAAACCTTCTAGTGATGGACATAGAATTTTCCTAGGCAGTTTATTCTAGTGTCCAACTGTCATTCCAGTTAGAAAGGTTTTATTCACTAATGTCTATGAACAATTATATTTTGTGTTCAAATTTCTTCCTCCCACATTTACCCCACTGGATGTAGAAATGCATATGTAGCAATCACATTCTTGCACAGTCCCTTTTTTGATGTATGAGAAAACAAGTCTTTCAGATTTGTGGTCTGCACTCACTTTCTTGATTTCTATTAAATATGCGTGATAGAACTGTGGAAAATATTACAGATGATGTATTAGTAATGCTTTGCACTTACTATTGAACGTACCATGTCCAATATGCCAACCATTCACTATTTTCTTGGTTAAAGATAAATCACACTAGTTTTACATAATATATGCAATATTAATTAATACACTTTAAAATTTCTCTTCTTTTGTTTCTAAATTAAGAATTCCTTGGTTTAGCACCATTTTCTTTTGTTCTTGTTGTTGTTGTTTTCCTGCTGTTAAAAATATTCTCAACATAAACATACAATTTTCTCTGTTTTATACTCTGATATCATTCTGCAGTGACAATGCTTCCTTTAAATTTGTGACAACAAAAAATGTAGTAATAATGTTATTTTTTTAGTGTTGTGGTTATTAAGACTTGTTTTCAATTTTTTCTAGAGTTTATATTTTTTTAGAAACTCTACTAAAAATTTATTTCCAGCCTTATCTTTCCCTTTTAAAAAATCTTAATTCATTTTATATATTGTACTTCTTATGCAAATCCTAAAGCTTTCTAGTCCAACATTCAGTACTGAATCAAATGATTTACGAAGGTCTAGATAGTACCAGTATTCTTTTGTTTAGGAAATCAGCTGTTTTATCCAAGTGATACATCAGTTTAATGAGACACAGTCTTCCATTGTTAACCGATTCTGTTTGTTTCAATTTACTTTGGGAGGGAGGGTGAAATCAAGTGATTGTCCCAAAACAATGAGTAAACGTGACAATATTTTACATGTGTCCTTAATACTCAGAACAAAACCCCAATAAAATATGAATTAAAGTAAACATAAAAATTCAGATTTTTTTTAGGAAAGAATATACAACACTCAACCGCCTTTAAGCTACTTATTATAAAACATTTATTGGAAGCTATATAACTCTGTACCTGAGATGTATATATAACTAGCTCAGTGTGAGCATTTTCAGATTTCTGAAATAGCTAGAAAACACAGAGCACATTTAAAGGCCAATAAAGCTATATTATCATAAATATTCTTTTACTATATTCTATTGTTTCATTCAGTGGTCTACTCCTTCATTAGAAACATGACTGTTTGCCTTTGATGATGTGGGGGGTGCAATGCTCTCTCCCAAGTTAGGCACACAGTCCTTTTTGCATCCATGCTCAGAATATCAGCACTTACTGACAAAAGTCCTGTACCCAACACTTTGTTGGGTTATGACTTGAATAGCTAAAGACAACATGCTGTCCTTTTTATAGAAAAATGAATAAAACAAAATCCCACACTGTAATGAGACAACATTTTTATCGGAAATCTGAAGACAAGGAGTTGATCATTGCACATTTACCATTTTTCCTTATTGAATAAGAGAACGAGGGAGATTGCAAAGTCATTTGGTTCAGCATGAAATGAAAAATTTCATGGCAGTTTTTATATCTTTAAATCTAATATAATTTTTTTCTTCCTTCTGTGATCTCTCTTTTGCAGATTTAATGAAAATCAATTCAAATTGAAAAAAAAAATAAAAAAAAATAAGAAAAAACACCCCATACTTACTATTTTCCAATGAAAATCAGTGAAATTCTATCAACTGGATCTGAAAACGATACATCATTTTGTCTCTGTGTACATGGGTTTTGATTATCTTTTTTCCCCACATGAATTTAGCTTTGCTCATGGTAACTTGAAGTTTTTATGGAGAGTACCCAGAAGAAATAAGAGGAAGAATCAAAATAAGGACAAGAATGAAAGAAATGAAAGGAGAAATAAAAATCTTATTTGCTGTTTGAAACCTTTAGTTAAAGTATATTGGAAGAGTATAGTGATTAACAAGAATTATTCTCCATACAAGTAAACAAAGAGCAGTCTTTGTTATTGTTTGCAATAGCATGTTCATTAGCTAACATAAACTAAGTGCTTTGTAGGCTTCTTCAAATCAAACATTTTTACCAGGTATTTTAATTGCTGATAGCTAGGCAACCATGAAATAAATTACAAGTTGCCCTTGCATGATTTAAACTTGGTATGAGATTTGCCACAAACAAAAGAAATATTTCTCTGCTGGATTTCTTTCTGCATCATTTACTCCCTGCAGTTTAGAGCAGATTAATGTGTTCAGAGACTGATTGCTGTAATTACTCTGCCCTGCTGCTCTTCTATATTATGCAAACAAATGCACATGATGAAAGAGAGAAAATGGACAAGAATAGAGATTCTTTAGCTCTCCTCATTTCCAACTTAAAATATCAGGTCATGAATAAAAGCTAAAACTTTGAGCTACACTTGAGTGCTGTTCACAAAAATAATTATGCATTCCATTAGATCTTTTTTTTTTCATGTTTATTTCAGTGAATTTTTATGTAATAATTTTCCAGACTTTTTTTTTTTTTTTTTTTAGTTCATTCTCTTAATTTAGAAACTTCTGAACTCTAATGGACTATCAGTGTTGGTAAATGTTTAAGCTCTTTTGAAAAACTGCTTCCAAATATTTGTTTACCAGTAGCAATCATCAATAGGAATCATTCCCTTACATTTCAGTTACAACAAATGACCATCATAAGTAGTTTAGTCTTGCTTTCTTTATTAAAAAAAGATAGTAAAATAAGAATATTTTTTAATCTGAAATAAAACTGTGAAATCAGTGTAGGATTTGGATGATAATCCCATAATTCCTGCCAGTAGTATGCTGACATTTTGTATATAGTATGTGTGTTTATAATCTAGATGTCCATACACACTAATGAAATCACTTCTACTTTTTCCTGGCTACACTTCATGTCTCTAGCACACTGTAAGAATTTTGATCTAACAGTCTCACTTCAGGCAAAAGGCTGGACTCAGTGACCTTCAGAGGCCTCTTTCTACCAACGTTTCTTTGTCTCTATGAATCCTGGCTTCATGGAAATCAACTGAAACTCTCCCATTGGCTTCTGTAAACCAAAATTCAAAACTGTCACATAATTGTTCTTATATTTGCCATATGGTTTACAGTTTATTGTTGTTTATGGTTTATATAAATCTGATTGTTATGGCAGAGTTGACAAGATGTATGGTTATTACTGCTTTTTTTTTTTCCTTCTCTTCATTTAACTTTTCTGAATATGAATAGAGAAAAGAGCATAAAATGGAGATTGCTGTGCTTTCCTTTTCTTATTGTTTGTACTTCCTTCATTGGGTATTGTTCAATGAGTGATTTTTTTGTAATAAGCATTAAGTAGTCTGTGTTTATAAACTCTTCCATTTCCATGATACAGAAGATCTCTTTTTTAGAAGACCTAAAAAGATCTCACAGTGTTAAGAGTATCTTTCAGATTAATTTGAAAGTTTTAAAATGGCAGAAAATATATTTTATTCATTTATTTTGTAAATATTTTTCACTACTTTTCTGTGTTATATATAATAATATTTTATATTGTTTTTAAAAATTTTTTATTACAGTTACAGTATAGATCTTTGAAAATTAGTGCAAAGTAAATGGAAGGAAGGAAAGGAAGGAAGGAAGGAAGGAAGGGAGAGAGGAAGGAAGGAAGGGAGGGAGAGAGGAAGGATGGAAGGGAGGGAGAGAGGAAGGGAGGAAGGGAGGGAGAAAGGAGGAAGGGAGGGAGGAAGGAACGGAGGAAGGGAGAGAGAGGGGGAGGGAGGGAGGGAAGAAGGAAGGGAGGAAGGGAGGAAGGAAGGGAGGGAGGGAGGGAGGGAGGAAGGGAGGGAGGGAGGGAAGGGAGGGAAGGAAGGGAGGGAAGGAAGGGAGGGAGGGAAGGAGGGAAGGGAAGGAAGGAAGGAAGGAAGGAAGGAAGGAAGGAAGGAAGGAAGGAAGGAAGGAAGGAAGGAAGGAAGGAAGGAAGGAAGGGAGGGAGGGAGGGAGGGAGGGAGGGAGGGAGGGAGGAAGGGAGGAAGGGAGGAAGGGAGGAAGGGAGGAAGGGAGGAAGGGAGGAAGGGAGGAAGGGAGGAAGGAAGGAAGGAAGGAAGGAAGGAAGGAAGGAAGGAAGGAAGGAAGGAAGGAAGGAAGGAAGGAAGGAAGGAAGGAAGGAAGGAAGGAAGGAAAAATTAACAAGTCAGTAAATTTTATTCTTGGGGCAAGATATACCAAGATATCGCAAACTTGTTTTTCTGCCGCAGGGACCTATGTCCAATAACTTAAACAAGTTATTGGCACTCAGCATGGATTCAGATAAGGACCCATATTGTCCCTTGTAGGATTAGAAGAACACTATGTCTGTTTTATCTAATTGCTTCATTTAAGAAATATATCTTACTTTCCTTTGTCTCCCCTTTTTCATATATTAAATCGTAAGACCAGATTACCTTCTCACGTGTCTCAAGTAATTTATGGAAAATGTGACAAACTCAGATACAACGTGATACAATGTTTGTTTCATCATTGTGCTAAGAAAAAAGAAAAGGGAAAAAAGAAAACCCAAAACCCTCCACAGGCAAAAAAAATTCCAACCCAGTCCCAAAACAAAACATAACAAACCCAAAGTCAAGTACAGAATTTATATGAGAGACTGTCAAACTGATGAATGTGTCTAACTCTGCAAAACGAATATTTAGTGTGCGTGTCTCAGGAAAAACATCTATGTTCAGAAATCCCTCGATATTACAGGGCCTGAATGCTTTTAGCAGATATTTAAAAAAAAAAAAAAAAAAAAAGGTGAAAGCCATATAGTTCATGGCCAATAAAGACATTGAATAAAACAACTGGACTTTTGTGCACATAAAAATAATCTGCTTTTGGATATGGTTACTATGGTTAATAAAAGTACAGCATGAGTTATGAGTACAGATGAGTTATGATAATTGACATTTTATTGCATTAGTTTTACACTCAAGACAAGCTCTTTGCTCAGAATCAGGCTGCACCAGGACCTTGTTTGTACCACTGAGGTCTTCCTCTTTTTCCCTGATGCCAGTCTCCGGTCCAGCACCAGCAATCCTGCCAGTCTTGCAGTCATGCCTGTGACTCATCTCTGTTAGTCATTTGTTTCTGTTGGCCTGGGAAACATTTATCCATGTTCTGTCTTGTACCAGAAATTTTCATCATTGATTGCATTATCACTTAGTAGAGGTGAATCAGTTCAGCTGGGAGATGTTAAGAAGTCATTTCTTACCTACCTTCATCTATTAGTTACAGCCTGCCATCTCAGACTTTGAAAGTGACAATGTGAAAGATCCTAGCCTGTTTTACTGCATCCTTAAATAGATTTTACTTCAGCAGTAGTTGAAAAGCTCACATAAGATGCTGGAGCATCAGGAAATAATTTCTGTTGAGTCCTGCTTATGAGGACAGTTCAACTGCACACTGTAACAAATTAAAACTGATATTCACGTCCTCACTTATGATGTCTCACAAGGCAACTAACAAGGAAAATGATCTCGAACTACCTTTCATCTTTAATGAACTACATGTGCACACCCGCTCCATTATGCAGTAATGAAACCCTACTCTTTCGTGAAGACCAGCAACAACAAGGGAAAGCTAGATTATTTAAATTCATGGTGAAAGCAGAATTTCAGAAATAGGCTTTTTTCTTTCATTTTAACAAGCTTCATTATGCTGAGTGCTGTGAAGCTTTATTTTCTTTGACATAATCAGTAGGGAAGGAAGTGTTGTGCAATTGTATCCCTAACCTACAATTTTATTGGTAGAAATTGCAGAACTGAACATCACAATGCCTACAGTTCTTTCTTCAATAGCTGCCCATCTCTGTTTTCTTAAAGAGATAATAAGTACAATTATTGTTTACCTTTTAACAAAGTTGAATAAAATGTTATAAGTTAAGTCCAGATACAAAGACTCAGAAACTCTAATTAATGGATATTGACAACCACTACCTGAATCTGCAGATTTACCTTAGGTTTACCACAGTATGAAGACCTCATACTTATATCTTAACCAGAGGAATGATATTTCAATGTTTTTTGGTACCACTGTTTGTCCTAGTAATGCTATTAGCAACATCATGCATGAACTTCTGAGTGCAGAAAACTAAAAGCAGTTATCACGTAAGAGGCAAAGAGGCTATATAAAAATAAACAGAAAATAATAGAAATAATTCTGTAAACCACTCTGAAATAAACCAAAGAACAGCAAGAAAGAAAACTTCAACTGAAGATAGTAACCAATGGTACAGTTTTCAAAGGGAACGTGCACTTTTTTTTTTCCCCAAGGCGTGGATGGCCAATTTCCTACCAAAACAAACCTCTGTTCTTAGGAGCAGACTTAATAGTGTGGTCTTTAAAAGGAAATTGGAAACTGTCCTACTGACCACTTTAATTTGCATCCACATGTTGTGCTGTGAGTCAATGACTGATTACTCTTTAAAGAACATCAGTAAAATCACAAAAAAAATATTGAAAAAGTGAAAAAAAAATATTAGTCAGTTTCCCTGCTACTATGTTTGCCAGAAATTACTAATCAGCCTTAAACAGTATTCAAATCTTATCAATATCAGCTAATTTTCCAGTACTTCAATAATAAACCATGAAACCTTCTCAATGTTTGATTGATTTTCTTTTTGGATATCACTCTTTTGAATGGTTTGGATTTTACCTAGTCTCATTTTCAAAATCTGAAGTTAACAATATTTTGATTAAGTTTTGACTTTGTTATTCAATCCAAGAAGGAATGAGTGCAGGATTCAACCTTCAATTTTACAATAAATGTTGTAGTTTCATCCAGTTTCTTTAATATTAACAGTCTCCAGGTTGGTTTGTTGCTGTTGTTGTTTTTTTTTCCTGTCCCTGATAATAGATATTTCCTCTGAACTGGTCATCAGATTTATTACCCCATCCTTACTTACTATCCCTCTTAACCTTTTTATTTTAGGATGTATAAAACAGAACAGCAAAATTAAAGACTAGTGATTCAATATTAATAATTATGTACTTGTTTAGGGAAAAGGTGATCAAGATCAAGACTTAATATGATTCCAGGAAGGTTAAACAAAGCATGATGACAGATAATGAAGAAATAACAAAATCTCAGACAGATTTTTGTTAGAAAAATCACAAGTATTTAATTAATCATCACCTTTGTTTTCCCTTGACATGTATGCCCAGATCCAGCAAGAATACATTCTGCATTTTGATAGAAGAAGATGGTGTTGTATGGTCTTGTTTTTCCTGATATTCCAGATTTACTCTCGGTAATACTTTGATACAATTCCCAGAGCCTATAATAGCTGCCTTGTAAGAGCTGAACTGCCTTGTTACCATGAAAGTCGTCTGCTGCTGTTCCCAGAAAAGTCACCGATGAGTGCATGTAAACCTGGAAGGTTGCAAATGAACAACAAGCACAATACCATGAAGGGTGAACTGTTCTCTCCATGAAATGCTTTATAGAAAATAATCAATATCTTGTTGAATGAATATATTTTTCTCAGTTTATGTGTATGCCCCAACAGATGATTAGTTCATTATAAACACTGTCTAATGTAAATTATTTTCTCTTTTACCCAAACTAAAATAATTTTACAGACTCTGGAAAATAACATAGTACTTGTTTAATGACACAATATCTAGTCGATATTTTTTTTTTTTATTTTTATTGCTTTCACATAACTTTTTAGTCTGATACAGAAATCTTCTTTAGCATATTCAAAGGCTTTGTGTTTTAAAGGGATTCACTTTTTACTTATGGGCACTTTTTTTTTTATTGTTTTTAAGTGAGTTTGCTTAAGATAAAAAGATGTTATTTTGTAAATGATTCTTATTTATTCTGACAGTTCTACCTTTATAATAACAGATTTATGAATTAATGGATATGACTCAACAGTGCTTCAGCATCCTGTAAACATCCCAACAAAGACGCGTCATCCTGAAGGAAATCAGACTTTATCAACTCAACTTTTTTCCCACATTTGGGTTGTCAAAGAAGGAACAGGCAGTGAGGAATTATTTTTTAGTGCTTTTCAGTAAATCCCCTCTAGGGAACACAGGATAAAAATCAAAATACTTAATTATAAAACTGCTGAAAATGCTGTTTCATATGAATATATATAATAAGGGTCTTTGCAGGGCAGCAACAAAAACATTCTGTTTTGTCATATAATCATATTACATAACTCTGCATATGTCCTTCAAACTAATTAAAAGTTGTGACTACTAAAAAGTTAGTAGAAGATACTTCAAACTTAGAACTTCAGCTTTCTGATAAGAAGTTTACATCTGTGTTTATTCCCATATTAATCTACAATTATTCCATGTTAGTTTAATATTATTTGTTAGTTAGAAATTTATTGATGTATCAACACTTCAAGTTTTAATACCTTTTTTTGGTCTCTTTTGGATGCTTTAAATAGCTACTTAGGTATTTAGAAAATTGTGTTTCCTCTAAGTTTCAATTATTATGTTAAACTCTTCTAGTCTCTGTTCGCAAAACAAGCTCTCTTCACAGGCCTTTTTTCCACCAGTTCAGTTTGAAAAACTGTTTCCTAAATACAGATATTAGAATTTATCATGACTATTCCATATAAAATTTTGTCATTAAAGCCCTGTATGATTTCATTAACACTTCCATCTCTCTCTTCAAAATACTTCAGATGAGAATTTGTTTTGCTATCCTATAACTGATGCTAGGAATAAACTAGATAACTAGATATTATTTATGGCCTACAGTTGCCCTGTGATTAACTAAAGCATGTAGATCTACTCTTCTTTTTTGTTTCAATTTAAGGAGGCACATAACTCTGCCAGCAAATCTTGCAGCTAGCTGACAGGTGTTCCATTCTAAAAAAAATTATGGTTTTTGTTTGCTTGTTCATCTGTTTGTTTCTTTTTTCCCTAAATTCAACATATTGTACTATTTTATTAACATTTTACTGCTGCTTCTCATGCGTAGCTTCATGTTGTCTGAAACTGTACCTTCTAGATAGTTATTCAATGCAGAATCTAAATATTCCAGATTATTTTATGAAGGTAGCCACCCAAAAGGTGATGCTGTGCTATGATTGTATCCTGTTTCACAGGGGAGCAAGATAATCACCAGGTGTTGTACTGCAATGGTGAATTTCTGTAACACACAGGAACATTTTCAGATACATATACCCACATCTAAATGTATTGGTATATCATCACTAGCAGCCAGGAGTCATTCAGTAAAAAATGTTTCTGAAGGGTGTTTGAAGCGTGGAGTCACTAGCAGCTCTCAGTTCCTGGTCTGATCCTATTCTATATAAAGGACTGACACTACATTCCTCTTCCAACACTACCTTAGCTCAAGCTCAGCTGTCTGTGACCCTAAGCTTAGTTTGGTGTAGCTGTACTATGAGGAGATAAAGAGCATTTCTCTCTCTCTCTCTCTCTCTCTCTCTCTCTCACACACACACACACACACACACACACACACACACACAAAGTGCCTTTACATTAGGTCATAATTATTCTGGTTTTCAAAAGTCCTGTACGCATGTGTCACAGAGGCACCCCAAAATCAGTTTTTTGGGGGGGCAAAATGGTCCAAAACAGACTTTTATTCTGGTCAAAAAGTCTGACAAAATAACCAATTAGAAACAGGTTTTATACAATTAGTTAGCACTCTGGTAACATAAAATACAGGTTCGGATATCAGTTGAGGAAATTATTGGGGTACAGCAAATAAGAATAATGGAGATCCACAGTGTGCATACCCGCACTCACAAGAAACAAAGCCAGAACCATCTCTGACTCCAGGATACTGCACTTGCTTGTCCAGCGAGGACTACACTTGCTTATCCAGCAAGGAAATACACTTAAATTTAGCAAGGAATACACTTGCCCATCTGGTAAGGAATTGTTAAGTTATCACTCACCCACATTTCCGAGAAGACCACACAAAGGGGATCCTCGGTGGGCACCCTGTTTTTATAGCCTAATAAGATCTGGCTGTGGGCATTCCAGAAGCTTCTTGGCTTCTCTGCAGCCCACCCCCCACTCTGGCTATGGGTGCCCCAGAAACTTCCTGACTTCTCGGCGCCTCCCCTCCTCTCTTGGTTAATTAACTGCCCCATTGAAGGAGAGGGGGAATGTGTTGAAGGAGAGGGGGATGTGCATTCAACTGCCACATCGAAGGAAAGGGGGATGGAGGAGGAGTGCAAATGCCATACAATGTCATCTCCAGGCACATGGAGGAAAAGAAGGTTAGATTTACCAAGAGGAAATCATGTATGATCAACTTGATAGACTTATATGATGGCGTGACTGACTGGGTAGACAAGGAGAGAGCAGTGTATGTTGTCTACCTTGACTTCAGCAAAGCTTTTGACACTGTCTCCCACAACATCATGATAGGTAAACTCAGGAAGTGGAGGTTGTATTAGTGCACAGTGAGACGGATTGAGAACTGGCTGGATGGCAGAGCTGAGAGGGTTGTGACCAAGGGGTGCAGAGTCAGGTTGGAAGCTTGTAGTTAGTGGTGTTCTCCATGGGCTAGTACTGGGTCCAGTCTTGTTTAACCTGTTCATCAATGACTTGGATGAAAACACTTCATGTACCTTCAGCAAGTTTGCTGATGATACAAAACTGGGAGGAGCAACTGATACAGCAGAAGGCTGAGATGCTATTCACTGAGATCTGGAGGGTCTGGAAGACTGGGCAGAGAAGAACCTAATAAAACTAAACAAAGGCAAGGGTAGGATCCTGCACCTGGGTAGGAATAACCCCAGGCACGAGTACAGATTAGGGGTTTACCTCCTAGAAAGCAACATTTCAGAGAATGACCTGGGAGTCTTGGTGGACAACAGGTTGACTATGAGTCAAGAATGTGCCCTTGTGGCTAAGAAGGCAAAGGGTATCCTGGGGTGCATTAGGAAAAGTGTGGCCAGCAGGTCGAGGGAGGTCCTCCTCCCCCTCTACTCTGCCCTGGTGAGGCCGTATATGGAGTACTGTGTCCAGTTCCAGGCTTCCCAGTTTAAGGGCTGAAGCATGTTTCTTATGAGGAAAAACTGAGAGAACTGGTTCTGTTCAGCTTGGAGAAGAGAAGGCTGAGATGCGAATCTTACCAAAGCTTAGAAATATCTCAAGGGTGGGCATCAAGAGGATGGGACCAGACTCTTTTCAGCTTTTCAGTGATGCTCGGTGACAAGGTAAAGGGCAATGGGCACAGACTGAAACGCAGGAGATTTCATCTGAGTATAAGGAGAAACTTTTTTACTTTGAGGGTGCCAGAACACTGGAATTGACTGCCCAGAGAGGTTGTGGAGGCTCTTTCTCTGGAGACATTCAAAACCCACCTGGATGCATTCCTGTGCTATATGCTCTAGGTGAACCTGCTTTAACAGCAGGGTTGGACTAGATGATCTCCAGAGGTCCCTTTCAATCCTAACCATTCTGTGATTCTATGATCAAGCAGATTTATATTATGAATATTAACATTTACTCAGAGCCCAAATAGTTACTCGTCGTCAAGTGCTTTACTCTCATTCCTTCTAGGAATATTTGGGAGTTTATTATGAGTTTATTATTTTCACAGGTGAGATTCACAGCATATCAAACAACAGTAAACAGACTAGTCCATATGGAAGTTTGTGATGCAAGAAGACAGGATTAATTAAAAAATTTTCCAGCAAATGCCATAAAATGTAGCTCTCTTCATGTATCAGGAATGAGATGACTCAGATATTTTTTACTGTTTAATATGTGGCAATGTAGCAAAGGGTAACAACAGTGTTTCTGAAAAGCTATGAAACATTCTATATCTGAAAAACACTGTCTTAAATATTACCTAAACTTCACAAGTTGTTCACACACTTTATATGCTGCTAGTATACTCTGCAGTTGAAAATTTACAGGGCTTGATATTAAATTTGCTTTTTGAATCTGCTTGCTTTTATCCACCTCCCAGAAAAACCTCTTTTTGTCTGCTCTGGAACTATATATATTTAATAAAAGAAACTTTTATATATCAGTCCTTCTCCAAATAAAAGATTTTTGAAACACTGCCCTTTCCTAAGGAGAAAATTATCTCCTTATGGTTTTAAACTGTGATAGGTTACCCATTTCAAATATTCTTCCTTTCTAAAAAAGTAATGTGAACCTATTTAATGCTTCTGAGAGACTCTAAATAGGAAACTCAGCACAAATTATAACTGGAAATTCCTGTGTGCACAATTTCTTCAACAAGAAGTAATATATGTGAGGTTTTTTTTCCCAAAAATTTCAGTTCAAAGGGATCTACTGGAAGGAACCAACTAACCAATCAACCAACAGAAATCCCCATAAAAAACAAAAGAATTAAGGAAATATTTGTAAATATTTGTAAATAGCATTTATTTAGAGTATTAGGTCTTTGAGTAGCCTTGTTTTTGAATAAATAATTTTGTTAATCTTTGAGCCTGACATACAGAATCCCCTGCTTTTTTTCAGTTGTGTTGTGTGTACTTTCATTGAGATCGTTGCCTTATGCTTGCAGTCTGTGTTCTCTACTGCAGTTTTTGTTCTATTCTACTCTTGTTTTATTCATTAGACATATGATTATCAGATCATTCAAATATTTAAACTATTTTTGTCCAGAAGGTGCAATTTAGGAAGTTTCTCCAATATAAGATACAAAATTAATATTACTGTGAAGTTTTCTTGTACATTTTTTACTGTGTTGCTTATTTCTTTTTAAAAATACTTTTCTCTAACTCACTATACCCTTTCTGATTGTATTACCAGATCAAAAGACATGTTAAGCAAATTTTAGTGAATGACTAAGCTGGAAAATATATAAAGTTCCATCTAAAAGCTCACTATTTAAATCTGTTGACATAAGCAAACAGTGTTACAGCATCAAAATCTATTCTTATAACTGAGGAATAAATATCAACTACAGACTCACATATTTAATCAAAAAAAAAATGAAGACAGCTCTCTCGGTTTCATAGTCCATGTAGATTTTTTTGTTTGAGAACTCAGACATAAAATGTAAGAAAAATAAATTGTTCAAAAAATAAGAGCTTCTAAGACCCTAATGTTGAGAAACAAATAAAAAAGTTTGATGATAAGGTGTACTAGATATATTTTTAGGAAATGCACATGAAAAAATACAGATGTATATCTTGCACATAAGTAATTTTCAAGGTGCTTTAAAATAAGAGAGGTATCATTGCTCCCATTTTAGACACATCGAAATGGGAGACGGCGAAGCTGGGGAAAAGGCCAGCTGCAAAACATGTAGGAAAAGCTTACAATTTTGAAAACTGTTGTATAATTTCCTGCTCTGCATTAAGTGATGAAAGAGAAGAGGTTAATCAGCAGGCAGTGTTTTTAAAGTGCAAGTGGCAAAAAAAAAAATAAGAATTCTTGAGGTTAAAGAAGTTTTGCACGTTAAATTCAGCTACTTGTAAGAAGTTGTGGCAGGATGCAAACCCCCATCTCTCCCCTTCCCTCCTTCAGAATGGAAGGAGTAGGCACATCTCCCTCTCTCTCTGCTGTTTGAGGCTAATAGCTTCTTTTGTTTGGCCCCAGAGCGCCTGGCCAGGGCCATTAGGAGAAGGGAGTGCCGAGGGGCCACTGAGCCGCTGGGCAACTGCAGCCAGTGTGGGGGATGTTTGGAGGCTTCAGGGGCACCCACAGCCAGTGTGGGGGTGCAGAGAAGCTTCTGGAATGCCCACAGTCAGATCTGATCAGCCAATATAAAAATGGGATTCTCATCGAGACTCCGCCCATTGTCGCGGGTCTCTCGGAGCACGAGCGAGATGCTGCCGGTGAGAGCCCCCTCCCCGGGATGAAGACTCCGCTTGCCTTCCCGCCACGGGTGTGAGTAAAACTTCTCACAGGATTGTGAGTATATTTATACTTTCCATGCACATATGCATGTGTAACTTTCCGTGCTCAATATGAGCACATGTAAAATTAATCCTCGCATAATCGCGGGTGTATTTTCCTCCCGTGCTTCCACATAAGCACATGTAATATTCCGTGCACATTTGCACGTGTAAATAAATTAACCCTCGCAGGATTGCGAGTGTATTATAAATTTACCCTCGCGGAATCGCGAGTGTACACTTCCCGTACTCACTACGAGTACGTGTATCTCTTTAAAATAATCCCACACTGTGTTTAGGCAGGTATGTACTTCTCCGGGACTCAGGGACGGCTCCAGCATTGTTTTGGTGCAGCCACGTGCATGCACTCTGTGGACTGCCTGTTGTATTAGTTGCTGCCCCTTAATAATTTTCCTCAACTGATATCCGAACCTGTATTTAAGTCACTTTTGGAGTGCTAAAACCCTGTTTCTCACCGGTTTAATAAAAGTTGTTTCGGACCCTGTTGTCCCTTGAACTAACCTCGGGATGCCTCCGTGACAGAAGTCAAAAAAAAAAACAGCAACAAAAAAAAAAACCCAAAAAAAACAGCCAAACAAAAAACCCCTCCAAGCAACCAATTCTGCCTACATGATCATAATCAGAAAAGGTATCAATGACACTATGTCTCTAAAACAATATCAATATTACATTCTGTAATTTCTTCCCTAAGAACTCTTTGTTGTGAAGCTACCATTTGAACTGGGCTCATCAGACATCATGATCTTTCTTTTTAATATTTTGTTCTTATATTCAGATATAACAGGCAGCAGTAAGAAAGTACAATGCACCAAAAGCTGCATAATGGCAGATGGTTGATTTTTCAGCAGTCTACCTGGATTTCTACTGCTCTTGCAGATTATAATGAGACTATATGAAGTCATTACTCAGCATATGTGAGATGAGAGCAAGCCCCCTACTTTCAGAAACAACTACCTTTATTGCTTTCACAAAGTTCCTGTTGAATAAATGTTCTTCCCTTAAAGGTCAAAATACTTCTAAAATGATACAGAATGAAAACAGAAGGGACAGAACCTCAACTACGCTCCCACTTATTTATATAAAAATAGATACTTTTTTTGTGGCTGAAATCTGCTGAAAATGAGAATTATGATCTTATTAAGAGAAGAGAGAAACTGGTAAATGAAAAAAAATTAATTTATTTATTATGTTTTTAATAATATAGCACTGACAGTGAGCATAAGGTGGCCTCATTATTCAGAATTCTTCATAGTCACTTGTCCAATGACATTGTGTACTCTACTGTACCTAAATTTAAAAGAAAAACCCAAACTATATAGTGGGTGATGCATCCTTACAGAAGAAGTCCTGTATATAAGGTTAAGTCTGAAAACAAGCTGCAAAGACGGATGAAGGACAGTTGTAGGAGTGCATTATTAATGCACTAGTTTTTCTTTCAGAAACATGAGGGAAGCCTTGTTGGTCACAGCTGAATATATTTCTAATGTTCTCCGACTTACTTTTGGTGCAGCTATACATATATAATAGCATAAGGCTGTCTGTAGTTACCTGTCAGGGTTGATGTGGTGCCATGAGAAGTCAACTGAAGAGAATCCAGTGACTATGAAAGACCCAATCCTGCAGTATCTTACTTGGGAATGGGTTTGACATTTAGAAAAGTTTGCAAAGTATCTGTTTTTCCACCAGTTCTGACTGCTTCACGAGCCAAATATATATTTTCAATATTTTTGTCAAGCTGTCAGGTTACATTACCAACTGAAATATTGTCTGCTCATGTTTAAAACCAGTAAGTGACAGCATCATTTCAGCTTTGTGTTTTAGGGTGAGAACTCTACAGAGCAGATCAGAAATGTGGTTACACAGAAGTTCATGGTGCAATACTGGAGTGCTTTCAAATTAAGCTTTTTAAATGTCATAATCTGGTGTAAATTTCTAAGACCAGATTTATATAGATGAGAATATTTTTACTTTAGCTCAGTTCTTATGGCTGATGAATAGATATTGCTGTGTGGTTTGGTTTTTACCATGGCATAGTTCTGAACTTATAGATGCCCAGTGTTGTGCTGAGTTGCAGCAACAGCCACATTTATGCTCAGTGTCCCATTCACAAACACCTAGGGAGCATTGCAGGCAATGCTTTTTTACATTTTATGATTATGAGAAAGTGTGCTTAAACACATAAAAAAACAGCAGAGCTGAAGAGGGGCTGCTTCCGTCATTGTGGTTCAGGTGTATATCTTCATCAGTGGTGGTTTTTCTCTTGGACATTTGATGCAGCACGCTTAGCTATACAGCTGGCTTGCACTTGATTTTGCCTCTCTGTTCTCTGAAAATTTCTAATTGGTGGTTCAGCAAAGAGAATGCTGTGTACTGGGGTTTGTTTTTCAACAGCTTCTCTTTCCTAAACCAAAAGGATATTGGCCAGATTATTTCAGCTTCATCTGTTCTCCCATTTAAGTTAAACGTTTGGGTGCTCTACTGTTTCAGGCCTCTATGTCCTTTCAATAACGTTGATAGTCCTTTCAGGCAGCTCTGGGTATGTCAGGTGTCTTTTAATCATGGGTAAAAATGTGTGAACTACTTTCTTCAATTGGACAAGACAGATGTGGTGAGTTCTGAAAAGATATGACAATGTACAATGCATCATCTGTCCCTTGAGCTCTGTAAAAATCTGCGTATGTACAGAGAGACAAGTCAGCTACTTTGCAATACCTGCCCATGTGCAGACAATTGGTAAATATAGTGTGACTAAAAAGTATTACTGGTGGAAGAAGGGTAACCTGTCATGTACTTATCATAGGTTAGACCATTTGGAGAGATAGCTGATAGTTTGATAGCAGATAGCCATGATAGTGCACATCATTAAGCAAACTTGTTCGTGTATCAGTGAAGACTGTAGTAACTCTTCCATAATAATTACTTATGAATGAGCTCTACTGTGTTACTCTCAAGTGATAAACATGTTATGATTCCATAAAAAATGGAGAACAATTCTCATGTTGTTGAATAGCATAAAATAAATATTGTAAGCTGTATTGTGTACCAAATGATACATGAATAAATTAACCCTACAAGCCACAGTGATGTTCTGTTTTATTTTTTCCAGTGCTGATCGATTACAAATATCTGTTATTTTTTTGAACACTAGTTTGTATATGTAAAGTAGTGGTATATATGACCTCACAAAACAGGTGACCTCCTGTACAAAACATATGTGTATAAGTAAAAATAGGTAGAATATTTTCAGAACTAATATATATGCACACTTTCCATGAATATGAACCAATTTTGTGTTCTGCTTTCATTGTGAAACTATTCAGAAGAAAGAGCTGAAAAACTTTTCATAAGAATATACTTCTGTGAAACCTACTTGCTTTGCATCTGAACAGACATGCAATTAGACACTTTTGATTTTATGTTTAGGAAAAAAAAATATCCCTCTTCAAAGTCTTCAGAACAGGCTTTTCATATATTTTCCCTAAGAGATGGTTTGCTCATCTGATTTATTTCATACTAGTTAGAAAATTATGCTCAGATTGCACTAAATCTTTGAAACAGTTGACTTGCTACAGTAAGTAAATTAATAAAGCTCCATACTTGGTTACTAGAGCTATTTAAAATATAACAATGCAGGTAATGATTCTCAGGATTTAGCCTGAATAGGAACTAATCTGAAAGTAATATTTTTGTACTCTGTTGATCTATTTACTATTATGTGGAGCTGAGAATGGATTCTTCACTTTGATAGTTCAGTGTTTAGCGCTCTTTGTACTGCTGATCACCAAAGGCATGTTTAACCTAAATTCTTTATTCTCCTTCTATTAAAGTGTTTACTACAAAGGACTGAACCATTCAAAACTCAGAAGACAACTAAAAATATTCGGTGTATTTGGGTATACCATGTTTGCATTGGTTGATGAGTCTCAAAAACATGAAAAGAGTTTATATGGAAGTAGATTATTTTAACTCACTGGACAGAGATTTAATATGCTTTTTACCTCTTTTCTAAACAAACATACAAACATATAAATCAGGCCTTGAAGATCAGACAAAAGACTGTAAAGTAACTACTTTTTCCTAAAGAATAGTTTGGTTTATGATTTTTTTTCTTAAATGCAAGGTTTGCATCTTGAAAAGCAGGCATAGATAGTAAAAGTTTGCCTGGAGATACTTCAGAAGCTAATAAAAATAAACCTTTAAAAAGTACTCGGTGTTGAGATACTCTATCCTTCTTTCATCTATCATGCAGTCTAACTGCATTCAGTTCCTTCAGTCTTCATATCCATTATTATATCTCTCACACAGAATCTAAGCAATTCAGTCTATTTTTAATCAGTTCTTAATTGAATGAAAAAGAAGAATAAAAACTGCTTTGAAATCGTGTTTTGGATTATGTGTTTTCCAAGGATATGTTAAGAGGTAGGCTTCCACTCATGTCTAATTAATTTGCTTTGTAAGTAGCATATTCGTGCTCTGGCTTTTATGTTTTTCAAATCTTCTGAAGTATCTACATCAAAATATTTGCAGATGATCTTATGGGCTGTGCTCTAGCTTTACTTTGAGCGTGGGGCTTGTGAAATTGTCAGGTCATGTGATAGCAGTTTCACTTGAACAAAAGCATTTCCCATTTATATCCATTTCTGTGAATAATACCCATTCTTCACTTGTTATATTAAGTCTGTTCAGCTTTTAACTCAGAGCTTGTCATTTTATTCCTGTTGGGTTTGGGGAAGGCTTATTGATCTGTTTATTATGTAGGCTATAAAATGTTTGCCTCCTTTTTAAAAGTGCAATTGCACAGATGTGCTAAGTTGGCTGCTCTTCAGGACATTAAGAGCAGTCTCTAGTTTAAGGAGGAATAGTGAGTTGTAAGTAGGAAAATACAGTTTTAATTAGTGTATCTATAACTCCAGCCACAGGACCAATAATTAAATAAGTATGTTCCAATTACTATTTCAATAACATTCAGATTTTATAGCCTTCTGTCTAATACTATAGCAGTCTTACGTCTTTTAAGCATCTAAATTGCATCTAAAAAGCAAAATCTTATGTTCACCATTCATGAGAGCTCTTTGGATGTTCTTAAATGTTCAGTGGTGTAGAGCAGGATGAAAAGAGATGTGTCTGACACAATCTCTGAGTCTGTTATACAGCTCTAATTGCCAAGGTAGAATTAAGTTGGGGCAGCAACAAACCAGCAGCATGCCCTCCAGGGTAACATAACATCGAATTACTCAGCAGGATGGGTTTTCCAGCTGTATAGTGATTTCTGACCAAAGATTTCTCTTTCAAATCACGCATGCATACACACGACCAGTGATGACCCCTGTCCCTCCAGTACCGTGTAGACTCCCGGGAAATGGATTTTTGCTCTGACCACCAAACCTGCCAGGGTCTGGCTGGGGGCTCTGCCCCTACATGTGTGATGACTCCACCATGATCTCAGCCTGCCATGCCATGTCCAGTCATGTGTTCCTGCTCCACACCAAGGGGCTATTGTCTTAGCTGAAGTTTGGAAAAGATGATTTGCTTAAATCCTGTCCAAAATTATAACTGAGTTATTCTTCAAATGAAAGTGTTTGTTTCACCTTTGAACAGTATTTTCATATTTGTGTGGAATCCCAGAATTTCTTTCTTATTGTTGAGACTATAGTGTCAGTAGGGACTCAAAATTTATTCCTAAATTTCTGCTGCTGTTTCTGATATGTATATATGTATACTTCACTTATGCCATATATAAATCACTATCTCAATGTTATTACGTGACCTTTTGAGAGCTATTTGATTTTCAGTGTGTTGAAATCCACCACAATTATGAGAGAAAGAAAGAAAAAAATGTTAAATGGAAATGCTAAATGGAAACCTAGGAACAAAAATTTCTTCCACATTAGCATATTTTTCTTCCTTAAAATTAAGCACAGATCACAACAAGAACAAGAATGCCAAAAATTAGAAGAAATCTTTATGTCCCTCTTAATGTAATTACTTCTTCTACAACCACCATGCAAGTATTAGAGCTACTAAAATTAATGCTGATGGTTGAAAAACAGATGAATCAAGGCACCATGCAGCAAGTACCATGCAGCTTTAATATTTGCATAATACTTCATTTATCAACACTACTTTGAGGACTTTTCCTGTGCTGAACTCGATTTTTCTGTTGAATAAGATGAATTCCTGTTCCTACAGGTTAAAGCTGATATTTTTTTAAGAAAGTGGTTATTAGCATAAGATCAGTGAGTTTTGTCAATAATAACACCTTTTGCTTGTCAATGCTGCAGATATTTCCCATTAGCATAGTAATTTTTAAACAAATTACTAGAATGAGTGTCAATACAGGAGCAAATATATTGACAATAAAGAAAACACATAAAATGGTTTTTTTGCAGTCATTTGATCTTGTAGCATAGGGTCTGTATTCTCCAAGCTGTAGATAAACCTCCATGCAGTTTCAGGAGAATTTTGTTGGACTAATATAATAAAATATATACATTTTTTAAATACAGAACTCTTAACATCAAAAGACTACTTGTTATGAGAATTTGGATATATTTTTGTTTAAATTTTTTGTTGGTAAAGGAAAACATTTTCAAAAGGTGATAATTCACAAAGCCAAATATACTCTGTCCAATAATAACTTTTAGGCTAATGATAAAAGTCTGCCTATTAAGGAAACCTTAGTTAATTAATTAAAAACAAAAAAAGAAGAGACAAAATAAAACCTTTTTAAAAAACAAACAAACAAAAAAACCCCAACAAACAAAACAAACAAACAAATAGAAAGTCCATGTAAAATAAAAATTGAAATGCTTGTTTCAAAATTGACAAGCTATTTATTCTTAGGTGAAATGGACTTTCCATCTTTAAGCCCAGGCTAGAAGTGTATCTGTGAAAGAACTGACAGATGTCTCCTTAATTACTACTATAACAGAAGGAACCTCTGGTTGTTGTTGTCAAATTATGAAGTGTAATTGTTAGGTTGAACCTTACTCATGATAAGTCGGTGTTTAAGTCTTTGTGGTGTACAAAAGCAGCTTCACTACTGGAATACAAACCAATTACCCACGTATCCAAAATGTTTTTAGTATTATGTAAGAAGTGACAAAAAAAGGCAGCCTCTAAAAAAGAAAGCCTTGAAAACATGGGAGGCATAGACAGAGCTTATCAAGATGAAACAAATAATATTAAATGTTTCACTTCTTCATTTGGCCAACAGAAATCAGATAAATTATGCTTTTTTCTCTTTGTGATTCATCTGTCATGGTGAGAATTTGATCTGTGAAACTGTTCTGCAGGTAGGACAGAACATCGTCAGATACAAGCACACAAATGATACAAATTATTTGAAAGAATTTCTGAGCCATAGATAATGTTGTCTGGTTTTGGTTTTAATATCAGTGCAAAATTACACTGTCCTCAGTTGTCGGAACTTCTTATTTTTATATAGGCACGCAGTATTTATCATCTGTAGTAAGTCAGAAGTCCATCTGTCTCGGGTCACCTCTAGACACAAGTAAATAAGCAGCTGTTCTGTGTGTCAAGACTCAACAACTGAAAGCCATAATTTTCCCACTTCTCCCTGTGCCAAACGCCTGAAGAAGTGGGCAGCTGATGGCAACATCAAGTGTGTCAGGGACTAGCACAGACCAGAGCAAAACTAGATGCCCGGGACATTGCTGCCACCACTCTCCTGTTCTCTGTTTTCCAAAGTGGGGTAGAAGAACTTTCCTCTATATTTCTCTAAGCCTGGTGATGCCTGCCAGAATGTAGCTGTCCTTAAATCTGTGGTGAATGTAACGCTATTGTCTTATTAATCTTTTGGATTTTGAGAGTACAGGTTGAAACACTGAACCTGAGACTAGCGGTTGGTTACGTTTTCAGGCTCTTTCTTGCAGTTATGAAAGCTAAAGACTAATTTATGTGTGCACATATATAGTTATATGTTTTTATATATAAATATATCTGCTTGACATTCTCAGATAATTACTGGTCAACAGAAACTGTTATTTTAATTAAATATGTAGCACTAAGAGATTCACAAGAAAATTATGACCATTGGCAATGTTTTAACGTTTTCAAGCATTGTAGGGAAATATACTATAAATACAAGTTTCCTGCCACATACTGAAGAGACTGCATTACAGTGATTTTCACTAGATATTTGCTAGAGGTCTTGGAAGATTCATCTTAATACTGAGTTGTAACATTTACCTTGTAGAGATGTCCTGAGAGCTAATAGAGTCTTTATAGGTAGAATGTACCTATTAATTTATAGTAAAGGTATTTTCTGTCCTCATATTAAATAAAAAGTAGCTGGGACAAAGGAGAAGAAAAGCATTTTATAGCCACTGGCTGCCTCTTTGCAAAATTATCTCATGCTCTGTAAATCCTCTCTCTACAATAGGTCATTGAGCAATTTCCTGGTTCTGCTTACACTTTCAACAGCTTGTAAAGGCATGAAAATTCCTCTCAGAATAAGAGGCCATTCACAAAGGTGACCAGTGTTCGTGTGCATTCAGAACTGATCAGAGAATAAAGAAAAAATTGTACTTCTGTGCATCAATTAATACCACTTCAACTTAAAGGTGATTTTCTTACAATATTACCACTTCATAGTATGCACCTGGGCCCCGATTCAGCCAAACATATATACTAGACCAAGTTATTACTTTGAACAGAGAAAAATATTTAAAATCAGTAACTCCTGCAGATTAGGATGCAGCTATATTCATTCAGTGGCCATCGGGCTTCACTAGTGCTGTGTTGAATTCTTTTTTTCTCTGTTGCAGATTTACCCTATACAATGTTAGATGCTGAAGAGAAGCACCTATATCAGGAGAAAGATTAGCCTGGGTTCTTGAATGCAAATCATGAAAAGTGAGTACATCCTTCCTTTGACTATAAGGCGAACCCAAGACTGCTTTTCTTTCAAGTTAGATAAGTCCTTCAATAAAACTTCCCATCAAATTTCTCCTTCCCACACACACACAAGTTCTGTCCCCAAAAACACTTATCTCCAGAATCATTAATCATTGCTGCTTGTAGATTGGAAGGAGTTATTACAACAAAAGGAAATTTACTCATATTCAGACAAACTACAACATAAAAACCATAAGATCCAAGTGCTGTTATGTTATTGTGCCTGTGAGGCTATTGTATCTGTTATAGACTTCACTTCATCACCTTGTTCTTTGCCTTCTGCTCAGTATATTTCTCAAGACTGCTAATTTCTTCCTTCTCCATTTCATTGCTAAATCATACCTAGTTTATAGGGGAAAGGCAGATTTTTTAGTCACAGTGCCTTCTGGACCAACTATTCAGAAAACACGCAAACAAAAGGAAATCAAATTATCTATTTCTGAGGAGTGCATGGGATGTGGTTCAAAAGTGACTGTTGCAGTCTGTAAATAATGAAGATAATCTAGCCATATTTACAGGAAAAATTGTCCTATCCCCATAAAATCTCTTCCAGTAAAACTTGACTTCAAATTCAGTGTAACTGATAAACAACAAAAAAAAAATCACCCTTTTCATTTGTTTAGTTGGAGGTTTCTTGTTCATTACTTTTAGTGAGAAGATAAAAGAAACATTCAAAAGGACATAATATTTTCAAGAAATACAAAGTTTTTTAAGGATACTATGTTAAAATATTATATTTAATATGCATTATCATGTTAAAAGGCATCTTGCAAAATACCCTTGACAAGGTAGAAATTAGGGAACTGACAAGATAAAGGGAAGAGCCAAAAAGGGCCAAAAAATTTAGAAAAATAAGTTATTAAAGGTGTTTAAATCAGTAATAAAACAGAACAAAAAGAGGAATTATGACAAAACACCCTTGCACAATCAATGATTGATGTGCAAAAGGAGCCTTCTGGGAAGGTAAAGCCATAGCCATCAAGCTAAATCAATAATTTGTGCAATTATTCAGGTGCTAAGAAATTTCCCACTGTGCTGCCATCCTTTAAGGAAGACAAATCAGAATAAATGTCTCAGAGTGAGGTTTCAGATGAAAAATTTTGAGAATAACCTTATAAACTGAAAAACAAAGTTGTTACATCTGTATTTTATTCATAAAATATTTCTATAGGAATTAAAAGGATGTAATTCTCCATTATTAATTATAAGGATTTTAGGTTTAAATTACTCTCGATAATAACATAAACAACTTCAATAGTAGAAACTATAGTGAAAAGAAGGAGTAGAAATATGGATAGTTATCTACATAAGTCTGGTATAATGATGGAAAGTAAGTGAAATAATAACTGAATGAAAAGGAAGAAGCTCTAAAACAAAGAAAAAGAATCTGCTTTTCACACAGTACGTAATTAAACTGTGTAATTCAGCACCACATTAGGTTTCTAATGTCACCTTTGTGGATAACTGCAGGAAATAATTAGACAATGCAATGGAGAAAATCTCCAAGGGCCATTAAAAACCACCTCTGTGGAGGTCCTAAGCTCCAGGTGTGGGGAAGTACAATAAGAGAAGTTTCAGAGTACAGTTCCCCACTCCTATATTCTATTAAATATTCATTACAGGCCACTGTCAGAGAAATACAAGAATAAACAGACATTTTGTCTGGCTTACTAAAAGACATGTTAATGTATATCATGATGGACATGTATTAATACAATGCATAATGCATATACATTTGAGAGATATATTATACTTTATTACGAAAGAACAAAGCTTATAAGAAAAAACTTTTATAAGATAACTTTATAATGGCATTTTCTATTTCACTTTATATTATACTTTTGCTATTTTTAAAGAAAATTGATTTTGTAATGATAGATTTGTTACTTTTGTAAAGAAAAATGCAAGTAATGTTTTTTTTACAGTAGTTTTTAATTACATTTAAGCATTAGGTAAAAGTACTCTGGAAAAAAAATAATCCATATTCAAATTTTCCTTTTCTGTAACTGTGCTTCAGTGTCAGCCAGACAAGACTTTATCAAAATTAAAAGCAAAATGAAGCAAAACTCTAAATTCAAGCATAATAATTTAGATCAGTTAAACAATATGTGTGTAATGAAATTTAAAGTCTGAAGATAGAGGCTGATAATTAGAGTACATTTTTACTATAACTACAATGGCACAAAAGTAGCATGACAATGAAAAATAACACTGATATTATAGAATCATGGAATCATAGAATTGTATAGGTTGGAAAAACCCTTAAGACCATTGAGTCCAACCATAAACCTAATACTACCAAGTCTACCACTAAACCATGTCACCAAGCACCACATCTACAGGTCTTCTAAATACCTTCAGGGATGGTGACTCAACCACTTCCCTGGGTAGCCTGTTCCAATGCCTGACAACCCTTTCTTTGAAGAAATTTTTCCTCATATCCAATCTAAACCTCCCTTGGCACAACTTGAGGCCATTTCCTCATGTCCTGATGCTTATTACTTTGTAGAAGAGACCAAAAGCCACTTCACTACAACCTTCTTTTTAGTAGCTGTAGAGAGCAACAATGTCCCCCCTCAGCTTCCTTTCCTCCAGGCTCAACAGCCCCAGATCTTTCAGCCTCTCTTCATACAGTTTGTGTGCCAAACCCTTCTTTGGATATGCTCTAGCACTTCTCGTAGAACTTACCTTTGTTTTTAACTGATTAAGAGGAATTATATTAATCAAGATAAATTAATATCTCTTAAGTGAATATTTATATAGAAACATGAAAGATGGTGTCAGATCTTCATAGAAATAAGTATTAGATTGTTGAAAAATTAATTCATATTAGCATAAATTAAATATCTGTTTAGATTCCTTATAAACATATTTGTAAATAAAAATATTTTAAGGACTGGAGCTAATGTTAGTTGGCTAATCATCTTCAAATAATATTCTGAAAAGTGTGAACACTCCATTGGTTTTCAAAATTAAAGTCAATGTTTAATTTCAAACTCATAGTAGCAGTGTTTTCTTATTTATTTCACATTAATAATCATCCTAGGAAAGACTTTAAGGCACCAGACAGGACTGGGGCACCTACCAGGTTTCAACTTTCAGCATAAGTTGAGAATATTAAAGAGCCCTTTGTGCTTTTGTTTCAAACCAGAAGGAAAATATAGTCAGCTATTGTAGCAAGACATGATATCTGTAGAAGACGGATACCTTTTTGTTTCTTTCATTTCACTTTTTTTTTTTTTTTTTTTTTGTCTTTTGTAACTGGAACTCAAACACCTTAGTTCCTGATCTTACTTTTGTTCCTGTCCTGGGATTGTCGCCAGGAAGTTTACCTAAAACAGTTAATGATCACATAACTACTGAAAAATCCTTCTGTTTTCAAGTTCTCTCCAATTACTGTCCTAATTTTATAGGATATTAGAGGGAGGGAAGAAAACTTCAGCATTTCCTTTTTTGTTGTTGAGGACAGGCAGCAGTGGAGCATGTTGTCCTGACAGGCTGTACCATTTTCATCCTTTGAACTGTTTCAGTCCTCAACTGGACCAAGACCTGAGCAGCCTGGTCTGACCCCTGAGGTGGCCCTGCTTCTGTCTGGGGGTAGTGTAGAGACTTCCCAATGTCACTTCCATGATCTGCAAAATACTTGCAGGTACTCAACTTCTCTATGTCATGTCAGTAAAGAGAATAAAGAGTAACTTTTACAAAATTTGAGTCATTTATCCTCAGTAACAAAGATCTGTTGGATTTAGTGATGTGTCCCTTCAGGTCACACTAGTTGAATAATTAAGTAAGAATGGGGATGTTTTGGAGATTTGGTCTGTTGTCATCTGCTGTGGTAGCTGGAACTGATCACTCAAGCTCTTCATGGAATAAAAAAACAGATTTTCAAAAGCCTACTAACTCTATACTTCTTTTTGTGTTTTCTGAGGACTATTAGTGTGGCTGAATGTACTCCCACAAGATGCTACAGATTTTTCTTTGCTCACGAAACATCGGTTGTAAAAACATGTCCGGAAATAAAGTCTTCCTGGAATCAGGGGAGACTCTTAGGGCATCTCTCACTTGCTTCATGTCAGGTTTTCAACTAATGCCTGCAATGCATTGGGAATTAATGTATTGGTTCATTGAGGTTGTAACTCTAGGACTGAGCTAGTCAAGGAAAGGAGCAACTAGGACCTTGAACACAGGGGTAGGGCAAAAGAAAAAGAATATTTGGGTTTAGAAAGCTAAGCAGGAAAACACAGATGTTTGAGGCTAGTTTGGTCTCTTATTTTTCTGTGCCTACAAACACCCTGAGTACTGAATTTTGTTAGATCCTTATAGCTGAGGAAGAATAGCTGGGGATTATTTAATTATATCCATAATATCCAGGAAAAAAAACAAAGGTCAGCTGTCATTTAGTCAAAGGTACAGACAGCCCTCAGTGTCCTGCCTCTACTCCCTTTATTGCCCTATGCATGGGCATATGTATGCACTCATGTTTCTGCACCACAAATTTCCTTCAACAGCATTTCTCACCTATCTGAGAGAAAACAAGCTTCAGTGGCTTGGGTGCCCTTTGGCAGTGAGGATTCTGCAAGGTTTTGCTCTAGAAGATGAGTATGTCCAACAGAGGTCTCTCAAGCCATAGAAATAGGTACTGCGTTTTCATAAATACTATGTATTCTTCTGCATTTAGTAGAGTGTACAGATGTAACAAATGTTTTACTCATAAAATTACTGTCAATATATGCAACGTGTTTTAAACTGAACTTGATAAATAGTTTATAGTTGTTTTCTGTGCAACATCCTGTAACCATCAAAGCAACATCAGAAAAAGTTACTATAGCTGTCCTAATTTGCAGTGTTTGTGTCACATGCATTAGATGTAAGAGCAGAATCATCTGACTTGTTGAAGGTAAAATTGTAAAGGCTTCTAGTCCTTGTTTTGCTTTCACATATATGCAGAGCCTCTTTCCAAATTCTAGCATGCTTTATTGAAATAAGTGCTTGTACAGACTAATGTGAAGTAGTCAAGCATCAAGTGAAGGATCAAGTCCAGCTTCCTGCTTCTTGCAGGACTACCTAAAACTAAACCATATGCTTAAGAGTGTCATCCAGAGGCTCCTTGATCTCTAACAGGCTGATAAACTAAAAAATAAATGTATTTTATTTTAAGCAAAATGTACTAAGCTTTGGGCTCTGATGGGTTACTGGGAAGCCTAAAATAAACTTTGATGCAAGCAGTCTCACTTTTTTTTTTTTTTTTTTTTTTTGGGGCGCAGAACTTGCACTCTTTTTACGTATAGGTAACATTTGACAATAGATTACACAAAAGCCAAGGTGCAAGAAAACTTTCATAATATGATAGTTGCTCCTGTATTCTCATGTATTATAAGTTTCCCAACTCATTCCTGTTTTCTGTTCTTTTTTTTTTTTTTGTTCCCCCTTTCCATCTTGTACTTAAAAATCTGTACTTAGCCTGCTTAATAAATGTATTTAGGAGATATTTTGTGTGTGTGTGTGTTTAAGGGCCTTGGAGGCTGAGAATTACTGTCTGTCAAGCTGCTAAAAGCCTGTGTGGGTATTAGCTGAGTTTTTTGGTTTTTGTGTGTGTGTGTTTCTGCATGAACAAATGGATGTTTTTATTTCTGCATATGCAATTGAGAAGGAAACACTGGCCTATTGATGTAGGAGACATGGGCAGTCCACATGAAATTCATCTCACCTAACTCTAGCTGCCTGAAAAATGGGCATCCAGTCAAAGCTATTCATCTAGACCTCTTCTCCCTTCCCTTTTAGTCAAAAGAGAGAAATAGATACTGGGACAGGCAATTGATCCCCCCTATCTCAGACACACAATCAAGATGGGATGAACTATTCACAACTTTTGGCAGTTTCCCATTTCTCTAGAGTAACTATATATGAAGGCTACATTTCTAGTTCTGAGCAGCCATTTAACCTTTAAATGGCTAGCTGAGCTGAAACATTCTTTCTATGTACATTTGTAGCTCAGATTACTGTTTGCAAACAAGGGAACTAAAGACTTGGCAAAGCCATTCCATGTGCTGGAAGCACTCTTAGTGTATGTTACAAAGCATGGACTGCACTTCCAGTCTTTCATCTGCTGCCGTGCCAGTAAACTGCTGGGTTCGAAGAGTCAGCAATTATCAAGCCAGCAAGATGAAGGGGCTAAGGAGCAGCAGGACAGAATGGGCATCTGAAAAAGCTTTCACATAGCTTTTCTGAGAAAGAGGTAATTATCGGTGCTTTGCATACTCACAGATAAGTAAATTGTTGCTAACTTTCAGCTTTCTAACAACATGTCATTTAAAACTCTTCCCAGAGTTATTTTAGTGAATTCAGAGCCTATATACCGGTCAACAAGTACTCTTGCAGTAGTTTTTTAATAAAAAGCAAATATAAGTTCCTTCTTAAATTCCTAAAATTTTTTATTTATAATTGCTTTCTGGACATAATGAAATTTCTGTGAGTATATTTTCAGAAACACCTAGGTTATCAACAATTTTATCTACAATTTTTAAACAACTTCAGTTACTCCAACAAAATTACAGAAATGTCAGACTTTGTAGTAATACCTATTTTGAAGTAATCTTTCCAATTGTGTGTAAATACAAATACTATTTTACTTATTGTCTTCTAAGCAAAGAAGCAGTGGGATTGCCATGTTATTTTTGGTAGCTTTCATGTTGTCATTTGTGAAGTGATTAATCTGTCATCTAACATCACACCAACACAGTTATGGTTTTCTGTCAACTGGCAGATCTTTTATATGTGCCCAGTGTTACATAGATTTAGTTTGCCTTTGAATCAGTCACTCTGAGTCAGTTTCCCAGAAGAACTAAGTTGGATAAAACAGATGTAGAATGAGAGGATATACAAAAACTACACAGATTCATTTGCAACTTCTCTTGCAGCCCTGGTAGAAACGGAGAGAAAACTGAGCTGAAGAGCTAGAGGTGAGTTGCACTAATAAATGACAATATTATTTTGTGTTTTCCTACAAAGAAAGTTTATTATCCTGCTAGTTTCTTTACAAATTTTGTAAGATTGATGTAGCTTGTTGTAATGGGTTTGTGTGGCCAGGTTTTGCTATCAGTAGTCCGTATGATGGCCTCTTTGAAAAGAGGCCAGGGGCTGCCCCATGTCAGAAACAGTTCCAGCTGGCTCTGCAATGGACTCACCACAGGACACAAAATTCAAAATGTATTTCACGAAAGGGCAAAACACTTTGCAGCAGAAAGAACAGAGAGGAAAAAAAAAAAAAAAAAGTGTGAGAGAATACCCCTGCAAACACTAAGGTCAGAGAAGAGGAGGGAAAGAGGTGCTTCAGGCACTGGAGCAGAGATTCCCCTGCAGCCTGTGGAGGGGACCACAGTGGATAAGATATCCATGCTGCAGCCCAGGGAGGACCTCACTCCAGAGCAGCTGGGTATTTTCTGAAGGGACTGCCGCCTGTGGTGGGGACTCATGCAGAAGCAGGGGAAAAGTGTGAGGAGAAAGGGTCAGCAAAAAGGAACCGTAATGAAGTGACCTCAATCTGCATTCCCCTTTCCATTGAAGTGCTGGTGGAGGGAGAATGCAAAAGACTCAGGAATGAAGGAGGTTGAGTCTGGGAAAGGGTGGAGAAAAATGTCGTTTTAATATTTTTGTCTTTGTTTCACAGTACCAAATCACTTTTAATTGCCAATAAATTAGATTAATCTTCCCCAAATCAAATCTGTTTTACCTGTGGCAGTAAATGGTACAAGATGTCCCTCTCTTTATCTCAACCCATGAGCTTTTTCATCTTATTTATCTACCTGCTCTGTTGAAGAGGAGGAGTGAGAGAGCAACTGGGTGGGTATCACTCTGCCGGTCCAGGTTAACCCATTACTCTTGCATACCTTCATCATACTTTTGCATTGAAGAAAAAATTCTCAGTATCAAGTAAATTTCAATTATCTGGGTTTGGATTGTTACATTTTGTGTAACTTGTACTTTAATAAGTTATTTATATATTCCCTAAACTGTCAATTCTCTTTTTTCTTTAATGCAACCAAATATTTAGGACTTCTTTTCCCTCTGTACAAGTGGAAGACTTCATAGCTGTCAATTTTATCACATTTATATATATTTATGTAAATATATATATGCCTATAGTCCTGGTGGACAAGTTTAATGTCAGTTGGTGTTGTGACTTTGTGGAGAAGGTGGACTGCGTCTTACAATAGACTGAGGGAAGCAGTTATTTCCCTTTACTGAGGATACAAGAGGCCACAATTAGACTACTGTGTCCATTTGTTACCTCTTCTCACATCTCTATTTCCCTCAATTAATTCTGAAAAACTGGAGAGATTTCTGTGAAGGACCACAAAGATAACTGACACCTGGAATATATGACTTATGAGGTGATACTGAGATACTGTTGAAGTTTGTTTAGCCTCAAGAGGAGAAAATTAAGTTTGGCTATAATTGCAATGTTGCACTAAATAAAAGAGATTCACAGAGATCTAAACTTTTCTTAGAGATGTATGATGAAAGTACAAGAACTAAAGGGTACAATAAGGCTGCAAGAAGAAAGATGTTGATTGTCCATAAGGAAAAGTCCTTCACGATAAGAATTGCTGAGTAGTCAACACAGTCACCCAGAAAGGTTTTGAAATCTTAATCTTTAAATATTTTAAAACTGGTATGGATAAAGCTTTGAGCAACCAGTTCTTATCTTTGAGGTTAGCTTTGCTTTGAGCAGAAAACTAGAATTAATAATTTTCAGATATCCAAATCAACCTATTTATTTATGTAATTCCATGATTTAACAACTATATTTACCTCTAAAAAAAACAACAAACAGATTAAAACACTAATATTTAATGAGACTTTTAACTTTTGATCACATTTTTATTAAGTTTTCACATAAGTACACACACATACACTAAAATGCACATACACACGCCTTACAGAGAAGCCTGTGTTAGATATGATTTGTCTTTGTCTGTATATATCTTTCATAGATTGGAAAGGATCTCTGGAGAGCAAATATTTCATCCTTCTCATAAAGGCAAGACCAACACAGGTTCAAAATCTGTGTTAACCACAGATAGAAAACCTTTAGAGCAAGAGGAATATTCATTGCTGTATAAATTATTACCATGCTGCTGATATTGTATGCATATATTGTAGTGATTTAAATACAAGGTGTGTGTCCATACCTAAAAGAGTAGATTTTATTACTTAGGAAATCTAAAATTCTTTAGGTTAAAGATTCAGTATCTACAAATAGAATAACTTTACTGAGGAATTTGATTAGCTGATCAGCATTATGACTACAGAAAAACACAAGTCAGTTGTCATTAAAAATGCATTTTAACTGAAGCATATGAAAAGTCGGTATGTTGGCTGGCTTTGCTTTTGCTTTATTTCAGGACCACAAACAGAACTCTTTTTTGGGAAATATTGCTGAGCTGTTCATTGAAGGGTAAGGTGGTTCCAGCACTACTATAATAGGTCCATTCTGAGGCAAAATTTATTTCCATCAAAATCAGACAGAAATTTGCATTTGCCCCATGGTTCTGGCACGAAAATAATCATATCATTTTTACTTTTACCCCATCTAGAATATTGTGTCCAGTTCTGGGCCCCTCAGTTCAAGAAGGACAGGGAACTGCTGGAGAGGGTCCAGCGTAGGGCAACAAAGATGATTAAGGGAGTGGAGCATCTCCCTTATGAGGAAAGGCTGAGGGAGCTGGGGCTCTTTAGCTTGGAGAAGAGGAGACTGAGGGGTGACCTCATTTATGTTTATAAATATATAAAGCCTGAGTGCCACGAGGATGGAGCCAGGCTCTTCTCGGTGGCAAACAGTGATAGGACAAGGGGTAATGGGTACAAACTGGAACACAAAAGGTTCCACTTAAATTTGAGAAGAAAATTTTTCTCAGTGAGGGTGACAGAGCACTGGAATAGGCTGCCCAGGGAGGTTGTGGAGTCTCCTTCACTGGAGACATTCAAAACCCGCCTGGACACGTTCCTGTGCAACCTCACCTAGGCGTTCCTGCTCCGTCAGGGGGATTGGACTAGATGATCTTTTGAGGTCCCTTCCAATCCCAAATATACTGTGATACTGTGATACTGTGATACTTTGTACTGTATAACATATGATCTTTCACTGATTTTTTCTTTATGCAGTTCTGTTATTCTACCAGAGCTGGTTTCAGTGAACAATTCTGTGATTTTCTAATATAAATTTTGAATGTCTTTTCATAATAGTGAAATATTTTAATTCTAGTGTATTTATAACTCCAGTGATTATTAGACTGCCACACTTCTGCCAATACATGTTTATTTTTCCTTAGGATCTGTATCCAGAACATCAGTTCTGTGCTTAACATTAAAAATATCTAATATTTGAATGAAACTTACTGCATAGATTTCCTGGAAATGAATATATTACTGACATTGTGAATAACTATCAATAAAATTATCACAGTAGAAATCTGTTTCTCAAAAGCTCAAATACTAGAAGGATCCTACATTTACTGAGTGGTATAGTTTATGTCAGCATGTATTTGGACTTGATAATTTATGAAAGACAGGATTTAACAAATACTTCTTTTGTCTCCGAAAATCAGGTAAGTGGAAAACAATATCTTCCTGCAGTTGAACCCATGGGGAACTGTGGAAAAATGATTTTTCTCCCTGTTAAAATAAGTAGTTAAAACTATTATAATAAATTATCAACAGAAGGACAAACATTCCTCTCAATAAATGACCTACTTTCCTGAGATATTTAATCATTTACTAAAATTAATTAGCAGTTTATTATTCTGACATCTTGGTGTACAGCACAACAAGATGAAATATGCAAGTTTTTTTTCTGCATAACAGACATTTATTTCTGCTTAAATAACAAAAAAATGTGTATTTCTTATCTCAGAATATTTAATTTGTGACATAATTTGGTACTTTTCCAATAGTTGTATCTATCTTTGCTATGAACTATGGTAGTCTAATATACCTTTTTAGTTTCTTTATTTTTGAAATATATATATGTAAATGATTTAACATATACGAAAACAAATCTGACAGCATGATTGTTTGTGTGTAGTGTATCAACAGTTCTTCGTAGACACTGAATAGAAAAATTTTAATCAATAGTTTGTATTACACATGAATAGCTGTAGGACTTACATATATGCATTTATGTATCAAGAAGTATCTCACAAATTAGAGAGGCTATGGAGAGAACTGAACATAAAACATAATTTTGTTATTACATGATTGTGTTGAAAGACAGATGTCTGGTCTTGTCTGATAGCTGTTAAGCTTACTCAAAGAAACAATTTGCTTTAAAATTGTAACTATTGTCTTAGAGTTGTTTGAAAAAGTTCCCTAAAATGTCCCAAAAGTTCAAAAGTTTAAGTGACAATGTATATTTTTACATGAACATTCTAGAGAGAAATACATTTTAAAAATTGTTCTTATAAGATCAACATTTTTTTTAGTTCATTATAACTTCAGAGGTAGTTCTTATGTAAATCCTACTATCTCAAGCTCAGTTTAGCAGTCTGCTAGTTTTTGTGCCTTAGAAAGCAATACCATCTACTTTCTTTCCTATACAGCCTGAGGTCAGGAAGGACTTGAACCCCACCAGTATTTAAATATTGTGCTACCAGGGTCCCTGGAGTTGAGAGTTTCATGCAGAAGCTAATAGGTAGCCTGATTTGGACTAGTGCTAGAATTCAGCTAACTCCATATTGACATCTACATCTGATCCCACCATTCTTGTTACCCTTCAGAGTCAGAGAAAAGAAGCAGATGTTCTTCAAACGTCATTCATCTCGCCTTAAAATGAATGCATGAAAGAGGCTAGATGAAGCAAATCCCTGAAGTGTCTATTGCTCTCCACAGGGAATCAAGGGTGGCTAGATTTGCTAATACATCTACACTCAGATAACTAAAGTTGAGCTGAATGACCCTTCCTGATGGTTTGTCGCAATTCTGACCTGACTACAGCAACATCTATGCTGTACTTCATTATCTAGAGCAGGGATATCAAAATCATTTCAACTGGGGGCCACATCAACCTCACGGTTGCCTTCAAAGGGCCGAATGTAACCTTTGGACTATATAAATGTAACTACTCCTGCATTTATACAATCCTAAAATTACATTCGTCCCTTTGAAGGCAACTACGAGGTTGATATGGCCTCCGGCGAAAATGAGTTTGACACCCTTGATCTAGAGGATTTGATCTCGTCAACTCATCAACTTCTTCTGGACTGAGATAAATTCAGTATGAAATGTGACAGAGCAGGTACTTTAGTCTGTAGGGAAGTGTCTTAGCCATTTGGTCACTTTCATGTCTCTTATTAAAGCAAGAACTGAATGAGGCAGGGAAAGAAAATATCAGTTTGATATGAATGGGAAGTCCTTAATTCATTTTCACTGTGAATGCATGGCTTTACTGATTTTAGCACATCTTATTTGTATATCTCACTTAAATCTCTATAGTAGAAGACAGACAGTGGAAGAAAAACGTAATCAAAAGATTTGTCTAAAATTTCTGTCCTTACTAAAGGAGGTTGTAGCATGCAGGGTATTGGTCTCTTCTACCAAGTAGCAAGCAACAGGATGAGAGGAAATGGCCTCAGGTAGCATCAGAGGAGGTTTACAGGATCAGAGCATCCCCACACGTAGGAAGTCAAGGAAGGGAGCCAGGAGGCCTGCGTGGTTGAATAGGGATCTGTTGGGTATGCTCAAGCAGAAGAGGAGAGTTTACAGGTCATGGAAGCAGGGGCTGGCCACTTGGGAGGAATATAAGGCTGCTGTTAGAGGATGTAGGAAGGCAGCTAGGATAGCCAAGGCCTCCTTAGAATTACAGCTGGCGAGAGGGGTCAAGGACAGCAAAAAGAACTTTTTCAAATACATAGCAGATAAAACTAATACCAGAGGCAATGTAGGCCCACTGATGAATGGGGTGGGTGCCCTGGTGGCAGAAGATACAGAGAAGGCAGAATTACTGAATGCCTTCTTTGTCTCTGTCTACTCTGCCGGAGGCTGTCCTGGGGAGCCCCGTACCCCTGAGACCTCGGATGAAGCCAGGTCAATGGAGGAGTTTGCTTTAGTTGATGAGGACTGGGTTAGGGAGCAATTAAATAGTCTGGACATTCATAAATCCATGGGTCCAGATGGGATGCATCCGCGGGTGCTGAGGGAGCTGGCTGAAGTCATTGCTGGACCGCTCTCCATCATCTTTGCTAAGTCTTGGGAAACGGGAGAGGTGCCCGAGGATTGGAGGAAAGCAAATGTCACTCCAGTCTTCAAAAAGGGCAAGAAGGAGGACCCGGGTAATTATAGACTGGTCAGCCTCACCTCTGTCCCTGGGAAAGTAATGGAACAGCTTGTCCTTGGTGCCATCTCAAGGCATATCAAGGATAAGAGGGTTATTAGGGGCAGTCAGCATGGCTTTACCAAGGGTAGGTCATGCTTGACCAACCTCATAGCCTTTTATGAGAATGTAACAAGGTGGATGGATGATGGCAGAGCGGTGGATGTGGTCTACCTTGACTTCAGTAAAGCCTTTGATACAGTCTCCCACAGCATCCTCACAGCTAAGTTGAGGAGGTGTGGTCTAGACAATAGAGTAGTGAGGTGGGTTGCAAACTGGCTTAGGGAGAGAAGCCAGAGAGTGGTAGTCAATGGTGCGGAGTCTAGTTGGAGGCCAGTATCTAGTGGAGTGCCTCAGGGGTCAGTGCTGGGGCCAATATTATTCAATATATTCATTAACGATTTGGACGAGGGAATTGAGTGTACTATCAGCAAGTTTGCTGATGACACCAAGCTGGGAGGAGTGGCTGACACGCCGGAGGGCTGTGCTGCCATCCAGCGGGACCTGGACAGGCTGGAGAGTTGGGCGGGGAATAACCTAATGAAATTTAACAAGGGCAAGTGTAGAGTCCTGCACCTGGGCAGGAACAACCCCAGGTTCCAGTATAGGTTGGGAGATTACATATTAGAGAGCAGTGTAGGGGAAAGGGACCTGGGGGTCCTGGTGGACAACAGGATGACCATGAGCCAGCACTGTGCCCTTGTGGCCAGGAAGGCCAATGGCATCCTGGGGTGTATTAGAAGGGGGGTGGTTAGTAGATCGAGAGAGGTCCTCCTTCCCCTCTACTCCGCCCTGGTGAGACCACATCTGGAATATTGTGTCCAGTTCTGGGCCCCTCAGTTCAAGAAGGACAGGGAACTGCTGGAGAGGGTCCAGCGTAGGGCAACCAAGATGATTAAGGGAGTGGAGCACCTCCCTTATGAAGAAAGGCTGAGGGAGCTGGGTCTCTTTAGTTTGGAGAAGAGGAGACTAAGGGGGGACCTTATTAATGTTTATAAATATATAAAGGGTGAGTGCCATGGGGATGGAGCCAGGCTCTTCTCGGTGGCAAACAATGATAGGACAAGGGGTAATGGGATCAAGCTGGAACACAAGAGGTTCCACTTAAATTTGAGAAGAAACTTCTTCTCAGTAAGGGTGACAGAGCACTGGAACAGGCTGCCCAGGGAAGTGGTGGAGTCTCCTTCTCTGGAGACATTCAAAACCCGCCTGGACATGTTCCTGTGAGACCTCACCTAGGTGTTCCTGCTCCAGCAGAGGATTGGACTAGATGATCTTTTGAGGTCCCTTCCAATCCCAAACATACTGTGATACTGTGATACTGTGATACATTGGATATTCAGAAAAAAACACTTAACAGAAAGGGTTGTCAGGCATTGGACAAGCTGTCCAGGGAACCGATTGAATCACTGTCTCTAGAGGAGTTTAAAAGACACGTAGATGAGCTGCTTATAAGAACATGTTTTAGTTCCAGTGTTAGGTTAATGGTTGGAGTCTATGTTCTTGAGGGTGTCTTCCAACCAAAATGATTATATGATTCTACATAGAACAAGGCTGTTTGCATGTGAAAATATGAATGGAATACAAATTCGGTATTGTGTTTCCACAGTTCAAGCAAGTAGTATTTCATTATAGGATTATATGATTGAAGTTTAGGGAAAAAAAATCCCAAATTTCATGATGTCTTCTTTCCAGACTTTGACAAGATTTGTGTTATCAAGATTGATCTCTTTGCAAGCAGCAATTATCTTAAGTAATTTCATTATGGAGGTGCAGATACAGGGATGGTTAGGATTAAGAAAACATTTAACACTGCAGGATCTGCTTATTTCACAAAATTAACAGTGCACTGTCAAGTCAGACATACCAATTAAGTACATTACCAAGTAAAAGATTTTCAACTCTTGTTTTCCAGAAGCTACACATTTTACTAAATATAATGTACAAAGGTGCAAAGAAATCTATCCTTTTTATGTGACTGTAATTAGCTTATTGTTGTTGCTGTTGTGAAGTATGTCACTGCACTTGGGAACAAAGTACAATGTTCCAAATTTAACGTAAACCATTTATGTCTAGTGAAAGGATATTTTACCTACTGATCCTGCAGCAGTATTATAAATAGCACTCATGCAACCACACGTTCCTGTTGGCCAAGGAATATAAACAGCTGAAAACTAACATGCCAAAAAAGGAATTAAAAATAAAAATTATTCATTTTCAGCCCAGTGAACTTCTTAATCTTCCTAACTGCTGTTCAACCCAGTGAATGTCACCGTGAGCACAGAATCTGTGTGGACAGAAGGGAAAGAGTAGAACATAAAGCTGGAGGCAGGAAGGTGCACAGCTTAGCAGCAACACAGAGTTACATGTTCCTCATAAAGCTGTGGCCTGGGCCAGGCACCTCTTCTGTTATTTTTCCCGATATTCTACAAACATAGAGAAATACATTCTGAAGCTCGTGTAATTTACTACATTAACCTAGCAACATTGTTATGTTGAAGTCTCACTTTTGCATCAAGTGTTAGCAAGTAAGAACTGTTCTAGCTACTTGCCATCTGAGGTACTAGCAGTGTGCTGGTTATTTAGTAAGCTTAGTCAGTGCCTTACAGCAGGTAGGACTATAAGTGCGAACTCCAGGTCTCCAAATGCAAAAATAGAAGTGTGCATCTTAAGGACATGGCAAGAAAAGGAAGTTTTGAAAAATCTGTTTCACTTTGTATGATAACACCATGGTTTTACAATTCTAACATAACAACGTAGTACAGGCCTGGTACAATAACAGAGGCCTTAAGAATAAGAGCTTTTTTTAACGCCCCCCACTGCTGTTACCTAGATGAAACCACTGACTTCAGGGCTCAGGGAAGCAGGGGACAGGAGAGCATATCATCAGGAAAACAGGTAGATGCTAAAAGTGTGTGTTTAACAAATTTAATTGTGTTGATATTGCTACTGAAACTTCACAGATGTATACTTTCTGCAATACTTAAAACTTTAATGGTGATTCTTGAATTAGACTGTTAAGATACCAATTGTACTAACAATAAATTACTGATTTTTATATATAAAACATGTTTTCTTTTTTCTCATAAAGAAGACTTTAAGCATTAAACTATTTATTCTCTTCTAATTCCTCTTAAGCCATAGTTGCCATGGAAATTAATAATTCCTCAAAGCAGGAATGAAATGGTGAACTGTGAATAAATTATTTTGAAGAATGAAAACAAAAACATGATTTTGAATAGAATCTAAGTAAAGAGCTCACACAGTTAATATTGTTCACATTGTGAAGGGGGTGATAGTGGAATTTTAATACAAAAAATAGTTTTATGATTATGAATTTAGAAGCCTTACCCTAATGCTTTGTGCCAGGATGCTAAACTAAATATTCATAGACAACCTCAGTTATTGGCACATCCTAACATTTTATGCCTTGTCTTTACATTCATGACAGTATTTTTTTATATATGGATATTTTCCATATATACTTATCTATGGTAAAAAAGCAAATATATTTTATTACCCAAATGCAGGGTATTTAGTGCACCACTTAATATAAAACTATTGTTATGAGAATCAATAAATGTTATTATAATTTTCCCATCTATTAATTGTTTGTCTATAATATATTGCCACTCGTTCAAGAGTTTTGTTGTGGTTTAACCTCAACTGGCAACAAGGACCATGCAGCTACTCACTCAATCCCCTCCACTAAATGGGATGAGGGACTAAGAAAAAAAATAAAGAACAACAAAACACAACTCTTTGGTTGAGAGAAGAGTTTAATAGGACAGCAAAGTAAGATAATAATAACAACAACAACAACAGTAATAATAATCATAGAATATACAAAAAAAGTGATGCACAATTCAATTGCTCAGTGCTCGCAATACCAATAGCCCATTCATTCCCAAGCAGCAGTATTTGTCCCCCTGACAACTCCAGTTCATATACTGAACATGACATCATATAGTAAGGAATACCCCTTTGGCCAGCTTGAGTCAAGACTCCTGGCTTTGCTCCCTCTCAGCTTCTTGTGCACCTAGTAGAGGACGGGAAACCAAAAAGTCCTTTACTATCTGGCAACAACCAAAACCTCAGTGTATTATCAGCTTTCTTCTCACACTAAATGAAAAAAAAAAAAAAAATACTACTAGAAAGAAAATTAACTCTATGCCAGCCTAAACCAGTACAAGTTTCCATGTAATGTTTATATTTTAATCTGTAGAATGTAAAATGGAGACTCAGGTGTCTGTGCCATATGCCAGGTGCATAGCCATGTGCCAATGAACGTAGACTAAAAGTTATCAGTTTCCTTTTCCATAACTTTGGAAATGACCCCCATCAGTATATTCTAAGATAATATGGGAACATCTACCACCCTGATGATGCTAACTTTGAATGATTACAAGTAGAGTAGTCTATATCTAAATGTTCCTCTAGTGAGCTAGGCAGTGGAGTTTAATCTTGAAAGACTAGATGGGAAACAATTACTGCAGAGACTAGGCATGTACTCTTCCAGTCCTGCAAATTAGCATTTGACAGAAGAGCTACTACAAGGAAGGAAAAGGGACAGAATGGGAGGGATGGATGCAGAAAGTCATTGTTTCATTTGCCATTTAGAGTTGTAACAGCAGAACTGAAGATAACATAATTACCAATACACCCAGTGATGCTGACTGGCTGAAAAAAACAAAACAGAACAAAACAAACAAACAAAAAAAAACTGTCACAAGAAATCATAGTTGTTTCTACTAAGTATCCCTAGATTTCCAGAAAGAACTCCAACCATTTAGCATTGAACTAGTTTATTTTTTCTGCAGAACAAAGATAAGATCAGTTATAGTTATGTTATTCACTCACAAATAGATAAATTTCTTTGTTCTCAAACCTTCCTGCAATATGTATTTCTCCATAGTATTGCTAAGGCATATTAAATCAAAAGGGGAAAAAAGAAAAGAAAAAAAGAAAATCTGTTCAGGGCCCTGACCCTTCATTCTAGCAAAGAAATTATCTCAGGAGTTCAAATGTATGCATATGAGAAGGCCTCAAGCCTTTTTTTTTTTAATTCTTTCATTTCCACTGTTCAATTGTTCTACCTGATTTGAATGTAAGTTAAAGCTTCAACCTCAGAGAAGGATAAATTGCAGTTTTATAATTCACCTAGGAAAGGAAGACTTCCTCAACAGGCTGCTACAGGAACAGACAAAAAAGTCAGTGAAAATTCTTGAAACCTCAGACATTTCCCTGTTATGTCAGAAGAAATGCATTTTAATAAAGCAACTGTGTCCTCTTGAAAACAAGTGGATGGGTTCCAGGTTTTTGGCTCCTCCACAATTATATTTCCCTTGTTCCTATCTACTTCTTTCTAGAGAATCCTTGCTCATCCATGTCAGAGGAATCACAGCTTCAGTGTCTGTTGCAAAAACATAAGAACTCTCTGCCTAACCCTAGGAGACTCTGAATGCAAAAAATACTTGGCTGCTAAGTCTGAGAATGGGTTTTCTCAAATTAAGAGTAAATGCCACGTATACAGAAATAAATTTAAGGATTAAAAACTGATGAAAGAGATAAAAGACAGTGTGGCAAAATGAACAGACTCATCTATTATATTAGAGCTTCAAAATTTCATAGTTTTGTGCTTTTCTAGACACACTTTACTTAGAATTCCTGATGCAATTACTTACAAGCTTTATTTAAAAATGTTAATGTTTCAACAATCATCATTTTAAAGAAAGTTTGACACATCAACTGAAAGTCTAAATGTGCGAAGAGAACTCCCTCAACATAATTCCTGATATTTATTCTTTTGGATAACTCATGGTTTTCTAGCTAATGTCATTAGTTTTGATATCTAACTTCTGTTTGTGTATGGATTTAACTGTCAGTACTGCATTCCCCTCTGTGTTTGGGTATTTGTTCAAACACAGATTTTTACATGCATCCTACACAACTCTTTTCTGTTTCTTGAATATAGCTTTTATTAAACTGCAGGATTAATTTATTTTCAGTCTTGATATAAAGTCTAAAAGGTACATGACTGGAATAAACGTTAATACAATAAAATCTATGGTGAGTCACAGACTACTTCTCTAAGTTAAACTGCGGGAATGTCTTTGTTTTCTTAAATATACCATGGATCTGGACATATTCATAGTTGTTTTGCACTCATGGCTAGAGTTTCCCATTCAGATGATAAAATATTGTAAGTCTAGTAATAACAAGTAAAATCACTGCTGTATATGAACTTTCTGTCTTCTCCTATCAACAAAAATTAATTTTGTTCAGGGCTTTGGGGACTTAATTAGTCATAGATTATGAGAAAATACCTGGTTAATGTAAAGATTACTGTTTATAAGAGAATACAAAGGAATTAGGATATACTGTGCCCCTGATACATGCTTATTAGCTTGAAATTTTAATAATGGCAACTACATTTTTAGTGGCTGTTATGAAGTGTAATAGAAAAGCTTGTTTGCTAGGGAAAGATTATGATCTAATGAAAAGATCAAATAAATAGTGAAAAGAAACTATGTTTAACCCTCTATCTAGCAAAGAAAAGTAATGATAGTGTTGATTATAACAATAATAATTATTACATCCTTTAAAAAATTATTTGGTTTATGTGGCAAAAGGAGGCTGCAAAGGTGGCCTTTATCAGAACTGATCTGGGGCTGTGCCCATGTCAGACAGAGACAGTTCCAATCAGCCCCAAAACAGACCCACTGCTGGCCAAAGCTGAGCCCATCAGTGATGCTGGTGGTGCCTTTGTGAAAATATATTTAAGAAATTGTGAAAAAATACTATGCAGAAGTTGTGAGTGAGAAAATGTGAGAGAAACAGTCTTGCACACACCAAGGTCAGAGGAGAAGGTTCTACCAGAACTGAGATTCTCCTACGGCCCATGGAGAAGACCACGGTGAAGCAAGTTGTCTTCCTGCAGCCCATATCAGACTCTGTCAGAGCAATTTCCGCCCTGCGGCCCATGCAGGATACCACACCCGCACAAGTGGATGTACCCTGAAGTAAGCTGCAACCCATAGAGATCCCATGTTGTAGCAGCCTCCTGACAGAAGCTGCAACTCGTAAAGAAGAACACATGCAGGAGCAGGTTTTCTGGCAGAAACTAGCCCATGGGAGCAGTCTGTTCTTAAAGGATTGCACTCCATGGAAAGGATCCATGAGGGAGCAATTAATGAAGAACTGGAACCCATTGGAAAAGACCCACATTGGAACAGTTCATGAAGGACTGTATCCTTTTTGAGGGAACACATGCTAGAGCAGGGGAAGAGTGTGAGGAGGAAGGAGAAAGAGAGGTGAATTGTTATAAACTGACTACAACCCCAATAATATTTGGGAATATTATTTACTCAAATAAAGGCACTCTTCACTAAATACTGCTTTTGAGGAACATAATTATCCTTACCTTTGTGTTCAAACTTTTATCTCATCATCATATTTTTATAGAATTTCTTTTTAAATGTAATTTGAAATTAATATTGAGCAGATAAGTGCAATACTGGAAACACAGATGTGAAAATACAAAGAATTTCAATTTTAATCTTAATAAAGAACAAGATCTCCAGCAAGATTACATTCTGTCTGATATAAATGAGAATGATACTTTAAAGTGATACAGGAGAGTGTAGAGCTGATTAGAACAATAGTATATTACAGTTCTCAGGATAGATTTGTTACATTTTGGTTTAATCCTTACCTGATTTTGTGAAGTAGAGTGTAAATACTGGTGAATTTAATCCATATGCCATAATGAGCTGGCTAGATTTTCACACCTGGGCACTGACTGAGTCATTGTAAAGTGACACTTTAATGGAGAGACCTGTGAACAAACCTGAAATTTAAAAGCACATCTGAAAGGTTCAGATAGCTGCATATTTTGTGCATCTTTCTTATTAATAAAATTTCACAAATTATCTACATTTATCAGATGCAGAAAATGTTTGAAACTTCTGAAAATGTTCACCATCCATGAATTATGGGATATTAATGACAGAAATATCAGATGCCTGAGAGTCAGACATCTAGTTACAGGGAGCTTTCACTTTTTTAAGTGACAATCAGAGAATCTGAGGCTGGAGAAAAAGAGCAAAAAGCAGTTTACCTGATACAGGTATCCTAAAATTTAATCTGGTATAAAAGTATCAAAGCTTACCATAGATAATAGCATAGGTGGAGTTGCCTCCAGATGGTATATACAAAACTATAGCAAACACCATAAGGCTATGCTTGTGCCATGCTTCAGAACTGGGTACTCAGAACTGGTAATTCAGACTCATTACTGCACAGATATAGGTATTACTGTATTGTTCTTAAAAGGAAATTTATCTCTATTGCTTGTGATTTATCCCATACCCTGCCCTTGAGGCTCTGTTGTAATTTGACCTAACATCCCATGCTTTTGGTGGCTATAAATAAATAATTTTAGACTGTGACTCCTCTCATCTTAATGGCACCTAAAGTATTTGATGAACAATACTTCTAAAAGAACTTATGTCTTTCCACTGACTCTGATGGTGGAAATCTACAACTTGTTAGAGAAGTATCCCTTATTGCCTTTGTTGGTAATCAGTGTGTTTACTTTGTATTTCTGTTTTTGCAATATGGGATAGATAGATAGACAGACAGATAGATAAGTAGATAGATAGATAGATAGATAGATAGATAGATAGATAGATAGATAGATAGATAGATAGATAGATAATTACATAGCTTTCATCAGCAAAAACCCTATCATGTTAGTGGTCATCCTACGTGAGGAAGAGTACAGATATTAATAATTTTGTAACAACATGCCATGAAAATTATTAGTTATACCAGCTGCTTCCTGATATTTTATTACTAGTTATTTCTTGAATTAAAGCAGATTATTGAGTCTGTTTCTAAGACTAACATAGGGACATAATCACAGAAATATTTGTTCTAGTCATTATATGTATATACAAGTATATATTAACAACCATACCAAATTAGGTCAAAATCTATCTAACCCACATCCCATCTTTATTATTTCTCAGGATTGTTTCAGAATACTTATGCCCAGCTTCTGATTTGTGTACTTAAGATACACTCTTTATCAGGATACTTCAGAAACTTTACAGTTTGTTTTTTTTTTCCTTGACATCTGCTGAAAGCAAGCAAACAAACAAAACCAAACCCAAACAACAAACTGTAGAGATTTACTACTTCAATTAATTAATTAGTTTTTAATTTACCCTAACCCCAGTACTTAGAAAGCTTGTTTATGAATATGGGAAACACAAGTGATTCTTTTCCACGTCATTCCTAGCTGTCTGCATCCCTCAACTAGTTTCAGTTTGTGTTACACATATCCAAATACTGGTAATGACAATTATCATTCTTACTTGCAAATATTCTATTATTTAAAGTGCTAGTGAAGTGACAAGACACATATACCACCCTCCTTGACTGACACACTTGTTTGCAAAGTTACCTGTCAAAAATGTTGAATGATGGAAGGAAAAAAGAGCAGATTTATTTTACCCTGAATGACAAACAGGAATAAGTTGGCATGGTGTGTCACTCACAAAGGATTACATCCTCAGAAACATAAATAGATTTCCTAATTTATATATACTTACATTAATTTTATTTTGATTTATGTCTCTCTTTTTTGTGCCTATGGCATAGGAACCTTTGGCATTTCTGTAAATAAATTATTTTTCTGTTTCTTCAACAGTCTATTTGAAATAAATGAAACTAAACTTACAAGTGGTGTTTCAGGTGTTTTTATTTCTTAGGTTATTTCTTGTTAATGCAAGTTTTACTTCCACACATTATGAAGTGAGTTGTAAAGTCTCAAAAGGCCTCTGTTTTCTATTGTTGCTTGTTTTTCCTCTTGTATTGCAATACCAGATCACATTAGTTCATCTTATGAAATAGCTGTTTCTCTTCAAGTAGTAAGATTTTCTAGATCTAGGGATAGGTGTGGTTATGCAGCAGTTAAGAAACTAATAATTAGGTTGGATGTTTAGATGTTACTAATTTTTTATTATTTTTGCAGAGTGGCCATGTGACTGTGAACTACAGCTCTTAATTAAGATTTTTTTTCACGGCACTGGAGCAGTAAAACTGTGGAATAAATGGTTTTGAAACAAGTATTTCTCATATTCATTTCAGTCTTTATATATTGTACTGGTTTTGGCTGGGGTAGAGTTAATCTTCTTCCTAGTAGCAGGTATAGTGCTGTGTTTCAGATTTAGTATGAGAGTAATGCTGTTAACAAACTGATGTTTTAGTTGTTGCTAAGTAGTCAAGGACTTTTTAGCTTCTCATACTGGCCTGCCAATGAGAAGACAGGGAGTGCACTAAAAGTTGGGAGGGGACACTGTTGGTATAGTTCATCAACTGACCAAAGGAATATTCCATACTATATGAAGTCTGCTCAGAATTAAAGCTGAGAGATGAAGGAAAGGGGGGATGTTTGGAGTGATGGCATTTGTCTTCCCAATTCAACGTTACATGTGATGAAGCCTGGGTTTTCTGGAGATGACTGAACACCTGCCTGCCCATGGGAAGCAGTGAATGAATTCTTTGCTTTTCTCATGTGTGCAGCTTTTGCTTTACCTGTTAAACTTTACCTGTTAAACCTGTTAAACGAGTTTTCTCACTTTTATCCTTCCAATTCTTTCTGCCATTCCACTGTGTGGTGCTTAGTTGCTGGATGGAGTTAAATTATGACATAGGTATACACACACGTACACACACACATATATAAGCCCTGTATCCCAAAAGAGCCCAGGCTGTTGAGCTTCAAGTAATCCATGCAAAAGCTGCTATGTTTCCTGTAAGCAAAGAAAAAAAAATCTCCCTCTGAAATGTGTCTTAAAGACATCTAAGTGATCTGTACTGTACACCATAAATCATAAATTGAAGTATGAATCAGATTCATCTGTATGGGATGATTCCCACTAATTTCAGTCAGTACTAGGTAAAAAAGTAAATTCACTATTTGAATGCACATATTGCTTTTATTTACTACTCATTTTGTAATTTTAAGAATTTAACATAAGTTACTTTGAAAAAAAAAATGCTGTTTATTTTGTTTGACTTGAGAAACCTTAGAAATCGCATGAACAACTTTATTTCATTCAAGCTGATTTCAGAATGTCATGATGTAGGTTCTGTTGTATGCATAAGAGATTATGAGTATCTTAAAATGCGTTATGCTGAATTTTGCAAATTATCTTAAAGGACATGGTATCACCAGTAAGTATAAAGAAGTCAATAGCTATATAATCTTTACCTGTAGGCATTAAATCCCATCGCATTTTTTTCACCAATAACACAGTATTTAATATTTTGGGATTTCTCCCAGGGTGAATAGCATGTAAGTATCTTCCTGGAATTGTAGAAGACTTCAAAGACAGAAATGCATAGACTATTATACATATGCATGTTATAAATAAGAGAAAGATATAACTGTGATGTATTTATGTAGCAGCTGTGTAATGTAATGATTTAGCAGAAGTTTATCTACATTGAAGTCCTTAAAATTAAGCAAGAATGAACAGCACAAATAACTACCCAGCATATGATAAAGACACAAAGGTTAATAATCCATAAAAACCTAGGTCCAGAGTCATCCATATTCTTTGAGAGAGAAACCTTTTGGTGTCTCCATAGAATAATTACCACTTGGTTCATCATTTTTCTGAGCAGAAAGATCACAGCTTACAGAACAATTAATAACATGCTCTGCATTTCAAAGTGCTGAGGAAGCTTAATGATGTATAGTTTGAGATGTGATGAAATTATACCTTCTGCTGATCTGGTTTCAGATTGTATCAGAAAGAATATAACTGAACAGATACTGTTTGTGCACAATATGTCACAAAAGGAAAAAAAAAAGTGTTAAATATATATCCATGTAACTTTATTAATACTGTAAAAGAAGACGGACATTAATATTTATCGCATTTGCCTGTCAGCTCCCTGTTACATTCACTTTGGCTTTGTACAACTTTCTACACTGGAACTCTCCAGGATTTAGATCCGATTGTTAACCCAATAGACTGATGACATTACAGTATATTAATTTAGCTGTTACCACTAATGCCAACTCAGTATCTGTTCTCCAACACTTGGATGCATTTTTTGAAGTGTGAGCAAAATCACTTAGCTGCAAGTTTTGATAAGCATCAAGATGATTTTCAAGTTTAATGACAAAATATTGAGAAATACAAATATTAAATGTGGCAAATAAAAAAATCTAGCAAAAGTGTTGATTTTTTTTTGGTTGGTGAAAGGTTTGGGGTTGTTTTTTGTTGCTTTTTCTTTTTTTTTTTTTTTTTGTGGGGACAGGGGGGTGTTCAGATTCTGCTGTAATTGGGTTATTTTTTCAATGAATTTATGTTTCTTTCGCTAAAATATTAATTGTTCCATGAACAATCTGTTGTACCACTTTAGTTTCTGTTGCAAAACACAAAAATACTCTAAGGAAGCTGTGTAACAAACATAAGTGTCTAATTACATCTATTTAGAAGATCACTTAGCCAGTTTTCTGAGCCAGTTATAAATTATACAGACAAATTATCATGAAGTCTATCTCAAACTAAGATAGATTGGTACCATAAGGCTTTTGGTTGGCTCAGAGCAAGGGGAGAATAAGGATACACCTAGACCTCATACACATAACTTCACCTATATGTGTGATGGATGAGGCACAATTCATATTTTGAGAATGTTTAGCTTGGAGTATAGCAGTTAATCACTTTGGGTAGAATTCATGTTGCCAAACTTTTGTCATCTAAAATGCAGGTGTTGAGTCAAAGCTCATTATTTAGACTTTCAGTATAATCAATGTGACGGACAAACACAAATATATCATCCAAATTTTGCGAAAATGTTTAGTCTGCATCTGTGACTCCTTGTGGTGAATAAAATAAGCTGAGCTAAACACATTACCTTACAAAACTCTCTGGATGCTGACTACTGCTACCAGGGCTGCTAGAGAATCATTTGGAGATGATGCACATGAGACTTATGGCTGGTCCAAATAGGGTCTCAATCAATAAGATGAGAAACTCTTCCACACAGAAAAAATTCTCCTGTGGAATGTCAAAAAAAAAAAAAAAAAAGATTAGAGGTCTGTAGGTCCCTGCAAATACCATGACAACCCTCATTTATGTCATGGTTGTGTATACTCCTTGTTCCTCTTTTTCCAGTCTTACCCACTGTATTTGAAAACAATTCTGTTTATGGAGTTTTCTGTTAATGAAAAATGTAAAGAATTGTGTATTATTTTATATATCTGGCATTAAATTTATTTATCTTCTAAGTAAAGATTTAAAAATTCTGCATCATGAAGTATTAGCATTATGGGAAATTAGCAGTCTGAGTTTTTGGAAAGGTCAGTGTGGTTGCACACACCCCAGTGAGGTGCAGAGCTTTCAGTACAACGATTGATGGTTCTTTAGCACCTTTTGTGCCCCACTGTGGCTGTCCTCATGTATGCACCTTCGCTGATGCTGACTGTCATGTCCCCCACCTCAGGGCATGGTGACTCCTGTCACGTACACCTCCTCCCTGTCTGGGGAATAGAAAGGGTCAACAGACAGGGCCAACAGCCAATGAGTCATCCTCAGCCTAGAGAAGCTTCTGGACCATACTGGTAATAACCACAGACACATCTAACCACGCTATAAAATGAGTATCCTGCCAAAGGCCCCATTTGAGTGATCTCAGAGCAACAGGACTGTGAATGGAGCCCTTCCCTAAGATCAGGGATTATTTCTAAGGAGACTTTCTGGGACTGAGAGTCCTTACCTGCTCCTGAGTAAGTGATTATTTTCTTCTGGATATATCCTTGAATGAGCCCTTGCCCTGCCTGGCACAAGCAACCATTTCTTCTGGGTACCCGCAGTTGAGAGAGACTTCTCTTTTGAGTGCATGCATGGTGTGGATCATCATTCTTGTGAGATCATATGGATGGTAATAAAATCCCCAACTGGTATATCAAACCTGCAGTTCATTAAATATGTTTGGACTACTGATTGATTTTGGATTACTTTCTTGCTTGCATTGGTTTCTGTTGTTTGGTTTCAATCTGTCATTTGATTTCTGTTTCGGTTCTGAATTAAAGTTGCCTTAATCTCATTATTTGCTTGGAGAGGTTTTGCAGTGCCTTTGTGGCAGCCAACAATGTACATACCTAAAACAATGCTTGGATTCTACTGGCAAAGTACAGAGCAATGTGCTCTCCTGAGACTTTTATCCTCTGCAAGCCCTGGGCTAAAAATTCAAGTTGAGTAACTTGGATTGTGTTGATATAATGTTACATTTATTTTTAGGAACAGCAGTCTCTTCGGGGCATTAAAATCTTGTCTGTGAAGGCAAATGCACCCTTATTTGATGTTGATAAAGCATGCAATTGCTTTTATTTTCATAATGCATGGTGAAGGTTTTCTAGTTCATCCACAGTTCTGCTACCTAGGGGGCAGAGTCAGAAGCATGCTGAACTACTAGAGCAGAACTGGGCTAAGAGTTTTACTACTTACAATGCATGGTGAAGGCTAGTCCCTGTTCTTTCCTTAAAGAGTATTAGAAAAGAAAACAGCTGCAACAGAAAACACAGTAGTAACCCTTCAACAAATAAATGTGAAGAATTAAAATAAGCTTTTTATTTTAAATACTCAAAATGTCAACAAAAATAAATCCATTTCAGAATAATTTTGTTTGAAAAGCATTATGAAGCTGACTTTAATGAAATGTGTAATTGTGTTTCTTTAGAAAAGTCATAAACAGATATGGTTTATTTCCAGAACAGAAAAAATGAAATTATAATGAAATGTTAATTAGGTGGTATTTGGAAAATATTCCTCTTACTACTTCATTTATTTGAGGTTTTATTTATAATTAAGATCTTAGAATGCAATAATAATTTTAATTTATATTTTATAGTCACCCAAAGATGACTATAGCAGATATTAGTGAATGGAGTATACAAATTATTTTAATTTTTATTATTTTAAACTGTCCTTGTTTTGATTAGAACAGGACCAATTCTCCTTTCAGTTAAGTTTCTTCTAAGAAACTGCACTTGCTGAAGTTGACTACGTGCTTTTCAACCAATGTCTGCTTCTGGAACTAATGACACCTGATGTTTATAGCTATTACTAATGTAATGATAGAAATGGTATGCAGAAAGGCCCCTGCTTAGGTTTATTTCTATAGTAACCAAAGTCAGTGATAAATCTCTTAAATTCCACAAATGAAAAGGTGTAAAAGGGGTCATACCTGTGGATGGAATAGATGACCAAAAATTGGCCAATGAAGTATTCCATCCCATACACATCATACTCAGTTTAAAGCTGAGGGACCATGAGGATCTTCATTTCTTCTTTCATGGCCAGCATCCCTGAAGGACTCTGCATGTTCTCCTGCCTCCAGTCCCAATCCATGTACTCCTGAATCCAGTTCATATCTGCTATTGAGTGCAGTCCAGGACTTCCTGGTACCTGTCCTGCACCATCAGCGTCAGCACCTCTCCCCACCATGGCAGGCAATTCCATTATCATCATTGGGGAAACTAAATACCAGCTTTGTATATTTCGCAGTATTTATCTTATTATAACTATTAGTAAAGCTTTTTTTAATTTTCAGGCCATAAGTCTCTCTTGCCTTTCTCCACAGGGGGGACAGTGGGGTTTAATGGAAAGCATCTGTTTTCTATTGATGACCAGCCCAGCCTTAAATGGCAACATAAACAAGTTAGAACTTCATTGAAAATTATATACACAAAGGAAATGAAATGAAAACTACATGCATAAGTTTGCAAATTACCATTTGAATCCTTGAAATGATGGATTATAATCAAATCAACTCAATTTATAATCCAGGAAGTATATGATAGAAGTCAAGTAAATTGTAGATATGGATAGACGAACGGCTGTTAATTAGGAAGATTTTATTTAATTAATAATTTGATCTTGTTCTTCATTGTACTATTTTTCAAGCCAAGATAGTAACAAAAATCTAAAGTGGTTTCTCAGCCCCATAGAATCAGAGCAAACAGCGGGCTTTGGTGATTGATGGGAGCAGCTGCTGAATCTTAGATTGATAGAACTTTAGGTTGGTAGAATCTTAGGTTGGTTAGTTTTATCAAAGCTGTTTGGGAAGGCAAGAACAGCCATTGTTCCCCTACGCAACTGGAATATTCAGATTGCAAATACATGCATTCTGAGACCATGAAACAGACAGGTTAAAGAAAATTTCTGTTGAGCATCTGTGACTGTAAACCCATAGTACTGAGCATTTGCAGAAGGTCATAAAGGTAAAAAGTCCTTCTGTTGGAACACAGGTGACAGAGGCAGAATGATGAAATATATTTTTAATAACATCAATATGCAACATTGATCTCTTTTCTAAGACTCTCTTTAAGCCTTTTCCTGAGTTATTCCAAGGACTTTTTATGCTCTGTGTATATGAACCAGGACCCATCTGACTTTACATCAGTTTTTAAGAAATCTCCAGGTTAAGACAGACAATGATGACAGGATTCATTGGTGGGAAACAAAATAAAAGTCATTTTGTGCCATTTGAAAAACTTAGGGTATTCTAATAATTGCCATGGTTCTGGTAGCTCCAAGACACAAGACAAACTAGGGGAGCCAAAGCCATCCCAGGAAATCAGCTATAGATCTGGTATCCCACAGTGCCCAAAATGACATTGCAAGTCTGTATTTAGGCAAATAAATCTAGATCCAGATTTCAGAACTGGGAGAATTAGTCACTTCCTAAAAGTGGTTTATCCCATCTAATTTGAATGCAAATTTTATGATGACATACATTTCTGGAGATGTCTGTTTCTTCATTAAATGAAACTAGTTGACGAATTTCAACAAAACGTTTGATTCAGCCCAGAACTGGACACCTCAACTTCTTATTCTACCCAATCTAGATAAAAGAATATCTTGACTTTAGGTCAAGGCCATTAAGACCAGTTAATGCACTCAGAGCTCTGACACTGGATGACAAACAGGAATTCTCTAGTCCTGCTTATGTCAATGAAATATAGAGGATAATTTAACTGAATAAATGTAGGAGTTTGTTTGGGAATAGTGTCCAAAACATTACTAACTCTATTGATTTATTTGCTTCACATGTAGATATGTCTATTTTAGTTACTTCTTAAGAGCTATCGAAAAATAGATCTGAACCTCACTGTAAATTCTAAGCAGATTATGTATTTTCTTATCCTACAGAAAGAACCCAAAGGTTATTCCCTTTGAAGTGGATTAGGAACTACATCTACATTCTGGTTCTCAGAACTCCTAGGTGGTACATGAGCTTTATGTGAGCTTTGAATTTTTGAAAGGTTCTTCAAAACATACGGAACTCCAATTTTTTATTAGAATAACTGCGAAGAAAGTAAAGCATAATTGTTTATAGTAACAACACTATTACTGTAACTCTAGATGCTGAGTTGAAACGGTTTTCCATTCAGCAGATTCTGTAATTCACCTGCAGATTACAAATCCAAGGCTTTGCCAATGCATTTACAGCCAATTGAACCATCCGCTGCTCTTAGAAGTACTCATATGTTAGTAGCTTTCCTGATATTTAGCAAGACAAATTCAAGTCTAACATATTTAGAGTAGAGGCTCACACCTGAAGTCCAAATAATATCATACTACTTATCATTGCGTCATCAACATTACAATGAACCAATGAACATTGGAAGAAACAGTTTCCTCCCCTGACCTTACAATATCAGGTCTTTTTCTGTGTCCTGTTCATGAGACAGGGACTCTTTTGATATAGTGGAAAACATGCTGGGAAATGAAACATTAATGAAGGTTTCTCATGGTTTAGAGATTTGTCAGCAAGGTAAGCAATGTTATGGATTTGTCAGTTCATCTCAAATCCCACTTGTCTGAAGCCAAAATAAGATTAAAACACATACAAAAACATTTATTCATAACATGAAAAATCAACAACACAGAAATCAAAACAAAAAAAAAATCAACAAAAATAAGTGATGCACTTAAAGAATATATATGCATAGCTGGTTTAAATTTAGATTACTTCAGGAAAGTTCCACTTATCTTCCCTCCCTCATTTACCGTTGTTCTCTCACTAAGGTAATACTAAAGGTTTCAGAATTCTGTGTTTATCTTATGAATAGGTTGGACCTGCTCAGCATATTCCACATTTGACCTTGCCTGTAAGAGCAACAGAACTCCAACAGGGAACACATTATGCAACAATCACTGCATGAAGTCATGCATGAGATATGCATTAAAACAGGTCATTTTATCAATTTTCTAGATCTCAAATGTTTCAGGTCTCCAGAGAGCTTTAATCCCTCATTCAAAACTCATCCTATTTCTTCCTTACCCAGGAGAAAATTGATCTGGACAGGCTTGGCATGTGGGCCCATGTGAACCTTGTGAAGTTCAACAAGGCCAAGCACAAGGTCCTGCACTTGAGTCATGACAATCCCCAGTATTGACCCAGACTGCAGGTTGAAGGGATAGAGATCAGCCCTGTGGATTAGGACTCAGGGATACATGTGGATGAAAAATTGGACATGAGACAGCAATGTGCGTTTGCAGCCCAGAAAGGTAATCGTGTCCTGGGCTGCATAAAATGAAGCATGGCCAGCAGATTGAGGCAGATGATTTTCCCCCTCTACTCTACTCATCTCTACCTTGTTTTATAGCCATGTATGATGGTGAGGGGGGGGAGGTCTTTATGGCACCTATAGCTAACCGTGCTGTTCGCATGGCTTCCAGACAAATGTCCGGCCCTAACTGAAGTTGGGCGTCGATAGCAATGAACCTCCCCGTCCCAGTTAATTGTTCAGCGGTCACTCCATAAAGGGGATCATTTGGATTTCTAGGATGGTGTGCTGATATTTCACAATAGCGCTGCCAATGCGCTTGCCAGAGCAGTAACTGAGACTGGGTCATGATCATCCTCATGATGACCTTCATATCTTCCTGACACAGGAGGGTTCCCCCCCAGATATAATTTAGTAATTGTTTTGTGGGTTCCCCATGCAACCCAGACTCATTCACTGTGCTGCGCAGCTGAGACAACAACTTCCAGCTCAACAGGCTATAAGAACCCTGAAGCGTGTTATCATCAGCTCTTTCAAAGCGAACAGGAAAAGCCTGGGCGCTAGTGAGGTCCCCAATGATATCATACTGTTCGTTTTCGGCCGCTTGTTTCATTATCTCTCCCCAATTAATCCGTTTTACTCTGGCCCGCCTTTGCGGCTCCGGCGGCTTCATTGTGGCACCTGTAGGCTCGCTTGCCTCTTCCCCTTCCGGTGGCGGAGGTGGGGAGGGCGCGCATGGCCGCGGAGGGACTGGGCGGGGGCAGCGCGGCCGCGGCGTGATTGACGGGGGGCACGGCCACGGCGGGACTTGGGGGGAAGCTTCCAGAACCAGCAACTTCGGCTTTTACTTTCTTAGTTACGGTAACTGGCATACCTCTAGGGGGAATTGGGACACGATCGTTCCCAAAAAACAGGTCATTAGCTGGCGGTGCTCCTGTCGATACACTCCCTTCCCCCCCCAGCCTCTCTGTCGCAACCGCGGCTAAATTCTTTTCTAACTGATGACGCTTAATATTGTTTACAACTTCCCGCCATGGTTTCATTAGTTTCTTTGCTGATTTATCCTCATCTATAACCATATCCCATAACACATCCCCTAATTTTCGCCACTCACTAACATCAAAAAGAGAATCCGGATTCTGAAAACAACCCTTAACCTTACCTAACGTTACTAACCCCGCTAAATGCTTGATACAGCCTACACCCCGCTTTTCTAAAAAGCACTGTAATAAATCTGGGGCTACCTCGAGATCCATATTGCCGGCACTTATATCTATATATACGAAATATACTCTTACCCTATAATTATCGCTGATGCCTCCCTGATTCTGGCATCAGGTACTGGTGCCTCCCTGATTCTGGCACCAGTTGCAGCCCTTTGTAGTAGCCCCCTCAGACTGCGAACCCCTTTCGGACGGCTCAGGCCTCCGGAACGACACACCGCGTGACCAGCGTTCGGTCGCTCTTGACCCCCCGGTTGCTGCGATCCCGGTGCTTCTCTGCGTCCCGTCACTCGTAGTAGTTGTTTCCGTTTATGTCGAATTAAGTCCCTTTTTTTGGCGAGGGTCCCTGTTCGGGCGCCAGTTGCGAGCGGCGGGGGAACAAGCTAGGCCAACTCAATCTGAGTGATAACGCATTGTTCAGCTTTATTGTTATTAACGACACATATTTATAGAGCTTACGGTAATTATGCACACTTGTCACCTGCTGATTGGCTCAAGTCCAAAGGTTACATTTGCCTTGACCCTCCTACCTGCGGCCTGAGTTTTGCGCCTTTTCAACTCCCCCCTCCCTGGAGTTGTTTACAAGACTTGTCAAGGTCACAGTGTCCTTGCTGTTCCCTCATGATCAGCAGTCTCTGCTGAGGCCTACTGAGGCATTGAGGCCTGGTTATGCTAAGCTCCTATAACATGTCAAACCATTAACTTATCAGAACACAACTCTTAATAAAACAAACATTAGAACACAAGTCTTATTAGAACAAACTCTTATTAGAACAAACTCTGATCGTGCAACTGCTCCATGGATTCATGTCCTTTATCTTTAAGCCACTCCCTAACACCTACAGAAATGTATCTTTCTTCCTTTACTTGCTTTTTGTACCTCCTAAAAGTAGCCCACAGATCTTCTACTGATATAAGGACATCAGGTGAAAATTTGTCATTACATAGAAAATACAAGCATTTTGGTTTACAGTATTTTAGGATATTTTTAAATAGTGCTCAGTAGCCATCTAAAATGTACATATGAATCTAGTTTACAAAGAATAAAATGCGTTATGTATTACCATTACGTATTGGCAGCTATGTATGTATACCTATCAACACAGCCACAGTGTTACCACTGCTTATTCGTGTCACTTTGGACAATAATAACTGTCACACTGAATGACAGTTTGTACTTCCGTGTTTTCAAAGGACAAAAAATGTTTATTTTGAAGCTTTCTTCACAGAACTACATATAAAATTACTGGGATGCAACTCAGAAATTTTGAGCCAAAACATCAGACAGAAGGTCTAATGCCTGCTCCATTGCCTGGAAAAGGGCCACTTGACTGGATAGGCCATTCCTCTGGTGTCGGTGACAGTCCTGTCTCTTGTCGCCTTTCTCCAAACAAACCATAGTGAAAATTATGAGAGAGGTTAACACAAATGCAGCTTTGTGTCCAGTCAGTGCCTTGCTCAATATTTCTACTGGGCAGACAACGAGGGAGAGCAACCCTGTGACTAGATGTAGTCTGCTTCCCAGCCACCTCAGCTCTTTTCCTGTTGTTGTTTCCTAGTACCGTAATAAGGATATCTGTCCACACAAGATATTCCTCATTCATAACATCATCTAAAGTCTGTTTAGACTCATGGGTTTGTTTGTATTAATTTAATTTGACTTTGAATCACAACACTGTCTTTCTTATCTGCAGTGAATAAGTAATTATAAATACTGTTTTACACTTAAGACTAAGTCACTTAGGACCTATCGCTCTCTACAACTACTTGAAAGGAGGCTGAAGCAAGGCGGGTGTCAGTCACTTCTCCCAAGTAACAAGTGATAGGATGAGTGGAAATGGCCCCAAGTTGTACCAGGGGAGGTTTACATTGGATATTAAGAAAAAATTCTTCACTTAAAGGGTTGTCAGGCATTGGAACAGGCTGCCCAGGAAAGTGGTTGAGTCATTGTCCCTGGACTGTGACTTGTAGTGTTCAGGGACATAGTTTCGTGTTTGACTTGGCAGTGTTAAGTAGTGGTTGGACTTGATGATCTTAAAGGTCTTTTCCAAGTTAAACCATGCTATGATTCTATGATTCTGTAAGCCTCTTTATAACTTTTTGAAGTGACAAACTCTAGTAGGAACTAAGGAACTTGCTTAGGTTACCACTCAAATCCTATTAAGAAACAATTGAGTGACATATTTAGTAATCAGAATTAGTAGATGACCAATTCATATGTTGCAAAAAATGTATATAAAGTGTAACTGATCCTTATTACTACTGGTTTTGGTGGTTGTGAAATTGCTTAGTCATCTACCAGTTTCTCCATCTGATCATGTAAAGTGTATGGCCACCTTTATAAAATTTACTGAGTGAAATTATAGAAATTGTCACTAATTGGAAATGGCAAATAGAAACCAACATTTCATGTGTGTAAATATGTCATTTGTCAAATATTTCTGGAATTTCACATTCAGTAAACAACAATATTCAGTTAGCAAAATCCAGTTCAGGTTACGAGGAAGATACACATAAATCACAAACAACCTGTGTATGTGCACACGCACATATCTATGTCATATATATGTATGTAAAATAGTTAAAGAGACAGGCATAGGTGATATAGATACACACATGGATACAGATATAGACACCCTTTTTTGTGCATAGGGATTTTATTAAAAGCAATATACTACATGTAGAGAGTGATAATTACTTTAATCTGAAAAATACATATAAGAAAACACATACAGATTAAAGTTTAAAAAAAAAAAGAAAAGAAAAAGAAAGAAAAAGAAAAAATAAAGAAAAAAAAAAAAAGAAAAGGATTCATTCATAAGCTAACCAGAAAAAAAGAAAAGTAATTGTGCATTGCCTTGTTGGATTTCTTTTTATTTCAAAGTCAATATTACATAGATATATCTATAGATATAGATATAGATATAACTAAAAATCTATAGATAGAATTTTATTTCAGTATCTACTATTTCACACGCACTATGGGACTGAAGCAGCAAAACTGACACCTAGACAGCATAATATTAAAATGTGAAACCATTTATAGAAAGATGTGTATGGTGTGTCAAAGCACAGTCAGGTTGCATTAGCTTAGTAAATCTGTACTGCATCACTGAATGTTAGCTCTATTTCATCCATTATGGTGCAGAGATTACTTACTGTGTTCCCTGAGCTCTTTTATATGAAAGAGCAGTAGTATTCTCTGCCAAAATGGTCTTGCCCTCTCAGAGTAGTTTTAATTGAGCTGAGCCATAGAACCCTGCCCAGTGATATTACAGGAAAAGAGAACCATGAGCTGAATAGCACTTTACGAGATTACAGCTGTTAAGAGCATAATGAACAGTTACTTTAATATCCTACCCAACTAGAAAAATATAAACATGTCCACAGGTAGTCATTTTACCTAGTTATCACATTTCCTAAAACAGTGTGGTTCTGATGCTTTTTGTCTCTCTTTTATGTGAAAATTGGAGCTTGTATTGGCAAGAAGTGATATTCATTTTGTGGTCACAGAAGGGAGATAGAAGAGGTCATCTTTAGAAAGCAAACATTTACTGCTTAAACACCTACTACTTCTTTAGAGTAACTGTATTATCTAAGTAGAGTGAAAACTAATAGGATTTAAGCATTTTATATATTTTCCAAAGAAAATATGTCAATGATTTGTTGTAAAGTCTAGCTGGTAAGGAAAATGTTTTATTTTCAGGCTCATGATAGCTGATTGTAAATAATGACAAATATAAGCAGGTGTGAATAGGCACTTGAAAATATATTTTTTCAATGTCTTTATTTGAGTAGTTCTGATATATGAACATATATCGCTTAATTTAAATCATCCCTTTTTAGTTTCAAATTGATTTACAAAGTAGTATATCAGCAGAGCAGCATGATTGGAAAGAAACCAAACTAAGTACTTCCCAGAAAACTTATGTAAGTTTGTGTATTAAAAAAACCACATTCATAAGTCATCACAATGGAATTAGAAATGCAAGTTCTTTCCTCAGCTGTTGAAGATAGGGCATAAATAGAAGCCCCACTCATTTCATATTTCTGAGAGACCATCAGAGATCAAACAAATAGATATGATAAATTCTTCTGACAATGATGATGATTTGTGCAATCCCATTAATTCAGTTTCATAAGTTTATCTATGTCAGGCAGCAAACTGTTGTGAATATGGGGCTCATTGTACTTCCATTGTATATAGACAATCTAATGTGTTTTTCTAGCACTGAAGAAGTAATGGAGAATCATCAGTTAGCAAGACAATGACATTGTGAAGACCAGAACAGGGAGTTATTTTTTCAGAAACAAAACAAACCAAACAAACAAACAAGAAAAGACAGGCTGAGTCAGGATGGTGCAGTCTTTAGAAATTATTGAATTTAAGGTAAGCACTGCCCAACACACTCTTTATAGACAGTGGAGAGATAAACAGACCCAAAAGACACAATTTGTCTAATGTTGTTTTTTACTTTCTGTAAGGATAAGATGAATCACTGTCCAGAAATGCCTACTTATTTTGAAAAGGTTTTGACCTATGTTCACAAAGTATTCTGTAAGGATCAAGAAACTTAAGCAACAAATCGAAGAGATACACTTTTTATCTTCTTCAGTATTTTTGTACAAGCGAAAACAAAGCCTGTTTGTAGGAATCTTTTGATGCGATTTATATCACTCCATGCATGTAAAGTGAAAAACTCAGTATTTGCAATGTAGAAGCATTGTGGGAAATACATTTATGTGTAGGGCATTTTTATATCTCTCTCCAGGAAGGGTTAATACGCATAGGCTGTTTTCTGGAAAGTGGTGTTGTGCCAGCCCTGTTAGACTTGGAAAAAAAGCTAAAATTCAGGTTGTCTGCAATAAAGGCAAACACAGGTACTGGATGAGTCCAAAGAGATTGTACTATAACAATGACGTGTTATCTCAGGAAACAAAAAGACAACAACAATTTCATAAGCAGCAGAATGACTACCAGAAATCTGCCAGGTACATAATGTCATAGATTAAAGAATAGTTAACAGCTGATTTAGAACTCATAGGTCCCTGAAAACTGAATCTATAATGAAATCTAAACTTATAATTAATCAATAATTTTTACTGCTACAGTGCTTTTCCAAGGCACAGAACTTTTCACCTTCAAAGAGCAATAGAAACTAGTATAGGTCAGTTGCTGGTTTTATGTACATCGTAATGATAGGGGAAATGACTGCATTATTCCACTTTTCAAATAATACACAAATGTGCATATTTTGAATCTACTTTTGAAAAGTCAGAAAATAAAATTAAAGAAAAAAAAAACCAAAAAGGAGATTTCTATTTTTCTATGCACTTGTGCAAAGCTCTGGAAGATCATGTCTCTAGCAGTCTACCTCTTCATCTGTTGAAGTGGCATAGAGTTTGCTTTACTGCTTCCTGGCCCCTAGAGAAGGCAGTCCTATGCTATTGTCCTTTCCAAATCCACTCTTCCCTTCTACATTTTTGCTGTCTGCCATAGGGCATGTTCTTATAATTCCCAGTGAATCAAACCAGCTAACTGCACTATTAGAAAAGTAAACTTTTCCCCTCCATTGTCTGCCGATTTCCTACCTTCCCTTCATCTTTCTTCTCTTTATCTCTTTCTCCTTCTCTTCTTCCTTTCCTTCTTTCCTCACTTTCTCTCTCTAGTTATTTTTCTTAGGGCTAACACAGGGTCAGATGCATATCAGAGTTAATGCTAAGGATTATATGGGAATCTCTCTCATAGAAGAGCACTGTTGCCGCTGCATCAAAAGACAAAAACCTCAGTGGCAGCAGGCTATGCAACTGACCTCTCAGTCTCAGGGACTCTTGCCCTGACAGGTCTAGCCTGGACCCTTCAGCTGTAGAGTCCACGATTTTAGGCTGCATGCATCTATGACACATTGGATATGGAATGACTTACAAGAGTACTTGTCATCCCTGTAGAAAACTTGTAAAATGAAAACAAGCAATGCTAAGTCAATGTCAGAACGAGTATATGAAACATATTTTTAATCACTTTTTCATCACCAGGGAACCTGCAGATTGTGATTGAACATCTCTGTAGGGAGAGAAGGCATACAATTCTAGGTGAAAAGTGAAATGCCACCTTGATGGTGGAAATTATTTAAGACTTTGAATACCATCTATTTTGTCTGCTTCTTTAGCCAAAGTGAATCAATCTTTTCCAGCTGCCCTTATGCTAGAAATGGATCCCTGGAAACTTAATTGTTGCAGGACTATACTTACTACTTTTAGCAAAAGTAAATTTTGGCTGATGTAAGGCAGGTGGTGTTAAATTGTATATTGTGAGTTAATTCATCATCAATGAAGAATTTGAAATCTGTTCCAAATAGCAATGAAAACACCCAAGATATGGAAAATACTTCTTTTTATTTTCTTTTTTTTCAGCAGTCTTAGCTAAATTATCACATATCTTATAAACCAGTATTCCTGGGGGAAAAGGTTACATTTCACTCATAAATTAAATATTCAAATGGGCTGACTTGGTTTCCACTGGGATAGAGTTAGTTTTTTTTATAAGAGCTGGTACTGTGCTGTATTTTGGATTTAGGATGAGAAAAATGTTGAAAACACACTGATGTTTTAGTTGTTGCTAAGCAGTGTTTATACCAAGTCAAGGACTTTTCAGCATCTTGTACTGCTTTACCAGTGAGAAGGCTGATGGTGCACAAGAAGCTGGGAGGGAACACAACCAGGAAAGCTGACCCAAACAGGACAAATATCACATGATACCACACTGAATATAAAACTAGGAGAAAAGCTAGCCAGGAGCCTACTGCTCAGGAACTGGCTGTGCATCAGTGGGCAAGTGGTAAGCAATGACATTTTGAGTCACTTGTTTTGTATATTCTTTATTATTATTATTCATTATTATCCTTATTATCATCATCATCCTTTCCTTTTCTGTCCTATTAAACTGTATTTATTTCAATACTATACGTAATTTCTCCTGTCCAGAAAGTCATGCACTAAATGAATTCAACAGACATTTTGGAGGCATGACCCACAGACTAAGGAAATTATATCTGTGTGTATATGTAAAAAGCCAGGAAGGGTGGTGGTGATTAATTGAAATGTACTTGAAGTGTGTGACCTGGGCATGACATAGATGGTATAGAAAAAGGGGTGAATATTGTCCTGTTTTCAGGTATGATAATTTTCTTCCTAATAGCTGGTATAGTGCTGTGCCAGAACGTGGGCTCAGACAGCAACATTTGAACTATAGTAAAAGCATTTTTTTGTTGTTTTGTCTCCTATCAATAAAGACAAGAAACAATGCATGCTACATTCTATAATAATACTTTGCAAGTTTCTTCTCTGTATCTTTGACGTTACTAAATTAAAATAACTTTGGCTTTTCCATTGCTTTAATAACTTATCCTTCAATTTTAAAACCACAATGGAAATTAAAAGTAAACAAGGGGAACATCCCTACAAAAGTTGATGACATATTGTACAAGGGACTTCAGTGAAAGAAAATTAAAATAAGTTGTTGGTTGTCAGACCTGACACAGAAAATTGCACGCAGATATTGTGAACCTAAGATTTTTTGAAAACTAAACTAATCTCCTTTTGCATTTAAAAAAGGATACTGTTGTAGTCTTGGATATCACTGAATGACAGCAGTGGAAAAATGCAACTAAAAGTACATAGAAGGACATTTCTTTGCAACAGAAAAAAAAAAAAGACTGAAATTTAAAAAGAAACTTGGAAATATTTGTCACCAATTGCTCCATAGATCATAATAATGACTAGAACTATATAATATGAAGATACCAACACACTCCATTTCAATAAATTAATTTTAAGAGCAAAGTGCAATGCACTAAAATAAACAAATTAGAAGAACTCTGGAAAATATTCAGAACAGCACATTGAAAGATGAAACCTATAAGAAGTACATGTGAGCCAATATAAAAGCACAAAAGATTCCATGAGTTATTATGGATGAAAAGGAAAGTGAAGCTGGAGAAGAAGAAGTGAAAAAGAAAAGAGGTATGTTCAGGATTAATAACCCTTGAAAAGACCTTACAAATAAAAAAAAAAATTAAATGAAAGTGAAGAAGACAAACTTTTTTTTTTTTTTTTTACTTACATATCATAATTATTTTTTACTTTCTGTTAAATTCCTGTTTGATCTAAAATTCACTGTGGCCAGCCGTAGTTCTGATGAAAGAGAGAAATTTTCCTTTCTCATTGATCGCCAAGGATATGTAACACTTCAATATTACTTGCACAACAGATATGGAGACAAAAAATGTTTCTGACTTGTTTCAAGGCTATTGCTTCTCAAAATGACAAACAATGATATTCAAGGATTTTCAAAACAAGAAAACAATGTCTGGGCTTTTGTAGATGGTACAGTCATAAAAGTTTAGTGCAATGGTTTCAACAGAATTCCATCCAAAAAAGAAAAAAAAGCTTTATAATTATTTGTGTAACACTCTGTGTTGATTCTGTGTTGATAAAGGTGAGATTTAGAGGTAGTACAGAGTGGAATTGTGGCACTCGTAAAGCTGCTGCATTGTGGATTAAGTGATGGCTTTGAGTCTTTCAGGAGAACAAACATTTTTGATTGGTAATAGTATCTGCTGTATTATTTGGATATTTGTTGAGTGCTCTTTTTTATTTAAAGAGAACTGACAACAAAATAGTGGTTAACTCTCTGCTAAGACTGAATGTTTTCTTCAGTGAGTTTACAGATAACAGATAATATTTCATATGGTTGATATAGGTCACTCTGATTCCATGCAGATGATGCTTTACCTTGTGAGTTTAAAGCAGTAAGGTTTTTGTTTTTTTTCCCCCCCCAGCACCTTGTATTCAAGAAGTGATCATTTGTTCTTGTTAAAATATATATCTATGAATTGTGACTGGTTCAGTACCAAATGTCTCTTAAGATCCCTTAGTATGCAAGCAGTTTTTATTCAGATCTTTCCACTTCTTTAAGTGATAAGTTTATTTAAGCATTGATGGTACAAAAAAACCTCTCAGTTGTAATGTATCTCCAGTGATAACTCTCATCAACAAACCACACTGTTCTTCCATGGCAAGCACACAGCAACCAAGTAACAAATCACAAACATCTGCCAAACCTACTGCTTTTAATTGCTGTATTGGGTTTTTTTTGTTTGTTTTTTGGAGTTTGCTCTACTGTGAAATACAGCTGATCAGCTAATTTTGCTGATGTCTGGCTCCAAGCTGAGAAAAGGAGAATTTAAGATGAAATCAGACTGATTGGTGCATGGTAATAAATAGCTTTGGTACGAGAATGTTTTAAAATTGTCTTAAGTTTTCCCTGTGTTTCAATTCCAAATTTCTTTTATCCTTTCTATTTTAAATTGAAGCAACTTTTCTTCAAAACCAAAATAAATAATAAGATCATCAGTTTTATCAGATTTAGAGCTTTTGCAATTACTTTGGAAAAATCCAAATTATCTGCAAAAAGAAAAAGGCAAAAGGAAGAGTAAGGGAAAGGAAAATGAAGCGCTGTGCCAAATAAAATTAAGAAAGATGGTGGATGACGGATAATTTTATTTGTTGTTTCTTTAATCTCCTGTTGAAAAAACTTGTGCTGTCATTATTAGTTTTCTAATTATATCCAGATAAGATAGTTGAAAATCAGTTGACATCTTTGTCTTTTCCTTTGATGTTTTCATGTTTAATTATGTGTTAATTAACTTGGAGTAATTTTACTAGACATTAGTTCCCAACATCTCCCATAGTGCTGTGGACCTCAAATTACAGGGAAAGAAGCTATTGAAATGACATTGGAACATCCCTTATTGTTCTAAATTAATAAAAGCAATGTCTTATAATACAATTATAATACAAGAAAAGAAAAGAAAAGAAAAGAAAAGAAAAGAAAAGAAAAGAAAAGAAAAGAAAAGAAAAGAAAAGAAAAGAAAAGAAAAGAAAAGAAAAGAAAAGAAAAGAAAAGAAAAGAAAAGAAAAGAAAAGAAAAGAAAAGAAAAGAAAAGAAAAGAAAAGAAAAGAAAAGAAAAGAAAGAAAAGAAAAGAAAAGAAAGAAAAGGTAAATTAATTTACTTTACATGCAAATGTAAAGAAATAAATGTTTCATTCATTGTGAATGAAACATATTGCTTATGACTCAGTAAAATTAAAGTGCAAAGAACGAACTCTGGAGTTTCTTTAGGGCAGGACTGCACTGCTTCATAACTAACCTTTCATTCCTGAGTCTTGGTCCATAGTAGTCACACTTGCCTTTTGGAGTAAACCAACTAGCTCTGTGTGAACTAAGTCCAGTTGTGGCTCTGAGATATTCAGTGCTCAATGGAAGTACAGATAAGACTGGACCCAGTTTGTCTGCCTTTTTCCTAAACAACTTTCCACTAATTTCTGGAGCAAATGTGGCACTGGCTTATACCATTTTCTCATGCCAAATCTTAAGGACATATAGAATGTATTATGAATAATAATTAACATTATTCCTTCAACTTTTTACATTCATGACAGAGAATCATATCCTTTGAAACCAATAGGAATTTCTGTAAGAAGTTCAGGGCTCATAACTTAAGAATTATTTAGGAGAAGACAGGACTAGATTATTAATGTATGGTGAAGCTGTGAAAAGGCAAGGACTCCTGTAGGTTGTATCAAGAAAGTTAATTACATGAGAAATAGCAAGCATTGGTGAGATCTTACCTGAAATAAGATACATAATTCTGTTTAATAATGAGAAACATGAATCCAGACAAAAGCAGTTAGAGAGAATGCTATTATAATGAACAGGTAACTGGAAAGAAAAGGAGTATATGATGTATAGCTTATCAAAGAAACCTGGCACTGAATGTAACTGCTGTTTAAATTCACTAAGAGGAGACAGAAAAAGGGTAGAATGCATGAGGGAAAGTAAAAGAGCTGTTTAAACTAAGATAAAGTAAAAAAAAGTTACTTGATTGGATATGACAATATTAGCAGAAGAACTTAGGAGTATAACCTAAATGCAAGAAAAATTGGTTGCATCTTAGAATCTCAATGTAAGAAATAAATGGCTGTTTTTCCTTGCAACAGCTTTGTTCTTATCAAAAATTTCATGCAACTTCCAGAGGAGCACTTTTGAAATTTTAGCAATAAAAAGTATACTGGCTGCAATAAGAGAAACTCTAGAGAGGTATATATGTTGGCTTATTTAGTAAAATAAAACTGAATATCAGAGAAACAGGTGACATTCATGCTCCTTTAAAGTAGAAATAAAACAATAAAAGTATGTGACAGGATTTTTTTCCTATATAGAACAACCCGAAATGAGAATAACTTACAAATCTTGCAGAAAAAAAAACATCTTACCAAAGTACCAGTAAGCTGGGGTGGGTAAGGGATGGGGGGGCAGGGCCAGGGAGAGGGACAGAAGAAGAAAAAAGGTCATAAAATATGCTGTTTTTTAAAGTAAGTTGAATAGACTGAGGTAACACATTTGCTTCATCAGCCAGACTGAATTGCCACATAGCGAGTTTGGGGAACTATCATAATAAATCTTATTAAACGCTGTAGCAAATAGTATCACAAAAATATCTAATATATTTTGTGATGACATGCAATTGGAAATTCTAACATCTTGGTTGTATCCATACCTTATCTATTTAAGTCATGAAACTATAAGACTGAAAGAGGTCTCAAGTAGCCATCCGGTCCATAATTCTGGTCCAGGGCAGAATCATCTACACTTACAGCATTCCTGGTAAGTACTTTAAATTTGGTCATAAAGAAGTCTAGTAATAGAAACTGTGCACTCATTTACTCCCATGTATGCTATTGTTACTCTTAGAAAGTGTTTCCTAACACGTGACCTGAATCTTCCCTGCTTTGGTTTTAGTCCATTATTTCTAAACAATTCACTATAGACTTGCAGAACAAGTTGCGACCATCCTTAGCTGCAGCAATCATTGTCTGTCTGATGTCTGTTACCCTGTCCTCTTTCCTTCTCCTCCTCTTGGCCCTTCAGCCCATCCATTTCCTGTATTTAGGCTAAATATATGAATATATGCCATTCTTTCACAAGTTCTCTGATCACTGAATCACCTTTTTTTTTTTTCAGTTGAAAAATTTCCAGTGATTTTTTCTTCTTCTGTGTAAGATGCTACCCTAAGCAATGATATTTCCTGATTGAGGAGGTTGATAACAGCAATCAAGAAACATCAAATCCAGCATAGTTTTGCATATGAATAAGCATATGATAACTGAGACTTCTGAACAGATTTTGACAGTTGACTTCCAGAATGTCAGAATAAACATAAAAGGTTGAAGGAATAATGTTCATTATAATTAAATAAAATTTATTATGAATATAGAATAATATATTGGGAGGAACAATAGTGAGGCAAACCATTTGTCTTCCAGGCAAATATTTAAAAGCAGCTTCAAAGCAATCTCTGAACTTGCTACTACTTACACAGAATAACTAATTTCTCCAATAGATGTGCTATATCCAGGTATTGATAATTTAGCTTCAGTTTTCTTATCTACACCTCTTTCCACAATTTAGATTTCATATACTTGATAAATATTTGCATTCCATGTCTGTCAGATATATTATGCTTAATCTAGTGCTTAAATATTCTCATTCTGGTTTTTGGCATAATCCTTGAGCCTTTGTTTTTTTTCACAGGTGAATAAATTTGCCACAATTTCTGGTTAGCATGGACAGAACCAACCACAGAGTTGATAAAATTAAATTTACTAATACAGTTGCATCTGAAGAGCCCAACTTTTCCTACTAAGAACTAACAACACTGTTCCTCATACACGAAATACCCTTATAAGAAAAAAGAAGATATATCCTTGTAAATTATTAAGATTCAGAAAAGGTTATTTTTTTGCTCAAAAGAGGGTAAAAATTGTAAATTACGTAAACCTAGTTCAGTCAACACATCAAAATTGAGATTTCAGCAGGAATTGATCTATCTGATCCTGAAAAGGGAGACAGGGTTCCACTGGATCATTTTCTCTCTTGATTGCTTTACATATGTAAAGTTGCATCGATTCCACACCTAACCAAAACTGCTTTGTCATACATAATTCAAGAAGATAAAGACATTTTGAAAACTTTTTTACAGTTAACAAAATACTCCACCGGGTGTAATCAGTCATCGGTGTAGCGGACTCTGATTTGTGTTTGTTATGCATCTGACAACTTTTTTACCTGCAAGTATTTCACGGTAGAATTTATGGACCAATCTGCTAGATGTACAGTGTGTGCTCTGCTAAGGAGCAGATAATGGAAGCTCAATAACCCTAAAAAGGTCGAATTCATTTCACAAGTTTTTCATGCTCTGAGTATGCTATGCAAATATTTACCATTAAACAGTGCTAGCACAGTGGATTGGAGAAAGATGTATACAGCTGATACACCCGTAAGATTGCTTTGTGAATTGGGAAATTCTTTAATGCCTAATTCTTTCTGAAGTAGATAGTTTTTACTGTCCACAGCAAAATTCACTGTATTAGGTGAATAGCTGTCTTCAATATAAGTCTAATCAACTTTATGCAGTATATCTTGATCCAAATAGTATTGCCATGGTTTGAGTTTTGCCTTTTAAAAATATTTTCATTGATGTACATATGCCAATTAAGTAGTTAAATTTGCTTTGTAGAGGCCGATCCATAAACATCAGCTTTCAACTTGAGTACTTTTACTTACTGTATGAATTTGACGTAAAATTCATATTCTTAGACTTTCATGATCCTGAGCTCTGGAGTATTTCTGTATTGTAATATATGTTAATCTGTTTGCCTCAACTTCATAAATTATTTCTCTGGTTACCTTTTTTTTTTCTTCCCCGCTCCCCAATTCTGTTTCTAATGTCTGAAATATGGTCTAGTCAGAGAGGAAAAAGGTTTCTGCCTATGTGACAGTACCCATTAAATGTTTCAGTTTGTATCTTTCCCTGGCACAGATGCCCTTTAAACCTTGCATTTCTTAACTTCAGACAAAGTTTGCCAATTAAGCAGCATAATTTCAAGGTATATTTTAGCATGATATTCCTGAGTCGTTAGCTAATTTTTATGTAAAAGTTTTAAAAGTTTGTGAAAAACATCATATCTCTCACAGTAAAACTCATAAACAGGTTCTGAACTCTGGAAATTCAGTAACAGGAGAGAAATACCTAGCAGCTGATTTCATCAGTGGCTATGTTAACTAAATGTTTCCTCAGAAGGAATTTCTTGGAGCAGAGAAAAGTTACGACACATTCTGCAGCACCTCTAAGGCATTGGGATAAGATTTCATTTTAAACACCTAATTTATATACCTTCAGTGTTTCTCCATGTGAGGCATATTCTTAGGCTCCCATGGTAGTCAGTGGAATGTTCAACTATTATTGTGGCATGGTGCATGTATTTTTCTGGGGGAAAAAGAATATAGAAAAGAGAGAGAAAAAAAATGTTTTCACAAGACTAGGAGAATTTATTTCTGTATGCTTTTGAGGGCCTTCTTTCCCACAAGCTGCAAACATCAGAAAAGCCTTTTGCAAAAAGAGATCTGAGGTGAATATGTAAGACATGTTTTATTCTTGTAAAAAGGTATAGCAAGACTGTTTGTCTTGTCTTGTCTGGTGACAGAAGATACAGAGAAGGCAGAGTTACTGAATGCCTTCTTTGTCTCTGTCTGCTCTGCCAGAAGCTGTCCTGAGGAGCCCCGTACTGCTGAGGCCCCAGAGGAAGTCAGGAAAATGGAGGAGTTTGCCTCGGTTGATGAGGACTGGGTTAGGGAGCAATTAGGCAATCTGGACATCCATAAATCCATGGGTCCAGATGGGATGCACCCACGAGTGCTGAGGGAGCTGGGTGAGGTCATTGCTGGACCGCTCTCCATCATCTTTGCCAAGTCTTGGGAAACGGGAGAGGTGCCTGAGGACTGGGGGAAAGCAAATGTCACGCCAGTCTTCAAAAAGGGCAAGAAGGAGGACCCGGGTAACTATAGACTGGTCAGCCTCACCTCCACCCCTGGGAAACTGATGGAACAACTTGGTGCCATCTCAAGACATATCAAGAATGAGAGGGTCATTAGGGGCAGTCAACTTGGCTTCACCAAGGGGAAGTCATGCATGACCAACCTCATTGACTTTTATGAGGACGTAACGAGTTGGATAGATGATGGCAGGGGGGTGAATGTGGTCTACCTTGACCTCAGTAAGGCATTTGACACAGTCTCCCATAGCATCCTTAGAGCTAAACTGCGCTGAGTGTGGTCTGGACAATTGGGTAGTGAGTTGGACTGCAAAATGGCTGAAGGGAAGAAGCCAGAGAGTCATGGTCAATGGGGCGGAGTCTAGTTGGAGGCCTGTATCTAGTGAAGTGCCTCAAGTGTCAGTACTGGGGCCAGTATTATTCAATATATTCATCAATGATTTGGACAAGGGAATAGAGTGTACTATCAGCGAGTTTGCTGATGACACCAAGCTGGGAGGAGTGGCTGACACGCCAGAAGGCTGTGCTGCCATCCAGAGAGACCTGGACAGGCTGGAGAGTTGAGCAGGGAAAAAAATAATGAAATGTAACAAGGGAAAGTGTAGAGTATTGCATCTGGGCAGGAACAACCCCAGGTTCCAGTGTAAGTTGGGGAATGACCTATTAGAGAGCAGTGCAGCAGAAAGGGACCTGGGGGTCCTGGTGGACAGGAGGATGACCATGAGCCAGCACTGTGCCCTTGTGGCCAGGAAGGCCAATGGCATCCTGGGGCATATTAGAAGGGGGGTGGTTAGTAGTTCGAGAGAGGTTCTCCTTCCCCTCTACTCTGCCCTGGTGAGACCACACCTGGAATATTGTGTCCAGTTCTGGGCCCCTCAGTTCAAGAAGGACAGGGAACTGCTGGAGAGAGTCCAGTGCAGAGCCACAAAGATGATTACGGGAGTGGAGCATCTCCCATATGAGGAAAGGCTGAGGGAGCTGGGTCTCTTTAGCTTGGAGAAGAGGAGACTGAGGGGTGACCTCATTACTGTTTATACATATATAAAGGGTGAGTGTCATGAGGATGAAGCTGGGCTCTTCTCAGTGACAACCAATGATAGGACAAGGGGTAATGGGTTCAAACTGGAACACAAGAGGTTCCACTTAAATTTGAGAAGAAACTTCTTCTCAGTAAGGGTAACAGAATACTGGAACAGGCTGCCTAGGGGGTTGTGGAGTCTCCTACTCTGGAGACATTCAAAACCCACCTGGACACCTTCCTGTGTAGCCTCATCTAAGTGTTCCTGCTCCGGCAGGGGGATTGGACTAGATGATCTTTTGAGATCCCGTCCAATCCTTAACATTCTGTGATTCTGTGATTTCTTATTTCTGTGTTAGAGAAGAATGGTATCAGGAAAACATATGAGTAAAATAATTCAGATAGTGCAGATGTGCTTCTCTACTATTTATGAAGCAGATATTTCAAATTATATATGAAAAATTTTAACTTGTTATATCAGTGAACTGGGACATTAGCAGTGTGTTTGACGTGATGCTCTCTTCTGTCACAAGTAAGAGTTCCAGTACACCTTATAAAACTGCAGTTTTGTGATAGTGCATGGAAAATATTCTGTGGGTCATGGTACGAGGCCCTCTGGACTAAACATCTTTTTTTTTTTTTTTTTTTTTTTTTACAGTGTCTGTGACTACAGGGGGCTGGGGTTGACTCAGATTTCCTTACCAATCACATTACTGTTACTGTCCTTAGTTTTTAATGTATGTTACCAGACATTTGACAGGAAAAAAGTCATTTCAAGCACTTGACAAGAGATTAAACAGCTACTGTTATAGATCAAATTTGATGTGATATGTCATTGAAACATATTTGTGACACAGCCTGCTGAGACTCATGTGCTAAAACCACGAAGCCTGTTGTTCCATTTAAATTCATCTCATCCTTTGTCCATTGAAGGATGCTAACAAAGTTAATCTGCTGAATGGTTATCATGCTTCACTGACTATCTGGATCCATTATATTTGCATATTTCTTAACATATTTCTGAGGGTGACTGAAACTTCTAATCACTTGCAAGGGAGAGAACAATGAGACTTTAAAAATGGGCTGTTGATGCAAAATGCAAGAAGACATGACAGGTGGAACAAAGTGAAAAAGATGAGTGTTTTACTGGTTTGTCTCATCCCCCTTTTATAAAACTGTTTTATAAACTAAGACATTACAATGATGTAAGGGGAAAAAAAAAGCACTTTTGACTGCTTTTTCAGAGCTTAGAAGATTGTGATAGGCTTTTTTTTTCAATTTTGCAGTGGAATGAATCACAATACAAAAACAATTGCAGTCATGAAATTGCATTTAGCAGTGATTTTTCCTATGTCTTGGTTTCCATGTAAAATGGAGGTTTTACAACTGTACTTCAAAATTTTCAGATATAGTCAACAAAAGCTGGAGTTACCTTTATGCACAACATAGTGATGTGTAACTGATTCTGTTTTCTATATTCTGTTCCATAACGTAACAATTTCCTATTGACTCATTTAAAAATGCATTATCTCTATCCAATATTTTACTTACCCCGTTTGGAAAGCGGACAAAGGAACAAAATCTTCATAATTTTTGGATTGTTACTGTTCACCCATAGAAAAAAAAAAAAAAAAAAAAAGTATTTTCATATTTTCACATTTGGTTCTCTTCTTAATCCGACTTGCTATATAATATAGGTAAGCAGCACTTTTCCCAGGAAGGTTCAGTGTCCAGTGAAAATTTAATTAATTTTGTCACAGAGCAAATTGCATTCAGAAGAAGAAACTGAGAAACAACTGCCTCAGAACATTGTCTGGGACAATGATTAGAATCTTTTCATAAGAGTGAGTATGTGATTGTGCATAAGGTATGTCTTCCATATCTCTTTTCACCTTAAGCCTAAGTTACCACATACCCCTTTATAGCCAAGAAAATTCACCGTAAAGTCTCCTGTGTAGATATACAATTGCACAAAAATTCCATAATGCATTTCAGCATCAGTAAAACAAAAAAATTATGGGAAAGCATTATATACTATACGAAGTTATATGTAGGAAGTTGCTACAGGCTGCCTCCATATATATATATATATATATATATATATATAAAAAGATCTGGTAGGGATGGACCTCTCATCACAAAAGTGAGAGTTGCTCTGGTTATCTCTTCTAAGAAAAAGCTGAATTTTATCCATGTTCTGAGAGAATGGTATACTGACTCTTAACCTGGTTAAAACAAGATCAGTTCTCTGTTAGTGAATTTTCCTTCCAGTTAAGTTCATCTAAGTAACTGCATTTTGCTGAAGTTAGCTGCATGTTTTTCAGACAGTGCTCACCCTGGAGCTGATAATAGTAAGAATGTTATGTACAAAAGGCCCAGGTTTATACTTATTGATATGGCAGCCAAGGTTGCTGATAAATTTTGTATGTCACGTAAGTGAGAAGGGTGTACTTGCAGGGAGGGATGGATGAAACAGGTGACCAAAACTGACCAAGTATTCCATGCTATTCACGTCATACACCATGTAAAACTGGGACATCACAAGGGTCTCACTGTCTTGGTCTGTGGCCAGCATCTGAAGAGGACCCTGCCTGTTCTGTCTGTGATCCTAGGCCTAGTTCCAGTCTGTGCATCCCTGAACCCAATTTCTGTCTACTGCCACGTCTGGCCCATGGCTTCCTGGTGCCTGCCCTGCAGCTGCTGGAGTGAAGCCAGCTCCTGCCACAGGCTACCACTGCGCTACACTAGGAGATTCAGCATTAGTTTTGTATTGTTTGCATTATTTTCTCTTATTATTAGTGTTATTAGTAAAGCATTTTTAACTTCCAAACTTGGATGTCTCACTCCCTTTTCCTCCTATTCCCTTTCCTTAGCGGGGAGACTGGGGGTTTAAGAGGGAGCATCTGCCACATTTTATTGTTGCCCTGCGATAAATGGTGAGAGTCAGGTTCGTATTTCATATTTTAGACATGGTTGTCTGTATCAACTGGAACTAAGGAGAACACCATTTGCTAAGAATTCCTTCAAAATGCATTTCAGCTCTTCTCTGGAACTTCTTATGTCTTGTGAGATATCCAATTAATTCTCCTGTTTGCATGACCTCAGAGAAGACCCTGTTAGTCTCATTTACATCTCCCTTGATTCTATATGCTATGTGTTGGCCTCTTCCTATAGCTCCCTATCTTGTTGACAGATCTGTCTCCCACAGGCAAGGACAGCACCTCTGCCAGCCCCAGAGGCACCAGATGGTCCTGTGGCACCAGGCCTAGGTGACCCTGTCCCCTCTGTAGCATAGTTATGCTGTGCCAGGGTTAGTTGCTGCAGTGGTAGTTGCCCTGTGGCACATCATCTCTGTTACTGGTCAGTCCTGCACTGCCTTCAGCAGTTTAACCAGCTCCTTTCCACGCCCACATACTGACATGTCTGTTAGCTGCCTCAGTTTCTGCTGCTTTTATTGGCCTTTTATACCTAAAATCAAAGGACTGTCTCTTAGTTAGATCTGCAGATCCCAAATCTTTGTTACAGTCTGTGGTAGAGTTTATTTTTTTGCTAAAATACTGAATCCAAGATCATTCTCCTGCTTCTGCTTGCACATGTAAGGATGTAAAAGGTTTCATGTTGAATGATTAAATAGTATTGAATTTGGGTGCAGGCTTTTCTGGAGCAATAAAACCCCATTTTTTAAATCCATTTGATCCAGTTCATTATATATCTATTGCCAGTTTCTATCTTCAATATAATGTCCCCTGCATTTGTAGAAGTTACTTTTTCAGGCCGCTATAATTTACATACTATTTAGGACATAAGAATTTTGTCCCTGATGTGCACAACTTCTGAGAAAAAACAGGAGAAATAGAGCTTTTTCAAAAAGAAAATAAAATTATTGTTAAAACACAGTGAATACTATAACTAGATTTTTATTGTTTTGCATTATCATTCCTTTATCATTTTTTTTTTTACTATTATTCCTTTTGCTTACACAGTCAAGGAGAGGAAAGTGACGTGGAAGAGCTTATAATGTAACTTCATAACATAATCTTGGTTCTTACATATCATTCATAATAATGTCACTCAGCTCTGTGACAATCTCACATAATTTATCTCAATTAAATATACTTAGTGATATTATTACACATATATTTAGTCTTTTCTCTTAACTGGTAAGTTGAACTAATTGAAATGTTTTCATATGTTCTATAGCAACAAACTAATACCATATTTTTTAAATATTTAATGAAAAGATAGTTATCACTGAAACTTTTTCTAAGACAACATGTCAAAATAATTTGTTCCAATGCAGCATGAACAAATATTGTGTAAGGGTAAAGTAGGCAATTCTGAAGTACTTTGTTTAGCAATAACCCCTTTCTCCTTCTTAAGTTCTCAAGTTGGTTTTTTGTGTCTGTGTTTTTTCTGTTGTTGTTGTTGTACTTAAGCAGCTTTTTAGAAGTCTGAAACTTCAGAAGGAAACATTCTATGTTTCCAGGAGTTTTAATTAAAAAAAAAAAAAATTACTCAGCAGATTTAAAAATAAAACAAAACAACAACAACACACCAAAAATAATCCATGGACATTTGTCTTCCTAATTCTAGGTGAATTTTAAGATAGTTTGAGGAGTGAGAAGTCTGTTTACATTCAATCAAGCACATAAAAGCATTATAATCTAAATGGAAGAAATTGATTTGTAATGCTGCACGAGCCCATTGATTTTCATTTTGACACAAGAAAATAGCTTCACTGACTACAATCAAAAGGAAATTAGGTCCCTTCTCTGAAGTTCAGTGTATACTTCAATGATCTGATAAACACATAATCTCTTCAGCAAGCAGATACCATCACCTAAAGTACAAAAATCAGAAAACAAACAAACAAAAGCCAAACAAAACCAACCAACCAAACAAAAAAACCAGCCCAAAACCAGCAGCTAAATGATCCCACCAGATACACTGTTTGTGCAGCATTACTTACTGCCATTATCATCTCTGCAGATTTTTATGTTGAGAAGAGAGCTAAAGGTGATGGAAAAATACTTCAGATCCCAGCAAGCAAGTGGTAAGTTTATTGTCTACAATATAGTAAATGATTTACTCTTTGCAGATTTTGTTACTTCTATCAAGTGATGAAGCTTTCTAGGAGTCTGTTGGTTTGACTGAAAATGAGTTAATTTTCCTCATGCAGTTAGAAACTTTTCTTTTTCATAGCTAGCACGCTCATTATTTGGACTTAGTTTGAGAACAGGAAGATAACACCACAGCAGAGAATTTATGTTTTTAATTGCTCTGGTCTGAGAGCCAAGGATGTTCTGAGTGCTCTGCCCACAGGTGTGAGGCATCAGAGAAGGGGGGCATAGGTGGGGCAGACCTTGACTGACACCTAGACTGATCAATAAGAGTATGCCATCCCATTGACGTCATGCTTCATATTTATGAAGAGTTGGAATTTTCTGCTCCCTCTCTGGCTTTTTTTGCTTTCTCTGCTCTCTTTGTTGGAGCCCAGGGGAGTTCTGTTTGGGAGTTTTGTTAGTTCCACTATTTGCCATTGGAGGGGCCACCTGCCATCCTGCTGTTTGGAGAGGCCTGTGGGCCTTTCTGCCTTCTTCCTTTTTTCTCTCTCCAGGATCAGCTGTTTGGACCAGGTGCTGCTTCCTGGGACTGGCTGCTCAGTGTGGATGGAGTTTGTGAGGAATTGCATTGAGTATCTTTTGGTTTATATTCTATTTCTGTTATTTATTTATTTATTTACTTATTTATATATTTACTAGTAGTGTATTAGTATTTTGTTATTTTATTAAACTGTGTCTATCTCAATCCAAGTTTTTCCCTTCCCTTTTTATTCTCTCCCCTGTTTGGGGAGTGGGGGGAAAGGGAGTGAATGAATAGCTATCGTGGTTATGTTGCTAGCTTGGGTTAAACCATGACAAGGTCTATAACATAGATTTTGAAACTTAGCAAATGTGTTTGACAAATTTAGGACAATGTAAGTTGGCTAACAACTACAAAGACTAATTTAGTCACAAAAGGAAACTTTGCCCTGTCTAACTTCCAAATTACCAAGGAAAAGCAGTCAAATGTTATGCTGTGTTAGGTTGTATTAGTGTTGGTATGTGCTGTCTAAGATGTACGTGTCTAAGTCCTGTCCTTCACAGAAATTTGGGGTGATGGTCCTTCTTTTACCCTTTTTCTTGATAACTCACTTGTGACAGCACTCATGTGTATTGGTTTGAGTCTTACTTCATTATATTTGTATTTAAGTGAAGGTTAACCACCTGAGAAGACAAAGAACTGGCAAATAATCATTACAAATGTCTTTGAGTCTCATCTGATGAAGCTGCTTCCTTTTGTCTAAATATTTTGTTATTCTTTTAAAGAAAAGCCCAAGGTGGCAGTCATTCTCTGAAATATTCCTTGTGAATCCACTTCATTGCCATGTTAAAAATTTGCCTTTGAGCATCTTTCTTTTGAAATATCTATAAAAGATCTAAACTCCCTATTAGATTGTTAATTATGACTTTATTAACAGTCCCCTTCCTGAGTAAAAAAGAAGTGCTTATAAGACACATCCTAGTTGTCTTTATTAGGCTTAACATACAACCCCCTGCTCCCTCCCCCGCAAACAAACAAACAACCATACAAAATTCACCCCCCAAAAAGAAAACACAGCACGAAAATATAGTGTGATCAATCTACCAAAAATGTATCTAATTTCCATGGCTACCAAGTGAGGTGGAAACAATGTTTGTTATGACAATTTGGGGTGTTCTCAATACACCCACAGTAAATATTTAGTTTGGTTTTGGAAGATTTGTTATTTCACTTTCTTTTGTGTAGACATATGACCTTTCACATGCATGAAACTACAGGTAAATGATCTGTTGAGATAATAAAAATCTCCAATTTCTTCCCTATGTTGAGCAGAACACAAAAGAAAGGTCAAATATGTTTCCAGTTCTACATTTCAAAGTAAAACCAAACTCCAGTTCCTTAATAACTGACTATGTAAGGATGCCCCAGTCCCAAAAAGGGACGTGTTTGCTGGTTGTTTGTTTGTTTTTTTATATATATATAAATATATAAACTGTGGATGGAATAGCTGTGAAAGTACTATAGCTGGGGATGTAGAAAAATAACACTGGACTGAGTAAGGTTAGCACAGGTCCTTTGAGCACATCAAGATCATTTTGTGACCTTTTTGATATCTGACCAGGAATCAATGAAGAGATCTTAGACTGAGATCTAAATATTTTATGGTTGTTTAAAGAAAATGGAGTATTTTAAAACATACAAACAACACGCTTTCACCCTTCCCCCTGCCCCCCAAAACCCACAATGGCATGGCTTTTTTTCAAGTTGGAGTCATCATCTTCAAAGCGTTGAATATCAAAAGTTTCTTCTAAAACTGACCCAAAGAGATAATGAGGTTGTTACTGTCTTTTACACTACTTCGAGTCCATTCCACAAATAATTCTGTGGCCCAAAAATTAACCATAAATTAGGTCTCAGTTTTTCTAATAGCATTGCCTATCATTTAAATTTCTTATAATTTGAATTTTAAACTCAAGATATCCTCAAATAGCTAATGAGTTACCATTAGAGAAATGGTCAAGTCTGCTGCATATTTTATGAATACAGGATTATTTTTTCTAGTCTGTGATCATTAAAGCATATGCGTACAGTTTTAGTTGTGAACCTTCAATATTCATATAAAAGGTAACAGAACTATTATATTAATAATCTCATACCAATTACATTATAACTTTTAAATTATTTTAAGGTCACTATTGCCGCTAATGGATCTAGGCTATCCACTACGAGGCTTGAGCTCAAATACAGAGTGCTGCATAATCTATCTAAAGTAAGTGCCATTAAGTGCCAAAATAAACATGTAAAATAGCAAATTTAGTTGATGAAAATAGATTACTTTGTAGGTGTTTGTAGGGAAATTGTACTTACCTCAATTAGTTCCTAGGGACTTGGTTAATATCTGTACACAGTGCTGTACAGTGTTGTCCTAACTGAGCTGCTGGCAAAGTTCAGTAATTTCCACTATGACATGACTGACTATGGCATTCATATCCCACAGGATTTAATCCAATTTATTTGCAGTCAGACAAACTAGCCAGCTTGCTAGCTTCTAGCACATCCTCAGAAAACAGTCTAGAATTTTAGACATAATTGTGGATGGCCTTCGATGGCATGACATACTCTGTTGCACACAGAAGGAACAGGAAGCTTTGCTGCAGCATAGCTGTCTGCACTCCAATTCAGCTAAAACCAGCAGGATTCTCAAAGTCATCCTTCTTCTCCTTTATTTTCCATGGGTGTTCAGGAAAACTTTTTCCTCACTTTAGGATTCATTTTTATGCTTTTTACTTTCCTTGAATTTGTTGCTTTTGCTTGAAATGAATTAGTTTCTTTTCCAACACTTCCTTTGCAGAATTATCCACATGAGCAAAATTTGGAAAAAAAAAAAATGTAATATATATATAAGAACTTAAGAATTTTTCCAAATACCTGCAGTTCATGGTGCATGAATCAGTTTCACATATGGCAGGTGCCAAGACTACACTTCACAAATTTTCTTAGACTTTTCAAATAATTATTCAAGTAAAAAATTGGTATGATTTCTACTAGCTTAAGCTCATAGGTATATGGCTGCCTCTGGGACTCAAATAAATGAGGCCAAATATTAATTCTAGCTAATTTAATTCTCATTAATCTGTATAATATATTAATTACACACTTTTTTTAGGGTGAAGAAGTCTTAGGGGGTTTTGTTTGTCTATTTTCCCAGTTATTTTCTATTAAAGAGATAAACAGTGTAGTTTGTCCATAGCTAATCTGTAGTTTTCTGCACTTGCACAAGAATATAGAGTTCTAAATTCACACATAGACTGTGAATTTGATCTTTAGCATTACATTATGTTGTCTGATTCAAATAGTAGCATATTCTGTAAAGTAAACATTACAACTAAAATAAAAATATAAACACACAGATATGTGATGCTGGAACTACTGCTATGCAAGAACTCATCTGAAAACTTTAAATTCCTCTTCCAAAGTCTCCATAATCACTATAGTATGGAAGCATGTGCTATGTGGAGTCTTTATGTTAGATTTTCTTTTTTTTTTATCAAAGTTGGCAATAAGCATATAACTTATAAACAATACTTGTTTCTTCACACAGTTTTCAATTTAGAAAAACAACAAGTTTACAAAAAAAAAAAAAATCAGTTGCAAGCAAAAAACAACCACTTCTTAACTTATGTATATATATATATAGGGGCATATTGTGCACAACCATGAGAAACAACCATAATTAAACTACAGAGAATTTCTTTAACCGGTGAGCTATTCATCTGACATGTCTATTACTGTGATTCAGTCTGTTAAAGAGTTGTCCTGGTTTCAGCTGGGACAGTATAATTTTCTTCATAGTAGCTGTGTTTTGGATTTGGAATGAGAATAATGTCAATAACACACTGTTGTTTTAGTTGTTGTTAAGCAGTGCTTACACTAAGTCAAGGACTTTTCAGCTTCCCATGCTCTCTGCCAGCAAGAAGGCTGGAGGTGCACAAGAAACTGGGAGGGGACACAACCAGGACAACTGACCCAAACTGGCGAAGGAGATTTTCCATACACATGACTTCATGTTCAGTCTATAAACTGGGGGTAGTTAGCCAGGGGTGGCATCCAGTGCTTGGGAACTGGCTGGACATTGGTCAGTAAGCAATTTCATTTTGCATCATTTGTTTTGTATATTCTTTATTATTATCATCATCACCAACATCATCACCCGCTTCCTTTTGTCTTATTAAATTATCTTTATCTCAACCCCCAAATTTTACTTTTTATTTCAGTTATCTCCCCCATACAACTGGAGGTGGGGAGAATGAATGAACTGCTGTGTCGTATTTAGCTGCCTGCCAGGTTAAACGAGAACAAGAGTTCTTAAATGTAAAATACTGCAATAACAAGGAGAAAGGGTGAAGAAAATAAAAGGGATAATTAAAAGTCTAGACATCTAAGAAGAAGAGAGACATACTGTAGATGTTCCTCATTAAGTGAAATTTATTCACCAAAAATATTGTTGTAGGGCTTAAATAGTTGAGCTACGAATTCACCTGTTTTGATGTTTCCTGGAAGAACAATCATCATACAAGTAGAGATGATCTTGATCTTAGGAGATTGTGGACTTCTTGGAAGATTTCCACTGCTGGCAAAGATCATCTAACAGTCTGTATCCACAAGGGAATCACAATATATGAGTGCATGTGGTTTTTCATTTGTTTGTTTGCTTGTTTTTATGAAAAATACTGAGGCATAGGTTTAGAGAAATTTTAAGTTTAGGCATCTGTTAATGTGGCATGTATTATAGAAATGCACACTTCTAGCACAGTGCTAGCACTTTCAACTATTATATGGTGATGTGCGTTGAGACATATTAGTTTATCCGAATAAAATGTCCATAATTGTATTGTTTTGTTTTGTTTTTTAATTTTTGCAAATAAATTTGATTCTCAAATAAAAACAGACAAAATGGAGAAAGGTTACCAAAAATATGGTATTTTATAAAATACTTAAATTTTTTCTGGTTTAGTTTGGTTTTGTTTGACTTAGTTTGCCTTGATTTATCTCAGTTTTCCCTGGAAATATCAGATCTTAAACTATATCCTTTTTTCTTGGCAATAGTATTATGACCCATAATATGATATTTCTGATATCAAACATTTTCTAATTTATGATATCAAACATACCCAATTCCACTTAGAGTAATACCAAAAATTGCAAAGATTAAGACAGCTAAATCTCAGGTTAAACATTTTCTTGCTGCATTGTCAAAGCATATCACAGCCTAAATCTCAGCCTAAATCACAAAATTCTTCAGGAAAAACATGTATGGAGCTATCTAATATGTATTATGTCATTGCAATAAAACAGAATTCGTATTAGTATTTTTATAAAAATGAGATTGAGTTGAAAAATAATTTCCCTTTTTTTTCCATCCAACAACATATTTAAGCAGCTGAATTGATGGTATCTGTGACACAAATGGTTCAGAGTGCTAGCTGCAAAAAATTTGCCTATATATGGGTTAGAGAGGAAAACAACATACTTGTGCTACTGAATCAACATCATGTTGCATGCTGCTGGCATCAGCCTTCAGGTTCTCATTGCCAAGAGTAGTTCTCTCTTTTTCATTCTTCTGTCCTTTTTTTTTTCTTCCCAGTTCAAGAACACATGAAGTACAAGCTATCAGTTCTCTGCAGGTACTGAACAAAATGCCTCTAAAATGTTCTTTTAATAACTTCTTCAGGGAGAATAGCATGGCCTTTCAGTCAAGAATACCCCTAATTGTGTTGGATTTACTTGACATTTTCCTAGGATCTTAGGAAGTGATGAGGAAGCTGAATTTGACAATAAAGTGAAGTTTTTGACATTCACTTGTTCTCTAGTAAAGTTAGAATACTGCTTCTAAAGAACTAGTACCTCCCAGAATGCAACAATTATTTTTCTCACTATCTTTTATTTGCTGAATAAGAGATGCAGATATTCTTCTCTTTCAAAGATTCTAACAACCAAATTGTTCCGTTTTACTATAGAGAGGAATCATAAGTAATATAGACCAGACAACAGGAAGATGACTCATTGCTGAATTGCTGAAGCAAATAAACAGTATTAATCTTGAAATTATGCTCTGAAGAGAACGATCAGGTAACATTTGATCAAGCAGCTGTTGCACAGTATGAAGTTTCCAGTAAAACTGTGTAATTTATACAGTGTTCCGAATTGCTTGCTCTGTTTAGTTTAAAGTTCAAGGTTGCTGGACTAATATATAAGAAGTTCCTGTCACTCCTTGGCTTCTGACTCATTCTGTAACACACAAACACTCACGGTCATAAGACAGAATTTAGTGTAAAGCATGTTCACTTTGATCCAAAGTCACCAAACCAGTTACCACCTTTACTTATATTTTCAATAAAGGTTAATGCACCATCCCTCATATATTTTACTTCTCCAATTACTTCAATTTCTCCGTCTTTCTCCCATTGTTCCTCATTGCCTTGGGGGTATGAGAAGAGCACTCACATAAATAAATCATAAAACTAGGATTGTCAAAGCTGTTTTTACCAGGTAGCTGTTTAAGATGTTTCCTTAAAAGGGAGTTTATGCACAAAATCCATGTCACATTAGTTACATTTATGAAGCTTGTCTCCACTGTACAGATTGAGATGATCCTGTAAGGAACATCTCTGAGAGAACATTTTCCCACAGATTTTCTACTGAAATGGTTTGATGCCTGCATGCACTCTAATGTACCAGATTGCTCTTCTGAGTAAATGTCTTGCCACAGAATAGGCACATAAGTATTTTATGCATCTTTGAGTGGTTAGCATAGTTTTCTAGATGCTGAAATACTGTCATATATCTACATTTTTTAAGTGTAGATGTTTACATCTGACATTGCCATTTATATACCTTAGAGATTAATGGAGAGACACAGAGACACCTAAGGGTGTAAATCAGCATTCCCTAAAGTAGATATCTTTTTTTAGATCAAATGCCCAGATTCTGCTACCTACAGGCATGGAAGGTATTTACTCAGTGAGACCTGAGTAAAAATCTTTCTCTCTCTCTTTTTTTTTTTTTCTTTTTTTTTTTTTTTTCCACAAGGCCTGAACAAGAAACTAATTTTGCCAACACGATTCATAAAGAAGTTGTCTTTATATTTTCAACAACAAGGTATACTTTTAAGTGATTAATAATGGTGGGGAAGACAAATTTTCTTCTTTGAATTGCTAGTTGTGATGAGCAAGTCCAGCTCCACAGAAGGCTATGTGGCTGTCCCTGCTAATTCCTCCACTGAAAACCTATGTGCGCTTGCCACTAATATCAGTGAAACTGAATCTGTATGGGTGAGGAAAACTCATTCTCATATTGCTTGTTTACAATATTTTGTTTTAATGCTATTTAAAATGTACATCTTGACTTTGGAAAATAAAAGCATATACTCCATGAATAACAAAATACCTAAATGGAATAAAACGTAGCTCTTACTGGTACATTTCACCACCTGTAGCATGCTATCCTTCTTTTAAATATATAGAAACTGTTCCCAGTGATGCCAGCCGTTCTGATAATTAAAGAAATAGGTAGTAAAGATGTTAGGAAGAAGTTATGGTAGGAATATATTTTAAATACCAGGAAGTATGTTCTGACAATATGAAGAGATAAACATTAAAGAAGCTTGTTGGGTCATTGTGCAAGCTTCATCACTGAAGATATTTCAAATAGATCAGGCAAATATCTTCCAAGAATGACATGTTTTTTCCTTGGGTTAGAGCACCGGACTAGATACCATCCAAAGGTCCCTAAGTTGCTTGAAACTTTCTTACTTTACTACCTGACTCATATGTACCAGAGTGTCAAATTATCTCACTTAAATATTATAACACAGTTACTAGCATAAATTCTGCAAGTAAATATTACTGCTTATAAGTAGCTAGATATTATTCAGCTTGCCGATGCACATAGTCAATAATGAAGGGTGTGATTTTATTCTTTATAAACCAGATATTAATAGTCTTATTTGTGTAAAATAGTAGTATACTTCAGAAACTGTCCCAGTAAAATCAAAGCAAGCAGAAAACAAAAAAGGTGGTTGGATATGACCTTGTGAAACTAATTTTACTTTTTTAATCTATGATGTATGCTTAAGATATACCTGAAAATAGTTGCAAATATAAATTTAGGTGCAGCTTCTCTCTTCAGATTCTAGATAATTGTATTATTTATAGCTACGTTCTAAAGAACTTTATTAAGTTATGTGGCTCTTAAGATCAAACTGGAACAAAAACCTTGAAGGAAAGTTGTGAAGATATTTGTTTAAAAATGAAAACCTTAAGACAAATGAAACAGTATGTTGTGCTTTTGAATAACAGATTTTAATTTGAAAATAGATGGGAATCTCATTATTTTAACGTATTTATTGATTTATTCTAAAAACTGAGATGGAGAAGTCAAATATTGTTGAGGTTCTTATGGTTATAATAATTTGGAACTTTATGAACTATTAAGTAAAGATATATTTATAATCCACTGCATCCATCTTAAATTGGCGTACAGTCAAACCTGAGAATGCTTTGACATGTTGCTGTGATGACTTCTGATGTTCAGTTTCTAGATCTTTAGCTTTTTATTTTGTCATTGCACATTGGCCCACTGAAATATTTCCGTTTATGTGAGGATGACTAAGTCAAGCTTCAGGAGTTATGCTCATTAAAGACAAAAGAAGACCATTTTTCTTTTGAATATTTCTTCTTGTTATTAGATGATTCATGGGCTTTAGGATATTAAGTGTAATAACGCTATGTAAAGAACATATGTGTATATTAAGCAAAAATGATATTTCCAAAACTATTTGTATGTGCCTGAGTTTCCAATACATAAAATTAATAATAAAAATAATGTCCTTTGACAAATCTTGTGGTGAGCATAGAAGCTTTCATTTTCATGTCAGAGCTTTTCTATTTTTTTTCTAGTGGAACTGGTAATCAATAACTATTCTAAGAAGGTCTGAATGTTGAGGTTGTGAGTACCTTTCTAAGCAATTTTAGAATCTGGATTTGCCTAAACTTTTTTTGAGTTAGTGTCACAAATTCAGAGTGCCTTTGTAACTTCTAGAAGAGGCAGGAAAGGCATAAGCAAAACATCTGAAGTGCAAGATGGCAATCTATCTTAACCACTTTCCAGAAAAGCCTTGCTCTATAAGTAACCAATTCGATAATGAGCTTTCAATTTTGCCAAACAATTTCATATTAGATAACTTTATCTGGGAAGATAGACATTTTTCTGCTGTCTGGAACTTCACTAGGAAGGTAGCTTGGTGGATAGACATGTGAATTTCTCTGTGAAGTCATCTTCTGGGAAGCCTCTTCCCAGCAAACCCCAACACTCATTCGTAATTGGTATTACAAGCAATTCTGTTCCGAGTAGTCAAGTAGCCTGAGCAGCAAAGATAGACTTCTTGTAATAAGTTTTGGTTTGGACACAGGCAACAGTGCTAAGTCCTTAGTAAAGAGATTTGAAACCATGCCTCCGGTGCCTCCCTAGATTTTGTGCTGGTGTATTTTCGAGAAAAACATTGTCCAGCTTCTTACTGAAGATATTTTGTAGCCAGAAATAGGAGGATACTTGGATCAGTGGATGAATGAATAATATAATTTTAATTCTGTTTTTAAGTCAATATTTTGGTAAGAAAGTCCATGGCTTTCTGGTTGGTCTAGGTTTCTAGAACTGTTTATCCTTTTAGAATGTGAATGCTTGAGGCTTTTGAGAAGGAGGAACTGAGGTGTATGGTCACTGCTCTCACCATTTTTCAGATGCCTGCACGGAGTGCCTAACTTAAAAGACTGCAATCTGTTGAAGGAATGCTACTATCATGCTTCTGTTCTTATTCTAAAATTTCCCATTTCATACAGCTGGAGTTTTATCTGTCATTATTTTTAAAACTTAAGACTAAGACCCGAGACAAATATTAGAAACAGGACAAAAAACCTTCAGCTTTTATTCTGTCAGACAAGAGGAGACCATTGCTGAATATCACTGCCAAAAAAGCAATTTATGTGTTACGCTGCTTTTCAAAAGAATAGTACATTTGCCCTGGCTAGTGTGATATTGTTGTTTGTTCCCTTTGTAGTTTTTCATTCCAAATATTCAGTGGCTTGGATTTGTACTTTGTTAGATGCTGCAATTATACTTCACAATGAAATTATATATTTAAATTCAACAGTAACTTGCCTATCATTGCCCTTTAGTTCAGCAAAACATTTTATTTCTAGGATTAGCCACAGTATGCAAAGCATCCACTGTACCTGTATATAAATGCAGAGGATTTAAATGGGTTGACAGTCAGTCTTTTACAAGGGTGAATCTCTCTCCTCATGCTTCACAGAATGGCTTCTGCAATAGTTTTAGAAATAACATGTTTACCTATGAGTATGTAATGGGTGTTCAAAAATCTTCAAACAAACCTCCAAGACATCTATCGAAATTAGTTCTTACAGGATTTCTGTAACAACATGACAGGTTTTCATGAATGTATCATATGTATATGATAATTTCACTGCCATTTTCTTTGTATTTCTTCATCTGTTATTCGTTACTATGTGCTTAACCTATTAGATTTTGGCAACAGAGGCAATCTTGAATTTTATATTTGTCTCATGGATGGCATAATAGGCCCTAGAAACACATAGATATTGTAAAATGCACTACAAATAATAAATAACAAATAAAATGCAACCTCTCTTTGAACTAATGTGATCTGAATGTATGTAAACTGAAGCATGTATGTGGGTTTAAGCAGTGCAAGAAAAAGCATACTAGCACTGAATTTATATAATAGAAGCAGAAAACTTTTTTTTTTCATTGACAAAGGAAGTGACTAGCAGAAAAAATCATACTAGTTTTGCCTGAATTTGTTAAGCCATTCAAGAAGGACTAAATTAAGCTGAAGTCACAAGCTATATTAAGAGCAAACTTGACTAACTTTCAAGTGGTGTGACTACCTTTCAAGAGACAGGTTGAAGAGATGGTTCAGATAACATGGAATTTTCCCAAATCTGAAAAGATCATGCAACTAATTTAGCAGAACCAACTATGCCTATAGCTTACACCTGTATTTTCATTTATCTGGTTTTGTGTTTTGCTGGGTTATATGCTTCACTGTCTCTTATTTTTTATTATCCCTTCCATCATCAACAAGAAGCAACATAATTTACTTCTAGGCATGAAAAGACAGCAACCTGTTTACTCCTGACAGAACTGGAGTTTCTAGGAATGAATAAATCCTTAGTATGGGATTCTATCAAAGAACAGCAGTATTTAATAGGAAGAACATTGTGTCACTGCAATGGCTCCCTGCAGCTTCAACCAATTCATCCTCACATGAAACAAACCCATTCAAGAGTAATTTCTAGTCCTGTTGCATGTAGAGACCTCTATGTGTACACAATTTTTCATGGAAACAACAAAAATAGGTCTTCCCCTCAGAGGTAACTGGTCTCAGACACCAGTTAAAAATAATTGGAAAAAAACAACATATGCTCAGCTTTCTTCTGAGGATGTCCTAGTGTAAAGCAAACTGTGTCAATCATACCTATAGTGCAAAGAAGTGGTTAACAGCACAGCTTTTTCTTTTCTTGATTAATTTTATGAAAATATGTTTGAGCAGGTTATAAAATCTGCTATGAAAAGATAAACAGTGGTTAACCTGGTGGGCTGCTTTTGCACAATTGTGTGGAATGTTCGATAAGTCTCCATAATTTTATTTTTTTTTTAACAATATGTGTAGGTGTTCTTGGAGAGAGATTTTCCTAATAAGTAAAACCTTGTTACATTTTGTTTTTCAGGAGGCAGAAATATGCAGGCTACTCAAATGAGACACTCTTTCCCATCAGCTAGCTGTTGGCATCATTCTTGGTAGTAAGAAAGATATCACTGTGGGGTTTTTTTGTGTGGTGTTTTTTTTGTTGTTTGTTTTTGTTTGTTTGTTTTGTTTTGTTGGGATTTTTTTTTGTTGTTTTGTTTTTGGGTTTTTTTAATGGTCACGATTTAGAGACTCTGCATGCTGGATTTTCATGTCAGAGCTGTGAAAGAGAGAAGGCTTCAGGCTTAAGAGGATTATAGTTTTCACCAAGACAAAGATATTGCTTCATCCAAATCTCTCATAATAGAAGCTACTTCTGATTTTCTTTTGTACAAAATATGGCCTCATTGTCAATGTAAATTCCTGTAACTGGCCTTATGCCACTTTATGAGACAGTCTGCATATGAAAAATTGAAAAGAAATCAGGAAAAACAAAACAAAACAAAACAAAACAATATCTTGTTTAAGAAAGTCTCTTTCTGTGAAATGCAAAATCACCTGTTCTATGAAACTGTATTTTGTCTTATCAGTATCAATTGCATCAAAGAAATTCTGTTTACGATTTATAGTTGAGGTCATACTACACTTTCATTATAATCCTTAGTTTCAAGCCCTCAATAGCAATTATTACCCAAGCATTCGTGTTCTTTATTTGCCTTTATATTTTCCTAGGAGAAGAAAACTGATTATTTGTAGATTTATTTGCAGTGCAGATTGAGGGTTTAAGTTCTACTACATATGGCTCACTGTGGTTGTATTTTTGCCGTGCTTGGATGACCCTACCTTCTGCAAGGGAATTTCGCTTAATCAGCTAAAAATGTTATATTCCCATTAAATCGATCTCACTTATAGGCATGAATTTCATCTTCAGAAAATACTTACAAGAAATAAACTTTCCTTTTGTGGTATTATATGCAAAGAATGTTGTTGTTGAGGTCCCTATTTCATTAAACAAACCTATTTGCAGCAGAAGAATTTTCACTATTTTATAACTATACTTGAGGTTAAAACATAATCTCTGACAAAGAGCACATTTTCTTTTCCATTACTACTTTTAAAATTATAATTAATTTGAAAAGGGATATAAAAACTTACTGACCTTTTAATAAAAACTGTAATTTGTATGTAACTTTAAGAACATACATACTATGTTTCTATGCATCTTTAAGAGAGACATTAGCTTAATTTTTTCCTGTATACAGTACACTAATACAGATATGTACATACACTTCATAATATATATTTCATATTCTCCTGTTTACATGATATTGCAGTATCATTTGCTCAGACAACTAGGAATCTAAAATAAAAAATATTTTCTGCAGTTTTCAGATTTTCAGGAACTGAAAAAATAAACAAAACAAAACCCTACAATGTTGTTAAGCTATGCTTTCTCTGCATGAAAAGCAAATAATGAGACAAATATTTGTACCCCATTGAAATCAACAAGAATTTTGCTTTTGATATGTGTATGAAGAGAATTCATCCAGCATTTTTTAGAGTTATTTCTAACTATATTTATTAAGACCTAATTGATTTTTCCATCAGACTGGAACAACTACTTTATTAGATTAGAACTAACAGTCATATCATACTGCTTAGTTTTTTCATTGCACTTATTTATAGGGTAAGGCTGGTCAAAAATAAACCACACAACTTGGTTGCATACCTACAGTGGAGTCTCAGATACTGACTAAAGTATTTTTCTTCTATACTTTTAAGAAAATATTCTTGGTTCTGCCTCAAGAATTACAGCTTCTCTGAGTGAATGTTCTACCTCTAACCTAATTTTCTTACTTTGCTGATCAAAGATGATTTTCCCATCATGTTTCCCAGTAACAAGCAAGTATTATCTTCAGTTGTTAAAAATCCTTACTCGAGAGCCTTTCACAAAGAGTTGTAAGCTTATGGAGGATGCAACAGTTCAGTCCATCACCTTTTTACTTTGTAATCTACTTCTGTGTTGTAAGAAGAATATATCGATCATGAAAACAAAGTTTTTAAAGAATAAAATTAAAGGATGTCGGTAGAAAAGGTGCAGTAGTGACATAGAGACAACAGTAACTGGCAAATACAGATTTCCCAAATCAAATACATTTGGATCAATGTATTTTCTAATAGTTCTGAGAGATAATGGTTTCATTTATGACAGACTGTTCCAGAGCCTTCTGGCCATTGCTGCCTACCTCGACATAAAAGGAGTACAGCTGATAGAAACTGTGGGCAAGTGTGTAAAAATAATGAAGAAGCTTCAGACATTTAATTTTCTGCAAACTAATTCCTTGCAATCCGTATGTGTTTTCTGTAGTTCAACAAACCCTCTAAAGAAGAATTCTCTCATTTAAAAAATCAAATAGTCGGTATGACAGTTGCCAATTTTCTTGTTGCTCAAGAGTATCTATTGATTTTCTTTTCCCTCAGCCATTAGTGTCTTCAAAATAAAAACACATCTAGTATTTGTTAAATTCCAATTAGATCCAAGAAAGAGAAATTACTAGGGGACATGGCTGAGAACACCCATACATCCTCATGACAGAGACTCTTTTGAATATCTCCATTGGCATTTCTCCTCACACTGAATCTGTCGTCCAGTGAAGATGAAAAAAAAGAAGAAATGCAAGTATGCATTAAGTTTTGTGACACTTGTTTAATTTCTTATTATTTCAACAGACATTTCAGATGAAAACTCATCCAAAAGGTTAAAACGTCATATAGACAGCTGTTAGAGAAACAGAACATCTGTGTGTAAAAAAGAATGTATGGATTATACGCTGTTTCAGTTTTGTGGTTGGGTTTTTTTCTGATGAGACTTATAAACACTGCATGTCTTCCTACATAATCCAGGTCTCTGCCAAGATTCAAAGCATTCAGACATTTTATATTTCTCAATTAAATTTATGATCATGAGGAGATTTTGATCAGACCGTCCACAGATTTTGAGCAACACTTGGTGATGGTACAAGTGAGTTCAAGCTCAGATTTTCAAAAGCTCACCTTCACTCTTCCTTTACCTTGACCTTGCACCAGCTGTGTTATTATGTAGTTTCTGGTACTACATGCTGATCTGTATATTGACTCTGATACTGAAAAATTGACCTAATGTTCCACGATTTCTGATCTCAGACACCTACCCACAGAATTTATCTCTTGTTTTCTATGATAGCTTTGTAGATTAGTAGGAAAAAAACAAACAAACAAGCAAACAAACAACTCCCCCCCCAAAAAAAACCCAGAAACAACCAAAACAAAACCAACACATACTGTGTGAGTTGGTTACAAAACTGGCAAATTTGAGATTATCTCCCAAAGCAATTAAGTTTTGCAGATAAATATACACTGTGCACCATAAACCTTGCTGTTTCTTTGAACTTAAACTTACATGCAACTGGTTTGGACTGGAAGTTAAAGAGAGCTTCCCTTCAGAACAAGATGATATTAGAAGAGATTGCATAGGCACCAAATTCACCACCAGAAGGAAGACTCCACTTATTATATGAGCATCTGAATGAGTACTGGTCAACCATTTGCTGGGTATTTCCTGCAATTTATGTGTGAATATTTCAAAATGCATGCATTTGTTTCAGGTAGTAGAAAGTATTTTTTTATTTTATTTTTTTTTTCCTGATCAAACTTAGTAAAAGAAGTGCTAACAAAGATGGTCTCTCTTGTGTTTGTTTTGCTTTGGTCAAGGTGTGCAGTCAGTATAGGATATGTTTATTTCTGGTAACAAGCCAGTCAACAGAGCTCAGCTTTCAGTCAGATGACCTCATTGAGCCACTGATCCTTGCATGGGCAGCAGTGTAACGTGCCTGTGGAAGTGCAAGGACAGATGACTCAGGGAAGTATGGAGAGAGAAAGAAAATGGGCTTGGACTGCTTTCATATGAATTTGTCTGAATCTTAAGTAGGTTTGTATCTTTGTTATCTCCTTTTAGAGATGTTCCATTAGGTGTCATAAAAGACAATAGAATTATGGTAGCTTTTTGTACTGGGAGACACAAATGAGAACATGGTACTCCAGATGCAGGATCAAAATTGTGCGGAAAGGTCACTGCTCCGTACTGTTGGCTAGTCTCTTGATAATGCAGCCGAGGATACTATTGGTCAACTTTTCTGGTGGAACATCCTGCTGACTTACGTACAACTTGTTGTACTCCAGAACCCCTGGACCCTTTTCTGTAGAGCTGCTGACTAGTCAGTTGGCTCTCAGCTCACAGTATTGCATGAGATAATTCTCACCCACATTCAAGACTTTGCTGCTATTCACTTCATGAGGTTCCTGTCAGCTCATTTTTCTAACCTGTCCTGCCCACTCTGAATAAAAGCCAGAATGTCTAATGTTGGTATACGTTCACACTTGGAGTGAAATTTTTTAACTAGAGCTTCAGCATCTTGCTGTTTTGTTATCTTTGTAATTTAAGGGAAAAAAAAAAAAAATCTTTATTTCCTCAATGTCTTATTCCAGAGACTGTGTTTACCTCCCTACAATCAGAAAAGAGGACACAGATTACAGGCAAATTAGGCTGGTAATTTAAATTAGGTAATAGAAGGTTTAGGAAAACTGGTATTTATCTATATCCACAAGGAAAAATTTTGACCAAAAAAAGTTGTCTGAATAGCCTCCTAGACATCATCAACAGAATAAATTTCAATTTTCACTGTTCTTCAAGCAGTTCTGATAGCTTCATCTCCCTGGCCTCCTTCTCTTTCCTTATTGAAGAAGTAAGAAAAGGCTTTTTTGCTTATTACCAAGAAAAAAGGATAAAAGGAAAAAACAAACTCTATTCTTGATCATTCTTAACTATAAAACAGTGCTGAAGAAGTGAGAACTTTTGTTTTGAGATACTGACAAGTTGAAATATTGGAAAGACATTGAACATTTTGACTTGTCAAAAGTGTTTCTGTTTTAATCATTTCTCCTGGGGGGAAAAAGAAATGTTGGACTTCAATAAGAAGATACAGACAAAATGTTGCAATACTTTTTAAATGGTTCCTCACTGCAGCTGAATTCTGTTTATATTTAGAGTTAGATGTCAAAGATTCACATGTGGTCTGGCATAAGCCAGATGTTCTGCTTGCCAGAATTGCCAAACCATGTTACTTTCCTAAATTCATTGCATACATCTATTTTACCCTGGAGTTTCCTTCAGTGCTTAATTTAATATACTAATAAACACATTTCTGGAAAGTTTTCTGGACAGGAGCTAACATCCAAACTACCATGATCTCGTTTTATATAGTCAGATAACCTGACCTCATCCTAATTTCTATTTCAAACTTTGGAAAAGTACATGCTGCCAGATCTTCTATAGCTGGTGTTAATTCTAACTTTTTTCTGAAGATTAGTGAGGTCACTCACTCAGAAAATATGATCCAAACCCTAAAACTTACTAAGAATGGAATACATGCAATAAGGTCCTAAGCATGCAAACTAAACAAACAAACCAACAAACCAAACAAACAAATAAACAAAAAAAAAACAGGACAAAACAAACAAAAACCCACAAAGAAACAAAAACAAAACAAACAAACAAATAAAAATGAAACCCTTTTGTAGAGTCTAGTAAGAAATACTTATGGGCTAGGAAAATGTAGAAAAAAAAGTCGACTTAATGATGGAATAGAATAGTTTCAGTTGGGCAGAGTTTACAATGATCATCTAACCCAACTGGCTCACCAATCCAGGGCTGACCAACAGTTAAAGCATGTTATTAAGGACATTGTCCAAATGCCCCTAAAACACTGACTGTCTTAGAGCATTGACCACCTCTCTAGGAAGCCTGTTCCAGTGTTTGACCAACCCCAGTATAGAAATGATTTCTAATATCCAGTTTAAACCTCCCCTGGTGCAGGTTTCAACCATTCCCACATATACTGTTACTGGATCCCAGACAGAAGAGCTCAGCATCTCCCTCTCCACTTTCCCTCCTTGGGAAGCTGTAGTGATCAATGGGGTCACCCCTAAGCCTCCTTTTCTTCAAACTAGGCAAGCCCGAAGCCCTCAGTCATTCCTCACAGGACATTCCTTCCAGTAATTTTATCAGCTTTATTCACCTCCTCTGAATGCACTCAAGGACCTTCACATCCTTATTAAACTGCTGGGTCGAGAACTGCACACAGTGCTCAGGGTGAGGCCACACCAATGCTGATGTACCCTAGCATGTGGTTTGCCTTCTTGGCTGCCAAGCCACACTGCTGACTCCCATTGAGCTGCTGTCTACCAGCTCCCCCAGATCCCTTTCTGCAGGGCTGTTCTCCAGCTACTTCTCCCTGAATTTACACTTCTGACTGGCATTACTCTGTCCTAGGCACACAATCTGGCATTCAGAACAGTTAAATTTCATCCCATTAATCACTGCTCAATGCTCCAATATCTTTAAGGGTTGTAAGATACTGAAACAGGTTGCCCAGGGAGGTTCAGGAGTCTCTAACTCTGGAGGTGTTAAAAACTCAACTAGAGATAGTATGAGATAACTTGTTGTAGATGACTCTAATTTAAAATGACCCTGCTTAAGCAGTGAAGTTGAAGTAGATGATCTCAGGGTGTCCTTTCTTACCTAAACTAGAATCTGGGCTTTAAACTAGACTCAATAGGGGAAGGGGATACAAATAAGATTGCAGGAGGTTAGTCAAGGGTTGGCACGGCATCACCTGAGGGTGGTAATTCTAGTAAGAACATTTACATGGCTCATGGGAGCACAGAGGGCTCAGGAGTGTATCTGGAATACTTGTACACCAAAACACAAGTATGAGAAACAAACAGGATGAATTGGAAGTGTTGGTCATCTCCCAGAGCTACAATATCTTTGGTATTAGTGGGACTTGGTGGAATAAGTATCACAGTTGGAGTGCTGTGATGGAGGGTTACAAAGTGTTCTGGAGTGACAGGCAAGGCAGGTGAGGTAGAGGTGTCACACTATACATAATGTAGAGGTTTCATTGTACAGCCCTTACAGTTAGTGATGATGTGGTTGAGAGCCTCTGGGTGAGTAGTGGTTGTCTACTACTGATCACCCAGCTAGGATGATAGCACCAATGAGTTATTGTATAGGAAATTAAGAGAAATCTCTGGATTAATAGCCCTTGTCCTTATGGGAGTTTTCAACTTCCCAGACATCAACTTGAAGTATCATACTTCTGTGAAAAGCATGTCTTTGAAATTCTTGAAGTTTGCAGGTGGCAACTTCTTGTTACTCAGTGAGCCAACTAGGAAAGGTGTCCTCCTAGACTTGTTGTTTATGAATAAAGACTTGTGGTAGATGTGATGGTAGGTGACTGTCTTGGCCACAGTGATCAAGAAATAGTTGAATTTAAACTTGTCAGTGTAATGAGAAAAAAAGATAGCAGAGTGTTATTACCCTGGACTTCAAACTCCCAGGTAACAATAAGGGCTTTTTAAAGTATATTAATAGCAAGAGCTAAGTAAAAAATTATGTTCTTGTGTTCAGAGGGAACATTCTATGTTTCAGTTTGTGCCTATTGCCTCTTCTGTCACTCGGTACCACTGAAAAGAGCCTGGCTACCATTTCTTTTCTACACTCCATTAGGTATTTATATACAAGGATGTGTCTTCTCTCTCCAGGCTGAACAGTCCCAGCTCACTCAGCTTCTCATTGTATGAAAGATGCTCTTCCTAATGGGGCCCAGACTTTATCCTTGTAGAAATATTTAATCCAGTAATGTAATTGTGTTTAAAAATGTATATTTTCCTCCCAAGGAAACACCCAAATTGTCAAGCCTGTACGATTTCCTCTGCTGTTTCTCTTTCCTGCTTAAACAGAGAGTCACCTTCATAAGGGCAAGATATGTGGCTAGTGTACACAAGAAGATTATGAAAAACAAGGGTTCAAAGCAAGGAGTTCTGGAAACACTGTGGCTAAAACCCCTTGATGTTACAATTTTCTTTCTGCATTCTCTGTCCAGTGTGTTATTAAGAAAGTTAGCCCCCAGATACTTCAGTAAACAGCTACCTGAAGTCAATTAAGAACATGTAAATTTCCTGTGCTTCAAGGGAATGGGCAGACTACATCTATGCTAGTATACCCTCTACACTAGTTTTACCCTCTTGAGGCGCTTAAGTTCCTTTTAAAGTTGACAGGTGGATGCAGGCTCCTAATTTAAACCATGCTGGCTCTCCAGACATGCCCAACCTTTTTTTTTTTTTTTTTTTCCTACCAACCTTGTGTTCACTGAGGTGGTTACATGCAAAAGCAAAGGTTAATTTTCCTGAAATCATGTCTGTTTTGCCCACAACAATAATTACTAAGCAATTTCACTGTATTTATCTTGACCCACAAGCTTTCTCATTTCTGTTTTTCCTATTTTGTCCTTCTGTCCCACCAAGGAGAGGAAGTGAATTTGGCAACTAGCCATAGCTAATCCACCACAGCATGAAACTCGACTGAAGGAAGCAACGTTTTTCTCAGTAGCTCAGTCTAGAAAAGAGACAACTTTGAGGAGATATCCATCTAAGTTTCCCCAAAAGAGAGTGTTTTAGATTTAGTGTAATTACATTATACAAGCTTTATCAATGCTGATTAAGTTTGTTACAGTTTGTTACAGCATTCTGGTTTTTCTTTGTCAGAGATCTGCTGCATTTTAAAGCAAAGGAACAGTCACTTGAAGAATGTAATGTTAACAGATAAATCAGCATACTGGTAGACAAACTTGTACAAAAAGTTTAAAAGCAATCTTTTAACAGTTGTAATAATGAGATTTACAATGGAATTTACAATAAAAACAACAACAAAAATCCAGGGTGTAGATATAGAATTTAAACCAGAATTGTCTGTGATATTTTTGTAGCTGCAGAAAAAAACAAAAAACAACAACAACAACCAAAAACAAACAAACAAAAAAACCCCAACCAACCAACCAACCAAAAAAAAACCCCAAAAAAAAACCATCACAAAAAAACAATACAAACAAGAAATCTGTATCAAAACATGTTTTCTCAAGTTTCTCCATCAGTCTTAAAATTACATTTTAGAGGTATGAGGGCCTTACAATGTTCCTGTAGGTACTTCTCCCCCAGATCCCTCTACTGCTGATTTTGATTTTCACAAAATCTGTCAAGCATGCAAAGTTATTGCATTATGCTGAGAAAAAAAGAAAAAAAAATAATGAGAGGAAGGACCCTGTAGAATTGGAGCCCCATGAGATAAGGTTGTCTTGTACTCTGTTTACAATGTTAGGAACAGTAAAAGCCAAGTAAATTAATTGCATATTTCTAGTAGGTTCACTGAAAGTTCTGTGGCTGATCAGAACTATTAGTATAAATCTGATGCAAATGGAGAGGGAAACACTGCAGGTCATAGTCTTTGGATCAAAAACTCGCCTGCAGCAAACTTTCACACCATGTGAAAGAGAATTTTATCCTTCATTTTGGGATTCATTGGGGGCATTGGGTGCATGTGACTAGAAGGAGCAGAACTGTGGTACAACCACACATCCCTCGACATTGTAAACTGTGAATGAAAAAACTCAGAACAAACACATACCAAGCCTGGCCTTAAATCAGGGAATTACAGTAAGAAAAGTGCAACATGCATAGCAGATGAAGGAGTTAACACTGTTCACTGCCCACTGCTATGCCTCTCTACTACAAACGTGAGAAAAAACATTAGTATCTTTGATCTGGGCTCAGTTTTGAATAATAAAATGAAATAAATTCACAATTGGGTTTTGCTGGTTGGTGTGGTCACTATAAGTAAGGAGAAACAAAATGGCAATTTGAGGCAACTAGGATAAGCACAGAAACAGAAGTAAAAACACAAATAGTACCCTGTCTTGCTAGAAGAGTTGATATTTTGATCATTAGCAAAGTATTAAAAACAAAACTTAGAGAAACTAGTAACTATTTTCTCAGTTGGGTTTTCTAAGCTATCACTGACTTCAGGGGAGAGTGAGTTCAGCGTGATAAACTGGAAGTATTTCCCATCTTTGGAAACAAGCAGCCCAGTCTCTAAAGAGAAGTAGTTGTGGTAATACACGACAAATGAACATGAAAGCCCACCAAAAAACAAGGAAGTACAGGATGGATAAAAAATCAAGGAAAGAGACCAAATACCATAGGATGTGGCCCTGCCAGGAGCTGAATTACTTGCTAACGTAATTACCCAAAGTTTTGGGAGACCAATAACTTTTTGAATTGAAGATTTAGAAATAAAGCAGCTACTACAAAACAAAGTATGTCAGAGCAAATGCAAGATCCTAAAAGATGATACAGAATTCATGAGGGCAATAAAAATTGGCTGTAATGAAAAAGAAACCACGGGTCATTTAATCCAACACATATACAAACAAGGATTTCAAGGGTGGAGAAGAACTCTAAAAGTGATTCTGCTTACAGAACAGTGGTGAATTATCAGAGAACATGACAGTATGTAGTTAAGCAACTCTTTGCATAGGTCAATGCAGATACCTGTATTAAAAAGAAGTATATTCAGTATTAAGAAAATAATTACTCCTAGAGCAAGAATTCGGACAGATTTTATAGCTCCATTACCTGTAAGAAGAGAAAGGAAGAGTGTCACTTTGCTATCGTGTAAGCCCTACTGAGAATGCTTCCACAAAAACAGTGTGGGGAAAAACAAAAACAAAAAACTTTTAAAATTTTTAAAATTTAAATTGGGTGAGATAAGGATGAAATTCAAGTTTTTTGTATGGTTATAATTATGATATAGGTGGGGATCAGGGCTGTGCCTGTGTGAGTCCAATGGACTCAGCAGTTCCCTGGGTAATGGAGGAACTCCACAGGGAGTCTCAGCCTAAATGAGGTAATAGGCTGGTTTGAGACAGTAGACTAACCGAAGACTCACTGAAATCCTAGCCAGCACCATAAAAAAGCATTTCACTAATCATTGTAGGACCTTTTCAAGGGGGAGTTTTACTCACTCTGAAGAATGTTCCAGGCAGCCCCTACTTTCTACAGACCAGCAGACAGACACTGTTTATATGCTTAAATGCACTGATTAATACAGTCCCAGCAACACCCCAAGACAGCTCTTGCTGCATAATGCACTGAAATGTGCACAGGTACGCGCACACAATGGGCAGAAACTGTTCTAGCAAACACATGAAAGATCACACAGGACCTTTTGTAGTAAGCAAGATATTTAGCATATGCTCTCTCTACAGTTTAAGATAACCAACAGAAATGACCATAGATCTGTTAGAGTGATCACACGGGCGCATGGGCCAGCTGGTGATAACAATTCACCGGAACAACTGAAGAATATGGCAGTGCAAAAGACATTGTTTCAGATCAAAGTTCCCAGTTTACAGCTGCATCAGTCAAAGTCTTCTCTGAAATTTTAGGTACTAAAAAAGACACCATATAGTTGGTCAAGCACATACCTCCAGGTAAGCAGGGAGGCTTAATAAAACATTAGAGAAAGATGGTCAGCAATACACGAAAAGACCAGGATAAAGATTTCTTAGTCATCCTATTGACTTCATGTCTGTTCCTGCAACATACGAATTTTGTACCCATATGGTAAGTCCCATCTGATAAATGAGAACCTCGGCAAAGGGGGAGTGGTAAAAGCATCAGATGAACAGCAGATGCAAATAGCAACAGCTATCTGGCTAAACTCCTAGCTGGATTAAAACAAACAAACAGACAACCTAACTAACTAACGAGAGAAAAAAAAGACACCTAAACACAAAAAAAGAGATATGGAAAATATGTAAACCATAGCATATAGGAATTCAATGTATGTAATAACATTACAGTAAAACCATCCATGAACTTTGTAGGAAATGGCAAGCTACCATTATGCCTCTGGGAAAAAAAAAAAAAAAAGCCAGATTCACAGTGTGTCAGGCAGAAACAACAAAACAAAGAGTAAACCAGCCTTGGAAGACCCAGTTCCATAGAATGATCTGGAAGAGTGCATATGCATATGAATTTTAGCAGAGACATTCATAGGGTCTCACAATGAATCTTTATAAGCAACAGGGCACTTACAGCTTCAGCTAGGGGCATTGGAGCCCATGACACATCAGGAGAGCTGGAGACCTGGGTTTATTCAGTCTGAAAAAGCATGGACTAAAGAGAGATATACTTGTTTTCTTTGTCTACATAATGAGTGTCCATAGATAATAGAGATAAAATTTTCTATGAGATGCACAACAAAACACTTAGAGGTAAACAAAAACTGGTAAGGAACATTCTGTTTGAATATGAAGAAATGAATCTTTCCCATGAGGCTGGCCAAATACTGTAATGGGCTGCTCAGATGGTATATGGATTCTTCATCCTTGGATATATTGACACCTTAGCATGACAAGACACTGAGCAATCTCATCTGCCTCTGTAGCTGGAACTAACTTTGAAGTTGTCACTGCCTTGGCTTCCAAACATTCCTCACAAATTAAATTTGCCTGTGTTTCTCTGGAATTAATTAAAATAAAGCAGAAATACAAGGGAAAATATGGTGAAGATACAAATAATGTATGAAGAGTAAGGAATCGTATATATTGAAACAAATAAGAGTAAGAAATTAAAACAATTGAGAAAAGGTTCCTAGCTGTAAAGAAATATAAATTCTTCTGTGTTTACACATTTCAGAGTACATTTTAAAGGAAGCTCTAACCACTTGTGTGAATAGATTTTTATGCTAAGGTAGAGCTTTAAATTTTATTTGAATGGAGCTCAAGCAACAGCAGTATTCTCTATCCACCGTTCCAAAACTTCAAGGCAAGACTGTTGAGGAGTCAGGAGCTCTTTGGAAATGTTAATAACTACATCTGTATGGCACCTCTGTAGAGAAAGCGAGGTTAATCTTTCTAAGGCAAAGGACTTCTTCCATATGCAACTTTGTAGCCTGTTACTTGTAACACTGCAGCACTCCTTTCACTCCTATTTTGTAAACTCACACCCTCCCTCTCTCTGGCTGCTGTGGAAGTGCTTTACCCTATACCTAAAGTACTTGTGTCCTCATGTGGCTGAACTTGCATAAAACTTAGCAGATAATGATAGTAACTACCAATAACTTAAATGCCAATAAGATTAAGTAGCCAATAAGCATTTTTCACATAAATTTTATGCACAAAGCTTAGTAGCTAGTTAAAGTATGCAACATCTGCACCCGCTCAAAGCATTTTCCAATCAATGCCATTAGCATAATGAGCAAGAGCAGACCGTAGGGAGACTGATAAAGTTCACGAAATCTGAAGAGGATGCCCAGAAGAAGACATTCATCTATGTTCCCAGCTGGACATTGCAGAGTGTTTTCCTTTTCCCTTTCCATCCTTTTCTTTGAGTCTTGTTTTTTGTCTGTTTGTTTTGTTGGTTTTGTTTTTTTTTCTTTGTTTGGGATTATTTATTTATTTATTTATTTACTTATTTATTTATTTGGGTGGTGACAGTGAGGCTGTCCCCAAGAGTAACCTAGGCTGTTAGTTTCAATGTCTGCCATCAGCTGTATATATTCTTAGTCTTCTACATGTGTCTATCCTTTCTGTAACAATAATAAATAAATTCATGTTGTATTAGTAATTGCTGGATGAGCTCGTCAACCATCTTTTGAACTTTATAATCTCTGTATGAGAAGGAGACTAAGATGAGAATGAACAGATGAGTTTAATGTCCTTTCCACAGATTGCTAGTCTATCTTGAGTAACTATAAACTTTCTAGAAGCTTGTTCCATAGCTTGATTTTCCTGAGAGCTATGCATGTATTATTTAACATGAAATCTAATTTTTTTCTGCTTCTTCTTTTCTACTCTTTAGCCTGACCTCTTTCTGAGATAAATTTCAGCAATAAAGAGCAGAATTCTACTTCAAACAGCTTATGCCCTTAATGAGTACTTCAGAGTTTGAGTGAAAAGCTCCATTGTCACCTTTACAGTTAAAAAAGAGGTTCAACTAGTTATCATGGGGATGATAAAAATTATATAAGCATAATTAAATATCAGATTGAGTCTTGTGAGCATCAGACACCCTAAATGAATTGCAGATTAAAGAAATGTGTGAACATGTGATTCTCTTTTTGTATGGAAACCAACAACTAAGAGCTCCAAAAGGATTTTTTTAAATGATGAAAGGGACAGTTTTAAAGATGGTCTATAAAGCTGTAAGGGAAACTAGCCCTACAATTTCAGGAAATGTTGTAGCAGAGACTAATTATCCTTATTCACTAGCCATCCATTTATGTTTCATCTTTGCATAATGTTTTACAGATGGAACATTTGCCTCATTTTTTACAAGAGGTACTGCTTTCTACTTCCCCTTTGGTAAGCTGGACTATTTTATTCTGAAAACCACAAAAGTTCTTGCACTTGAGTCCTTAAGTTAAGAACCTAGAGAGCTGTGGGTTTTTTTTTTTTTGGTTGGTTGTGTTTTACTCTAAGATATATTAGTAATACCTCATATTCATAACTGCAGTATTTCTAATTCTCTTTGTATAGCAGAAACAAAGGACTCCATGAAACACGTGTTAACTAGGATGGACTGTTTCCAGACTCTTGAACTTTTGGAAATGTAAACACTTCAATAACACAAAAAACAGAAGAAGGGGAGTGAAGGGGGCTAGGATCATCCATATAAAAAATATTTCCTTTGGAAAAAGTTTCCCAAATTTTGACATTAAAAAACCTAAAGGTCCTCTGGACTATTAAAACCAGAATTACTGGGGCCTTTACAGGTGTAGCAAGTGACCTCTACTTCCTCTTACACAGCTTATTAAATACCTTGGTAGTTCAGGGAAATCCTGGTGGCCAAGACCTTCAGTCACTTTTCTTAGCTGCAAGAACTTCAGGTAAACTCAGAAATCCTGCAGCAGTCTGAAAACATCACAGCTACTGGGAGCTGAACTGGTAAGTGAGAGAAACCTTGAACAACCTGTATGATTTCCACAGTAATTTTTTGTACGATAAATATGTCCTCACTGAATGCTTTCATTTGACTAAATGACCAAAGAACTTTTTTGCTCCAGGAAGTATCTTATAAACATTTGCAACATTTTTTTTTTTTTAAATAATTAAAGCTTAGAAGATAACAATAATTTTTTCTTTCAACAATTGCAACTTCAAATACTCAATTTCAAATTCATTTTCAAGAAAAACATTCCCTCATTTCTGCACTTGACTTTCAAAACTTAATTCAGTCACATAGCTGGAAATTTTATTTTCTTGAGTCAAAAATATGTCCAATGGAAATAACTGAGAATTCACCTGGTAAACTGGCACATAGAGTACAATGAAAATGCAAGAAATATAAAACAGACTCCTTAAAGAGCTTATAACTTGTCTTTATCATGATCTGTTTTTAAAACCACATACATATATTTTTCATCTAGTACATATATATGTCTATACAGTATATTAATTTCTATTTAATGATAATCATTTAGTGTCCATCTATGACAGTTTGTCTTATACCAAACTATGTCTCTTGCATCTAGATAAATCAAACACAATATAAATCCAGGTTTTAAAATTTACCCATTTGCTCAGTTTCAAGAGACACCATTCTGATGCAAATAACTTAGATTAACTTTTAAAGCATGTCTATTCTTGAAACACACTGTGGGTTTTCTACACCTGTATGAAACGATCTGAAAGAACTGTTCTGTGACTTTTACAGGATATGGTTCAGTGATCATATCTCTGTCAAAAATGTTATTCAGGCCCTTGGGCTAGGGAAGGTTATAGCTATTCTTAACTTTACCTTTCCTGCCATTGGCATAACTCAGCTCAACCCCTGTTCTGTGCTGTAGTGCTGTATCAGTGTTAGTGTCCCCTTTCCCTCCATTTGTCCTCACAGATGCTTGAGCATTAGAGTGAGTGCTCTCCAGATGAGTCTGGACTCTCTTTATGCTCTGCAATTCATTAAAATCTAAGACCTCAGCATGTGCCACACAGAACATGAGGCACATCTGCTGAATAATCACGTTTTGAGCTCAACTATGAGAACTTGCCTTGGGCAATTGCAAAGCATGACACTTGATTATGATAAATGGGAATAGAACAAGTTGTCAAGATGATGCCACTGCAGTTGAGATACACAAGTACACTCACAGATTTATTAGTGTAGACAGTCAATAGGATGGCAGAGGAAAGACTGCCAGATACAGAACTGTTATTTCAGCCTGGCTATTCAGCCCACATAATTTTGCTTTAAGGAATCTCATTCCTGCATTCCAGCAAACCTGTTACTAAATTGGGTTTATTAACACGGGTCAAAATGTCAGACAGTATGAAACAAAACACTGTGAATTCTCAAGGCAATTTAACACACAATAAGCCAAGTTAACCAGCAAAAACTCATATCAGCTCTATTGGCTGCTTATACTCTGGAGGCTGATTTAATCCCCTGTTGACTGTTTAAGTGAGTTTTCCTCCAAAAATACACTCCTAAATTGTATAATCCATGAATTCAGGGCACCTTGGAAGCTGACCCTATAGCTGTAAAACCAGTTATCATACAGATGTTGAAGGGACAGGATGAACATTCAAAAAGAAACAGTGCCAGCTAGAAGCTGGAAAAATCAATAGAAATGCTACAAAATGGAACATTTGTTTTCAAATATGAATGTCTCCATATATTAAAAAATAGCAATGTGATAATTTACTTTAAGTATTCAAATTTACATTTACTTTAACATTTTATGTGTAAACAAATGTTAATGAGTTTAGCAACATTCTATTTTTAAATTATGTTATGGTATCTTCATCCATTTCTGAAACATCATTTGTATTCTTGTTCTATTGAGAAGAGTTAACAAATCTAATTTAGCCTGAAGCAATTGTTTTGTTGTTCCATTGAGTGGAGAAGTTTTAGGTTTGGAAACTAAATTAGATTTTGCAAAATATGAAGTCCAAATGCTGAAAATAACAGATGATCAGCTTTCTGTGATTCACAGCTATCTGGAAAGAAAGTCCTGAAAAACGTATTCTAAAAGTTTATATATATATATCTATATATATATATATCTATATATATATGCCTAAATCACTGACTCTGTCTATACCAAACTCATCAGCAATATAACTTTTGTATAATTTACTCGAGCCATTTGTTAATCATGAGTAAGTAACGCATTACTGCTATATGTACACTGTTTGCATAGGTTGCTCATTTCTTTTCATAGGTTGAATTTTGGCAGAGATCTCAAAACGTTTTGGTAGAATAGTACTTTCCAGAAAGGTTTACTAGGAAACATCTCTATGGAAATTATATTGTCAATCTAAAGTGCTTTACCAAGTATTGACCTCTTTTCATCAAAATGCAAGCCAACTCCTTTCATCTCTCTCTGTTCATCTAGAAAACATACTGGTGAAATACTGCAGATACATAGTGTTTCTCTATCACTGTCTCATACTGTAATTTTCTAAGACAATTGGGCCAGAAATTTTCAGATACTTTATGAAACACTTTGAACTTTGATAATAAAAAGCAACAACTGAAGAATGAAAATTGTCTGCTTCTTATTACACTTCCCAGAGGATGTCGTATGGTTTTGGATGTGAGACTTACATGAAAAGACATCAAATTGTTTGGTACGCAAAGTTTAACATTGTTTTACTAATAACTTACTGGAAATATTGGTGAAATGTATATTTTACAATCTAAATAAATTTAAATCTATAACTGAGGAAGCAATAAAGGTTTGAAATTGTGCAGACTTCCAATTTTATATTCAGTCTTAGGGAAAATTTAATCCCACAATTTCAGTAATTTCAGAATTATTAAACCCAGAGAAATGCATTCATACTGAAAGAGAAATTCTAGAAAGTAATAACTTATAACTGGTTTTAAGATGAAGAATTATATTTACATAAATCAGTAATTATATGGGATAGAAAAATGTTGTATGGGGATATAGCAGAAGATTTGGTGGGGAGATCAGTTAAATGTAAATACACTGAAGTGACTTGCACCTGTCCGTAGAAAAAGCACAAACAACATACTAATTGTTTTACTGACCTTGTGTGCTTGATGAGTAGAACCTCCGTGTTAGATAACATAGGACTGTGAGAAACTCTAGGCACCTTATCACTATGTCTGAGATTCCTGCTTTGTTGTGAGAAAGAGGGGGAGGCTGCACCTGCTTGAAGTCTTGAAATACAGGCAAGCTCAGCAAGCCCAGTGATCTTCCAGCAGGGCTAAACTTATCAGCGCCTGCGTCCCCGCTTGTGTCACCTCTGCCTCAGAGCTTAGGTGTGGCTTCAGAGATTCCCCAGCAGAGAGGTGACTAAAATAAAACTTGCTTTTTGCAATGGATTCGTGGCCTCTGGCTCTTCTTGTGATGTGCCTGCGTATGTGCACACAATGTTATGTAAAATTATAAGGGAGTTTCTTTTTTTTTTTTTTTTTTTGCTGTGGAATAGTCCAGTGTGTACGATAGTTTTGAAATACAACCTAAGCATTGACAGTCTCACTATAACTATTGATTCTTTACTCTAAAATCTTCAATGTCTTTCTTATTGCTAGAGAGGAGCAGGATACTAGAAGTATTGCATGCAGTGATATCATTTCTCCATCATATTTGAAAAGTCATGGCAGTCAGACAAAGTCCCCAGTGACTGAATAAAAGGAAATATAGCATTTATTTTTGAAAAAGGGTAATAAGGAGGACTTTGGGAACTACCAACAAGTCAGCCTCAACTGTGTCTTGTGACAATACAGAACAAATCCCACTGGAAGATACATTAAAATATATGGAAGATGGGGAAGTCATTAGAGACAGCCATTATGGCTTCACTAAGGGAAAATCATGCCTGAGTAATCTAGGGTCCTTCCATGATAGGGTGACCGCATCACCAGACAACGGTGATCCATCTACCTGGATTTCTGTAAGGCCTTTCATGAGGTCCCAGAGAGTATTTGTGCTGCTAAACTGGAAATACATGAATTTAAGAGATTAACTGTTCCATGGATAAAGAGCTGGTTGGACAGCAACAGCCAAAGAGTTGCAGTCAACAGCTCAGTCATTAAATGGATACTAGCAATGACTGGTATCCCTTCAAAAGTCCATACTGGGACCAATACTATTCAATACTTTAATTAATTAGTGGGATTGAGTACACCCTCATCAAGTTTGCAAACAACATCAAGCTGAGTGGTGAAGCTGGTGTTCTAGAAGGAAGAGATACCATCCAGAGCGACCCTTAACAAAGTTGAAGAGTGGGCTTATGCGTACCTCATGAAATTAAACAAGGCCAGGTTCATGGTCCTGCACCTGGGTTGGGGCAATCCCCAATATCAGGAATGGATTGAAAGTAGACATGTGGAGAAGGACTTAGTGATACTGGTGGATGATAAATTGGACATGAGATGGCAATGCCGCTTGCAGCTCAGAGAGCTAATTGTATCCTGGGCTGCATTAAAAGAAATATATACAACAGGTTGAACAAGCTCATTATTCCCCTCTACTCTGTTCTCATGAGAACCCACAAGGACTATTTTGTCCAGCTCTGGCATCGACAGTACAAGAAACACATGCATCTGTTAGGGCAGGTCCAGAGGAGGGCCATAAAAATGGTTAGAGGGCTGGAACATCTATCCTATGAAGAAAAGTTGAGAAAGTTGGGCTTGTTCAACCTAGAGGAGAGAAGGCTACAGGAAGAATTTCTTGTAGCTTTTCAATACTTAAAGGAGACTTATAAGAAAGACAGAGACTTTTTACTACTGTCTGGAGTGACAGGACAAGGAGCAACTGAAAGATGGATTTAGCTTGGATATAAGGAAGACATTTTTTAATATGGGAATGGGGGAACAGTGGAACAGGTTGTCAAGAGAAGCTGTTGATGCCCCATTCCTGGAAATTTTCAAGATCAGTTTGGACAGGGCTTTCAGAAACTTGATTTAGGGAAAGATGTCCCTGTGCATTGAAGGGTTCAGAATAGATGATCTTTTAAGGTTCTTTCCAACCCAAACTAGTCTATGATTCTAAGAAGTATCTTGGTGACAGAAACATTTCTAATCTGATTTCCTGTCCCCCTCCACCCACATATTTACAGTTTTAACAGTGGAAAATGAAGGTTTAATCTTTTAAGATCCAAGTAATTAATTTTATTTCATTTTCAAGCCATGACTATTTAGTTATCTGTTTTATCTAGTTAGTTATTTAGTCATCTATTATAGTTATCTATTTGATTTTAACTTTTCAAAGTTAATATCTGAAAAATTTCAACCATAAATAGAAGGAATATTGTTTCCAAAAATGTCTACAGACATGTCTAAACTTTAATATTCAGAGTATTTTCCAGGTTTTGGATGCAAGTCCTTATCCTAATCGTGACTCCTACCTGTGTTTCAGGGTGGACCTTCACATAATTTACTTGTATGACATTTTTTCCAATGTGAAAAAGAACTTGTGTGAAAGAGGGCAAAACTATATATTCAGTAGGTTCCTTGAACTAGATTGAGAAGGAATGAGAGCTTAGGGTACAAAATTATATGCAAATACCCTAGAGTTAGGAAAGTGCCTTAAGAGTTACTGACAGACTCATGGCAGTAATTATCATCATACCTTCAAAATTCTTAGACTTTTTTATGTTTCAGAGGAGAAAAACAAACAAACAAGCAAAATAGACAGAAAAAAAAAAAAAAGCAAATAAACTAACTCCAAACTTATATTTAATTAAAGATTTTTAAAGAAAATGTCTGGTTTGTTCTCTTAGAACTCATCAGACATTAGTGTAGTTCTACTGGAAATGAACTTGAGCCATTGTGTGTTTCTATAACTTAAAAGCTGGAATACTAAAAGCTAACAGGTCTATTTTTGATCAGAATCAGACTGTTAATCTGATACATTTCTGTTAACTCCAGTGGATTTACTATATTTTTGTATAATAGAGATCAGAATTTGTCTTGTGGTCTGAATGCAATCTAAAAGAATAATTCAGAAATAAAAGACAAGTAAAGCTGCTGTCAAAAGGTTAGAAAAATCAATAGGCAGAGCAGAAAAATAAAGTAGTAAAAAGGGTCTTAGAAAACTCAGAAGTTAAAATGTCATTTTGAAAGGGAAGAGACGGATTTTGCTGAGAAACTGTAGTTTATGGCACAAGCTATCTGACTGAATAGACAATCAGCCTCATGGCTGCTGGAAGAACATGCTGCACAACTGAATAATGTAGACCTTGTTTGCACTCTTGGAGTAATTCTAACCCTTCTGAGTTAATTAACTCCCTTTTGACATGTGAAAGTGCTGAAAAAGGCTCCCTTTCCATTAAAACACAAGCCTTGTGTTTTCTTTGTTGTTTCTTAAGCTAACCATGAATTTACCACTCATATCCTTTTCCTTAGATGAAGTAATTGATATTCTCCATTTATTTTCCTATCTGTTGACATCTGTTGATGTAAGTAATTTTTAATTTTGATTAAAGATATTTATGTACTATGTAGAAAGTTCTATTAATAGTATGAAGTTATTTCCTCAGACTATGATATAGTATATATTTCATTATAAGGAATATTGTTTAATGATTATCTAAAAAAGCTATTACCGTCTTAAAGTTTCAAAAGTTTTTACATCTTTTCTCACAGATTTTATGAAGGTGTATCCTTATTTTAGACAAGTATTTTCACATGGATTTTAATTATATTTCAAATCTTAAATGCAATTCATGCATTAAAAATATTATTATTATAACAGTCATTTTCTTTAGAGAAAAAGTGCATGTGATCTTGATTTATAGTTATAATTCCACTTATTCAGACTGGCCCTGATAAGTACAGCTTTTCTTTTATTTCTATAAGCTTAATTATTGTAATTATCATATGAATTCCTTATTGTATGAAGTTCAGATTTTAGATGAAGTTTGCATCTTTATCTCACTTTTCTCTGAGACTCTAATTTTTAAACCTAGCAACTGGCAGCAGATTCTGGTACTTAGAGCACTGTCTTAAGTGTCATTCTCCTTTTTTATTTGAAAAAAAAAAAGCAGAACACTTCCTACTCCCTGCTAGCTCTAGAAGTCAACAGGATTAATTGTAGTTGTCATTCCATTGACAGTAGAAAGGATTGTCCTCTGAAATATATAAATTCTAGTTTTCATTATATTAGTAACAGGGCTGTGTGACAAGAATCCTTTAGGATTAGCAACCAAGGAATTTGTCTGAAACCACCTAGTCTGCAGGTGGAAGACTTGCCGTTAAAATGAAGTGAATGCATAGTTCTACAGGACAAGGAATTCAGCTGTCATGTTAAATGCCTACCTAACTTTTAGGGCTTTTTGTTCTGTTTTGTGATTTTTGTTTGGTTTTGTTTTTTTTTGTTTTGGTTTGTTTTGGTTTGTTTTGTTTTGTTTTCCCAAAAGTTAAAATTGTGGCTGGTATTTTCCACTATTTGAATTAAAGCTATGTTTATGGTATACATCACATGTCTGTCACATACCATTACATTTTTGGGTGGCTTGTATGAACTCAATTTCCATTAATTTTGTTAAAAAAATAAGTTGGGCTTAATTGTTGACTGCACTTGTTCTAATACATTCAAAGATGTCTCTGTTGTTATTTCTAATCGTATTCTGAAAACTGAGCAGAAGGTCAAACTTCATTTTATCTGAAGTAGCTGGCAGTAATGTCACTTGCAGTCTTGTAAAAATATTGTTTGAAATTTCATAATGAAAAGGTCATAACATGTTTTCAGACACTTTGCAGAGGGAATCAAAACAAATTAAATCCTAGTTTCAAAAACATCTGAATTGAATAACAATATTACCATATCCAAGGAAATGCAGATTCATGATAGTGACATTAAGCAGCGGTCTTAATTAAAAAATAATATACAGGCTGTTGTGTTTTTACTTACAATCATAAAATTTTTATTGATGTAGAATAAGAAACTAGAGAGTATGAATCATAGAATTACAGAATACCAGGTTAGAAGGGGCCACAAGAATCACCTGGTCCAACCTTTCTTGGCAAGGGCACAGTCTAGACAAAATGGCCCAGCACACTGTCCAGCTGAATCTTAAAGGTGTCCAATGTCAGGGAAGCGTTGGGGAAGACAAAACAATGGCTGAATCTAAAGATACTTTATCTGACATTGAGCAAACAACAGTCATAGATACCACAACTGTATTCTCAAAACCAACTCCTACAGCCTGACCTGTACCCACTGATTTTAGAGAGATTAACTTATCAGTTGAAATTCAGGGACTGATCTAGTTACAAGGAATTGCGTATTTATATATAATACTTCAATAGTTATATATAATACTTTCACATCCAATAAACTCATTCCACTTTTATCACCCCAAAATAAAAGAAAAAATAAACTATATGTCCTATTGTTTACCCTGCCTTCTACCAGATTCTGAGGTAAAAGTTTAAAAATAAATGTTTCTTGTAATGGTAGGTTGACACCACTGTGAAGAATACAAAATATCCACAAAGAAAACACATAATAGTGGAGTCACAATTTCTTCAATTACACTAATTAAAGTCTTTTTATGCCAGTTGGGTATACCTTATGCTTATACACTAGTTTTGATTGGTATATAACACGCGGGTATGTAACTGTAACTGGTGTGTAACTGTTGTATATGCCAGTTTTATACAACATTTTTATTTTCATATATTTTTGTAAAAAAATATAGAAGACAGAAGAAGAAAGAAAAAAATGAAAAAGAAAAAAAGATCAAAAGAAAAAAAATCCTATCCAATGGACACTGGTTATACAACACAGAAATCTAATATCAGAGTTCAAACCTGCACTGGTCATGTGATGTTTTTTACTTATATAAGTGCTGTTGTTGAGGTCAATAAACAGTCCCATTATTTAAGAGGTACACCAACACATAGTTCATGAAGGTAAATTAAAGTATTCGTCCTTTTTTATTATTATTCTTTTGCACATTGCATATTTTTAAACTACATTATGTATTGCTAAGCAGAGTAGATTTACTGGTGAAGAGCAGAGAAGTTTAAAGTACTATAAATAACTCCTAGGCTGACTGCTACTGTCTGCAGTCATACAAACACAAATCCACACTCCCTTTCCTCTTTTCTTTGCAAATTGCATTAAGAAATTTTCTTTCACTCCTTTATATCTTACTACACCAATTGTTTTTCTAATATATGTTAAAACACAAACACACTCAGAAAAAAAAAAGTTAAAATTGTTTTTCAGAATTGAAAATCTGAACAGATTTTTGTCATTGGGTGTAGACAAGGCTCTTTGATATCATAGCAGAGCTAGTTTCAAATTTACCCTTGACTCTCTTCCTTTTCCTTCCTCTGTATCAACATAAAATTCTTGATGTGTGTGGAGATCAAAAAGCATTGATTTTATCTGTTTTAGGAAGAGGTCAGCAGCCTGAGGAGTGCTCCTGGAAATGCAGAAGAAAAAAGTCTAGCTTTGCAGATCCAGGGTTTCTGAAGAACAAGTACTCTCTTCCTTTCATGACTGATTGCAGAGGGATGGAATCTATTTCAAAACAGTACAGATGGCAATGTTTATGTTTAAAGAACCCAGTGACACTTTTCTACTGAAATGCCAGCAAGTAAATAATGAGCAAATGAAGCAACCAATAACAGCCAAAAATCCACATAGCAACTAGGAAGTGTTCAACATTCAGATAAAAAGAAATCTAAACTGTATTTCTTTCTCAAAGTTTATTTTTAAAGTTCCATTTCCTAAATGTTGACTAATTTTATAACCTTTCTCTTTGCTGTTATTCCATAAAGTCAGCACCTATATAAACATGCACCAAATAACTTATATTCCTTTGTATATCAATAAAGTATAATGACAAAATTATCAGTACCACCTGTTGCATTGAAATAACCCTTTGAGAACTGATTAATGTAGTCACATTTCTTGAAGACACAATATCATATAGTGTCAAAGAGATTCTGTCATCTTCCAGATTTTATCGGTATTCGTACATGGGCCCTTGTCATTGTTTTGAGTCCTGCTTCTGTCTCCAGCATGGACAGTCTCTTAAAATTTACCTGACTTATCTTTTAACTTACAAACACCACAACAACAATAATCCCATCATTACATATTACAATTTTTTAATTATCATTCCTCCAGTGAGATCAAATACCATGCTTACCTGCAGAACATAATTCAATTTTAGAGACTATGGAACTTTTTTCTTCTAACCACAGAAATTTCTTGGCCAGAAATGACTAAGTATATTAAGTGGTTTAATTTATTTAGTAGTGAATTTCAATTTAATTTTATGAAATAATTACCATCATTAAAATTGTTTTTTCTTAACTGTAAACTGTGAATTTGGCTATTGTCAACTGAGCTGGAAAAGGAGCAAGACCTAACATTTTCTGCACACTGTTATGGAGCTACAAGTGGGAAACGGAGAAGTTTAGTAGATGTCGTAGAGAGCTATGATCTGAGAGACAGAAATTTATGGTCATCTGGTATTTTGTGTAGTCACCTTTCTTTCTCTCTTTATAGCCATTAAGGGTATTTTTTCCTATCTTCCCAGTATTCAAAAGCATAAACTGCATAGCTATATCTTCTGTTTTCCTTCCGTGGTTTTCAAAAACACACTGTTCTGCACTGGAGGTGGGGGGTGAGGTGAGAGTAAGCTGGTGCAGGGCTCTTCTGTATCTCAGTAAGAAAGACCTGACAATAAATAACCTAATAAAGTATTTGCTCTAATAAGACAGAATAAGAGGAGGAATACAGTTACCGAGTAAACCTTATGTACCAGTGGGCACCTGTGTACATGCAGGACTGGACAGAGCCTGTTGGGATTTTTCCCTGGCATGCTGTGCAGAGCAGATCCTGACCATGGAGAGAAGCTCTCCCTTTTTGTCCTTTGAGCTACTATCTAATTGCCTCACAAGAAAACAACTCTACTCCTAAAGGATGTTCTCATGAGAACTTGTTACTGTGCTGTTAGACAAAGGCAAGGCCATGCAGGTGACATAAGTGCAGGTACAGAGTGGGAGCTGCGTGTGGGATCCCCTGTTACAGTGAACTGGCCATGCTCATCCTACAGCCAAGGGATGTCAGCAGCACAGCATGGGAATGTTCCCACTCAGGTTAATTGCTATGTGGGTCACCGACTCTTAAATGTGCAATGGTTTCTATTTCAAGATCACTGACACCTCAAATATCGTATCTTCCACAATGCTCCTGATCCAACTACCAGCTCTCCAGATATTTTTCTGCTTGAATAGAAGACAAATACAGTAATTATCAATTTTTGAATTTTCAAAAGCCATAGTACCTAGTAATTACTGATTTTATAAATTAAGTAAGTAGTCCTACTCCATACGTAGAAAATGAATCTTGTAAAATACATTTACTCAGTAAAGGAAGTGTTCATAATAAATTGCATTCTTCTTTCCTTTTGGAGTCCCTCACTCAGCTCTTCTCTAAAGCAGTGCTTGAATCCATTGTACTCAGGAAATGCTGTGGTTTGGTTTAAATACAGAGATATTGTGGGGAACTATGGTGGGTCCGTGGATTCCCTGACAGAAGCATGGGAACAGAAATTAGCCTTGAAGATATCAAGGCATACCCGTGAGAAAGATGGGAGTAAAGGAGTATCTGGAGATATTAAGGTGTACCAGTGAGAAAAAAGGGAGTAAAAGAGTAACATTGACAATAGCAAAATCAGCCAACGGTATGTTACTATTGCAGCCTGTAACCAATAGCAAAAGACACATGAGCTGGTAAAGACTATAGGAAAAGGCGTTTGTGGCAATAAATGGAGACTGCTATTTGTACTTAAGAACTTGGTCTATGTCATTTGGCTGTCTCAACCGCAACAAGATATGTACTGGTTTGCTGGAAAGGAAGGGTAAGGAAGCCTTTATTATGCTGCTCAATGCAATGTTTGCTCTTAGGTACTATGACAGTGCAGATGTGATTGCATGAGACTCTACTCCTGCTTGTCTTTCCATTTGAAACAGAACTTCTTAGGAAAGACCTTATCATCATGTTCCAGTTTTTAAAGGATGACTACAAAGAAGATGGAGCCTCCCTTTTCATAAGGAGTCACATGGGAAAGACACAGGGTAGTGGATACAAGTTACTCCTGGGGAGATTGTAATTGAACATAAGAGGGAAAATTTTCACAGTGAGAGCAATCAGCCATTGCAATAACCTCTCCAAGGAAGTGGTGGATTCCCTGGCGTTGGATATTTTTAAGATTCATCTGGACAGGATGCTGGGCCATCTTGTCTAGACTGTGCTTTTGCTAAAACAGGTTCAACCACATGATTTTGTGGTCTCTTCCAACCTGGTATTCTATGGTTCTATGATTCTTCCACCTCCCAAAAGGCAGAGCTCTGCTACCAAGGAACGGTGAAGGTTTCCTGAGACTGTCTACAAGGACAAAGATGTAACTTAGTCAACTTGCAAATTACATTCTGCCAAAATGTTGGTTTTGCTTTCATTCAGTTAAGACATGCTGTCAAATTTTCTTCTGCTTTGCTACAATAGAGCATTAAAAGTGAAAACTCAAAATGAAATGTCTTTGTCTGCTGATGGAGCAGACAGCCACATTAAAGAGGAGCTTCAGTACAGCAAAGTGTACTGATCTGTCCTAAAATTTATGAGAATATGAAAAAGGTTAAATAAACTATGTGCAAAATACAAGAAACATTTGCTTGTTATACATATGCCTCACTCAAGTCCAAGTCCTCTGTGCACACATACTTACAAACGTATGCATATGAACACACATTATGCGTATTTATCATGTAACTTCCTAAATATTTTCACACAATAGTTTGGATGCTTTGTTATTTAGATAGCATTAGGTGGCCCAAAACCCTGTATGTTCATAATAAGATTGCAAGTATTGAACTGATGAATAGCTGATCTTGTAACAAAGAATGTGTTACTTATATTACCCATGGAATAACATCAGAACCCCAGAATCCCCTACCGAAATATGTAAGATCTGATAAAATCTCTGTTATTCATAGCTCTTCTTATTGGTAGTAGAACAGAATTAACTTCAAGTTTCCTGCAACTACTGATAATAATCAGACCTTCTAGTGACATAGTATATTCAACTTGTTCTTTGAAGGTATGATGTAGGTCATAATACTTATTTATCTTCAGTGTAAGTATCCAGTGCATTTTGAGGTCAGGCCACCTATGTAAAAATGAATACTACTGAGCAACCAACACTTTATTGTGAATGCATTTTATTTTATTTTGAGTGATGGTGCAAAATTTATCCATGAAATTGAATTCATATTATTATTTTACATTGACTCCCTTCAAATTATAACAATTTAAGTTTTAGATTCTGACTGAAATGGCAGATATAACTGGCCACAATAGAGGAAAAATGACAGTTGATATATGCCATTGCTAAAATGATATCTGAAATTTCATCTGAATTTGAATGTACCAAACAGGTAGTGTTGCTAAAAAGACAATCTGAAAAAAACAGACTTTTTTTTTTTTTTTCCTCTTTTTATCCTAAAGCAAAATAATTTCCAAAATGATTTTGCAGTGTTATGTTTGAACACACACAGACAATTTAGCTTTTCTAAAGTGCAGGACACATTGCTCTCAAACAAAAAAAATCTGTGCTAGATCTGAAATTGTAAAGAACTGTGCTACTTTCTTGGTTTTCTTGTATCACTGAGATCACAATTATCACAAATAGCTTTCTCTGGATTATGATACTCCAGCTGAAAGCTTAACAGAAAGAAACATAGAAAGAGAGCTGGTTCACTATCCATTTTATTAAAAAAATAATATCAAAACCACCACAAAAAGAAAGCCAGGAAGTTGACACTTGTGCTATTTTTTCCTTTAACTGAACATAGTCACTGACTGAAAGTTAAAAATAGAGGGTGTATATAAGTAAACTTCAAAAAAATGATTGAGCTGCTTATAAAAGACACAAGGAAAATTATATGAAATTGACTGTATTTAAATGGAGTAAGTTCAGTGAAAGTTCCACTTTTTCTGGTCAACCAAAATAAAACTCCAAACATTAAAAACCCCAGAAAAACATGGCATATCAAAAAAAGACATTTATTTTACTTCTTCAACTTGTAAGTGGTATCTTTTGATGGGTAATTCAGCAATGCATTTTGATCCCTAATTTTTAGAAATATTTTAAACCAACAATTTTTATATTTAGAAACTAATTTACCGTATTAGCATGGTATAAAACAATTATTGAAAAGAGATTTACTTCTTGAAATATCATCTGTGTGAATTTTCAGTTGATATCGGTAGCTGACATAAGTAATCTCAGTCTTAGAATCTGTAAAAGAAACTGTATATGACACTGTATGAACTATACAAATGAAGCATTCTGCTCTATTACAGAAAATTACTATTTAAAATCTATACCTATTCCAAGTACATTTTAATAAAATGAAAATAGGTCACTGAATATGGAAATTAACATTTGATAACAATCATTTTGAATAAAAGCAGCCGAAACAACCTAGCAAAAGATGTGTGGTGTCTGAGGTTGGGCTCTGCATTGATTCCAAATCGTGGTTTCCAAACAGCTTCCAAAAGCATTCCTGTGTGTGGCCAAACAGCTAGAGGCATCACTCGCATGTTTAAAAAGCTCATCTGACTATCTGACTGAACAGAATAAATGCAGAAAAGCTCCACTGGGCGTAATATCATGCTCAATAGAGCTAAGTGGTAAAGGAAGGAAATTTTTCACCTCCTGGAGTGTGTTCATATTAAGAATGCATGATTCTAAGGCAATGAAGCAGCAGTATGACAGTGATTTTAGGACAAAAATAATACTAAAAAAAATAATGTACTGGGATAAGATGAATAAGAATTATTCCATGGTCTAGTGTTGGAGGTATCTCAGGCACATAAGATACTAGAGTCAGAAATCCCAATAGAAAGTAAAGTTGAATTTCCATACTGCTCCCATTACTAATAGAACCTTTGCTTTAAAGCAGACATAACCTATAAAACACATTAGATTTTTCTACTATATTTATATAACAACAAGAACAGTGAAAAAAAAAACAAATAAACATGTTTTATTAGGGTAAGGAGGAAGCTAAAAAAAGAAATAACTCCTTAGAATGTTTGGATCATTTCCACAGTACTGCCATATGGCAGGTTCAGCTAATGTGCAGCAGAGCTGCAATAATTTGTGATTGTTTTAGGCAGATCTGGCAACTGTTTACTAAAGATAACAGCAACTAACCCTTCAGTGAACCCAGTACTATACTCTCAGCATGAACCATCTTCAAATGGTCTCAAGTGTCACAAGGGTGGAGAGTAAATCAAGTAGGTTATAATGATAACAGTTACTTTTTTCCAAATGGCCACGATCAAAGAATGACTGGAGCTTCAATTCTGCTTTCTTTGATATGAAGAAAGGGAGGTAAATGCCATATAAGAGTAACCCTGCATACACAACAGAGGAAAGAAGAGGTCTTTAAGTTGCCAAATCCAAAGAAATCATCAAAATGGCTGCTAGGTCTCTAATTGTGCACTGTAGCTTAAGAAATATTGATATAAGAACAAATAAATAATAAGCTATAACTCATCAATGGTTTTGCATAACAAACCAGCTCTGAAGTACTTACAACTAATTATATAGAAAAGGTGCATCCTGATACATGCTACCTAACTGTTTTATCAGAATCTAGTCTGTCACAATTCAAGCCTAAATACACACTGTCCTGGCCTTGTATTCTTCCTGGTGCTAGAACGAACACTCATCTGACCCAGCAAATGAAGTAATTTGCAGAAACAAACAAGCTGCTCAGAAAAATGAATGAAAATCAAAAATGTAAACACTTTCTGAAAGGTTGATATGCTAGTGTAATGAAAGTAAGTGAAATCACATGATGTGAATCTGTAATTCAGAATTACCTTTTTTTTTTCTGGGGATTATAAAATAACAAAATCGTTCTAGTAAATTTCTATGTCAGTCTTCTTAAACTGGTAAAATACAACTAATGTTCCCGGATGTGAAGGGATAGAAGGGGCCAGTTTAAAAAAAAAAAAAAGGTCTTCTTTACTCTTGATACTTGTGTTTTTCTGTGCTCAAGATTTCATGAAACTTCCATGTAGCTCATAGAAAAAGCAGCATTTTAGATAATTTTTATGTTTGTTTACCCTCACAATCTTCATGTGAACAAAGACTTCATTTCCAGCAAGTATTGATACCTTATCATATAATGATGCTATTAATGAAGATTGTTCCTACTATTAGTTTAGTCCATATCAGCACAATATAAAGGAACACAGGATGTCTAAGAAGAGGGCTTCCAGTTTGAAAATATCATAATATATGTCAGCTGTGACTCAGTTTAGTCCCATATACAAGGAGTCTGATGCATACAGTTATAAAACTGTCCTGCACACAATCTGTTCACACGTTGCTTCCCGGTCTTGCAGACTGTGAATCAAAGTCGTTGAACGGAATGCCATTTTGCTAGATCAGTGATTTTCAATCTTTTTTTATTTGCTGACTCATAAAATATTTCCACTGGAGAAGCAGACGTGTGAATAGCAAATTTAAAGTAAGTTAACAATTGGCTTCTTAGTCACCTTTCACATTTTTCTTGGCTTTAGCTGATTAACCCTGTAATCCAGAATGTGAATACTTAAAACTGCTGTGTTTGATGTTGGTGAAGAGAAATCTATCCCTAACAAAGATATTGGAAACTCTGCATTAAGTTGAGTAAGCTGATAAAGATGTGGAGAGCAGAGAATTGGAAAATCACCAGGCAGTAACAGAGGTCTGCTGTGGGTCAATGCATTCAGCTTCAGGACAGTAGCTATTTTGAAGATCCTGTTCTCTTGTTAAAGAATGACTTTCAAGAGGGATTACAAGCAGATCAGTGGTGTGGCTTCACAGAGATTTATGGGAAATTCTCTCAGACAGAGTAAGTAACAGGAATACATTAAAATTTATATACTTTATGTTTACAATATAAACACACTGTATTACAATGTAATTGCTTCAGTAGTGTGTCTTCTAGTAGCAATACTGGTTCTAGCACTATTTATTAAATGTTTGGCATTTAAACACTAATTCTGTTGCTTTTGCAAATATTTGCTTTCTAGCTGTTACCAGGAAGCTCAGCACTGTGCACCTTTTGAATTGAATCAGGAAATCCCTGTCATTTCACTTGATGCCTTCCACAGCATTACTTAAATAAGTAGGCTTTAGGTGAGGAATTTAGCAATTTAGGGACTCTGTCTTTTATTAAGAATCCTTTGTTTGCTTTTGGCTAAAAAAAGCAGTATCTGATCCTCAGACTGAACTAAATAATATCACTATATTTTGTTGTTTCTTATTATGTTGAGCACATTCTTTGATAGTATGTTTCAAACACTGCCTTGTCTTGAATATCACAGCTTCTATAACCAGACATTTCTGTGAGGTTAATCATCACCAAGAAACACTACGACAAGAGGTCCTTCTAGTGCACATGTTGGCAAAAGACAGGCCTTAATACAGGTACCGTAATGCAGCTGTTCTGCAGCTTACTTAAGTGTAAGAACCCCTTCCAGTATGAACAAAGACTCTCCAATTACCTGCCCTGCTAATCCTACTTATCTTTAATGGGACTCAGGAGATCATAATAGCAACACCTTGATACTCAGTTTCTTATTTTGATGCATGACAGCTTGTCTCTGTATTCATCAACCATACAGTTTAGATCCAGCAGAGAGAAATAGCTTGTGTCTTCCTAACCTTCTTGACTGCAACAATATCAGGAAAATGTCCTCCATTTTTGACAATAAACTTTTCCCAGTCCTTATGCCTAACAGTGAAGCCTAATTTCTCACTTAGATTTCTAGGTTTGCTGTCCAAACACTGTGTTTTATTTAGATTTTTCCTCCTAGATTAAAGGCCGTGTCTGATTCTAACTTTTCTCCCCATTGCAAAGCATATGAATTATAATTTAGTGGAGTTTTCACAAGTATCACGCATCAATCTTGACAACATTATGAATGTATCGTGAAAAGTCTGTGTGTTCATAAATTCACTGACTCACTTGAGCCTAGGGAGTGTCTTTTATAATTAAGTTCTTAATTGAATAGATATGTAACATAAACAATTATATAAACCCATAGAAATACATTGGAAGCCTGTGGAATTTTGTAAAGAAAGAATCTATTCAGTTACTTACGTTCATTTGTTCTTTGTTGTCATATTTGATGAGACAATTCTTACTCTGTAATAGTCTAAATTGACGTGTGTGCACTTCTATAGTATTTTAATTTTTTTCTCTCAATGATAAACGATAATTTGAATGATAAATGATAATTTAAGTGATACATGATGATTTAAATGATATTTAAACAAAAAAAGTTAGATTTTACTTAAATTATTTGATTGAAATCTATATATTCTATGTATGTTTCAATAATCTTAATGAACAATAGAATCCAGAATTTTTCAAACTATTTAGGAAATAAACAACTGTTTTCTCTGGTATATCTGAAGATGTGTATTATCTTCAGTATTTGCCTGTCATCACAGGGAGAAAAGCCTTCGTTTTTTTGTCTCCTTATGAGTTTGCTAGAAAGTATTTAAGCTAACAACCCTAGACAAGCCCATGAATACCTTCACAAGAGTTAACTGACACAGTGGAGCAAATCACCTAGTTTGATTCACAATTCAATGCTAATTCATGATGCCTTCATTGCTCTGTGTTTGAGACAACTAATTAATCAAACTCAGCTTAAGTTGTTGGGATGACCTGCAGAATAAGATTGAAACTAATTATAAATTTTAGAATAGAACCTCATTATCTGGGTGGATCTTACCATTATGTTTATGTCTATGTTTGAATTGCTGATGTACAGTTAAAGAGAAGAAATAATGTAAAGTATTCAAATGCTCTGCACTCTGAAAATGATTTATTATTCCTTGAGTAACCTCACCAGTATAGTTAAAATAATGATATTTTTCCACTAAGAAAGGAAGAAAAATCATAATCTTGGTACTACATTTACAACACCTCTTTATTCACAAATTTGCAGCACATTTTGAGCTACTTTGAAGAAAATTCATAATACATTGGCAAGACAGAAAAGAAATGTAGAAAATACAAGCAGCAAAGGAATTTCATCCAAGATAAGGCCTACTTTTCTTGCTAATGTATTCAAAAATAATAATTGCACTAGCATATATATAACAAGTGTCTCTCAGAATTATATGACCATGTTTTTAACTACACACACATACAGCCCAGCACACAAACAGAGACATAAAGAGATCGTAAGGGATGGGAATACTAACTTCTTGTGTTATGTGAAGCAGTGGCTTTTTAGCTGTTCATGGCAAATGCAGTAGAATCCTACACTAAAAAAAGTTTCAGATTAAGCTAAATAGGAAGGTGCACCTCAGTATCACAGATAGCTGCAAACATCCACTCAGTCCATGGTAAAAAAAGAGCAGTCCATGGAGTGAACTCAACACAAAATTCTTCCTGAAACGTTTAGTTGTCAAGCCCTCAGCACCAGCCATTAGCTGTTCTGCTCTATAGATGGACAGTGCTTGCCAATATAGGCATAACCGTTCTTGTTCTGAAGTCAGTCAATAGACTTCATACGCACACAAACATACACCTTCCCTTTATGTCAGCAGCCACAGTTTGCAGTGCACAGAGAGGCCACTTGATGGCTATGTCTGTATTGGTAAAGCAGAACATCATTTTCTGTGTTAATAAATTGTAAGAAGAATCCCTAGTATAGTTTTCTTACAGGCAAAAGAACACTTCTCAAGATTTTGTGAGCAGGTTTCAGGATTTAGGTCACAAACTCCTGACAAACGATTTGGAGGTGCCAGGCTTGTTTAGAGGACAAAGGCAAAGAGACAAGTTCATTCAGTAGCATGTACATGGACAATCCCATTTCAGGTCGCTTCAGTGCCAGTTACAGGCACAATGTTTTTCCTAGCTAAGGCCTTCACATCCCAGTGAGGTGCTGTGACAGCACTTGATGTGAAAATTTTGTTAAATACATTGCTATTCCAGTTATATAATATCCAAATAAATAATTGTATTTTCTCCCCAGTTTTCGTGTTCATATGGATTTCTTCCTTCAGAACTTCTGACAACTTCGCAGGAAACTATGGATGATGTGATTGCCAAAATTTTTTATTATACAGGGTGTTCCAAAAACATAGACCCTATTTGAAATTGTTATATCTCTACAACAATGAACCATCCATGAATGAAACTTTTACCGCTTGAAAGGACAGGGCATAGGGTTTCAAATGATTACTGCTAAATGCCTCTCTCAGTGCACAAACAGCCCCCAGCCTCAGTATTTCACACAATGGCGACCCCACAACACCAGGTGTTTTGGGTCCATTTTTTTGAAACACCCTGTATTTCTGAAGACAATTTGCTGGCAGATGCTACAGTGTTTGTCATAGAATCACAGAATCATTCTGGCTGGAAAAGACATTCAAGATCATTGAGTCCAACCCTATTAAAAAAAATAATAATAATAAAAAAAATCACTGATTAGAAAGAACCTCCTCCTTAAAATGTCTTCCTATTCCTTCTCTGAAATCAACTTACCACTTCACATATGCATGCAATCTTTCATGTGGATTTGACAGAAACAGGACTTTCAAGTGCAAACCATTTCCTCAACTGCCTCGACCAGAGGTGTGACACTGGCATCATTTAGGAGACAAGTTATCCTGTACCATTTCCAAATAATGCTACATATTTAGATTTTAAAAATGAACAAACACCCCCTTCACAGCCCTCCAGATAATATAAAGGCCAAATGCAAGGAGAACTATTATTCTGTCTCACATCAGCAGGAGCATCACAAGCAGTGACAAAAAAGTAATTATCCCACTCTGCTTAGTGCATGTATGGCCACACCTGGAATACTGTGGTCCGTTTTGGTCTCCACTACTCACAAAAAGACGTGGACTGGCTGGAGAAGGTCCAGAGAATGGCCACAAAGATGATGATCAAAGGACTGGTAAACCACCATATGAGGAAAGGCTGAGGGAACTGGGCTTGTTCAGTCTAGAGAAGAGAAGGTTTAGGGGAGGCCTCATCACCATGTTCCAGTATTTAAAGGGTGGCTACAAAGAAAATGGAGACTCCCTTTTAACAAGGAGTCACATGGAAAAGGGGTAATGGGTACAAGTTACTCCTGTGGAAATTCCTATTGGACACAAGAGGGAAATTCTTCATAAGAACAATCATCCATTGGAATAATCTCCTGAGGTAAGTGGATTCCTCAACACTTTTATGATTCATCTGGACAGAGTGCTGGTCCAGCTTGTCTAAACTGTGCTTTTTTCAAGACCAGTTGGACCAGATGATACTTGTGGTCCCTTCCAACCTGGTATTCTATGATTGTATTATAAGATTTTAAAGGCACTAACATTGTACAGTTAAATGATGCACTCTATGAACCATTTTATACTAGAGTTCTTCCTTGTGGAAAACATTTAAATGTTCTGTTTCTGTTGGATTAAAAATATTGCCCATAAAATTATCATGGGAAGCATGACTCTGATGATAACTTTAACAAAAGCTCCTGAAAAGAATCACAACAATGTTAATATCTGACACAGTTAACCAGTCCCATAACACAAAAGAAATACCATATCTAGACATTGAACTAAAGCCATCTCCACTTGGAACTTATTTAAAATAATCCTCCTCTTGCATTCCAAGATTTTAATATCCTAATCACTTATGGTTCATATATTAAAAAGATGAAGGGATTTATCTACTGGTTAACACTTCCACATATTTGTATTTTGCCATGTTATTTATTTTTGCTTTTGTTTTTCCTCTCTTCCACCAGTTAAACTATAGAAATATTCCGTAAAAGTTTTTCAGAGAAGGCCTTATTATAGACAGATATGTTCTTCTGTCTTTGGCAAATAGCACAGACAAGATTTTAAACTCTGTAGACCATGTATATTCCAAATATTTTTGACCTATGAATACAAAAGTGTTGCCAAAATTTTTTCATTTTGTTTCTTAACACTGTTTCAAATTCAAATTCAAATCTAGAATCACTATTGCTAAAGTTAACATTATAGAATCATAGATCATCATGATTTTAGAAAGTAATTTGCAACTAATAATTAAGAGTCAATGTGTAAATACTAATTCTAAGCCATGTGTTGTCAGCAGATAACATAGAAACACTAGAAGACCAAAGGTCTCCAAACAAAAAAGAAAATATTTTGAAATTCAAAAGGCCCTTTGTTTTGTTAGGTGTTTTTTTGTTTTTTTTTTTTTGTTTTGGTTTTTTTTGTATTCAATAATGATAATGAAAAAAAAAATCCTCTGTGTTCATTTAGTCAAGGCCTCCTGTGTTTTGCCCATTCTTAATTTGCTCTGGGATATAAAGATGAAGTGACTTGATTATGAAACAAGTGGTTTAGGTCTGTAATAGTGCTAGTTTTCTATTTTAATCAGTACTACAATAAAAAGTGAATGACACAATGATGAAATCAAGCTAAAAAGTAATGACCAGAGAAAAATATTAAATTAATTTAAATGTTTTTGTTCTAGTAGATAATGAGTGCTGTCATTGACCTTATTCAAGTCACTTCTCATTTTTAAGGGAACTTCTCATTTAACAAGTCAGGTCAATTCACAAGATTTAATATTGACTAAGATATCTGTCCTTATTGGCAAATGAAAGAGCTCTTCACTGCTAAAGCTGACAATAGAACTACTTGTATTCTTCCAATTTCAGGTTTGTGACCCTTTAATTATGATTTTTGACTACATTTATTAGACTGAATTGTAGTATATGTTTAAAATATTAATTTCATTTGAAAATGCATCTGTCCTTTACTGTTACTCTAAAACTACTGAAATATTGAAATAAATATATAATGTAAGATGTAAAAACTGGTAATACACAAGTATGGCCTTCTTATGATCAATTATTTTCTGTTTTTTCTTAGTGTGACATGAATCCTCTTAAGTAAACAAAAAACCAAAACAGGTTAGCACTGAAGGACCATCTACTGACTTGATTTCTGGAAAGGTGAAATAAAAATTTGCTGGAAAAGTATAAACCGGTATTCCTTTCCTACATTTTCCAGTCACCCACCACAATCATTGGTTAAATACAGACAAATATATTTGGAAACATAAGGCAAATGCACAGATGCACATCCTGTCTGTAGTCCTAGAGTCTTTCAGGTCAATGTTTTTAACAGTTGCATAATATTATGTAAGGTGAATAAACTTACCCATTGAGTAATAAGCATTGCATGTATATTTTGTTTGAAAAACAAAGATTGTACAAAAGATAGAATAAGAAATACTTTAAGTGCAATCCAGTATTTTCCAGATTACCATCGCTGAATTGTTTTTCTGTGCTTTAAGTCATAATTGTTGCAAGTCCTTTCTAGCATGGATAGTAATGCCATAATAAGAAAGGGCAAATGAGTCGAATGTGATAAAGGCAATTGTTAAGCACATCTTGACACAAAATTCAGTGCATGACTTCTTCACCTAGTGGCTGCTTTTAGCATCTAGCTTAAAAGCAATTGTGAGCTCCTAAAGTTACAAACTATGTTCCTCATTTGGTCAACATAGAAAACAAAAGCAAAAACAAAAATACAAAAACAACTTGTCCAGAGAATGAACTTAATAACAGAGGCAGGTGCTTATACTTAGGCTGTAAAGCCTCCCTGCCATTTTGCAACAATTTATTATCAAGTTCAAATTAGTTTTTTGAGTCAAGTCATCTGCATGTTTATTTTTTTAAACCAATTATCATAACTGTTCTTTTATTTTCATAGGTATTTTGCTGTTTCAACATGGGCACTGTTGATATTTTCTGATACACAGAACATGGTGTCATTTCTTTAAGAACAATTGAGGAAAATAATATACCAGAGACTAGAAGGTCTGAAAGAATTAGATTTTTACTTTAGGAACCTGGTATGTCAGGCAGTACTACATAGTAAAATAGCCTAATGCTATTAAATCTGAAGTTCCATTGGGCTGAGACTATCATATCACACACCCACAAATAGTAAAAATCTGAACTATCTTCAATCAACAAAAAAAAGTATCTCTGTGAGTTTTTAATATTTAGAACAAAATTTCATTTATAGGTGATTCTGAAAATGAACTAAAAAGGGAATTATTATGCTGAATATTGTAAGTTCTGATTCTATTTTTTTCCTGGTGTTAAGAGAAACAATTTCTGAGAAAAACAGTGCTGTTATTGCACAGTTTTTTTAAAAAATATGACGAAAAATTTTGTTAGCCCAAAGTCATTATTGATACCTTGTTAATTATTATTTCTGTGGGTATGAATATTTTGTATAAATAAGTTTGAAAGAGTCATTTTATTGTAAATATAGAGATAAATAATGTAAATTTAGTGGGTCACTGTTCTGCAACACTCAAATGATAGTTTTCTGTAAGCAGTTTACCTAGCTGGTACATAAACCATGGCTGAGATACACTTAGACTGAACCTGTGGGGTGAAGCATCTTGTGGATCTGCTCAGCTTCCTGGCAGTCTGTCCAAGGTAGACTTCAGCATTCACCATGCCATCATGTAATCTTGTGGGTGGTTTCCCATTCAAACCACAGGTGCAGAGTCGAGGGAAAGAAATTGTGTCTCCTTTCACTTGTGCAAGATGAATGGGAGACAAGGAGTGGGGAGGGCACCTGCCTCAGATTGCATACATATCCAAGACAATTTTTTTCTAAACCAGCTCCCTTTCAAGAGGTTGTTATGAGCAGCATCAAACAAATGAGGGTCCACTTTCATGCAGAAACAGGACAGACGTTTTGTTGTGACTTGGAGGTTGGTTCTCTGCTCTTCTTTGTAGCCCAGTGAATATGATTTTGCTACTACTACTAAAAAGCCACAGGCTTTGTATCAACCTAATAATGTAGGACTTGGCTCAAGACCTGCCTGAACTGTTCTTGGCCTGAGCTGATTTGAGGTTGTATTAGCTCTGACACTAATTATTTCAGGTGACAATAGTCTAAATTGGTTTTAGCTTTAGTTAAGCTTTGTGCTACTTCAGGGTTGTAGTTACCTGTTGTAAGTAACAGATCACAAAAACAATTCAGTTATTCAGTGCATAGTTAACTATCTATAACCCTTTAATAAAAGTGTGTTGGAGAAGAGTACAGACACATAATGACAGCAGAGGACCCCGGCTGTAGACCATGAATCAGAAAGGTCAGTTGCTGCTTGTTGAAGGAAGGCAATCTTGTGATTCAGGCAAAACTGATTTTAAAGACAATAGAGCAGAAAACTTACTAAAATATTGAATTTGGAATCAGTGAAGAAAGCACATCCAAGCAGAGTGTTAGAAAATGTATGGAAATGACCCAAGCAACCCTAAGATTGAGGAGGAAGAAACTCCCTCCATCAACCTCATATGCCTCCTGCAAAGAGCACAAGGTGCCAGTGACCAGGGGTAAGGTGTCAGTCACCTTGTACACTGCTTGAGGACTGTTTCCACTCAACATGCTACCCACACAGGTGCTGGAAGTGTGAGCTTAACACCAGAGAAAAGGGTAGACACAAGAGATTTTGGTTGTAACAATTTTAATGGTATTACAACTGAGACTTTTCAGTATCAAGTGTGTAAGTTGGTCTGTAAGAGTATCTTTGTACTTGGATAGATAATACTGATAGCCTATTGTGTTTTAGTAGTAACATATTCTTAGCTCTTTGATTAAAATGTGTTCACACTTTGACCATTAAAATACTTTGAATGTAGCATTATGCTGCACCCATAAAAACTAAAATTGTTTTTTAAAAAATCTTAGATACGACTGCAAGTCGAACTAGTGCTGAGTCTCTCTAACTGTGTTTACATAGGACCACACTGCTTAGCTCTCTAAAAGATAAGCTTGCTGTAAATACAACTTCTACTAAGCAGTGTGGACATGAAACAATCAGTGCAACAGTTTTATGGCCAGGGATTTACATTCTGGCTCTGTCAGTAGAGACTTGTTAGCTGTACTCTATGTCTCTTCAAAGACATTTGGGTACCTTTGCATTAGCAACTAGCATACACCCTAAGACCTACCTTATGCTCTTTGTTTAGCTTAACTGACCATATGAAGGACCTGACAGCTGAGATCTTATTGTGGCTAAATAAAAAAAATTATATTTGAATATTATTGCTACTGCAACAAATATAGCCATTCCAAATAGAATATGCAGGGTATTTTCAGGGAGTTTTATGTTTCAGTGGGTCAAAATTGAATTTCTGTTGAAATGCTTTCCTCTGTGTACGTGTAGTATTTAAGGATTTTTTGTTGCTGTTTTTGGTTTTGTGGGGTGTTTGTTTGTTTGTTTTAAGAGAAACATCAGTTTCACTACCATCAATTTGTTGTTCTTGGGTCAACTAGCATAGTGATAAGAACAGTTTCAAAATAAGATACCAGAGAAGAAGACCAGGAGATACTTACATAATACCCAACTGCAAAATAAGTGCCAAAAGAGTTTTTTTAAATAATGGAAAACAAGGGTGGAAAGAACGTACGGTGGTCTTCAAATTCATACTCCTGGTACACGTGGTATTGAGCTACCCTTAGGGAAGATAATAATAATAATTGAAAAATAAATAAATTTTTAAAATAGAACATTAAATGCAAAAACAAAACAGCAAAATTACTCAGGTTTTGAAGGAAAATCCTCTGGAATTCACCACCACTTGGCTCTGAAATTTGACTCCATCACTTTGCTTTTTTTCCATTTTCTAATTTCACAAAATCCATTTAGTAACTGATATATTATTACAATACTAATGAATGTGTAAAACTTCTGGATAGTAGAGTGGTGACAAATAGAATAAGTCTGTTTTCATAACTATTAGGCAAACATGAGAAAGACACAAAATTGGAGAAGCAGTGAAATATTTTTGACTGTCATGGAATGAGGCAAAGATATTACTGAAGTAATGGCATGTGATTATTACCATAGATTACTATAACTGAAAGCAGACAGGGCACAATTCAAGCATGTTGAATGGTTATAACTTCATGTAATACAGGAGCATTTACAGCACCTAATGGCACTGTTCCTGAGCATGAATGATCGCAAAAAAAAAAAGGACAAGAAAGCTCACATATATAAGCACTAGCAAATTGAATTAGAAGTCAGTTTTAAGAAGATTTTAATTCTTTTTCCTGTCCTCTGAGGACTGTTGTTACATATTTGGTTAGTATTTTATTATGTTATGTGATTTTTACTGTGTTATTAAATTAATTAGCTGATCTTGATTATTTAGGTTGACCTTTTATTTATTGTCAAGTTCTGTAGAAGAAACTCCAATTGTAATTTCAAAGTGAAATTGCCTTTTCTTCTTAGAAGTAGTTCTTTATACTATATTTAATTTATAACAATTGTATTTCTTTCTGAAGTAATTCTTCTAATGAGTTATTTATGATGGTCTACAGCTGTGATTACCAAACCAGTTGCCTCCCTAGTCAAGTGGAAAACCAAATTAAAATTTCATAGTTCACATTTATGAGTTTCACATTCTTTTAACATAATTCTTATTAGCAATTCAGAATGTTATTTTCTTCTGACTGTTAACTGATGTTCCATTGTTCAGCTGTTTTGGAGAGAATTAAGTACAAAAAATAGCAAAGCTACATCAGCAACATCACTTTACTTCCACTGCTCGTGCATTAAAATAGGCATCCTAATGAGTTTACCTTCTTGGCCACCTGGGCACACTGATGGCTCATGTTCAGCCAATTGTCAATCAATGCACCCAGGTCCTTTTCCACCAGGCAGCTTTCCAGTCACTCTCCCCGAAGACTGTAGCATTGCATGGGGTTGTTGTGATGGGAAGATGTGCCAGGGGAGGTTTAGGTTAGACATTAGGAAAAGGTTCTTCACCCAGAGGGTGGTGGAGCACTGGAACAGGCTCCCCAGGGAGGCAGTCATGGCCTCAAGCCTGGCAGTGTTCAAGAAGGACTGGACAACACCGTCAGACACATGGTGTGAACTGTGGGGTTGTCATATGCAGGGACAGGAGCTAGACTCGATGATTCTTATGCGTCCCCTCCAACTCAGGACATTTTATGATTCTATATGGGCAGGACCTGGCACTTGGCCTTGTTGAACCTCATACCATTGGCCTCAGTCCATCGATCCAGCTGGTCCAGATCCCTCTGTACAGCCTTCCTGTCCTCCAGCAGATCAACACTCCCACACAACTCAGTGTCATCTGCAAAGTTACCAGGGGTGCACGCTGTCCTCTTGTCCAGATCATTGATAAAGATGTTAAAGAGAACTGGCCCCAATACAGAGCCCTGGGGAACACCACTTGTGACTTGCCGCAAACTGGATTTGACTCTGTTCCCCACAACTCTTTGTGCCTGGTCCTCCAGCCAGTTCTTTACCCAGCAAAGAGTACACCCAACCAGGCCAAGAGCTGACAGTTTTTCCAAGACACTGTGGGAAACAGTGTCAAAGTTTTTACTAAACTTTAGGTAGATGATATCCACAGCCTTTCCCTCATCCATGAAGCACGCCACTTTGTCATAGAAGGAAATCAGAATAAGTAAGTGGAAATCTTGTACAGTCTTTTGCTCACTCTTCAGTTGACTGTGCCTGACAAGATAGGAATGGCTGCTAAACATTTGGGTACTACTGAGTAAAGCAAATGTCTTTAGGATATCATAGAAGAAACATGTCAATGCAGGAATTTAAATGGTAACTGGATCTCAACAACCATGTGTCATTCTGCCAAGTAAAAGGGAAGATGAAATTAGTTTTTTTGTTGTTTCTAGGAAAGCCTCCAGAGTCCAGAGATATAATTGATCTTATCTGAAAGACAGTGTCTGCTTCAGTAGATTTTCTGCTTTGACCTTACTCTAGTTCTGTCTCAATTCTGAAACTATTTTGGCCTCCCATGTTAATACAAAAGAGAGATCTGAAAGTCTTAATAATTTCAGGCAATGTTGATGATTTCAGGTATACTGTATATTGCTCAGTTAAATTATTTTTTTGTAGGTAATTAAACTAGTAGATTGGAGGATGTTAATAAAGACACCTATCTTACTAGATGTCTATTCCTCAAATAAAATATTGTTGGATCCAATATTCAAAAACACAGGAGGTCTTGTATGTCTTCTATGTTGAGGGAAAAACAAAACAAAACAGAACAACAACAACAAAAATCAAATGACAACAACAAAACCAAAAAAACCCCAAAAAGCATCAAAGAACTTGCTCATTTTCAGCCTTCTCTTTTTCTTCTAGGTTCCCAATGAAAGCAAAAACACGAGTGTTGTTCATACAGCTGTTCATGCCACTGTTTGTAGCAAACTAGTCACAACTATCAGAAACAAAACCAAAAAAGTGAAGTGTTAAAAGAAAAAGAAAGTGAGAAGATGAAAGAAACATCAATGTAACTGCTTCAGTGCTGTGTAGAGATCATATAGTAAATGTCTGTTCCCATAACTTGTTGAGAACCTGCTAAAACTGAGACTGTGACCAGCTGTCATTAAATCAGAGCTTATCACCAGATCAACAAGAGGGAAAATCCAGAACTAGTCCAGACATAGGATCAATGCTTGTGAAATCTGACAGAAAAACACAACATGGAATTCAGGTTAACTTACTATTGAATGATTCGGTTTCAGGTAGTGACAATGAGGACAATATCCATGTTACAGTTTGGAAATGCGAAGTATTTTTTTAAATGCCGTTGAATGGCACAGTCATCATGCTGCTGCTTAGTATTTCCGGGCAGCGGGTTTCTGAGTTCACCTCTTGGGTTCTAAATGTGAATGTATACTTCCGTGAACAATGGCAGCAGCTAAGAAGTTGTATTGAACTTCAATGCACCTCACAAAACGCTTCCAAAATACTCTGAATTGTAATATATTGCACAGCCTTGTCAAAAGAGAAGGATATTAATTGTACTTTATAGGAAAAATAGCCAAGAAGTGGGAGATGCCCATGTAGTAATACCTTGAAGTACAGTGTTGTGTGTGAGTGGTTTTAGAGAGGCAGAGGAGTGGAAACCATGTTTATTAACCATGAATGAATTTCCTTAAAGTTTTCTTTTAAATTCTCCTGTATTTACAAATTTCTCTACTATGCAAAAGTTCTGTTGACTATATACATCCAGCTGTGAAAAGACCAAGTTTTACACCTCACTTCCTACTCTTTATTTCCCCAGGAATTTAGAAAGCTGAAAAAGATCTATAGACAAGTTCAGTTAAAAGTACTCTGGTGTGAAAAACATTTTCATAAACACCTGGTGAACACAGTAAGGACAAAAGCTTTTTTTTTTTTTTTTTTCACAGAATGGTTTCAGATAATATCCTTTGCTTGTTTTCTGAAAGTACAAGTGAAATTAAAAGCTTTGAACAAACACAGTAAGAGTTAGCTCTTTTATGGAGTACCTTGTATGTGTTAGATTAGGTAACAGATCTTTTTGTTCTCCCTCTTTAGCTCAATACTCACACAAGAGAGAAAACAAAGATAGGGAAGTGTCATGTTGAAATGACATGAACCACAATATCTACTATACTAATATGTGTAGCTTCTTCAAGTACCAACACAAGTCTCTTAAAAAAACAGCAAACTGAAACGCTTACTTACACAAGCCATTTTTTTCTATAGCCTAATCTTTGGACTGAACACATCCCAAAATGTTTCCTTAATGGTCAAAATAACAAGAGAGAAAAGAAGAGAGTCTTAAGAAATCAATGCAAAAAATAAGAATATATTTTTTCATCCATTGAAATATTTTTCTGCTATGTATTGAATACATCTGTGTTTGGGTGTCAATGCATTAATTCAATGCATGTGAGGGTGTGTTTATGTATAAATCAGTTTCTTATTTGGTTTTCAGTGTTTAAAAATCACTTTTCCCTGCTGACGAAGTGTTCCTAACAACATACACCTGGTCTAATGTTTTGATTTATAAATTAACTTTATTTGATATACTCAGTGATTCAAGTCACTGGTGTCTCTGTACAGCACTGACTTTTTTTTAGTGTATTATATAACTGTGTGTAAATATAAATTTAATTTACTTCACTTTGCTTATTGCTTTAAATCTAAGCTGTTGCAAAAGAAAACAAATTTTGTCCTTTGTCTTATATAAAGAAAGGGATTTATAAGTAACTAATTACATTCTTTATAGTTATAACAGACCAAATTATTATACCAATGAGTCAGAGCATGCAGTTTAACTCAGTGTTTGCACTAAGTTTTTCAAAAGTTGAATAGAAACTTTTCTGAAAAACACAATGTTATTAATCCACTTGTGAAATTCACTTCCAGCACCTGTCACAGTCTGGCTGTGGTATAATACACGGGTAGATGAAAAGCATTGTTTGAAAGAGAGAAGTCCAGTAGGTACTATTTGAGTACCTAGGGTACGCCACTACAGGTAGAAGAATTAGTTACCACAGACCCTTTTCCACAGCAGTCAATTAAAAATTAAAACACTGATTTTACTTGCCTTTTCTTTATTAAAACTCTACTCACTAATTTCTGTTCTTCATGGCCTGCCTGTTTTCACCTCATGTACTTCTAATTCAGGCTTTGAGTTATAAATAGAGAGTGATATGGAAACACTGAGAACTGAACAAGCAAACAGAGATATGTTATGGTGATGAATAGACATGTAAAGTGACTGTGTGTACTACAGCATACCCACCTTCTTCTGTAGTTTACTCTTCTTCCATCTATGAACAGCTCATTTGTAGTACTTGAGAAGTTATGAAAGCCAAGAGTAAAATATAGTTAAATTTCTTGTTTCAGGAGGTGAAGCTGCAAGATAACAACAGTTTAGTAGCTTACCATCCAAATTGTCTGTCTCCCAAAATTATTTCAGTGATGTATTTTTTTAGTTCTGCAAACAAAAATTCCATAAACACAGTGATACTGAAAGAATTCCAGTGTTGTTTAATATTAATACTTCAGTTCACCACCGAATCTTAGCCTATGTTCTTCAAATTCAGAGGGGTCCAGATGTTCAGTTGTATTGTCCTCCCATTAAATCCATCAGTAGGAAATTATAAACTCCTGGTTAAAGAATTTTTCTCTTTAACTATTAATATAAAATATTACAATTTTGTTTCCTTTTATTTGTCATGAGAAGAAGAGTGAACTGACTTTCCCTGTCAAAGAAAAGTAAATTTAAAAAAAAAAAAAAAAAAAGAAAAAGAAAGAAAAAAGCTCCTGCTAGCTTCCTTTAGGGGGTACCCCAGCCTTATTTTTACTGTTATCTCCTGAAGGCTTTCAGCAATTTTCCCCAAAGGATTTTTAGAAAAGTAGTAAAAGGTAGTCTTGTCTGTTTTTGTCACATTTATGACTCCACTTGCTATTTGATTTCTTTTTTAACCTTTTGCATTATGGCTTTTGTTTCAGCTTGTGACAAGGGAGAAGAAGAAGGAAGAGCTAAGACATTGGGTTGCAAGTTTTCTGAGTATTGTGAGGCTCGAATTCAATGCACAAGGGTGTCTTTAAGAGTATATCTGGGCTGATTAATGTTTTTCTGTCTGTAGTATAAGGAAAGAACTCAGCAGGAAATTAGTAAAACTAGTGATCTTTCACCCAGAGTCTTCAGATGGGAACTAAAGTATAAGATAAAATTGGAAATGTTAGTTCACCTAACCCTAACAAAACCATAGAAATCTAAATAGGCATTAGAAATAGAAACAGAAAGTTTCATTACACACACACAATGTATTTAGGTCATAACTTGAAAGGGTGTTAAAAATGTGATTTTGCTTTCTCTTTGTTAGGACTTCGATAGCAAAATTACTAGTTCTATTTTTCATATAGATATCTACTCAGCAAATCATTTATGTACATTAAAACCTACCTTCTTATGGACAAGTCTAAGGTTTAAATTTGATCTCCCTGGCCCCTTCCTTTTCAGTCAGGGACACGAAGTTAAATTCTGATGAAAATACTGACAGATATTACCACAGTATCACAGTATCACAGTATGTTTGGGATTGGAAGGGACCTCAAAAGATCATCTAGTCCAATCCCCCTGCTGGAGCAGGAACGCCTAGGTGAGGTCGCACAGGAACATGTCCAGGCGGGTTTTGAATGTCTCCAGAGAAGGAGACTCCACCACTTCCCTGTGCAGCCTGTTCCAGTGCTCTGTCACCCTTTCTGAGAAGAAGTTTCTTCTCAAATTTAAGTGGAACCTCTTGTGTTCCAGCTTGATCCCATTACCCCTTGTCCTATCATTGTTTGCCACCGAGAAGAGCCTGGCTCCATCCCCATGGCACTCACCCTTTATATATTTATAAACATTAATAAGGATCCCCCTTAGTCTCCTCTTCTCCAAACTAAAGAGACCCAGCTCCCTCAGCCTTTTCTCATAAGGGAGGTGCTCCACTCCCTTAATCATCTTGGTTGCCCTACGCTGGACTCTCTCCAGCAGTTCCCTGTCCTTCTTGAACTGAGGGGCCCAGAACTGGACACAATATTGCAGATGGGGTCTCACCAGGGTGGAGTAGAGGGGAAGGAGGACCTCTCTCGATCTACTAACCACCCCCCTTCTAATACACCCCAGGATGCCATTGGCCTTCCTGGCCACAAGGGCACAGTGCTGGCTCATGGTCATCCTGTTGTCCACCAGGACCCCCAGGTCCCTTTCCCCTACACTGCTCTCTAATATGTAATCTCCCAACCTATACTGGAACCTGGGGTTGTTCCTGCCCAGGTGCAGGACTCTACACTTTCCCTTGTTAAATTTCATTAGGTTATTCCCCGCCCAACTCTCCAGCCTGTCCAGGTCCCGCTGGATGGCAGCACAGCCTTCTGGCGTGTCAGCCACTCCTCCCAGCTTAGTGTCATCAGCAAACTTGCTGATAGTACACTCAATTCCCTCGTCCAAGTCGTTAATGAATATATTGAATAATATTGGCCCCAGCACTGACCCCTGAGGCACTCCACTAGATACTGGCCTCCAACTAGACTCCGCACCATTGACTACCACTCTCTGGCTTCTCTCCCTAAGCCAGTTTGCAACCCACCTCACTACTCTATTGTCTAGACCACACCTCCTCAACTTAGCTGTGAGGATGCTGTGGGAGACTGTGTCAAAGGCTTTACTGAAGTCAAGGTAGACCACATCCACCGCTCTGCCATCATCCATCCACCTTGTTACATTCTCATAAAAGGCTATGAGGTTGGTCAAGCATGACCTACCCTTGGTAAAGCCATGCTGACTGCCCCTAATAACCCTCTTATCCTAATAACCCTCTTATCCTTGATATGCCTTGAGATGGCACCAAGGACAAGGACGAAATTGCATTTGGGTGCTTAAAGAAATGGAAGAATGGAAAAGTTATGAAGAAAATAATGACTTATTGTTCTCTTCACCGATGAAAGACAGATAAAGAGATATCAGAGGAAAGGGTCCCACAGCACAGAACTGTGTTTCTGATAGTGAGAAACTTGCAGTCATATATATAGTCAGGGAGGTGATAACTAGAATGCCAAATTGCAAAAAAAAAAAAAAAGACTATGCATGCAGAAAAGCTAGATTTTGTGATAAAAAGTTGTCTTCAGATGGCATACATTAATTAATACAAATTTAGGAATGTCAGGTATGGGAAAATGATATCAATTCATCAATAAAGGAGCAGAACATGAAGAGAGAGATGTGGAAACTTCAGGAATAATCAGGAATTTTCAAGCCCCCGAAACCTTTGCTAGAGGTGCTGAAATCCCTGCATATACATTAGTTTCATATGCTGAGTACAGAGCGGAGCCTGAACAAAGGGCTCAGGTTCTGTAATTTCAGGCATCACACTCTTCCAAATGTTTGAGATGACAGAGAGACAATGTAAGTTAAATATTTCTGTAGTATCTCTTGTACCTTTGAGGCACACTTAGCATATTTGATAGAACGGTCTCTTACATTTCCAGTTAATCAATCATCTTGTGAGAAAACTCTTTTCCCCTGAGAAACTATGCATTTAATGCAGCTTGGGAGACTTCCATCAAGTTTGATATACTCTTCCTCTTATGAGTTGTACTTCTGATCTTCTTGTCTCTTTCAGGAGGAGTAATTCTGTTAACCACGGGTAGAAATTGCTACCCATGTTCAGAGTCTGCCCTACCTTAGTAGAATATGAGGATATAAGCTGCCTATAAGTAATTTCTGTGGAAAGAATTTAAAGACTGGAAGAGCCAGAAGGAAGCAATGAAGAAGGAGTGTAAATAAAACAACATAGTAGTTAATGTTCTGAGCTAGCTATAATGTGTACTTTAATACAAAGAAATGAAAAACAAAACAAGACCAACAAAAACAAAAACAAAAGGAAAGAAAAGAAAAAAGAAAACATAACAAAACAGCCTAGGAAGCAGGGATTGTAATTCAGAACTCCTCATTTGTAGGTGGATTTATTAACCAAAAAATAAAAACATACTTACATATATCCATCCTTTTCCTGGATGGCTGATACTTGTACAGCTTCAGCAGAGCAACTCCTGAGATGCCTTAATTTCTATACAAATCAGACCATGAACTATTCTGATTCCCTAATGATACAGACAGCAAAAACCAGCCTTTTACTTTCTGATAGTTCTGCAACTATCATAATATCCCATAAAAAGTAAATTCTTAGTTAAAACACAGTCATTACAAGGCTTTGAGTCTATCTGCAATTCTCAGTAAAGCGCTTCTGCTGTTCAGACCTTTAGAAATATCTGTATTTTTATTGTTCTTTTTTTGGTAACTCTATACTATGGGTCTCCTCTGTTCAACATGCAGAAATTATGTTACATTGTTGTGTGCTGTCAAAGCTTCAGCAGTCTGTTCACCTGAGACCACCCTGGAGGATCGATAGTAAGAAGAGTTGGAGAAATGTGGTTTATATATAGAAACTTGATCTGAAACACTGATGTAGCAACTTCGGGTTTAGATTTTTACATTTTTTTAGAAGCTCTTCACAGAATGAAATTTCTTATTTTCATACACTTCAAATTATGTACACATGCCATGTCATCATGAGCAAATATAAAATCATGAAATTTCTGTTTTACCAGTGATCACAAAAACAACTCTGATAAGCTGCTTTTTTCTTAAACTTCATGTTAGTAGGTAGTAAGTAGAGGAAAGACTCTGAATTATACAGGTGTGTTAATTAAGTGTTGTAAGCCAGTAGGCTGGGACAGACACCACTTATGCAATTCACTCTGGTAGGTACAGGTGTGAAAAGAGTAACTGCAGATTGTAGGTATTCATTTTTTTGTAACTGCATGAGATATATGCTGTGTTCTATTTCTGCAGTATCCTGTCATCTTATTTCAGTAATTTGCATTCCTGACTACATTTTGTGCTAAAAATAGCAAGTCCCAGGACAAAGCCTATAGAGAGACTCAGCAATGAGTTAGATCTGATTATTATATTAAAATGTTAAAATTCACCTCGTTACCCAGTGCACTTTATCCCATTAACCTGAGGCTAAAGATGCTGTGTATGATACCAGTTTCTCTACAGGTTAATCTCAAGGGATCTTTGTCAAGGTTAAAGGCTTGTTACATGATAGACTGTAGAAATGCCCCTTTTAGAAAAAGCCTATATTTTTTTCCTCTTTTTTAAAAAATTCAATTTCAGTTTCAGAATATACTATTAAAAATAAGTGTCTCCATAATATGTTCTAATTTTAAGTATTATTAAGTGCTTGATAATATTGTCATCACAGAGGAAAATGTAATCAGTGAAGCTAGAAAAAATATGAGAATGTTCTGAGGGTTTGTTGTGAGGTGCTGATGTTGCCTTGTTGATATTTTGTCAAAATTTTATTTTCTTGCTTACATGAGAAATTTGGCTCCTATAATTTCCAATGTTTTCGTGTCCAAATATTCCCAGCATTGGATAACATAACTTATCTTTAATAACTTATAGATTGTTACTAAACTAAATACTGGTTATTATTTGATGCACACTACTTTAAGTACTAATGCAGCAGCCAAAACTAATATTAGAAAAAAACAAAACAAAACAAAACCAACAAGAGGACCTCACCTAAAAGAAAAAATAAAGTCATTCTGTACTCAAGAATACATTACAGATATGTGAACTGTATTAGAAGTGGTAGGTATTTGCAGACTGACATCTGGTCAGGACCGGGCTTCTGAAGAGTGGTAACAGGAGACTCAATCTGTCTAGGAGCACTTTGTGTCTGGGGAAAGCAAGTGCAACCCTACCCTACCAACCTCCAGACCACAAAAGTATTACAGTTAGGACAAGTTTTGCTGTCCTGATTTAGGGTGCGTTGATCATGTGCAGGGTGACTCAACAGGTTCCCCCTGATAAAACCAAACACATGATTCACATACCTCATTATACCTTTTTTCCATTTCTCAACCCTATTTTCACCATCCTAGTACTTTCCTTTCCTTGCACCTGCCTTCTCCCAGATAAACATCCCACCCCAAATACTTCTTTCCTGACTTGTCCTAGGTTTGCTACACTTGTACTCAGATTTGGTATTTCTGATAGTGTTACCTAGGGAATAGCAGCCTTACACATTATTACTGAAAAGGTTACCAGGACATGTTGGCCTTGCAAGTCTCTGCTCCCTGAATCTCCTCTCCAGTTATCTGAGAATTTTGACCATTTCTCATTTAAATCTTCCCCTCTACCTGCCTCTGCAATCCATTCCTAATGGTGGTCTTTGTACTTTTTTGTCAACTTCTCACGCCATGTTTGTCACTTGCAGTAAGTTTCTAATCTTTATTTAGTTACCCTTAACCCCAAATCAGGGCCTAGTTGACTCATTAGTCATGTGCCTGCAGCATTATTAAACTCCAAATTAAAATTCCATTGGATAGAAGAAGCATACAGAACAGATTTTGTGAACAAAAGTGACTTAATCTTAAAAAGCAGTATAAAATTAAGAAATACATTTTCTCTTTTCATTTAGATGGGAGGAGATATTGGACATTTTTTTCTAAACACATAATCATATTTATCATTTCATAGAATCATAGAATGGTTTGGGTTGGAAGAGACATTAAAGATCATTTAGTTCCAAACCTCTATGGCACAGGCAGGGACACCTTCCACTAGATCAGTTTGCTCAAAGCCCCACCCAATCTGGCCTTTAACACTTCCAGGAATGTGTCATCCACAACTTCTCTGGGAAGCCTGCTCCATTGTCTCATTTCCTTTCGAAATAGCAGAGAATTAGACACAGAAGAAGAAAAGGAAGATGAAGAAGTAGAAGAAAGCAGAAAGGCAAATAGAAGACATAAGAAAGCTAAGAAAACTTTAAAGAAAAACAGTAACACGAATGTTTGTGCTCAGGAGTCAGGAAAGACACTTCCTAGTTTGTCACTAGTTGTATAATAAATCACATTAGTCCACTTTTCTATTTGCTGTGCCTACAAGTAACAAATCAAGCCTCTTATAACTAGCTGTGCAGTTAAGATTTTCTTCCATGGTTCTTTTGTCTTGTTAAATAATTCAAATCCCTTTATTTAACAAGGCTTTTCTCATAGTTAGTTATATAAATTGTTCCAATAAGTCATGACCTGATAAAATTATTCTCTGTTAATTTGTTTATAACAGGGACAAAAAAGGGGTCTGTTAAGCTATGATAACAAGAAGCTGATCTCTGTGCACCCTGGCAAGGGCAGGGGGAGCCCCAGCAACCCTGGGGCAATGAATCATCCCCATTGGTGCCACAGGAGCCCTGGTGAGCCCTGGGACTGCGATGGATATGCCCAGATGCACCAACAAGAGAGGATCCATGGTCAGAGACCCCTGAGGGAATGGGGGACAGAAGGGGCTGGTGGGGTGTGAGCAGGGATGGTCAATCCCTGTGCACAGCTGTGCCTGTGCTGGCCAGCACAGCTTGTCCTGTCTCTTCTAATTAAACTCTGTTTCAGATGCTTTTTTCTGGATAAGGAGCAGGAAGGCAAACATGCATAAGAAGAGTGAAACTATTTTTCATCCCAGCACTGGAAATAACCAGTCTGTTCAGTTCTTCTGAAATAATGGACTTAATTTCCTTCTAATGATTAAAGGATATTTTTAACTGGAAACAAAACAAAACAAAACAAAAACAAAAAACAAACCCAAACATTTCCTTTATACAAAAATCACATATAGAATATTGCTCTTTCATCATAATAAACACAACACTATCTCACATCATGCCTTATTTGTTAACATTCTAACAACTTATAGATATGATAAAAATGGATTTTGAATGTCATTGTGAAATAAGATTTATTATTTGAAGAATTACAAATAAACAATACCATAAGAGTCCCTTTAAATAAACCTAATGTTGTGTATGCGAGTTAATGCTAAACGATTTTAAGAACTTAAAATAATATTTACCTGCCCAATTCCGTTTAAATTATTACATAATTGAATCCATTGATCTTGTGTTTTCCAAGGAGCATGAAGTGCTTGTTAATTAGTCAAATGAAGGCTAGAGAGTCCATTTTGAAAACAAAAGATGTCTTAGTTTTTACTATATAAAGAGGTGATTTATAGTTTTTATTCAAAGGCAGTCAGAGTTTTATCCAAAAGCTGATGAAGGCAAATGACAATATCAGTTGATTTCAGCAGGTTTTCAGTTGAGAAATGATTCGAAGTGTCTGACTGAAACATGAGCCAGACATCCCTGAAAGATTTCTTATAGAGTCTGAATAGGGCTTAAAAATTTAAAAAATTAAAATATCTTAAGTAGGGCTTTTTTCTATTAAAAGTTAATTTGGGACTGAATTCAAAGGCATTGCAGTGTCTGAATAAAATAATTAATTATTAGATTAAAGAAACAGACTTAAGTATCTCCAAAAAAAATGTTGGAACTTATAAAGCGAGACTCAGATTTGCAATCAGATATGTAAATATGAACTTGTGTCTATGTAAGGTGGATGACATCCTTAGCAGAGAAATAGTCACTGCTGACAATAAGGTTAAATCCCCTTTCCTAAGTGTAGCCACATGACTGGCCTCCTTCTCCTCCTACAGAAAAGCAAGGGTGTCAGTTTGCAGATGATATCAAGTTAGGTGGGAGTGTTGATCTGCTGGAGGGTAGGAAGGCTCTACAGAGGGATCTGGACTGACTGCATCAGTGGGTTGAGTCCAGTGGTATGAGGTTCAACAAGGCCAAGTGCTGGGTCCTGCACTTGTGTCACAACAACCCCATGCAATGCTACAGGCTTAGAGAAGAGTGACTGGAAAGCTGCCCAGCAGAAAAGGATATGGAATATGAGCTGAATATGAGCCAGTAGTGTGCCCAAGTGGCCAAGACAACCAACAGCTTCCTGGTCTCTATCAGAAATAATGTGGCCAGCAGGACTAGGGCAGTGATAGAACCCCTGTACTCAGCACTGGTGAGGCTGCACCTTGAACCCTGTATTCAGTTTTGGGCCTGTCACTGTAAGAAAAATACCGAGGTGCTGAGGAGAGTGCAGAGAAGGGTGACAAAGCTGGTGAGGGGCCTGGAGCACAAGTCTGATGATCAGCACGTGAGGGAAATGGGGCTGTTTAGTCTTGAGAAAAGGAGGCTGAGGGGAGATCTTATCTCTGTCTACAACTGCCTGAATGGAGGTTGTAGCGTGGAGAGTGTTGATCTCTTCTCCCAAGTAGCAAGTGATAGGACAAGAGGAAATGGCCTCAAACTGCACTAGGGGAGGTTTAGATTGGATATTAGGAAAAATTTCTTCACAGAAAGGGTTGTCAAACATTGGAACAGTCTGTTTAGGAAAGTGGTGCGGTCACCTTCCCTGGAAGTGTTTAAAAGATGTGTAGATGACTTTCCTAGGGACATGGTTTAGTTTTTGACTTGTCAATGCTGGATTAACGGTTGGACGTGGTGTTCCTAAAGGTCTTTTCCAGTCTGAAGTATTCTATTATTCCATGATTCTATGATCTGACACTCCTGTCAAAGAGGGGGAATGGACACAAACCTCATGCTATGATAAATATATTTCTAGTTTTCAGAAGCTTCACTTATATTAGCGTTATAATGAGTAAAAGTTCTCTCTATCAAGGCTTAACATGTGCAATCAAAAAAATGGCAAAAATCCTTTGTTTTTTACACGTGCATAGGATTCACTGCACCACAGATAAATGGTGCAATGATTAAAATATGATAGTCAAGATTCTTGTCCAGACAAGTGTATGTTGAAGTATTTAATTAAATGTCTAAAGTTTTCTGGGAAACGTACTCAGGAAAACAATATGATATATTCCTGAAAAGGAAAACGTGAGACATGGGAAAATTTTCATGTATTAAAACTTCAAATATAGAGTTTATGTGTTTTTTTTTTTTCTTTTCAGATCTGTATTTAGTATTCCATATAAAAAATCTACTAAAACTGGAAAGATGCTGAAGCTGGAAATATATTAGTATGTGATCTGAATGCAAACTGCCATTCTTAAATAAGGCGTTGAGTCTGTCAAACAATGAAGTTCACGCTCCAGAAGGTTTCTATAGTATGGAACACTTCAGCTAAAATAGGGGAAAAAAAAAAAAAAAGGGTGTCTCTAAAATTTAGATACTGCATTGATTTCTAAGTTGTAATCTGTACAAACTACCTAAGTGGAAGGAAATGATAGAATTTCAAAACTGGCTTCTTTTACAGTCCTAAAAATTAAAAGTTAGATACTGTAGTTTAAAAATTAAAATGCTTCAGAACGTTACTTAAAAATCCTGAGCCAATTATTTCCTTTTATATTATTTTAGTGGCTTGCAGAGAGTATATTCTAGTAGGAGACTACAGCAAATTATTATGCAAATTTCAAGACTGATTCTCAAAATCTTAACTCTTACTGTTGTAATCAATATGTTTTCCTCGTATATTTTAACCAAAGTTAAAGACAGACTTAGTCATACCTCTCCAATGAGTTTCCTGTTTCCTGAAATCATCTATAGATTTCAATAATTAGGAAACTATATGTACTAGTGAGTAAAATGAAAATCCATCAATGTATTCTCATTGTTTTAAAATTAGTTTTAGACAAATACTAAAACAGTTTAAAAAGACAAAAAAATAGTCAAAAGGTTGCATCAGGCTCTCTTACATCTTGAATTGCTATGCATAATGCATATAAGTGGCTATTTCAGATGTGATATTTATTTTATTCATTATTTGTTTGTTATTAAATATGTTATTACTGCAGAATAAAAGGTAATTTGTTCACAACTTTTTTGTTTAAACTTTTGAACATAGATTTCTGCATCTCTACTTAAATATATCCCACAATTAAATACACACAAATTTAATGATATAACAATATTTTATATTCTTTTCAATAAACAAATGCACTAAATTCACTAAGAATATTTTGAGATTCTCTTTTTATTTTGAGAATCTGTGTCATTGCTGTGTTATGTGACACATTTTAGATCAAGGATCCTTATTTAAGACCTCTATTGAGGTAAAACCTCAAATGACAGCCATCCTCATGTTAAGTGATGGGGTAGCCCAGTTAGAAGATGCCCTCTTTTGTAAACTGTTTATAGTATATAAACCTTTAAATAGTGTTATACATGCATAGGCTGAGCATTCTGGTGTTTCCCTTACACATTATGAGATCTCTAGGCAGAAAACTATAAAATGTGTCAATAAATCAGAAAATAAACATTGAGAAGGTCACAAAAGTACATTTTACAATTGTGCTTGCTAAAATATACGAGGCATTAAAATTCAGATTCTACATTCTTATGACAATGCCTGTAATGAGAACAGAAAATACTATGAGCCTAATCTATTCTCCTGACAATTTAAAAATAACTGTAACCCAGTGGTTATCTTGTACTTCTTCTCCAATTCCATAAATAGGGAAGGTCATAAAGATAGTGAAAATACATTACAGAATTTAAACCCCTGACATTTTCCTAAACTAGAGGACCAGAGAATATGTGGATAACATGGTACGACTTTCTTTGGAGGAAGGAATTTGAATTAAGAGTTAATGTTTCCATCAATTATTTTTGTAAGTTTTTACTTTCTCTGTTCATTTCAGATCATGTTACCAAAACATGTACTTCATTTAGCATTTTAAAATTAAAACATTAAAATTAGTATAACTTTTCTGCAATGGTTCTTTCCTTATCCTAAGGCCAGAACTCTAAGAGTTAGTATTGTTGTTTTAATAAAGAACACATTCTGCTTAACCGGGCTTTAAATTTTATAAAAGTGGAGGTAAAATTTAGGCTTCTAAATCTTAAATGAACTGGGATAAGCTCCCAAAATTAATACTTTGAAATACTTTGTTCTCTTTCTACCAGTACATCGCTTTATTTCTGAGGTGATTTTGTTAATTTGGTCTCTTATATATCAACATCTATACATTTTGAGGAGTTCTTTTAGTGATAAGTATTATCAACATGATGGATTAATGCATTCACACAATGACACTAAGTAAACGATTTAAATTACAGACCCTACAGATCATACATTACAAATCTATTTTTTCCAAATGATACTACAAGTTCAGCAAAACTAATTTCTCCAAGGTCACTTCTCAATATGTACAGGTTGTTTCTGAACAGGGTTGTGAGTGCTACTCTGATGACACTATTTTTCTGCATGTCATTGCTGTCCAAATCAAACTTTCTGAGGAATTCCTATATAGTAAAGAGCTGACAAAACTAACATGTTCTTCTTTTGTTAGACTGGGAGAGAACAGGCATCATACTAAATTGTAATTTATCCCCAGAATATCTAAAACCAAATCTGCAATAAATTTCTTCATTTAGACATATACATTTTTTCATTGTATTGGAATACTGGTTAGAGCTGTAAATACTTCTACATTATAACTATGTGTTTTATTTGAACTTGGATCCCAATCCCACAAATATTTAAACAAAGGAAAAGAGTTTAACTACATTAGCATACAACTTCTCTTACATCACTTAGTTTTCAAGGTTAGAACCATAAAATGTAATTTCATAGAGAACTAAAACTAAAAAAACCCAGACAAAAAAAACCCTTCATATTCTTTCACATTTTAATTAACATTTATCGCCATTAGCATTTTTTTTCATATTCATTGTAGAAAGAGAAGTTTATTCTTTAGATACACTACAGTTTAGGATTTTGCTGCAAATTTTATTTTGAAAATATTGATTGGTGTAGACAAATGTCTTTTCACTTTAAAGACAGCAGGTCTTATCTGCACTTAATACAAAACTTTGACTTTTTTCTTAAAACTCTCTTTGGGACACAACCAGAAAAATCAGTAGCAATGATGTGATGGAATTTTAAGTGCACAATAGAATTGCTTAGCGTAAATATATTCTAAACTATTATTTGAAGACAGCTTGAAGTCTGTGTTTCATTGCCCATGGGGCATGGATTGAGCAAAATCCAGTCAAATACCTGGGCAAATCTGTTCTTCAGAAGATTTGAGTGATAGAGGTTGGATTCACAGTAAACCCATCTTTATCATAAATATCCAAGTTTGGCTTCCAATTACAATGGTTTTGCAATCCTACTTGCAAAAGTTTTATTTTTATTTCAGTTTTGTTGCTTTGCACATGGAACTGTGGGTAGAGGAGTTTCACATGACTGAAGACTCTAAAATTGTGCTTGCTAATAATACACAGCTCTTGCCTAAGGATTTGAAAATGTTTAGATGTTGGACTATCATATCAAAATACCATAATGGACTAGAACATTTTGCTCAAATATTTTTTTAAATTTTCTGTTGAAGTGATACATTTTTTTCTGTCCCTCTTGTAAATAGCAGACCCAAAACAATTGTCTCAAAAAGCTAAAAGGTAAAAGCAAAATGCCAATATATTGCTTAAGAACTCCCTGAAACATTCATGTTTTATTTTCCTGTAAATTCTATATAAAATACAGGCACAAAGTAACTGATGAAGATCAAAGGTTTTATAGGTAGTCATTTTGGCTAAGTCTGACTAAGCACTATTACTTATAAATAATATTTAATATTAATTTCAATAAAATTCTCCATTCAATGAATACGACACTTGTAGAAAATTTAGAGAACAAAACTTAGATGTTAACGTTGTAATTTATTTTGTATCTCAGTGTGAGCTATTTGCTCACCTAGAATAGTTTTGATGTATTCAGTACTTCCCTCACTCACTGTAGTTATTACGACTTTCATGTCATCATATGAAATGTTGGTAGTTCTGCTGATGTTGGTAGTTCTGCTGAAAGTTTAGGTCAGTATATTAATAATTAAATATGTTGTCAGTTAATAAGATATTCATCAAACAGCATATTTCTTATACTTTGCTACTAGTACTTCAATGGTCAAAAAGCAGAACAAGAAATAAAGCAAAAGTTGATGTAAATTGTCACTTTCCTTTGTGAAAATATGATTTTAATTTGTTATTCAATTATTGTAACAAAAATGAAGAAGTTACAGAGATGTTCAATGCATTTCATTTTCCTGCAACATTCACTCAAACACTTCTATTTTCTTATAAGACACAACAGAAGATAATCAGCCAACTTCTTAAGTACAATTTCCATATAATGAAACAGACAAGTACAAAGTATTACGATAAGTAGAGAAGTTCAGAATTGCCTATGAAAGATTCACATCAGACTGTTTCCTGTTGAGCTACCCCACCTAGCTCCCTGTTATTATAATTTGTAGCTTGTTTCATATTCAGATCAAAATATCTCTAGGAGAAAAAGTATCTTCAAAATTGTATATATATGATATGAAGCAAAACAGGGTGTGGGTATGATGAAAAATTAGAATTCATTATGTATTTCCACAGATGGCTGACTTTGTTAAAATTATATTTCTCCACATAATGTAAAGTGACAGTGACACAGGTGAACAAATATTAAACAACACCGTAAATTAAAACAGGTAAATTTACTCATGTTATGCTACTTCATATAAATTGCATATGTTCATACTAATGTATGGAATTGTTTTAACACTTTTCTGCCAGACAACTTATTTGGCTTCACTGTAGCCCACAAACAGTCATGTTTATCATCTTATCACTGTCATAATGTAAGTGAAAGATCAGAAAATCTCTTCCTGTGGTACAACTACTAGGACAAAAATATGGAAGAAAATGCAATGGTGTAACTCACCCTCCTTATGGTTGTAAAATCATACATTTTGTACACCTTGTCAGTATACTGGTTTTGTTTAAGGTGTTGTCTTTCTCTTATTTTCTTTTTTTTTTTTTTTTTTTGGTACAATCATTTTTCAGAGCTCAAAAATCAATGAAAAATAATGAGATGGTACTTCATAGGATGGCATTTTGATGTTTTTTGAGGAGGACATATTGTTCATTAGCTTCACATTCAATACTATTCTTCCTTTTCTTTCGAAGTGTACCCATGCTGCTCACAGCAATCAGCACTGGAATGAACTTCAGTTCACTACTCCCAAGTTGTGATATGCTCTGGATAGAAATGTGCACTTTTCTTTTCATGTCTTTTTTTAGATCTATTAAACTATCTGAATTATTTGAAAGAATAGATGATGCTCATTATACAATGTGATAATAGCATCCATTGAAGTTTTAGATAGTGAATAAATATATTCTTACTAAATAAATATTATTGTGTAAAAATAAGATATTGGGCAGAAAGCAAAAGCTCTTTATAGTAATCCTGAACCTAATTTTCATGTGAATTTTTGTCTTTGGTCAGAATCAAATGCCTTTGCAATTAATAAGTTCATCAACATCATTAAACCCTTCCTTCCTTCCTTCCTTCCTTCCTTCCTTCCTTCCTTCCTTCCTTCCTTCCTTCCTTCCTTCCTTCCTTCCTTCCTTCCTTCCTTCCTTCCTTCCCTCCTTCCCTCCTTCCCTCCTTCCCTCCTTCCCTCCCTCCTTCCTCCCTTCCTCCCTTCCTCCCTTCCTTCCTCCCTCCCTTCCTCCCTCCCTTCCTCCCTCCCTTCCTTCCTCCCTTCCTCCCTTCCTTCCCTCCTTCCTTCCTTCCTTCCTTCCTTCCTTCCTTCCTTCCTTCCTTCCTTCCTTCCTTCCTTCCTTCCTTCCTTCCTTCCTTCCTTCCTTCCTTCCTTCCTTCCTTCCTTCCTTCCTCCCTCCCTCCCTCCCTCCCTCCCTCCCTCCCTCCTTCCTTCCTTCCTTCCTTCCTTCCTTCCTTCCACCCTCCCTCCCTCCCTCCCTCCCTCTATATCAGGAGCAAATGCCAACAATCATGGCAAGTTTATCCATTGTCTTATTTGCTGCATTATTCTAGACATTACCTAAATAACCAAATGTTTTCACTGTTTTATTCACCTTACAAAGACATTGAGTGACCAATGTTATCACTGAAAAATTTACCAAGAACTAAGAATCTGAGAGAAAAATATAAACCTTAGTAGTGGTAATATCAAATATCTACTGTCAGAGTTGGAGGGCAGTAATATTCACAGTATTGCATTAGTTCTTTAATTCATCCTTGTATTTGTCTGTATTAAGTTCACTTTTACCGGAGTTGTACTGTTGACTGCAATAACCCAGGAGAGAGGAACAGCAGAAAAAAAGAAAGCTAGATGCCTGTTTTTTGGGGTAGGAAATTCATCTCACCTAATATGCATACTTATATCAGAGCTGCATATCTTAGGATTTCTTTCTGCATAATGAAGAAAAGAAAGTACTTTGAAAGCTCCATTCATCCTACCCATAAGCAGATGTCTAACATAAGTCACCTTAATATCTGGTAGGTGCCTGTTGAGCATGAAGGCAAAGGGACTACATCCCATGTAGGCTTTTGTATTTAGACACCGAGGATGTTTTTCAAACAAACAAACATAATGACCACGAAATAGCTTGAGCTTAGATACAAGTATACCTTTACTCTCATCTTGTTAATACAAGTACTGCTATACTGTGACCTAATTTGATCCTTAAACGTACTTGTTTCCAGCAGGCATGATCTTGATATTTTCAACAAGTTTTCCCCAGAAATCTCAGCTTTGATTTTTGTTATGTTATGCCTGTTTGGATTCTATTTACAAATCATTTTTTGTTTGCTGGTTCTCCATTCCCCATTCACTGTTTCTCCTTAGTTAGAGAATAAATTGCAGTTGCATTAATTGTTACTAGCTATTTCCTTTTTCTTTCTTTCCCTACGTGTGTACTATGAACAAAAGTAATACATTCCACCAGTGGCATTAGGGAGAACAGGAGCTGAACAAGATCCTGTGAAGTATTCTCTTTGGAACAGATTGCAGCTCTGAAGTCAATATATTTTATGAAGCAATAATACCAAAAAGAGTTCACTCCACAACTAAGCTCAGGCTTCTTTCAAGTCTGAAAAAGTGGGGTTTTTTATATGTAATGTTGCATTCCTTCAGACTTCTGTATAAAAACATTCTCCTGAGAACAGGATATGTGCAGGGTAACAAGGATCTATGAAGCCAAATGAGATTTTCACTGCAAAACAAAAGTTCATTTTAATTTCTTGCAGAAATAGAGTGAAAAGAACATCAGCCATTTGTCACCGTTGCAGTTTCAGTAAAACAGTTTACAAGAAATTCACAAAAGGTTAATTAGCTAGACTGGGAGTGATTTTGACACCTGATATAAATCAGCAACACTATACAAATCTGTGCAATTCATCCTAGATCTAGAAATCTTAACCAGTGATGGACTAGGTTTTTACCAGCTTTAAGTCATGAAATGTTCATGATGTTAAAACTATAACATTTCACAGTAACATACATGTTATTTTTGACAAAACCATTTGTATCTAAAAAACAAAGGTAGGTCTTTTCACCTGCCTAAAATAGCCCAGGACCAAGAAATCAGAGAGATCATTCACTAGCTATGAAAGGTCCAAACCCACTGAAAATGCTTTTATTCACTTATAGGAAGAAGAACTGAGAATAGGGATAATGGTCTGATCCGAATTATTAAAATGTTTCTTCGAATTTCAGCTTCCCGTGCTGCAGCCGAGTTCCCTAGCCAACAAAATTCAATAGATTGTATAAGAGAGGTTTTCATAGGGTTTTCCAGGGGTTTATTTTGCTTGTTTGGTTGGTTGTTTTGGTTTTGTTTTGGTTTCTTTTTTTTTTTAGGTGGATTTATTTTTTTTTTTTTAATCATTTTGAAAGTTCATGAAAGTTCTTTCATGCAAGACGGGTGCAATGTTTCCTAGACAGGACAGTTTTTCTCCTTCTATGTACTCCTACCTTTTCTTATGAACTCCAAGAGTACAGGAAGGACAAATATTACTATGGTTTCATTATAATTTCAAAATACCTCTAATTTTTCCAGCTAAAGTACAAACCCTTTGGAGCACAGACTATCTGTTGGTTATTTTTATAAATACACAGAAAATATCTTTAATTGGCTTCTGAAGACTCAAATAATAAAAATTATATACTACTTCTGTACTAAGATGGTAGAAAAGCAATTTGTTTCATTAGCAGCAGAACCAACAGAAGCAGATGACTTACGATTTTGCCCAGTTTTCTACCTATCACCCTTCCCTCATAACAAGAATAACACGAATTCTCCCTGCTGTTCTCTGTTGTCCCCAGTGATTCTTTCTACCAAGGAAAACACAACGGGTGACACAACTTGGGCAAAGTTATGTGCATTTGGCTGGCCTGAAAAAGAAGCTGTCATTCAGACACTGCCAGAAAAAAAAAAAAAACAAAAAAAAACAAAACAACTATAAATTGCATTTGCTTTGTTGTTTTCTTCAGTGAAGACACTCATCTGGGTTTCTCTTCCAGGCTGCCACAAATTTTCATTAAGATTATAGGGACTTAATTGCCTTTGAAACATCTTGTTTACATCTTGTTAAATATATTTTGATTTGCCTACGGAGTATCACAAACTACCAAGGGGATCTACAGATGAAATGGATAGACACACAATGGTATTGGATATACCCACTATTCCTACAAACCTTGCTAGAACTTCATTTTAATTTTAAAATTAATACATGAGCATCTATAAATGAAGTTTGTGATAAAACTACCTTTTTAACTCATGGATCACCATTAGTTTGTCAGGAAAGATTTATTTATTATGCAGATCATTTCCAACTAAAGTCAGACCCTTCCACAATTTTGCCAGTGATACAACAGACCCCTTGGCAAAGCTTCTTAAAACTTATGTCAGGCAGGTTTCCAAGTCCGTGTGGGTTTCGGCCTGCTCCCCTACTTTGCTCTTTTGGCATGAGAGGCTTGCAGGACTTCTTTCAGGTACCCACACTAGAGTCTGTCATTGCTGAAGCAGAACATTTGCGCAACCACCATGAAGCTTTGTTTCCATTCCTTCTTGGTTTTTTGTTTTGCTTTCAAATTGCAAAGTATCAGCATTCTCTATACCAGTTGTTGTTATACCTTCCCCGAAGCATCTCCTGTTCCATATTAATTCATAGTTTGACCTTGGATCTAGTCCATTTCCTATATTCCAATGTTTATCTTGATGAATGAACAGGATGGAAGAGTTCATTCTCATAGGAAAACAAACAAACAAACAAACAAGGAGGTTAAAAATATGTCCTCATATAAAAATTGGTCTTTGACATGGGAAAAATGCAAAAAGACAGATATTACAGTGATACATCCTAAAGGATTACTCTAGAGAAAAGAACCTTGTTAACGAAACAACAGAAGATGTCACATTAGTTCTGGCAGACCAACTTCAGTGACTAAGAACAACTTGTTGTACTGGTTTTTAGCCTATAATTAGTTTGCTTTTCTGAAGAGAAAAGGTTAGTGTTTGCCTTCTCATCTAAGAAAAAGTGGAAACAAACATTTGAACTTCTGGGCAAGCAGTGGCACACACCTACACACAGGTATGTATATTTAGAAGAATATTTATATATGAGAACTGTTGAAATAACACCGTGTAGTTTGAACAAACTGAATCTTTTATGGATCACCAGCAAAATCAAACTTGAAAAGATTATTGATTGAATTATATCCTGAAAAATATGAGCACTCACAGTCATCTTTCTATTGCTTTGGGAGGACCAAATTCCTAACGGCATTGATACCAATGAACAACCACCACCACCATCCCCTCTCCCCTCTGTCCCCATCAAAAAAAAAAAAGCTGGAGTAGCATTCCTAAAATAAAATAGAAACAAGTAAAAGACAAAGACCTATAGTATTACCTTAGCTAATGTCTACACTAACCTCATAAGAGTTGCCTTAGATCAAGTTAGCACAAGTATTTCAAACAAGAACCATGCTAAAGCAGCATGGATGATCAACTGCAATGCTTGTTCATTCTCCCACAATGTATTTACCTCATAAGAACTCATGCAAAGAAACAGTGGAATGTTATCTTTTGTCTAAAAATAGTGTAACTAAATACTAGCTACTGAGTACTGAGAAACCAGGCAAGCATGCTGACAAAAAACTCCTGCATCTATGAGAATCACAGCATGGCTGGAGTCATCAACAGAATCATAGAATCACAGAATCATTTTGGTTGGAAAAGACCTTTATGACCATTGGGTAAGACCATTAACCTAACACTGCCAAGTTTACACAACATACCATCTTTTCATTTTTAGGCTAGTTTTCTTTCCCCAGCATAACTTTGGGGGAAACCCTAAGAGAGTATATTAGAATTTGATGTGAAGTGATTTCTTTTTTCACATCCTACATCTCTGTGATTTCAAAGAATATTTATCTTGAATCAGGAACCATAGAAAAAGTATACATAAACACTGAAGATAATTTTGTCTATAATGAATGGAAATACTTCAGTTAGACAGCACTGAAACTTTTTTATTTCATCTGGAGCTTTTTACTTAACGTTATTTAATTTATTTTATGCCAATAAAGCATAATAACATTTCACCAATTTTACATGAGGAAGAGTAAAACAGTTGTCATTTTCATCCCGTATTCCATCCTACCCCCTACCTATCTGCTTTATTTTTGTTTTTAATAAAGCTGAGTATATTTACTGGACTGGAATATCTGTATTAGTCAAATAATACAACCCAGTTATAATTATGACACTATTTACTAGTTGAATTATACCTCTAATTGTCATAATTATTATTCAGTCTTCACTATACCAAATGTACAGAAGAAATATGGCATGCTTGAGTTATTCTATGTGCCTCAGAATATGGTTTTCCTGCTGAAACTCTGAGCAATAACTAAATAGGAATAGGCTGAGCAACACTTCCTGAAAAAGTTTGTAAATGTGCAGAGCAGAGATTTATGATTCCAACACACAGTGCACATCACTGAAATAAAATAGATGAATATCCAAAATGTCATACTGTCAGCACTTGACATGTCAAGTCACAAGAATATGAAACAATGAAAACTGTAATGCAGTTTAGGGGCTAAGTTATGGTTCATAAAACTGGGGAAAAAAATCCATACAGACAATCACTTTCAAAATCCAAGTGCTGACAAAGGAGATATGCTCCATCTTAATGCGAGGAAAAATGTTCTGCGTTATCTTCTTATATTCACAAGCTTGAATTGGGCAAATCTGACTAGTTCCAGGGGGCATCTAAGAAGTCTAAACCCACGGATGTCATTGATATTCATATAAATAACTGCTCATTGACACAAATATGAATAAATAACCTATACTTTTAAAATAACTAATTTTAAAAAATAAAATTCATTTTTAACTTCTTGTAAGACCTAATTTATGGTGTGAGCTACAAATATTTTTTCCACCTGTTTTCTTCTCTTTTTCTAAAAGTCTTAACCAATCACACATCTTCACAATTTCTTCTGATTTTTCTTTTTCAGTAATGAGCACATCTTTTGTCTTTGAACACATAGAATATTTTGACCTTTTCCTCTCTGAATTATTTTATACTCCTGTAAAAAGGCAAGAAAAGTTGACAGAATACTTAGCCCTGTCATTTTAAAAGGTGATATTGTGGTACTTCTGAAGTATAAACAGTCTTCATTTTGAAATATTCTAGACAAAATTAGAACATACAGGTTCTCAAGAAATGCACACTGTTAAAATACTTCAGTTTTAAAGGAAAAAAAGAGTTTTTGAAGAACACACAAACAGAATTTTGTAGATTAATCATTTCATCCTCTCCCATTTTGATGCTTTTGCCAACATTTCTTAGGGCCCTTGTCACTGACTATTAATGTTGTTGGAAAAGAAGCCTGTAAGAAAATCAATAATTAAAACTTTAGAACAAGATTTCAACAAAATGCGGTTAATAAGGAGGGTATAGGGTGGCCACAAATCCTAAAGTATTTATTACCTTCAACATTCAAAAAAACCTTTGCAACACATTAAATTAAAGACTCAAAGATTTATATGGAAGAAAAGCATAGTTAAAGAGTATTTTGCTATGCATCCAGACCTGTCCAGGTGATTTTGATAATGGTATTGCCTAACAGTTATGATCTTACCTTTACAATACAATATTCTAATGCCTTTGGTTAAACTGAAGTATTTTTAATGCTATGCAGTCAGGCAAAGCAAGACCATTTATGTATAGCAAATATAGGAGAGTATTAATAGTTTATTGATAGTAGTATTTAATTTTATTATAGTACTGCAAAGAACATCAGCTAAGCCCAAGTTTCTGCAAACTGGAAAAAATCTAGTTAAGAAGTTTCTGCTGCAAGTATGTGATCTAAACAAGTAGGACAGGCAAATTAAAGTGAAAAAAAAAAAAAAAGTTATTTCAAAGACACACCAAAAACCTGCCTAAAGCCATTTAAAGAACCTGGATAAACACCATTGCCTGGCAAATAATCTTCCATCATGAGGCTGTCCTGTAGAAACCTCAATGCTGTCATGACATTAGCCTATTTGAAAACTGAATTCCAACGAGTCTTGTATTATATTTAGGTATTGTTGGAATGTCTAAACATTTTTTCTTGCATTAAACAAATTTTTGATGTCAGACTACTTTAATGATATATATGTATGTGCTTAGTGTTTCATATATATTATATTTACACAAAGTGGCCAAATATATAAAATCCGTACATATATATAGAAGGACACAGTCACTCGATAGTACTCTAGTGCTCCATATTGAAATATTGGATTGTTGTTTGGACTTACAGAAGTTAAGTGAGAGCATAACAGTTACAACAGCTTTCATGGCAAATAGATTAGTATCTGTGTTAAACTAGTTAAAATAGATTTCAGAACCAGAAACTGTACATCTGTATGTGAACATCTAGACAGATGCTGAGAAAGAGGTTTTTTTAAGGGATATCAGTAACGGTATCTAAAACTTGTTTTGTGTTTGCATCAAATTCTTGAAATTCTAGATGGTTTACTATTAGGGAGTGGCTCAAAGATAAAGGACATGAATCCTTGGAGCAGTTGCACGATCAGAGTTTGTTCTAATAAGAGTTGTGTTCTAATGTTTGTTTTATTAAGAGTTGTGTTCTGATAAGTTAATGGTTTGACATGTTATAGGAGCTTAGCATAACCAGGCCTCAGTGCCTCAGTAGGCCTCAGCAGAGACTGCTGATCATGAGGGAACAGCAAGGACACTGTGACCTTGACAAATCTTGTAAACAACTCCAGGGAGGGGGGAGTTGAAAAGGCGCAAAACTCAGGCGGCCAGCTAGCCGCAGGTAGGAGGGTCAAGGCAAATGTAACCTTTGGACTTAAGCCAATCAGCAGGTGACAAGTATGCATAATTACTGTAAGCTCTATAAATATGTGTCGTTAAGAGCAATAAAGTTGAACAATGCGTTATCACTCAGATTGAGTTGGCCTAGCTTGTTCCCCCGCTGCTCACAGTTTACTATGGAAATTCACGTAAGGATTACTTATCTCTTAAGCAAAGAAATAAAAATATGTTCATATATATGCATACACCTTTACACATATATGTTCTTTAAAAATGCCAGTGTGAAAACATTTGACAAATTCACTCACCCATCTCCACTTAGAGATGAACTTGATAAAATGCAGGAAATATATCCTTTGCTATTTGACATAAGAAATATATGAGATAGATTTAGCATACTGAAGTAAACATCATTAAAATACACCCTTTTATAGATTCAGTAGATCCACTTTTGAAATATTTGGAAAAAAAAAATTAAGAAATCTTAGTGAGTATTTCTTACAACAGTTGAATGTATTACTTACAGCACAGTATATTTCAAATACATTTGGACTTTAATAACACAGACTAATACCAGTATAGATCATAATGTATTCATATTTCTATTTAGTACACAATATGCTCCCCTACTGCAAATAAATAGCTTGTGATTATAAGCCACTATTCTCCAGGTTATCAGATTCTTGCTCAAGTAATGGTCTCCCTGTCTATATGGTTATTTGGGCACCAGCTTCTATGCGACGAATGGGGTGATTTCTAAGTGCATTATTTTTGGTAAAACTTGAGCTTGAGCTATAAATTTCTCAGGGAAAGAAGATGCCTTTGCATCTCATGCATGTCCATTAGTTTATTTCTTCTTCCATGATTTCCAATGAGATACAAAGGTTTTCTGATAATTTATACCGTTTCCAGAGCCTAGCACTTGCGTGTGCATTCAGTGACATCAGTTAATGAACAAAAGAACCAGAAGCTAAGGTCCAGTCAGCCTTAAATTCTTCTTGATTCTCTGCTGGGTTCATGTGTACATGTTCAGGTGCTGCAGGGTGGCCTCTGTGTTAAAGAGGCCAGGGGCTGTCCCATACCAGACGCAGCTGGTTCCAGACAGCTCCAACAGACTCACCCCAGGGCACAGCTGAGCTTATCAGCCGTGGGTGAGGCACCTCTGGGAAAGCATAGTTAAGAAGAGGAAAAACTTGTCACATATATAGTAAGGAGTGAGGAAAAAAAGTGTGAAAAACAACCTTGCAGGCACCAAGGTCAGAGAAGGAGTGGGAAGAGGTGCTCCAAATACTGGAGCAGAGGTACCACTGCAGCTGTTGGAGAGACCATGGTGAGGCTGGTATTTTCCTGCAGCCCTTGGAGAGCAGATATCCACACTTCAGCCTGTGGAGGATGTCAGGCCTGGGCTTCTGGGTATCTCCTGAAGGAACTGTGACCCACGGACAGCCCATGCTTTTGCAGGGAAAAAGTGTAAGGAAGAAGGAGCGGCTGAGAGGAGCTGTTGTGGACGGACTGTAAGCATACCCATTCCCCATCCCTCCCTCTGCTGCTGGAGTAGGGGAGACATGGAGGAGATGGGAATGAAGGAGTGGAGTAAAATCTGGGAGTGTGTGGGGAAGGCATTGGTTTATTTTGTCTTTTTTTCTTACTATCCAAATATATTTTAGTCAGCAAATTTCCTCAAGATGATTCTATTTTACCTGTGATGCTAATTGGTATGTATCTCACCCATGAGCTCCTCCTTTTTGAGAAGGGGGAGTTAAGAGAGCAGGTGTGTGGGCATCTCACAGCCAGACAAGGTCAACCCACCACAGATGAGGAGATGGTTATGTGCTTGATGCCAAATCCATTTTTCCTGTTTAGAGGGACTTCTTTCTGTCCCTTTCAGCACAGTTGTAATTGTGTATAACAAGTTTTTCATCTGTAATCTTTTCATTACAAAAACCATTACCCTTGCCTTAACTGACGGTTAGCACAGCTTCAGTTATCAAGAATAATATTTTATCTGATAATCTAAATGCAGGTCTATCATTTCCTTTAGGTAGCTGCAAATGACATATATATATAATTTAAAAAAAAAATTATTTTATTTTTTCTTCAGATACATAAATGTGTGCCAGTATGTTATGGAAATCAAATGGATGTCAGTAAAGCCAGCATTACTGTTAGTGCTCTTTTTTTATGGAGTTCTCAGTCAAGTTCCAGGTCAGGTCAATGGGAGTTTCATTACTGATTTGAAAGTTCTGGTAAGAATGGAGAAAATATCTTAGCCTGCATTTAGCAGAATAATACATGCCTACCATTCTTTTTTAATCAATCACACCTGGAATGCTAAAATGGCCTTAAACAGTAGTTTATGATTGATAGCATAGTTCGCCATTTGCAGAATTTAACGTCTATAAGCTGCTATGTTTTTCATGCATTAACATTTAATATATTTTTGATTTGCACTTAACGGATAATATTTTGTTCATTGCTATTGCTTTTTAATAAATGATCTCATAAAATTATTGACTTTTCTTTTGACACTTCAGATGAGAATGGAAGCTTCTATAGGAGATGGGTTGCAGCACTGACAATGTTGGAAGACGAACTGGAAAAAGGAATCTGTTTCCAGATGAAGAAGTTGTATTTCCTGAGAATATAATGTATCTGCTTGTTTCTGATGTTTTACTTCAAAATTCTTTCTTAGTCTAAATGCAAATTACATCAAAAGCTGAGGAACTTTTTAAAAGAGAACATTTATAAGTTTATATATACACATACATATGAATAATTATAATCTCCTTGTACATAATTTGTAATTTTTTCATTTTCAATGTGCTTTCCGTGATCTTCCCACCCGTTTCTTTTCAGAAAAATATATATGCAAATTACTTTGGATATAAGAATATCCAATACTGTTCTTCAGTCAGTATAATGAGCTTTGAATGATAGAGTTGTAGCATTTATCCTACTCCCTGCAACATATGAATTCTGCAGTATACTTACAGATTCTTCTTCTAAATGCTGTTCTGTGCATATTACCTTATTATGTTTATGTGGAATCATAGACACAAAGATGCCAGCATTGTGCTTTTAAATCTGAAGAAAAAAAAAAAAGTGATTAGGACAGGGAACTGCTGGAGAGAGTCCAGCGCAGGGCAACAAAGATGATTAAGGGACTGGAGCATCTCCCTTATGAGAAAAGGCTGAGGGAGCTGGGTCTCTTTAGCTTGGAGGAGACTGAGGGGTGACTTTATTAATGTTTACAAATATATAAAGGGTGAGTGCCATGAGGATGGAGCCAGGCTCTTCTTGGTGACAACCAATGGTAAGACAAGGGGTAATGGGTTCAAACTGGAACACAAGAGGTTCCACTTAAATTTGAGAAGAAACAACTTCTCAGTGAGGGTGACAGAACACTGGAACAGGCTGCCCAGGGGGTTGTAGAGTCTCCTACTCTGGAGACATTCAAAACCTGCCTGGACACATTCCTGGGTATTCTCTGGTGGGGGGATTGGACTAGATGATCTTTTGAGGTCCCTTCCAATCCCTAACATTCTGTGATTCTGTGATCCCAAATGAAATAATTCTACTTTGTGCTAAACACAGATTTTTCAAAATAATCTAGATTTAAAAGCATAGTATATAGACATATATAGTCTAGATGTAGTCCAAATCTGCCATGCATCTGCATGACTAAAACTTGTGTTCTCTAATGAGAAGTGAATGTACTTGTGTATAATCCTATCACCAGTAACAATCAAGAACAAACAATCTCACAGGTCACCCAGGAAATACGGATTTGGAGACAGTGAATGCTATTGTATGACAAATATCATTATTATGTAAGAAATATAGTATTGTACAAAATTGCTGGTGTATTTGCAAAATATAATCCAAATTGGAAAAATGGTAGGCTTCCAAACTCTATTTAAATAGGGAACATGGTCTTTCCTGTGAATGGGGTAACACAAAGCTTGGGATTTTTGTTCAGAGTTATTCAATATACTTGCTGTTAATTAAAAACAAAAAAAACGTAATTGTTGACATTCTAATGTGGAACCTGTGACTTTAAAAGGGATTTAGGGATCATAATGAGTAATTCAATGATCACTGGTTACTGGTTTCTGGGTATGAAAGATGACAAACACCTTTGATTATTAATGAGATAATGTAAGTCTGTAAAGCAATGATATAATATTTGACCTGTAGAATGTTAAGTCTCATGAAAAAGACTGGTTAGTCAACCAGAAAGAAAATTAAAAGGTAACCTGATCCTGGTCTTTGAAGACTCAAGCATTAGCTTTACACCAGGTCTCTCCACCCTAAAAAAAAATTCCATCCTTCTTCTTCACTCTGTGACTCTATGAAATCCTTTCAAAACTGTAATCTGTGTTTGAAAGGGTAAGGTGAAGAAGTTTGAGACATTTTTAGTGATATTGCTAAGAAATTGTCTGGGGTAACTGTAAAGATAACATGGAAATTTATTTTACATTAAAATGCTAAACCCAAAATGAATACCAAAACAATACTAAATTTTATTTAGTAACGTGTGTTTCTGAATTAATAGTTAACTAATCTTAAAGCTGTAATTCAGCTCTTCCCACCATTTGCACTTTTATTGAAATCAATAGAAGTTTAAACTGCATAGTGACTTTCACAAGAACTCTCGTTTTCAGAACACGCTTGGAGTCTTCTCTAGCAGCCTATCTAGATAGAGAAAACGTTTTTTTCCTCTTATTTTTAAACAGTGTAAATTGGTTTGTGTCATCATGCTTCTCAAAGGTGTTTTTTTTCTCCTCTTTCTGCTTGTCTTTCTCATCTCCTCTGCTTCTTCTAACTGATCTTCTCTTTTCTAGTCTACTTAGTCTAGTCTATTTAGTTTTAGCCTGCCAAATATCTTTCTAAAAAAACATCATTCACATGGCTGAGAACCTGGTAATCTAAGAAGGAGGATATTTATCAGTGGGTATTTTTACTGTGTTCACTAATATTTAGATCATCTACTGAAAAAGTCTCATCGCTTTTCAGTTGTATTTTTTGTTTCTGCACAACCATTTCTGCATAATAAATTTCTCAGGTTAGGAAAGATTAATAAGTTAAGAGCTTCAGAGCTTGTCTCAATACAAGTCTAGAAGTTACGTGTTGAATGGGTTAATATTTGACTTATTCTCTACAGTAAAGACAATTTATTTGTCTTTGTGATGAATACAAATTTATTATACAGTTAAGTGAATGTAGCTAAAAATATACCTATCTAAATTTTTGTATGCTGAGCAAATATCTACAACATGGATTGAACTGGTTGAATAAATCTTCAGAGTTGCACTTCCAATAAATTGATAGCTGTTCTTTTCAAAAATGACCCTTCATTTAGAAAGATTTGGATATTTTTTCTCTGCTACATCATCTTTTTGAGTCAATGAACTCCTGGATAATAAGGCATTATGAAGCAGTAGCGTATGTTTTGTTTTTTTTTTTTTTTTATCTCTGGTCTTGTTTGTTTAGTGCAATTTTAGATTTTATCATTCACTGTTTAAAAATTGCTGTCTCTTGGCCAAAAATATAGTAAGTAAAATCAACAAATCATTTTTAAAACAGACTTTAGCTATGAGTCTTTCTGAACAAGTGATTAAAACTTCGTATTTTGGTGAAAGTGGGATTTATTTTATCATTGGGAAGATTTTTCAAGTGGAAGTGGGTTTATCCTGTGCTTTGAGTAATATAATAGTTTGCTTTTTATAATAAAAAGCAAAAGCATGAGATGTCATGAACACACCTAGCATTGGAAAAAATGGGATTCAGCATCTCCAAAGTGGGCTTCTGAAAAACAAGTTATTTTGTAACTTACCTTTCTTATAGGTTCTAAAATCAAAATGATGAAAGTTACAGAAAAGTACTTTTTCTGCAGCTACAATATGTTCTTACTGATATATAAATACCCAGGATTTCCTTAAGCAAGGTAAAATCCTCAAACTGACTGGATAATCTACACATTTTATGTATTTAAAAAAACACAAACAAACAAAACCCAAACACTTGATCTCAGACATTTAATCTTGACAAAGTTCAGGTAAACCAAATCCATGAAATTACTAATGATTCTTGACCTCATATCTCCCAGAAAACTTAATCAACCAACTGAAGTTAGTGAAAAAAGAACTTTATGTAATGCTTCACTCTGTGCTGATCATTGTGTGCATAGTTGAACTGTGTAATTTCTGTCAATTACAGTAAAGTTGTATTCTTTAAAAAGTACAACATAAACTGTGCCAAAGATTGTAAGTCCATCACCATTGCCAATGACTGAGGACTGAACACTACACCATCTGCTTGCTGAAATAAAATGGCATGTTAAAATGTGTTGGTAGAATATAAAATAAATGGCAATACTGTTTGATACTCCTTTGAAATTATTATTATTATTATTATTATTATTATTAATCATGTTTTGTCTTGATATTACAGATATATAGAAAAAGGCACCTTTATAATAGAAAAAGACACCTTTATAATATAAAATGAAACTTTGAAAGCGTCATCTTTTACCGTATCTGTGAGAGCAGAATACACAGAGATTAGTTGAATATTTTAATGTATTTGATTTTCCTTTCCTTTCAGACAACCAAAAATAAGATTGTAGTATATAAATACAAGGCAAAGCAAAATTAACTGGCACAGATTACTGTTTTAAAAGTAACAAAAAGAAAGAATTCAGACTCTTACAAGAAAGTCAGTTCACTTCTATTGCAAATTAGGAAATGCTTTTGAGTTTGATTAGTTTTCTGAGAAAAGTAATAGCTAACAGCAGATAAAGTGAGAACGTGTTACTGTCAGAACTGCCTTTTCTGCATATATGCATTACACATTACACACTATATTGAAAAATTATGTTAAAAGAATGTCAGAGTTCAAAAGCTAGGGATTTCAGAATTAAGGTTGACAGCATTCTCAATCTGCCTGCCCGTGCAAATGCAATTTGATACAGTCTTTGAATACACAATCAGATGTTTTTGCCCACAACTCCTGTCTCTTTCAGTGAATATTAATTTTGATACAGCCATTGCAGAGCTTCCTTTTCTATTGGTATACACACTTAGTCTGTTACTGTTTCACAGTCATGGGACAAAATGTCTCATGTTTTTAATCTTCAAAACACTGCTGACATCCCAAATCTCTGGAAACCTCCCTATGCCCTTTTCTATGGCCAGTTTATGAATTGCTATTAGAAACTGATCTTTACAGCTGGTACCATCATTTTTCAAAACAGCCGTGCAGCAGTGATTTGCCTCTGGAAAACTGAATTCATGCTAGAGGACTTAATTTCTCTGAAGACAATACTCCATTTTTTTCTGTAGATATCTTGTCTTCAATACAGAGTGAATTCTCTATGCAGATACCAAGTTTATTAATGGACAAAATCATATGATGAACTACTGTTCATCATTTAAGTTAAACATTAAAATAAGGTTTGCAATCTTTTGTAACAAGCCTACAAAAGTGAAATAAATTTGAACATTATTTATATATTGGATATGTAAAACTATACTGATTTCCAGAGGGAACACTCTCACATACCATTTGTCTAAAATCCAGAGATCCCTTTTTAGTGCCCAAAATTAGATATAGATTAACTTTATATACAGACATCCAAAAACCATATCACAGCAGTGACCATCTGCTACAAAAAAAAAACAAAAACAAAAACAAAAAAAACACCAAAAACAAAAAAACACAAAACACAACCCTGTCAAAATCTTAATTTAGAAGACATAATTTAGAGATTTTGAATTTGATTTAGTGAAAAAATAAAAAAGTCCTAGTATAAAAGTGGTCAAAGTTAAAGACATGCTCAGAACCTGCCTAAGTTATACCAAAAATCTTGATAGCAGCATCAACATTTAGAATGATATTCTTAAAGAGATGAGGGCTAACTCTCTGACACAGGTTCACTTTAGCACAAGGGAACTGAAAGAACAGTATAGCCATGATATAGATGTGCAGGATGTAGGAAGACAGGGACTTTCAAAACACTATATTTTTCATTTCCCATGGCTTGAGAGAGCTTAACTGCAAATTTTTTGGGGAAAACAAACATTCTCATTTGTTGTTGTGCTTGATTTTGCCTTTGTTTTGTTTTGGTTTCTTTTTATTTTTTTCCAGTATGTCTCCTTTATCTAATTTGGAGTCTCAGTATGCAGTCTGCACCTCCTATATATCCAAGCCTCATGGATGCAGTAGTACCTATAGTCTTCAGGTAGGAACTTTAATGCTCAAATCACACCATATACAATAAAGATGTACTAATGATGATCATTCAATTATTGTAATTATCACCACACTTGAAAAGCAATAAAGAAGATTGTTAGAATATACTTTCTTAACATTTTAAATTTGACAAATACTTGTGCCTAGTATCTGCATTGATCTGTACTTCAATTACATAGTAACACACATCTGTTATAAGTACCTAATACCTAACACATTTTTACCTAAACAGTTTTACCAGTGTGCTGTTTTTTCATAATAGCAATAAAAAGAAATATAATAAAAAAAACCTTGTCTACTGTATTTTTCACTATAATGTGAATAATAAATAGGGTCACATTTAGAGAATGATGATTTTAAATGGATAAAAATACACAACACACAAAGTACTTTTCCTTCTTTGTATCAACAGTTTCAACAAAATTAACATAATTTTAAATCCTTGTTATTAAAGTGTTTCATAAAAAAGGATTATTTTAATGATGTGAGAAGTATACACATTTAACAAACTATTTTTAATGAGGTGAATATTTTAAAATGACATCATGTAATTAAGCCAACAATGTATGAACTTTATTAAAATGTTTCAGGAAAATAATAATAAATTCAATTAGAAGAAATACATACCATAGCTTTAATGAAAATACCAAATTATTTTTTAGTTATGCTGATCAGCAAAAGGAGCAGCTGTGTGGTAAGGACAATTCACAGGGGTATTGTCATGATCTTGTTACTATAACTCATTTCATATACCTTCTCTGTTAGTATAGTGAGTTCTATTGCCTTGGCAGGGTCTTAAACAGATTCCCAGGGCAATCTGTTTAGGGAACTGTCAGACAGTGTTAGTCAGATTTAGGAGAAAGGCCAAATCTAAATGAAGAGGAGTTGTGTGTGTGCATGTGCTTGACTTGTACCTTTTTATATGTATAAAGTAAGAACGACATGGGAAGGTGTCTCCCACAGCATCCTCGCTGCTAAACTGAGGAAGTGTGTTCTGGACGATCAGGTAGTGAGGTGGACTGTGAAATGGCTGAAGGAAAGAAGCCAAAGAGTCATGGTCAGTGAGGCACAGTCCAGATGAAGGCCTGTATCTAGTGGAGTACATCAAGGGTTGGTACTGGGACCAGTATTATTCAATATATTCAACGACTTGGATGAGGGAATAGAGTGTACTATCAGCAAGTTTGCTGATGACACCAAGCTGGGAGGAGTGGCTGACACACCAGAAGGCTGTGCTGCCATCCAGTGGGACCTGGACAGGCTGGAGAGTTGGGTGGGGAAAACATTAATGAAATATAACAAGGGTAAGTGTAGAGTCTTGCATCTGGGCAGGAACAACCCCAGGTTCCAGTATAAGTTGGGGAATGACCTCTTAGAGAGAAGTGTAAGGGAAAGGGACCTGGGGGTCCTGGTGAACAGCAGGATGACCATGAGCCAGCACTGTGCCCTTGTGGCCAAGAAGGCCAATGACATCTTGGGGTGTATTAGAAGGGGGGTGGTTAGCAGGTCGAGAGAGGTTCTCCTTCCCCTCTACTCTGCCCTGGTGAGACCACACCCGGAATATTGTGTCTAGTTCTGGGCCTCTCAGTTCAAGAAGGACAGGGAACTGCTGGAGAGAGTCCAGCGCAGGGCAACAAAGATGATTAAGGGAGTGGAGCATCTCCCTTATGAGAAAAGGCTGAGGGAGCTGGGTCTCTTTAGCTTGGAGAAGAGGAGACTGAGCGGCAATCTCATTAATGTTTATAAATATATAAAGGGTGAGTGTTACGAGAATGGAGCCAGACTCTTCTCAGTGACAACCAATGATAAGACAAGTGGCAATGGGTATAAACTGGAAGACGGGAGATTCCATTTAAATTTGAAAAGAAACTTCGTCAAGTTGAGGATGACTGAGCCCTGGAAGAGGTTGCCCTGGGAGGCTGTGGAGTCTCCTTCTCTGGAGACATTCAAAACCTGCCTGGACACCTTCCTGTGTAACCTCATCTGGGTGTTCCTGCTCCGGCAGGGGGATTGGACTAGATGATCTTTCGAGGTCCCTTCCTATCCCTGACATTCTGTGATTCTGTGACGATGACAAGTGAAATAAATTAATCAAAGGAGGCCTACAGGAAAGATGGGGAGAGACTCTTTAACAGGAACTGTGGTGATAGGATTAGGGGTAATGGATTTAAACTGAAAAAAGGTATATTTAGATAAGATATTAGGAAGAAGTTCTCCACCATGAGGGTGGTGACACACAAGAACAGGCTGCCAAGAGAAGTTGTGGATGTCCCCTCCCAGGAGTGTTCAAGGTTAGACTGGATGGGGCTTTGAGAAACCTAGTCTAGTGGAAGGTATCCTTGCCCATGGCAGTGTGGTTAGAACTAGATGACCTTTAAGGTCCTTTCCAAGTTAAACCATACTGTGGCTCGATGATTCTAGGAATTCATTGTAAAAAGCTAAAGTGAATTGGGCAATAGTCCATGTAAGGACACTCTCACAGATGTAGATATCCAATAAAGCATATGATATGGATGAAATTCCAATGCAGTAGTGGAGCCAGCTCCTGCTGTAATTAGTATGAATATAGTAGGAGTTGGACACTAAAGAGGTGACATGCTTGCTATCAGAACAGGACACTCTTGAAAACCTGGGGAGAGGCTGGAGAGAGAATGGCAGTCAGGCAAAAGTCAGAAGCTATCGTGACAGTGGTAGACAAATATTAGGTGCCTGTTTTGGGATTAATGTAGAAAAGTATCTCCATAATAAAAGTATCTGTTACTCAGACTACCTCTGAAAAGAAGATATTTGGTATTTGTGTAGAAGAGAAAATTTAGAGACACATGCTACTGAAAACGTGCAAACTTACTTACTTACTTATTTATTTATTTACTTATTTATTTATTTATTTATTTATTTATTTATTGCTTCTAGCATGACATATATAGATGCAAATTTGACATTTTCCGTGTAAGCCATGGAAATAACTTCAAATTAAGAGATTAATTGTTTGTGTGGATCCAACAACTGGGAGCAAATAATGTTTTTTACACAACTTGGCTTCAATGTTCTGCAGCTAACCATGCAGAAAACTACACAGTATCATTCTTTTCAGTCTTTCACTACTACATGATCTGAAAAATTACTCTAAAAAAGACATGGAAGCTTTCTTTTTGAACGTTCTAAATATCACCACAGATTCAAGGCCTTTATATATAAGCTCAGATAAAATTTGCTTTTAAAATTTTAATACATATAAAAATTCTTTTTTCTTCAATTTAGGAGGCAAATTTTACTTCTGGTAGGTCTTATCCTTAGTTCAATAGTATCCCTAGGGAAAGCATGGTGAACTGCTTGAATCTCTCTGATTCCCTAAATTGTCACTATATTATCATATAGTCTTCTTCTATTTAAGAAGCAGGATAGTGGTGAGACTTACTTTCAAACTGAACTGTGATGGTTTTAGGTATTGACATTGTCCCAGACTAGCAGAGAGAGTGGTTTATTTGGACCTCACTGTGAAAAACTTCTGACTATAAACCAGAACTCTTTCTCCATCACGTATCGGAAAAGGAGTAGTAGATGCATACAAAGAGTGGCTAAAGAGGTACGCAGGTAGTTACCTTGCTCAGAAATTTCATAGCCTACTTGAATTTCTAAGAAATGAAAACTCAATCTTATTACTCCTAAAAACTGGAAGAATAAAAAGATTTTGATCAAGTAGTCATTATTCTGTGGAGAGGGAACATATTTCATGCAATACCTATCTTACGTTTTTCTGGTAAAACTTTTCAGGGATATTGCTGAAATGCCCATAACTCTTTAGCATTGCAAAATATTTATTTTCTAAGTAAATTTTTAATATCATCATCTTTGTGCCTATTAAGTTTGCAGAAAATTACTAAAGAAACCTTATGACGTGGGTTATGGTTTCAACAATGAATTTTCATGGCTGAATGATAGGTGAGAATCCTCAGACAGTTTTGTATTGAATCTACTCTTCTGGGAATAAAGATAATAACACACTTCATGCAGGCATTTGCATTTATTGAGCTGTCCAGTGTAAGCTGTTCAGTTCTTCATAAAACAGAACTGTGTACATTCCTAATTGTATCCCTTTTCATACATCCACTGAGGTTTTCATCTTATTCCTGGAGTGATATCCAGTTAGGTTAATCTTATATCAGAAATAGTGTGGCCAGAAGTACTAGGGAAGTGACTGCCCCACTGTACTCAGCACTGGTGAGGCTGCACCTCAAATACTGTGTTCAGTTTTCAGCCCCTCACTACAAGAAAGACACTGAAGTATCCAAAGAAGAGCAATAAAGCTGGTGAGGGGTCTGGAGCACAAGTCTGATGAGCAGCAGCTGAGGTAATGGAGGTTGTTTAGCCTCAAAGAAAGGAGGCTGAGGGGAGACATTGCTGTCTACAATGACCTGAAAGGAGGTTGTAGCATGGAGAGTTTTGGTCTCTTTTCCTGAGTAACAAGTGATAGGACAAGAGGAAATGGCCTCAAGTTGTGCCAGAGGAGGTTTACATTGGGTATTATGAAAAAGTTTTTCACTGAAAAGGTTATCAGGCATTGGAACAGGCTGCCCAGGGAAGTGGTTGAGTCACCATCCCTGAAGGTATTTAAAAGACCTGTAGATGTGGTGCTTAGGGTCATGGTTTAGTGGTGGACTTGGCAGTATTAATTTGAGAGTTGTATTTGATGATCTGAAGGGTCTTTCCCAGCCTAAATGATTCTGTGACTCTGTATTCGTTTTGTGGATTCCTAAATAATCATTCTTTCTAACTTCAGCGTAAAATTTGACCCATGCATTGAAAGAGTTTTCTGGTTATACTGCTATTAGGTCATAGTCTTTTATATGCACTAATTTTATGGTATTATAGAATAACAAAGCAGGCTATTCTTCCAACAGCTTTGGATTTAGAGAACTGAACAATGTTACCATTCACTCCGGGTTTGGATACACATATAAAAACGGGACATGGGGTCACCTAGCACCGAACTGGAAGAAAGAAGGTATTATTGTTTAAGTGTGCTGCATGTCAGAAAGAAAACTCACCTTTCTCGTGAAGCAAATCCTTACCACAAACTGACCATTAATATTTTTCTATAATGCCTCATTGTTCATTAATGCCTTTGAAGCAGTAACGGATAACTACCGTGGCTGAGCTGAGGCACAGCACGAGCACTAGCACAGTTTAGGAAGATGGTGTTACAATTACATGGTGGAGTTAATAGAGTTGAAGGAGACCTGATTTTTTATACTGATACAATCAATGAGGTTACTGAAATTTTCACAAAGTTTTAGCAACAGACTTAAAAAATGAACCTGTGTAGTAACGGAATGGTGAGAGCCCAGCTCATGAAGCAGCAGACACAAACTGCCCTCTATTTTTTTTTTTAACAAGAAAAATAGTCATTGAAAAAATCGTATATTTAGAGAAAAATCAATATGACCAACTTATATATATATATATTAAAAAGTTAATATAATTCAAAGAGATAACAAGGCTAATTATTCATGAGAAAAACAAAAAAAAACAAAACCAAAACAACCAAACGAACAAAAAAACCATCAAACCACAAACCTGAAGAGATATTAAACTTCCTGTATTTTCCACACCCCTAAGTAAAAGCTGGCAAAACTCATTTGTTGATAGGGTACCATTTCAATAGTTCCTGTGAGAAACGGAATATAACATTATCTCACACGGCACTGCTGAGAAAATATAAAGAAGTTTATCTGTGAAATAGATGGAATGATTCCGTTGAAATGTGACAAGGTTCTCTCACACATAGAGGGTTTTCTGTAGTTTTCTAAAAAACTTCTTTGGTATATGATACGAATTTGTGAAATAATGTGAAACGAACAATAAATTATTTTATCTCCTCCAGCCTATAGGCAGCCCTTTGTTGCAATCTATTCAACTTACTGCCTAATATTCTTTGGGAAATTAAATGAGCAAGTGAATCAATCCTATAATTACTGTAGTAAAAACTTATTTGAGCTTCTTATTAACTAGAGACACTGATTTAAGCTTGTTGATAAAAAATTTAGCATCAATTAAAGAAAAAAAATGGCTAGATAAAGGCTCTCTCTTGAATTTCCTGAAAACAAACAAACAAACAAAAACATACAGATGAAAGACACAGTGTTTTTATAAAGTTAATGTGAGGGATAGATGTAAATTTGAATCCTAAATCCTTTTGAAGGAGTATTTGGGGAGGGACAGTGTTTCTAAGAGCAATAGAAACTATTTATGTCTTCATACTGGGGAAAAAAAGACTTAGAACAGGAAAAACTGACCGATTAAATCCAGACTTTGATTACGAGGTTCCAAAATTATATTTCTCACTACAGGGTTAATACCTGGTTATATCTCATTAAACTGATACATTTTGTTCTAATTAATTTATTTTTTGTCATAAACATATACCTGACATTCATACTGGAAATAAATACCTCTTATTGGAGACATAAAAGGTAAAATTTGTCTGGATTTAGATGTCTAAAAGTTAGGCGTCAAACAGGTAGTCTAAACTCTCTCCCCATTTGAACCTGAGAAAGAAATCCAAAGTTTATCTTGATTTTACACTGTCTATCTATATCAGTTAAGCCTCTTTGAAGAGAGGCTGCTCCTGTCTCTCAGCCAAGAGCGGTGGAGGTTTTGTCTTTGGACAACAGAAAAGAGTATGTGACTGCAAAAGAGTTCATGTCAGTATAACTTACATCAAGTTTTTGGACTTGGAGCTGGTATAGGTTGTAGGCAGTAGCTGCTCTAAATTAGGAGTACGATTTTATTTTATTAACAGTTCTATCTGCCACAGTCACTCTGGCAAATCTTTGAAGGACAGACCTAGTCTGAATCCTGAGATTTTTAACTGATCAATAAAAAAATCCCCATTCTCTTTGCAACCTTCTGTAATGTGATTTCATCAGTGCTCACTATCTAAGTAGAAGGGGTACAAGGGCAATTAAACTCTGAGTGACAAATCAAATTAAAACACAGTGTACACAGAATACCAGATGAAATCCATGTCACACACAGAATACCAGATGAAATCAACCACACAGCTTTCTTTAGTTGCAGCTGTAGAATTAATTATCAGAGTTGTGCTGGATTTTTTGTTTGTTTGCTTACTTTTCTGTTTTTTGGCCTTTTGGCTTTTTTTTTGCATGTGATGGGGGTGCATCTGAATTGGTAAAGAAGGAACAAGGAGTCTTCAGGGAATGTTAGTTAAGATAGAATTCAGTGTTACACTGAAACAGGAAATGTTCCCTTGTTTCTATGTAGATAATTTTCGACCCTCCTTTTTAAATTAAATATTACTTAATTTAAAAGTAATATTTGTACATACAATTGATTTTTTTTTCTGATCCATTGCTTTTTTATAAAGAGAAATATTAGGTGAATTTACTAATTGAAGTGGTTGGTTTGTTTATTTGTTTTTGAGTTAAATGTAGCATTCTAATTCACAGAAAAAAAAAAAAGAAAAAAGAAAAAGAAAAAAGTTAATTCAAATCCTGACCTATGTTGATGAGTGTATATTTTCTATGTGGATATCCAAAGATAAGTATAGTCTATATCTTTAGAATGTATAAAAAATATCATGTGAAAAATTTATTGCTTTAAAATCACAAAGTAGTAATTATCCAACTGCAGAAGGAAACTGCTTGTATATACTTTTACTGAAATACTTTTAATTAAGGTCAAAATACTACAATAAGAAGCACAGAGATAGAAAGTGCTATTCTTTCCCTATGTAAATTATTTTGTGCTAACATATTATATATTGGTTAAAATTACAAAATTAATCATCCACACACATAAACCAAAAATAAATATTAATACAGAAGTATTTACTGTGTTATCCTAATCTGAGTCATGGGTGAGTGCAAATTAAAAGTCATGCTGATGAAACTCTCATCTTGATTTGCCTGGATTTAAAAAAAAATAAAAATAATAATTTCAGAACAGAATTCTGAAAAATACAATAATTGAATACAATCTTACTGTATAGAATATTTATTTTCTGTAATGAAACTGCATTCTGTTTTTCAAAGAATAGTGTTCTTTTGTCTATCTAAACAAATTAAATATGCTAGAATTATTCTCTAAAACTCAAGTGAACAGACATAGAAAAATTGTTTTCATGCTATCACACTCATTTCCTAAAAGAAAATATTCTTATGCACAATGCTAAATCCGAAGTGGAAAGTTTCCCCATACATTGGTACACCTCTTACTGTGCCCAGAGGTTAGAAGCATGTTGGCTGGTCCAGACAAAAAACTATGTGAGACCCTACCTTAAAATTTAAAAGTAAGTACAATCAAGTTCCAGTTCCTAGGAACATTGCCTGACTCAATTTAATAGCAGAGATGTGGCTTTTGAATTTAAAGTAGACTATGACTGAAATAATACATACATAATTTATTCACTAAATAAAGTAAAATAAGGTAGTGCATTTCTTGTCAGCGTTGAAGCTTCTTTCTGACTTTCTCTTTTTTCTTTTTTTTTTTCCCATCTCTCCTTGAAGTGAACAGTTGAAATGGGGTAAACTTTCTTTTCTCTCTGTTGGGACCAGATGTCATCCTGAAACGTCAGGATCTTGAAAAGCATTTAAATTTTCAGCTTGTCAATATGTAGAGGTCAAATGCCTAGAGTTAGAAAAAAACAGTATTGCTCAAAGTCAGAGGAGTTAAGTGATGACAGGATGTAGGCCTGGAAGCTGGAATTTGCTCAGGATTCTGCCATATACTTAGTATACGAACTTCAATAACTGCAGTCATATCTTTTTACATGGTTCCTAAACTTAAGGACCTGAACTGCACATGGACACTTACCATTACATTTCAATGTATAATGGGTGTCTCCATTGGCACATCGACCTCATGATTTTTTGTCTTATGTTTAATGCATGTAAACCTATGACTTTCACAATAAAGTAATCTATGACATTACAATTTTGGGGTATGTTTTTGTCATAGGGCTGTAAAAAAAAAAAGCACAGCTTTACACTTAATTTCTTTTCATCCTGAAACTCATGCCTCAACTCAAGAACAACGCATAATGGCATAATTATTTATATTTTAGAAAATTATATCAGACTTTTGACAATATGAGAGATAAGGAAGCAAAGTATAAGAACACAAGAACAAATTACTGCCCATTAGAAGTTAAACGTTGGAATTCTATAATTGGCTCCAGCCAGCTGGTTTTCTGGAGCCTCCTTTCTCTCTGGCTATCATGTCTGCTTTGTAGCACCTGTTTTATGTTTGCTCTTGTTGCTGCTCTGTTGGTTGACCAAATCAAAAGATAAATGAAGTATTAAGGAAGCAAGAGCAGCTGAGCCACTGGCTTCATCAGTGTGCTCAGGGACCATCTTCAGCTTTTGATAAGACTGCCACAGCTTGTCATTGCATCGCATAACTGTTTCTTAGTTACCACTCACAATCAAAGTCAGAACAGAGGGATTGTGGGAAAGCCAGATAATGACCTTGGCAAGTGTCTAGGAACAGAACTGAGAAATTATTTACACGACTTGCCTTCAAGGGATAATTTGGCAATAGAACTACAAAGCTGGTTTGTTCGGGTAATGCTGAAATTAGTAATAGACTTTTAAATATTAAAGCCCCCTAAAAATAGCTGCAAATGGAATAAAAGAGAACAACCTCTGGGGCCTATTTTCCACTTCAGCTGGCAACAAACAATTCTTGGTTTAACAAAAGGCATCTTATTAAATTACATTAAGGGTGAGTCTGTTGTTCAGTGCAGGTGTCAGGCTGACACTGTCGCTAATTCCTACTGTAACCACACATGCTGCTGTCAAAAACCAGCCAATATTTCAGGACAAATGACATGCATGTATTATCTCTCAGTGTTTTGAGACCATTTAATTAAATATTTGTAAAAAGTTCCTTTATATATCTTGTAATGTTCATATATAGATAGGCAGATGGACAAACATTCAAGTATCAACCCCTTCAAATCTCTGTTTAGGAATGAAAAGAATTGTGATGACAATTTGGCTCCTCAGACTGCAGGAACTAATATGTGTGTAGAGATATGTCACTTTCTCATAATTTCAGACCATGATTCTTTAGTTTAGAATAAATTGATGTTTCAAGTGATAAAAAATATTTTAACACTGCAAAGGCAAAAAAATATTAAGCACCAATATCACTTACTGATTGCCATGGTTTAACCTGAGCTAGCAATACAACCACAATAACTGCTCACTCACCCCTTCCCCCCACCCCCCCCAATAAGGAAGAGAATCAAAAGGGAATGGAGAAACTTGGATTTAGATAAAAACATTTTAATAAAATAACAAAATACTAACACACTACTAGTAAATATATATATAAAATAGAAATAAAAGATACTCAAGACAATTCCTCACAAACAAGAGAAGGTGCCAAAGAAGCCAAAGAGAGAAAGCACAAAAGACTGACTCCTTAAATATGGAATATGGAGCATGATGCTAATGGGATGGAATACTCTTATTGATTAGTCAAGCTCTATCCCATCCATGCCCCCCTTCCTTGATGCTTCACAGCTGTGGGCAGAATGCTCAGAGTGTCCTTGGCTCTCAGACCAGACCAATTAAAAACATTAACTCTGTCCCAGGGTGTTATCTTCTTGTTCTCAAACTAAGTCCAAATAAAGAGCGTGCTATCTATGAAAACAAAAGGTTTCTAACTGCATCAAGAAAATGAACCCTTTTTATGTCAAACCAGGACACTGATAACACTAAATTGAACATTCAGCACAAAGCTCTCAAATGTTGTATTTTATACCAGACTCATTCATAGTTTGTCAATAATTTATATGAAAAAGCATAATACACAAATAAGCTGTGTCACCCGTCATGTTTTTCAAATATAGTGCCTTGCTTAAAAAAAAAAAAAGGCATTGGTCACCTAGTGTTTTAGTATGATTATACCAAGTTTACCAATATCTTGCACCCTGTGTCATATCAGGTGACAGAAAAATTGCAGCACAGAGCACTGAACCTGAAATTAAGAGACAAATAAAAGGTATCACAAAGCATACATACTGTAAAGTATGTCCTGTTCATATCCAAACTTTTTACAGACTGTGAAGATGCTAGAAGATGATCATCACATTCCCATAAGAAAATCTTCTTTAAAGTATGACTTAGAATCATTTGCTTCTGTCAGGATTAATATGAGCTCTACTGACCTTGTTCTGAAACGCTTTATGGTTTATGACTGGGGGACTATGGTTCAAATGAGGCAAAAATTATCTGAAAGAAACGTATCTACCTTTTCATCAGTCTTCATACTTTAACCTAATCTCTGTTCAGGCAAACATGCTAAAAAGCTGAAAAGAGTAAGCTAGATATGAAACAGTAAAAAATTGCTATTTCTGTCTATTGAAACCTATCTTTACTTGCTTGCATCTTAGATTTTCTTTCGTTCATCATCATGATAAACTTCTGATTTTAACCAGGACAGGTCATTCAACAAGCACCTCATCTCTGAGATGATCGAAGAATATATTTATTGTGGGTGCTTTTTTTATCTCCCTATTAATCTTTCTTATGGACCAGTTGAGATCTGTAATTATTTTCTCATTAGCTGTAATTGCTCAAAGGTTTTCTAATATATAAAGGAAAGATGGAGAGGATTTATTATCATACTGGGTGACCTCATGTGTGCTGATGTTTATTCACACAGTAATACTATCTTTCTGGCTGTAATCCAGTATCTCACCACCCTCGCTGTCTACAAAGTACAGGATCTTTGCATAGAACAATTTTAAGTAATGGATGTTGGAGAATACGAAGAGGGGAATGGCTGTGGTATTACACAGACTTCTAATTCCCTGTGTTTTCTTGTGTAATTAACACAATACAATCCTCTTTTCTCTTCCCTCTCCCATTGGTAGTGTCACTGGGTTTGACCCTGGTATTGAAAGAAGTTATTCCTGTTCTTCTCTGCATAGGTTCTGACCAGGACCCAGCAGGATATTCATGTGGTGTGGTGAACACCACAATCTGCTTCAGTGCCAGCCCATGGCCTTCAAACTCAGCACTTTTATTGAGGATCACCAAGAATCAGAACTAGATTCCCTGAAAATCATAATACTGTCCTAAATAAGGCATTTCTTCCACAACCAAATCTATTCTTTATTTCTCTCTGGTCTTCAGGTTAAATCTGTTCAAACATTGTTCCTCCACCCAGCCTGAAGGGGAAAATCTTAAACTATTGCAAATTAATGCAGCTTTACGGATTTCAGTGATATTTCCACAATTAATTTTGGGTACCTGTAAAGACAAAAAGATGATATTCTACTGTACACAGGACATAAAACTTCTCACCTAAATTAAAAACCAAACCAAAACAGTAAAAAATGAGACTTTAGGGAGCCCCAAGCATCAGTTTAATCATAAGGACTGTCTATCCTGCACAACCTTCATTCAACTTTGCCTTGTCAAACTTTGCTAGTAATTTCATGTTTATATGGTGGGATTATGAATATGGTCATTCATGTGTGAATATCAGGGATTCAGGTGAATTAAAAGCTATCCCACAAACATTCATACAACAGAACAGCTGTACAAATGTCCATGATGAAATTCAGATTGAAAAGAGTACAAGGGTAGAGCTTAATTTCACAGCTCATTGAAGTCTTTGAGAGCCTTTAAAGTGAAACCAATGGGTTTGTTCAAAGAATGAAGTATTATACAAGAGTACTCAAATATGTCCCAAAGGCTGTAGAACTTTACTCACATTAGAATGATAAGTAGATAGACGCGACTCAGATTTGTAGAACGGCTAAGTGAGGTTATGGAAATGAGCATATTAGCTATTCCACAGTAACAGCCTTTTTGAACATCCTCATCCTGACATAAACAAAAGGCCTTATGACATGGTATATGCCCTAAGTGAAATGAGGACAGAAAATGGACAGAAAACAAATGTGCTACAAACATGTACCTATTTCAGCTGTCACAAATGACATTTCCTTAAATCTTCAAGTCTTATTTTGAGGCTTTTGGATTCTTGAACTTTACAGTTCAGTAATGTCATTCGCCTAGATCAAATTCACAGTTACTGAGATCTAAGATGAAAAAAGCATCTGAAGAAATTATAAAACTGAGATTCAAGCTTTTATAAACCACTGAAGAATTAAAAAAACAACCTGGCATTTTGGTTAACAAAGCAGAAGACAGAAATGGAACAAAGGCAGCATGCACATTGATTTAACTATGAGTGGATGCTGTGTTACTAACCAGGAGGAGCACAGTTCACCAGTCCCATGCACTGTTACCAGCTTAACATTTTTTCTCAAAGTTCAGCCATGTCACTGTAGGAGTCATTTTTTTTCAGAAAGCAATAATTAGAAAATTGTTCCATATTTTACCAGCCTGTAGCACAGGATTTTTAAAATCTGTGAGTATGGTATCTGCATAGTTTCACAGTATAAATTTCAATTTTTACTACATCTGTCCTGCTTCCATTCTAGAAATTTACTAAATAGGTGCCCATGAACTATCACTGCTTTTTTAAATATGGACAAGAATATCTGAAAAAGAAAGAAAAAAAAAATTGAAAAAAACAGAATCAAAAAAAAACTTGATAGCCAGTTAAATATACCATCCACTATTTGCTGAAATTGTTACTTACAGATTCTTGGAATAAAAATATGGTTGCTAAATTATTCTCTTGTATACATTTCCATGTCAGTTCATAATTTCATTTTTAGACTCAAGACAAGGTGTTTTGTACCAAAAAACCTTTCACAGAACATATATATGTATACACGTATATATATACACACATATGTACATGTATACTTTATTTGCTGAAGAGGTATGACTCTGCTAATATTTGAATTTATTTTCCTACATAGCATTTCTCAAGAATGGTATATGCTTATCATGTAACATATATACCACCAGATTTGCTTGTATCCATTTTCTTTTAACAGCAAAAAATAATTTTGAGATGAATTATGTATTAATATTAGTGGAAGCTGCTCACATGCAATTTGTAAAAAAACATACTTGTAACAGTCTTGCTTTCTTTTATTACTAGTTTATGCAGACAGGTGTTTTCAAAATCTCTTAACTTGCAAATAGGATACTACTTATAAGAAAATTTCTTCAGTGTTAATTTGTCCTCTGTGAGTCAGTGCAATTATTGATAAAAATGTGGTCTACTACATCATGTTGTGTGACTTTGCTAAACAGATTAATTAATTTCTTGAATGGACCAACAGATCATGGTTATATCATCAGATCACATGTTTGGTACCATTTTGGTGATGAGTGTTTTCCAGTTAAGTGTCTTGATACATATGAAAAAAAAGATTCTTTTGATTCATTATATTTTCAAATTTACTCTTATCAAACCTAAGTAAAGTTCAAATTAATCCTTAGATTAGAGAAATTAATAATACAGAAGATAATAAAATAGGCTGGTCACCAATTCAATCCAATTCCTTTCAGCAGAATTTCAATATTCCAGTAATACTCAATATCTCTGTAATAATAAAGTGGGATAAAGACAAACCTTTTAGAAAGATGGGGAGGAAAAAAAAAAAAAAAGAAAAATTAAAAGAAAAAGGAGTCGCCAGCCTCCCAACCCTTCCCAAATGCCATTCTTTATAGTTGCAAACTATTAGCCAAATGTAATTAAATCTTCCTTGGCAGGTATATCTTGGTATTCAGGAAATACCTCAAACTAGTAGGAATTCTGGTGAATAAAGAAACAATTGTTGGTATGTTGAGATATATGAACACTCTAGATTCAGTTTTACACAAAACAATATTTGTTAAGCTAAGCTGTAGTTGGTAAGATACAAGAAGCTTTTTATGAGACTTCAGCTGTAAGCTATAGAGTCAAGAACTGGAAATGTCAGTAGCGTAAAAAACAAGGATGTGTTAATTGTCAGTAAGTAAATAGTCAATGTGGCATCTCTGTGAAAAGGACAAATAACAGAATATATCACATCAACTGTTTCCAGGAAAATGTAAGAATTGATGCTCCCAGCAGTGAGAAAAGGATGTAGCAAACTGCCTTTGCTACGTATTATAAATAAGTACACAGCGTACAGGAACCTGAAAGTCATGTAGGTTGGTCAATGTGTACTGAGTATTTTGCTCCAGATATAATATCTCATGCTAGAATAGCTATTTGATGAATGAAAAATAAAGCATTTGAAGAAGAATATCCTAAAAAAAAACCAAAAAAAAACAAAAAAACAAACCAACAAAAAGTATCTCAAGAATTATACCTTCCAAGGCAGACGTAAAGAAAATATGCTAACCTATGCATGCCCACGGGACAGACAGATGCTGTAAGCACAAAAATGCCAATCAACATATGGAAATATGAAACAGATGGAGGATCTTGGACAAAATTTAAGTGCTACATCAAATTGCTGTGAACCTGACATTTTAGTGCAGGAACATTAAAGATACAGTGATCGAAATGTAAAAGAAGTGATGTGTACTGTCATGTGTGCATCAAAAGAAAAACTGATCAAAATAACTCCCCTAAGACAAAATCTAGTACCTAGATGTCCTCTGTAAATTTCTGTTGTTATACTCAAACTCTTTTTTACAGGCAGAGAGGAAGCACACCTTATAGCCACATGTAGATAGATAGATAGATAGATAGATAGATAGATAGATAGATAGATACATGTACATATGTAACATGCATGCATATATATCTATGCATATACATGTGTATCTACAAAGCCAAAATTTATATTTACAACTAACAAAATCTTAACAGTCTAGCTGAAGAATTGTTACTAGTATAGACATAATTTTTTATAGAAAATAAAAGAAAGAATAATAACACAGTCAGTATACTTCTATAAAGAAAATGTCTCAGTAATACTAATAACATAATTAAAAATGTAACACACACACACACACACACACACACACACACAATCCTTAGTTTCTCTTGCTTTTCCTGGTTTTATACTCACCCTTTCCATGCTCCTCTGGCTCCGCATGTTTCATTCTGTTGGTGGGATGGGGGCGTGGGGCACATTACAGAGAATTGTCAGTATATGGAGTCCTTCAATGGGAGGAACATGATGTTCATATTGATTGTTTCTTCTTCCTCATTACAGCAGACAGTTCTGCTATCTTTTTATATATATATTTTTAAACGCACATTTACATGCATTCTCCACTCATCTCCATCTCTTCGTTACTTCCAAATGTACCATATAAGGTGCCTTTTATGTATGTTAGATATTATTCCTCCATTTCCTTTGCTACAGAAAACAGGTCTACACTTCTTTAAGTGATGATTAGTGATTTGCTCACAGTTTGTAGCTCTGAGATCCAAGCCTGTGCCCCATCTCTAATTCTCCCATGCCGGTACCTCCCTATGCTGCATGCTGTGTCTCTGCTGTTTGAAGACACCTGCTGTTGTATCAGGCATATTTTTGTCTGCAGTGAATCAGTGTGTTAGAGTCTTAACCATCTTATTCTACAAAGAATAACTGCTTATTACTGTTATGTATATGAAACTATGGTTTTACTACACAAAGATAAACAAAAGTAAAGCAAATGGGCCATAGACACCTGATCAAGTAAAGAGATCACTGTTACAGTTAAATCAAGGCTGCAGGCAGGTCAGGAAAAGTTCAGAGGAAACCTGACAAAACTCAGGCCTGAGGCTTTGCTAATTCAGGATAAAGCACATTACTAGCTATGGCAATACTGTATTACAGGGCCACATAGTGATAACGACTTGCATTTTTATCACTAAAGAAAAAGGTTGATCACAGTGATGGGTAAATATTGAACTGTAGTACAGATAATGAGCAAACTGTGTTCTCAATTTAAGGAGTAGTCTGATACCAGATAACTCTCATATACTGACAATTGTCATGTGTCGTGCCACTGCAATCTCAAGAGTTTGTTAGAAGCATTATCTGTATAAAGCAGTTATCTGTGAAGTCATCCATGCATTATCCATGGATAGAGAGGAGCTAAAGGAGAATTCCTAAGCAGTACCAATGCCTCTGTGTGAAGGGTGATTCACAAGAATTATTTCACTTTGCTGGAGAGGGAGAAGAGAGGCAACTTCTTGTCCACATGAAGATATTTCCCAGAGCTAAGGAGTTTAAAGACAAAATTTGACAGTGTCAGGCCTGAGACTAATGTTTGTTCAGATGCAGTTATTCATGGGTAGATCCACAGACAGTAATGCCAACACATTTCACATTTGTTGCTATTGTGACATTAGACAACTCTGTACTGGAAAATAAAGCTGTTTTTTCAGGGTGGGTAATTTGTATTCACATGAATGTAGAAAAGGTGAAATCTCTTGCCGTTTAATCATATTCATCCAGTAAGATACTAATGTATAATTTGTAACGTATTCCAAAATAGATAAAGTCCTTAAAGCTTAGATATAGCTAATGATCTGAAGTAACAGTAAATAAAATGCAAATAAGCCTGTTTAAACACTAAACACTTGCCATTAAATACCTTTGTATTTCTAGTAATTTCTTTTTCCTTTCACATTATTTATTATATTTGACAACTCATGGAGTTATTAATGAGGTTTCTCTGAAGACTGGGAGAAGTGAAGAGTTCTTATGTGAACAGGCTATAATAGGATAGCAGTAAGTGCTCAGTCTCTAAGACTGGCTATGAATCATACAAGCAACCTCTTAACTATGTTGGCAAATGTTTGCACAACAACACACAACAAACAAAAGCAACTATAATTCTTAAAGAATTTTCCCAGAACTTGAAAGACATAATAAAAGTCAGATCAGAGTGTGGTGTTATAAACCCATCACTAGAGAGTTATCTCAATATAGCCACAGTTTGGTCCCATCACATGACTGAGCACGAACAGCCTGCAATCTCAGATGAATTTAAAAACTGACAAACTACAATGCTTAGATTGTTAACACAGCACTGAAAGGTAAGTAGGTATGAAGAGAGCAGATAAGAAGAATAACTGTCAGAAAACAGAGGCTATTATGGACTAAAGAAGAAATAGAAATCGAAATGGAAAAGGAGAGATTTAGACACAATAGCACCTACAGGATAAGGCAAGCTGGGGCTTGAGAAAGGACACAGAAAAAAATCTTCACATGACAAACACACATGGTGTCTTTGCTGTAAGAAAAAGTTGGCACAAGCATTCCAGTTTTGAGAATTAGAGGATCATGGTACTCTGTGTGCCTCTCCCTAACATCTCAATTTCACTGAGTAGAGCAGAGATGTTTATATATATGCATTGCACAAAACCATTTACTGATTCTTTGGAAATAAAGATTTTGTAGCGTAACCTTGCTCATATGTACAAAGTAATATATGCATTTCATAAATATCTAGATGAGCAGACACACTGGTAGATAAAAATAAGGAAGACTTCGAAATTATCATTGTACAAAATATCCAATATTAATGCATGGCAAACATATAATTTTTTTTCTCTATTAATGAGAGATATCTATGTCTCCAGACAAATACCATACACACATAAGAAGCCAGAGGGAAGCAAAATGTGTTCTAATTATAGTAATATCTGAAATCACTGTTTCAGAGCACTCTAGAGATAACTGGCACATCTTGGTATGTTACTGTTAGAAGGGCTTTTCCCAGCCAATCTCTAAGGTCTGTGAAATAGCCTCAGCTCTGTGTTAACAACCTATCATGCTATTATGACATATAAACCACAAAAATGTATTACTCTCAGAAGTAACAGTTTGCAGTTAAAAATAGTAATATTTTTGGGGTGGAGGTGGGTGGTGTAGGTAGCAGTTAGCCAACACTGTGGGCATAGTTTAATGCTGAGAGATTGGCATTTTCTTTCTGGTGAATATATTCAGGTCCCTGAGGTCATGATTGGTGCAGTAAGCTTGAAGGTGGTATAAGTAAGGCTGTAAGAATAATATAACTTACTGCTTTTTATTAGATGTTTCCTACTTGTTTCCACTGGCTGCAATTAAATTCAGAGAGAAAATATTGATTTTGCTGAAAGTGATTGAGTGTGAGACTGAGTACAAATATTCTGTGACTATATTATTTACGTATTAAATGAACTTTAAAAAGCCAAGCCAGGTACTTCACATTCTATCAAGAACATCTGCCACACATTTTGTCTCAGTACGGCATGCTGAATGCCTATAATGCAAGATCAAAACCAGATTAACACATCTGTATGCCAGATGGAAAACACCTCCTTGGAGACAGAAACAGTTTCCTATTGGAAGATTCCAGATTTTCTTACAAAACCTGTCCAATGAGTCATTCTGAAAAACTAATTTACCAGGAAAGTATTAAATCACATTTAAAACTTGACTATAAAATATCCAATAAAGTACACCTCTCAAGTTTACTTTGGGTACAGACGCATATAAGCTGTGGGACATAAGTACTGTGCAGTAATTCTGTACTTTGTCAAAAAGATAAACACTCAGAAAAATTAAAAAAAAAAAAGTTATATAACTTACAGAGAAAAATAATCTGAATTCATAAATCATTGAAAATGTGTTGATCTAGGTCAGACATATTCATGGAAAACATATTTCTTAGATAATTTATGATAAATGCATTTGTATTAGGAACCACATAAAGTTCACAGTCAACACAGTAAGGATCTAAAATGTAATTGCACCTCCAGAGAATTTCATCACTGATTAGATTTATTTGACCATAGTCTAAGGAAGTTTCCTACTCTGAACATTTTTATTGTGCTTCTTTTGATTTAATTCAATAACAAGTGGTGGTGTTGCTGTTGTTCTTGTTCTTTTGATCTCAAAAAAATAACTTTTCATTGTTGCAGGTTTACTTTCAAAGAAAAAAATCAAATATTAAAATGATAGGGACTAATGTTGAATTGCAGCACAATGATAAAATTTAAAATATTTTTATTTTTATTCTTCAATTTGTAGAAAGGAACAGAAGCAAGATTGTTAAAAATACAAAATTACAGGTGCACTGAACTTGAACAGACTCTGAAGAGACTTCAGTGTATTAAAAATAAAATTTTCAGACAGGCTCACAACTATTTTCATTTGTGCATTTTCAGTGATTTAGACAGAACAGGGCTGAGGGGAATTTGAGAACAGAACAAAGAAATAGAAATGAGGCCCATAGGAATTGTGAACTTCAATATTATGTGGGTTTTGAGGGGGAGGCAGGGTTCTGGGATGATCAGGCATTTGGTTTTTGTAGATCTTTTGTTTGTTTGTCTGTTTTTTGCTTTGGGCTCAATCTTCTTGCGTTCCAAATGCTTTCCAGAATATAACAGGTGTGTGTGTTCCATTTCTTCACAATATTATTACTAACAGAACTGAGACTTTTAATGGTTGGCTACACTGAACTAGATAATGGAACCTGCAATAAGCAGAGTTTTCTATTTGTTGTACTATATTGCCTTATGGTGGTGCATGATTTAAACTATCAAAACACCTACTAATGAGGTAAGCAGCTACTACAGAGTTCTAGCACCTTCCCGACATACTGACATCATAATGCTTTAGTGTGCACCGTGGCAGGTAAAAGCCTGGATAGAAAACTTTTACACCCTTCTGATTCAGTGAGTATTCCATGCTTCCTGCAGTCAAACTCTGAACTCACGTTTTTGGCAATTTATTTCTGAATTATGCTCCTATTTGTTGATTATGTGTTTATATTCCTTTGTTTGTTACAAAAAAAAATGGTATTCAGAACTATTTCATCAAAAGTGCTATTCCAGAAATTGCAAGTTGCTTAAGATTAATTATTGAAAATAGCCAATACTAAACTCTCACTTTTGATGTTAAAACAGAGATACAGAAAATAGTTCAGTTAAAAAAATAGTGTGAATGATCTATTCGATAAGTAGCCATTTTAATTACCTTAGCTTTACATCTCATGAGTTAACCTTGAACTTTGAAATAAAATGAGCAGAAAAATCTCCCAGCAAAATCCAGTTTAAACTGAGGTACCTCAGCTATGTGGGAGATGGAGATTTATAGAAACTTGCTTTATTTTCACTGAAGAGTTAACAATCTTTTAGCAAAAGGGAATTGCGTTGAACTTCATAACACACACAGAGATCATAGCAATTATTTGAATCCTATAGGCAGATCAAACAAAATCAATTATGGTACACCATGTCTTACAACTGAGGACCAGAACTACTGTCTGATACAGAATGCAAAGAAAGAGTAAATTAACATTTATTTCTTTTGAATATGTTTCAATGCTTCTAGATATTAGCACTATTTCATACCACCTCAACACTGCACCCTCTTTCTCAGGGCATGCTTAAGCAAAATAATTCAGAATGAGCTGCCTGATGTACTCCATGGATAGTTGAGAAGTAGCTGAAGAAGGAGTCAGTTCTGTGGGCTTACACTAGCATGGGTTTTCCCTGTGGTAAGACAGTAGTTCTTAAGTCATTAAGAACTTGATTCGACCATTTTATGTGCTGTATAAAGTGAGGAGAATAAAATACGATATGATCACAGGCTTTGTAGTAAATGTGGAAAGAGTAAGATAACTGGATGTTTGTAACAGCAGAAGTGGAAGTTTTCTTTGGGACTCAAGATAAAATGAAATTAAACTCCTAAATAGGCAGATCAGAGAATTTTTTTTTCTTATATCGGAATACCCTCAATTGTATTTAAAAATATTCACTTATAAATTTCATAGAAAAAAAAAATCGTAAGGTCTTGCTGTTACACAGATCTTCCTTTGTGAAAATTTAAATAATGTCATATTTGTACAGTCAGGCTTATCACAGAACACATTTGTATCCCTATTTTAGTGTGTAAAAGTCTCAATACATGATTTGCAAACAGAACTTTCTTAGTTCAATTTCTAAGCAAATCATACAATCTTTTGGTAAAAGCACTACAAATTTGGAATGACACATAAAATCATTACAGAATTATTTCAAACCTTAAAGGACTTAAAGATTTATATTATTTTAAAATATAATGATGTATAAATGATTTTGCCTAAATTTCAAAAATAATGCCAAAATGCAAAAATAATGCCATTTTCTAAATTGTCATTCATAGGGGAAAACTCACATACATTAGAAAACTGTAAATATCTAAAATGCAATTCCATGTTAATTAAAGTTTAGTACTATAAAGAAATAACAAAAAATAAGACATCAATTTTACTGAGTTTACTAAACCATATAGATTATCATTTCTCAAAATATCAGTGGATACCATAAAGATATTGTAGATACAATTGTAACTTTTATGCTATACATTTGCTTGAAATTCAAGCCGTGAAAGAAAACAATGTCCTTTACTTGTCTGGTTTTCATGCTATTTAAGTAATTCTACTCACTTGTGCTTGTCATCTGATTTACAGTATTTCACAGTGTTCAGTACTGAAAAGCATTTGTGTTCCAAGACAACTTACAACTTTCCTTAATTCTACCTCTTCTTCATCAACTGTGCTCACCTCATTAGTCCTAAAACACTTCACATGTTGTGCACGCATCTTTCAGACTTTCAAAAGCGTCACACAAACTGTCATCCTTTTGCCCTAAATCTGCTTGCTAATTCTCATTACAGAATTTTTGAAACTAAACCCAAACCAGACAGCTCCCGGTTTCCCTGCCATGCACACCACGTAGACTGAGCCAGGAGGGTAGAGTTCTAAAATTTGTTGACACTTTCTCCCTCACATACAGTTTACAGCATTTCATGCCTTGTATCACAACGTGACAATGTTTAAGGACAGAGAGGAAAAAGAATACCTTAACATTTCAGAGCAGCATCTAGGTGACAAGTTCTAGTCATTCATTTTATAATCTGGCCAGGCCAGCCAGGGGAGCAGTTATAACTCTTGTTTCTCAGGTACGAAGAACTGTCATAAGGCCAAGTTTCCAGAAAAATTAGCAACCTCTGAAAAGCAAAAGTGTAATTTCTTTGAAAATAATTTGGACAATGATCAAGGACCATCTTCTGATATTGAAATAGCATTTCCTTCCTGTGTAGTTCCATAGAGCAGAAACTGCCTCACCCATGGGTATGTTCATATCCCGTGTATTCTTTTTCTACAAAACGAGGTGTAGCTTGGGGTTTCTTAAATACCAGTATCCTCAATATTAGGTTTAGAAAACTTGTGATAATGTTTTTTGGGGAAAAAAAGAAAGTCGACTGTTCATTTAATTCCATTATGCAATCTGTCATTGTCACACTACTACCAAGCAAAACACTTTTTTTTTTTTTCTGTTTTGCATTCATACCTTTCAAACTCATCTTAATCATTTGCTTACAATTTAAATATTCTCCTTGTTTGCCTAGTTTAACATCTGCCTTGTCATTTTCTACAACTAGTATTTTTTATATAAGGGATAAAGCTATCCTACTTTTTTCTATTATATAATTTAGTTTAAAATTGAAGATTATTTCAGTTTTTCACATCTAACTGATCTGTGACTCCCTGTACAGTTCTCAAATAGTATTTTTAAATATAAGCTTATATAATTATACAACCATGTTTTATAAATATAATCTGGCCCTTTCCTTACTATACTTATTTTTGTTTCCTCTCAAACCTTCCATTTCATTGGTACCAATAGGACACTCTACTAAAAAAACTAATATTTTTTCTAAATTGCAGTGGTATTAGAAATAGATGACAATAATCAGCTAACTTACTCTGCTTTACATCTGAAGATTAGACATCTAGGTGTGTGCTGAGTTGTTAACCTGTTAACCTCAGTTAACCAGGCCGGTTTCAGGTGCTGATTCTAGGAGCAGATGAGTCACCATCTCCTGGTGTATATTTCTGCCCATTGTCTGATAAGAATTTTGGGTCAACAGCTGATATTTAGGCATCTAACTTCAGGTCAGAAGGTAGTACAGAGCATAGACATCTGGTCACTGAATGTTGTGTTAATGACTTAGTTGTAAAACAGTTAAAGTTCAGTTATTTTGAAGTGTCTAGACTCACCATAATGAATGAAGAGATAGGAATTGCGGAACGACTTTCCATCTCTGTTTCCTTGGGGTTTACCATTCTTTTCTACTTGCTTTAAAGACAGCCATCAGTTAGTCTAGAGCTCACTCTTTGAGATGCTTGAATTTATTTGTGTATTCAAGTTATTTAAATAAATTATTTGAAAAAGACATATGCAGGTGGAGGTCCCTAATACGTTGTTCTGGTTTTTGTTATTGCCTGCTCAGTCTTCTCAAACCTCAAAATATACTGTGTGAGGCCAAGTTTCAGAATATCTCTCTCACCACACAGTCTTGGGAAAAAAAGTGTCTTGTGTGCAAGATTTTATTATTATTTATTACACATTCTTACAATTTGAGTAAGCATTTTTGTATCTTAAAACATTACAAAATGTATGTTTTTGTCTTGTTGCATCGAAATCAGCATTCTGGCAAAACCCGTTCATCCAGCTTCAGGAGATGGGACCTTGTCAAAGACTGAAAAGAATCATGCTCAAACATTGAGGCCTAGTAACAGGAGATGGGACATTCATGATAAGGTCAATTGCAAATTGCATACCAACGACAAGCTAAGAAGCCACAGACAAAAGCCGCCAGCCTGACAGTAAGACATGTGGGATGTGCCGGAGGGCACGTAGCCCCACCTTCTGATACGCCCACCATGCACAAGGGCAAAAGCCGGAGGCTTTTCTATCTTTCGCAATAACACCTCCACAAAAGATCAAAAATTACTCAAGCAGGCAACCCAGAGAGTTGTAAAAAGACTCACCTATACCAGCACTGGCACGGAACCCACAGTTCTGAGAACCACTCCGCCCGCCTGTATTGTTGCGGGAACCGAACCGGACACCTGAGGACGCTGCACTTCCAGACTACAAAGCCCAGCATCCTCGTCGGGGGACAGCAGAGGCCACAAGGGTGACAGGATCCTTCCCGCCTTCCTGCCTTCTTGCCTTCCTTCTTCTTTGCCTTTCCTTCTCTGAGTAGTGTAATAACATAAGGCTTACAACCCCACATGTGCTGCAAAACTCTTTTATGTAAATGCTTTTGCTGTTAAACTGTTCACCAAGTAAGCTTAAGTAATATCTTTCTGCTGCTGAGTCATCTGCTAATTGGGCCAAGCTGCAAAATAAAAAGTGTTGTTTCTTCTTGTTTATGAACCTTAGGTGTTGTGTAAGCTGTTCTACAACCAAGGGGACTCATGAACCGGAGTCACATTCTCCCCCAGTAATACCTCTGAGCAGGATGTGACAGTGTATCACTGAACTACTACTGATTTATAGACATTCTCTGGATTTTGCTCTATTATGGTTTTTTTTTTTTTTTTTAGTGACAATACATTAACTATGAAGTTATATTCCTACCAGTGTGAGCCCAAACATGTGTAATGTTAAAAAAATCTTCATTTTTAAATTGTATACTTGTTTGTTTTAATCATAGTCAATTTTGAAATTTTATTGTTTGTTTTTTTTTTTTTCAATATGAAATGTGAACTTGAATTTTTCTTTAGATTAACTTCTTTCTTCCATCTTTGTGAATTGCATATCGTATAAAATATTCCTTATAGTATTCTCATGGTTAACCCTAAATCACATAATTATTAGTTTTGTTCTTTAAATGAGAAGCCATCTATAATCTCTCAAATCTTTGGGTCATAGTGGGACTACCTGAGCTTCTAAAATTAAGTTTCTGTGGTACAGTCTTTGTTGAATAATTAACTACTCTAAGCAAATAGAGATAAGGTTGGTTATTCAGCTTTTTCTATTTGCATATCTATGTTACTAATAACTCTTTAATGTTTTGACAAATACCTAAACATTACATACGTCCTTGAAACCTATTAGCACTTGCATTCTGTAACATATTATGCTTCCCCTTGGGTGTCAGACTGACAAGGTTCTTCGATATTATATAGAGAACTATAAAATGAAAACTTAAAAAATCTGACTTACCTATGAACCTGTTATAATGGATTTGGATCATTTAATAATGCTAGATTCCTTTTAGGTAGCCAGTGAGATCTGAGGTGATGTAACTAAAACTATTGTGTCTCATTCTGACCTTTTTTTTTTTTTTTCAGTTAAATTGTACTAAGAATTGTAATTCAGACCAGTCCTCAGGCAGTTGCTCTAGCTTAATATATTCCAAAATCCCAGTGATCACAAGGTAGTTTTCTATTAAGACTTAAATAAATGATGCAACAAGGAATTACTCTTTTCCCAATTATATCAAAATTGCAAGTAATGCTGCACAGCCATAAAAAATGTTTAATATTATGGATTTTGATAAATAAAGAAACATAATTTTCCAGAGAAGCAACAAAACCACCTATCATTGCATCCATACAAGTTTTATCTTAGCTGTTGAGTGTTTTTTTTCCTCAGGAAATCTGTGTGGCACATGAAACTGTGCTTGTTGGAAACATGTTTTTTTAAGGGACACAGTAGTTTTCCAACTGATTCTCTGGGATATGAAAGTCACCTTTCTGAAATAAAAGAAAAAATATTTTCATAAGATTATTTTTTACTAAGTTGAAAAGAAAGTTAATTCTTGCAAGTTATTGATAAAGTATGAAGGCATCCTACTGTACCAAGTAATCTGCAAGAATTTTGAGAGTAAAATTGTTGTCCTTTATTTTCTTACAGTATTGCAACTCTTAACATAACAAAAATCATTAAGGGGTTGATTTGTAATTGATTGGGTATTTATATGTACATGTAATATGTATATGTTATATAATACATTTTATCATATATGATATGCATAATAAACAATGTATCACATTTATAAGATATAATCTATGCCATTTAATATATATGTACTGTATAATACATAGCATATAATGTATAATACTTGTTACCTAATATATGATGTATGATATATAAAAGTATGTCTTTTTCAGAGAAATGTCAGGGGGAGATACATACTAGTTTATCTGGAACTGTAAATATATACACAAACATACAGGCACACTTAATTACATAATATGTTCTCCTTTGCAATCAAATGCTATATTCCAGTTGTCAAGGTTATATTGTTCTACTCTAAAAAGTCTCTTTCCCTTCAGTTTCATGGCACATCTGGGAAGCCAACAACAAATTTCACCATGTAGTTGTTGCAGGCTTCCAGTCAAAGCTGGTTGGACTTACCTTCAGAAATTGTGCAGCTACTCCAGCATTTGTTGATGTGGACGTTTATCCTCATCTTAAACACATTTTAAAAGATCAGAAAAGAATAGACAAAAATATAGCTACCATTTTCCTACTGCAGTTCAAGGCTACTCAAATATGTTTCAAGACTAGCTGGAAGACTCCTCAGAGCCCCTAGCTCAGAGATGTCTCCTGCAGTTAGATGGCTATGTTTACCCTTGTTCTCTTGGCACTGCAGGAGGAGGAAATGCTCCTTTGATATAGTATTTAAGACACTGGATTGAGGTATGAAGACATCTGTAAGAACTCATATATATTCTTCATTCTCAACAGAAAAACAAAACCAAAAGACAACAGGACTGCAGCCAAATACTTGACAAATACACTTACTGCTGTTGCATTGTACTACACTACACTTTTACTGTATAAATATCTTGATAACATGTACACTACTTTCTTCTACCTTTCTCTGGTAGTTAGAAGAAACTGGGAGGTGTATCAGCATTTTGGTGAGAAATGTAAGCCAGTGGATATACCGTGAAAATATCAGCTGAGTAAATATAGCTGGAAACGTGACTAATTGCTAGACTTTTTTGTGTTTAGGGATACCTGAGTTCTCAGTCCCGCAAAGCCTGAGGCAAATCTGCATATTTCCAGGCACAGAATGCAAGCAATTTTAAAAGAGACATAATTATATTCAGAAGTGTTGCAAAAGGGATAGCAGCTGGTCATATTTGGAGGATCAGAATTTCAGACTTGTCTGAATTTTATCTCAGTCTCATCTTTATTCTGGAACACTGTTCTCTCCCTGTGTAAAGGCAATGGTTTTATAGCTCTTTACAATGTTGCAAAGATCACCAGATCAAAGAGAGAAAGTATCACAAGCACTTTGGTAAAATGAGAAACCTATGACAGATGGGTGTCATTTTGATTCTTGAACAACCCAAAAGGAGAGGCTGCTGATTTGCATGGATCTACCTACAGTAAGTCCAGGAGTATGCTGTGCACAGTGCGGTGGCCCTTGTATTCATCCTGGACAAAGCTATGGCACCCTCTGCCTATCCTTGATGTCCATGGCAAGTTTGGTCACAGAATGAGGGAGCAGATGGTCTTTGTGTGCAAAGTGTGCTCTGGATAGCTCAGAGCCACTGAATAGGAGCTGTGCATGTGTACTGGCTGTTCATCTGAGTTTTCTGGACAGCAGGCAGGCAGCTGGAGTTCCTGTCCCAACAGAGGTAGGAGGAATCCCAAAATCCTAGATAAGTGATTCCATTGCCACATCATCTGTTAAGGCACAAAATCAAACTGGATCAGAAACATGGAAGGCAGTGGTAATGATACAGGGAATTGACAATTAACTAATTAACACTTAAAAAACTAACGCTTGACACTTAAAGAACCCTTTAACCAACATCACTATTGCCTAGCCTTGCTGAACTCTGTGTAACTTATTGTTCGAAAAACAGGACTTCACTGACGCCTTGCAAAAATAATAATCCTTGGGTGCATCCTTGGTGCATCCTTGGGTGAACTAGATTACAGAAACTTGGGCACAGGACAGGAGTTACACCAGTTTTAACCAACTCAGCAGCCTGAGACCTAACCAGCTCATCACACTGGACCAAAGGTGACCGTGTACAGAGAAAGAGGACCCGGGTTCACGATCACTGCGCAGCTGCAACCAGGAGGAGCCAGAGGTGGAGACTATGGAAATGGTCTCCCGGAACTCATTGTAATAAGAACCGCCTTCTTGGGGACAGGTTATGAATATGTACAGGTGTTCCTAAAACTTTCATGAATGTGTAACACTTTACTGCATTTAACCAAGTTCACAGCTACTGTAATTTTACACACACAATAGGTGAAATGATTCCCTGTGTGTCCGGCGTCGTAAATAAATGCATACCTTCCTGATAACTTCAAGGGTTGTAAGGTCATTCCGCACCTCAGTAAGAGGAAGACTAATTTCTGTTAAGCTCCCTGGTAGACCCATGTATTTAAAACAATGTCACTGGTTTGACTATCAGGCAAATCAAATAATTTAAAATATTGAAGACTAAATTTCACTATATGAGAAACTAAAGCTGTGTTAACTCCTGCACAGTTTCACTGGAGGATAAAAGAGAACAAACAAACAAACAAACAAAGAAAGGACTAATGCTACACATAAAAATGGGGATTCAGTAATACTGTGGAATGGGTTAGAGAAATATACTGTTCTATTCAAGCAAAATCAAAAAATACAGTTTTAGTTCAGATGATCCAACACTCACAGAACCTACGATGTAATCCAAAGATAAATTATTATTGCTGGTGTTTGCTTGGAGTGTGAATGTCAACATAGAATGTACGTAGCAAACATTGTAAGCTATCCATGCACAGACTATTTACAAAAAAGCTAAAGTCTTTGATTAAACTCCTACTTAGTATTTGTTTAGATCCAAATACAGCACAAATCCAAAAACCATTTACTTCCTCCCAGGAAGAAACATAGCAGCGATTGCAGGTTAAACACAACTGCAAAGACTTTCTGTTCTCAAACATAACTCTGAAAGAAATTAATGGAGTCCTTTTGCCAAGACATGAAAGAAATAAAAAATTAATATATTAAATAAAATAATGCAATTTAAAAAATATAACAGCTGCAAAAAGAGTGCCCCGATTTACTGTTGAGACTCCAAAAAGGTTTTAGGCTTGAAATGAATGTCTTTAGTATCTATTGAAACCAGCAGGATAGAACAGAGTAGTGTTTGTCCACAGAATTTTCTAAGGCATTTTTTTGGTTATTTTCCAGGAGAGTCATACAGAGACGACATACAGCTTTGAAGCTAAGCAATGGAGAATTGTATACACCTTCAAGGAATCTGTAAAAGGCTAGAGACTTGAATATAAAAAGTCAGATTTTAGTCTGATTTCACAGGCTACCTGTGATGTATTTTGTAGCTCTGTCTCCACAAACTGGTCTTCTGATATAGGAAATGGGATTAGCCATGAAATTTTAAACACCTTCCTCTATTATGGGAAAGCTATACCTCAAAAGAAGTAACTTGTCAGATCATCATTTAAACATCATAAAAACATCATTTAAAGAAATAGTTCCTCTGAAGTAGAAATCATAGTGATGTTTCTGGCCATATAGATCTTATGTGCTTTTTTTCCTCTCACTTTTGTTTTCCCCCTCAAAAGGTAAAAACTATGGTTTCAGCTTCTCTAAGTGACAGAATGTAGGAAAAACCCCACAGATTTACAGTAAGGTTTTCTATATTTCTACTATAACTTCATCATTGCTGTCCAATGAACATTATATCTGTTATTGTAAAGCATGCATAAATTAATTGCATCCCAAAATTCTTTCACTAAGAAACCTTTAAAGTTCACAACCTAAAGGCATTAAACCAATTAGGCCTTCAGAAGAGTCATGTGGAATCAAATTTGTATTAACTACCTTGAAAGGCCTACCTTTCAAGACAGTCACTTTAGAATTATAATCAGTTCTCTTAAGTCACACCATTGACATGTTTCTCATAATTTATTACAAAGTTTGCATAGTTTTGATGGATACTCTTTGAACTTAGGTGATTTCTGTTCTTTCCTGAATGGTCCAAACACGTAAGAAGCGACCTCTGCTTTGACAAAGAATTTAACAATGTCTAGCACTTTGCAAAATCTGTATTCTGACCAAAATTTCTCCCTCCTGATGTTATTTTCCCTCACAAAATTTGAAAGCAGAAATTTTCCTCCCTAGTTCTTCTCTACTTTAAGCATTTTACTTGTGGCTGTTTATTTTCTCTAATCTTTTCATAGATAATTGGACAACTCTTCCACCTACTGACATCAGTGCATAACAGAGAAGTAAAGTCTCTAATAATTTTATCACTGAGGTAGTCCCACAAACAAGAGAGTTTTTTGTGGGGTTTGTTGGATTTTTTTCAGTATTACCTCTTTATTGTACGCACATGCCCTGTAATGGGAAGGTCACCTGTTCTCCAAGTGTTTTCAATTTCTTCACAGCTGTCCAGGAATAACAGAGGTCAAGGCTCCAATGTACACATCCCTGGTTTGAAGACTGTGGTGGGTGCTTGTGACAACCTTGAAGCACTCCCCCCATCCTTAACAGAACAAAGGACCTTGTTATGCCTTAAACATCTGGTTTTTGTTACTTTTGGAGGAAGAGATAGATGACACCTCATCTTATCTTTCCCGAGGTTTTATGGCCATGAAGGCAGACACGTTGGAAGATAAGGACAATTAACAGTGTTGCTGTGAAAGGCCTCATCACCTAATTGGGATGATAGAGACGAACCAGAAGAAACCACAAACCAACAGCTACCTCTGATGGGCAAGACAACTCACTTCTGGTCAATACCATGAATTTTCCCCTAGTTTGAAGACCCCAGGCCCATTTCCAGAAGAGCATGAAAAGCGAGCAGAGGGAGGAGATGAACTGCCTTCTCCTATCTCGCATATAAATAAACTGGGTTATAAAACAACCTCACGTATGATACAGGTTGGCGGCATGTAAATCTTCAACGCGTCCCCCACTTCAGAGGTCGTCGCGGGACCGATGTACCTGTGGAGTGGTGATATCTTACTCTCCCTCTCTCTCTCTCTCTTCCTTTCTCTTTCTGATATCTTAGTTTTCCTCTTCTCTCTCTCTCTTCCTTTTTCATAAACATATAAAGTAATATCATTGTAAGTTCTGCTGCTAAAGTCTTGTTAAGTTTTGCATTACAGTTACTAATTGTTGCCAATCCACCGTTTTTAGAAGGGCTTTTGCCCTTGATAAGTTTTGTGGTACTATAACATACTTTTGACAAGTCACTGATTGCTGTAATTTGTATACCACCACATGCTTTTAGTAAATTCATAATTGGACCCCCGGAGTGATTGTTTGTCATTCACTTCGCATTGTCGTGCAGAATTACCCGGAGTTAACTCACACCTGATCTCATCTGTTGAGTCAGGGCGCGTGTCGCGTTCAGAGTTAACTCATCCCTCATCCCACCTCTTGGGATGAGACAGTGCTGCATAAGAGGTCAGGTTGCTTCCTTGTAAAATGAAAGCATGACTCTAAAACATTGTCTGAAAGGGGCAAGTTGTCACACATATGGCTCCAATGCATTGAAATACAGAACATATTTATCCCATATGAATCTTTCTCCTAGCTTCCTCCTCCTTCACTGTTTCCTTCCTTTCATATTTAAAATGAAACAGTTAACTACATAACAAAAAAAATATTACCTAAGTGAGCAGCATAGTAAATCCATATGGAAGTCTTGTTTATAGATATTTTGTCTTTCCTAGAAGAACTGAAGTTTCTACTTGACATGGGAATCTTTATCATGGAAGGTTTGTTTGAGTATATTCACGAACTAGAAAATCATTGCATTACCTCCCAAACTTCCTTATTCAGATTCGTGCGGAGTCTGAAGCAGCTTTCTTCAGAAAACTTTATTTAGGGCATTTGTCACTGTTTTAGATCCATGGAAGCTATCATTTAGTTACAGAAAAGAGCAGTCTCTGTACCTCTTCACAGAACTGGTTTCAGAGTGTTGCCCTATCCCAGGCATTGTGAATTATGTGCAATGTACCTTACAGCTCTTAGTTACACCAAAATTTTTATATAGGACAGAGTCAGTAAAGCTAGACATTTCTGAAAAACAAACACACAAACAACTACATGATCTATAGTAGAAAAAAATTTACTCACATTAAAGGCAGAAAAAAGTCCATACCTATATCTCCCACATTTTAAATTCATGAAGGTTGTTTTGTCAATGATAAAGTGAAAACTTAAAAGTATGGCACTAATGATGCTTGAAATCTCATTACTGAAAAACACAATTCAGCTATTTAAAATATTATTATACAGTTTTGGTGCTGAAAGATGATAATTGCTTGACTAACATAAAGAATCCTGTGCAATGAAATGACTTTCCAGTCCTTTAATCTTGGTAGATGTTCCAGACTATCCTGCTTCTTTTCACCTTTGTTGTTTATCAGATGCAGTGGGAAAACACTTCTAAACTTCTGAAATAGTGTTGATAGAAAATATTTTACAATAGTCAGAAGTCTTTAAAGGCATTCTGGAAGCTGAAAAAAAAAGATAAATTCAGAATTCATTGCTGAGAGAGATTCCTTTTCAAATTTGGGGGGGATTATAAATGACATTATCCAAATAGGGGCTAAATCTTTTCCTTCATGTGTCTTCTATCATGTAAATAACAATTCTGATATTAAAAGACCATTAAGAATTTGGCTACATATTTTAAAGCAAAAATTTTAGAAAATGCAAAGAGGTGTTATTAATGTTCTCATCTCATCAATGCAAACCTTCATCTTCACTACAGAAGTTTATTATTTGCTTTGTAAGTCATAGTAATCCCTTTCAAAAACAGCACACACAAAACATTTTCGTGGCCAGTGTAATTACAACATCTCATCCAAGGAACATCTGAAACCACGGCAGACTCCGGGCATGTCGCAGCCAAAAAGAATGACATACGAGAATGTCAAACTACCACTGTGAGTGCACACATCTGGGCACATACAGAGCCTGGTACATCTGTACAGCTTCTGACATCTGTGGTGGATGCACTCAACCCTTCCACCAGCCAAACCAATAGCATTTTATTTCAGGCTCCAGAGGTAAAGGCCTGAGCTGCAGCCAGACCAAGAATTCCTTTTAGGAAACCCAAAGGAGAGAGAATAGCACACTGAACACAGATAAATTGTGGGTGCAGTGAGCCTCATGTATACCTTTCCCACTGTATGCAATTTGATTACAAGTCAACCACCTCTGTTCTAAAAATATGACAACCTGGGTGAGCCTACTTTGAGCTCTCTCTACTAAATAAGCTGGCTTGTATGGCTGTATGGCCATGGTTTTACTATTTACAGCTCTGTGGATGAGCCCAATTTAAGCTTCATATTAACCATTTAGCTGAAGTAAATGCATACTGAATATAATTAATCATCTAGAAGTATAAAGTTGTGTGATTTTTAATATACTCTCTGCTTCATGTTACTTAGTAAGCTGAATTTGCTGAAATCTTAAGCTGTACAGTTCTGCTCATATTTACCAAAAGCAACTACAAACTACACTGAACACTTGCAAGATAAGACCTGTTTTGCACTTTGCTGAGAAGTAGAGGATTTATGCAGACAAAACAGTACCTATGGACTATAAATAATGCCTACAGCTAAACAAAACAAAGGCACATATGAGATCAGTGAAAATGATCCAATGAGAAGCAAGAAGACCCCAAAGTGAAATATTGCTGTTGGACTTAATCATTGTATGAATGATCTGTAGAGATACGAAAGTCTATGGTTTTCTATGCTCAAGTTGGACCTCCGTGCAGATATCCAGCTTGAGCCAGCCCTCCTGCTATTCTACTCCATTAATTTTTGTTTATTTTCTGAGAATTTTGTTTTCTGAAATTCTGCTCTGCGTACGGTTATCAGGCCCCACCTGAAAGTTTGCCTCTGGAATTCTAAAGTATAGACTTCATAGCAAATGGTTATTAGGGAGGGAACACGTGAAAGTTTGCAGTGTACAGGCCTCTCCTGAAAGTTTGCCTTCAGAGCTCTAAAATACAGACTCCAGAGTGAACAGTTATCAGGGAGGGAAGACACCTGAAAGTTTGCTTTGTGGGTGGGTACAGGCACCTGGAGAGAAGATAAGCAGCATTTGGCTTGGCATATTTCCCCCATGCAATAAATAATAGAATGAACCTGCCACCAGACTCTTTTAAGTCTCACTTCTCTTGGAGAAATCTAAACATTGTTCTGCAGTAAGCAGAACCCTAAATCACTGCCCCACAACATCATCACAGAACGTTTGTTTGTTGGGGGAAAGCCTCAAGGTAGTAAGTTAATATTTATTAAATATTATTTAGTCAGATTCAAACATGGAAGAAACTTTAATGGTTACATACTGACCTGCGAACAAACTTAAGTACAGCTCTCAGCAGCATATCCAAGATCTAAGTGCCCATGTGTTAAGTCAAATAAAATAGACATGAATAATTTCTGAAGTTTATTTTGGTAGTCATTAGTAATACTTTACTGAGCACAGTCGCAGGCCTTCTACATTGTCCTGATCCCTTTTCTGTCTTTAATAATTAGTATTAACACAGTCCATGGCAAGAATGGGCCAACTTGTACTTAGAAAAGAACATGAGAAGTTAATAATTTTAATCATGCTTCCTTTTGAAGACTATTAGCTATAGAAAAAGTCATCATTTTCCCCTTCCTCTTTCCCTCATTGTTTTCCATCCATTGATTTCCTGTGCTAGGCTTTGTTTTACCTGACTCCTCATTTACTGTCCTTGGGACATACATGGAAAAGACATCTTCATTATTTCTACCCAATATCTTCTGAAGTGGGAATGCTATTAAATATTTCACCAGCAGTCTTGCTTAAGTTTCTTCTCTGAGCATTTCCTATGAGTGTATTCCACTTTATTCTCCTGTTCCATTTCATCAGTCTCACTGTTCATTTTCCCTTTTTTAATGCCCCGTTCTTAAGTGTTTTTAGTCACAAGTCAGGGGATTGTGAGTTTTTTTTCTCCCCATTGATTAACTGGCTCTACCATGTGGATACAATACCTTGAATTGCATTTATTTATTTTCAGTCTAGACCTTTGAGCACTTTACAAATAATTTTTGGCCTGTGCTTGGAAGCTTTGTAAGAGAGTCTGAATGGACCTATTTGCCACAGTACAAATCTCCGATTAGCAGCTCACTGCATGATCCTTAAACACTTGCCCTTTCTCAAGTGAAGGGATTCTTCAGCATTTCATCTGTTTTTGTGATTCAAGCACTGCTGATTTTGCAACCATTGCTTTCTTTTAACAATATCAGAGGCTTGCCCTCTTGTTGTTTCTATGGCAACCTGTCGTCCTTTCAATTTGCTTGACCAGGGAGCACACGATGAAGTGCATTTGTTAAACTCTAACTTAAAAACAGCAGGTGACATTTTAAAACAAAAGCAGCAAGGTCCAGCAAACTCTCTACTCTCTGCTCCTTTAATAAATGTAATCTCAAAGCCTCTAGAGTTTTGATCACTCATAATTTGTTATGTTTATGAAAAATATGACATAGAAAAAGGAAAACACACATTGTACAATATCTGCTACTGTAACAAATTTGAAATAGAACTTGACAAACATCTGAAAAGGACACATTTATTCTTTTCTGATTTCCTAATCTCTGGGGTTTAACCTTGCATTTCACAGTATCACAGAATGGTTAGGTTTGGAAGGGATCTCTAGAGATCATATAGTCCAACCAACCTGCTAAAGCAGGTTCACCTAGGAATGTGTCCAGGTGGGTTTTGAATGTCTCCAGAGAAGGAGCCTCCACAGCCTCTCTGGGCAGCCTGTTCCAGTGCACTGTCACCCTCAAAGTAAAGAAGCTTTTCCTCATATTCAGATGGAACCTCCTGTGCTTCAGTCTGTGCCCATTACCCTTCATCCTATCATTTGGCACCACTGAAAGGAGTCTAGTCCCATCCTCTTGACATCCACCATTGAGAATTTAAACAATATTAGAAACAGCTAATGAAAGCCTATTCTCTAGTATCACAAATAGAATTAGAATAGAACAGAATTAATATAGCATAGCATAGCATAGCGTAGCGTAGCGTAGCGTAGCGTAGCATAGCATAGCATAGCATAGCATAGCATAGCATAGCATAGCATAGCATAGAATAGAATAAGAGAAAAGAAATAGAGTCAGAATGGTCACATAGAAATTACTAGCTCATAGCATCTTGAGCTTGAGAGTGAAAAAGTTTTATTTTATGCTGTGCTGACAAAATGTTAAAATTGCAATATTATAAAGGATTTTATGTTTCCTTTGCATTTGGTAAAGGAATAACTTGTTATGAAGACTTAAGACCACATTAATGTAGAATGGGAATATGAAAACAACCCATATTTCTTCATACTGTCTTTCATGCATTCATCTTCAGCATTTCTACAATTTTATCCTGAGGTTAGTGAAGTTACAGCGACTCCAGTCGCTTCTTTACCTGTGTTGAATTCCCATTCTTTCTTATGAGTCCTGTCATATTCTTCTTAACTTAGAGCCTTTGGCAGTTATCTGATGAATAAATCCACATGGTCCAATGACTCACAAATCCCCCTAGGCATCCTAACTGCTTGAGTATAATTTTTATTGAGATCTGTTTTATGTTTAATAAAATTTAAGGTTTTCCTCTTCAGGGACAGAACATAGTAGAAGCAAAGACACTTAGGCTTTGTAAAGTGGTCTGAAAGCAACATATTTTCTTAGGATTTAGCTTTTATTTAACATGAAATAAAGAGAATGAGGTGAAAAATAAAATGTCTTCTCTCAGAAAGTGTTATTCATCTCTTTTAGATGCTGGAATGTTACTGATCTGTATAGTAGACAGAGAAACTTACACAGAACATATCTGAAGTTTCACTTTCTTCAGATTTTTATAAGGAGCCTCCAGTTATGAAATAGATACAATTTTGAAACATATAACATACTAAAAGTTAAAAGTCAGCATGTCTCACTGACCTTAACTGAGGCACTGCATGCTAATAAGATTTATCTTAAATTTTCATTGTCAGGTCCTGTTTTGTGGGTAAATTTACCACCACAGTGCATTTGACATGAAACTGTGTGTGGTAAACAAATTAATATAAAGTATTTGTTTAAATTACAGTAATTATTTTAATTCTTGTGTCTGTGCTGATTTTCTCTGGAGAAAAAAATAGGTAAAATGAAGTTTGCTTATGCTTTTGCAGATGTAGTCTGTGGAGGAGCTATCTATGCCAGTTTTCTAAAGTGTGGCTTCAGTATTGGTCCAGATAACTGCAGCACTAGGAAAGAGAGACCTATTGCCTGTATCTGGATTTAACATCTATAACATGTTCTTGCCTCTGTCACTCTAATTTGGATCAGGGTCATATTCAAACACACCACAGCTTCTGCTAAGAATGTAAAATGTAAGATGAATAGTTGAAAACTGTAAAAGCCCTTGTTCAGAACCCATGCACAATGTATGTCACTTGCCATCAGCAAAAAAAAAAAAGTTATTTTTTCTTGCTATAGAATATAATGAAGTCAAAACATATACAGCACGAAAGAGGGCATTTTTTTTAAGAAAGTATATCATGATAGAAGATATTACTTCATGATATGAGCATTTTAAGGAACAATGAATACAGAAAAGGGTTTTACTGACTACAATTTTTTTCTAAAAAAAGGAATATTTTTTTTCTTATAAGGTATGCAGTTACAGAGAAATTGTAGTAGTTCTTTAATGAGCTGCTTAAAGAGAGAAGATCAAAAAGCCAAAACCAACGCATAGGTAGAAAAATAACAATGCAGAAAAATAAGCATGGGGGATACATAGATTAGGTGTTCAGGAAAAGACAAATGTAAGGTCAAAATACATACAAACATGATATATGTATATATATGTGTATATGTGTCTATGTACATGCGCATCTATTTTATATGATTAAATAATATTTGACAGTATAATACTCAAAGTAATTAATTTTGTGTGTTGTTTGGTGCATTTATAAGACTTACACAAACGATAAAATTATCCTCCAACATTCTGTTACTGTAAAGATCTGAAGTCTCAGGCCAGGCTAAATTTAAATGATCATCAGAGAAACACATGTCTTTTCTTTGTTAGGGTGTAAGCATACGTATCTGTACTGTATATGATGACAGTATTTCACTTGCAATTTTAAATGTCTGGGGATTAGAAAATACAGAAGACAAAACCAAAAAACCCCATAAATTTGCAAATACCGTTTTTAAATGCATCACCTTTGAATCTTATTTTTAAAAGTTATCTCATTCAATTAAACAAATGTCATTACTAAAGTCAATAGGACTATATGTGCTTTAGGTTTAAATATGTTTTGTGTGAGACCTTTGTCATCAGCTATCTTCACGATCAAACTCTTCTACAAATTCTGTTTCTTAGATACAGCAGTAAGACAGCTTCAATTTAATTCCAGATAGGTTATTCTACAACTATACTGTGTTCTTTCTCTGCCTTCCTGCCTGCCTTTCAGCACTCCTTCTCCATTTCTTCCACTTTGCCTTGCCTTACTTTTCCAACAAATTAAGAAGAGAGAGTTAGAGATGGATGAAGGTCAGGAATGACCTGAGGGGTTAAGATGTAGACTTGGAAAAACAATTTAAAAAGTTATATTAGTATTTCCTACAAATGAGATGAACTACATATTTACTATTGAAAAAAAATAACAAAATTTAAGCAAACAAAAGATATCTTGAGTCATATTTGAATGATAAAGTAAGCTAATGACACTTTGTTCCAACTCTTTCAGGTCCAAAGCAGTTTTATTAAAGCAGAAGAACAAACTTAGCTTCGCATAGCCCATGCATTTCAAAGAAAGGTCAGTTGATGAATACCAAATAATGTAATGCTGCATTCTAACATAAAAAAGGGCCATGATTTCATTTAATTTGGACTAGATGATTTCCAGAGGTCCATTCTGTCCTCCAGAGGTCCAACCATTCTGTGATTCTGTGAATTATATTCAGTTTTTGAACATATTGTGAGGATTTTCTAATGTTTTATTGAAATAAAAATGTTTTCATAGCTTTCCTGTTTTAGATAGTTATTATCCCTTAACACTTGATTCTATGTGGCAAAAAAAATAAAGTATTCAATTTGTCAAAACTTAAGGTTCCATAAATATTGAAGTTGAAACTTAATTGGATCTTAAAATCCTATAAAGTGAATTCACTGTAATTATATTTTAAAGGAATTGTACTATAATGTTATAATTTTCTAAGTGAAAAGAAAAAAAATCCTTATTCCAAAATATTTCCTATTTAGAAGAGAAAAAAACAAAAGTAAAATAGTCTTTACAGAAGACCTGTTTTTATTGTAAAAATCATATGGCAAAGGATAAACGTGCATGGATTAGAAGTCTAAAGAGAGTAAAGAGTAACTTCTTTATTGACTTGTGTATAACTACTTAATCCAAGTAATATAAAAGATTGTTCATGCTCTCTCTAGACTTCTAAATCAACCAACCATAGTCAGGGCTTCATGGTTTCTGAATTTGATTTGACATAAATTATTCCTGGGACAAAGTATTTCCTGATTTTTAAACAGGAATATTTTTCCTTCCACTTCTATGTTTGTAACTGTATATCGTTATCATGTTATAGATGATTGGCATGGAAGCACACCAGAAACTCACTCTTTTCCATGTTCTGAAGTTATTGCAGATCAGCAACATATAAATCTTTAAAGACCTACAATACAGGTAATGAAGCCTTCTTAACCAATGTACTACACAATTCTATCCACAGTCTCCTTTCCTGCAGTTTAAGCTCCTTGTTTCTTGCCTTGTTTTAAAAGAACACAGACAAGAAATTGTTGCTCTTTTCTGGCAAGCTTTATTGTATTTGAAGACATTGGTTTCTCTCCTCAGCCTTGTTTTCCGAGCTAAGTCACACCAACTTTTTCTGTTTAGCAAATTCTGGTTCTTGATTCTTAATCACATTTGTTGAACTACTTAATAATTTTTAGTTGATCTGTATCTTTGTTAAAGTGTTGTTCAGAAGATTTGGTAAGCACTCCACTTTAGGTTTTTCAGGGGCAGATTACTTTGACAGCCTTAAAAACATATTCCTATCTAGACCTTTTATTTGTTTGTTTGTTTTTCTTTCTTATTTTTTGGAAGATTCTTATTGATCTACACTTCAGTATATGCACAAGACCTTATATGATGCTGATGCTTAGCCAGTCGTTTCTGTATGAGGCATTCTTGCTGTCAACTGCAACTCCAGACTCTGCACTAATCCTTAGTGGGATTTATGATATTTATTTCAGACCTTTAATTTAGTTGATCAAGTTATTTTAATGCTAATCTTGTTTGAAGCACTTGTAGTCCTCACTTTCTCCTTTCCCTTTTTCCTACTCCTTTCCCAGGCCATTATCCCAACCTTCGAATATGGATACTGAGTAGTACATTAAGTTATTAGTGAGAACATTAAATAATAAGAAATCCAGGTGAGCTCCCAAAGGTACCCACTGAATACAGCCTTCCAGTTAGAATGTGGACCTTTGTAAGGACTCTTTGGGAACATTATAATGAGGTCTCCACTATTGCTTCCATATTTTTCTGTAGTCTGTGTGTGCCTATATTTTATCTGAGAATAACATATTTGACTGTATTTGTTGTAAATTGGTAAATTACTTAGTGAATAAGTAAGCTAGCTTATGTTAATTTATTTTTTCTTGGCATGTTTGTATTCTATAGTTACTTAACATTTATTATTTAACATTTAATTTTAAAATAATCTGCTGAGGAATCTGTTTTCACCATTTTCCCATATACTGAAATTCAAATTTCTGCTCTATGTTTCCTTTGGTCCTGCTTCACTTTCATTCAAATTTGGACAGTATTCATGGTTTTCTTACATCAAGTAATGCCACCTGACTTCGATGATTCCTTACACTTAAAAGTCAAATGGCTCTGATTTTCTTTTGGCAGACCTCTCACTACAGAAGAATGAACTTGATAAGGCTTACTGAACTGAAGACATCTACCTAGCAATTTTTTTAAACTGATTCTTTTTCTCACTCTATGTTAAGCACATATAAAAATGTCAACAACATTAATTTTGTTACTTAGAAAATCACAAGCTTTTGTAGTTTTGTGAGTTTTTGTCTGCTAAATAATATTGAAAACTCCATATTGGCTATTTTTAGTTTTTAACACCTGTTAAATAGACCAGTTATGTCTTCCACTCATAAAACTGTACTTCTAGAATGTTTTCCCTTTACTGCCTCACATTCCACTCATTGTAAATCTTTATGTCTTATCCTTTCTTACTTTAAATCTACACGTTATGGAATTTATTTTATAGTAACCTCTAATAATTTGACTCTCTGTCAAATCTGAGGTCAATTAAAAGCTCTTAAATTAGCTATTATTCTCTTCCTGCACTTCTCTGCTTTCTTTTCATCTTCAATAATCTGCACTTGCGCCCTTAATAGTAATAATTGTTTTAAAATAAGTCATTTACCTAAATACCCTTTTCTTTAGATTTTTATTCCCACATGGTTTCATATACATTCTTTCTTTATTTATTTCTACTGATACATGTGCTCTTAAAATCTGCTGCTACTATATGTAGTGCTTAATTCCCATCCTGTGAATGAATAAATCTTTTATTCTACACTCACAGTCACACATGGTACTTTTGACACAGTGGAGGTTCTCTTGCCAGAATCAAATGTAGAAAAGTCTGTTGCTCTCTCCTGTCTGTATTTTTTTTTTCAATTAATTCCAAGGAATTATTGAATAATCTAGAATTTAAATTGGTTTTGCAAACATGTCTATGTACACCAGGAAGCTTGTTACTTCAAAACTATTCTGTTCATCTGAATTTTTTTTTTTGTGGGAACAACAAGTTTTTCCTCATTTCTCTTCAAAGAAAAACAAAATAATTCCCTTTTAGTCTCCAGATTCCTTGTCCATGTAGATTGTCATCTGACTACATTCAAGCTACTGAACTCACTCACACCACCCAAAGACATCAGTCAGTTACCTTGACTTGCTCATAATATTTTCAACATTGGCTAATAATGCCATATTTTATTTATAATATATTCATCATAAATATTAAATAAAAAATGCAAAGATATATCCATTAGCTTTCTCATTATTAGCCCACATTGATCAAAGATTTCCTGAATAGTATGATTTGTCTGCATGACTTTCAACAGCACAAGTGGTTCATATATATTAATTAAAAAATGTACTAGCTGTAAAGTAAATAATAAAAGTATGGTAACAGCAGATTTATTCAAAACAAGCTGTGGGGTTTTTTGTATTACTGAGTACTGTCTTAGAAAGGTATTGATCTCTGGGTGTTGCTTGGTCCTTCTCAATAGCTGCATCTGTATTATCACCTAGAATAAACACAAATTACTTTTCTTTTAGGGACAGTCCTTATAATAAAAAACAACTCCAGGCCTGGAGCAATCATAACCTCAAAAGTTGCTATATTAAGTTATATTATTTTCACTGTTCATTAGACCTCATACAGATAAGTTGTAAACTGTTGAAAAAGTCTTTTTTAATCAAAATGAAAGATGTTTTCAAAAGCTTTTATTTCACTCATTATTTTAAATTTTACTTTCTGAATGAACACTTTTTGACCTATATTCATGTGCTTGGGGAACTGACTTGGTGGGAGGAGGTAATACAGGATAATTCTTTGATTAGATAGAAGTAATATATGAAAGTGGAGCAATACTTGAAAGTGTAATCCGGAATGTAGTTTGTGCTAGGTTTTATATTAAGAAAATCTTTCAGTGACTTTCAGGGAAGATGGTTTCTGTGAATGTTTTGATGTAATACCGCTACAGTTCCAAGAGCAAGTAAAACTATAGACCATCTAGCTTCCCTAAATGGGCTAAACTGAACAAATAAACAAAGAAAATCCTACATAAATGGGTAAGTACTATTACAGTTTCTCAAGTAAAAAATTAGTATAGAGACACACTGTATATAACATATATCAGTATCTCGTAGATCCTACTCTAGGAATACACATAAATGTATTAATCAGGCTACCACTTACTGATCAAAATTAGACTGATTTTCACCCTAAACCAGTTAAATACTAAAAATGGCCCTTTGTAGTCATTAAGAGCAAATTCCATCAGTGATAACACTGTTTGAAACGTATTTAACTGCAGACAACAAATCAAGGAACACTGAAATAATATGTCAGACTACACCGCCAAAGAGACATTTGGTAGACCTCCATTTTCTACAGATTTTGTCCTGAAATCTTCCCAAATTATGTATATCATATAGAGATATGAATTTATATATAAAAATATAGATACACATATAACACATAAATATCTACAGTTCCATTTTTTTTTCTTCTGCACAGATAAGGATCTACTTTTAGCACAGATAAAAAAAATATTAATGAATTCTGGTTTTTGACTTTTAATACAGTTTCAGTTGAGCAGTAATTTATTTTTTCTGTTAAAATACCTCTGAGCTTAATTGTAGCTCCATTGTGGCCCTAAGAGCGGTGTTAAGGAGGAGCTTCAGGAAAAGTGATAAAACGTCAAGGCAATAAATTCTGAAAGTAAAACTTTCAGGCTTCAAGCTTCACAACAAATGGAAGCAGACATGGGTAATCACACTGAAAGGCAAGTGTTTGTGGGGTTTTGGACTTTGGTTTTGTACAAGCTTTTTAATGCTTTGGACGAGTTGGGTGGTTGGTTGGTTTGGTTTAGTTTTGTATGTTTGTTTCTTAAAAAAGCAATGTTTTAAACTTGTTGTGTAGTAGGTACTCTTCTCTCAGCCTCTGGTCTGCAGGTGACATATGGAACATGGATTTTTCATTTCTTCATTCACTTTAAGTGATGATGGCTTGATTAAAACTAATGGAATAAAAACCTTTGGTTCAAGTGCTTTATATTTCAGTAACTCACCAATCTGGAGAATAAGCTAATATTATATTTTCTTCAATTTTATGTTAAAATTAAATTCCATATTGTCAGTTCCCTGAAAATATCTATTTTGGTATAAAAGGACTTGTATGAATGTTTTTAATATTGTAAAATTAATTTTAAAAAGTCTTTTCAACTGGTTGTCTTTCCTTCTGAGTACTGCATTTGTCATTAGGTCTGACATTCTCAGTCAGACCATTCAGGTTCTTATTTTAAACGGATGCAAATTCTACTATTTTTTAAATTTCTTTAGGACACTAAAAAATAATGTCTTACATATACAGGTGTTAATTATCACAGTTTGTTCAAGTTCTCAGTTTCTATTATCTCATTATTTCATCCTAAACATGTTTTTTGTTGTCGTTTTTTGTTTGTTTAGGGGGTTTGGTGTTTGTTTGTTTGTTTGTTTTATTCCTTAGAAAGACAAGATTTAAAAGGGACGGGAGTTTCAATGTCACAGTTTCATCATTACGAGATCAAACACATCTTCCCTTCCCTTCCCTTCCCTTCCCTTCCCTTCCCTTCCCTTCCCTTCCCTTCCCTTCCCTTCCCTTCCCTTCCCTTCCCTACCCTTCCATTTTGTTTACCATCCTTTCATTTTATGTTTGAGAGGTCACTGAGGGTTGAAAAGAGCTAATTTTTCTGCCTATTACAATGCATTGTGTGTGCACCTGCAAAAAATGCCGCATGGGAATAGTAGTTAATTCAAATATTAAGTAACAGTAATTTTTAATTATTTCTTGAATAGTAAAATCCATGACAGTATTACAACTACCAGTTTTCTCTCATGGTGTTAACAGCAAAAGGTCCACTAATATATCCTGTAAATACACTCTCCGGACTGTCACTTTCACTCTCAGAGATCAACAGCAATTCCACCCCAACAGACAAATGTTAAAACACTTCTGAAACAGAAAATAACCTTGTATTTAAGTGTTTGGAGGGAAAACATCTAAAACACCAGAAAGCCAATGACAAGTAGAAGTCCGGACTCTGTCACACTTAGTATCTGAGTATGTCTTCAGGATGGAATAGATTATTTGTTTTCTGTTCTTGATTGAATAACACTCATGCAGAAAAGAGTGTGCAATGCACATGAGGTGGCTATAGAGTTCTGTTGACAATCACCAGCACTTTCACCATTAAACAAGCTGATAACATCCATATCAGTTTTGCTGACATTCAGTTTTCCTACTGCTTCAGACCTCTGTTTCTAGGGACTGGTCGACTAAAGTGCATCTTTCTCACCTATTTCCTGTTCCAAACATGGGATTATTTTTCAGAAAATACTAATGATACGTAAGTGTTTTGATGCACATTATGTCTTTCACAGGCACTCCAGAAAGGTTTTGAAAGCATTATCCTCAGTGAATCTCTGTACACCTGTGTAATAGTATAATTTGTAAATGATGTACTCTGAGACTTCATGGACCTGTCTGTGGAGAGAAAGCTCCTAAAGTGGATAACCTTTGTAATTTTACCTGATACGAATAGGCTGACAAATAGAAAAAAGTTGTGAGTACATTAAGTTAGAAATAGAAAGGCAAAAAATGATCAACAGGCTTTTGGTAAAACATGGAAGCAATGTTAACGGTGCAGGTCATTTATGGCATCGACTGAGGCATGAGGACGTGATACAGGGGGCTTATAATGTCAGCTGAAGATATAATTTACCTAAATTATTTTTGTATTTTAAATAAAATTGTTAGCACTAAATAACTAGTGTCTGATATTTCAACTTATATCAAGTCATGACTCGTAATGTCATTACTACATAAAAGTAGCCTTATAACTTGTAATCAATGAAATGTCTCCACTCATATATGTGTGAAGCCACATCTGATATGCTCTAATCAAAATATTATATGCTTTCTTGCAGCGATATAAAAACATCAGGTATTATATATAAAATGCTCTTGGCATTCCTTTAAACCATTGTATCAACTAAAGTGAACTTATATACAAGCAGCCATCTCACAGATGTATTTGGGGAAGGCGGAAGATAGACCATGCAGTAGAATGGGCTGTACTATAGTCTATATTCAATGTAAAATGATATTAGGACTTTTATATATCTTCCTAAATAAACTCTGACCTTCAAAAATGCAAACATTATAGGAAAAGGCTAGACCAGCCCACTGATCTAATAGAGTAAATTTTATGATTCACCATCACGAAAGTCTTTCCTGTAGAAGGAAGACTACATCTCCAGTGAGGCTACACATACGGAATTCTTAATTCACAAAGAGGCACTAATGTACCAGTTTGGGGCGAACTATACGAAGAAATTAAATAATTATGAGCTATTGAACAACAGCAACAACAAAAAGTAAAAAGAGATGTTGTCTAAGAAACTGAATTATTATTTATTATTTTCTGTAAGGAAACAACTCTCAAAACTGGCATCACACATTTCCTCCTAGGATTAGCCTACACAGTACAGCTGGGACCTTCTCACTGGGTCTGCATTTTTTTGTTGGTGCCCTAGCTACTGTGAGGGGGAACCATTTCTTCTGGTTATATGATCCCAGATAGCTTGAGATCACATGTTGAATGTACTTTAATGTCAAAATTATAACATGTAGATTATGAAGAGAGGATCGTGCCAAGACACACGCACAGAAACAAAAGAAGACATCTTTAAAAATATGCACACTTAGGTTCTGATGCACCTGATTCAACAAGCTGAGTAGCTGTTGGGGTGCTTGTATAGTTCTAGTTGCTGTAAAACAGTTCTTGTCTAGATGTTTCTTTCTCCAAGTGCATTTCTGCACAGGCTGTGAGATTTTTCTTAAGGCCTCTGGGACCACCACACAGGCTGAAATTTCTCACAAAAGGTTTTGTGTTATTCATGTATCTGATGCTTAACTAAGCTATCCATTTTTACTTCTCCTAAGGAAGTATTGACTGTTAGGACACAAAGTCTCTTTTGAGTATGTTCAGATAGAACCACCTTCTAGCTGGTCAGTAAACATCACATTATGTATTGGCCTAGCACTTAGACTCCTTAAACATGTCTTTTACTGAATGATGACTCTCTTCCAAACGGAGATTGATGTTTAAACATCAATATGTAAGTCTTTATAGACTGAAAAATAATTTAATACAAAATCCTAGGAAAAGTGACACTTTCTTCAAATATTCAGAGGAGAACAAGACACATAGTTTATTAGTTTCTCATAGTTAAAACTGATGAAAATAAATAACATCATAGTGATAACAAATTAGGTGTAAATTTACCTTAAATTCACGTGCTAAGGATAAAGAACACTACACATGTTAAGGAGGACATAGGAAAGGAAGAACTAAGCCTGTACAGGTAGATAATATGTACAGGTAGATACAATGTACAGGTGTTCTAAAACAAAAACCTTGAGATCACTCAATTACTCAGTTTTAAAGGGAAGATAGTCCAATTGCAATGTACTTATATCAAGAAAAAAATTCTGGTTTGATACCTTCTGATCTATCGTGTTAAACAGTGAAAAGCAAAGACAGCTCAGAGACAACTTTGGTCTACCTTAAGGCATATAAAAGCATATTCTGAGATTACTATATATATAGTGAATATGAAATGTAGGGAGTTTCAGATAATTTCTCCTGAGGCCATGACTTTTAACTAACACCTGGAGATTCTTTACCGGCTACTTATGGCTACAAGAGGATATACAGAAACATATAATAGGATTATATGACAGACAGATAGAGACCTTAGTTGCATTGCTGCAGGATCTGTTTTGGGTTTGGTTTTTTGATCTTCTTTCTTCAGAAGGTTGCAAAGACACTCTGGAAGCAGGACATACATGGCTCAATACATAAAACATTTAAGTATTGGCTAACACAAACAAAAGAGATACAAGATTTAAGGAGTTTAAGGAGTTTTAGGCTGAGCACTAGTGCTTACCATACTTACAAGGCACCCGAGGAGACATTTTTGGCTTGGCAGGTGTCAGTCAGGAGGAAAAGTATTCTCAGTACTCTTGAGAGTATTGACACTGGTTATAATAGATTTCTCACTTTCCCTAGGATTTTCAAAATGCGATACCTTACTTTCAGATTATAGCTAGGAAAATACATTAAAAGCATAATAAATTAATCAAAAGTAGAAGTTTTGTGAACTGTTGATTTCAGTCAGATGGAACAATTTCATTTTCTGAAGCAAACTGAATTTTCAAAAAGTGTCACAACAAATTGAAGAATACTTTTTTTTTTTTCCCTCCAAGGTATAGCAAGGAAGGGAATTCCTCCTCAAATGAAAAAGGAAGGAATAAAGGAAGCTGTTTTATCATGAGGTAAGAAACTGCTCTAGCAACTTTTGTAGCAGTACTGAGATATATGTACATGGTTATTTTTTGTGTTTTATGGTTGGATTTTCATAAAAACACTCTCTTAAACCATATACCATGCTAGTTGTGCACACAAGTTTTTTGACATTCTAAATTCTCATACTATTTATTTTACAGTTAAACCCTAGAAAATACGCATGCCAGCTTTAGGCAGAACATTAAACATTGTATTTCAGTCTTATTTTCAGAAAATAAAGATTTTTAGCACAAATTATCTGGCTGTTTTATTTAATACAGTCTAAAGCAAAGGGACAAAGAAAAATAATTATATAATGAAACAAAAATACCCTAAAGAAAACATGGACCAAGTTTATGTATGGTTTTCATGCCTCTAAGTTCTTGAGTAATTTTAGTATGCTTAAACAGTTTCTGAATAGCTTGTATTTCTGACTCAAATACAAATGTGATACAAATACTTATTTTCATTTATTCCACTCTTTTCTATATTTTATGCAGATTATATTTTATCTTTACAAGGTGTGACAAATAGGAATAATTAAAAAAAAAGTTGAGGACTTATGGACTTTGTATTTAACTATGATGAAGTTTCAGAACGAAAAATAAATACTAAGGAGAGCAGGAGTATGGAGGTAAAAAAGTTTCTAAAAGGAGAACTGGGTTATAAAATGTCAATAAGATTTCTAGCTTTTATGTCAGAGTCTGTTTACCTCTGAGTTCAGATATGATATCACTAGGCCTATTAAAATATGTGAGAGAGTCTTACCATGTTCTCTTTAATGAAGCAGAACTGTTACTTAGCTTTCAGGAAAGGTAAAAATGTCAGCTCAAAATGTTAACAGTTTCTTCTCTTCTTTAGTATTTACTTTGATTTAATTCATAATACAATTCCAACCTAGAATAGATTGAAAGCTGCTCCATGTGTGTTCTCATTTTTTTCTGACTTTTTGAATGAAAATTTACTTTCCTAGATTTCAGCAGTCTCCCAGCTCATCACTGAAGGATGTTCCACTTTGATGTTCACAGGATAATGACTGAGAAAAGAGAGTTGATAAGTGTTTGGTGCTGCCTAATCAGAACCAGCCTAAAGCTGAGCTGATCTTGGCTTTTGTGCAGTATCAGAGGACTAACATTTAAAAGAGTCCTATGGTGAAATATAGCTACAAAGAAATCACATTTTCAGCATATTCTGCTCCACATGGATGTGTTTTGCAATCTGTCACACTGAGCATGGTCACATCTTGTAAGTCTGGTATTTAGCATGTTTTTATGATGAAGGGAATGTAACGTCAGTTTCAGATTCTTCTGACATAGAAAATAGCTATTCTGGATCATGACAAAGTTTCATTTGCTTGAATTTTACTGCTCAAACCAAAAGTTCAATTAGAACAAGTATTCCAAATATTTGTTATAAAAATGTAATTTTGTGTTCAAAGCCTGATCTAAAATATAAAATCTGCTTTTGTTTAGAATGTTATTCTTGGCTTATTGTTATTCTTGTATTCTTCAGGATCAAATGGGGATGTCTGGGGATGCTTCAACAGCCCCCAAAGGATTTGCTGATGTGTTTCCTGTTCTTTTTGAGATATCTAGGTCTTAACAAATAGATCCATAGTATACTTTAGGAAGATAAACAGTGTCAAACTTTGTTCTTTGCTCCAGAGTATGATTAGGATTTTATGAGTGCTGTACTATTAAAACCTCAGAGACTATTTCTGCTCTCCTGGGCCTTCCTGATTCTTTTGCTCTGTCAGTCAGGACAGAGTTCCCTAAGTCTTTACTTCTGAGACCTCAGTTTTACAAAACTACACTAAACAGTCTGCTGAAGCCTGGAAATTGTAAGCGTGTTATTTACATAATTATTTATTTACTTTTTGCCATTTCACAATTCGTTCTCAATATGGCTAAGCTTGCTCAAGTTCAGTTTAGGAATCAAGCAAAAAAATAAAACTACAAATAAATAAGTAAATAATACTCTTGCTGTTTTTCTTTAATGGCCATTAATGACAATGGTTGGTAGAACACATCAGATACCATTATCCTTCCACAGTTGCTGTAATTTCTCTGTAAATGATTAATAGTGCAAAAATGTATACAAAGCTATCTGTGTCCAATGAGACATACTGAAACTCAGTTTATAATGTTAGTATTTGTCATCATATGTATAAATGTGATAGGCTGACCTTGGCTAAGGACCAAACTCCCACCCAGCTGCTTTCTCGCTCCTGCTCCTCAACATGACAGAAGGAGAAAATAAGATGAAAAATGTCATGGGTCAAGATAAAGACAAGGAGATCACCCATGAATTATGATTGTGGGCAAAACAGGCTCAACTTGGGGAAAACTAATTTAATATATTGCCAATTAAAAACTGAGTAGGATGGTGAGAAACAAAAAGTTTAAAATAACATCTGCCCCCCTCCCTTTTTCCCAGGCTGAAACTCAGCCTTTCATTCCCAACTCCTGTACCCCCTTGCCCCGCACAGCACAGGGCAGAGAGAATAAGGGTCTGCAGATTAAATATATATCTGAAATTTAGTATTTAATGTGACTTGTATTAATAATTGATCTCATTTACAGAAACTCACTCTGATTTGATACTCATATTGACTGAAGGGCCTGAAAAACAGTATTCCAAGCAGCAGAAATTACAAAAAGATGGAATTAGAAGATGGCAAGGACGTCATTTATATATTCTCACTATCTTGAAATTAAGGATGACTTCCAGCTTCAAGTCCAAAAAAAACAAAATGTGTGAAAGTTATAAGCTACACGTAAACTAGTTGCCTAAACTCCTATTAGAGTTAGTGAAGATCTAAGGCTTTATTCCGTTACCAATATGTAAGAGGGTAATGACATTTAACAGGATCAAGAATACCCAAACTGACACTCAACTTATTCAAAAAGAGCATGAGTTTTCCACAGATACTGTGTCTTAGGTGTTGGCCCTGAATACCCTGGAGAATCTTGGATACCATTTGATGTTGGTATTTAGACATCTTCATCGTAGTCTTGAGCAATGCAATAGACAGAACACAGAGACCTGTTCAGCCCATGCTCAAATAGGCACTGGGGATCAAGCTACTTGTGGATTTCTGGTGTTATGTGAAGGTCACCAGATCTATAGACCTGACAGACTTCCACAGGAACTGTGAACCTCCCTCACGCACTGCTAACACAACATAAGGGGACTCAGCAGTATTTACCAGGGCATCTCACATTACTTCCAGACATGTAGGTTGAATAGAGTCCTCTTTAGTTAGCTGATGTGTAAGTCTCAACAGCTACGGAGGGTGACATATGTGCTTTATCTTGTATGCCTACTTCAGGATGAAATGGATGATCATCCAGGGGTATTTAATTCTTTCTGTTAACTAAGTCAAGTAGATTAGTTTTCATCATCTAACTTCCCCATGCCTGCACTGAATCCCAAGTTTGATTTTCCTTAATCATTCCCATGTTTATTCCTTGCTGATTTACCTTAAGAAAAACAAAACGAAATAAAATAAAATCACATCCAAAACAAAAACCACATCCTTTTCTTGTGTTAGGCTTAGAGTAACATATTCTAATACTGTCTTTAAAAACAATTACTTTCAGATGTTATTCAATGCCAAAAGACCCCAAAGGTCTTCCTGTCTACTTCTGTTGTTAGTCTGGAAAGGATGTTAAGAGAGAAAACAATTTTTGAAAACATTGAGATCTCAGTTTGTGATCTGGAGCAACAGCAAATGTGTTGTACCTAGGCAGGAAATAGGAACCTTTCATTCAATAGTTTCCACAATTGTATGTTGAGAATTTTGAATTTTCCTTTTCAATTGTTTGATTAAAGAAAAGATATTAAAGGATATATCCTCAAGATAATATGTGGGGTTTTTTTAGTCGTTAACAGGTAGGCATTTCTTACTGCTGTCGAGGGTTTAGATTGCGGGGTGACAATAAAACCCTGGCAGATGTATTGTTAACCTCCTCTCCCCCCCACTTCCCCCTTTTGCCCCTCCCTCTCCCCCTTCCCACTCAGGACAGGTGATCGGGAGGAAAGGAAGGACAGAGAGAAGAGAGTTGGAAAAATTAACCATGTTTTACTAATGCTACTAATAAGAACAGAGAAAACAATACAAAATATACAAAACCAATCTTGAAAGTCTCAGCAACTGCAGAGCCGGCACCCAAAGTCCTGGATTAGACTCTGTAGCCAACCGGAGCTGGATTCAGTCTCTCACTAGGCCTCAGTTCGCAGGGACGACTAGCAAGGCCCTCTCCTAATGTCAGCCATGAGGAAAAGGGAAAAGGAAAAGGGAAAGGCAAAGGGCCGGGATCCTCGTGATCTCCCACTTGTATATGAAGTATTCACGTGAATGGAATGTTATACACAGTTGGTCAGTTTCTTGGTCACTGGTTTCTCGTTGCCCCTCTCGCGAGATGTCCATCCATGCTTATCAATAAGTTTGCATTCCATTGCTAGGTTTACCAAAACATTTCTCTGGTTCTCCAGGAAAATGCAGCTAATATGAAGGCTTTAGCTGACAGGCAAAATCACTAAAAGATGAACTTGTTCTTTAATAAAACCAGGACAACTGCAAACCTATGATACCACAAAATTCTTGACCAATTCTAACACTGCAATGCCCTCCCCTGCAAACAAAGAAATGGTGTGGGTGAAAGGTAATTAGACAGTGGCCTGGAAATAATATTGTATCATCATAGCAGAGAGTCACAGGTCATATCCATACTGTGCACCAGAGGGAAGTGCAGACTTCCTTAACTGGCCCTGACTGATTCAACTCTGCAGCAAGCAGCAGGATAGTTAAACCGAAGCTGCTTTCTGTTGGGGCTGACTATTCATGTTAGCAGGGATATAGTATTACTGAGACTGAACCATAAAACATGCAGGGTGTTGTGCTGCACCGTGGAGAAATGACTGCTTGCTCCAATGAGAATGAATATCACAATTTTGTATTCTGCAGTGGAGTATTTTGTCAGTTTCAAAGTTTTTTTCTGTAGCAAGCAGTATATCAGTGATTAAAAAAAGAAAAAAAAAATAGGCGATATCTTAACTGGAAGTGAATTTTGGAACAACCTGAACACTGCTTCTTCAAATGTTAATGTTATTTTATGATAACAAGCGATTACAGTTTGTTTTGAAGAAGTGTGCTTCTGATGTTGCCATAAAATCCCTTAGATTCCATGGCTTTAATATGTATTATTTTTCAGAAACAAGATAGTTATGTTTCTTGCACGTATGCAGTAAAAAAGATTAAAGAGTTATTTTAAAGAAACATGTTTCTAATAAAATGACATGAAGGAAAATGTTCTTTTTCCTTTATCTGGAGACTCATGTTTGGTGCTTATTTTATTTTTACAATATCAAAGTCACTGAATTACCACATTATATTTCAGTGCTCTTATTACCCTTTTACCATCACATGCTCAACTGAGTAACCTCCAATGAAAGTAAAAGAATTACATGTTTATAATAACCAAGTATTCCCCTGTTATTCTCAGTCACTTTATAGTTGGTCATAAAGCATTCTTACTAGATAAGGATGACTTCTTAAATTTTGGGAAATATGTTTCCACTTGGGAGGCTGAACCCAGGAGGTACTGCAAATTGAAGATCTCTTAGTTTGATTTGAGCAACACTCCGTGCCATGTGTTTCAATCTGAAGTCAAGCTATGTGTTTGTGAAATGTGTAACTTTAAGAGAAATGGATGACTGCTTTAAATATGCAGTTTAGACTCTAAAAGTAGCGACTAAATTAGAATCTGACAGAACCCTGTTCAGAAGACTAATCTCTTTCTTCACTGATTACAGCAGAAACTTAGCACACAGCAAGCTGACTGCTCTGATTAATTTAGGTACCTATATTTGTGATGTGAACACACTTCAGATTCTAAATGTAGGTTTTGTAATTAATGTAGAAATTCTCAACCATAATTGTATTTAAATGTTGTGATTCTTTTTAGTTTATTATGTGTTATTTGAGAAACGAATGAGTCCTTATAAACTCAATGTTCATTGTCACGGCTGAGACGGACAAATGACATAGACCAAGTTCTTAAGTACAAATAGCAGTCCCCATTTATTGCCACAAACGACTTTTTCCCCATTTATTCCCACAAATGCCTTTTTATATAGTCTTTATGTGTTCATGTGTCTTTTTGTTATTGGTTACAGGCTGCAATAGTAACATATCATTGGCTAATTTTGTTAATGTCAGTGTTACTCTTTTACTCCCTTCTTTCTCACAGGTACACCTTAATATCTCCAGATACTCCTTTACTCTCATCTTTCTCATCGGTAGGCCTTAATATCTTCAAGGCTAATTTCTGTTCCCATTCCCTCTGTCAGGGAACCCACAGATCCGCCATAGTTTCCCACAGTCCATTGACTTAAGACTGTTGTTAATGTGTGATAAAATTTTAACACAGTATAATATTAATGGGATCTTGTTCTGCAAGGCATAGCTTTTCACCCAGGATTCACAAACTACAACCACAATATATAATCTTATACCTTAAAGCAATTGAGAAGGCCTTCCTTCCTTCCTTCCTTCCTTCCTTCCTTCCTTCCTTCCTTCCTTCCTTCCTTCCTTCCTTCCTTCCTTCCTTCCTTCCTTCCTTCCTTCCTTCCTTCCTTCCTTCCTTCTTTCCTTCCTATAATAGTTACAGCCTTCCCTTATTCTTAATTTGCTATAAAAAGTTCTGGTTACGGCACCTGGTCACATTTAATTACTTCTTGTGACTGAAACAATTTATACACAGAATCATAGAATTGTTTAGATTGGAAAAGACATCTAAGATCATCAAGTCCAACTGTAAACCTAACACTGCCAAGTCCACCACTAAACCACATCCTTAAGCACCATATCTACACATCTTCTAAATACCTTCAGGGTGGTGACTCTGCCACTTCCCTGGGCAGCCTGTTCCAATGCTTGCTAACCCTTCCAGTGAATAATTTTTTCCTAATATCCAGTCTAAACCACCCCTGGCACAACTTGAAGTGATTTGTTCTTGTCCTATTGCTTGTTACTTGGGAGAAGAGATTGACACCCACCTCACTACAACCTCCTTTCAGGTAGTTGCAGAGAGTGATAAGGTCTCCCCTCAACCTCCTTTTCTCCAGCCCCAGTTCCCTCAGCTGCTCCTCATCAGACTTGTGCTCCAGACCATTCACCAGATTTGTTGCTCTTCTTTGGACATGCTCCAGCACCTCAGTGTCTTTCTTGCAGTGAGGGCCCCCAAACTGAACACAGGATTTGAGGTGCAGCCTCACCAGTGCTGAGTAAAATCACTTCCCTAGTCCTGCTGGCCACACTGTTTCTGATACAAGCCAAGATGCCGTTGGTCTTCTTGGCCATCTCGTCACACTACTTGCTCATATTCAGATGGCAATACTGATCTATACTCCCAGGTCCTTTTCCACCAGGCACATTTCCAGCCACTCTTCCCCAAGCCTGGGGTTGTTGTGATCCAAGTGCAGGACTTGGCACTTGGACTTGTTGAACTTCATATAACTGGTCTCAGCCCATCGATCCAGCCTGTCCAGATCCCTGTGTAGAGCCTTTCTGCCCTCCAGCAGATCAACTCTTCCACCTGACCCAGTGTCATCTGCAAACTTACTGAGGGTGCACTCAGTAGCCTTGTCCAGATTATTGACAAAGATATTAAACAGAACTGGCCTCAATACTGAGCCCTGGGGAACACCACTTGTGATGGGCTGCCAACTGGATTTAACACTATTCATCATAACTCTTTGGGTGAAGTTCTCATCTTCCATAAGGACACTGTAACTTGGAGGTTATAGAGTGGAAAAACAATCACCATCTATCTTTTAAAGAGAAGCCTATGTATTTCAAAGTTTCTGACAAACTCCATACTAAATTCCTGAGCCTGAGCAGAACAGTTTTATAGCAATTAAAATGCTGATTCTCGTAACTTGACAATTCCTTAAGCTCCCCTTACCTTGTCAATATTTTGGAAATAGAACTGGGCTGACAGACAGGTTACTGCAGTCTCATGTGCTTAGTCATTCAGTAGTGTTAATAAGGGGAAAAGGCGAACTCTTCTAAGTTTACAAGACCCTGTATATACAATGTCTGATGTGTGAAAAGCACGCTAAATTTTCCTAGTGCCGTAATATTTGTTTCACAGGGTCCTGATTTTGGTTAAAACAAGACCAATTCTCTGTTATTGAATTTTCCTTTCAGGTAAGTTTTTCCAAGTAACTGCATTTTTCTGAAGTTGGCTGCATCTTTTTCAGACAATTTTTGCTCCAGAGCTGATAATGGGTGATATTTAGTGTTTTACTAAGCTAATGGTAGGAGCAGTATGCATAAAAGGCCCAGGTTCATCTTTTATTGTTATAGGATCCAAGGTTACTGATAAATTTTGTACATGTCATAAGTGAGAGGAGTGTACTCACAGGGAAAGGCAGACAGAACAGGTGACCAAAATTGACTAACTGGGTATTCCATGCCATCCACGTCATACACCACATAAAACTGGGACATCATGAGGGTCTCGCTGTCTTCATCCATGGCCAGCATCTGAAGAGGACCCTGTCCATTCTCCTGCCTGCAATTCTGATCCTGGTTCCAGTTTGTGGATCCCTGAATCCAGTTCCTGTCTACTGCTGAGTCCAGTCCAGTCCAGGACTTCCTGGTATAATGCCAGTCGCCTTGTAGGCCTCCTCTGCACTAGTCAGGGAAATTCAGTATTGGTTTTGTATATTTTGCATTATTTTCCCTTATTAATAGTATTATTAGCAAAGCATTTTAACTTTCCAACCTGTAAGCCTTTCTCTCTTTTCTTCTTATTCCTTTTCCTTAGTAGGGAGGGTAGGGGTTAAAAGAGAGCATCTGCCACAGTTTATTTTTGTCTTGCAATAAACGATGACACAAAGTTTCCTTAGTAAAATAAAAATTATACATGTTTGTTAGGCCTATATATATAATATTCATTAAGTTAACAAATGAATCAGAAACATATTTTTAAAATGTATGAACAGTTGCCTACTTGCATATATAGATTCACTTTAAAAAATATATATATGTCAATATAGTAACTAAATTAATGATGTATGTTTTACCTTCAATTCTCCTAGTTTTTCTATATATCTTCTTCATTGTCAACAAAACAAACCTTTAGGTGTAAAGTTATGATAATGGAAACTTCTTTCTAGAGTAATTTTTATTCACTCTGTCAGTAGCAGAAAAGTGACATACAAGGCCTGAAAATAATATCTACATCAATATTTAATGAACTGTGATTGTTGTCTTATTTTGTTCGGTATGCATTAAAAAGAAATGTTGCCATCATAATTTTCTTCCTGTATCCATGAGGAGAGGAGAAGGAGGGGAAGGAGGAAGAGAAGGAGAGGGAAGCCAGGGGAGGGAAGGAAAGAGGGTGGGTGAGGAGGGGAAGGAGAAACCAAATGATTCAACTATGAAGTCACATATAAAGTTATTGGCAATTCCATGCTATTCTGTTCTTAGATTCAGTTTTCTACTTTTGCATTCACAATGCCTATTCACAAAGTCTAAGCAAAATTATCCTAGATATGTGGATAGTCTTTTCTTCATGTATGCAAGTAATTGCCATCAGCATCAAAGGGAGCTACATATTCATCAAGGAGAGAAAAGACTGTATTTAGGGCTCATTTATTCTTTTTGTACATGGCAAATTTCCACATCCTTTGCCATAGTTTAAGAGCATTCAGTACGGGGATGGGGATACAAAACCATATTTTAATCTTGAGATTACTTAAGTCATGGGCTTATCCACAGTGTATGCTGTCCCATGTATTGCCATCTGACACTATTCAGGTGTCAAGGGATCCATTTCCTTCTCTTTCTCTGGAATAATGACAAGAAAGATTCAGCCAAAGAAAAAATGTGATAATGTGTCCTTAAGGGATTCCTCTAATGGTTGCTACAATGGTTTATATTATTCGTGTTGCACGCAGGTATTCAGATGACAGCATTATCCAAACCTTACAAATGCATAAAGATGGCAGGGTATATTTTCACTTCTTGCTGTCTCCCTAGCATAGTTGCAGCGCAATGAGGTATATAAGGTTAATATACATAGCTCGTACTCACTGCTGGAAGAATGTTTATGTAGTTATCACGATTCACAGCAACTTCAGGTTGGAGCAAGCTGAGCCTGCCATGACTTTAGTCATCTAAATTGAAGGGCTTTGAGGTAGACAATCATGATGTGAATGCAACTTTTGCCCTTTTTCTCTACATCTTGCTACTCAAATATCTTTGTGAATATCTGTTTAATTCTGCATAGCTCCAATACAACCAAAATTTTCTGATTTCTATTTGTTGCTCATAGTGAATAGTACCTGATAAAACAGATAGTCCTACTGAAGTTAATAATATTTTTGTTAATGGTGTAAAATCACGATAAGATTGTATCCATTTCTATCCTTAAAATCAATTTAATGGTATATGGTTTGGAAAGGACTAGAGTGAGGATGAAAAATTGGACAGATTGCAGAGCTCAAAGGGTTGCAGTTAGTACTATGAAGTCAAGTTGGTAGTTGGTTTTTCATTACCTGTTGTGTTTCCAGAAAAAGACCTGGGACAGATGCTCCAGACCCTCAGTCATCTTTGTGACCCTTTGTTGGACTCTCTCCAGTACTTCCACATGTCTCTTGCCCTGGAGAGCCCAGAACTGGACAGAGCGCTCCAGGTGTGGCCTCATTAGTGCTGGACAGTGGGGAAGGAGCATTTCCCTTGATATTGCTTGTTGCAGACCAGGATAACATTAGCCTTCTTTGTAGCAAGGACACAGTGCTGACTCATGTTCAACTTGGTGTCCACCAGGACACTTTTCCTGCCAAGCTGTTCTACAACTGGACAAACTCCAGCATATACTGGTGCATGGGGTTGTTCCTCCTCAGTTGTATGATTTGTCGCATCCCCGTGTTGAACTGTCAGCCCATTTCTCCAGCCTCTCTAGATCCCACTGGGTGGCAGCACAATCCCCTGACTTGCCAGCAATTTCTCCATTTTGTGTCTTCTGCAACTTGTTGAGGGTACTCTCTGCCCCCATCATCCAGATCATTAATGAAGATGGTAAACAGGACTGGATCCAGTATTGACCCCTGGGGTACATCACTAGTCACTGGCCTCCAACTAGACTTTCTGACACTCATCATCAACCTCTGAGCACAGACAGTTTTCAATCAACCTCACTGTCTGCTCATCTGACCCATACATCAACAGCTTTTCCATGAGGATCATATCAGAGACCTTACTGAAAGACTACTGAAGTCTGGATAGACAATATCCACTGCTCTCCCCCTGCCTACCAAGCCAGTAATTTCATCATAAAGTTTATCAAGTTGGTCAAATGTGACTTCCTGTCCTGACCTGGACTGGGATGGAGTTGATTTTCTTACTATTATATGATATGTTGTTGTGGTTTGGATTTAGTATGAGAATAATGCTGATAACACAGTGGTGGTTTAGTTGTTGCTAAAGAGTGAAGTACATTTCAGCTTCTCATGCTGGTCTGCCAATGAGTAGGCAGAGAATGCACACAAGGTTGGGACAGCTGACCCCAACTGACCAAAGGGATATTCTATACCATATGACATTATACTCAGTATATAAAGCTGGTGGAAGAAGGAAAGAGGGGATGTTCAGATTTATGGTGTTTGTCTTCCCAAGTAACTGTTATGTATTATTGAACCCAGCTTTCCTGGAGACAACTGAACACCTGCCCACTGATGGCAAGTAGTGAATAAATCCCTTGTTTTGCTTTGTGTGTTCATGGCTTTTGTTTTACGTATTAAAAAGTCTTTATCTCAACCCATGAGTTTTCTCACTTTTACCATTCCATTTCTCTCCCCTGGACCACCAACAGGAATGAGTGAGCATCTAGGTGGTGTTTAGTTGCCAGCTGGGATTAAAACAGTAACACTTCCCCATGGTGAATTCATGCTGACTGTTCCTGATGATTTTCTTGTTGTTTATATGTCTGGAAAGGATTTCCAGGATTAGCTTCTCCATCAAATTTTGCATATATCAATTACATACCTAAGCAGATGACATATATACATAAGCCAATTAAATACTTTGCAAAATATGTAAATTTGTATTCGGTTGAAATCCTTCGAAATATAAAAGATGTCCTTATCATTGAAAATTTAACATTTAATTCTAAAACTTAAGGTTTGCAAATATACTAGATAAATCCTTGTCCTACAATATACTGAGACACAAATTCACACTACCTGTCTCTCAGGAAACTATTAGAAAACTATCAGTTAATAAATTGTCTGCTGTACAGTATAGAATTCGATCATACACTGGCATAGAAACTAGGCTCAGCATTCTCTCTAGCAGACAGAAAGCAGTAGAAAATCTTTAATACTTGCAAGCTGTTACTGTTAACTGCCTTATACTCTGAAAGCTGAGACTTATAGGAAACAAAGCCAAATAATTCAAGATGACTATAATTCTTACCATCAATTCTTACTGGCCTCTTTCAAAAATAACTGTAAAACATTCCAATTGAGGGTTTGGCTTTGCTGTATATTTTGTCTTTATTACTCCTTTCAAGTCACCTACTGAAATCCCCTATTTAATATAAGGGTTCCTTCAGATTTGAGCTAATTTGATCAGTAGGGGTAAAGTGAATATTGCTGATGCTTAGAGTAATAATACATAGGAAACTATAGAAAAACTTGTCACTCTGTATATGTTATGTAATATTTTACAGTCATTTCACTCACTCTTATCTAGTTTCACAAACTCATGTGTAACAGTATGATCCAAGTACTGTGGTGCAGATAGACTTAGCACAGAAAACACAGACATGCTGTCCCATTAACTTTCAGTTAAGTGCACAGAGTAAATATCAGTATTGCTATGAAGACCAACGCCTAATTTTTTATGATCCTGTAGTTAGCACAAGATAGATAAATCAAGTTACATAAATTCAGTCTTCACTTTGTAGCTAAATTATTCTAACTAACAGTAATGAGAATTATAAAACAATTAAAAAGACAAGGATTGAAAATATTTAAGAAAATTTGTAGAATTTATTTAATTAGTCCTAAATAGGTATCTGGGATCTCTTGAAGGTTTTTTTAATAGAAAAAAAAAAAAAGTCCACCCATTTAAGATAGATCTATGCAGATCAGAATGCTAAAGTTATGTTTAAGCCCATAAAATGAAACAAAATATTTTCAAGGTGGAATATAACATTTGAGAACAGCCACAGCCTGGCTGAGATGTGTTCCCTCAGACGTGGGAAATCAGGATCCTGGCATGATCCTGGAGATAGTGCTTCCAGGGTCAGGAATTCCCAGGAAGCAGGTGGCAGAGAGCCAACTGAGAATGTGTTACCTCTATAGATGCAGGCTGAAAGCTACTGGATTTTTTCAACACTAAGGAGTTCACAAGGTTTAATTTACTGCTGCAGACATTTGCTTACAAAATTTAAGAATACTTGTCTCTTTAATGTGACTTCAAATTCTATTATCTATTTTCAATTGATGTCAAACAGGAAATCTAGAAAAAATCAGTTATAATTTCGTGATTGATATATTTTTTCAAATATATATCTTGATTATGTCCCTACTGAATATATCTAAATTATTCTGATTGCAGCAGCATAAGTTAAGTTCAAGCCTGTATTATTTATGTGCAAGAACTCACTTTGCACCAGTGATTTTAAAATTTCTTTCTTCAACATTTAAATAGTCATTAGAACAACGGTGGTTTTCAATTAAGATTACAATAATGTGTCTTTTTTTAATAAAACTAAATTAGTATGCATTTCTATATATAGATGAATACAGATTTATATGTATTACCAGTATGAATTTATATCAGTATTTTTTTCCTTGTTTCAAATAAGAATTAACAGTGACCTGATGTCATGGTTAACCTGATCTAACAATATAACCACAACAGCTGCTCTCTTACTCCCTTTCCCTCCACCCCCCAAATAGGGGAGACAATCAAAAGGGAAGGGAGGAACTTGAATTGAGATAAACACAGTTTAATAAAATAACAAAATAGTAGATTATACATATAGAATAGAAATAGAATATAAAAGAGACACTCAATACAATTCCTCAAGAACTTAGTCTGCACTGAGAAGCCAGTCCCAAGAAGCAGCACCTGGTCCCAAACAGCCAGTCTTGGAGAGAGAAATAATGAAAAAGACACTCTAGAGAATGGCAGGATGGAATAATGCCAAACTAAAGAAAGTCCCTAATAGAACTCCCCCTTCAGGTCTCTGTCCCAGCTCTGACAAAAGAGAGCAAAGAGAGAAACTGGAAGCTCCCAGTTCTCCTTAAATATGAAACATGACACTAATGGGATGGAACATTTTTATTGGTCAGTCTGGATGTCAGTCAAGGTCTGTCCATCTATGCCCCACTTACTTGCTGCCTCACACCTGTGGGCAGAGAGCTCAGGATGTCCTTGGCTCTCAGACCAGAGCAATTAAAAACATTAATTCTGTCCTGGAATATTATCTCTTGTTCTCAAACTAAATTCAAACAATGGCTGTGCTAGCTACAAAAAAGAAAGGTTTCTAACTTCATGGAGAAGATTAACTCATGTTCAGTCGAACCGGCACACCAGACTGCATATTAGAAAAGAGGAGAGATGCAGGGTGATAAGTGGTAGAAGCTTAATTACTGCTTTAATATGAATATATTCCTAACCCTATTAATCTCTATTCCTTGGTATGAAAGTAGACTGAAACTGGATACAAGAAATGGTGAAAAAAGAAATGTTATCATATTGAAACATGAGGAAGTAATGATAACCCTGTAAATAGTACTGCTTTTTAAATGCAATTTTAAATAAGGTTTTCAATGAGATTTTGAGCTTTCCTTTATGTTAATTTTAAGTGGAAAATAATTACTTGTATTTGTCAGGAAATATTTAAGAAAACAACTTGATTCCATGCTTTAAATGCTGGAATTATTTGAAATGGACAAAAAAAAAAAAGAAAAGAAAAAAAACATTGTGTAATCTGTTATTATTGTTTTATTCCATTAGTGTGTACACACTTGCATTCTTTGATGGACACAGCCTTGATTGCTGGAGTTGGTTCATAGTAATTGATAGCATACAGTACCCAACTCCAGCAATCAAGACTGTGTCCACCAAAGTATTACACTCTTTCATTGCTTTTATTAGCAGAAAACAGTGTTATATATAATGCAATGTAAAAGTCCAGGAAATATTAATGGTCCAGGAAAATTCTAGTACAGCATATATTTTATTTGTACAGTAAAGGAGAAGGAAAATAAGAAGAAGTACTTGAATCTTGGGAAAGCTCAGCTGTGACATTTCCAGGGAAAATGGCTAAAGACATATATTTTGCCACCCTATGTAATGCTTTAAAACTCTTAATAAAAAAATGTAATTAAAGAAACATAATGGAAGAAGTTTATGAAATCTGGTATACTCTCAGGAAGATATTTTTCTTATTTGAAATGACTTGGACTGTGACAGTTAAAACACTAATAGCTTATATATTATATTATTTTAAGATGTACAAGATTTGCCTCAAGCCATAACAGTGATTCCCCAAATGATAAGAAACATTTTTTACAGGTGAAAGACACTCCAGCTACACTGAATCCAATTATATAATTGAGTATAGAATTATTAGATGATTGAAGTTCATCTATCTTTCTTGAACCATGAGGCAATACAGGAACTATGATTCCCTTTTGTTAACTTCATAGATGATTACAGCTCTTATGGTTAAAAAATATTATCAAGTCACAGTTCTTTAATATTTCATGTTGATTCAGGAGAGTACCAACACACTATATGAGTGGTTCCTTCATTATTTGTACTTAAATTGTGTAGATTCTACTACAATAATTTAGGAATGCAAGCAAATTACAAGGGTTTTTTTTATCTTGTACACTTTAGAAAACTCTGAAGTCTAGCTTAACCATGGATACAATGGCTCAAAGACTCCCAAAGGCTCTTTTGAATTGTCTGGTCATGATGACCAGAGAGGAGTTAAGAGCAGCAGAGTTGAGAAATGGAGTATGAGGAAATATTCATGTTATCACAGAACCCCACCATGAAAGTATAGGATAGCATTTGCAACAACTATTAAGATATCTCACCTGAAATTTCACCTTATTTCATCTTATTCTGTTTCTCACTTTTATAATGAGGGTCACTTTTATATCAGGGTCATTCACTCTATTCCAACTCTGTTCCAACATTATTTGTCTCAGCAACTTGTTTGCACTGGGAGATTAGCCTAATCCCTTACTGGAGACCACCTTGTTACACTGCTTCTTCTTACAGCATCCTTTTAAACTCTAGATGTTCTGCATGCCAAGTTTTGTTGCAAATTTTCATGCAAAAATATCTCATTGTGTTCTCCCGAGTGGATTAGAAAAAAAAAAAAAAAACACAATCAGACCCTTCCTTTAATAACTTGCTTTGGTTTACTATTTGCCAGGGTTGTGACGAATAAATTCATGATATGTTTCTCACTGTTGGTAATAAAAAGTAATATGTCACACTCATTGGAACTGCAGAAGGATAAAAGAAGAGCTCATTCCAAAGTCCTTGAAACAGGTAGAAACATTCACATTGTCTTCAGAAGGAAAAAGCATTGATACTACAATACGAGAGATCAAATGGTTCAAATGTCTTGGCTTCTCAACAACTAGAGTCAGTTCAGAAAGGTAGTTCTGCTACTATATCAGGAATATGATCAATAACTCTCTACCCTGAGTAAGTGAGCAGGATGATGAAACATTATTAAATGGTTCAGAATGTGCTTGTGTTAGTCATGCAACTAAAATCTCAGTTGACACTGGAATCAAAGCCGTTAAGGCTCATAAGAGTTTTCCATTAAATGCAATGAGCTCAGGCCTTGGAAAAGAAACTGAAATTTGTGAGTGTGTGTGTTGATATCTCACCTCAATATCCTTTATCCTATTAAGAAGTCACAAGGATTAAAAAAAAAAAAAAAAAAAAAAAAGGGATGTTAGGCAAGGGATAAATTTCTGTGAGAACAACTGAAGTAGAAAATAAATTGATTAGCAAAGGTCAAACATCTAGAATCCAGGAAATATATATGGCAATTACACTATAAGCCAGTATACAATGTCTATGCCATGCAGAGGTAATGTGCTTTGGCTATTCATAGATCCATCAGTAAAGCATAAGTTTGCAGATTTGAATAATTCTTTGAAAACTGCACTGAGATTTTATCTTACAGTTCATTGCTCTGTAGTGTATTTGTTCCAAGTTGTAGTTTAACATAACGGTCAGTTCATTATCTGCCTCTGAATAGGTTATTATAAAATGAAAGTGTGCACAATAGTACTTAGCAACATCATTCTTCTTCCCCTTAGAACTGTAGCTACTTAAGAGTTTATTCATGGAGATCTAGTATGTCATACTATTTATTTACCCAATAATGTTGATTGACAAATATTTCTTGCTCATCAGAAATTCATAGCCTGAAACCTCTAATTTTTGTGGAAGTTATAGATAGTTTTAATGCTGTTTCTGTTTCAACATTATACTCTGAGGACTGCAGAAGTACTTAATAAACATGATAGTGTTAATGAAAAAATATATTAAGGCATTGTGAATGGGTGTTTACTGATAAACACTGACATTTTTCATTCACTCTTCTTTGAAAAGATGGTTTCCACTAAAACAAAATTGACACTACTCATACTGAGAACCCTTTGGTTGATAGATAAGGTAATTTAAGCCATGTTATTGGAAAAGCAGACAGATGCCTTCTAATTTGAGTGAGATTCCACTGTAATTAGAAGACCGTTCTTTGCAACAGGTATTCAGCCCCCTCTTCAGGGAAGTGATTGATGGCCTCAGGAATGATCCTCATCTGACATCAAGGTATTCCTCACAGTTAAACTGCTACTGAACATTAGCTTATTTTTTACTAGTTCTGTTTTTTTACTCGTTCTTTTTCCTTGTTTTTTTTATGATCATTGTACTTTATAATAATTTTACCTTCAGAATTCTCCACCTTCTATAAGCTTTCAGCAAGCTATTATTTATCCACTGCCTTCCTTTATGTTTTCTTTCTTATAAAACACATTCCTCTCCCTTCCACACTCAACAATCCTGATTTCATAGTTTCCATCTTCCGTTCATACTCTGTGATTTCATTGCTGTCTGGAATAGATATTTAACTCTTCGTTTTGTCCTTTTTTTAACTATTTATTTATTTATTTTTATTTTTTTCAGTTTTGTACTGTGTGTGAGCTAGTATCTAACATTTGATACCCATGAGAAAGAAAAGCATACGGACTTTTTATCTTTTATATATTACTCTAAATGTAAGGTCTTACTGAATATCTTCAGTTGCTGATAATTCCAAAATATAAGTAGGCAAATCACAACATGGCGCTCTTAAAATTCAAAAATCAAGAAGCTGCCAAATAGCTCTCGTATTTGACGGCCAGGAACCCATACACTTCCCAGTCATAATGCTACAATCAGATATGAAATACTAATTTAAAATCTGTATTCCTACATATTTAAAAAGAAAAAAAAAAAAGACCATAAGTGGTACTTTGCTATTTCTTACAAAATAGCTCAATAAATATATTCTTGGCAGATAATACAATTGTAACTACTGTAGAAAGCTGTGTGCTTCTCCAAGCATGCTTGCTTTCCAGAGTACTCCATTACATTTCAATATATACATTCTTATTATAATAATACATGGATTACAGTTTTATACCTGAAGTACGGTCTGGAGTTTATATTGTATATTGTATATTCTTTAACTCAAATTCAATTTGTTCTATAAACAGAATTTGTTTATATAACTGATTAACCAGGATCAAATTAGATCAAACTCTATTGTCACAGTTTGGAGCTGTAATTGGTTTCTCTACTTGATAACTATAAACCAGAATGTAATCAGCTCAGAGTAAGTACACTCTGTGTCATTAACCAGTGAAGTCTGGGATCTCCTGGGAAAGCTTTGCAAACTGTACACTACAAAGAGAATTAAAACTCTACCAGTTTCTGTTCTGCTGAGGTTTTTTTTGTTTTTTTGTTTTTTTGTTTTTTTTTTGTAGAACCAGCCATATAGAAGTGTAATAACATTTTTGTCAAACAGAAAAAAAATAATGTTAATTGTGTTACCTTGACATAGAAGTCTCCCCTTCAGAGAATGAATTGAATGCTATATCCTTTTCTTAACTGTATTTGAAAAATCAGCTTTCAGAAATAGTATTCTTGACTGAAATGTGATCACATTACATGTATCCTTTTAAAAGTGCTGTCTGTAGTTAACAAAATTATACAGAAGTGAGGAAAAATCAGGGAAAAATCTGTTGGCTCATTTAAGGAATGATGAGTGAGATGTTTACATGTATTTTAAGTCTGAAAAGCTTTACACAAAATCACTACAAACAAAATAAAGTGCCAGATTGTGTGGAATGATCAAGCATGTCTTGTACTCTCAGGACATAACTCACAGAAAGAGTGTGTGACTGCCTACAGTGACTGGTGTCAGACCAATTCTAATTTGTGAAGCCTCATAATCTGAAGATAACATTGTCCACATGACTACTAGTTGAGGCTACACTATTTCTTTGCAGAAGTCATGAATTCTATGAACATGCAAATAGGACTAGAAGGGAACTCAAAGGGTCATAATGATTTATGAACTCATTTCATAACTATTACATTTCCTTTCACCTTCTCAGTCAGTTCTTTCCAACTGTAGACTCAATTGTGAATGCATTTTGTCTTAGTGCTCCTTTGTGTACCTCTAAGATAGCCATCCAATCTTACAAACAATGGAGAAAGATATGTGCTTCAAAGTTGTGATGCATCGTATCCTCTGTCATTCTCTGAAAAGTCTCAGATAAAAAAAAAAAATTGTTGTGATAATGACTCTTTTTCAGAGGAAACAGTCTAAAATAACTTAGGTAATAGTATCTATTCTGTGGAAATGCAGAGTTAGATGAGATAAATTCTGGTTTTGAATAAGTGCTGAAATATTTATCATATTTTCATAATTAAAATCCTCATGGTTCACAGATTTTTTCATGTACCTTCCTGCTTTGTGATGTGTTGCCCATGCAGACTCCACTGAGATTATGACAAGAGGTTTTATTTTTCCTTTTTTATTTTCAATATAGAAATTTTAGTGGGTCTGTTTTTTTCTAATGTTTTCACCTCATATACAAGGGAAGATTTCCTGTCCTTTGTCAGCTGTTCTTCCTGAAAAAGGCTACTTTTTCATGATCATATTTTAGACATATATTCCTTTTATGAATTTGGAATTCACCTAAGGCAACTTCTACACAAGGAATGATGAGGGAGATGATTACATGTAGCTACAGTAGAAAAAAAACCTGTCATAATTTTATCACCATTATTGTCTAATAAAATCTTACTTTAAGGATATATTTTTCAACTATTCAGCATTCTCTATATCCTGCTTCAAGCAAAAATTTTACACACCAAATTTAAAGCATAGTGAAGCTTCTGTAAATCAGAACACTAACAGTAGCACTGTAGTACAATTTATGCTCCCAAAGACAAGTGAAAATCCTTGTTTGTTTTGGTATTCTTATAATTTTACTTAAATAAATAATTCATCATGTACATGATGTAGTGACTGATAAAATACTGGTATTCATGTATAACATCATTTGGATGAAAACACAAATGAAAACATTGCTTTAAAACTATCATTTTTATTTGAAATGGTGAGAAGATTATGGGGTGGTTGTAGAGTATCGTCTCAACAGACTGAACTTTGAAAAGGTGCATTTAGTAATTTTTAATTTTGTATGTAAGTTGTGGACTACCAGTCTGGACCAACAGGTCAGTGCAGTTCACCTGGGAGTTAAATCTGTTGCTTAACTGGTAAGGTACAGTCTTCACAGTATGTCAATACACACTTATTTACTTATATTTAAAAGGAAGGAAAATATCTATTATAATGCCTGGCACCTTGCCAGTCACTTAAAATCATAATCCATTCTAAATAGCACTTACTCAATAACATACGTAATCATATGCATAACACAAAAAAAAGTAAACTTAAATAATTAAAAAGTAAGACTAATAATAATTAAAATTTAACACTAGTGGTTGGTTGGTTGGTTTGTTTTGTTTTACTTTTTCTTTTGAGGACTGAGAGAAGATTCTCAGGTACTGTTGTATATATTTTGTTGCTCTGTAAAGAAATATCCAAGTTGAAATGTTCATATGTTGAAAGTTATAAAGCAAAATTCTGGGTTTATTTTTAACCCTTTGTGTTGGACGATATGTAAGGTAACAAGCTGAGAAACAATTGACTTATCATTACCTAAACTTTCATCATGGATACAGCTGACTTAATACTAGTGAACTCTTTTCTGCAGTAAAGCATGAACTTATTTTTCCCCATGGGCATACTATCTAATTTCTTATCTCTGCCTTAGCTGCTGGTGTCTGGGTTTTTTGTTTGTTTAGTTTGTTGGTTAGTTGGTTTGGTTTTAAATTCTGATTTTTGTCTTTTGTTAGTTTCTGCTTTGTGGCTCATTTAACTTTTCTGGTGGGCATAAACTGTCTTCATAGGCTCTTTAAAGACTTCCATTTCCCCCTTCAATTTTCCAAGTCCCCAAAGGAAAAGTTTTCCAGGGCAATAAAAATGGAGTTGCAACCTGGTATATAATAAGGACTCATATTGATGATTTATTTTGACAGATTTTAGTTGTGCTTCCTCAGTGATATTAACTTTATATGAAACATCTACAGATTTCTGAAAATTCAGAGTAAAGCTTGCTGAGACCTAGACTTTTGCTTGCTGAAGAAAAAAACAAAACCAAAACCAAACACGTAATAATATTAAGAGGCTCTGGAGCTAGCCTTGAAGAACAATATCTTTCAGTAATATAACTTCATCTAATGTGTGCGCTGCAATATTGCAAGGGAGTTATGACAATTAAATGCTCAAATTTAGTTCATAGAACACTTCTCTTAGGTATCTTCTTATATTGTGTACTTTAAGAGACACATTCATACTAACAAATGAATATGTCTCGGTGGGTCTTGTTGATGTGAAGATTGTAGTTTGAACTGCATTTGTTTTAGGTGAAGGGTAACACATTGAAAATGTTTATAATATAAATGTACAGTTCCAGAAGTTAATTTCATGCTGCTGTTTATTAATTTAGTAATCAGTTGTATCAACTCTTCCTTGAAGTTTAGGACTCAAGTAACAAATGAGCAAAAGAGACTAGATTTTCTAGAGTAGCACAGCAACATTTTACTACAAGCCTGGGTCTATCTAGTTTGTAGACTAGTTACAATCCAAAGAGAAACCCTGATTGAAAGTAGTCTCTCATAAGGTGTATAGGGTTGCAGCTAATCTTGGTTACTTTTTGTCCCTCTTTCTCTCTTAGTTTATTCTTGTCAGATAGCAAATATGTAGTGACCTGTATATTGCTGAACCAAACTCATGAAAATGTGAATGTCTAGTGGTACCATGCAAACATTTTCGTGTACTTAGATCACAGTACAACATTTTGTTCTGGGCTACTAACTGAATCTTTGCTATCATTGAAATTTAAATTTCTTGCTTATTCTTTGCTAAATTCCCACTAAAGTTGATAGAAGGAAATAGGAAAATAATGTTAATAATCAGTATTTTTCATGTGAAGATAACATTTATTACTATGAATATTAAGTAATTAGGCAGTGGATGCTCAAGGTGAGCATCACTTTCAAAATGTTCCAGTTTTTAGAAAAAGTCAAGTCTTCTGTCTTTATTGAATCAGACCTTTTATAAACAGAATAACTATAAGAGCATGTACTTTCCTTTTTGATAAAAGTAGTTGTTAACTGGCATAAAAGTGTATTTGTGCATATTTTAAAATTTAAATTATTTCTAATTCTTTCATTCAGGGTATAAATTCATATAGATTTTTCCCCTCTATAGGGCACAGCAATAAAATGTAATAAAGGTGGAAAATGAAGGCCATAAGGGACTCTGAGAAATCATGTAAACCAATACTGTTCACTGAAAAAGTCCAGCAGAAAATTCAAATGCATTTAAGATTTCTCTGTAAAGCATTTCACATTATGTATGGCATGATTGTGAAATGAGATTCTATTAATTATTTAACTTTTAGATCAGAAACACATTAGTTCTTGTGAAATTTGAAGGGTTTTTTTCAAAAGAATATTTTAAAAATTAATAAAGGAAAGATCTTGACCTTAACTGTGACACACTGCCTCTCTTTAAATGCAATCAACATTGAAGCTTCATGCCCAATAAAACAAATCAAATATGCTTTCAGTGTGAAGCCTCAGTAGATTTGTTTTATTTGTTCATTTAATTTTGCCTATGGTCCTGCAGGTTACAGATTGCTTAAATCTGAAAATGTACTGTATCTTGGAGAGTTTAAACCAAACTTTCAAATTCCCTTTATCTTCTTTACATAATACTAATTTGTTTGCTCTTAACTCTGAATCAAGAAAAGACATTGAATTATTAATAATACCTGTATTATTCACCATGTAAAACTAATGCTTGTAACAGGCAGTTGAAATGTTGAATGCAGTAGATGCATTTCCTTAGTGCTGTTCCCTTTTACTGCTGCTTCTGGTTCATTTCATGTACATGCATTTATCCTTAGGTAGGAGCTTGCAAGTAACTGGTGATCTGAGAGGATGCTGTGACTCACAGGGAAGACAAAATGAGTTGGTGAGAGTATCTACAGGGACTTTCTGTAGTATTTTTTTTTCTTAAGGTATCTTTGTCAGTACCTTTGTTATACCATTTATAGTTTGACTTGATGAACTGTCTCAAAGGGGACCTTCAGACAGCACTTTTCCTTCTATTAATAGTTATGCCCTTATGGGTATAACCAGGTCTTCAACACCAATTACATGCAAAGCTCATTTGTACTATGAGTTAAGAAACTTTGAAGATCATGTCAAAAGTAAAGTAAAAAAAAAGTCAGAGATACAACAAAATGGATTCATTTTTAACACAGTAAAATGCAGTAACACAGTAAAATTTTAGTTGTATTAATAGCTGTAACATTGCTTAATGATTTGGGATTATTATTTGGGATCAGATTGCTTATATCTTGTGTCATATTGTCAGCTTCATGCATGTCCTTTCTGTTATTTTATTTTATCTTTTTCAGTCAGCAAAGAGAAGGTTTAGAAATATAGAAACAACCCTGTTGATTTAGATCAAGACCCATGTAGCTCTAAATTTTATTAAAATTTGGAATTCAAGTTGTGTCTAGTGGAAACAATGACTTTGGGAACATGATAAATGACTCTACATTCATAAAGAAGTGAGGAAGTATAACCACAACAGAAATCTGAATACTGTAGTAGTGTCCTATTTCTAAAATTTTGCCACAGCAGCAAATGAACGGAACTCCGATGTGAGGTACAAGTGAAAGGAATATGAACGTAGGTGTCATTTTCCTAGACTGCTGATTAAAGGGAAGACATTCATAAAGAGGCAAGCACAACCTGCAAGCCAACACCTGCCTCTAAAGCTTGTGGTACAACCACACCAAGGGACTCTCCCGAAGAAATGAGAACTGCTGGAAAAAATAATTCATCTGACAAAGCGAGGAGAGACTTATTTGACAGCAAGTTTTCTAATCTGAATATTGGGACTTTTAATAAGGGATGGTGACTAAAGAGAAAAGAAGGTATGGGAGAACATTAAAGAATTAGCCCTCACACTCTTTACGTGAAAGCAGAACAACTGGGGGTCCATTCCAACTGTCACTGCACAAATGCATATCAGTATGGGAAACAGAAGAGGAATTAGAATTCATCAATGGTGCAGAGTTATGATCCCAGTGGGATTAGAGACACTTGGTGAGATAGTCCACGTGGCTGGAGCACTGCACTAGATGGACACTGTCTCCATTAAAAGAGCATTGACAACTAACAGCAAGGGTGATTCTGTTCCTTGAAGGTGAGTTGGAAGGCAAGAGCAGGAACAGAACAAGCCAGGCAATGTCTTCCCCAGCAGTGTGCTGCTCCACAGCACTCCATGCAGATGAGCAAAGCAGGATGGGTACTGTTGGCAGCTCAGTTACAGGCACAGTCACAAGGCAAAATCAAAGCCAAACTAGGAAGTTCAAACAACAATTGAGGAATGTGGATAGTGGCAAACCCAGGCATGAACTTATAAAGGCCCATGCATAGCAGGCATTGTTGAAGGCCTCAGGTGAGAATGGCCAGGTAAATTAAGTCTTATTAGTGCATTAAAGGCTTTGACAGTATAAAGATGTAAGTTAAGGAAGACTGGTTTGTGGTGGGTTATGAGCTAACAGCAGCTTATGGATCAGCATAGTCAAATGCAAAGTTGTGCACATGTCATGGAATTATGCCATGAAATGGAGCAGGCTGGTGGCAGACTGACTGGACAGAAATGGTACAGAAAAGGGCCCACAATCCCAGTGGACAAAGTTATACATGAATCTCCAGCGTGTTTTTGCAGGTCACAAAGTTATCCTGGGCTGTACCAGCCAGAGTAATGCCAGTAGGTCCAAGGAGGTGATTGTTCTCCTCCATTCAGCACTTGGGAAAGTAGTCCTGACCACCCCAGTACAAGAAGGATATTGACCTACTGATGCAAATCCAGGGGAGGGCCATCAGGATGCTTAGGGGCTGGGTACATGATGTGCAAGGAGATGCCAAGAGCTGGGTCTAAGCTATGGGGAGATCTAATCGTCTTTCAGCTAACCAGTGGTAGAGTGTAGGGGAGAAAGACTCATCTTGTAGTGCAGAATTTTTTTGAAGGTGTATAGTGATAGGACACAGGCAGTGGACACTCAGGTGCAATAGGGGAAGTTCCAATTAGATCTGAGGACTTTTTTACAATGAGGCAGGTTAAACACCATGAGAGGCAGCTGGCAAAGTTATGGAACCTCCATCCTTGACGTTACTGACATCTCAGCTAGGTACAGCCATGATCTATATTGGCCCTTCTTTGAGAGAGTAGATGGACCAGATGACTTCTAAAGAGCCATTCCAACCTGTATTATTATATAATACTATCATTGTTTTGCAATAATTAAGAATTTAGACATCTGTTATTTTGGAGAAATAACAGATGTTTGCTAGGGAAGTCACACAGTAGGATTCTAAGGTTCCCCATTCTCTTTTTTGTTTTTGTAGCGTAATCAGTAGTGATTCTGAGGATCTTCTCCATAAATAGAGGAAAATATGTCTGCTTAGTAATCACTTGTTTGTTACCACCTGCTTTTTACTGTCTCCTAGGAAGATCTGATTTCAATTAATATTTTTACTTTGTGTTGAATTTACTTTTCCACCTCTTCCTGTTATTTCTAATCCCTCACTTTGGTTACAATCAAAAATGTATTATATACATGAGCATAATCAAATAAAAATCTCATTTAGTTATTACTACAGCCTCAGTGAGATTTGAGATTTAACTGAAGGGAAAAGAACTGTAATAGGAAGTAAATATAAAACCATCAAATTAAATACAATGACTGCAAATGCAAGTTAGAATTAAACCCAGCAAGTAGCAGCCTACAAGAAAATAAAGAGTAAAGTAAGCTCTTTAATTCTACTTAATCTAATCAAAATCCTTGCCTAAGTATTATTTCTGTATTTCCTTTTGAATGAAAATCAGTAGATAACAGTGCCTGCCATATTTTTTCATTTTTCTTTTTTTAATTTGTATATATATATATATATATATATATTTATGGCAGCTCCCATTCTCACGTTTATGAATCAAAGAGTTCAACCATTTGCATTTTCCTCTCCTAAGAGAATGTTCTCAGATCAATAATCACATTATGTGTCTTTCCTCAGTTATTTTGTACTTCACTTCTGCCTAAATAGTATATTCATATATACAAAAATAGTATATTTATATTAGTATATTTAATATATTTAGTATATTAGTAATATTAGTATTTTATACATATAAAATATATTTTATATAAATAGCATATTTTATATAATAAAAATATATATTATATAAAAATATATTATTATAAACCATTCAGTGCAGCTTACCATCTTTTGAAATTTTAAAAAATTCTGCCTGTTGAACAGATATATTAAGTAGGCATACTAGTCTTCACAGATTTTCCCCAAGTTCTTATAATTCATAGGAATTAAGAATAACATATCTGTATTTTTAATTATTTTCTGCTTTTTTGTTTATATATAGCAGAATTTCTTGATTTCTACTTATTACCTAAGTTCTGCCAGATATTTTCATTTCATTTATTGGAAAGTGCCTTTAAATGAGTCAGTAGTGTACTGAAATATAAATAAATTATAATTTTTAGCTACATATAAAGGCATTAGAACTCAGCCCACTTTAAAAAATAAAGCAAGTATTATAAAGTTTTTAATGTAGCTCTATCAATAAATGCAAACCAAAAATTTCATTTTCTATATATATTTCTGCAAGTATTCTAGCTGGAATACTCTTCTTCTATGTAATACAAAGATTTCAAATTAATATTGTTCCATTTCCATGAGAATCTACTCCCATTTTGTCTAAGCTTTAGTTTATGGGCTATGTGTTATACTTTCCCATTTTGGCTACAATACAGATCTACAACAAATACTGCCTTTGGGTCCAGACTTCCTCACTGAAAATAACAATATGCTGTGTTTTCTAGCTGTCTGACCTCTATCGTTATAAAGACATCAGTGACTCTAATTTAACACTGTTTTTTTGGATAATATATATTCTTTCTCAGTGCAGGCAATTCACATGAAGATTCTGCTAGCAGTCCTGGTAGGTATTGTGCTTCATTTCCCCTGCTCAGTCAGGACACTGGCAAATGGAACCCCAATAAAATTGTATCTGGGAGGTGTTTTTTGATCAGTTTTCTTTCATCATAACTGCATGGCTTGACCAATAAAAATCCACTGAATTGTTTTCACTATAATCATAAATGATCACTCCGTCACTCTCTTAGGCCTGATCAAGTAATCATTTTTGCTTACCGATAATAGTCTTGTTCAAATTGAGGATATATTAGGTAGTCTTTCTTTCTTCTTGTAAATTCTCAGGTTTTACAAAATGATAATAAGCCTGGATTTTATTTATTTATTCATTTTTTTCTCAGTAAGTATTTGGACCTTAAAGTTTTCTGCAGAGAAGATAACAGCATTGAGTTCTAATAGGTAGTATCTGAAGAAAGGCATTTTTCTTCTATTCCCAGACTGTAATTCTATTACTTGTCAGTTTGCCAGCAGCTAGCACTTAGAGCTGGCTCGATAGCTTGATATAACTCTGGAGTGCTGGGCCAACGTACACAATAGCTTCTAATAATTTTGTAGCTATATGTAGTTATATCCCTTCACAATGATTTCTCTGTCTCTAACTGCTTTTTGGACAAATCTGCCTGTTCCATGATAATTACTGATAGGAACAGGCATTTTTTCTGGGATACCCTTTTTAGGATTGAAAGACATTTTTCAAGACAAGCTTTTCTAGTGGTTATTTATCATCTCATATTCAGTCATCCTTGGTTCTTTAGAACTGGAGCTATTCCAAAACCACCTTTATTACACTTTTTCATGACTGATGGTCTAACTATCAGCATGAACCACTGCCTCTAAAGATTCTTTTGAAGCTTCGGATCAGTTCTTAGCATGATAGGTTGAATTATTCAGAGTTTCACAAAGTGTCTGCAGCTTATGTTTTATTCACTTCAATGTAAAGATTTGCTGCTGTTCTTAACACAAAATAATTGAACACCATAGTGTAAAGTGCAATTGATTATGCATTAAAAATTGAATTTTTTTCTGAATACCTATTATGCAGTTCTGACACAAACATAATATTAATATTTCAAAGATGAAACATGATAAATGTCAATATTTAGCCCTAATCATCAGCAGTAACATGTAGGAAGCACAATAGCACTTTCTATGCAGGCATACCTCCAATTAAACAGTGTGACAAAACTTCATAGCAAAGAAAATTTGAATTTATCATGAATGTACGTGATAAAACTTATCTTGCTGCTGTATAATGGATTAGAAGAGGAGAACAGATTATTTTATTAATTTGCTGGTCATAAATGTTATCAACAAAATAAAAATACATAATATTTTGAAGTATTTATAAAACAAAAAATATGTGCAATAATCAGAGGAAATTTTTTGCAACTTGAAAGTTACACTAAATAATACTTGAACTTCTTCATGTTGTTTCAGGAGATGGAATGGATTCCTGTGGTTTTAATATGTATTTGGCTTGGGTTGTGACACTACATTAGAAACACTGAAATAATGTTAAAAGTACGAATGCGGTATTTGAGGATGAAATTAATTTTGACAAGGCAAATTCAAGTCTGGTTTTCTGATAGTCTACCTGTAAAAAAATTCATTCACACAACTCTCTAAAATAAACAATTTAGTTATATGGGTCACTTAATAAGACAGCATTTAAATAAGTGTCACTTTAAAATCCTTATTAGAAAACCACAGTTTTTTATTAATACAATGATATCTAAAACTAGCATGTAAATTAAATTTTGTAGATACCTGGGTCAAATTAGTGAAAGCAGTGAAACAGATAGACAGGGAAGCTACTGTGGAAAGTAAAACAAAAAGGGAAAGAAAATTAGTTGTGGCACCACAAACTCCAAGGGCTTTTGTGCTGTGTCTAGATCTGTCACTTGCACTGCCAGAGCTATATTTGCAAAGCTTATATTCCTTGTAGCAACTGTCTCTGCCACTGATGTGTTGCAGAATAGCTATCCTACTAAACACTTGTAAGTACATAATGTCTGCAAGTAAATAGTGTGAGTACAATGCAATTAAAGCAATTAACCTTTCCCCAGATTATGTTGGCTAAAATATAGGACCATAAAAACTGATTATACGAGATTGCTGCTTTCCAGAAGGAAATAAAATCTGCTGTAAAGTGGCCTTTACTAGGAGAAAAAAACCAAACCAAAACAAAACATTAAAAGTGTGAAGTAATGAATGAAACAATATTCTTGTGAGAAATAACCCAAAATATATTGTTAAATATTAGAACATTTTGAGGTGGTGTTTCCTAAAGATGAGCATAAAAATTGCTTTCTTTCTGTTTTTATTTGTTGTAGCTGAATCTATCAGTATCTCTAGTTGATTCTCTTCTGAATCCCTTAGTGCAGGGGTGCCAAACCCATTTCCACCTGGGGCCACATCAGTCTCACGGTTGCCTTCAAGGGGCCAAATGTTGTTTTAGGATTGTATAAATGTAACTACCCCTGCCTTAGTGTGTGGGTGTCAGAGCCTCTGTATGTCTCCCTGGAAAGTTTCTTACTGAAGCAATTATATTTGGTTAAACCTGGTTTGTCAAATGTGCTAGAATGATGGCACTTCTTCCTATTGGTCATTTTTTCTAAGAGAACAAAAGTCTACGGAATAGAAGAGAAGAAACCTATAGGAGCAAGAAAATAATAAGAAAGAAATATACCTGATTTTTCCTTTTATCTAGATAAGATTTATGTGGGCAAGCTTTCGGTGTATCAGAAAGTGAAGGATAGGAATATTTTACTCATGATGCTTTCAGAAGAATGAATTAGATAAACTAATATAAACAAAGTTGAATAAATAAATACTAAAAATAGCTTGAAAAATAACTTATTGATATAATCCTCCATTCATAGTTCAGATTATAACATTGTAAAAGTCTAGAAAGTTGACACTGAAGTCTGTCAAGGGCTTTAACTGAACATTAAATATTAATTTCAATTATGACAATGTTACTTTCTTAACTGGATGTTGTAACATGAATTCAACCTCAGATAAAAGAACAGTTCAGCATTAATATTGGGAATGTCTTACAAATTGAAATAAGAAGTCATTTCTTCTATTTGGAAAATGAAACACAAAATCATGGAGGAAAGAAAAACATAATAAAAACATTCCTAATATTAATAAAATAGATTCTATCTTTGGACAGAGAAAATGAAAACGATAGGAGAGAAAAGAAGAGAATAATAGAATAATTTCAGTCAGAAGGGACCTACAGTGATCACCTAGTCCAACTGCCTGACAATTCCAGGGCTGACCAAAAGTTAGTGCATGTTATTAAGTTCCTTGCTCAAATGGCTCCTTAACACTGACAGGCTTGGGACACTGACCATCTCTTTAGGAAACCTCTTCCAGTGTTTGGCCACCCTCTCAGTAAAGAAATGCTTCCAAATGTCCAGTTTAAACCTCCCTTGGTGTGGTTTTGAACCATTCCCTGTTGCCCTGTCACTGGATGACAGAGAGAAGAGCTCTTCACCTCCCTCTCTAATTCCCCTCTTCAGAAAGCTGTAGAGACCAGTGAGGTTACCCCTCAGACTCCTTTTCTCCAAAGTAAACAAATGCAAAGTCTTCAACCACTCCTCACAGGGCATTCCTCTAGCCCTTTCATCAGCTTTGTTAACCTTCTCTGGATGCAGTCAAGGACCTTCACATCCTTCTTAAACTATGGGGCCCAGAACTGCATACAGTTCTCCAGGTGAGGCCATTGGACAATGGTCTCTTTTGACTGGCTGGTTACCCATACATCTTATACTGGAGTATATCAGAACAAATCTGTTGAAATCCAGGCAGAAAAAGAAAGGAGAACACTACTTGGTGGTCTTGTAGAAGACTAGACATGAGGGCTGTCCAGAGATGCCTGTCCCTGAGCAAAGACCTGTGCATGTGAAATGATTACATAGTCATTTAAGGGTCATAAATCATCAAAGGAAATACAGTGTTTTCACAGAATCTGATCGGGCTTAATAAAGACAATACTTCTAACATATACTCCTGAGGAAGATTAAAGAAGATTCAGTGAATTTCAGTCTGTCTCAATAATTTCATAGCTGGTTATGTTTAATGGTTATTTGCATTTACCAACTGAGGGTGTTGGTTTCCAATTTCCTTGCTCTCCCAGTAACAAATAGCTAGAAACACCAGCTAAATCTAATTCAACAGAGTTATTTCTAGAGATGAAAATCTTTACTTCTCTTTATTTCTGTACTTTTCTTATGTGGGAAATATTTTTAATTTTCTCGTGTATTTTCTTGGCTATCACTTCTTTACAATTCAGTATGAAGACATACCAAACTAGTGCACTAAGGTATACATGATTGTATATCAAAAATAATGCCCTTGTACCCTTCACAAAATGTGTTTAACATGGATATCCTGTAACCATATACTGTATATGAGATACATAAACATAGATTAATAAGATATTAAACACATGAGCAATGTTGTATTTATTATGCATTGTAACCAGTGGCATTGCTCTGCATTTATTCTTATAACAGATATTTTTATATTTGAATGAATACCATTAATTTCAACATCTCACTCCACAAAATAACTTGCAAGATCTCAGAGTTTACACTGGCCTGAAACAGTTTTACCTAGCAATGGTCTAGGGGTCAAGTGACTATGGACCAACCTGTTTTAGCTTGAGATCAGAGAAAACCATATATAGTTGAAAGTCTAAAAAACCTTGGTAGTTAGTTCATAACAAAGGACAACTGACATTAGGTGTGCTAGTGTGCAAATTTTTAATTTGGAACCAATAAGAATGAAAAATGTTTTAAGAAAATTTTAAGACCCCGGAATGAGTGGGAAAATAATGTTATTTTGAGCATCAAAACTGCTCCCTGTAAACTCAAGATGTCTAAGACTTGCTGAGACAACCTATTTTATCTCTGCTTGAAGAAGATTGTTAATGTTGACTTTAGGACCCAGGAGGACCATAACCCTCTTTTCCTCCACAATCCTACTGCAAACCCTTGCCTCCAAAGTACTTGGCCACCTGTGAACTGAGGAGCCAACTCCCATCTCTAATACGTCAAAAATGCACAATTTTACCTGAAGCTGGTTAGAAAGAGCTGTGAGAAAACCTTCTGAAGAAAAAGAAAATAAGATTACAGGCAGTAGCAGAAATGTTGACATGTGATAATTAATAATTCAGGGATTCAAGAAGAAAAACGTCTACAAGAAAATATATAAAATCCTAAAGGGGGGAAAATAAAAATAAGTATAGCAAGGAGTTATGAGACTATTGGGTCAGTTCATCAGAGCTGCCTTAAAATTAATTACGCTTAACAGCTCTATTATTAGAGTAAAACCAATTTTTTCAAATAAAAATTTACTACAGAGTACTAACTTAAGTAAATATGTTAAAGCAAACTTGAAAATTCCTTATAAAACACATTTTCTAATCTGTGACATTCCTGATTTATGGTAAAGAAAGAGGTCAGTATTTATTTAAAGAATGAATTTCTAATTTAATCTGAACACTGGTATACAGAAGATTCTATATCCTAAGAGGATGCTCTTCACTCGTAGCAGATTACCAGCCTATGGGTATCTGAGAGACAGTTTCTTCCCACTCAAGGGTAGATTATAAAGATCCTGAGAAATGAAAAGAGAAAAAATACCCACCATATTAACTTGAAATTCTGAAGACTGGTTTTACGATTCTATGCCATGAGTTTATTACCTTTGTAATGACACATTCATTTTACATTACTATAACCAAATCATCCACTAAATCACTAAATATATGTAATATACATTAAATTTATTCTGTCGGCAAACTATTCAGTCATTAACATCTGTGTGATGTTATCTCCTCTACACTAGTAGGTCACTTCCCCAGGACAAGACCTTCATATGAGTCAAAACTCTCTAGCACCAAGCTACAATGGTTCACTTTCTTGCCTTCTTGTTCTTCTTGCCCTTAAAATCCTGGACAAAAAGAGAAGCAATTCCATTTAGCAGAAACAGATAGAACATGGACCACCCTTGCAAGCTATTATAGCCAGACTGGAATTGAAGGAGGGAACGAAAGCCAGGTGTAAGACATGATATAAGGTAATGATCCAAAGAGATTGAGGGTTATGTCAAGCCAACAGTTATGCAAAATGTATAGGCAGAGTTGCAAGATTCTAGAAACAAAAGCTTACTGAACTGAAGGAAAACACAACATTGTTAGAATAACTGTCCCCATTGCTGGAAAAAGAAATAAGAAGGTAGCAACCAGGACAAGAAGCAAGGAGGACAAGGGTAAGGACAAAGAGCAGAGGCAGGAGTCAGAAAGTATGGATGAGGTTTGCAAGGATGATGTAAAAGAAATCAAAACTAAGGCAGGAATAGAAGTGAGACATCTAGAAATGCAACTGCAATAACTGTGTGGCACACAGTAAAAACCAGACAAATAAACAAAACTCACAGAAACCCCAAACCAAAACAATAATAGCAACAAAACTCCAAACATATAAAGAATAAACCATCCATCAGGTTAACAGACTAGTTCTTGGTCTCTTGACCGACTCTCGTCAGGCAGCCAACTGCAGCTCAATTGTCCAGAACTGACATAAGCTGACAGCTGCCATGTTTGATGGTTCATGCGTCTAAAGCCCCAAGTGATGCTTGCTACACATTTTTATTTTACTTAATCTTGTGTTCCCTGTTGTGGAATAAATATAAGCACAGAGTGAAGCTGTTTTCTCGTGACTGAGACACATAAAAGGCCTTTTTTTCTTGTGAATTATCTGCTGTTTACCAAGGTATGAGTTCAAGACTAGGACTTTAAATCTGTTGAACCAGTTTCTCTCCTCTCTCCTCTCACTACATACATGCAAATTTTGCGAAATATCTTGAGAAAAAAACACACAAACCCTCAACCAGCTGTCATATCTGTTTGAAACAGTCAATGAGCTAAAGAAGTATGGAGGGCAGCAGAAGAAACTCATCAGCTGAAAACAACTTGATCACAGAGATAAAGAAGGGATGAGGGGTGTAGGGGGAGAGACTGTTTGTTATGTGACACTTAGTTATAAGAAAATGGAATATAAAAAAACAATCATTTTCAAACTTGAAGCTTTGGAAAACTTACAGACCTGAAAATTCTTATCTATTCTTCTTGTTACTGTATAATGGCTTCAGAATTGGAGGCATTGTGAAAAGTAACAGGATGGAAAAGAAATGAAAGCCAAACAATCCAAATAAACCAGAAAAGAAGTATAGGTACAGGCTTTATCTTGGTATCAGGGATTCTGGTATATTAAGGAGTTATTTTGTCCCTGGTTACAAAATTGTAAAATGAATTTTTATTATCTCACTAAAACTGAGCATTTGCTTTCTTTTAGATAAAGTTACAGATCCCTAGTAGCTAAGAATTATTAAGTTCATTCAATTAATTATTTCATGTGAGGTTAGAGTAAAAAGGCAGAACAGGAGAACAACACACTCTTGGACTGAGTGTCACTAAGTCAAAACTACAGATTATTTTTTCCGGAGATGAACCATAGATACCCAATTTGGTTACTATTATTTTTTCTAAAATGTGCAGGTTAAGTCCCTTGGAAGGACCATGGGAGTGTCCTGCTGCATTTGTGGGATCTGTAACAGGTATGTTGTAAGGGGAGGTACTACTGTGGGGAACTATAATGTTTTTCCATCATCCTTAATGTGTATATTAAGTAATCCTTTTGTTGTGCTTGTTTCTCCAAGTCCTTGCTGAGGTACACACACAAGATTAAGTTGAGTAATTTTGGAATACTGCCACCCATAGCTATTTCATGGCAATTAAATTGTTTCATCTGACAGAGAGCTTTCATACTATTAAAATTTGCTAGAAAAACAAACATCCAACAAACAAACAAACACACACAACAAAAAAACCCAAAAAAACTACCACCACACCCACACCAAGCATCCAAACCAAATTCAAACCAACAAAGAAACAAACAAACAAAAACTTAAAAAATGTATATTTGGAGTTGAGATGTTACTGCTCCAGAAGCTCAGTTATGGGCATGATTTGAGTACTGTACAACTCAAACAGCTTTTTGAAGACTGTGTGAGTAGGAGTAATAGGACTGCACAGCCAATGAGTCTCATTTACATATGAACTAATATGACTAAAATTATCTGATGGCTCGGTTGTGGCACCAAGTTACTCTGCAGTCTTAGAGCACTTTATTATTTCTATAAAAATGCTATTTGAACTAAAATTCTCTTAAAATATTAAAAAGATAATGAGACAGATTTAGAAAGAGTATAATGACATTATGGTTGATAATTATCTTTAAAAAGCCTAATTCAAAAAGTTTCTACAAATTAATTGAAAAAGTGGTCTGAGAAATAAATGAAAGTGGTTATCTGAGACTCAGACTCTGTCATTAAAATTAAGCTAAAATATTTAGATTCACTAGGACATTAAAGTCGATGAGTAAACTTCAAAATTCACTAGAAGTGTCTTAGTAGGTAGAAAGAAAAAATATAGAAAAAAAAAAGTGTTTTCTTGTTTTAAAAAGCTATGATGTAAAAAGTTGTACAGTCTTATGTGGGTGCTAAAATTGTTTTATTTTTTTTTCCCAGAAAAAAAAATATGGTGAATTATTAATATTTAGAAATCTGAAATAGTAGCCAGAATATTTAACCTCATTAAATTCTCTGATTAAAAGTTAACCTTTACAGTTTTAAAATAAATTTTGCTCATTTTTTTCATTAAGACCAATGATTTCTAACTTCATTTCTGACTCTACATCATGTCTATTATGACTGATTCTGAAAAGAACACAGCTAAGGAGCTGACAGGGAAAGGGAAAAATGTTTGTTGTTTTCTTTAGACTGCACTGAATTCAAAGGACAATGAAGTCAATAGGAATCTTTCCATTACTTACAGTGAGTTTTTGATCATGTCATAACTTTATACTTCAAAAGATAGCTCCCTCTCATCCTTTAAGGTTTTTCCATCTTTCAGACATCATACCTTTGCTTCTCTCCACTCCTAATTTTTTATATTTCTTTCAGAAAATCTTGTTCTTATGTTACAGAATATTGTACAGAAAACCCGGCCAATATAATTGCACAAGGCAGCAGAGGACTCAAAATGTAAACAAAAGAATTATATTTACAGCAAGAGGTAGTCTTCACAACTTTTTGGGGGATACCAAAGACCCCTCTATACCCTGTTGTCCACTTGTCCTGAACACCACCTTCTGTACTTATATCCTAAACCAGATGTTAATATAGGGGCGAGATATTTATTAACTCCACCAAACTGAGCTACTCCACTTTATCTAAAATACTTGCATTGCCATTTAGAAATAAAGTGTTGCTCTGTGGGATATTTTTTTTTTTTTTAAACATTGATGAGTGCTTTAATGTAACATTAAATGAATCAGCAGCAGAGATTGAAAGCATGTGGTCCCAGACTGATAGCTGGCAAACTTTCTTGAAGAATGATGTTTCTTACAGAATAGAAATAACTGAGCACAAGTTTTTATTATGAGAAAGTATGTTTTAAATCCTCACATATCACTGATAGAAATAAAAACACTGTCCTTTTCTACAAATATAGTGACAACAGCCTTTCATTTACTTCTCTTCTGCTAAAATGAGTAAGTGACTAGAGGGTGTATACTCTTATATGTCATTCGGGCTCAAGTAGAACAGAAAGCTAACTGTAGCCAGAGTTATTTTAGACACACCTGTTGGTACTGCACTGAGACACGGGAATGATTTCTTAGTATTAGATGCTGGCAGGAAACAAACAAATTAAATAAGACTACTTAAAATGAATTTTTGCTGTACACAACTGTAAGTTAATGCATTAGCAGCACAAATCTATTGGTTATTTTCACAGCCTTCCTGTTTGTACTTTAGAGTACACTCTTAGAAAAGAGAAAAGTATATGAATAGTTACAGAGATTTTTTTTAAGAAGTCTGTGAGCTACTCAGCTTCAGATCTTCTATGATTTCAAAAGGTGTGGTATTTAACAAAGACGTTTTGCGAAAGTAATGACTACTAAGAGTTCATAACACTATTATAACCTAAAATAATTTGTTTTTCAAAGCCAAAATATGCTCTTTAACTTCTCTAACAGAGTAAATTTGTTTCTTTCTAACTATGATAGTCTTATAAAAGGTATTGCCTTTTTCTAACAATTTGATTGAATCATTGAACTACATTTATTTATGTCAGAATAGAAGTTATTAGGTTAAATTTACATGTAAAAATCTAACTGTTAATTTTTGGATTAGTTGTGTCTGGAGTTTTACTGTGTAGATTTTGGAATGACAGGATTTTTTGTTTGTTTGTTTGTTTTTGTTGTTTTTTTTTGTTTTGTTTTGTTTGGGGTTTGTTTGTGGGTTTTGTTTGTTTGTTTTGAAGGTTTTGAAATAACAGCATGAAATGCAGTGTAGGAGTAAAGAAAAAGAAACAAGCCTTGGATCAAATCCTCTAGGCACATTTAGGTGTCTGTTTTACCCTACAAAGTGAACTAAGCACCTGTGTGCTTTTGAAAAACTACTTCTTAACAGATTGTTAGAGTTTAAAAGAATAATAAAAAACATGTGTTGAGAAATAGAGAGGGAAGCTATAATGGCAATTCTTCTGTTTGCCAAGAGGATATTCATCAGACTCTCATTTTAAATGGCATTAGTTTAAAAAAATCATCAGTGTTATTACCAAAATGTGTGTGAACCTTGATGCTTTATAGTAAGTGGAGGAAAATATTTGTTAGTTTGACTGTGCTGCTCTTTGAATTCCTTTTGGACTAATAAGGGTCTATGCTTCCTAAAGAAGCATAACCTGTTTATTGTGATGAGTCAGATCAGGATATGAGCAGGTATGGAACTACTTTTCTCTGCCTCAGTATTATGTACTGAACTGAGGAAACCAAATCTTTAGCCTACTGGTCTGAATCAATGATGGGAGGGCTACCTAAACACCATTTATTCTTGACTATCTGTACACATACCTTTAAGGGAAAAGCTCTCTAACCTGCTGTTAGCTGCACTAATTGTCTTGCAGTTGAATAAACACATATTGAACAAGCATGATAGAAAGGAAACTCTAGGAGAATATTTAAGTGACCCGAAGTAATTTGCTTACCTGAAAGACTCTTGAAGTTCACCCTCAGACTTTCCTGGAATGAGATCTTTTGAAAAAAATATCCTGATATCTATATTTTTCAATGTAACTAAAAAGTGTCAGTTTGACTCAATATTATTTCATTAAAAAAAAAAAGTCCAATGTGCTGACAGAAATTCTAACTTATGCACTGTGATATAGTCCAGATAATTTAGTTTCTATCTACTTGGATGTCTTCACTAGAATATTTCTGCATATTATCCTGAACTAATTAAAATAAATTAAATTATGTATTTATTCAAAGAAAAATGCATATTATAAGGAAAGGAGCAAATAGTTTATGAAATGTGTCAAATATGGATAACTTAGTGGCTGCAGAAGCTACAAGAATGCTGCATTCCCAAAAAAAGCTATGCAGGAAACTTTCAAATGGAGTAATCAAACAAGGTAAAAGTTCTGAAAGTTCTTGAGAAGTGGTAAATACATTTACGAGGGAAATGATAGGTCCAGCCAATAAGAGATAATCCTATGTTCTCAAGATGGAAAGATATTCACAATTTTAGTATGAAGTTTCTCATGCAAGGGAACCTTAAAGTAAATGCTATCTTCTCCTACCAGATTCAGATAGAGAAGTCCCGATTGAACAAAAAATGTCACTTTTTCAGCTGTCTGAAATTGTAATTTGGATCCAGCCTCTCACTCTAGCATGGCAAGAGCATGTTATCATTTATGAAATCACTTAATAGGACTGCTTTATTCTTAATAACTGGGAGTTAACCAAGGCTACTAGAGTTGTCTGCAATAGCTATATTGATTTAGAAGGATAATTGGAATCCAATCTAAGATTATGTGAGAGAAATAAAAGCCTCTTGTGGAAAGAGGTTTTGCAGTCAGGATCATATGATATTGATATGAGTTTCAATTTTGTCAGTGTTCATACTCCTGTAAATTAGATATCTGTGATATAGAATTGACAAGTTTTTGAACTGAAAAGCTATTTCAGATAAAGGACAGTGATTCCTAGATGACGGAGAAGGCAATGTAATTAACTCAGTGCTATAATAAAATTAAGAACAAAACCACCAAGAAGGTAAAAAACAGTCTTAACAATTTAATATCCATGAAATAAATAAGAGACACTACCAATCTGCAACAATATGCAGTGCTTTACTATTTATTGTGAAGATATTACACACTTTTAATGTTCATATGGAAGGAAAATTTTAGGAACTGAGAGAAGGAAAAAAAGAAAGTGAAATGCTAAAAACCTTAATACTGTAGTCAATATTCAATATTCAAAAGCTCATACCTGGGTAAAATCAAAACCAATTTTCTCTGAAAGGAAACGTACTCCTTTTAGATGAAAGTTATTTTCACGCCAAATTTCAGCTTACAGTTCTCATCCATTTTAGCTTTAGGCCTGTTCATAAAAAGGTCACAGGCTTCTTCCCTCCCCCTCCTGCTCTTTAATGGTAATAGCATATTTTCTTCACTCTCCCTGCGTTTGAAATCTGCAGACCTACTCTTACTAAGACTTTCTAAACAGCTGAACATCCATGCAAAGTAAACCAGGAAAATTTCAAAACGGAATTAATTATGTGTATGTAACTACAAAACCAGAAAAGTTTGTATTTTTTTTTTTCCTATAAGAAGTGCAAATGATCTCCCCAGTTATTTTTGTCAACATTTGAAACAAAACATGTTTTTCTTTCAACTGCGTTATTTTTTTTTAAATGAAGCAAAGAATAAAGATAAATGTTTCAAAGAAAGAGCAAATGAATTTGAAATGTATTGTAAGAGTGGGTGAGTGATTTAAGTCTTCTATACATGGAAAAAAAACCCCAAACAACAACAACAACAACAACAAAAACAGTAAAGACATATATATTTAGAAACAAAAATTCCAGACGAAATACTGCAGCTGACCCATTTGCTCATATGATGTTGTTCCTACTCTACCTGCATCTGATGTTATGTGTATTACACTTCCATGTGCTTAGCATACTTGTATATCCTCCACCGCCTTCTTAACATCCTTAGAAGCTCATTCAGTAAGCAATCTATGGATGACAAATTTTATTATTTATGGACTTTAAAATAATTTTTGTGGTATTCTACTTTATCAAGAAAATGAAATGTAAATGCCCTACTTTTTCAACTATTTTCCTTTAGAACTTGAAAAGAATTAAGCAAACCTATCATTTCATTATACTTAAACAGAGGAAAGAATGAGAGCATTAAAATTAAAATGTGCTTAAACAATTGAGTTTTACAAGTTTTATAGCAAATTATCTTATATTGTGTATCCCATGTAAGCATCTTTACTTTGAAACAATGGTTTCTTTTAAAATATCTACTTCTTTTAAGTCTAACTTATTGTCATCAATATAATTTACCATATTCAAATTTAGAACCTATTTGACAATTCTTTGACTTAGTTGTAATTCTGATAGTAAGCACTTATCAAACTCAGAACTGATCAATCTAAAAAAAAATCTTATGATCTATATAGCTCAGATGAGTGATACTTTTTCAGTTCTTGAAGAACATTGCAAAGGCTACGGAAAATGCTATTCATGTCTGCTGCCAGATATTGACAGAACACTTTTGTAATCCAAATAATTTCATACAGCAGTTAATGCTGTCCTAGTCAGGCTGACCAAGACACCTGAGCAGTGTTTTCCCTGACCTGTTGTACTGTTGGTTACTTTTCGTTAGTGATGGAGACACTCTTAAGATACCAACTTACACTCAGATTACTATTTGTTAGGCAGCTAAACTGTGATAAAATTAATCCCACATAATATGTCCATAAACTCAGTTGGAATATTTATTCAAACTAAGTCTATAAAATGGTCTCATTAATCATCTTTTCCTATGAATTATTCATACAATACTACATGCCATCTAATTCTGAAATATCCACATCTTTATCTAAATCAAGCTAGGTGTAATTATACTTTACTGGATTACAGGCAATTAGCTTTATTATTACTGTAATCAACAGTACAAATGCAGAAAAAACATTTTTTCAGATCTGCTATATTAACTGCATTTAAAATGAGAAGAAAACTCTTAGAGGCTTGTTTTCAAATTATATCTCTACAAATTCATTATAAGAGATTAGAGGTCTGTATGCAATAATTATGTTTCAGAATATTAGTTAAAGGTAAAAGTAAAAAACATCTATGACAGTAAACCAGTTATCAATCAAATGGAGGGTAACAATTAGTTACCATAGCGATGTGTACATTTAATCATAGAGTAAATTGCTTAATTTTACATACTAAATATAGATTTTTTTAATGTTACTTGTGAAAAAGCAGAGGAAGTTTGAATATTTTTCTTTAATGGTTCTTTCTCAGTTTCTCCACTCACCTGCTATGTATTGAAGCTGAACGGGCTGAGCTACCAGTACTAGGGGTGGGTCAGGCTCATATAGCTCTCCGAGGCCATCCTAAGGAGGCTTGGCTGCTAAGAGAACATTTTTTTTTCCCCCACTTTCCCCACTTTTAGAGCATTTGAGGGAAAGGAAATTATTAAAAAAAAATCAAACAAACAAAAAAAAGCAAACAAAAGTTTTTTGTTTATTTATATCATCCATATGTAGATAAAATCAGAGGAACTTGGAGAACTGTCTGGGGACAGTTAGAAAAATCTTAATATAAAGAGAGTAATAAACAAAACTAATTAAAGATATGGATAGCATACATTTAAATAGAAAACATTAACACTAGTGCATCTTCCTGGTAACATTTATACTGTGGTGAGTTACATTCCCTGTTAGCAGTTTTCTGTGAGAATAATGCAATTTAGGATGGTATTGAGGTCATCTCAGCTCTTGAGAATTCCTTCACTCCCTGAGGATTTCACAATGACCTTGAAGTATGTCTGAGATTTTTGCAAGAGTCCATAGAGAACTCAAAATTTCAAGTCCAGACTTGCAATTCATCAGTACTTCTGAAAGTACATAAACGGTCTCATTTCTTGCTCCACTTCACCTCTTCCTTTTCTTATGTACATTTTTATTCTAGAGGTAGATAATTCCTATTTATATAAAAAGCATTTCCAAAATATGCTTGATAGAGGAAGGCCGATCTATGAGTACTGACCTATTATGAGAAAACTACTATTTTAATTTAAATCCCTTATTATTTTATAAGTGTTTATGTGACATACACAATGAATTCCAAAGTTAAGAAATTTGACATACTTTATGTGTTATCTGTATGATTTTTTAAAAGCATTTTATATAAATGTGAATATACCAAGAAGTCCTGTTACCAAAATTATTTCAATATTACAAATAAAAATTTGCTAGGTAAAACAGCAATAGAATTTAAAGGGAAAAAGTCTACGTAAAGAATTTATATTCTCTACAATTTATCATAATACAAAACAAGTACAAATTTGTGCAGTTTATAGAACTTTGCTAAGAAACACATTGGAAAAGCACAATTTGACACTTCTTTGTGCAAGTCAAATGTGCATGTATTTTTGTGCGCATAAGGGCTTTGTAATAAGTTAATGCCATGACTAAGCATTTAATCATTAATCTTCCTGTCAAGATTCAAGAGAGACAGGAATTCTAAGCGCTGCCAGGATGTCATGAGATTCATGTTCACAGGATTCCACTTGACTTTGCTGCCTCTTACCTCTAACTGACATTACAAACCACTCATTACTCTTAGTGTCAGGAATTCAGGCAGTGTATGTACCAAGGGAAAAAGAAATATATACTGGGGGCGAGGGGATAAGGAAAGGTGCACTGTGAAACAATGTTAGAGGGAAAACAGTTTCAATATTTGAGTGGTTATGCTATTGTCAAATATAACCATAATATACACTTCAGAAACTACTATCAAAGGAAATTTGCACATAGCTGTTGTACTCTATTATAATTTAATTAGCCTCCCACCATACAAAAAGTACCGCAATGTTATATGCAAGCAAAATCTTTTTGCTCAGCTAACAGTAACTGTATTTGTCACTGAATTTTAGCTCAGACAGGGCACTGCTCAAAAAAGCCAAAGAACAGAGGTGAAAGTTGTTATTTTCAGGTGAGGAAGTAAGTAAATGATGAGGAAGATGTTATATATCTGACTTTAAGTTGTGCACAGAGGGTTATCCATTTCATGTCCTACAAGCTCTCTTTTTGATTGGCAGTCATGCTTAGATAAGAGCTACTTTGTAGATCAGTGTGTAAGAAACAAAGAAACAGAAGTTCTATCATTCTAGGCAATCCACTGTTGTGTAATGTACACTGTTCCCCCAGGTCACATGTAACATAGTGTTGCTGTCTATTTAAAATACTACTTCTAGTCTGCTTAAAACATTGTAAGATTATTAGTTTTTCCAGAAGCCACTGAAGTTGTGTCTGACACCATACGTATTTACCTTATTGAGCATTACATTTTTGGAATTTAAGGATACATAATTAATTAGAGCATTGAGTTTGGGGTTTAGAACGTGCCCTATGAAGTTACACCTTAGTTCCTCGAGGATGCTAGTGCTGCATGTTTTACACTGTAGGCATTTTCTGTTTCATTATTCTTTCATAACAAAAGTAGTAGTAATGCACACATTCCATATAAGGTAGAAAACTAAAATTTATCAATAAAATTTGAGTATTAAAAAAATGTATGTGCATTTTATTTGCAGATGTGCTTTCTGCTCACTTAGAGAAATTGAGTTACTTTAAGAGATGTCTAACAGGTGAAAACAGAACATTTATGAGAAAATGTCTAAAATAAGTATTTTGAATGAAAAAAATCAATAACATGACATATAAAGACAAACAAAATTAAGAAACATTATTTTCTCAACAAACTTGATTTATTGATGATAAAAAGCTATAAGAGGATTTTCTACATGGAGGCTATACTTTATCATTTTTACTGAAATTTCCTAGTGGTTTCTTTCAATATTCAAAAATACTTATTCTCCATTGTGAGCTAAGAATTTTCCATATTATTTTCAAGATTCCAGAGTTAATTTCTGAGTTTTGGAAATTGCTAGTCAACTGTTCTGTCAATCAAGTGCGTACCAATTGGTCAACAATAAGGTTATTTCTTATGTGTACCATGAGTGACTGGAAAAGTGATTTGTTTTTTGTTGTTTTTTTACATTAGAGTCATACTAGGCTGCAAATAGTCATTATAAAAATGCTGTAGCCCATGTTTCACTCTGAGTTTAAAAATAATAAAGATTTCATTCTGGGTATCATTATCTCACTATCCTTAGGAGATTAGGTTCCTTCTTTCTACAATTTTAATCAGCTAATTGTTGTTGCATATTGGAGAGAAAGCAGAAAATCACAAGGACATAACGATATAGAAGACAGCTGAAACAAAGGTTGTTAGTCAGGAACCAAGAAGAATTGATTCAGTGCTGTTGTACGTCATTCAGTTTTTCCTGACATCCTTTCAATTACTAAGTGTTCCTTAGGTAAGTGTTTATGGATACTTGCATGCAAGTAACAATGTACTAATGCTGACAATAAATTGCTCACAACCAGGCATCTCTCAGGCAAAAATGTCTAATCTTTGTATCATGCTCAGGGAATATTCCCCCTTGCCACCGGGGCACTCATGCAGCTTGTTGTAACTTTGTATTTTTTTCAACAGAACCTTTAGTTTTAATGTCTGGGATCTTAAATGTCTACTTTAATTAATGAGATATGGTTGTGTCAGTGGATGCCTTAATCAATGAGTTAATTAATGTTCTTGTTACGCAAAGTTTAATTCTTTCAGAGGGGGTCTTATCACTATGTATAGTAGCTACTACACTTTCCTAAACTATATGTGAGTTTGAAGCTATTAATCTAATCCCACAGAGTACCTGGAACATCAGGTTCTTAACTCTTTTGTAATGATCTGTCTTGCTTCATATTTGTAGCAGGTTAAATGGGCACAGGAACTCAGTTTCAAGGTAGAATTTGTTCTATATCTCAAGATTGCTTGTGAGTAGACTGTCTCACTAATAATAAATAAATATCAGTTGCCTTTGTTTTTTACTTCATTGTTTTATTTCCTTTTCTTTTAGCTTCTTTCTGTGGATTCCTTCATTTATCTGCTGGCTGTGTCCATACACCATGAAGGAAACTTACAGAGTTTAGGCAGTAGAGTATCTGAAGGTCGGACACTGGCAATCTAGCTCTTAGTTAATGTAGTCTGTTGATTTTGACTGTATGCCAGGTGCCCACCAAAGCTACTTTATCACTCCTCCTCAGCTGGACAGGAGAAGGAAAATATAATGAAAAGTTTATGGGTCAAGATAAGGACAGAAATCACCAACTGCTGTCACAGGCAAACCAGATTCAACTTAGGGAAAATTAATTTAATTTACTACCAATCAAATCAGAGTAGGATAATGAGAAGTAAAAATAAATCTCAAAACACCTTCCCCCAACTCCTTCCTTCTTCCCACACTCATCTTCACTCCGGAATTGTCTACCTCTTCCCTCTGAGCAGCACAGGGGGATAGGGAATGGGGGTTATGATCAGCTCATCACATGTTGTCTCTGCCTCTCCTTCCTCCTTGCACTCTTCCCCTGCTCCAACATAGGATCCCACCCACAGGAGACAGTCCTGCATGACCTTCTCCAGCATGGGTCCCTCCCACAAGGTACAGTCTCTCAGGAATCAACTGCTTCAGTATGGGTCACTTGTGGGGTCACAAGTCCTGCCAGCAAGTATGGGCTCCTCACCCCACAGGTCGATAGGTCCTGCCAGGAGCCTGCCTCAGTGCAGGCTTCCCACAGGGTCACAGCCTCCTTTGGGAACATTCACCTTCTCTGGCATGGTGGATATTTGCTTGACTGTGGATGTCCATGGGCTGCAGGGGGAGAGGTGACCGCACCATGGTCTTCACCATGGGTTGCAGTGGAATCTCTGATCTGTCACCTGGAGCACCTCCTGCCTCTCCTTCTTCAGTGACCTTGGTGTCTGCAAAGTGGTTTCTCTCACATATTCTCACTCCTGTCTCCTGGCTGCTGTTGCACAGCATTCTTTTCCCATTCTTAAATATGTTAGCTCAGAGGGGCTACCACCTTTACTGATGGGCTCAGCCTTGGCCAGCAGCAAGTCTGTCTTGGAGACAGCTGGCACTGGCTCTATCGGATGCAGGCGAAGCTTCTCGCATCTTCTCACAGAAATCAACTCTGAAGCTCCTCCATTATCAGAACTTTACCACATAAACCCAAGATAACTAATCAGTGTCAAAACTAATTATCCATTGTAGTTTCCATGGTTTTCAAAACTCAAGTGTTTTTGGAGGATTTTTTATACAAGTAGAGTAACGTCATATAGTCATGAGGACCTCACAGGCAGAATATGTTAGGGAAGTCTTCTGTTCCATATGAAAGTCAAAGTAAATTTCTACTATATGCTTATGAATACAAGGCACTGAGGACTAAAATTAAGTGTGCAACCCTTGTTTTTCACTCTACTTTAAGAAATTTTGTTTGACATGTGCTATTGGAAATTATCCGCAATGTACCAGAGAATATAAATATCAGTCTTTTTCCTCTGAGATTCTAATTCTCCATGCAAATTGATAAAAGAAAGAGAGAAAAACTAATAAAAAACATTGACACACATGTTTTAAAGAACTGATCAAGAACGATGTCTGGTTTTAAGGAAATTTAAATTTATTTTTTTAAAAACTATCTGAACAACACAAAACATGTATTTAATTATGAGATTTAGAAAGCTGATCCCTCCAAAATATTTCAGTGTTTCATCATTATGTCATAACTAATTCTGATCTCAAAGAAGCATTGTTTCCTCAGCGAACGTTGCTAAGAACTTTATCTAATAGGATGCAGGAAGAAGATAATCGTCAGCTCAAATAAATATCATTATAACTCAATTGAAGTATATCATTCAGGATCTCAGAAGGGAACGTTTTATAAGCCTCAGGAATAAATGTATTTTATACAATCACCAACATGTTCTTATAAATATGCTTGTCCTTAAAGTAGAAACAATGACTGTAACTGAAGAATGTGAGCTGTTACTCATTTTGCCAAGTTAGATACATGCAGCAATAAAGGCTTTGTACATCTGTTTGCTGGCTTGTTATTGTTATTTGCTGTATGATTATAAGTTGTTAAATCCAGCAAAGCTCCTTGAGCATGTGCAGAAAAATGTTCAAAAGCTTTTAAAATCTCTTTTACCGATATTACATGTGAAATTACAATAAGCATTGTAATTCTCCATAAATTTTCACATTGTCCATGTTGTGTCCAAGGAGCAGACATGTAAACTGCAAATTCAGAAGAGGGAAAGGGACAGTAGGTGACAGAGGGAAAGTATAAAGAATATTTCTCCAGCCAGGAAACTTCAATGAGAAAGGAACTTCTTTATTAGTAATGCCTTGAGATCTGCTAAAATGGACTCTAAGTTGTGCAGTTTGCTGCTTTTCCCTCAAAACATAAGCTCATGTTTCAACAGAATATGACCTGTTGCAGACAGAACTAGGCTCCAGACTCTTACTAGAAAATATTCTGTATTTACTCCTAGAATGTGCAAGTAAGAAAAAGCTAATCTACTACCCAGTCTCCATGTCTGTGTGTGTTATTAACATTTTTTACGTACGTAAATATGAGTAGGATGCCAATATAAATAATAAACAAAACAAAACAAAGCAAAACAAAACTAACAACAAAAAAACAAGTAAGAGAAAACCAATCTGGAAACGGCAATGAATTTCTAAACGTAACACAATGATTTATGTAAGATTCTGTACAAAATTTGGCAAATAGCTTTGGAAACAATACTTTACAGTTTATTCCATACTCATTTGTTATCTCCATCCATGGTAGTAAATACACTTTAATAAGTGTTATAAAATAAATCCTACTGAATAAAATACAGAAGGGTAATGTTTTGAATATATCATACATAAATTAGATTGGAATTCCTACTTGAAAAACACATTGTAATTTGATCCATGTACCCATTATTACTGAAAAAAATGTAAAGACGAAATTTACATTGTACTTTTGACTATTGCTTAAAAATCTTCTGATATTAATTGAAAATTATTATGTAATTTACTAAGAGTGTGTTTAAAAAAAAAAATCTTTTTAGGATAATCTTCTTGTGAGCTGATGTCTAAGGAAATCATAGACTGCAAAAGATCGTGAATTGAAGTCCATGATCAGATTCTTAAAAGTAAACATAATGAACATCAGGTGCCTGAGTACAAAAAGTGATTGCAAGCAATAACAACAGCAACAACAAAATCAGAGACCCTCAATGACTGCCTTATATTGAGATGCCTAACCCAGTTGATGTTTCACTGTTTCACATTTTAACATTTTCTGACCATCTGAAATCACTGGTGCACAAGACCTCTCAATGTTTGTATTAAACCTTCAAAATAGTGCAGCTTGGGTATGTAATAAGTGGGGACAATTACTGAGTCCAAGGATTAAGAAGATAACATTAAAAAAGGGTAGATAACTTCTGCTTCAAAGTTTGGAGAGACAGTAGAGATTGAAAGAGAGGAACTCTACAGAAATAAAAGAGAGAGGTCCGGAGAAAGAAGGTAAAATAATGAACAAGCTAGAATTTTTTTTCTAGCAAACAGTTTGCAATTGAGCTGCAGTTTCAAAGCTAGTGTACCCAAAACAGATATTGCAGCTTCTAGCATAGCTTTCATGTAAACTGAATTAAGATCTAAAAAGCAATGTTAAGTCCACTTAAAGTCCAGCAGAAATGTGCTCAACAACTGAGCATTAATGGTTTCTTGGTTTGGTTTGATTTGATTTGGTTTTGCTTCTTTTGTTTGGCTTTTTATATTTTTTAATTTCTCAAGGAGATAGTAACTGTCCTTTATGGAACTGCACAGTGGTTAAAAAGCAGTTAGGGGGTTTGCGACGAGGGTATTCTTGGCTTGAATGAACTTAAAATAATATTTTTCACTTTTCAAGGGAGGTTTTCATCCCAAACCTATGGGCTATTTCTGGAGAAATATACAAGTAGAAGATCCATTTCTGCAAAAAGAACTACTTGTAAGTAAAAGGTGTAAATCTTTTGCTAAAGGGACAGTACACAGGAAGGTTTTTAAGACATGATGGGTTAGATGAGAACTGGAGAATCCAGTCTTCTGAAGTATACCTGGATTTTACATTAAGAAAACTATTAGAAGTAATCACGACCTTCAATTGGAAAAAAAAAAAAAAAAATTAGTCTGAACTTTAAGGAGAACTCAATCCTGTCAAAATAGATTCCCCCACCCCCTACCCTTGAATGGTGGGAATTGAGTCAAGATGATAAGTATATAATATTCTGAACATGAATGAAAATACTTTGTGTCTCCAGCAGAAAAAGTGCATTTAAGGTGGACAACAGCCTTCATGGCTTCCAGTACATCCAGTGAAAAATATTTGCAAAGTCAACCAGGTAAATACAAGGTAAATCCTGATTATAGAATAGGCCTGGCTTAGAGATTAGGTACTATAGAATTCTTCAAGATTAACAACATTCAGTGGTTCAAAAATCTATCCAAGTTGAAGCCTTCACTAAAACATTTTCGTTTTACATCTGCTTCCACTTCAACAATTCATTTAGTCAAGGCAGCCTCTACATTTAGCCTCAAGTGTTCATCCTATTTCTGAGAACGGCTTTCAATACAATGGAGAATCTGTTGGGAAATATTTGATTACAGGGAATTTCTACAGCAGGCTGAGTCCTCAAAATATAGGAATGTCAAGGAGGAGCCTGAGGGTTTGTTTACAAATTAGACTTGTCACTTGAAAATATGGCTTCTGACAATCCTTTTAAAAGTTGCTGGCCAGTTCACAGTTTCCTATCTAAAATGACGAAGAATAATGGAGAAAATATTACCTAGCTCAAACTTTTTTCAGTGTAACCCTGAGGTTAAAAAATATCTCGGAGTAACCTCTTTGCCTTGAAATCACTCATTTGTCTGACTGCACTCTAGACATAGAGCACGCTACTAGCTTCAATTTGTGGGCCAAAGAGATTTTGATCATTATGGTATTGTCACTAATATTAAAAAAAAAAATAAGATAAAATAAAAAAAAGATACTGTACTTGGAATTTAAAAAGGAGTAGTGGAATTATGAAATGCAGAAGCAAGTAAATCTGGGTGAACTTGATATTATTTTGGCAAATATTGTGTTCCTAAAAATTAAAACAGAGGTCATTTTTTTTTTGGTGATTTTTAAAAATTAACATTGAAAAAATAAAACCATATGGAAAATCAAAATATTTGTTCATATATCTGAAGAATGAATTAATTTGATCTCTCAATTTAAAATAATTTTTGAGAAAAAAAATAATTACATAGACGTGTTTATCTCCAATAAAACAATGCAAGCACAAAATGTTTCAGTTCAGTCTGGATAAAATTTTTCACAAGCTGAATTTAAATATTTGTATTCACATATATATGTAATTGTACAGATATTTCTATACAATTTTGTGGAACAATTTGAAAAAAAAAAAAGTATGTTAACAATGTGTATACACATATTGAATACAGGCTGATTGACCTAGTAAAATTATACGTACTAGCAACACAATAATAGTGGAAACAGATGGGAAGACTGTCATATATATATAAGACAAGTTATTAATGGAAGAAGACGCTACAAGCAGGACATACCATCACCCCAAAGCTGTGGGCATCTTCTGTAACTAAAGCTTCTACATTCAAAGAGTCTGTATATACAAGTTGAATTATTGTCCTAGTAGCATTCTCATTGATTCAGGAATTTATTTAGTGATCAAAGAAAATTTTCAATAACTACTGTAAACACTGGGCTGAAATGACTAGAAAATGAACAAACAAGGACAAACAAAAGCAAAACCAACACAAAAACATTGCAAATACAATATATAGGAGATAAAAAAAAAATTTGGATCCACTGTTGAGTTTGAATCTATTGACAGCTATGTTCATTTATGTTTCTTTTCATAAGTTTACTCTTTAATTGAACATATAGCTACAGAAAAGGATGAGACAAAAAAAAAAATCTATTTGTTGTGAATTTTATTTAAGGAAAAGTTTAGTGAAATAACAATTGCAAAGGACTGGAGGAAATTTGTTCATTTCTTTCTAAATGACAGAATTCTGACCACACTGGTAAAATGCAGAGTATAAGTATATATACACCTAAAATATATACAGTTCAAGTTCCTTAAGCGGCAAGGAGGGTGCACAGCAAGCTCACTACCCTGGACTTCAGAAGAACAGAATTCAGCCTCTTCAGGGCTCTGCTTGGTAGAGTACCATGGGATAATGGTCTGGAGGAAAGCTGGGCCCAAGAGAGTTTGTTAATATTCAAGAATCACCTCCTCCAAACTCAGGAGTGATGCATCTCAAGAAAGATGAAGTCAGGTGAAAAAGCCAGGAAGCCTGCATGAATGAACAAGAAGTTTCTGGACAACCTCAAACACAAAAAGAAAGCCTACAGAGCATGGAAGCAAGGACAGGTAGCCTGGCAGGAACACAGAGAAATTGTCCAGGCAGCCAGGGATCAGGTTATGAAATCTAAAACACTGATAGAATTAAATCTTATCCAGGGATTCTGTAGGTGCATCTGTGATAACAGAAAGACTAAGGAAAATGTGGGCCCTCTCCAGAAAGAAATGGGAGACATGGTTACCCAGACTATGGAGAAGACTCGGGTACTCAATGATTTTTTAGCCTTGGTCTTCATTGGCAAGTGCTCTAGCCACACTGTCCACGTCAAAGAAGGCAAAAGCAGGGCCTGGGAGAATAAAGAACCTCCCACTGCAGGAGAAGATTAGGTTCAAGACCATCTAAGGAACCTGAAGATGCACAAGTCCATGGGTCCTAATGACTCATCCACAGGTCCTGAGAGTACTGAGCAGATGAAGTTGCTAAACCATTATCCATCATATTTGAAAAGTCATTGCAGTCTGATGAAGTTCCCACTGACTCGAAAAGGTGAAACATAACTGCTACTTTTAAAAAGGGAAAAAAGGAATAACTGGGGAAGTACAGGCCAGTCAGTCTCACCTCTGTGTCTGGCAAGGTCATGGATCAGATCCTCCTGGAAACTATGCTAAGACACATGGAAAAATAAGGTGGTGACTGGTGATAGGTAACATGGCTTCACTAAGGGCAAATTGTGCCTGACAAATTTGGTAGCCTTCTACAACAGTATTACGGCATTGATGGATATGTGAAGAACAATTGACATCATCTACCTGGACTTGTGCAAAGCATATGACTGTCCCACATGACATCCTTGTCTCTAAATTGGAGTCACGTGGATTTGATGGATGGACCACTTGGTGGATAAGGAATTGGCTGGATGTCTCACTCAAAGCGTTGCAGTCAGCACCTCAATGTCCAGTTGGAGAGCAGTAACAAGTGAGGTTCCTCAGGAATAGGTATTGGGTCCATCACCTTTTAACATCTTTGTTGGTGAAATTGACAGTGTGGTGGAGTGCACCCTCAGCAAGTTTGCCGAGAACACCAAGCTGTGTCATGCAGTAGTCATGCTGGAAGGAAGGGAAGCCATCCAGAGAGACCTTGGCAGGCTTGAATGGTGGGTTTGTGTTAAACTCATGAAGTTCAACAAAGCCAAGCACGAGGTCCTAGACATGGGTCAGGACAATCCCAAGCACAAATACAGGCTAGATGGAGAATGTATTGAAAACAGCCCTGAAGAGTAGCACTTGAGGGTGTCAGTTGATGAGAAGTTCAACATGAGTCAGCAATGTGCACTTGCAGCCTATAAAGCCAACTGTATCCTGAGTTGCATCAGAAGAAACAAAACTAGTAGGTCAAGGAAGGTGATTCTCCCTCTCTACTGTGCTCTTGTGTGATTTCACCTGGAGTACTGTGTTTACCTCTGGGCACCCCAGATGGGGGACATGGACCTGTTGGAACAAGTCCAGAGGAGGACCACAAAGATGATCAGAGGACTGGAGCACCTCTCTTATGAATACAGGCTGAGAGAGTTGGGGCTGTTCAGCCTGCAGAAGAGAAGGCTCCAGGAAGATCTTCTAGCAGCCTTCCAATACCTGAAAGGGAACTACAAGAAAGCTGGAGAGGGACTTTTACAAAGGCTTGTAGTAATAGCACAAAGGGTAATATATTTGAACTGTAAGAGCACAGATTTACATGAGACATAAGGCAAAACTTCTTTACCATGAAGGTGGTGAGGCACTGGAAAAGGCTGCCCAGAGCAGTTGTGGATGCCTCATCCCTGGAAGTGCTTAAGGCCCAGTTGGATGGGGCTTTGAGATGTTTCTGCCAATGGCATGGGAGATGGAACTAGATGATTTTTAAAGTCCCTTCCTACACAAACCATTCTATGATTCTCTGCTATATGAGACTATGAACAGACATATAGAGATGTATCTATATATCTCTGTCAGATATTAAAAAAAGAAATACTGCAATAAACACTGTAATTAGTTGTACTGTATTTTTATTAACAAGCAATTTTGACTGCACACTTTGTAAGCCAGATCTCATTTTCACCTGACTCCTTTGGATAAAGACATTATTAGAAATTATTACAATGTCTAACAAGTGCACTCCAGACATTACATCCACCTCTCTCTCTATGGACTCTACAGTAAAAGGTAGATAATGTTATGCTGGTTTATGGATGTAGAAACAATGGTATAATATAGAGTGAAATAGTTCACTCAGTCAGTCTTTTTCCTGACTCCAGAAAAATACTTTTCCCACTAGATCTCAGCCTCATGCTGCATACTAGAATTTCAGATTATGACTTAAAAAATATTGAATTTTTTTCCATGATAATTTAAAGTAAGTATAGAAAAAACAAATTGAAATATCTTTGAATGTTTGCTTCATACATTATTAAAACCCCTTGACATTTCTAACCTATCAAGCTGTAATTTTCCATTTTTCATGAATTTCAACCATATATTTTAAATACATGAATTCCTACAAGAATTTAAACTTCATAATTCATTTTCCTAAAACTGAGCTAATCAGTGGCATTTGTCTTAATTATCCTTCCCAAATAAAACATTTTTGGCTTCTCAGCAATTTAAAACCAAACAGTTGTTCACTTTGATGTTTAATTGCAGAAGGTTAAAATTCATAATTGAAGTATTCGAAATATATTTTCGAAGAAGTCATGTTTATCTTTCAACTCTCACTTTGAAGAACTATTTTGGAGTTGCATGTGATTAACAAAGATTCTAATTGTTACATGTCCTACATCATAGAATAATAATTGGCATAAAGTTTGTGTTCGCTTAAACATATACTGCCAGTCCTTCACTGCATCCTTCTTTCCCATGATGGAAAATGGCCAGAGAGACTTACACATTCCAGTATCGTATCATAACAGCAGTGTGCAAACCTCCTTGGTACTACCACAAAGGCAACAACCCACCAGTGGTTTCATATACAAATTCTTCTCATACAGGGAAAAAAAAAAAAGTACATAAACAAGAAAAATTCAGCACTTTGTTTGTCCATGTAATCTTAATTTTAATTTATTTTCATATGCAGTGCTTTATGTCTAATGAGGCTAGATTCTTTCAGGAAAAGGAATATGGCATCTTGTGTTTGACAGACTGTATTGTAAACCAGATGCCCAAGGTTATCACACAAAGATATTTCCTCCTTTGCTCTGCATTTTCAACCTAAATAGATTGAAATAATAAATTTAATTAAATAATTTTTAAAATAAATTTTAAGAGGTTTTCTTGTGCTTGGCATTTGCTGGCTCTCATTTTCCTCTAATGTGAAGAGTCATTGAAGAACCTCTTCTACCACATTGTCAAAATGTGAACTCTCAGCCTCCAATGGAACCTATCTCTTGATCTGTATCCCAAATACACAGAGGAAAATGTTAAAAAGAGAGCATTCCCATACATTTGGACTACTGAATATTATTTGCCCTGTTAAGACATGATCTATCACTACCCTGCAGCAAACAAACATGTAGTTACTCTGCCATTTTATATGCCACATGGGTCTCTGGGAAGACATCTATAGCTGCAGAAAAGTTCAGTTCTTTCATCAGTCCTTACAGCTGTGAGGTATTTCAGAGGGTTGTGAAGGTTGTGTGTGTTCATGCCTTGGCAGTATTGTAACCCTCTGTTTAGATCCTTTGCATTGTTATCCTGCCAAAATTTCTCCTAAGGGTAGAAGTCAAATTTATAAAATGGTGAATGGTTGCATCTTAAGGAAAAAGGGAATGGAATTTTGTGCAGTTTCTTCTAAAAATACAGAGAAGAGTATTTCAGTTGCAATGAGTTAGGAAACTGAACTATTGGGGTTTCAACATACTGTTACTAACACATTCAAAAGACATTTTCTAAACTCTTTTGCAATGATTTATACACTATAAAAATATGAAGCAGCTGCATGTACTTCATTAGATTTAATATAATATAAAATTATGTCTATTATCTCATTGTTACTTCTCTTTAAATATTTGCACGTTTAAAGATATTTTTCAGCTCACTATACACAAAATAAAAACAGAAAGCAAGCTTTAAATTTTAAATTTAAATTTTAAATTATGTCACTGGCAAACATACCAAGTAGTAAAATGGAAGACTGCTGTTATTTAACCCCAGAAGACATTTCAGTCCAACCCAGCCTCTCACTCACTTCCTCTGCAGTGGGGCTAGGTAGAGAATTGAAAGGGTCAAAGTGAGAAAATTGGTTAGTCCTGATGGTTATGGTCCTTGCAGAATGTTAGTTGCTGAGGTCAAGGTGATCAGGTTTGTGTTTATCTTTTTGTCTGTCTGGCAACTTTTGTTACTTGGATGCCTTTCAGACGCAATTGTATCCATCTTGCTTTGCCCTTTTGGTGATCATAGTGCTCACTTGTGTAAAACTGTGTCTGGCTATTGCACCATAATGTTACTAAGTTCTTATATAATGATACAAGTTATACTGAACTAGCATACTTGGGTTTAAGGCAAGTTTCCTTTAGTACTTAACTGATATTTGATTTCGAACAATAGAGAATTTCATTCTCTCTTCACCTTCTCATATTTATTAAGCTCTCAGCTATCTTTATTCCTGTCTGAAGGGTTCTAGTCTTTCTACATACAGAAGTCATTCAATATTACTTATCTTTGTTGTTCTTTAATTTTTCATTTTTATACTTCTGTTAGGCTGGTTCTGAGATAGGATAACGAAAACTGAACACTTTCTGAAAGAAATAAGGACAGAACAAATTTACATGGTAAAATAATTCCTAGCATTTATTTTTTTCTCCTTTATTATGCCTAGGAACAGAAGGTTGAGGCCTTTTAAGGGATAGTCACAATTAATTAATTCTGTTGTTCTGTGCAAATTTAATATTAGTGCCTATATAACCAGAAGCCACAACAGAGACACCCAAGGATTAGCCCCAAACTATTTATGTTTCATACTAACATCAAGAACAAGAATGAAAACTGTGTTCTCTCCAGTCTACTTTAACTTCTTCCATAATTATCAGACAAAAGAACTGTTCATTATTACATAGTATAATGTCTGAGAAAGTGACATGAGTACACAGCAGTAGCTTTTGGTTTTGGTAAGGTGGAGATCTCAAGCAGGAGATGAGCAAGATTTCTGTCACAATGTCCACTTCCAGTTTTGTTGTGCTTTGATGCTGGGGTTGGTGCTGGAATCTGTGCTCCATGTGCTTATTACAAGAGGGGAAAAATATCAAGGAAGACCACTCCACTAGTTTAGATAACTTCCAACAAAGTAGGAAACAAACAAATAAAAATTTATGGAAAATGAAGTTATGAGAAGATGCAAGAATCACTAAAAGTGGGCAAAAGCCTCCCTATTTTTTAAAGCATCTGTAAATGCTAAATATTGTATGTGAATGTGACCCTTGAAAATGTATAACAAATGTATTCTAGGATTATGGATATATGGACAAAATTGCAAGAAAGTACTTTAGATATGTAGATCTCAAATTGATTTGAAATACTACAGAATCATAGAACTAAGAAACGCATTATAGAACAGCTCTTCAGATTGAAGCCCAGGAATATGTCAGTATCAGAATCTGAGAAGGCAGGGGGATAGTACTTCATAATTCATAGTTAAGGAGAGGTTATAGAGATGTAAATCTGCCTTTAAAAAATTTAGTCCTTTTTTCAGACCTAGTACTACATTTTCTTAAGAAACAAGTATAACTAATAAAGCAGTTAGTAAAAGGATTGCTCTGACAATAATTATGTACTGAGTTTGAACTGGACTGGAAGACATATGAAAGAATACATGCTTGAAGAGTGAACTAACAGTCTTATTCTCTGGACACTTCCAATTATTAAAGAAAATATCAGTTCTTTGATACAGTAACTCAGTGGCAGATTACAGAAATAATACTGTCATGCTTACTGCACTTATTAATCTGACAGAGATGCTGCCAAAGAGTAATTTGGATATCAGCAAACTGGAAATATTAGTTTGGTTATTGACCTTGGTGTACATGTTTACTGCCAGCTTTCAGACAAGTGCACTGTAAATTAATAGTGGCTTAAGATGAAAGTCAGAATTTGGAGTTAAAAGTAAGGGAAAATGAAATTTCAGGTGTTAGTCTCTGCATTGCAAATGCTGAGATGTTGAAGACAACAAGATGTGTTAAGTGATTAAAATCTAGCTCTGATGGAGTGTGATTCTTAGATTGGCTTAACAAATCACAGATCAGATTTTAGGACTTCATTCTCTATCCAGGAAAACTTAACAGTCACACACAGCAATCTCATGGCAAATGGTCAAAAGGCGCAAATATTACAGAGGAGCACAGGATTGAAATTAAAGCAGTAAAAGCACAGCTGATTAGAGTGGTTACATTTCATCTTTTTCCCCACATGAATGATGATTTTGAGAACATTCCTGTATACTATCCCCCAGATTGAGGCACATTCTGTTTTATTATGCATTTTTTCTGCTTGGTGTTTTAGAAAAGAAAACAGAAAATAAATATATTAATCAAAAATATTTACCTAGGAAATATAACAGAAATAGAAAATTACAGTTGAGTTAGGAGTGAGAAAAAGTGGGATTCATAGATACAAAAAGATAGCATGTATCTATAATACAATTGGCTAGTCACATATGGTAGAGGTCTGTGAAGTTCATCTCTTCTAAATAGCTTTTAAAATATTTCTTCTAGAATCCATATCCAATCCAAATATTTTTCTGGCAATGACATAGTTTATGAACCATGACCTCCAATAACTATTCTGGAAGCTATGCCAACACTTTCCATTTGCAGAACCTGGGCTATATCAGGGAAATAAATAGGTGTAGGATTATTTGACAGATCTTTCCAGGCAACACATCACAATCTGGAAAACAAACAAACAAATACACCAGAAAACAAGAAAAAAACCCAATATTTTAAATAAATAAATGGTGGAATTCAAAAATAACCAAAAACTAAACGTGGGAAAGAACCCCAGAACATACATTAATTTATCCGTCCTACGAAACAACCTTGTTTGTGATACTGTGCAAGCCATACTGCAGAAACCTGTTCATATGCAGTGGATTAAAATTGAATTTCAAGGAAAACCATTCTGAAATTCATTACATTCACAAAACCACACTAAAGATGCTTGCTCCCATATAGGGGAAAAAAAAAAGGGGGGGGGTAGGTTTGTGTACACATACTCAGGCACGTCACAAGAAGAGCCAGAGGCCACAATGCATTTGCATTGCAATGAGCAAGTTTTATTTTAGTTACCCCTCTATTGCAGGATGTCCGAAGCCACACCTGAGCTCCCAGGCAGAGGTGACACAAGCGAGGACGCAGGCACTGGTCAGTTCAGCCCTGTTAAGAAGATCACTGGGCCTGCTGACCTTGCCTGTATTTCAAGGCTTCAGGCAAGCGCCGCCTCTTGCTCTTTCTCACAACAAAGCAGGAATCTTGGACATAGTGATGAGGTGCCTAGAGTTTCTCACAGGCCTATGTTATCTAACACAGAGGTTCTACTCATCAAGCACACAATGTCAGTAAAACAATTAGTGTGGTGTATGTGCTTTTTCTATAGACAGGTGCAAGTCACTTGAGCATATCCCCATACATGGTTATACTATTTATACATCCTTTTTTTTTTTTAAGCAAGTAATTTATTTTAAATCATTTATTTCAATCGTAAGTTCATTGTTATATAAGCATAAGAACTTGTTGATCAGTGTTGTATGTACTCTGTCATAGGTTAAACTTATGTAAAAGAAAAACACTTTTATTAATAAAGGAGGAATAACTTAGAAATTACAGGCTGTCCATGATACACGGTAGAAATTAGAAATATTATCTTCTAAAAAATGTTTTCAACAGCTTTGACATCTTGCAAGTTGAGCTAAATAGTGTAGCTTTATACACACAACTGTAATTCATGTTGCATAGCACTTTCTTACAGGATCTTAAATTCCAAGACATATTCTTAAAAAAAAAAACCCAAAAAACAAAAAACACAACAACAAAAACAACAAAAACAACAACAACAAAAAACAAAACAAGAAAACCAAAACTGTGTGAAGATTCTAATACAAATGCAAATTCACTCCTCATTTTCCTGCTTTTCTCCTAGAATTTACAACAGACACAGGTATAAAGACAGTATTAAATAGACACGTTCTCTGATTGTAACAAGGAACCTGTGGTTCTGCACATGGTTCTGTTATATTATTAGCATTTTATGCAAGTGCATGGATAAAACCAAAAATAATACGGATTTTTTCCCAGTTATATCCGTTGTATAGTTGTGCTTGATTTGGTATTCACTTATACACAGGTATAGCATTACGGTTTTTAGTCTTGTCTGAAAAGAATAGTTTTAGACAACTCATTTTCCTTAGTATTCTTTATTTCCATTTGGTCTGATATCACAGAGCCCATGTTATGTGTCCTTAAGAAAGCCAGCATGAAGATTTATTTTCCATCATTTTTTTTTATATTGACCACATGTCCTAGCTATGCTTATCACCTGTGTTTTTCACATTCACATCCCACAGGAGCTTCCTTCTCAAATGCACCAGGCCATTTATCTTCATTCTGTAGTTGAAATCTAATGTGACTCTCTTGTCCGTGTTCTTTAATGCAGCTTGACCAAGCTGGCTGTGAGCTAAATATTAATAGTAAGTCTGAAAATACAACTTACTGTTTTTACAGGTTTTCATGTGCATTCTGTCTTTAGCCTGCTTACATAAATCCTCCATAGGACATCTGATTTCAATGGTGGTTTGCACATTTACACCTCTGCTACTGTCAGCAGGATTCGTTTTTTTCATTTTTCCTTTGTAGTTGTTTTTTCTGCTTCCATTTAGTTCAAGGAATTAGCATATTCTTCATCTCATAGAAGTAATTCACACATTTGAATAAAGAAAAATTAAGGGGATGTTTTTCTCTGATTCCTTGCAGTTACTTTTTAACTGTATGTTACACTTGGAATATTTTCTTATGATATTACAGAAACAATTATTTATTGTATTTTCTTTATGTTTGCCAGAAGACAAACCAACTTATTATTCCTTTTCTGCTGTCTGACATTATCTGTGTTAAGCTGGCTCTCGTAAATGCCATCACACAATAGGATAGTGATGTTCCATTGTGGATCTAGACCCATGTTCTCACTCCGATTGCACGATATCTTATCAAGTTCTATGACTGATCAAAACCCCATCATATAGTTTAAAATGTTATTGCATGGAATTTTCTGTCCAGCCAGAAATAGCATGGTGTAAATACCAAAAAAAAGGGTTTTTTCATTATGTGGTAGATGCATTCCTACATATTCAAGTTTTTTTCACCAGGAGTTATGCCATACATTTTAAGATATGCAATTACTGTCCAATGTACTTTCCATGACATTCTGAAAACATTCATTACTAGTTCTTTAATTTTCCTGTAAAAACATTTCAAAGAAATTACCCTAGACTGCATGTATTTTTCAATTTCATGTCTCCTGAATTACTGATTACAAAGCCCGCTAAAGTGCTTGGAACAGCTGTGGTATTTTAGCAAATGTATTTATCCAGAAAAGGCATATTCTCCCAAGTTTTAAGAGCACAGTAGATTATATAAAAAAGAAAGGTATTTTATACAAAGTAAATGAGGTATTTAAAAAAAAAAAAAAAAAAAAAAAAAGAAGACCTCAGGTCCACAGAATAAAACTTTCTGCTATGCATCAAAATACTGAACTATGTTCAGTGACCATGATCTCTCTTAGGCAAAAGAGCCTTCCCTCAGTGTCTTCGAAGGTGTGGCCCTGCTCCACCCTGCTGACAGACCTGGGCACTGCTGTAAGAGGACTTCTTTCCTTGCCGCTGACAATTTAGGTGACATGGAATGCTTAAATTAAGTAACTAAGATCCTATTCTCATATGCTGAGCAGTCTATGGTATTTGCTAAGAAGTGGTAGGCAGATGCTGACGCTGTCAAGATAGAAACAGGCCTTGATACAACAACACGAGGATCTGTTCATCTAGGTTCTCCCCCTCTGGCCTGAGAAAGCACCCCAACTCTTCTGCTGTAGGAGCTCCTGACAGCCACTGACAGCAATGGGTTTGGGTTCATTGTCCAGCCTCAGCCATGGGGAGCCATGCAGGGTCTCACACCCTGGATAGTTGCCAAAACAAGAAAATAGACTTAAATAATTCTGAGGTGCTTAAACCTGGAACTGAGATTCAAAAACTGCATTCAGTGGCTGCTCTTAGGTTATATATTTACAGTCTGTTCACCATTAATGCAAAGGTCTGGTGAAGCCAAGTCAGGAAGAGGAATCCCAATAAGTTGAGCTGTGCAGACAGAGCACCCTGACTTGGCTGTTCCTGCAGTTTTCAAAGGGGAATGACCAGTCCTGTGTCTGCCTACCCAGAGGAGTCAGACAGAGAATTTCTCCCCAAAATGTCTTGCAAGCTTTGGTTTATTGCCTAACAGGGTACAGGGCATATTAGGACAGGCTAGGAAAAAGTATTTTGGGACTGTGTAAAAATTATAATGAGATGTTTCTAGGGGGCTTGTGGGAATGTGCAAGGTTCATCATGGGATATTTAAGTGAGGGACCAAAGGCAGTAAAAGGAGTGATAAGAGTGGGAAAACAAAGGAGAAAGAGGATAAAAGGATATGGTGGTGTGTGAGCAGGAGCCAGTCAGTCCAGTCTCTCCTGTCTTCCCTAATTAAAGACCATTTCTAATGGTTTTCCTGGATAAGGGCTCCCTTTCCCCTATGCCTATGTGGGAGAGCTGAGGGCTGGGGCTACAGGCTAGGGTCTGGGTGCTGGCACCAGGAGACACTGGTGTATGTATATATTACCTTGAGTTACCTCAGTCCTCTGGTGTGTGTGTGCGTGCCATTCATAAAAAAAACTTGCAGCAAGAGTAGCCATCAGTTAGGGTAAGAGGTCTGGGATCCAGCTACAAGAGAGACCATAAGTCTGGAGGCAAACAGATGTAGAGACCAAGGCTCTTCAGATCAGGCACTGTGGAGGCCATAGAATGGAACCTCTCCCTAAGGAACTGTGGGCCTGAGGGCGAGCTGCTGGGGAGACTGTAGGTCTAGAATAGCTCCTGGAGAAAGTTGTGTGCATTTGTGTGACAAGAATGAGTCCATACAGCAGCTGTATTAGAGGTGCAGTCTCAGGGGTTCAAATGTTCCAAGTGACAGTAGGTAGGTAGACAAGATCCAGGTGCAACTGCTAGAAGACCATGTGTCTGAAGCTGGAGAATCCATATTATGTATAAATATGAGCACGTGGAATCTGTGCTGATTGATGTGATTCTGTGTGTGCGTGTGTAGGTTTCTATATGTATATGTATGTGCCATGTGTGCACACAAGTTTACTGAAAATGCTATTCCCAATGTGCACATTATTTACTGGGAACTCATGATCAGGCTCACTGCTCTTTAGACTTGGGGACATGGAGCAAAAGCGGCCTTACAGCTATCAGAAAAAGTAGAAAACCTGAATTCCTTGTTATTGTTGTTTGTTTGTTTGTTTATTTGGTTTTTTTCCTTAGCCTGAAAAAATTCAAAGGTTCTTTCTTCCCTTTCTTAGGTATACTTCAATCACTGTTAGGTCTGTTGTTGAAGCTGAGTGGTTGTGGACCAAAAAGATAAATTTCTTTGGACATCAGATAAGGTATTCAAGACATGTGTCTCCATCTTAGGGATATGACCTATGGGTAGAATAAATTAAAGAACAAAAACAATTCTTTATATAAAATAATGAATTAAAATTTACAGATTTAGTATTTGACTCTCAAGAATGAATTTCAGAACTATGCAGTACTCCTTTTTGCATATAAGGTAGATCAGCAATTATTTTCTCTTTATTAATGATGGAGTTATTTATTTAACGGGCATACTAACAAATTAATGCAATTCATAATTGGACTCTTTTTCTATACTAACGAAGAAATGTCTAACTGGCAATTTTATAGACTCATTCCTTAATATAAGTTAAATTTAAATGACATTTTCCAATGATGTACTGTCAAGGGCTCTAAATAGGAAATACCACAGCCATTACCCAGGCACAGCACCACAGTGACTTTTTCGATTACTTACATCATTGCATAGCAGTCATATGACCACTGGTGTACGTAAGCAACATTTCAGGTGACTGACTGAATTACAAAGTTAATGAAAACATTCTCATTCTGCAGCTGAATTATGCATATTTATGGTCATTTTTCCTTTTGAATTATCTCTTTGGAGCTGTGTGTCTCATACTAATACAATCTGATATGGTACAGTTTGCAAAATGGAACTAATTATCCTCTTTATAAGCAAATTAAATTAAAGAGTTACTCTGTAAGAAAAAAAAAGAATAAGGAATTAAGAAAAAACAATGGTGAAACTTAACTAAATATCACTTTCAAACCTTTGGCTTAGTCAGAAGTCTTTAAACAGGAAATAGAAATCTTAAAACAATTATGTTATAAACTACTTTTGAATTCCAGCAAATATAAGCCAATTAAAAAAAAGTTCAAAAGCATGTTATAAATCTATTTTCACCATTCCTAAGTCATTTATCCTCACAATAATTATATGGGTTCTTGGTCCCATCTCATTTATGACTGGAAACATTCATGCAGAGCTCAGATATATTTATGCATGCATTAGCATACTGTGTAGACATTATATATGATATTTCACATTCACATCTAGCGATGTCATGTGTATTTACTTATTTTTGGAAAAAAGTTAATTTTAATACAAATGCACTTTTATATGTATCATAATTTGATATACGTTTTCAAGACAGGTTTAGAACTAGCAATAAAGGTAGCTCTTCTGATAGGTAGAAGTTGGTATTTTCAGAAAAATCTTGATTGGCGAATGCCTTAAAGTTATGTTACAATAAAATACAGAGAAATCAAGCATTCTTTGTTATCATGTTTATTCTTGCCAATACTTGATGTGTCACATGGGACAGGGAGCAGAATGAAGCCCCAATAATCAAAAGGGAAATGGTTGGCGACCTGCTACACCACTTGAACACCCACAAGTCTATGGGGCCAGATAAGATCCATTCAAGGGTGCTGAAGGAGCTGGCAGAGATGCTCACCAAGCCACTTTTCATTATTTATCAGCAGTCTTGACTAACGGTGGAGGTCCCAGTTTACTGGAAGTTGGCAAGTCCTGCTCTTTCATATAGGTGTTTACCTATTGTGACAACCTTGAAGCGCTTCTACCCCCCCGCCATCATTAGCAGAACAAAGGACTTTGATATGCCTTAAAGGTCTGATTTTATTACTTTGGGAGGATGCGATAGATGGCTGTGTAGGGAGCCATTTCACCTGTCCTTCCCAAGGTATTGTGTTTGGCAGAAGAGATAGACGTTTATGGTGTCAAGCACCTTGTTAATCGCTGTGAAGGTCTCATGGCCTAATGGGAATGAGATGATCTCATCTGTCAACTATCAGACAGTCAATTATCTGAAGAAACCACAAATCAACAGCTACCCCTGAAGGGTAAGACAACTCAGTTCTGGTCAACGCCGTGAACTTTCCCCTAGTTTGTAGACCCCAGACCCGTTTCCAGAAAAATCATCCTAATCAGCATGAACACCAAGCAAAGGGAGGAAATGAACTGCCCACATGTAAATGAACTGGGTTATAAAATGATCCTGCGTGTGGCATCAGTGTGGCGTGTATATGCTGCGCAGCGTGACCGAAGTTTTCAGTATGCCCACTCTCCCTTCGCTGGACATTGCTGGATCGATAACCTGTGGAGTGGCGATATCCTACTCCCTTTCTCTCTCTCTTATATCTTAGTTTATATCTTATTCTCTTTCTCTCTCTCATATCTTAGTTTTCCTTCCCCCTCTCTTACTCTCTCTTTTTTTTTTTTTCCCTTGAACATACAAAAGTAACATCATTTTAAGTCCTGCCATTAAAGTCTTGTTAAGTTTTGTATTACGGTTGCTAAATGTTGCCAATCCAGCATTTGTAGAAGGACTTTTGCTGTTATACTTTTGCCAAGCCACTAATCGCTGTAATTAGTATTCCACCACATGCTTTTAGTAACTCATAATTGAATTGGTCCCCTGGAGTGATTGTCTGTCATTTACTTTGCATAACCACGCAGAATTACCCAGAGTTAACTCACACGTGGTCTCATCTGTTGAGTCACGGCATGTGTCACGTTCAGAGTGAACTCATCCCTCATCCCATCTGTTGGGACAGGACACCTATCTTTTTAATCATATGTTCATCTAAGAAGTATGTTTGTAATAAATATTTAGAAATCTAATTTTGAAATTTTTTACAAGATCACCAAATATTTCAGAGATCTTATATATAGATGTAAAAGATTTTACAGATTTTATATTTAGACTTAATAAAATCTTCTAGAAAGTTGTTTATTTATTTATTTATTAAAACCTAAAACAAACGCCGTCTCAGAAAAATAAGAATGAATACGATTTATAAACATGAGTTTTAAATTTTTACACACATTTTAAAAGAACAATGGCTTAATCATCTAAATATGAGACTGAAACAGATTTAAGAACATTTCTTTTATTAATAATATAGAAAATATTTTCAAAATTATGAGGTAAAATTAAAAACAGAACACTTTTTTGCCTTAACATTGTAAAGGACCATAAAAAAACTGAAAAAAACCTTCTGTCACCTTTCATAAACTTAAACCAGTCTATCCAAAAAGGATCTAATCTGGAACCTGAGTGTCAAAGCCATTCAGATCACCTCTGAGTCCTTATACTCATTAGGTAGTCCTCCAAGTACTTGAAATATCTGTGAATTACTCTATATGAATCTACACACCCAATTTCAGTGGGATTATTTTTGCTGAATACAGAAGTGATTAAATATTTTCATTAAGGCCCTGAATAAATTTGATGCTTTTTTCTTTTTCTTTCGTTTTCAATCTTTAATTTTGGAGAACATATATTTCATTCAGAATCTATGTTATAATTATCAGCTATATTATCAAAAATACTACTTTAATATTCTAAGGAAAATAGTTTTTTATTGTCTACTGATTTGCCAGTTCTGTTTTACTGTACCTTGCACAGTCAAAGGTCTACCTTTATACCCTGCTTTCACAACAAGTAACTGTAATTTTATACTGTATTAAAATTTATTTTTTCTTGAAATTACTTCAACATTATCATTATACCTGAGATTTTTCATTGTGGAATTTTAATGAATTTATTTGTCCTCTTTCACAAACTGATTCTTTGCTACAGACTTCCCACAGAAATTATATTTGAACTTTTTTATTTTATAAACCACAAAGAATACCATTTTATTAGTGACGGTGATGAAGATCACAGTATGTGTGCACCTTGACTGTCACTAAGGTACAAGCTGATCAGGGCAAGAGCTTGAACTGAAGCCCAAAGATAGACCTAAAATTTTAGCTTGAAGTTCAAAAAGAAAGGATGATGCTGAGAAGTGAACTAAGCCCAAGTTCCAAAGGAGCTCTGTCAGTTCTTGACATACATGTGGAAGCAACATTTTTCAGTCAATGGTTACATTTTCCACTTTAGTTAATTCTTGCATGACGTATAGCAATAACTTCGGTTTCACTATGAACCCTGGATGGGGAGTCCTCAACATTTAGGCCATTTTTTTTCAAAAATTCAGTCTCTGAAAAGCTGGGGTTTATATACGTTCTATATTACAACTTCTAGGGTTTAAACACAAAAATGAAATTTGCTAGTTCATGCAACACAATAGTTATCCCTGATACTGTCATAATAATCTGATAATGTGGTAACATTATTCATATTATTGTTGTCATTATTAATTAATGCATATCAAAAATATCAGAAATAATTATTTTGACAACTATGTTGACAAAGAGCTTAAAAAAAAAAAAATCTTAAGTTGAAATATAATCCATGCTTCAGACTGATACAGGATACTGTCTTTAACCCTCTATCCCAAATGATGACATAATAATGCTACTTTTTACAGCCACTGAGTCTGAGTATGCACGCCTAATCTTTTAAGAAACATTAATCAAATAAAGTTACAAAGTCAGAGATTGCTAAGTGTAAACATACATATGATTTTTCCACTCAAACACATTGTATTAGAGCAGATCAAAACACCTGATCTCCCTTTTTGTGTGTGAGTGTGGGGTTTGTTTGTTTGTTTAAAATAATTCCATGAATTCCAGTGTAGCATACCATAATACCTTTGAATTGAGATTATCTTACAAGTTATAAGGATGTGGTACATACAGATGAAAATTTAACCTAAACCAGATTCTACTATGTATGAGATATAGGAACTATGTATAGGTTAGCACTTTGCAAATAATGTCATAAATTCTCATCCATACACTTCCTCAGTACTTTACTGAAAAATGAAACCTTCTACTTTCATAATTATCTCAGTTTAATTGAATGAACACTGCAAGTACTCCCCCCGGAAAAATATAAGTATTATATTTTGTTATTGTAATATTTATGCATTGATATTTTATCAGGCACGGAACCAGTTAATAGATGCTGTGTACAATGTTGTTTTTCTATTAACTAACTAGGAAGAAGACATCCTCCCCTAAATATGGTTTTCAGAAGGCTTGAAAGAGGTTGCTTCTGGAACCGATGTACAATCTATTTATCTGACAGACCTGAACAGCTGTTTTTACAAGTGCTTTTTCATGATTAAGCAGTGCTATTTGCAATATGATTCGGCTGTTAGAATGTAATCAATCTTTGTAAATATTTAAGTCATATAGTAATCTGTTATTTCAACTAGAATTTTCTATGAAGTCGATTGTCCTCTGACAGTAGTAATCAGTAATGTTCAACATTATCTCTCAAAGTAATAAATGCCTGTATTTCTCTTGGTATTGTAAAGGGCCATATAAAGCATTCTTTTATGTCTTTCTAAACAAATTTTGACTAAATCATTTTCAATTCAATCAGTAATTCTTCAAGCTAATAATATAAAATATTAAGAAAATGAGTCACTATACCTGTATAGTTACGGATTTTTGTTAGCTTAAAAAAAAATCCATGAAAATGAAATGTATTTTGGTCAGCTATTAGATTTTGCTATTTTATGCCTGTTACAGACCAGATTTCTGAAAGACAGAATTGCTCTTTGAAAATGAACATTGCATTTCTCTTGTCAGAGACATGGCATAAAATGTCAGTGACTGGTTTAGATGGAGAGCTTTCCTCTTGTGATCCTGTAGCTTGGAGCACTGCACTGGATGCAGCTGTGTTTGGATGTGAACTAGTAAAGGACCCACTCTTCCTACCGTTCCTAGACGTAATGAAAATTCTAGTAACAGTCATAGGACAGAGACAGAACAAATTACAACAATATGCTGTATGTGGACTACTGTGTCCAGTTCTGAGTTCCTCAGTACAAAAGAGACATGGACATAAAGGAAAGTGTCCAGCAAAGGGCCACAAAGATACTGAAGAGACTTGAGCATCTCTCCTATCAGGAAAGCGTAAGAAGGCTGAGACGGTTTAGTCTGGAGAAGCTAGGCAGGATGTAAAGAAGGTAGGATCCGAAGGCAGGATGTAAAGAAGATGGAACCAGTCTCTTTTCAGTGGTGTCCAGTGACAGGATAAGAGGTAATGAATACAACTTCAAACACAAGAGATTCTCTCTGAACCTCAGGAAACACTTTTTACTGTGAAAGTGAATGAACACTGCCATAGTTTGCCCAGAGAGGTTGTCTTTATTGTAGTGTAGATTAAGTTATTGATGGACATATTTGAGGAGAGTCTTGAAACCACTGACGTTTATGCTACCATGTATTTAAAATACTACATTTCTTAATTACATATATAATTAAAATATTTTATAATATAACTAAATTTTAAAGTGATTAATTTACCATAATAGAATCAAGTGAAAAAAGGAGAAAGTTTTAGACCTAATGCTAATTTCATGAAATCTCTACAGACATTGTAGATTGATTATAGCACATACTTCTATTTTTATTGTCTTACTCTGTAAAAAGCAAGCTATTTTTAAAATCTTAGGGAAATACCCTGATTTTCTGATAGTGCAAGGAAGATATTTACAGACCAGAACAAACAATCTACCAAGTTATTTTGTTCTCCTGCAGATCAGTATATCTGTGACTGACAACCCCCTCAAACTCTGAGAATCAAATCACTTTTTAATTTCGGTACTTGTCCAGGAGCCCTATACAGACACGTAAAAAAAAAAAAAAAAAAAAAAAAAGCGTAACATATAAACCTAGCATATTTCATAAGCTGCTTTCTGTAGGTTATAGCAGAAGATTTGAATGGAATGCGTATTAGGAAATTATATTTTTTTAATCTTTTTTCACATTTTTACCTCAAGCAACCTCTGAAGAAAACTCACTTATAAAATCAGGCAGAATGCAGAAGCTCAACTCATTTTTTTCATGTCAAATGGAAAAACAAAAGAGCTAAGTAAGCTTGATGTTAATTTCTGTAAGATGTAAGAATGGCTGTACTGGATCAGAGAGAAGATGAATTTATCTCAACAATGCCATTCCAACAACATTGTCTAATAGTTAAGGCCTAAGAAAGAATATAGGGTGGAGGGAGAAATAAAACCAGAATTTTTATTTCAGGATATTGCCAACAACACAGCAATGTCCTGCTCTGGGACCTCTTGGGTCAATAGTATTTACATTTGTATTGTTACTTCCATTCAGTATCCCTGAGTGGATTGATATTCTATATTGTGCAGTTAACAGCTTCTTGAACACCAAAAATATGGATTCCAGAGGTTTGTAATGACTTCAGCATTCAATTCACAGTTTGACTCTTTGTTGTATGATGGGATTTCTGTTTGAACCTGTGGCCTGCCCATGCCTTTAAAGAATCCTTTGTTCCTGTATTTGAGGACAAAGTGAATGATCATGAGTGCTCAATTCCTTGATAACACACAAGATTTTACTTTTATCATCTCTTCTCTCTCTCTCTTGAGTGTTGAAGAATGTTTTCAACTGAGTTATTCCTTTATGGTGGTTCTACTTTTAATTGTTCTCCTCTATATCTGACCTAGCTGTGTTAAATACAATGTGACACAGAGGCTGAGAATGAAAGTACTCAAATTAAGACCACATCATATATTTTCTCAATCTTATTTCTGCTGGTTTCTTAACAGTTTCTCTAATTTATTTCTTCTATCTGCCTCTTTTTATTTTTTAAATTTAATTCACAAGCTGATGTTTTTCATAGAATTTTCTTTGATAACTTCAGGATATAATTCAGGAATAGTAATTTTCAGGTTAGAAACTATTTCATTGCATAAAATTAAGAATATTATATGTTGTGTGCATTACTTTTGCAATTTTTGTTTGAAATTTCATTTGTATTTTATTGCCCAGCTCTTCAGCACTGCTAGGACTATTTTAATTTCTTCATAGTCTGCTTGGATCCATACATGCATTCATAACATTTTCATTAAACAATCTCTGCAGATAAAATTAGGAATATCTATTTAACAGTACTTTAACAGATGAATTTTTTTTCTACATTTTCTGCAGCAGACTCTTTGGCAGAGTTAGTGTTTTGCAGGTGAAAACTGACAATCAAGTGGAGCACAAGCTTTCAGACTATGGGGATATTCTTTGCCTGAGCTTTGGTCTGTGAATCTAGTCCAGGAGAATGGATTGGAGTTTAAAATAGAATTAAGCATTTTGTGGAACTTTATTAATTTTTTAATGGTTCCTTTATTATTATTTTTTTACTAGAAACATTTACATGGAATTGAATTTTTAGTTTAATGTATTTTTCCTATATTTTGAAAAAAAAACGTTCAGTAATTGGGGAGGAATGTGAAAGTAAAAGAGACTATAATAATCTAGTATAATCTTAAATTACCTAAGAACCTAAAGGATTAAAATTCTTCATTAGTGTTTGAAGCTCAGATTAGACTTCCATTGCCCATTTTTCATTCAAAGTAAAACACTCCAGCATGGAGTTCTGCTCTGAGACAGTAAAAATACAAGTGCCTGTTGTTCCTTGCTTTGCAAGCTGCCTACTTCTATGTGTTTGCAAAAGGAGACGTAGCCAATTCTTATGGGAAAGCCATACCTCACACAAGCTAGATTACAAAGTCAAATAAGTCTTGCAAAGGAAAATTCTGCTGATGCTCATTGAACAACATTGAAGATATTCTTTACATAAAGGAAAACATGGGGAACATGTCCCCCTTTCCCTTTTGTGCTCTCAGAAAATGCAGAACTGACAGAGAGTGCAGTCTCCAGAAAGGTAACCTGTGTGCCTGCGAAGTTGTACAAGCAGCTTGTCTTTCTTTTCAGGGGCATGTCTGGTAAATGTATTCCAACATTGTTGATGAGTGCAAACTCTACGAATTAATATTAAAATATGAATTACTCCTGCACTGAATATGAATCAGCATATTTACTGAATTTGCTAAAAGAAGATTTGCCTGGATGAAAGTATCTGATGAATTAAAAATGAAGCTTCTTCATTATAGCAAAGTGTATTGCAACTGGCTTATCCGCCCCTGCAGAAATTCACTTTATATATTCCTATGCCATTGTGGAATGAGAAAAAAATTATTTTCTAAACTGACATTGTATTAGAAGAATTATGTTTGAGATTCTCTAGGAAAAAAAATAGTAACAACCTGCACTTTCTGTTCTCTGAAGTATTCATGAGTCTTTGGCAAGGGTGCTAGCTTTCTCATTCACATGATGTTACAGCATGCTGGCTGTTGATTTGAAATCTTATCGTCTCTTGAGCACCACCTGGGAAATCAAGGTCCATGTCAGATGTGTTGAAGTCAGGATGTTTGATAAAAGCTGATGACTGGATGTGACTGAGATTAACCATAGTCAAAAGCTGTTTCAAGATAAACATCTGATGCTAAAGAACTTGGAAGATGGAATTGATTCTGTCCTTACTCTAATTTCAGGAACAATAACACAAATAAGATATTACTAAGAGAAGATGTGTCTCAAAATCTACATTACAGGGATGCAATATAATTAGAGGTATATACATTGATCTTCCATTGTAAAATCTTCAACATGCCAAAAGATGTCAGAGTATGCACAATAAAACTATCATTCTTAAGCACTTTTAGCAAAAGAAATACAACTAACTGAAAAAAAAAAAAAAAAAAAGAAAAAAGAAAAAAAGGAGAAAGGAATAGAAAGAAAATCAAAGATAAATAGGTGCTGATTTAGTTTCTAAAAATGAGAGAAAAATATGAAGTTTGCATCTTTTTTGTCTAAGTGCTCTAACCTGTATCAATGAAGCAAGTAGAAATTCCAAGATATCATTTGAATGTTGTCAATAATTTATAAACATGCAAAACACCAGTGGCATTACTAGAGCTTTGCAGTTTGCCTGAAGCCTCATCAATTACCACCACTGACAGATCAAAATTGTGGTTGTATCTTACTGATTTTGACAAGGTTCATGAAGATCAAGCTGGAGAGTTTGTCCCAGTGTGTGTGACTGTCCATACATATTGCAAAAGCTGCATCATTGACCTTCTCACACACCTCCAGCACATTACCCTATTCTAGGGGGTTTCTTGGATGATTTTTGGTTGCAATCACTTCCTTCCAAAACACAGATGTGTTTAAAGGTCATTCAAAGTCCAGAATACTATAATGCAAAAATCCATTTTTTTTAATAGTAGTCAGATATGTTCATTTTTTTTTCCGCAATTACCATTTGAAAGTTCTGCCTGTTTTTCTGCATATGACAAGAACATATTTTCTAGCTTGCCATTTTCTTTCTGATCTACTTTAATATATGATGAAAAGACATAAAATAGAAATAAGTTCAAGCAACATGAAAGCCTCTGGTAGCACATAAGAGAAACACTGTGAATTTAATGTAAAAAACAAAACAAACAAAAAACAAACAAACAACCCCCCCCAAAAAAAATAAACAAAAAATAAACAAAACATATGGCATTTCTTCAAAGTAGGTATTTTGAATGAAAAGCCATCTATTTATTTTAGTTTATTTTATTATGTCCCTGAAATCAAAACATTATAAGAGGAAAAAAAAAAGGAAATCAACCAACTTTATCAGCTCTGAGTGAAAAGGAAACCTGTTTAACAACACAAAGCTCAGCCTAAGAGTCTGACTTGAAAAGGGTAAGGTCATTTGCTGGTTAATTTTCAAACAGAAAATTGGTCTTTCTCTTAGGGAACTGTTACAGCCTGAGGCTGAGCAGCTACATGAGCATTTGGAGAATAGTGATATGAATGTTACCTATGCTTTGTTGATTTATTTTTATCCAAAAAAAGCAAGTTATACCTTGCAGGTCCACTTCACTAAGGGTAAACAGTGGTAAAGTTTCAACGATATTTTGTGGGGGCAGTCTGTATATGCACCTTATTTCTAAGAATTTTATTGCTCTTAATTTAGGATGACGATCTTAACCTGATGAACAATAGCAAAAGGCTCATTACTACTTTGTTTGCCTGTCTCAAGCTTTCCTCCTGCCATCCAGTTCTGACATATCAGACAACTTACAGTTAAAATCGATCTTAGTAGTGCAGTACTTCTCTTCCTCAGGAAAATCCTTCATAGAGGATTCCTTTTGCAATGAATTTATCTTTTCATTCACTTATTTTTACTGATGTAGAGAACATTATTCTTCAATTGACCACAAAGTATACAGGTTCGGAAGCATATGGTGCCCCACTCGTTCATATTTTAAAAGTCTTGATGTAGATGCCATACTTCATGATGCATGCTGCTTCTTCCCGTAAGTGGTGACTTTTAATTATTTTCCTAATGCAGTGTTTCCCCACTTAAGGAACCTTAGTCCACCAGGTGGAACTTCTACTGAGCCAAACTTAACACTGTAAAAAAGGTTCGAGGTATTTGCCTTAAAAAAAAAGTCTTACCAAAAAAGGAAGGTCAAAGAAAGTGAACACCCTATGATGAGCAAGACTGGCAAACTGGTAACAACAGTTGAGGAGAAAGCTGAGGTGTTCAACAACTTTTTTGCCACAGTCTTCACTGACAGCCTCTGTTCCCACACATCTCAGGTGGATGAATTGAAAGATGGGGACTGGGGGAGCAAAATCCTTCCCAATGGAAGTGAAGAACGGGTTTGTGATCACTTGGGGCATACAAACATACATAAATCTATGGGACCTGGTAAGATGCATCCCAGAGTCCTGAGGGAGTTGGCTGATGTGGTTGCCAAGCCACTCTCCATGACATTTGGGAAGTCACAGCAGTCAGTTGAAGGTGCTGGTGAGTGGAAAAAGGGACACAACACATCCATTTCCAAAAAGGGTAGAAAGGAGGACCCTGGGAAATACTGACCTGTCAGCCTCACCTCTGTGCCTGGGAAGATCATGGAACAGATTCTCATAGAACCTATCCTCAAGCACACAGAGGACAGGGAGGTGATTTGAGCATGGCTTCACAAAAGGTAAGTCCTGCCTGACTAATCTAGCAGCCTTCTATGATGGAGTAACTACATTAGTGGACAAAGGAAGTACTATGGATGTCATCTGTCTGGCCTTCTGTAAAGCCTTTGGCATGGTCCCTACAGCATCCTTGTCTCTAAATTGGAGAGACATGGATTTGATGGATGGACTGTTCAGTGGCTGGATGATCACACCCAGAGAGTAGTCGTCAGTGGCACAATGTCTGGATGGTCACTGGTGACAAGTTGTGTCCTGCAAGGGTCCATAGTGGGGCAAGTACTTTTTAATATCTTCATCAATGACATACACAGTTGGATCAAGTGTACCCTCGGCAAGTGTGCGGATGACACCAAGCTGAGTGGTGCAGCTGACACACCTGAGGGACAGAGTGCCATCCAGATGGACCTGGACAAGCTTGAGAAGTGGGGCCATATGAACCTCATGAGCTTCAACAAAGGCAAGTGCATGGCCCTGCAGCCAGGTCAGGGCAGCTCCTGGTATCAATACAGGCTGGGGGATGCAGGGATTGAGAGCAACCCTGCCAAGGACTTGGGGGTTATGATGGATCAAAAGTTGGACATGAGTTGGCACTGTGAGCTCTCAGACCAGAAGGCCAATTGTATCTTGGGTTGCATTAAGAAGAGTGTGGCCAGGAGGTTGAGGTAAATTATTCTGACCCTCTGCTCTGGCAAGACACTACCTGGGGTACTGTGTTCAGCTCTGGAGTTCTCAGTACAGGAAAGACATGGACTTGTTAGACACTGTTCAGAGGAGGGCCATCAAGATGCTCAGAGGGATGGAACACCTCTCCTCTGAAGACAGGCTGAGAGAGCTGGTGTTGCTCAGCCTGGAGAAGAGAAGGCTCCAGGGAGAACTTGTTGCGGCCTTTCGGTACTCAAAAGGGGCCTATGTGAATGATGGGAACAGACTTTTTAGTACGTCCTGTTGTGACAGGAAAAGGGGTGATGGTTTTGAACTAAAGGAGGGAAGACTCAGGCTAGACATGAGGAAGAAATTTTTAAGTGAGGGTGCTAAAACACTGGAACAGGTTGCCCAGACAGGTGACAGATGCCTCATCCCTGCAGACATTCAAGGCCAGGCTGTATGGGACTCTGAGCAATGTTATCTGTTTGAAGATGTTCCTGCTCATTGCAGGGGAGTTGGACTAGATAACCTTTGAAGGTCCCTTTCAACCCAAACTATTCCCTGATTCTGTGATAACATTGGAATACCTCTGCGGTTGTAGAAATCAATTTAAAATGTATTTTTAAGAGGACTGCCTATCCTCATGGAGTAAAATGATGACTTGAGTTTCCAGAAGTTTTGGGAAAGGTTAGCATTTAGTTTAACAATTTTATACACCATGAAGTGCCACGGTCCAATGAAATTTTAGATTATTTACTATTTTGATTGAAAGATGAAATAGAAATGTATTTAATTGTATTTTATTCAAAATAAGAACATTTTAAAAAGAAGCACAGTTCTGATAAAAAATCAAATTTTGACAGTAGGTAGAAATTTCATTATTGCATCTTTGTATTGTAAAATACCTGAAAAGCAGTGTAGTTGTGGATAAAAATTGTGTTATATTTTAACTGTTACTCTTTACGTTTCAAATATAATTCTTCATTAACATTTCATCATATAAGCACTCATACACTCTGAAATGCAATAAAGGAAAAATGAGTAACCCTTAATATGACCTTGAGCCAATAAAATCTGTTTCTGTGATAAATGCAAGTTTGCTTTTAGGGTGCAAGTGCACTTTCAGTTGTCAGTAAAATAGTTTTATGAAAGTTCGAATGAAAAAAAAAAAAACCAATATCTTGAAGACCTGCTTAATATTTCATTTATAATAGGTGTAAGATACATAGCTGGCACAGTTTTATATGTAAGTCATATATCATCCACATAAAAGCGCTGTTGGCTGTTCATGTAACTATCAACATTAGAGGACATATCCAAGGTGAATTGTAAAACGTCTCTAGTCATTCCAGTTTCTACACTGTAGACACTTCCTTTAGGAACTGACAGGCCTAATGAAGAGTTAGCTATTTAAGTATATTCATCAATTCATTTTCCAAGGTATTCAAGGGCATGGAGCTAGGAAAATACAAACCCCAAGAAGTTTGTTATATAAAGGTATACACTACTTTTGCTGAACATTCTAATGTATATTTTGGTCAGAAAAAAAAAAGGGAAGAAAAAAGAGTTAGTAAACTAAATTGTGTTGAATGTACTTTTTTTTTTTTTTTTTTTAATTAATATCAGAATCCACTCAGGCAAGCATGACACTTCATTACAACATTAATAATTTCTTAAGTGGAATACAAAGATATTTAACACTGCCTTTAAGGAAAGACAGGATTACAGGAATCATAATATATCCTTGTAACTCTGCAGCACAACACATACCTTAAAGAAAAAAAACAGCTATTAACTTGCCTTCTGAATTGTTTGGGAAATAATTCTGTTGATTATTCACACATTGAGTGGGTAACTAAAAGGCATGTACCTTCAATAACAAATGAATATATTTCTTCTCTTCAGGTACAGCCACATCTTTTTACCAGGAAAAAGAAACATACAAACAAAAACCCCAAAAAGCAATAAACAAACCAAAATAACAACATAGATGTGTATGTATAGATATATATATAAAGAGACATTCTGAAATATCTCTATTGGAGGATTGTCAAAGAAGGAACCTTGCTATTTTATCATGTGGCTTTAATTTTCCATAAAGAGTCTATAGTGGGAAATAGCAGTCTCCCATGCTGCCGTTCTCAGTATCTTTAGGCCCTAGAAGGGAATTTCTTTCCAGAACAGTCTAAAGGAGCTGAGTGTTTTTGCACTATCTAGCCATCAATTCCCAGTGGAAACTAGGAAATGGCAAGAGAATTATGAAGTATACCTTCCTTTTGCATGAAAAGTCTGGGGGAAAAAAAAAAAAAAAGAGAGAGTGAAAGGGACTTAAGGAGAGTTGAAATTGTGACTCTGTTCATTTAATTGCATTTGCAAGCATCTATCCTAGTGTAATGAAGTATAGGCTATTCCTTTTGAATAGGAATAAATCTGTTCTTTCAGGATTAGAAGGTAAGTAAATTCATGATATGAGATGGTCTGTAAGTTTATTTGACACCTTGTTTATAAAATGCTTTGAGGAATTGCTTTCCATAAGATGGTATTTTCTGCAGCTCAAAGCTTAATCTTTGAATCGAGCATCTATTAATATTGAACATCTCAACCAAGGTATCTAAAAGTCAAATTGAATATCTACAAACATATGCAAATAAAGGACCTAGTTATTTATTTATGGTTTTGCAACTGAAATAGATGGGGGCTGATTCTTTCTCCATCAGGCATACTGAGAAGTATTTTACTGCACAGGAATTCTAATTGTGTCTTTCAACACAAAGACAGCAAAACTGGATTTAGAAGCTGGAAATCTGAAAGCTACCCTGCAGAGAGCTGGTTTTAGTTTACAGAAATCATTGGACCAAGTTAGCTTGAAAATAAAGACCTGCAAGAAGCCCCTTGAATTTACTGGGTGTATGGGAATTACGCAAGAATGGCGAGGAGGCTAATTGTAAACATGCTCAAGCGACTGTAGTTGGGGTGTAGAAAAAGCACATACATCACACTAATTGTTTTACTGACCTTGTGTGCTTGACAAGTAGAACCTCTGTGTTAGATAACATAGGCCTGGGAGAAACTCTAAGGCATCTTATAATTATGCCTGAGATTCCTTTGTTGTGAGAAAGAGCGCAAAGCTGCACGTACTTGGAGCCTTGAAATACAGGCGAATGCAGCAGGCCCAGTAATCTTCTACCAGGGCTGAATTCTGCAGCATCTCCATCTCCACTTGTGTCACCTCTACCTGGGAGCCTAGGTGCTGTTTTGGACATTCCCCAGTAGCAAGGTAATGAAAATAAATTTGTTCTTTGCAATTGCGTCGTGGTGTCTGGTTGCTTCTTGTGGCGAGCCTGTGTTGGTTCACACACTAGGAAAGTAACTAAACAGAATTCTTTCATCCCAGCATAATGAGCTCCATATTAAGTTAACCTAGTTCTAGATGACAGTGTAGAAAATGAATTGTTGCATTGTTTATTTATCCTTACAAGGCACAGGGAAGAAAAAAAATTACTTCCCTTACCTTGCAATCTTGGATATACCAGGAAAATACTTCTCCTTAAAATTAACATATTTAATTATTTGGCTGCTTTGAAAAATAAAAATTAAAAAAATCCAATTCTTTGTGAAAAACTTTCTTGGAGTCCCATTGTCCCTATTGACTTTTTCTACACATCAAATATCTAGGTATATAATTGTACAATTCCATCACAAATATATATAAAATAACTATTTTACACTACAGAATACCACAAATATTTTGTGCTTTACAAACAGCTCTATTCCTTAGTTATAAAAACACTTTAATTTCTTGTACATTTACCATATCTGTTCCACTCTTAATGAGCATTCAAAAGACACTGTCATTTGATTTGCATTCATGCAGAGAAATAACTGACATGCCAGAAACTGGTCAATGGAAGTTGATTTATAAACTTTGCAAAATGAGCTGAAATGGTTTTCCTTCCACACAACTGGATTTTATGTAAATTCAGAGAAGGAAGAGTGTTGTAAGAAATATGTAGTCCTAGTAAAATGTGTTAAACCTAAAACAAGGTCTTGAAAAATTTTAAAGCATAGAGGAGGTACAAAACTGTGTTTTAGTATAATTTCATCGATGAGTGACTCAGATGATCACTGTTAAAACTTTTTTCTTTTGGTTATTTAATCCTTTCTTATGAATTACTGCAATCACACAAATAGACAAAACCACATTTATATCACTTATTAAAAATATAATGAATACAATAGGCACCTTATTTAATGAAAGATAAAGTGTTTTTTTAGGTTTTCTTACTTATACAGTGAACAATTCACACGAAGTCCAAGGAATAGATTGACCATTAGTATTTATTATTTTATTATCAGTTGCAGAATGTTACTAGAAACAGTATTTACTGTTGTCTACTTGAATCTTGATGTAAATAAAAAATGCTAATGCTAATGCCATCTATGCTTTCCTATCTTATAATGCAAATACAGATATCAGTGAAAAATTTCAATTTAATATTTCATTCAAACAAATTTTATGATTATATGCATCAAATGAACTAACTGTTTTCCCTGAAAACAAATACAAAACAGGTAAAATACACACACACTGCAAGATTTTTTGGAGGTTTTATCCTCTGAAATGTAAAATCTGTATTTTGTACAGTCCCGGTATATTCTTCAAGTGTTTCCCTAATCCTTGCTGTCTTTAAATGAACATTTGAATCCTGTGGAAATAAAGAGAAAGTATCATCAACATTATATGAGTTGAAAACTGATGTACAGGACGATTGCAGCCAAATACTTCCACTACTTCTAGGTATTCAGAATGAGACCACTAGTAGGTGGTCCCATAGGATTCAAAAGTGCATATCCCCTTATATATTCCAGCACACCTTGTTTTCCCTGAGTTGCAAATGTGATCATTCCACATGTCTAGAAATCAGACTTTTGAGCCTCAACACAGGCACCCAAAAATGCAGTTAATGGGTATTTTTAAAGCACCTAGTTTAAGTGAATTGCCTATAAGCTAATAAGAACTTTGTATCATGCGCAAATTTATAATTCAATATTCCAAGTCAGAATTCAACTGTCTTTGTAAAGATATCTCCTTTTTTTTCTTCCTGATAATCCCACTCCTACAAATCTACAGATGGTCCAACTCCTTTGGGGGCTACCGATCCACTGCTGAACACAGCACTAGAATGTTTGATTGTAATCATCTTGGTATTTCTGAAGCATCAAAACCCTGTAACTTAGTCAATTTTCCAGCTCTTCAGACTTTTCATTCAACAGTGCTGTAGAGACCTTGATATTTGTCTTTCATTCTTTTTCACAAATACCTGGCTTTCCTTTATTCCTATAGTTTTATTAATTCCTTTTATAACTACAGAACTTGAAAAACATTTAAAAATGAGCCAACAGAGTTCTCATCTATCTAAAAGCAAATTGAAAGAGTATGGGTTATTTTTGTTCACTGGTAATCCTGAGGATGTGTATAAGGAGTGAAATTATGAAAGGAGAAGGGCAATCACCTTTTTTCAGACTCTCAAATCCAAGCCTGGACTATGAGTCTATGAGCTGATCTAGGCTGTGGGGATGAGGAGAGATACTCTTCCTACAGTGCAATGCTGCTCTCACTGACTGCTGTAAATTCCATCTCTAGCAGAAGTAGGGTGTCAAGAATAGAAATGCATTGTCTTATTAGCAGAATCTAAACATGTGGAACAAAAGCAATTGGGTGAACGTGATATAAAATCTTCAACTTTTGCTTAACATTCATAAGAAAAATAAAATATATTCCTTGTCATTGGATAATGTCCCTTAGCAGACATCTTCAAAAGTTTTTTACTAAATGATGGGTGAAATGTCTTCAATATACTGCAAGAGGAAATATAAACATCTTCAAAATTGTGATTGTAAGGATTTAGTAGGCTTAACAGAAGAGCTAAACCATATATGACATGTCACCATGGCAGCTATCATTTTCTCAAAAGCAGTTATAAAGAATGAAATCTGTTGTTAAATTGCATAAACTTGTCACACACAATCACTTTAAAACACAGTTTGTATCTGAATCTAACATTAGAATGACTTTGAAATTTATAGGCTAAAAAGGAACAGATGTACCCATTAAAAGAAATGGGTACAGCCGAATTCTTTATACTGCAACTGTGTAAATAAACACCCACCAGTGTTGTACACAGTCACTGTTTTTTTGAAGCTAATAAAGTGCAAAACTGAAAATGTTGCTCTATAAAATCTCACTGAGCCATTTGACAGTCAAGAGAATTAGTGGCTGGATTTAGAGAACATGAAGTACTATTGAAAGAAAAATTCTGCCAAGTAGTAAAAGAGTTAAAAACCAGATAGGGCTGATTATGCATAACCGAGTTTTGCCATGATTGCTATCTACTAATTACTTTTATAATATACATAGCTGAGGTATACTCGTGTTTTTCAGTGTCTCAGTATATCTAGCCTCAAAAAGCTGAACTGTTCGATCTCCTTCAGGAAAATGAATATAAGTTATTCAGGTCTTCATTTTTCTCTGGGATCTTGTCATACCAGTCATATGCAAGACCTAAACTAAGCAACCTGCTTGAGTAAACATCAGCTCTCATGGCATCCTTTAAAAAGTTGTGGCCCAGTCCCAGGTTGTGGCCAACTGCTGAAGATATACACAATCTATTGGAGGCTCTGAGGTCAGCTTGGCTCAAATGAGCAAAGAGCAAAGGCATTGACATGGACAGACTTTACAAGACTTTGTCTTTCCATTCATAAAATTGACAGGTGATAGTCTCGAGATGAAGATTTAAAATTGATCCTCTCATATCTGTAGTCTTCTACTGAGACCAGGGGACTGATTTGGAAAGTCTGAAATTATAAGTATCTTTCTACAAAAGCCACAATTTACACAGACCAGGCAAACTTTAATTCTTTTATTTCTCTAATCCTTAGCTAAAAAAATATTTCTGTTCTAAAAAGTTCAGATTCAAACTGTCTTAATAGATATACATACACTTACAGTTAAATTTATATTATTATGTATGTGTACTCTATTGTATATATTTGTATGTGCATGGCTATATGTATTTTATTTACATATATTCAGTTTTGGTAATCAAAGCCCTCTGATATCAAAAGAGTCTTGAATGTTAATGTTTTCTGGAGTCAGTGGCTTTCCTCTATACTCCACACTTGGAGTATTGTGTTCAGTTCTGGGCCCCTCAGTTCAGGAAAGATATTGAAGTGCTGGAGTGGGTCCAGAGAAGAGCAACAAGACTACTGAAGGGATTTGAACACAAGACCTGTGGGGAGAGGTGGAGGGAGCTGGGGTTGTTTAGTCTAAAGGGAGGCTAAAGGGGGCATGGGCTTAAACTCTGCCATGGGAAATTTGGGCTGGATATTAGAAAGAAATTCTTTCTAGAGAGAGTGGTCAGGTATTGGAATGGCCTGCCCAGGGATGTGGTGGACTCACCATCCCTGGGGTTTTTTAAAATGAGATTGGACATGGCACTTAGTGCCATGATCTAGTAAATGGACTGGAGTTGGACCAAGGGTTGGACTTGATGATCTCTGAGGTCTTTTCCAACCCCGTCGATTCTGTGATTCTGTGATTCTGTAATTGTTGTTTTTATCTATGTAGCAAAGACTTGAGTCACACAGCTAGTACCTCTGTATAGACAGGAAAGCTGTAAGCCTTGCCTGCACAATATAATGAAGTTTGGTAGTTTTAATCAGGCTTGTCCATTTGCGTGAAAATTTTCTTAGCTTTCCTGTGGTCTTTTTCCCAGTTTGATCTATTTCGATATCTTGATTTTCAAGAACATTGCTGCTTGCTTAAAATTCACATCTGTCAACACCAATAGGCACTTTAAACTGCTCTTTTAATTCCTTTCATTTATATTCAATGAAGCACGTAGGTAGACACAAGAACACACAAAACTCTATTTCAAATACAGCTGTCTCACCTCCAGAAATGAATATACTGAATAAAGCTTCCAGTCACCTAAACTGAATCTGAATAACTGAGGACTTCTTTCAGTTGGTTATTAATAATAGTCTGCTTAGCTGAATAACTTTTCCTGTCTCCATGAATATAGAAATCCGCAAAAGCCAAAGTAAAAGTGCAGCCAACGCAGAGCTCATCCTAATGGACCCCATGACTCAATAATTGTAGTTCATGGATGAGCCCAGTGGACCACAAGCTTCGTAAATCTTAAACTATCGGATCACCAAACCCCAGCTGTCCTTGAAGCATGAGTTTTAAAGGATATACAATTTTACAAAAACTGGGAAAACATTTTTTTTTTTTAATTTAACTTTTCCCCTTCCCCCTCCCCTTCCTCTTCCCCTTCCCTTTCCCCTTCCCCTTCCCCTTCCCCTTCCCCTTCCCCTTCCCCTTCCCCTTCCCCTTCCCCTTCCCCTTCATAAAAGAGTAATGACATCAAAAATCTGTTCAACTCACAATTAGGTAATCTGACACTCACCTTTCATCAGTCCTACATGGTCAGTACCGAAGCCTAATGGAGAGTGGAGACTAACAGTAGACTATCATGGCCTAAATGAAGTTACACCACCATTAAGTGCTGCTGTGCCCATCATGTTAGAACTGCAATATGAACTGGAGTCAAAAGCAACCAAGTGATATGCCACAGCTGACATTGCTAATGTGTTTTTCTCTGTTCCTTTAGCAGCAGAGTGCAGGCCACAGTTTGCCTTTACTTGGAGGGATATCCAGTACAACTGGAATCAACTGCCCCAGAGGTGGAAGCACAGCCCTACTATCTGCCATGGACTGATTCAGACTGCACTGGAACAAGGTAAAGCTCCAGAACATCCGCAGTACATTGATGACATAATTGTATGGGGTGATACAGCAGCAGAAGTCTTTGAGAAAAGTGAGACAATAATTCAAATTGTTTTGAAAGCTGGTTTTGCCATTAAGAGAGGTAAATTCAAGGGACCTGCATGAGAGATTCAGTTTTTAGGAATTCAATGATAAAATGGGTGTCTCCAGATCCCAATAGAGGTGATTAACAATATAGCACCTGTGTCCCCTCCAACTAGCAAAAAGGAAATACAAGGCTTCTTCGGTGTTGTGGGTTTCTGGAAAATCCATATTCCAGATTACAGCCAGATTGTGCACCCTTGCTATCAAGTGACTTGAAAGAAACATGATTTTCAATGGGGTCCAGAGCAATGACAAGCCTTTAAGCATATTAAACAAAAGATTGTACATGCAGTAGCCCTTGGACCAGTCCTACAGGACAAGATATTAAGAATGTGCTCTACACTATGGCTAGGGACAATAGTCCCACCTGGAGCCTGTGGCAAAAGGTACCAGGTGAGACTCGAGGTTGACCCCTACGGTATTGGAACAGAGATAAAGGCTCGGAGGCCAACTATATTCCCACTGAAAAAAAGACACTGGCAGCATAGGAAAACCTAATTGCCCAGGGATCTTAGAAATTATCACAGACTGACCAGAAGACAAAGATTTTGGAGTGTCACCAGAAGAAGAGGAACTGATGTGTGCTGAAGAAGCCCCACCATATAATGAATTACCAGAGAATGAAAAGCAATATGCCCTGTTCACTGATGGATCCTGTCATCTTGTAGGAAAACATCGAAAGTGAAGGGTTGCTGTTTGGAGTCCTGCACAACAAGTCACAGAGACTGATGAGGAACAGAACTCAGCAGTATTTTTCAACATCCTCTCCAGTTCACTTCGGGTCAAAACCTAGTCAAGAGAGTAGTCAGTTATTGCAGTCTTAACATTACCCTTCTCCAAAAATGCATGCAACACTCATTTCCAAGTACCTAATCAACTCACAGTGACAGTGCTACTAGTTTAAAAAAAAAAAAAAAAAAAAAAAAAAAGTGGAAATTGTGACAGTAAGGAGGACATTCTGCACTGTTTGGTTCTGCTCTGTTCTATTCAAGGCCACCTCACAGAATATCAAAGGAAGTGTACCCAAATGACTGAAAATATATGTAAATTATTGTGATGGAGTGCATTGTTTTTACACAATCTTATTACTGATTGAATGTAGAATTTATTTTACTCTTTTGAATTTAAACTATTACAGAAGAAAACAGGACATACAATAAAACATGTTGGATTTTTAATAAATCTTAAGACATTTGTCCCTACTAGATGCAACCCACGACTAACAGTTTACAAATAATGATTTCAATAACAATTGCATACCTGTTCCTGCAAAGTAATACACTGAAGGTAAATCAAGATTCGGATCACAGGGTGTAATCTTCAAAGGGTAAAAATCTGACTGGTGAAGGGTCTGGAGCACAAGTCTGATGAGGAGTGGCTGAGGGAACTGGGGTTGTTGAGCCTGGAAAAAAGGAGGCTATGCTAGGTTAACAGTTGGACTTGATGATCTTAAAGATCTTTTCCAACATTAATTATTCTATGATTGTGGGATCTGCCAAGTAAATGAGAAAGAAAACTAAATAGTCAACCACAGTTAACAATTTATTGAGTTTTCAAGATCTGTCTCTCTTTTTTTTTTTTTAATATATATATTATTATTTTATTTATCTATTTATTTATTTCGCCCCCAAGTAAGGAAAATCTGTTTCAAAGGGGCAAACTTTTGGATATAGGAATGACTTAAAATGAAAAAATGAGAAATGAGCCTTCTAGTCAGCTTTCCATCTGTAGAAAGATTTGCAGACAGACACTCAGTTAAGATAAAAAAATCAACCTATGCTAATACCAGCAAAATATTTAATATATGAGTATAAATTAACAGCAGATTTAGCTAGTTGTGCAGAACTTCATATATTTCTTCTAATAACTCTGATGTTTTACTTTATTCACTTGGACCAAATTAGAGAAAAATCATATTTAAGGCAAACAAAAATGGATATTGTCATCAAGTGGAGCATAGTCTCACTTCAATGGCTAAAAGATTTATAGGGTTACATTAACAACCCTAAAAACAATAGTTACTCTAGATGGAAGTAGACATTGATCTTGTAATATCTTTTCCAGAAAAAACAATCAAGCTCAAATTGATCTTAGTGATTACTATTGACATTTTTTCTACAGGTGGATGTTGACAAATGAAATCAAACACTTTTAGACCAGAAAGCATTATAAATACAGATTGTGTGCATTGCACATTGCACAGAAAGGCATGATAGGTGGTATATTCATTGACAACTAGAATCAATATCTAATTACCTATGGCATATTCCAGCAATTCAGCATAGACGAGAACCTGAGGCACTTCTTTCTAAGGAAGTCCCAAGGGTAGATTTGATAGCTTCCTGAAAACTACTTCTTTTAGTCATTTGCATGCTTGTTTTATAAAGGTTCTTTCTTTACTGTGGTAACATTTTAATTAGTTATTAGTTATTAGTTATTAGTTATTAGTTATTTTAATTAGTTATCCTTGAGGTCTATTTTCTCAAAGTTTCACTTAACCTTTAACAATTTCAACTAGTTTCTCTGAAATCAATCTATTGAACCATGTCTATTCTGTGTACAACTATGGATAAATTTGACAAAGTCATCAAAGTTTGCATTTTGAACACTGGCTTATTGATATGAAAGGAATTTGCTAAAGAGAAAACCGTCTGTACAACACTGCTCCTGAAATACTTCTATGTAAGTTACAGCACTTGCTCAAGTGATGCAAGTGATACAGCAACAAGAGAGTAGAACTCAGTGTAAACAAACCCTGACTTATTTCCAGCTTCTCAGGGGAGCTTTTCAGCTTATGCGGCGTTGGTTTCCAAGCCCAAGCCAGGTAGTTTAAAATCAGCTCACAGATCTCTTCATCAAGTATAGATCCAGAAGTGACATCAATATATAAATAGCCTGAAGCAGGACTTTCTAGGTATTGCCCACAATGCACATAATCCTTTATTATGTTGATCCTGAAAAGTCTTTTTTGTTACAGTACTGCTTTATTTTATTTTATTGAAATTGAATGTTACTGTAAATTCTGTTCTGATCATTTTTCAACTGAATAGCATTCAATGGAATTTCACACCTAATACATCGATATATAATTCTTTAAAAAATAAAATAAAAGGAAAAAATAATGGTTTATTTGAACATCTAAAATAATATGGAATTTTTGTGAGATTTTTTTTTTAATTTCCATTTCTTTAGAAAATAATAATCAGAATATCTGCTCAGAAATTCTGACCTTTTACTTTGAAAAATTGATGCGACTCTTCCATAGCATGGGGGCTCTTGTTACTTTTATTATTTTCCTTTCAGTTGTTGCCAGAAGCCAGGATTCTTCATTCATCCTACAGCCAAACTGTCTTTTTGACAACAAGGCAGGGAAAGGGAAAGAGCTTAGGCAGCCAGATCCCAGCAGTGTTCCATGGCAGTGACAAACACACAGATGGAAAAAAAAAAACAAAACAACCTTAAAGTTATGAAAAATAAATTTCTTAAAGGTACTTAACTAATGCTGTTCTTCCCTGCCAACAATTAATTAATGCTGTTCTTACCTAAAGACCCAAACCAAAACAAAACAAAAAAAAAGAAAAAAAAAAAGAAGAAGAAGAAAAAATATTTTCATTAAATGAGGAGATTAATTAATCTCTTTCTGAAAAACAGAAAAAAATCTAAAATAACACAAAATAAGAAAAAATAGGGTTTTTTGCTGGACAGCATCTGGAACTCTTAAGAAAGAAATTCCAGTTTCAGCAGAAATGGCAAATACTAGACTTCTCTCTTTTAGTGTTTCCTTGCCTTATTTGTGTGATTTCCCATCTGGTGTTGAATTACTCTAAAAAAATTAAGTCTAATTCTGTTATTGTGAGTTTAGATGAACACAGAAATAGCTTTGAAAAATAAAATTAATGCTTTATGCCAGAATATTGCTTCTTTCTATGACTTCTCAAGCTATGCATAATCGTGGCATAATTTTTCTTCCCTGCTCTGTATTGTGCTCCTGTCATTCTTAGCTGTATGAAAATTCCACAGTTTGTCTTCTGGTTATGAGATGTGTGGATTTAACTCTCTGCCTGACTTCTGATGCTTAAATTTTACTTGGAAGAGATTACTGCTGTTGTTCACAAAACACACATTGGAATCCCTGTTTTCTCATCATGTAGTTTGATAGAAATTAGGCCTAGTTTAGTTTTATTCTTTCTGTGATCTCAGACTTGTGCCCACAAAAAATTAGTGGACATCAGACCTTTAACTTTGGTCTTCAGTCTTGGCTTAATTAACTCATAGAATCATAGAAAGTCCTGAGTTGGAAGGGACCCATAAGAATCATCGAGTCCAGCTCCTGTCCCTGCATATGACAACCCCACAGTTCACACCAAGTGTCCGAGGGCATTGTCCAGTCTCTTGAACACTGCCAGGCTTGGTGTCATGACTGCCTCCCTGGGGAGCCTGTTCCAGTGTTCCACCACCCTCTGGGTGAAGAAACTTTTTCTAATGTCCAATCTAAACCTCTCCTGGCACATCTTCCTGCCATTCCCTCGGGTTCTGTCATTGGTCACTAAAGAGAAGATATCAGTGCCTGCCCTTCCTCCTCCCCTTGTGAGGAAGCTGTAGACTGCGATGAGGTCTCTTCTTAGTCTCTTCTTCAAGCTGAACAAACCAAGTGACTTAACTGCTCTTCATATGGTTTCCTTTTCAAACCCTTCACCAACTTCATAGCCCTCTTCTGAACACTCTCTAGTAGCTTTATATCTTTTTTATACTGTGGTGCCCAGAACTGCACACAGTGCTTCAGGTGAGGCTGCACCAGTGCAGAGCAGGGCAGGACAATCACCTCCCTCGCCCAGCTGGCAATGCTGTGCTTGATGCACCCTAGGACATGGTTGGCCCTCTTGGCTGCCAGGGCACATTGTTGGCTCATGTTCAACTTGCTGTCAGCCAGAACTCCCAGATCCCTCTCCGCAGAACTGTTTTCCAGCATCTTGTCCCCTAGTCTGTATGTACAGCCAGGGCTGCTGTGTCCCAGGTGCAAAATCTGGCACTTGCTCTTGTTGAACTTCATGTGGTTGGTGATTGCCCAGTTCTCCAATTTGTCCAGATCCCTCTGCTGGGCCTCTCTGTCCCTGAGAGTGTAGACAGCTCCCCCCAATTTTGTGTCATCAGTAAACTTACTAAGCAATCCCTCAAGTCCTGAGTCTAAGTCATTTATAAAGGCATTAAAGAGTGCTGTCGCTAAAATCAATCCCTGTGGAACCCTGCTAGTGACTGCTCACCAGCCCGACATAACCCCATTTACTAGAACCCACTGAGCCCAACCCATCAGCCAATTGCTGACCCACTGCATTTTGTGTTTACACAGCTGTATGTTGGACTTCTTGTCCAGGAGGATACTGTGGGAGACAGTATCAAAGGCTTTAATGAAATCCAAAAAGATCACATTGACAGGCTTCCCTTCGTCAACTAAGTTCATTCAATAGAATGAAATTAAGTTTGTCAAGCAAGACCTTCCCCTCATAAATCTGTGCTGGCTGGGACCAATGACAGTGTTGTCATTCAGATGTTTTTCAGGAACTCCCAGAGCAATCTTCTCCATGATTTTGCCAGTAACAGAAGTAAGGCTGACAGGCCTATAGTTGCCAGGGTAATCCCTGTTGCCCTTCTTGTAGATTGATAGAGTGTTTGCCAGCTTCCAGTCATCCGGGACCTCTCCAGATTCCCAAGACCATTGAAAAATCATGGAAAGAGGTCTCACTATGATGTCAGTCAGCTCTTTAAGCACCCTTGGAGGAATACCATCAGGCCCCATCAACTTGTAGGGATCTAGCTGGAGTAGCAAATCCCAACAGGTTTCAGATTTATTGGGAGTTTATCGTTCTTGCAGCCATGGTTTTCTAGGCCAGGGTTATGGGGGCTCCTAAGTCCGTCATCGGTGCTGAAGACTGAGGCAAAGAAAGCATTAAACATCTCAGTTTTGTCTATGTCTCTGTTGATAAGGTGACCATGCTCATCAAGTAATGGGCCAATGTTATTTCTAGTTTGCCTTTTGTCATTAATATATTTTTAAAAAGCCTTTTTTATTGTCCTTCACAATATTGGCCAGCTTCAATACCAATTGAGCTTTGGCAGCATGAATTTCCTCCCTACAATGACGAGCAGCCCCTCTATAGTCCTCCTATGTTGCCTGACCTTGCTTCCACTGGCCATGTAATTTCTTTTTTCACTGTATTTCAAGAAGAAGATGCCTGCTCAACCAAGCTGGCTTTTTGCCTCACCTGCTAAATTTTCAGCATTTTGGAATGGCCTGGTCCTGTGCTCTTAGTAGGTGGTACTTAAAAAATGCGCAACACTGATGGACCCCAACATATTCAAAAGCTTCTTCCCAGTGAATCTTACTAAGTACTTCTCTGAGCAGCCTGAAGTCTGCTCTCCTCATGTCTAGTGTTAAGGTCTTGCTGGAAGTTTTTCTGCCATTAGCAAAGATTTTAAACCTGACTGCTTCATGGTCATTGTGGACAAGGGAGCCACTAGTTGCCACATCTCCCATGAGACCCTCTCTGTTAGTGAGAATCAAATCTAGGAATGCACCTTTCCTGGACAGTTCCCTTAGTACTTGCACCAAGAAATTATCATCCAGATGCTTCAGAAATCTTCTGGACCTGTTGGTGTTAGCTGTGTGACATTCCCAGTTGACATCTGGCAAGTTGAAGTCCCCCATAAGGACAAGGGCAGATGATTTGGAGGTTTCACTTAATCCCTTAAAGAATAACTCATCAGTGTTGTCATCCTGCCTGGATGGCCTATAGTAGACACCTATGATGACATCCACTTTATTTGTCTGACCCTTAATCCTTACCCAACTTTGCCATCACCAACTGCCAGCTCCATGCACTCCAGCCCCTATGCTACATACAGTGCCACCCCTCAGCCTCTCCTACCCTGCATATGCCTTCTGAATAACCTGTCCATCATGGCATACCATTCACAGGATTCATCCTACCAGGTTTCACTAATGCCAATTGTATCATGTCCCTGGGACAAGGCTAAGGTTTCTAGTTCATTTTGCGTGTTCCTTATGCTGTGTGCATTAGTGTAGATGCACTTCAAGTGTGGTTTATTGTGCCCTTTACCTTATGGCGCAGTCTGAGGAATCTCGCTGCCAAGCACTTCCTCAAGCTTTGGTGTGCCATCCCACTGCTCATCACTGACTGGCGTTGTACTGCCCCCTTCCCCCATCCAATCTAGTTGAAAGCCGTAACAATCAGTCTTGCAAGCCCCCAAGCAAACACCTTTTTCCCCTTCTGTGAGACATGCTTTCTATCAGATGTTAAGAAACATGGTGAAGGACTGACTTTCCCATGGTCAAGAAACCAGTCATGTAGTCATGTGTTGGTTGGCTGGACCTGCCTGTTCCATTCTGTATTCCTGCCTGGAACTAAAAAGGTGAAGGAAAAAAATCACTTGAGCACCTGAGCCATTGAGCTGCCACCCCAAAGCTCTGGAATAATTTTTTATTTGCTTAATACTGCTTTTTCCTATTTCTTCCCTGCCAACATCAGAGGACCTTGCCAGCCTGGGGAGTTGTTGAGCCACAGACATGGAAAACTGCTGTGCTGCTTTCCACAGCTTTCTGTGACTTTATAGTGTAAGAGTTCCCAGGGGTCAGACTCCTGCCAGTTTAGGTTCCCTTTATACTGTTTACAGGGGGTAAATTGAACTTGACATACTGGAGGACACTGCCAGGAACATCTAACTTTCTGTAAGATGTTCACAAAACCCAGCATGGAAGAACGGGGATCAAGCTAATAGAAATTCATATGAAATAGACACTGCAATTTTTCAGTTGCATTTATCAACAGAAACATCCTGGTTTATGTGCTTTCCTATGAATAAAAAATAAATAAATAATAAACAACTCTGTCTTTAGCTGCTATGTAGACTGAGCTTCAGTTATGCCTCAGAGGTACTGATTTGCTGGAAAAGACGAGTAGCGATACCAGTGTTCTCCTTTCCTGAACACCATCCAGATTTGGGAAAATGACAGCCTTTGCCAAGACTTCACAGAAGCTTTGCCAACACAAGGTGCCCCAGAGATGCAGTGAATCAGCTCATCTTCTACATGTTGCCTACATACTGTCCTGAACAACTCTGCTGTATTTTTGGGCAGCAAAACTAGGATGTAATCATTCTGGGGAAACTGTGATAGCAAATTGCTTGAACAAATATAACCACAATATTCTTCATATGCTTTCTACCACTAGGGCTCTTAAACTTGAATAACTCTGGCTTCCATTAGTAGAAACTTTGTAATGATCCATGCACATTGGATTTATCTATTTTTGTATAAAAAATCCTTAGTAATGGATTTTAGACCCAGATTTCCTTAATTTTTAGTTGGGAACCAGTTTATTCAAAATTAATAAATAACCACACGAATTTTAACGTTCTCGAAGTTCTTCTAAAGGCCAGTTGGTTATTATTTAATGGGTTGGAGGCATACATTTAGTTGGGAACTGGAGCTCTTTTTATGAACTGGAATAATTTGAGATTCCCTGAAGATTTTATATTTTAGAGTACATTGTTTTATCTATAGATTCTGAAAGAATTACACCAATAGAGGGAAAGTGCCTGAGGAAATTCTGTAGAAATAAACAAACCAGTTTCCCTTCTACACCTTTTTAATGTATGGTGAGCTATACTGTTTGATAAAATAAGATCTATTCAGTGGACAGGGTTATCTGTGAGGTGTAATGTTGCTCTCAAATTTTGTGCCACTACCAGATGATCATTCTAGTTCTTTGTGGTGAGGAATTATAGCTCTTACGAGTGTCTATCTTAAATACAAGTCTTCATCAGGCCTTCCTCTTAATGCTTTTCTCACCTCAGTGTTCTGAAAACTACTTTGGATCCCAAGATATTTTGCGTGGTAAAGTTTGAACTCAAAAGAAAACATTGTGGTTTGGTGTTTTTTTTTTTGTTTGTTTGTTTGTTTTTTGTTAAATTTTTTGTTTTTGTTTTGTTTTTGTTTTTTTGTTTTGTTTTGTTTTTTTATAGGGTATTATAGTTGAAACATTTTATTTTATCAGAAAAAAATACAAAGAAATTTTACTCATGTCCCCAAACCAGATTGTTACAGGGTTATTATATTTATTTATTTCCATCAACTGCGTTTTCTCAAGCAATTAAGAACGGCTTCTAATTTAAAATGCTCCTCCTACACTTTTCATTTTTTCCTTGTCTGGAGCTATAAAGAATCAGAGTAAGAATCTCAAAACACAAACAGGTATGACGGACCCTTTTACTTAATTTGCTATGTACTAGAAAATATCAGAATTTAGAATTTAGTGTATATAGTTAGACCAGTACAATAAACTGGTCTAAATCCACTTTCAATAAATGTCACAGTTTAACCCCAGCTAGCAAATAAAGCCATGATAACCACTCACTCAGACCCTGCACCCCCAAGCAGGGGAGAGAATTGAAAGGGAAGGAAGAGACTCGTAGACTGAGATAAAAAGAGTTTAATAAAATAACAAAATAATACTAATACACTGCTATGACTACTACTAATATATATAAAGGAAATAGAATATAAAATAAAAGATATTCAATGCAATTCCTTACGATCTCTGTCCTCCTTGAGCAGCTATCCCAGAAAGAGAGAGAGAGCCTACCCTGGTCCCAAATAGACAATCCTGTAGAGAGAAGAGACAGAAAGGTCCAGAGGCCCACTGCAAAATGGCAGTATGACAAAAGGCTGAACTAAAATCACTTCCAAATGGAACTTGGCCAAAACAAAGCAGAACCAGAATGGGTCTCCCCAAGCTGAAAAACCTGATTCTCGTTAAATGTGAATAATGACACTAATTGCATGGAATATTCTCATTGATCAGCCCGGTTGTCAGTCTCTCCCACCCATGCCCCCCTCCCTGGCTGACTCACACCGGTGGGCAGAGAGCCCAGAAACACCTTGGCCTCCCAGACAACAGCCAAGATAACAGCAAGTTCTTTCATTCTCTTTGTTCTGACTCAAAAACACTGGAAAGTTTCTTGAAGAAAAACATTAATTCTGTCTGGTCATGTTATCTTATTATTCTCAAAGTAAATTCAAATTATGACTATGCTAGCTGTGAAAAAGAAATGTTTCTAAGTGCATGAAGGAAAGTAACTCAATTTCAGTCAAATGAGCACAATAAACATGAGAATAACTGTTCTTACCCTTCTGGTTCTTTCAGTGCCCCAGAATAACTTTTCAATCTAGTACAAAACTGGGCACTCAGAGGATCTCAAAGGCCATCTAGTCCTTGTAGGCAATGTAGATAGAGGCAATGAGATTTGGTTAAGAAGACATGATTTAAGCTAGTAGATTTTGAAACTTTGAATAAATCAAAGAAGAGGGGTTTGTTCCTGTTTTTATTTTCTTTAACAGTAAAATGTTGAATGTAGAAGAAAAAATATTTTATTTGAAAAAATAGGTCACTACTACATGCAAGAAGGAAATAGGTTATACTATTGGAATAACTAATTGTTGCTGTTATTAATTCATGAATTAGCATCTCATTCTTTTCAGAAGATTAGATGGATTTATAAAATTCTTCTTAAGGTTAGTTTTTGCAGTTTAATCAGATGGGAGGTTTAAACACACTGCAGGTGTTAGAAAGTACATATGTAAAAGCTATAGCCAAGGAAGGTGAAGGTTTAAGTGTCCTGATGGATAAATGAAATGGAGCTTGTTGGCTTGAATTAAAGTGTCTACAAATGCAGCACTAACATTTCAGTGAAAGACAGTTGTTTGCTGTGAGGTGTTTTTGTTTGTTTGTTTTATTATTATTATTATTAGAAGTAGTACTTCCCCTTCACATACATACCCAATAAGCCTAGAGGACAATGACAGTTGCTCTGTGGTGAGGACAATGCTTTCAATATAGCAAGTGAGAGGTGGGAAACCTTGAGCTAAGATGCAGCTTGCGGAAGCCTCTGTAGAACTTCAGGTACATCAATAGGCTCTTATCTGGGAATTAAAAAAGTAATAATACAACACTGTTCAACTTCGGTGTCCTAACTTTGATATTAGGAAAAAATTATTGTCAGGCATTGGAACAGGTTGCCCAGGGAAGCAGCTGATCTTAAAATTAGCATAAAATTATTTGGTATTGTCTACACACAATGATATAGCAATTAAGAGTATCTGTATCATGCCTGAACCTTAATGTTAATTTTAACCTCAGAAATAGCCTTAGATTATTTACAAGATGCAAAGTGTTCAGGAATTTGAACACAATATATGTGTTATACCTGTACTTGCACATATACCTTGCACAATCTGCATCACCTCTAGTAACCTTCCATGGTACCAGAATAATATATCAAAAATTTCTTGAGTTCAGACACCTAATTCACTGCTTTAATTTGACAGTCCAACCATCTAAACCTCTTATTAAGTCTGAGTAATCATTCATTGAATTATTAAAAAATCATAGAAAAATCAAAAATTCTGAAATTCCATATTTAATAGTGAATATTAAGTGCTGATCTAACAGCCTTGTTTCTCTGATAATGGATGATAACAGTAGGGTTTAACAACATAAGAAGAGAAAAAAACCTCCACTGTTTGTGAGGCTGAATAGTTTCAGCATTGCCTTTCATTAACATTTTTTCTTCTTGTTTGCTGTTTTCAGTTAGGGTGAGTTCACCCTTCCATATGGCTGGTGCAAGGTGTCATTCACCTCATTAGTTGCCCTTCTACACCTTTTATATTGAGCAGAATGCTACTTTGTGAGCAGACAGAGGATAAAATATGAGTCTTTTGACAGAGATATCTGAAAAGAGATCTTAGACTTCACTTCTTCTCAGTGTAAGGAGTTCACAGGATAACTAAATATTTCTGGGAATGTGAAGTAAAATCCTTTGACAGTCTTCAGCTCTGATGTATAAGAGGTGCAGGGACTGAAATGGGAAAAAGACAGGTAGAGAAAAATGAAACGAGAAATGGCATTTAAGTTTCCTTATTGCTGAAAAAAGGCAGAGTGAAAACACAAAAGGAGGGAATTACAATGTAGAGAAAAACAACAGCAGAAAGCTTTTTTTTTTTTTTTAACATAGATAATGTAAAGCAGGTTAAGTCAACATCAATGTATAAATACAAACAAAAACATTAAAGAAAGTATCAGAGAAAATCTAGAATGAGCATAGGAGAAAACAGCCTAAAATTAATTATTCTTAAAATTTTTATTCATATCTAGACAGGCAGAACTGCTTGAAAATCCACTCAAAAAGAGCTGTCTCCTCTGGCATAGGTGCAAACGAACATTGTGTTCCAAAAAAGTTCCTTTAACAGGGATCCACAGAGACAATTCTGTGCCTGCCATATAAGCAGTGGATAAGCCAAAATGTATCAGAAGCCTGTTCTTTGTCCTGGCCTTGTGTTGCAGCCAGATGTGTTGAAAACCAACAATTTGTGTTGCTCCAGTGACATTTACTTCCTATTCAGTGTGAGCATAACCACATTTTTCAAAGAAAAACACAGAGAAAACCAAAGAGCAGCAGAAGAAAAAAGTTTGTATTGAAACTCAGCAATTTCCTTTCTGCAGAGCACCTGCTCAAACAAATCTAGTAGTTAAATGGTGTCATGTGTGATTGGACTGTTCTGATCACTTGAGTCTCCTGCTTCAGGTTTGCACAGTGACTGTTGTCATGGTGAGGTGGAGGAGGAGGAAGAAGAAAAAAGTCTTTTCTCTTTCTCTGGAGATCCCACCTCTAGTAGGTTGCAAGCTAAGTGTTTCTTTAAGGGCTAGAAATCCCTGAAATACCCAAGTGATTTTGGTGGTGGAGCAGTCCATCCCTCATGACATACCAGGTTTTTATGACTTTGTGCAGACCCTATTCAGTGTGAAGAAATGAATAGCACTGAATCTCATCCTGGTACATCTGAACAGGGATGCAATGAGGGTGAATATTTCTGTGAGTACTTTAGCAGACAATCATTGTGTAAACTTAGTAACAGTACTGATAGCTGTGGTTGCTGTTTTCAAGCATATTTATATGAATGCACAAGGCTGAGGTGGTGGAATTGGGGTGTCCTAGCAGTCAGTTGGATTAGCTACATATAGATAACAGCTGCATTTTGATATGTCATTTATCTAACTAAAAACTTTAATTGTCATGACTATATTTACTAAATATCTGGCTTCCACTTTGACAAGAGGACAAGAGTGTCCAAGACACTCAGTATAAAAAAGACACAGTATAAAAAAGCACATCACATCTAGCTCATTATCTTTCTTTCTTCTTTTCTTTTTTTTTTTTTTTTTTTTTTTTTTTTTTCCCCAGGCGGGTGGGGGCTGTTCTGTTTTATTTTGTTGTGTTGTGTGTTTGGGTTTTTTTGTTCATTTGTTTAATTCTGACTCCTTATTTTATGCCTTCTAAATTATGTTTAGGGTAATTCAGGGAACCCTAACGGCTTCTGTCTTAAATCATTGCCCTTAATTACATCATTCCTCACAATCCACACCTTTTTCTTAATATCCACAGTGGATCTTTAAGGAATAAAAATTCAACTCATTCTCAGTTCCTACTTTTCCAAACTCTCTTTGAAAAGAACAAGCTGGAAATTTAAACTGAAAATCAAAGCTCTCACTGTATAAACTTCCAGCAATCTTTTCTTCAGCAACCCATATCCTATCCAGCTGAATTTACACTGTACAAAAGGGAAAAACAAATCTGGCTCTTCAATCTCCGTGTCTTAATATTACACATAATTTCAGCATACTTTTGAAATTTTGCAAGTTCTTCCAGATTTTACCAGATTTTTTAACAGACCTTGCTGCTTAGTTACCACTGTTCCAAAGAATAAGCCTAACTTGAAATCTAGCACACCCTTGCTCTAATACTAATCTTATCTGTCTTGGCAGGAGCCCTAGCAGTTGGCAGAAGAAATTATTTCTCTCAAAATGCCACCAGCAGACCAGTCTGATTCTTCAGGAAGTATATACCCCATGTCTGCAATTGTTTCTTGGACTAGCAAAAAAAAAATCACTGTCTTTCAAAATAGTGTAGCTCCTGGTAGTCTTATTCATCACCAAGCTGACGTGAGTTAGAAGCTACATGTGTCCTCATTCTAGCTTACAATATTTCTAGAATCAAACATAAATCTTAACTTTAATCCACTGTTTTCCTAGATCTTACACTTATTTCAATATTGTCTCTAGTCTTAAGGACAGTCAAATAAATCCAGAAATTGCTAAAACTAAGTCATTCATCCCAGTCAATAACAATTCTTACTTTATTTCTCTGTAACTTGCAGGCTGCAGCTCCAAAATTCTTCAGATATTTCTTCCATGAATCTAAACTATAGTACTAACCCTGTTTTAAGATTATCTCAATCATTCTACCTTTGTGTCATTAGAATTAATTTGATTTTTCTAGCCCTTAATATGAGGTATGAATGTTCTTACCTACTTAACCCATCTTTTCTGGTCTAATATACCCAGCACCAAACCTAGCCTACAATGATCCCACCAATCCTCTGTTGACCTTAAGGTATTAGGTTACTGAAGAAAGCTCATTACTGAAGAAAGCTTGTTTAAACAGCTGAATAGCAAGGATCCACTAGTGTTCTAGATCTTAATCCCTTCCTAATTCTAAACCTAAGTTTGAAAGTAGCACACTGATTCTGATTATACTCTCTTAAACAATAACAAAATCTATACTTTTCAGCATCTTCATTGTATGGGTCTTAAAAGATTCACAAGGACACTTGAATCTGAAACTTTATCCTTAGCACACATATCCATACTTTAAGCATAACATATATCTGAAACACAATTAACATCTATCATTTACAGACCAAATGCATTAGCATCTCTGTAAACAAATCATTCTTCTGCAAGTCCTTAAGATCTTCCAGGAAACAGCAAGAAACCTGCATGATATGGCAACAATCCTAATGCTTCAGTTTGTTGACTAGCTTTCTATTTTTCTAATTTACCTACCTCTACAGGTCTCTATGCAAGCATAACAGTTTTCTCTTGTAATATAATTGTGCATGTTAATAAAAAAGACTATTCTGGAACCATCAAATGGCTGATTCTTCAGCTTTTTTTCTCTTGCATACTACAGGTTGTTTCAAAAAGATAGACCCAATTTCAAAGCTGTAGTGATTTTGTATGTGGAAATACATGGTACTTGTGGCTTTAACTGAAGTCTGGAAATTTCCAAGAGTGACTGAGGCCACTCTATTTCCTGAGTTGCTGTCTCTTCAGGGGACTGTGAAAAGCTTTGCCAAGGTTGTGCCTTTAGTTCTGAGAGGGTACCTGGGTGACCTTATAATATAAGGATATCAAATTAGCTAAACAGTAATTTCCCTTTGTGAACCCATGTTGACTGTAACTGATCACTGAATAATTCTTTAAATGCCTTTCAATAGTACCCAATATGACCTTCTCCATAATTTTTCCAGGGACTGAGGTTAGGCTAGCTGGTCTGTAGTTCCCTGAGTCCTCCCTCACACCTTTTCTTTGTAAATTAGAATAACTTTGTCTAGCTTCCAGACAGCAAGGACCTCCTTAGACTCCCAGGACCTTTGGTAGATGACTGAGCATGGGTCCTGCCATAACACACACTCAGTCCTTCAGTACTCTGGGATTAATCCCATCAGGCCCCAAGGACTTAGAAGCATTCAGCTGATACAACTGGTCCATTGGAATTTCAGTGACCACCAACAGAAAGCCACTATTCCCACCCTCAGGACCCTCCATCTCAGGGAACTGTGCAGCCCAAGGTCTATCAGTATTATTAAAGACTATGGCAAAAAATGTGCTGAAAGCTTCCACTTTGTTTTTCATCTCTATTAGTCACATTGCCATCTTCAAAAAGTATAGGTCCAAATTTATCTATTTATGTTAGTGCAGGGACTTGGTATATGTTTTATAGATGGAAGCTAGTAACTTCAAATTTTCCTCTCTTTCTTGTCAGTCCTTCCAACTCTGATATAGCCAAATACATAGCCAGACCTCTTTAACCATTTCCAAAGTTGTGATTATCTTGATAGATGAAAGGGTAATCAGAATGGCTTTTTTTACTGTGAGAAATCCTCCCCAGAACTACCCAGCTGTAAACAGGTACATGGTCATTTCAGTTAAAGAAGCAAAAATGTTGTCTACTCTTGTCTACATCACTGACTTCTGAACTACTGACAGATTACAGTTATGATATAGCAGTTTCTGTGTTAGCTCCATGTCTGATTTTGTCTTTGACCTTTACCTGGTATTCCAGAACCATGACAAGAAAATAGTGTCTCAAGCCCTTGCCATAAAAGTATTCTTAGTCTGGATGTGTGATGAGGTTAGATAGTCAGTTGCTATAAAATCTTATGGCTCCATTTACTTACTGAATCTTTGCTGATTTATGCAGCTGTAAACAAGGTATAATAATGTTGGCAGGTATGTATTATCTTACAAAATTTATAGAAATACCTTTCTGCAGTTAAGGTTGTCAATGAATACTTAGCTTACTGTGTAAATAAAGCTACAAGTAGGCATATGGTAATATGCAACAAGAAGATATTTATTTTAAAGAAAAGACCTATGTATTACACTACTTACACTTGCACAATTGATATAATCAGTGTATATTACGTATTTTATTTCTGAAGTGGTTTTCATGAGATATCTAAGACTCAGTAGTATACAATAACACTATATGAAGACTTTTTCTACTCACTTTCTTGCCCTTTTTTAAAAGCCCAGGCCTCTTTTATATTCAGCTTGAATGTCTGCTTCTAATACTGTTCTAGAGCACAACAATTTACAGATAATTGAAAAAGCAATTTTCTTTGGACAGCTAGCTATTGTCCCTAATTTTCACCTGCCAAACTCTTTTCTGCGAATGTTGACTCAATCAGATAAAATGCAGGCTTTAAAGATGTTTGATTATCTTCCTGGCTTACCTTTAGCTACTCACTTTGCATGTAAACTGTCTACATACCCTCCACTCTTCCCTTTCCACTGACATAGCTTTTCCCAGAGATGCACTGAGTGGTGTGGGCATGACGTAAGACAATAGGCACTTTTCATTTATGAGCTACCGATAGCTCACTTCTGGTTTATTAAGTGAAACAAGAATGCATCAACAGTAAAAACAATACATATGCTACTTATAATGTGCACCTTCCTTTTTTAATATATTTTAGTTCAATTCTTTATGGCACTTCGTTTGAAATCACTTAGACAATAACTGAAGAGAGGCCTTTACATATTTCTGCTACTGCACCCCAGAATGCTTTCCAACAAATGAAAACCTGGTGATATATCACTTATTTTATAAAATTCAGTTCCCATAGGCTTCGGGATTTTGCCGCCATTAGGTATACTGAATAGTCTCTTGTTTTGTAACCATTTCTTACGATCTCAGTGGAATGACTCAAAATAACCAAGTATACTGTCTAAAATATTAGAAAAAATAGCTCACAAATTTTTACATGGGGTATAAAGGAAAACTGAGCAACTTAATACTTCTAGCATGATGCTTAATTTTTATGGCACTAAGTGGAAAAAAATACTACCACCCTACACTCTTAGCTGGTAGCTACTAGAAAAAGCTGAAAAAGCTTTTAGATTTATAGAATATAAGTAAGCTCTTAATGCAACAATGATGAATGTGAACTTGTATGTATATGAATGTAATTGGACAAGTTTTAGACTTTGAAAGCTAAGTTGGTATCAGACAAAATTAGACTTAAAATGAACTAGATAACTGAAGGACTTGAGAACCTAATGAACCAAAATTGAATTAAGGAAAATTGCTGGAACCCATATTAAGCTTAAATGTAGTTGTACTCCCTGTCTAGGAGCTGCTTTGAGCCTCAGGAATACTAGAGAAGTATACGTGTTCAAATTAGTCTTGTAAAATTATTATCTCTCCATCGAAGACATTGCCTTACTGCAACCTTCTGTTTTATGACCAAGTCAGTATATGTGTGGTCATACCCCCTGCATCACTTTTGGTGCCTCAGTGAGTAACCACAATTTTTATCCTTTGGGCTAATTTAAAGAAAAAGTATATTATGACCGCCAGTGCAAGACAACAGAAAAAAAATGAGTTTTCATAAGGGAATATTAGAGACTCTGTGGAGCTTTCATTTTTTGCCTAATCAATAAATCGTTCTGATTCTATGTACATTATTATGTATTGTAAGAGAGAAAAAAAAATAAAAAAGAAATCCTGTGCTAAAAAAACCCTCATCAGGCTAACTTTAACTAGAAATACTAAGAGACAATGCCTTTTTCTAAGGGAAAAACAAATCTTACAACGCTTAGGCAATTTGGGTTTTTACTGATGATTTTTAAGTTATATGCTTTTTTCTTGGTCAAATACATTTGTCTTTAATTGCTTGATGCTTATATATATATATACATATATATATATATATATTTTTTTTTTTTTTTTTTTCCAGAAATGCTCTTCTTCCTTGGTTTGCGTACACTGTCCTTCCAGGTTTTCTAAAGGAGTTAAGAGATCTCTGGGAAAGGTTTTCATTTCTTATTGTTTTGTGAACAAGTAACCAAGAACCTGAGAGTAAGTAGGAAGTATAGTACCTCAGGGCACTGATACAAGTTTCCAGCATGATACCATGATTTTTGATTTGTCACTGGTTTATATTAAAAAGAAAATGTAAAAACCCCTAAATAAGACTAAAAAACCCACACAGATAAGGCAAATTTTTTTTAACAAAACTCAAAACATGGGATTGGAAGGCATACATTAAATAATCTTGTTTGTTTGTTTGTTTGTTTGTTTTTAATTATAGGAACTTGTTTGAGGAAATTCCTGTCATAAACTTACTTTAAACTTAACTTTCTGGCTTCACTTTGCCTCTACGAGCATTGTTAAAGGAGCCCACTGATCTAAAGATTAGAAGTCTAATTTCAAAAATAAATTTGTCACCTTCTAAATCTTTTTCCATTCATTTCTGAATCCTGAATGAATAATCCACATGTATTCCAATTATAATATCACTTAATTTATTTTTACTCATTCATAGTATTCCAGATGAGAGTAATCATATTACCTCTTCACTACCATTTCTCTATAGTGAAAAGAGAAGTTCTTTCACATTTCTTTTTCTTCACTGACTACTTTTACTGGATTTCTCTGCAGCTGTTTCAGACTTCCTGGAATATGAGGAAATAAAAATAGCTGTAGGTTCACAGTTTCACCACCGTCTTGTATATATAATTAATATTACTGTAGTTTGTCTCTATATACTATAGTATGTTCACCCTAGGATTATATTTGCCACTTCATGGCAGGAATACACTAACAGTTAACTAGTTCTTACCTCTCTCCCTCTCATTGCTGCCTAGTTCTCTTCTTTTTTATCAACCCATGGTATCAGCCTCACATTTTATAGAGAAATCTCTGGCTGGCTGGTCCTTATTTTGTTTTCCAGTTTTCGATTCTTCATGCCTTACAGTGTCCTCTGAGAATCTGCTGCTCCCCCTTCATGATGATGACTGTTAGTCCCAAATCATCAATGCATTTTAATAAAATTTTCTCTTTTGTCATTTCACAAAATATTAAATAATATGCTCCACAAAACTCATGCTTGAAAAACAAATGGATAGCTCTCATCTAAATCTACATCTTTACCTACTATTCTATACCTTTTCTTTTACTTAATTGCTAGTTTCTTAAACATAGTTATTTGATTGATGAGGTAGAAGCATCAAAACCTTTAATAAAAGCCAGGCACATTAATTTTAGTTCATCATCATGACTAACCATTAATTGTCTTGGTTAACTACAGATATTTATCTGCTTAATGCTGTAAATTACTCAATTTATGCTGAAGTAACACGGCCATTAAATAGTGGGGCTTATCTTACTTAATCCAAAACATATCTACGTCTTCTCCCTTCAAATTTAAAGGTCAGATTTTGTATTAATAACTTTGAAACAAATATCAGATATTGTGAATTTCTTTAAAACAAAACATAAAGGGAGTACTGTTTTAAAAACAAAAGGAATCTTTGATACCAATTTCCACTTTCCTACCATATAGATGTCTGAAATTTGAATGGTTGATTAAATTCCCTTGATAGGAAGGGAGAAAATACAATTCAAAAGCTGAGTTTTTCTCTTCTTAAACTAAGCATCTTAAATAAGTCATCTAAGATTAGCTACAATATAAACCTTCCCTGACAGTAAAAGGTGTTTGCAGTATTGACAGCTTTGTTGGAGGAAGGCAGCTGAATTTGTTAACATTCACTGAACATGTAAAAGTGTATTTCTTCGTATCAAATTACACCCATATCAACCCTGTATTTTCTGTACCTGCATAGATTTTGTCTCCTTGTACAGTGAGTTATTGTTTAAAAAATGCTGCTGCTTTCATATTTTTTGTAATTACTGCTAGAATACTTTGAATAGATTCAATTTAGGTACTGTTAGGTCATTCTCCTGTTTATTACACAGTTGTTGGAATGAGTCCAGAGGAGGACCATGAAGATGACTTAATTCTTAAATATTTCTACTGATGATGGTAGTGCATTTTTCAGGGCCAGTTCATTATTTTGTATTTCAGAGAAGTGTTGCAGAATATTAAGAAAATTAACAGTTGATGGTCATGTGGTCTTTCTGCTACCAATCGAAGATTTAGACAAAGCTGGACTAGATATCAGAGGGCTATGCTAAAGAGACTAATGTATATTTTATATATCCTCTGGATGATGAATTAGTCCATGGACAAAATTAAGAAATATCAAAAGCATCAGCGGAAAGCTGAGACGTTAATAATATATTTTACTCTATTTTATTGTGATTTAATAGGTGGTATGTAATGTCTGTCAGATGGTCTTTTGAACAGAGAATTTCCTCTTTATACCAAATTTCTCCTTACACATGCTTGCACCCCTTTAACAAGCTTTGTTTATGGAGGATATCATATGAAATTAAGTAGTTTTTCCACCTTACAGACTTAGAGATTGTGCTGCTAATGTTTGATAATTTTAAGATGAAGCCCTAGGTGTTTTTATCTGTCTTCTTTTGGCTGTCAAGGCAACAAGCAGAAGACTTGAATGTGGCAGCATGATTGCACCATGTCATGTAAAAAAGTTTTGTATCATGAGCAAACAAACATGCTTGCTTTCTGCCTTGAATGTGGTGAATAACTACATTAAATCAATCTCATCTGCCCATCAAAGTCAAATTTATTAAATCACAACACTGCAACTGAACACTTTGAAATCGATATGACTGATGGCTAACAGCATGAGGTTTGCACCTACATTTACATTTTGAAAGACTGACCTTTTTCACTATGTTCAATTTTTCTTTAATGGGCCCCCTTTCAAAACTTAGAAAGTGAGAATAAAAAGTTTCCTATCATTATAGAAGCAATACAAACACTATGCTGTTTCTTCCAGAATTACATAAACCACAAATGAAAGATGAAACAGAAAACAGCAGAAATATCCCCCCGCCTCCCCAGTCAGCTACATAAAGAAGGCATATTAAAGCAGAGTAAGTGGTACACAGAAAGGCAGCTGCTGCTATAGGAAAATCTCACTGCAAGTATACAGTAAGTCGGAGACATTTCATATTTTTTAATTCAAAAATGCATCCAGAAACACACCAGAGCAATCAAACTGACTCTCTAATCCATGACTTCCAAGGAACAGTACTTTGTTGGGTCCGAAATTCCATAAGATTACTTGGCTGAGAGCTAACTTTCCTTCACCACTTTAATATTTAGGAGAAGAAAAGTTTTCAGGCCTTGGAAAAGAATAACATTTAAAAAAAAAATTATTTTTTTTTAATATTTGAGAATATTGTTTGCTCATTGCAGAAGTGTGTGATTTAAGTAAATATTTTTCTCCCTATAGATTGTCCTGTTTTGGAAACCTGAATAAAAAATTATCTCAGGTCAGCTAACCCTCTTCATTAAGCATCGGGAAAAGTGAATTGGGAGCAACTCACTCACAGAAGATGAAAAGTTAAAATCTCCCATAATTAAGAAAGAAACATAAGTCTGCACTATGGCTATCCACCGACACAAAAGAAGCAGTGCCATCTGATCTGGGTAAGTATTGCACCATACCCAAAGGAAAATGATACTCAAAGTTTTTACAAGAGTAATTCAGAAGCAGGCAGTGAGTCAAGATATAGTTGAGCAATTCTGAATAGGGAAAAAAAAATCAAGTTATGCTCAGAGCTAATTAAAAAATTAAAGGATTACATATGCCAAGTGTATTGTACACTGTGAACATTTTGCCCAGTTCCTTCTACAAGTGAGTCTCAGCGGCCATTTAAAAATGTTTTAAGAAGAACATAATATGCCTCCTGGAGCATGCCTACATGCAAAATAGCATATTTGCTAAAATAAAGCTTTAAAATTTAAGTGTGGCAACTGAACTCCTTTTCTCAGAGGAGGGAAAAAGAACTTCTAAATATCAAATACATATATGATGATTGATACCAAATTTTAACATATGCCTGAATACCATATTACACAGAATAGAAAATAGTTTATTTTTATCTAAATGCTGAAAGTAATTTATTATTGTTATTCTTATAACTTTCAGTATTTTATAGTAGTCCTCTAGCTGCCTCACACGAAATATGGAAGACGACGTGGTTCTTCCCTTGGATACTTAAACTTCAGAGGCTAAAACAGCAAACTGTCATCTAGCACGTGGTGTAGTAAAATTTGAGTCTTTCCTATTTATCCTTGGAGAGATGCCAAGAGAAGAGTATGTTTTCCTAAACCATAATGTCCCCTTCAACTTTCTTCTGCTCTAGACAAGGAGTTGAACTGCTAAAAAACATCTGTCTTTTGCAATGTGCTTGTATCCCTGAAATGTCTGTCACAGGGCTGGCAAAGTCACCACATTCCTGGTCAAATCTTATACAGCTCTGGAAGGTGTGATATAGCCAGTTTGCAGACCCATGTCCATGCTGAGGAATCAGTGGTACAACACATTTTGCTACCACTTGTTTTCACCTGTTCCCATGATGACAGGGGGTATCTCCTCAAATGACAGTGAGAAGATAGTAATATGCGTAAGTGCCAAAGAGCAGAGATGCAAGTAAGTGGCTAGTCACAGAAACACAGAATCACACAATGGTTAGGGATGGAAGGGACCTCTGGAGGTCATCTAGTCCAACCCACCTGCTAAAGTAGGTACACCTAGAGTAGATTGCACAGGAATGTGTCCAGGCTTCTTTGGAATGTCTCCAGAGAAGGAGACTCCACAACCTCCGTAGGCAGCCTGTTTCAGTGCTCTGGCACCCTCAAAGTAAAGAAGTTTTTTCCTCATATTCAGATGGAACCTCCTATGCTTTAATCTGTGTCCATTGCCTCTCATCCTATTGTAGAGCACCAAGGAAAGGAATCTGGTCCCAGCCTCCTGACATCCACCCTTGCGATATTTACAAACATAGATGAGATCCCCTCTCAGCCTTCTCTTCTCCAGGCTGAACAGACTCATCTCTCTCAGTCTCTTTTCATAAGAAAGGTGCTCTGGGCCCCTAATCATCTTCATAGGCTGCTGCTGGACTGCCTCCAGTAATTCCTTGTACTTTTGAAACTGGGGAGCCCAGAATTAGATACAGTACTCCAGATGCAGCCTCACCAGGGCAAAGTAGAGAGGGAGGATAATCTCCCTTGACTTGCTGATCCCACTTTTCCCAATGCACCGCAGGATACCGTTTGCCTTCTTGGCCACAAGAGCACACTGTTGACTCATGGTCAACCTGTTGTCAACCAGAATTCCCAAGTTCTTCTCTGCAGTACTGCTTTCCAGCAGGTCCACCCCTAACCTGTACTGGTGCCTGGGATTATTCCTCCCCAGGTGTGGGACACACTTGCCCTTGTTGAATTTCATCAGGTTCTTCCCTACCAAGTCCTCCAGCCTGTCCAGGTCTCACTGAATGGTAGCACAGCCTTCTGGTGTATCAACCCTTCCTCCCAGTTTGGTATCATCAGCAAACTTGCTGAGGGTGCACTCAGTCTCTTCATCTAGGTCATTGATGAACAGGTTGAATAAGACCAGACCTTATACTGACCCCTGGTGAGCCCCACTAACTGTCAGCCTCCAACCAGACTTCGCACTGTTGATAGCAAGACCTCTGAGCTCTGCCATCCAGCCACTTCATGATCCACTTCACCGTGCATTCATCCATCCCACACTTCCTGAGCTTGTCTGTGAGGGTGTTGTGAAAGATGGTGCCAAAAGCCTTGGTGAAATCAAGGCAGACAATGTCCACTGCTCTTCCCTTGTCTACCCAGTCAGTCATACCACCATAGAATGCCATCAGGTTGGTCAAACATGATATCCATTTGGTGAACCCATGCTGACTATTCCTGATAACTTTATTTTTTTTCCATATGCTTGGAGATGACATTCAGAAGGAGCTGTTCCATCACCTTTCCAGGGAGAGAGGTGAGACTGTCAGGCCTGTAGTTTCCTGGGTCATCTTTCTTGCCCTTTTTGAAGATTGGAATGGTGTTGACTTTCTTCCAGTCCTCAAGCACCTCTCCTGTTCTCCAAGGCTTTTCAAAGATGATGGAGAGTGGTTTTGCAATGACACCTGCCAAGTCTGTCAGAACTTGTGGGCTCATCCTATTGGGGTCCATGGATTTGTGGATGTCCAGTTTGCCTAAACAATCTCTAACCTGATATTCCTCAACAAAGCGAAAGTCTTCCTTTTGCCAGATTTTCTCTTCTGTCTCTAGGGTCTGGGATACCTGATGGCTGGTCTTAGCAGTAAAGATGGAAGAAGGCATTCAGTAATTCTGCCCTCTCTGTATCATCCATCCCCAGAGGATCCTCCTCATTCAGCAGTGGACCTACATTTTCCTTAACCTTCCTTTTGCTGCTGATATACTTGAAGAAACTCTTCTTGTTGCCCTTGACACCCCTGGTCACTGCAGATGTAAATTCAAATGGACAAAGAATTCAGATGCTGCCTTTGCAATGTGGAGTTTCAGCACAATTTTTCTAGATTTTAGTATATTCGTTAGGGTCAGAGTTATGAAGGGGAGGTGATTATGACCGAGCATTCAGGAGTATTCTGTATGAGGCAACCACAATACTATAAAGAGGAGCATCAATAAAGCAAATGAAGTGTAGTGGGCGAAGGGAAGTGGGGGACAAAACGGATATGGGTGGAAAGTGCAGTGCAGTGGAAAGAGTATGTTGGAAAAGAAAATGGAAATACATCATACAAGACAGAAAACCAAAGTTTTCTACAACTTTTTAAGTTTCTCAGTGCACGTTTTCTTTTCCTATTTGGCCTTTATGATCTTAGATTTCTGTTTCAGGGATTTTTCCTGTATGTTTCCAGAGATATAGCTTTAACAGAAAATCCCCTGATGTTTAAGGGTTGCTGGTCAGTGTAAATGTATTGTTACATAAGTCCTACCTAGTAAAGTATTTAGACACCTAGTTTATTTGTTTTGATAACTGTTAGCCATCCAAGGGTCTACATTTGTGTGTTTAGACAAATACTGTTTCAAAAATTGTTTTACTAGGATAAATGTTACCATACAAAGATTTTTATTGCTGTAGCTGTAATGGTTAAAAAAATTGCACTAGTCAACAGTTAAAGAAGTGAAATCTTGTAAGTGCAGACCAAGCCTTTTCCTATAAGAAACTAAGATGGAAGATTATGTCTCCCTTGAAAGCACTGTGTAAATTTACAGCAGTAGATAAATGATGCAATTGGAAAAGTATTTTTTTTATAGATTGCTCTAAGAGTAATGTAGGCTGGCTGTGAAAGGAGTATTTTTAGAGTGTGAGAAGCTCATAAAGGGAGATGGTGGAACTATAGGCCATTAATATAAGCAAGCAAGCAAGCAAGCATCCAGTACAGTGTGGTGCAAATGAGTTATGAGTGACCTAGGAAGGCTTTAATCAGGATGATGTAATAGCATAGATTTTATGTAAAAGTAGGAACATGGTTTGGGACTTCCTGACTTGTCTTTATTTCTTTTTTATTATTATTCCAGCTGGCTTACCATTCTGTCAAAATTAATTAAAGCAAAGAAAAAAGAAGAAACAAAGAAATATGTTACAGTATATTAGGGCCCAAGTGCAAACAATGAACTAGCAAAGAAAATGCCTTGAAATTTGGCTTCTCAGAGGATTCAGGGACTTTACCCATTAGAAGTGAATGCTCAGAAAGGGTATCACTCTCTATGATACTGCTGATCTATGAAGAAGAAAAAAAATGAATGGTAATTTGAAGACAGCCAATCACTACTTTTCAGAGGAGTCAGATGAACTGCCAGTTTTGACATTGTGTCTTAAAGAAAAGACTTCAGCATTACAGCTGTCTTACTATCCTCATGACAATAATAAGAGAATAATTGAGAGATGTATGAATACTCAGATAGGGAATGATGTCATATTTTTCAAACAAAATTAAATGTTCACAAATATTAACTCTCCACAGATTTGGATGTTTAAACAAAACAATAAATGTGTTCTCCATTTTATTATTTAGGCTGCACTGGTGATCCTGTACAGATAATTCTAACAACACTTTTGCAAATCCATTGGATTAAGAACAGGTATTACCTGCCTTCACTATCAACAGTAGTTGGTCCATAAGGAAATTTTATATACAGCATGGTTTTGGTATAAGATGAAAATATTATTATTGTTATTGTTGTTATTGTTATTAATTTTTTGTTATTATTAACTTGTATATGAATGCCAGCTACTCTGCATTCAATATGTTTTTGCTTGAGCCAAAAAAGGAGAAAATCTGGGACTTGTGTTGATTTGTCACTATTTCAGGGATACTCTATAAAGAAAAGATGATTTTTTATTAGTATATGTTTAAGGGATATTTTGCATAGCACTATGTGGTATTTAACAATATGCTTCTCTGCTCTGTGTGGCATTTAAGCATAGTTTTTAGGTTCTGCAATGCTAAGGAAAATTCTTTCTATGAACAGCAGGTAAAGTCTCGTGCAACTTTTACATTCAGGTCTCAGTATGGATGATTATAGAAGAAAAGTTAATGTCAGACACTGACATAAGTCAGATAAAACATGCCAACCTAAAAAATTTGAAAAGGCATAAACTGTCCCACACTCCCACCCTCACCCTGTACTGGGCTTTAGGGACAAGTTCCACCTGTTCTCCAGTCACTCTTTTCCATTTGCATGACCTCTTCCTTCAAGATGAGGTCTCCTTGGTTTGCAATCTATGTCTAACATCACAACTATTTTTCAGCTAAGTCAAGCAGTCAACCTGCAATTCATGCTTCCAGGTTCAAGGCTTTCCCTCACAGACTGGATATACATATATGAAAGAAATTGCATCCTTTCATTTTCTTGGACCAAAAGCATTTAGAGGATGCCTGTAGGTGTTTGTGTCACTGACCAGAAGATGCAAAAATTCATTCAAAGCGCTCTCTGTGGAGTCTGTTTGAGAGGATCTGACTGTCAGAAATTAAGATGAGGCTAAGCTCATGTACAATGGTTTTGTCCCAGTCAAGGCTTTCTGAACTGGTGAGAATGAACCACTCCATTTAACAGCTATCACTGCATCTCTCCTCTTGATGATATTAGTTCTCAAAAAGCCTGAGGAAATGGCCTTCATGAAAAGGATTTGTTTTCTTTCCATTTGTTTTAAATCTGATGCCTCATATTCTCACTGGGTGCTCCAAATTAACCTTTATGTGTCATGTTAATCGCAGTTCCCCATGACTAAGTGTCACAAGATCTTCCTCCATACTTTCATAGTCAGGTTTAACCCTGGCCAGCAGCTCAGATGCACCCAGCTGCCTGTTTGCTCCCCTGCAGTGGAATAGGGGATAGAATTGGAAGGGTAAAGGTGAGGAAACTAGCAGGTTGAGATAAAGACAGTTTATTAGGTAAAACAAATTCTGCATGCCCAAATAAAGCAAAACAAGGGATTCATTCACTACTTCCTATGAGCAAGCAGGTGTTCAGCCATGTTCAGAAAAACCAGACTCTGTCATGCATAGCAGCTACTTGGGAAGACAAATGGTATCATGTCCCATTCCAGCTCCTTGTGCAGTTTAGCCTACTCGCTAGTGGGTTGGTGTGAGAAACAGAAAAGGCCTTGACACTGTGCTGAGCTCTCCAACATTCCTGTGTAACCAACACAGTTTTTATCTCACATCCAAAACACAGCATCACACAAGCTACTGTGAAGAAATTTAACTCTGTTGCAGCCAAAACCAGTACAGTCAGTTTTAGTTTTAGGTGTCTTTATATTGTTACTGTTCACAAATTCATAACTGTATAGTTACAGTTAGTCCTCATGTGGCTAACTGAGGCTACATGTAATCAGCCCTTTTTTCCTGACAGCTTGGATCTTGAAAAGGAATTCTTATCCATTTAGAAATCTGACCACATCTTTGTGAATTTTTACAGCACTGAAATTTTTCTCTAACGTCTTTATTTGTCTATACAGCCCAGTATTTACTTAATTTGGTTAATGAATATTACTGAAGATTCAATAATAAAAAATGTGCATTGTACTAAACTGTAAAAACTTTAACTAGGCTTAGAGTGAATTCTTGGGTCTACATATACAATGAAGTTCCTTTTGCCAAGAATGACATTTTGACAACATAACAATAAACATAACTTTCGTAACTCAACGCATGGTAGGAAGTGAGATACATTTATAACCAACAAATCAAAGGAAAATATGTAGCTCTAATTCTTAGCATCATGTGCTAACCTCCACATAAGTATTCATATGCTGGTAAACAAAGTGTCTTCAATAAATTCACCTGCTAGAAAACAGCCTCCTTTTGGTAGGAAGTGGCATATATTGTTGATGTTGTTGTTATATAAACTAGCAATGTAAATGTCTTTTGGGGACCCAAGATACTACCACTATCTCTCCCACTTAAGCTTTTCATTTGTTTCAGGATTACTAAACTTATGTTAAAACTTTTCTGTGAGTATAAATCAGTGCTTTCCACATGCAACTAGCTGCAGTCTCAATAAATATGAATATGAATATGAATTTGCAGCTAAATTTGAAAAATATCTCCATTATCAACTCCATCTCCATAATCAACTTCTGATGCCTCTCTAAGAGGAGTGAGATTGTCAACATGATTTTGTATAAACATCTTGGTTAGAGTTCTCCTGATAGGTTTTTTTTGGGAAATCCCTTTTGAAAATTTTTCCAAGTTAGCTTAATTTTGGTGCAGAGGTTGCTGATCCTGATGTCTGGTGTTAATATCCATAATATATTTGAGACCATTTTCCACAGCTGAACCCATGGAGCTGTGGTTTTGTCAATTTGCATCAGAATGCTGTTTTGATAACCTCAATATGCAACTAAAAATATCCTACAGTCTTCTGTAGGAGAAATATAGTAATTCTCATGACAAATCTACAAATACACAAAAATATAACTAGAATGTAACTTTTAAGTTGTAATACATGGGAGGGGAAAAAAAAAGGTTATTTTTTTAAAAAATACAACACTAAGAGAACCTGCATATTCACATTTCAGAATAAATTACAAATAAAAGAGAGGAAAAACTTCAAAAAAATCTATCTTCATGTGCTGTAAGTATGGTTTTCAGAGCAACAACAACTGGCACTATTGCATCTATTTTCAATAGCTCATGTTGACTAATATTTCCTGTGTGAACCATGAAAATGCAATTACTTGAATTCTGTAAGGAAATTAGTTTCAAATAGATGTATGCCAAATACTGCACACAATGTTACTCAGAAATCTTGTTTTGTTATGCAAAACTAGGAAAAAAAAACAAACAACAAAACAACAACAAAACAAATGAATAAAAATTAAACAAAACAAAACGACAGTGGAGATTGTACTGTCTGCTGGGAATTCATCCTTCAACTGATTTTTTTTTTTTTTTTGTTTAAAGTCCATGGTAAAACTAATGAACCACAAATTACTTGGAGTAAATTTTTATTTAAGATTGTGTAAACAGGTTTTGATTGGATGACTCTTATATTTTTACCAACAGAAACGGTGTCCAATAGTAAAGATTACATGAGTGTCCCATATGTTACTTTGTATTTTAATTTTTTTTCTACTTTCATACACATTTTTTCTCAGTATTTCATTTTAGGTAATATACCTTCAAGTATATGGATGCATTAAATTAACATTTATACATGCTTTAATACAATTTCATATAATTTCTACCTGGACTTTTAAGTGACTGGGGACTCAAAGTACAATATAAAGAAAAACTGAACAAAAGCGAAGGCAAAAATAGCCTCTACCCTTTTACCATATTTCTTAGCTATTAAAAACAGCTTTTGCTGTCATGTTTTGAGTGTTTATTTCCCCAGTCCTTCAAGTCTGATGCTTGCCACCTGCTGCTACCCTGTGTAAAAACAAAAACAAAACACAGAACAACAAAACAACAACAACAGCAACAACAAAAAACGACCAACCAACCAAACAAACAAAAAAATTCCCCCTTGCTTCCTGCTGCTCTGGCTGTCCTATAGGTCTTCTTGTCTGCTTCATGAAACTAGAGCTTGCGACCCACCCCTGCAGTAACTGGAGACCCAGTAATGCTCAAAGATGTATGAAATCTTCTTGTAGGCTATTGTTTAATAAGGAGAAATTGAGATCTTACAAATGATTTCTCCACTCTGTGAAAATAGAATTTGACACTATAGATGTGTTTTTAAAATTCTCAAGTTCCAACTAAAGTACATAAAGTACATAACCAAAGTACAGTAAAGGTTTTTTCAAATAAGAAACATGAACTTTTTCTTTACCTCATATGTGTCAAAGAAAGGATGATCACTAAACTAATGTAAATTTGCTGAATGTGTATCTACTGCATATATGACAATATTATAAATGCAATTTCAGCAATCAAACACTAAGAAGATTCCAATCTTCCATATGAAGCTTCTGAAGATGGAAAGTATATGGCATAGTCATGTGACTGCTTAACTAGTTAGCTGAGCAGTACACAACATCTGATGTGACATGAGGTTGAACTTCAATGAAGCAGGCAGCGATTCCACCAAGTACTCAAAGGCTTAGAGACATTTCTATTCAATTTGAAAAGAGAATGTGTTTACTATGTTGCATTCAAAATTACATAGTTACTTTTGAAATCTCATAGCCTTCCTTTTGATTAATATAGATGACTCATCAAAGTGATATTATACTTTGTATTTTCTGAGGTTACAATGATAGCTAATGGAATCTGCATGTCATAATTCCTTAATATCTGCTCTGTACTCCTTCTAAGCCAAATCAACTGCTCCTGTGCCATCCTGAAAGTTTCTATATGGTTAGCACATTATGCATTGTCAAGAGAACATCAATTTAATCTAAAAATAACTATTTCATTTACATTTATAGAGTTCTATTCAAATCAGATGACTTCTAATGAAAAATTCAGAATTCAATGAATAACAAATTTTCCTGTTGAACATTTTGGAGAAATAAAATATTTTCAATTATTTGCTTTTAGTTTTTAAATAGTCTACTTCATTATTTCCTTTTCTTTCTTTGCTTTCTTCAGTAAGTCAGGAAAGAAAAACAATATATGCAGGTTTCTGTAACTCCACCTTTCTAATGGATTCTCTGTGTGTATGACTAACTCAACTATGCTGGGGAAGTTTCAGTGGGCTGTTTGAAATGCAATTAAATGCAGATAAACATATGTTATTTTTGCAGGGCAGGTGCCAAATTTTGCAACAGTAATATTCCTAGTAGTATACTTATCCAATGAGAAAGGAAATCAAAGAGGGTAGAAACTATTTACAAGTATAAAATGTTTCTACAATATTTTTCATAATTACAAAGTGAATCTCCTATTAAAATGGATTGAATTTAATTTTATCATGTTGAAGTAAAGGAGTAATCTTGCCTTCATAAGAGGCAAAGTACTTAGAAAATTGACTTCAAAAGGACCTATGATATTGTGAGCATGCTGACAAAACTCAGTCAACACTTAATTGAAGTTATTCTGCCTGCATAAATCAAATGTCCATTTACAAAAGGATTTTATTCTAAGAATTCACTAAAAAAAAAAAAATCAGATAGAAGTCTTGAATTAAAAGCTTTTTAATTTTAAATTATGGGAATATTTTTAAAAACAATTGTGGGTGAGACCATACTTTTTAATAAATTAAATTAGCTAAAGAAACCACTGAACTATTTGTAGCAGTGAATGGGTTGCAAGTATCTAGAGAATTTTGATAAGATTTTAGCGTAAACTCAAATGCTATAATAATTTTAAAGTAAAATAATGTAAAAATTATTGCTAAATATTAACTATGTCAATGTTTTCTATTTGAATAGATTACATTCTAAACTACAGTAAGTATTGTCGAGGGTTAAGATTGCGGGGTGACAATAAAACCCTGGCAGATGTATTGTTAACCCCCTCTCTCCCCCCACTTCCCCCTTTTTGCCCCTCCCTCTCCCCCCTTCCCACTCAGGCCAGGCGATCGGGAGGGAAAGAAGGACAGAGAGAAGAGAGTTGGAAAAATTAAAGATGTTTTACTAATGCTACTAATAAGAATAGAGAAAATAATACAAAATATACAAAACCAATCTTGAAAGTCTCAGGAACTGCAGAGCCGGCCACCAAAGTCCTGGATTAGACTCTGCAACCAAGCGGAGCTGGATTCAGTCTCTCACTAGGCCTCAGTTCTCAGGGATGAATAGCGAGATCCTCTCCTAATGTCAGCCATGAGGAAAAAGGGACGAGATCCTCGTGATCTCCCACTTTTATATGAAGTATTCACGTGAATGGAATGTTATACACAGTTGGTCAGTTTCTTGGTCACTTGTTTCTCGTCGCCCCTCTCGCGAGATGTCCATCCATGCTTATCAATATGTTTGCATTCCATTGCTAGGTTTACCAAAACATGGGTCTGGTTCTCCAGGAAAATGCAGTTAATATGAAGGCTTTAGCTGACAGGCAAAATTCACTGAAAGAGAAACTTGTTTTTAGCAAACCCAGGACAAGTATACAGCAGCCTATTAAGCCAACTTTAATATTCTTGTACTTTTTAAAGTAGAGAGAAATTTCTAGTTGTCTGTCTGTCCTGGTTTTGTTAAAAACAAGTTTCTCTTTCAGTGAATTTGCCTGTCAGCTAAAGCTTTCATATTAGCTGTATTTTCCTGAAGAGCCAGATAAATGTTTTGGTAAACATAGCAATGGAATGCGAGGTCATTGATAAGAAATGATGGATGTACATCTCGCGAGAGGGGCAATGAGAAACAGGTGACCAAAACCTGACCCACTGAAGCATTCCATTCCATTCCATTCCATTCCATTCCATTCCATTCCATTCCATTCCATTCCATTCCATTCACGTCATACTTCATATAAAAGTGGGAGATCACAAGGATCTTGGCCCTTTTTCCTTATGGCCGACATTAGAAGAGGACCTTGCTAGTCGTCCCTGCGAACTGAGGCCTAGTGAGAGACTGAATCCAGTTCCGGTTGGCTGCAGAGTCTAGTCCAGGACTTTGAGTGCCGGCCCAGCAGTTGCCGGGACTTTCAAGGTTGGTTTTGTATATTTTGTATTATTTTCGTCTATTTTATCAGTCGCATTAGTAAAACATTTTTAATTTTTTCCAACTCTCTTCTCTCTGTCCTTCTTTCCCTCCCAATCGCCTGTCCTTAATGGGAAGGGGGGAGAGGAAGGGGCTGAAAGGGGAAGGGGGGAAGAGGGGGTCAACAATACATCTGCCACGGTTTTATTGTCACCCTGCAATCAAAACCTCAACACTGCGATAAGTAAAACATACTATTCTCTGCTTTATCGGCCTGTACTAGCTTATTTTATTACAATTAATTTAGATTCTAACATGTCTATAAAGGAGTCTAAATAGTCCTTAACCATACAGGCAGGCTTTGGTGATAGATTCTGAATAAAAATGACATCTGAGGGTGTCTCCCACACAGCGGAATTTGGGCTGACATGTACCAATGGCCTTGAATCTTTGCCTTGTAGAACAGAGGGAAACTTTTGACCATCAACCATAATTTGATGGATTTGTGTTTAGACCAGAGCAGTTAAGAATTTGACTTGTGCATTAAAACACTTAAAAGTGTCTTGGCTCAAATTACCCGAAATAGATGGTTAGATTCCCTGTAAAGCAAATCAAAAGATGATGGTGTTTGGAGTACTTCTAGTGTGTAATACAGAATCACTGTTTTAACCAGCTCTCTCCTTGAATTATAGAGGAAGGTTAGTGACCCTGTTTCATGAGGGATAGATCAAGAGGAAGGAGACAAGGTAGGAGAACATCTGGACACTGCCTGGCTCCAGGCAACATCCCTCTCATGTGAGCCTGTTGGTGGGTGAGCACCTTTAGGGCAGAGGGAAATTTTTGTGTGCACAGGCTGGAGCACCATCTCACGGGATGGGAGCCACGGTATTTTAGGTCAGCCTCAGCTGCTAGGGCGTCTGACTCCTCTTCTGTCTCAAGAAGAATCCAGATCCTAAAGTGAGTGTGCTGTGAGCAATACCTTTTGCACACCTCCTGTTGTATCTGGAGACTGTTGCACAGAAGTGGGGACAAAAAGGAAGCAGGCAAAAGGAAGTTGTTACAAATCAGGTAATTATTAGTTTTACCAAAAATACTCCTGAGTGCATTTTCTTAGGAAAAACCCCCATAAGCTCTCATACTAGGGGCAGGAGGATGCTTTTACCTGCTGCTTTTGGGAGCTTTGGCTCTGATACCTCAGCCAATGTTATTCCATTCATTTATGGAACCTCCATTTAAGACAATACTTTGGAGTCCTGAGTATCTAATTATTTCATAGATATTAAACATGATTTCTCAGTCTGGGGTGCAACAGGATCAACTGATTTTCATGGCTAAAGAATATTTCAGAAGAAGAATGCTTTCTTAAGTAACTATCCTTACCCATACAGTTTTTAAATCTTGCTCTATTAGCTGATTGCTACTTACATCTGGATGTGTAATGGCAATTAAAAAACAAAAACAAAAAATGAAAACATTTCAAAGAAAATGTTAATCACAAAATTTAGCCTACTTTTTAGCATGTAAATAGAGATATAGATCTTAATAACATGCATAGAACTTCTATACATTAGTCTACTGCAATAATCTGTTGGCAGAAGCTGGTAGTGGATATACTGAAATTCCAGGCTTTAAAAAAAGCCTTTTCAAAAAACTGAAACACAAGGTTTTCAATATCACATTTGAACAGACACTGGATTAGAAAATGGAATAATGTTGCAAATGATAAGACTATAAAAAACTGTTGCAATTCCTTTAAAGTGATGCACATAGACTAATCAAAATGCTGCTGCTGGTTCTGAGTGTCTTTGCAAGGCAAGCACCTACTTAAAGCAGTGTGATCATAGTACAGCTGCAAGCCCACTTATTTGCAAATCAGCATAATACATCTGCAGTGACAGATTGCATAAGTATTTAAATTCCTTTCAAGAACAAGGTCACATTGTGTTGTCAGATTCTAATATGCAAGCTGATTGATTAAACAAGGCCACTTTTACTTAAAGTTCAGCTCAGTCTTTGTACCTTGGGCATAATAAAATGAATATTTAGACTTTTCCCTCGTTAAGCCATTCTACATTAAATAGATCCACATATGTGGTCTCCTAGGCAGAATTTTTGGTCTAAGTAGTGGCAAAGAAAAAAGGTAAGTATTTAGAAATATATATAATCTGAATTTTTCCTTCCTTTTTCGGGATCAGCATAAAGTCATGTCACTGTAAGACATATTCTACTGCCAGTAGATGGCTTGAAGTAAAAACAACACACAACACTGCACTAAAAGAGAAGCAATAAATATTTAAAAGACAAATATGTTTTTAGTGTGAAAGAAAGATAAGGCTGTAGAAGTCACCGATGAACAAAATTATAGGTATTATACAGCTGTAGCAAACATCACATAGGCATAAAGCCCCACTTTTGTCCATTGCCCTGTTGCAATATGAACAATAATGTACATTTTCAAATAAGTATATTCTTGATAGGTGAGTAAGTTCTAGGAAAAAAAAAAAAAAAGTAGAAAGTGGTTTGTATAACTCTTTTCTTTTAAAAATTTTTTATACCCAAAAGCAATTGGATTGAGAACTGTTTTATATTGCACTATTCAAAGTGCTATTAATTTAAACAATTTCATTTATACAGGACCTCAGAGATTAAAAAGAATATGTTTACTTCCAAGAAATATGCAAAATAAATTCAAAGAACAATAATATGGTGAAGGTAATTTGTATAGAATGTACCATCTTCCGAGTGTTGTGACAATTCTGACAAAGATGACATAAAATATAAAATTTCAATGTAATTAATTCTATTTAAACAAATGGTATTTTAACTAGATGTCCATTAGCTTTTCCAAAAACCTTTCTTCTATGTCTTCACTCTGAACCTGAACATTTAGACCATTTTTTGAAGATCAAATTTACACAGGCTTTACATGTTTGATTATAAACTCAAATACATGAGTAACCCGATTTAAAATTTCTCCAGGTTTTGCAATCAACATAAATATGCCTAATGTCAAGCTTTTGGCTATAATTTCTCGGTAGATTAGGCCTGCTGCACTGGAACATATGAATAGTTCAGGTCTTAGTAAGGGTGTGGAATAATTACTGAGAGAGAAAATTATTGAAACTAGATACCAAGGATACACTTATGCAGAATAAAGCTATATTCACATCTTCAGCATATAAGGCAGCTGTGCAGCAGAGAATAAATCTGCTCTGTACTGCTTCACCCCACACACCTGGCATGCGACCTTAATTGGTAGTGCCTGAGGAAGCTCAGTGTGGTATCAATTAAAAGGGGGGGAAGGAGTGGTGTGGAGTTATATGAAGGTATCACGGTTGGGCCCTGCTAATAAGGCACAGGTACAATAACCAGATGGTATAGCTACTGTCAGTTTTCAATACAATGTATAGCTGCTGTCAACTGAAAGGGGTAAATGTGCATTTCTGTCCAAAATACTAGTTACTGAGCCAGAAATTTGTCTGATGGATGAACTTTACTCATTATAATACTAAAAAACACCTCCATCTCAAAGGATACCTGCCTCCAGCCTGCCTTCAAGCATGCATAGTGAGGTTTTCACCTTAGAAATCAAAGCAAGGGTTTCTAAACCAATCAATAACAAAGGTCTGTACAACTAGAGTCACTCAAGCTCCACCTAAACATAGAAAATAGCATAAAATACCTTAACAATGGGGTAGGGTGGGGGGAATACACCATCTCTGAGAAGTCAACGGAACAGCATAATAGAACTTTTGGGACTAGTCAACAGGCTCAGCCTATCTTCCCCACCCTCAGGAGGACACTCTTGAATAAGATTTGTACACTTAGTTATATCAAGCTTTCCCCAGGACACTTAGACTTTAAGCTTGCATTTTGTAATCATATTAATAGCATTACATAGTCATCTTAGAATTTAAATATATATGGTACCAATACTTATTTCTTGCAACTAACATCTTATTTCAATTAGTGTATTTTTGCAAATAAAGCATGTTTTTGCAGACAGTGTATTTATCAACAGCATCTAAAATAATTTGCACCTGTTGCTTTAATAAACCTCATTATTTGTGGATCTAGTAATAAGAATTTCTCATTGAATGCACCCAGATCTATAATATAATGCACCCTGACCTATAGTACATATTATGCTATTCATGCTTCTGTGTAGCACGAAGATTCAGTGATCGAGACTGGCTTGCACTGTTTGTGAATCTATTTGTGCAAATTCAACATTAATGTGCCCAGACCTGTTGTATATGCTATATTATTAATGCATCTATGTGCCAGACTTATAGTGCCAATTTGAGCTTATTTACATCACTCCGAAGTTCGACCTAGTCACTTTGCATGGCACTTAACTTCTGCTAAATTAATTATCTTAACGTAACAAAGGGTTAGCAGGAGCTAGGCTAATGGTGAATCAATGTGGCTGAAGAGAAAAAAAGTCTTTGGATGTGTAAACTTCAGCCCTTCTCCATCTTGCAGTCTAAATAATCTCTTCGATAAATAAATGCAATGACTTAAAGGAGTAATGCCCCTCTTACACCTTTCAATAAATTAATCCTAAGGTGTCCGAATGCTTCTATTAAAGCAAATCTAAATCTATCAATTTAGCAAATATGACCTGAAACACAATCAGCTACTCTGATATTCAAACACTGATAGATGACTTGAAATAAAACATTATATTTATATCCCTAAACTCTGAGATATGAAGCAAAAAGCCAAATATTAGTACTTTATCTTTTTAAACTTCATTTTGACTTGGCATGTGTGCTTCATTCAGCAATATTTAGGCAAATAGCTGTACAGAAGCCCAGATAAATTGACAATAATGAAAAGTAATGTAGTTCATATTTACAAATGCTTTCTATTACTAGAAGTGCTGAAATATCTCTAAAATCCAAAGCTGGATAGTCAAGAAACAATTTAAGTATCAAGAAAAAGAGCTTCAAGAAAATAATTGTATATTTGCAAAAGAAATCCCTGGAATTTCCATGGACATAACCAGTTAGAAAGCACATAAATAAAGCAACAGGTACCTCAAGAATGATTTAAATTATGAGAGAAGCAAAAGAAAAATAAATGCAAGTAAATCAAGCGTATTACTTGAAGGAAAAAAACAACAGATGGCAGAAGAATTTAAGATAGGTACAGGATACGTGCCAGCAAATGGAAAGTTCAGTAGCAGTAACCTGCATATCCACAAGGAAAGAAGAATGCTAACGTTAACAGTACTCGTAGATGCAGCATATTTATTGGGGGATGGTGCAAACACAATAATGGATATAGAAGTGAGTTCATTTCTCATTAGAAGTAGGCAGCTTTGATATTGATTCTGGTGTTAGCACCAGGTTAGAATGTCCTGTAAATCTTAAACATCTGGAAAGCATTCCAAAATGTATCAAAAGGTAAAAAATAACTGATCATTTGTGATGGGTTGACCCTGACTGGACACCAGGTGCCCTTTAAAGTCGTTCTTTCACTCCCCCTTGTCAATTAGATAGGGGACAGAAAAAATAACAAAAAGCTCGTGGGTTGAGATAAGGGCAGGGAGATCATTCACCAGTTACTAAAATGGATTCGACTTGCGGAAAATTAATTTAATTTATTGCCAATCAAATAAGAGTAGGATAATGAGAAATAAAATTTTCTCTACCTCCTCCCCCTCCAGCAGTGCAGGAGGACAGGGAATGGGGGTTGCGGTCAATTCATCACACATTGTCTTTGACACTCTTTCCTCCTTAGGGGACAGACTCCTCACAGTCTTTCCTTTCTCCAGCGTGGGGTATCTCCCATGGGAGAGTGTTCCATGAGCTTCTCCAAAGTCAGTCCTTCCCACCAGATACAGTTCTTCAAACTGCTCCAGCGTGTGCGAGTCCCTTCTCTGGGGTGCAGTCCTTAAGGAACAGACTACTCCTGGGTGGATCTCCCATGGGGTTGCAAGTCCTGCCAGGTAAGGTGCTCCAGCGTGGGGTCCTCTGCCTATGGGTCCACAGGTTCTGCCAGAAGTCTACTCTAGTATAGGCTTCCCACTAGGTCACAGCCTCCTTCAGGCATGCATCCGCCCTGGTGTGGGGTCCTTCGTGGCCTGCAGGTGGATATCTGCTCCACCATGGACCTCAATGGGAGGGGAACAGCCTTCCTCACCATGGTCTTCACCATGGGCTGCTGGAGAATATCTGCTCTGGTGCCTGGGGCATCTCCTCCGCTTGCTTCTTCCCTGACCTTGGTGTCTGCAGACTTGTTTCTCTCACATATTCTCACCCCTCTCTATGACTGCAATTGCTGTTGTGCAGATTGTTTTCTACCTTCTTAACTGTGTTATCAGAGGTGCTACCACCATTGCTGATTGACCCAGCCTTGACCAGCAGTGGGTCCACCTTGGAGCCAGCTGCTACTGGACGTATTGGACAAAGAGGAAACTTCCAGCAGCTCCTCACAGAAACCCGCCCTGTAGCTCCCCCCTCTACCTAAACCTTGCCACACAAACCCAATAGAGTATAACAACTAATGAGCCACTATAATTCAAATGTATGATGTGTTAAACACAAAAGATATAAATTCTGATGGTGATTATCTTGCAGCAATTCTTTTGAGTATATATTTTATAGCAATCAGAAGGAAAAATCAAACCACACCACTTTTCTAATTTATGTATATATACATGCATGTATATAGGTATATTTTAAGGTAAGTAGGAAGACAGGCTTTTAGGTTTGAAGAAAGTATCTTCCAACAAAGAGCAGAAGATGTTCAGGGTCATTAAGGTTAAGATGATTAGCATCAGCCAGTATGGATTTATAACCAGTGAATGAACCTCTATAATTTATGGATAAGGTAAGTACAGGGGACATTATTGACCTTGTTTGTATCAAGACCTTCATCATAACCTCTCATAGATCCTTACAACCAAACTGATGAGCTATGTCTTGGGTAGACAGACTCCAAGGTAAGTGGAAAATTGGCTGAACTGCTAGACTCCAAGATTTGTGATCAGCAGGACAAAGTCCTATTGATGGACAGTTGCTTACTAGTGATATTCCTTCGGTTTGATAGAGAAGCCAATATGGTTTCACATTTTTACAAACTACCCAAAATGTTGGATACAGTTCAGTCAGAATAAGCATGCAGGTGATGCTGAGTTAGGGAAAGCAGTTGATATTTTAGGCAGAAGGACCTTGAAAGACTGGAGAAATAAACAACAGGAATATTATGAAGCACAAAAAAGAAGGTGGCAGATATAGCAGGTGGGAAAGGTTAACCCCAGGTGCTGGTACGAGTTGGGATTCTCCAGAAAGCAGCTTTGCAGAAAAACACGTCAGGGTCCTGGTGCACAAGCTGAACTATGTGAGGCAGAAATATGTCATTGTGGCAAAGACCACTCACATATTTAGTGATTTTAGCAAGAGTGATATCAACAGAACAAGGAAAGCTGTTTAGCCTGCAGTCACATGCAATAGCTTTGTAGGAAACAGATGTGATATTATGTTTTTTGACGTGGTGCACCACGGTTTTCACATAAATATTCCATATAAACTCAAATGACTTTAGCTGTGCTTCTAAAACATTGAGAAAAACTCCAGAATCACAGTATTCCAATCAAATATTTTGTGACTTTTGCCGCCTTCTTTGCTTTCTGACTGCTAACCCGTTTACTTTAGTTGTTCAGTCTTCTCAAATTTCTCAATGATATTTTCCTGTATAAATCTTTACTTCTTTCAGCTACTCTGATAAGTTTCTATGTATCACCAATGATCTTTTTCTGCAGCATCCTCCTTAATTCCCTATCAAATAATGAAATGTCCAGAGGATGAAGGAATAATCATAATAGCCAGGTTCCCACTTAATATGATTTCAGCAGTGCTTTCTTTCCTGGACTCTTTTACCTGACACCATCTTGGCTACTGGTGATCTTGGACAAAGAGTGTGTATACAGACTGTGGAATGCTCAAGGGTATAAAGTGTTTGATTTTCTGTGTGCTGATGTTGGAAAAGGGCTTCTTCTGGCACCAGCAGCAAACTGGAGCCAGAGTCAGCTTCTGTGGTCCCATATCTGAACTAGAGGATAAGCTGATCTCAGGAGGAGGGTCAGTGTTTTGGAAGTTGCCTGTGGGAATAGAGGCCTGCAGGACTTCACTTGGTAGGAATCTAAACATGATAGTTTTTCTTCTCACTGTTGAGTTTTCGGTACAGTGCTTTTTAAGATACTAAAAATTTCCTGTCCTTTTTCACATGAATTTTGTATACATCCCAAATAGATGGAAACCTGAAAGCAGCTTAGCAACATTTATGTAATTTAAATAGATGGTTAGATTCCCTGTAAAGCAAATCAAAAGATGATGGTGTTTGGAGTACTTCTAGTGTGTAATACAGAATCACTGTTTTAACCAGCTCTCTCCTTGAATTATAGAGGAAGGTTAGTGACCCTGTTTCATGAGGGATAGATCAAGAGGAAGGAGACAAGGTAGGAGAACATCTGGACACTGCCTGGCTCCAGGCAACATCCCTCTCATGTGAGCCTGTTGGTGGGTGAGCACCTTTAGGGCAGAGGGAAATTTTTGTGTGCACAGGCTGGAGCACCATCTCACGGGATGGGAGCCACGGTATTTTAGGTCAGCCTCAGCTGCTAGGGCGTCTGACTCCTCTTCTGTCTCAAGAAGAATCCAGATCCTAAAGTGAGTGTGCTGTGAGCAATACCTTTTGCACACCTCCTGTTGTATCTGGAGACTGTTGCACAGAAGTGGGGACAAAAAGGAAGCAGGCAAAAGGAAGTTGTTACAAATCAGGTAATTATTAGTTTTACCAAAAATACTCCTGAGTGCATTTTCTTAGGAAAAACCCCCATAAGCTCTCATACTAGGGGCAGGAGGATGCTTTTACCTGCTGCTTTTGGGAGCTTTGGCTCTGATACCTCAGCCAATGTTATTCCATTCATTTATGGAACCTCCATTTAAGACAATACTTTGGAGTCCTGAGTATCTAATTATTTCATAGATATTAAACATGATTTCTCAGTCTGGGGTGCAACAGGATCAACTGATTTTCATGGCTAAAGAATATTTCAGAAGAAGAATGCTTTCTTAAGTAACTATCCTTACCCATACAGTTTTTAAATCTTGCTCTATTAGCTGATTGCTACTTACATCTGGATGTGTAATGGCAATTAAAAAACAAAAACAAAAAATGAAAACATTTCAAAGAAAATGTTAATCACAAAATTTAGCCTACTTTTTAGCATGTAAATAGAGATATAGATCTTAATAACATGCATAGAACTTCTATACATTAGTCTACTGCAATAATCTGTTGGCAGAAGCTGGTAGTGGATATACTGAAATTCCAGGCTTTAAAAAAAGCCTTTTCAAAAAACTGAAACACAAGGTTTTCAATATCACATTTGAACAGACACTGGATTAGAAAATGGAATAATGTTGCAAATGATAAGACTATAAAAAACTGTTGCAATTCCTTTAAAGTGATGCACATAGACTAATCAAAATGCTGCTGCTGGTTCTGAGTGTCTTTGCAAGGCAAGCACCTACTTAAAGCAGTGTGATCATAGTACAGCTGCAAGCCCACTTATTTGCAAATCAGCATAATACATCTGCAGTGACAGATTGCATAAGTATTTAAATTCCTTTCAAGAACAAGGTCACATTGTGTTGTCAGATTCTAATATGCAAGCTGATTGATTAAACAAGGCCACTTTTACTTAAAGTTCAGCTCAGTCTTTGTACCTTGGGCATAATAAAATGAATATTTAGACTTTTCCCTCGTTAAGCCATTCTACATTAAATAGATCCACATATGTGGTCTCCTAGGCAGAATTTTTGGTCTAAGTAGTGGCAAAGAAAAAAGGTAAGTATTTAGAAATATATATAATCTGAATTTTTCCTTCCTTTTTCGGGATCAGCATAAAGTCATGTCACTGTAAGACATATTCTACTGCCAGTAGATGGCTTGAAGTAAAAACAACACACAACACTGCACTAAAAGAGAAGCAATAAATATTTAAAAGACAAATATGTTTTTAGTGTGAAAGAAAGATAAGGCTGTAGAAGTCACCGATGAACAAAATTATAGGTATTATACAGCTGTAGCAAACATCACATAGGCATAAAGCCCCACTTTTGTCCATTGCCCTGTTGCAATATGAACAATAATGTACATTTTCAAATAAGTATATTCTTGATAGGTGAGTAAGTTCTAGGAAAAAAAAAAAAAAAGTAGAAAGTGGTTTGTATAACTCTTTTCTTTTAAAAATTTTTTATACCCAAAAGCAATTGGATTGAGAACTGTTTTATATTGCACTATTCAAAGTGCTATTAATTTAAACAATTTCATTTATACAGGACCTCAGAGATTAAAAAGAATATGTTTACTTCCAAGAAATATGCAAAATAAATTCAAAGAACAATAATATGGTGAAGGTAATTTGTATAGAATGTACCATCTTCCGAGTGTTGTGACAATTCTGACAAAGATGACATAAAATATAAAATTTCAATGTAATTAATTCTATTTAAACAAATGGTATTTTAACTAGATGTCCATTAGCTTTTCCAAAAACCTTTCTTCTATGTCTTCACTCTGAACCTGAACATTTAGACCATTTTTTGAAGATCAAATTTACACAGGCTTTACATGTTTGATTATAAACTCAAATACATGAGTAACCCGATTTAAAATTTCTCCAGGTTTTGCAATCAACATAAATATGCCTAATGTCAAGCTTTTGGCTATAATTTCTCGGTAGATTAGGCCTGCTGCACTGGAACATATGAATAGTTCAGGTCTTAGTAAGGGTGTGGAATAATTACTGAGAGAGAAAATTATTGAAACTAGATACCAAGGATACACTTATGCAGAATAAAGCTATATTCACATCTTCAGCATATAAGGCAGCTGTGCAGCAGAGAATAAATCTGCTCTGTACTGCTTCACCCCACACACCTGGCATGCGACCTTAATTGGTAGTGCCTGAGGAAGCTCAGTGTGGTATCAATTAAAAGGGGGGGAAGGAGTGGTGTGGAGTTATATGAAGGTATCACGGTTGGGCCCTGCTAATAAGGCACAGGTACAATAACCAGATGGTATAGCTACTGTCAGTTTTCAATACAATGTATAGCTGCTGTCAACTGAAAGGGGTAAATGTGCATTTCTGTCCAAAATACTAGTTACTGAGCCAGAAATTTGTCTGATGGATGAACTTTACTCATTATAATACTAAAAAACACCTCCATCTCAAAGGATACCTGCCTCCAGCCTGCCTTCAAGCATGCATAGTGAGGTTTTCACCTTAGAAATCAAAGCAAGGGTTTCTAAACCAATCAATAACAAAGGTCTGTACAACTAGAGTCACTCAAGCTCCACCTAAACATAGAAAATAGCATAAAATACCTTAACAATGGGGTAGGGTGGGGGGAATACACCATCTCTGAGAAGTCAACGGAACAGCATAATAGAACTTTTGGGACTAGTCAACAGGCTCAGCCTATCTTCCCCACCCTCAGGAGGACACTCTTGAATAAGATTTGTACACTTAGTTATATCAAGCTTTCCCCAGGACACTTAGACTTTAAGCTTGCATTTTGTAATCATATTAATAGCATTACATAGTCATCTTAGAATTTAAATATATATGGTACCAATACTTATTTCTTGCAACTAACATCTTATTTCAATTAGTGTATTTTTGCAAATAAAGCATGTTTTTGCAGACAGTGTATTTATCAACAGCATCTAAAATAATTTGCACCTGTTGCTTTAATAAACCTCATTATTTGTGGATCTAGTAATAAGAATTTCTCATTGAATGCACCCAGATCTATAATATAATGCACCCTGACCTATAGTACATATTATGCTATTCATGCTTCTGTGTAGCACGAAGATTCAGTGATCGAGACTGGCTTGCACTGTTTGTGAATCTATTTGTGCAAATTCAACATTAATGTGCCCAGACCTGTTGTATATGCTATATTATTAATGCATCTATGTGCCAGACTTATAGTGCCAATTTGAGCTTATTTACATCACTCCGAAGTTCGACCTAGTCACTTTGCATGGCACTTAACTTCTGCTAAATTAATTATCTTAACGTAACAAAGGGTTAGCAGGAGCTAGGCTAATGGTGAATCAATGTGGCTGAAGAGAAAAAAAGTCTTTGGATGTGTAAACTTCAGCCCTTCTCCATCTTGCAGTCTAAATAATCTCTTCGATAAATAAATGCAATGACTTAAAGGAGTAATGCCCCTCTTACACCTTTCAATAAATTAATCCTAAGGTGTCCGAATGCTTCTATTAAAGCAAATCTAAATCTATCAATTTAGCAAATATGACCTGAAACACAATCAGCTACTCTGATATTCAAACACTGATAGATGACTTGAAATAAAACATTATATTTATATCCCTAAACTCTGAGATATGAAGCAAAAAGCCAAATATTAGTACTTTATCTTTTTAAACTTCATTTTGACTTGGCATGTGTGCTTCATTCAGCAATATTTAGGCAAATAGCTGTACAGAAGCCCAGATAAATTGACAATAATGAAAAGTAATGTAGTTCATATTTACAAATGCTTTCTATTACTAGAAGTGCTGAAATATCTCTAAAATCCAAAGCTGGATAGTCAAGAAACAATTTAAGTATCAAGAAAAAGAGCTTCAAGAAAATAATTGTATATTTGCAAAAGAAATCCCTGGAATTTCCATGGACATAACCAGTTAGAAAGCACATAAATAAAGCAACAGGTACCTCAAGAATGATTTAAATTATGAGAGAAGCAAAAGAAAAATAAATGCAAGTAAATCAAGCGTATTACTTGAAGGAAAAAAACAACAGATGGCAGAAGAATTTAAGATAGGTACAGGATACGTGCCAGCAAATGGAAAGTTCAGTAGCAGTAACCTGCATATCCACAAGGAAAGAAGAATGCTAACGTTAACAGTACTCGTAGATGCAGCATATTTATTGGGGGATGGTGCAAACACAATAATGGATATAGAAGTGAGTTCATTTCTCATTAGAAGTAGGCAGCTTTGATATTGATTCTGGTGTTAGCACCAGGTTAGAATGTCCTGTAAATCTTAAACATCTGGAAAGCATTCCAAAATGTATCAAAAGGTAAAAAATAACTGATCATTTGTGATGGGTTGACCCTGACTGGACACCAGGTGCCCTTTAAAGTCGTTCTTTCACTCCCCCTTGTCAATTAGATAGGGGACAGAAAAAATAACAAAAAGCTCGTGGGTTGAGATAAGGGCAGGGAGATCATTCACCAGTTACTAAAATGGATTCGACTTGCGGAAAATTAATTTAATTTATTGCCAATCAAATAAGAGTAGGATAATGAGAAATAAAATTTTCTCTACCTCCTCCCCCTCCAGCAGTGCAGGAGGACAGGGAATGGGGGTTGCGGTCAATTCATCACACATTGTCTTTGACACTCTTTCCTCCTTAGGGGACAGACTCCTCACAGTCTTTCCTTTCTCCAGCGTGGGGTATCTCCCATGGGAGAGTGTTCCATGAGCTTCTCCAAAGTCAGTCCTTCCCACCAGATACAGTTCTTCAAACTGCTCCAGCGTGTGCGAGTCCCTTCTCTGGGGTGCAGTCCTTAAGGAACAGACTACTCCTGGGTGGATCTCCCATGGGGTTGCAAGTCCTGCCAGGTAAGGTGCTCCAGCGTGGGGTCCTCTGCCTATGGGTCCACAGGTTCTGCCAGAAGTCTACTCTAGTATAGGCTTCCCACTAGGTCACAGCCTCCTTCAGGCATGCATCCGCCCTGGTGTGGGGTCCTTCGTGGCCTGCAGGTGGATATCTGCTCCACCATGGACCTCAATGGGAGGGGAACAGCCTTCCTCACCATGGTCTTCACCATGGGCTGCTGGAGAATATCTGCTCTGGTGCCTGGGGCATCTCCTCCGCTTGCTTCTTCCCTGACCTTGGTGTCTGCAGACTTGTTTCTCTCACATATTCTCACCCCTCTCTATGACTGCAATTGCTGTTGTGCAGATTGTTTTCTACCTTCTTAACTGTGTTATCAGAGGTGCTACCACCATTGCTGATTGACCCAGCCTTGACCAGCAGTGGGTCCACCTTGGAGCCAGCTGCTACTGGACGTATTGGACAAAGAGGAAACTTCCAGCAGCTCCTCACAGAAACCCGCCCTGTAGCTCCCCCCTCTACCTAAACCTTGCCACACAAACCCAATAGAGTATAACAACTAATGAGCCACTATAATTCAAATGTATGATGTGTTAAACACAAAAGATATAAATTCTGATGGTGATTATCTTGCAGCAATTCTTTTGAGTATATATTTTATAGCAATCAGAAGGAAAAATCAAACCACACCACTTTTCTAATTTATGTATATATACATGCATGTATATAGGTATATTTTAAGGTAAGTAGGAAGACAGGCTTTTAGGTTTGAAGAAAGTATCTTCCAACAAAGAGCAGAAGATGTTCAGGGTCATTAAGGTTAAGATGATTAGCATCAGCCAGTATGGATTTATAACCAGTGAATGAACCTCTATAATTTATGGATAAGGTAAGTACAGGGGACATTATTGACCTTGTTTGTATCAAGACCTTCATCATAACCTCTCATAGATCCTTACAACCAAACTGATGAGCTATGTCTTGGGTAGACAGACTCCAAGGTAAGTGGAAAATTGGCTGAACTGCTAGACTCCAAGATTTGTGATCAGCAGGACAAAGTCCTATTGATGGACAGTTGCTTACTAGTGATATTCCTTCGGTTTGATAGAGAAGCCAATATGGTTTCACATTTTTACAAACTACCCAAAATGTTGGATACAGTTCAGTCAGAATAAGCATGCAGGTGATGCTGAGTTAGGGAAAGCAGTTGATATTTTAGGCAGAAGGACCTTGAAAGACTGGAGAAATAAACAACAGGAATATTATGAAGCACAAAAAAGAAGGTGGCAGATATAGCAGGTGGGAAAGGTTAACCCCAGGTGCTGGTACGAGTTGGGATTCTCCAGAAAGCAGCTTTGCAGAAAAACACGTCAGGGTCCTGGTGCACAAGCTGAACTATGTGAGGCAGAAATATGTCATTGTGGCAAAGACCACTCACATATTTAGTGATTTTAGCAAGAGTGATATCAACAGAACAAGGAAAGCTGTTTAGCCTGCAGTCACATGCAATAGCTTTGTAGGAAACAGATGTGATATTATGTTTTTTGACGTGGTGCACCACGGTTTTCACATAAATATTCCATATAAACTCAAATGACTTTAGCTGTGCTTCTAAAACATTGAGAAAAACTCCAGAATCACAGTATTCCAATCAAATATTTTGTGACTTTTGCCGCCTTCTTTGCTTTCTGACTGCTAACCCGTTTACTTTAGTTGTTCAGTCTTCTCAAATTTCTCAATGATATTTTCCTGTATAAATCTTTACTTCTTTCAGCTACTCTGATAAGTTTCTATGTATCACCAATGATCTTTTTCTGCAGCATCCTCCTTAATTCCCTATCAAATAATGAAATGTCCAGAGGATGAAGGAATAATCATAATAGCCAGGTTCCCACTTAATATGATTTCAGCAGTGCTTTCTTTCCTGGACTCTTTTACCTGACACCATCTTGGCTACTGGTGATCTTGGACAAAGAGTGTGTATACAGACTGTGGAATGCTCAAGGGTATAAAGTGTTTGATTTTCTGTGTGCTGATGTTGGAAAAGGGCTTCTTCTGGCACCAGCAGCAAACTGGAGCCAGAGTCAGCTTCTGTGGTCCCATATCTGAACTAGAGGATAAGCTGATCTCAGGAGGAGGGTCAGTGTTTTGGAAGTTGCCTGTGGGAATAGAGGCCTGCAGGACTTCACTTGGTAGGAATCTAAACATGATAGTTTTTCTTCTCACTGTTGAGTTTTCGGTACAGTGCTTTTTAAGATACTAAAAATTTCCTGTCCTTTTTCACATGAATTTTGTATACATCCCAAATAGATGGAAACCTGAAAGCAGCTTAGCAACATTTATGTAATTTAAATAATTTTACTGTGAATCAGTTTCTCTGGTGAAACTGTGGGTAATTTGGACCCAATTAAAACATACTAAAAAAACCTCAAGTTTTTCACTTCAAAAAGGTCATACTGGCTATATATGCTGTGAACCCCCATCTCCAGGAAACTACAGAAATTTACTTTTTGCATTACTATTAACAATTTTAAATTTTGGAATAAATGTTTTTCTTAATGGGAAATGAGAGAGTGTTCTCCCAGTATAAGCCTGTGAATAATAGAATGGGCAGAAAAACACACATGCACACACTCTCTGATTTCCTTGATGTGGGTCTTCATGTCTACTCATGTATGAAGTCCCATTAAGATTGTGGTTGATTACTTAGTATGAATTTAAAGAAAATTTGTTGTGATGGAGAATAGCAGGTCAGTAAATTGAAATAACCTGTTAGCATATCTTTGTCCTCTCTTGAAATTAAAAAAAAAAAAAAAAGTTAAATTCATTAATAGCTGCAGAAAGTGTTTTTTACACAAATAACTTAGCTTGCCTTATGTGTTGAAAATCTGCCTAAGCAAAGATGACTGCTGATGCTTTGTTATAGTGTGAGTGACATGTGATGTAGCAGTAAATCAATGTGCAATTCTTGTCAGCAGTAATTCATTCTTGACATGGCATTTATAACACCTTAAAACATAAACAACAACAACAAAAAGAAAATAACTGTACTTAGATAGTTTCTATTCTTATTATGACTAATCATCCATGGTAAGTTTGTTACCTGTAAAAGAGAACTTTGAATGCTGGAAGATTTAAAGAGTACTTAGACAGATCTTAATCAAAAAGGTTATACAAAAGCGTTCATAGAATGATGGATGTTTTACCTCAGAGAATTCATGACTTTGCCTGGGATATTTTTATAGCTCTGAAACAAACATTTTCTCAACTTGCATTTTGTGGAATTCAGGAAGAAGATGAAGAATATAGTGCTGTGCTAGCAAAATCTCAGTGACAGGGTTTTTTTTTTCCAATTAGAAGTGCATATATTTATTATAATGTCACAGTGCTTTTTTTTGTTGTTGATTAGGAACAAAAGTTTTATCATTTATTTACTTTTCATAAAAGTAATCTGAACTAATGCCTGTGAAAACCACACATGTGCATGCAGGATGGCATGTATGTCCAAAAAAGCAGGAATTTATTAAGTATAGGCCTACAGCTTTCATTAATTTCAAAATATGGACAAATACATGAACTCAAATTGTGTACTGTAATATGATCTTGGAGTAGAGACACAGCAAAATGAATTATTGGACTTTAGTTCCTCCTTTTCAGGAAGGTATGACTCCGTGTTAAGGTGACTGCAGCATGGCTCCACCATTCCCTTCCTTTGGGCTCCAGACATACTGGGATTCACCCCCAACATGGTACAGTTCCCCATGAAAGCTCCTATGAATTCCAGACAGGACACTGAGAAGAAGCAAAAACTGAAATGCCGAACTGTGAAAGCTGTGCCTTAACATCCAGATATACCATGGTGTGAAAAGTTTTAATAGGGGTAAAATTCAGACAGTTGCAGGCAGAAGAAGGCCTGGTTGCTGTACCATTTGAGACATCCAGTGATAACTAAGAGAGCATGAGGTATGCGATGCTCAGCTGGATTACATCAGGGCATTTTTATTGAAAGACATTAGATGATTATTTTTAGGTAACCAAATGGATGTTTAGCTGCTCACATGAGTTCCATAACGGTCAACGGAAATCTTGTCAATACTATCCGCGGGTCTTTATTCAGCTTAAACTTAGATATCTAGTGCTATTTGAAATTTCAAATTGACCTGGAAACAACTATAATGGCACAAAACGCACTAGAAACCTCTGCCTGTTTGGAAAAGCTCTCATGTTTTTTAAAATGAGAATAGACAGTGGCATGAACTGATGTGAGTTATGATGTATCAAATCTCTACTCTTCGATTCATCAAGAGGATCAAAGTACAACAATACTATACCATAGCTTAAGACCCACAATCTCTTTATTCAGGCTCTACATGGAAGAAGCCAATTTTGGCTTCTATGTGCTCTCTACAGAGAGAAGTCCTATTTCTAGTAAAAATTAAAAAAAAAAAAATCCTTACAAAAATGTAATCCTTACAGAGGTTAGGAAAAAGTTATATTTCTGCTTTTTAGAGAAGAAACATCTCGGTATGCTTGGTTGCTACATACAGAGGTATTGATTATTTATGCTTTCGAAGAGTCTAATAAAGACAAAGACAGTAGTACTGAGGAATTGTACTACTAATCCAAACTACATTCTGATACAGCCACAGATGCACATTTAAAAAAAAAAAAAAGTGAGTTACAGTCTTATATCAAGAAAACATTTGTTACAGAATAAGTGAAAGAACCTACAAGGGTAAGAGTCAGATACTCACCATGTTATCCCATAACGCAAAGACAACACAGTGAATGTTTACCTAGTAAAGGACAGAGGAGGCAATGCTCTCAAATAGTCTGATACTACAACATCTTTCTCCTACTGCTTTCTACTTTCTGTGCCTCAACCCTTCCCAAGAATTTATAGAATTTATATGTTTATATTAAGAAAAGTTGGAATGTAAGGAAATAATTATATTCTGATACATAATTAATGACTGAAGGAAATCTAAAATGTATCCTATCTTAAACAACAGTTACAAGTGAAGATAGATGTTTCAAGGATTTTTCATCTGTATTTGCACATATTTTTCCCCCCTTTTAGAGAAAATGAGGGTTTTATCAATTTAATAATCTCTGGAATGTTTGGATTTTATCCCTTAATAAATTAAAAAAAAAAAAAACCAAACAACCCACAATGATAGTACTACTACTAGTAGTATTACTATCATAGAAAGAATATCCACTGGGATGACTAAAATAATATTTTCATTCCTGCTCAGACTAATATGAAAAATATCTTATTTTTTTCTTAACTGAATTAAGCAGTTTTGCTTCAGTCCAACACTGAGCTGCATTTGGCTACCATCTATGTCACTTCACCAGAATTACAATTCCAATTGTACTGTACCATGTTTTCTAGTCCTTAAATGATAATTCCAAGTTAACTGATTTTCTGATGAAGCATTATAGTATTTTTTCTTCACAGAATGTAACTATGTATCTCTGGAGTCCTGTTACTGTAGAAATTGTGAATGATATCATGTGTCCGGGAGTTTCTCACATTTAGAAGAATGATAATTTAACAAAGACAAAATAGAACATCCAACACCTCCAAATAGAGACAATTCAATAACAAAAGAAAAAATAGCTTATCTGAATTCTTCTCTAGCATTTTACTTAGTTCACACACCATTTTTTTGATTGAATTTCCTTTTCTGTGTTTTACACACTTTTAATTAAAAGTATAGAAGTATCATAAAGGCCTATGGGATCAGTTCTGACTAAAACCAGAAAAAGGCATATTTTGAAATAAAGGTGGAAAAACAATTATCTTTTTAAAAATTACTTTTCTTTTTCGTTTTACAGTTCAGTTATTCATTATCTAATATAAGCATTTGCAGTTTTAAGTTAGTACTATTTAAGTGGCTTTTTCTGTACACTATCATTATTTCACTGCAATTCCAGATATGTATCAACTTAAAGGGAGAGAATATAACCTATCACCAAATAGAAAATAAAAATATATCATCATTATAAGGCAAGCTTACCTTCTACCACAATCATTGTGCTGATGGAATTATTTGCATTAAAAGCAGCTCAATGGAGTGGCATAGAACTTAATCATAGATTGGGCTCAAAATAAGCAACACTTACCTACTAAGCAGGGATAGACTTTAAATAATTAGTTGTTTTAGGAATTAGGAATGTGAATATGATCTTTATAATACAGAGAAAAACAAATTACTGTTAAGAAATATGAACTGGTATTCTCAGAGTAAGCAGTAGGCAATGTATTGGAGGAAGACTAGAATTATAGAGACAATGCTTTCTCAACAGATAGTAATTACACAATTAACAATGGGAATTGTATTGAACTCCAGTATAGAGGCCTCATTTCTGCTCATAACATAGCACTAAAACTGACGGTTGTCAACTATGACACCAACAAGGCACCTCTGTTGGATCACTGCATTTCAATCCTCCATTCTGACACTATCAGTCTCAGTCGTCTTTTTTTCTCCCTTTCAAAAAAGATAAAAAACAAAAAGCAGTAACGGTCTTCTTGGAATCAAATTTTCTATCTAAACAAAGAAAATAACTTTCACATTTTCCTAATCTTTTTGATTACTCTTATCACAGATAACTGTATTGCTCATTTTCATTGTTATTAGCAATCTTACATTAAATAGATTCTCACTCTTTCTAGTTAATTTATTTTAGTAAGGCACTTTGATAGTGCTATCAGTTATCTCTAAGGATGAACACAGCTCATTTCTCATGAGGTTTTTCCAATCATTGCTGTTGTTAATAGTATTTTGTTCTTTATTTGTCAGCTAGTTTAGTAAACTTCTTTCTCTTTGGATACTTATTTTTCTCCCTTAGTTTTTCATCAGGGACTCAACTGAGTGTCGAGATAGAAAAGAAAAATAAACTAATTACATATGATCTACCTCTTTACAGATCAGATATGAACCAGAGAGTGTATTTAAAAACCTCTGTAATAGAGAGGATACAAAAGGTAAATATTGAATAAGTGTCCTGCCCTTCCTTGTTGTCATCCATCCATTTATATAGAAAAGAGTAATTAGTGTAACAGCAAAATAGTCTAATCTGTAGTTCCCTGGGCCCTCTTGTTACTTCCTTTTTTAAGATTATTTGTAAATTTCTTTGAAATGTGGGCAAATGAGCCACCTTTTCGTTTATTTGTAATTAAATGTCCTTGGCTTGGAATTTGCATTTATTTTTCAAACCAGAGTTTTTCAAATGTATCTCTTCAGTATTTTTGTAGAGGAAATCCTCTTTTCTACTGCCTCTACTTTTGGCTTTATTGGGTGTATTTGTTTGGTGTTGATTTCAGAATGCATTTTTATTCTGTTATTGTCATATTATATATCCTTTTGGAAACTATTTTAATTTAGTATCTTCATTCTATTCTGAAACCTCAACCCTGACACCTGAATATTTATTGTTTGCTCATTGTAGTAGTGTTTATTTCTCTTCCTCTCCTTTGCATCAACTAATGTTTGGTTTGACTGCTTTCTGGCAAGTTCTACATCTCTTCCTAGTTAGGACAAGAAGGTCATATTAAGCTGACAATCATTCTCTAGGGCAAAAAGTGTGACACTTCCACTTTGAGAAGGCTTGCCATATATAGCTTCTGTTGGAAAAGCCCAATCCATCAAGCATAAAAACTGAACCCAATATAGCAAAAGTAAATTTTTACTTTGTCACACTGAAAAAATGGCATGAGATCATCAAATCTTCACTCATTGTGTCAAGGATAATAACAACACAAAGTAACTCATCAGTACTGGAGGGTGTGTCTGCTTCCATATCAATAGACTAACTATAATGTATATAATTAGACAAAGACACATACAGAGACTTATTGTTTCCTGTAAACACTCAAAGTTCCCTGCAAATAGCTGCCTAGAAATAATAATAATAATAAATATATATATATATATGTATTGATTAACAGTGGTAGAACAACATTGTAGCTCAATGTTTTTAAAAATAAATTTCTCAACTGTTGACATATTTAACTATGAACATAACTAGAGATAACACCAATTATTCTTCAGAAAACAGGAATATTCGGTACACTTCTCTTTCCCTTGAATCACAGAATGTTGGGGATTGGAAGGGACCTTAAAAGATCATCTAGTCCAATGCCCTTGCCGGAGCAAGAACACCTAGATGAGGTTACACAAGAAGGCATCCAGGTGGGTTTTGAATGTCTCCAGAGGAGACTCCACAACCTCCCTGGGCAGCCTGTTCCAGTGTTCTGCCACCCTCACTATGAAGAACTTTCTTCTCATATTTAAGTGGAACCTCCTGTGTTCCGGTTTGTACCCACTGCCCCTTGTCTTATCATTAGCTGTCACCAAGAAAAGCCTGGCTGCACCCTCATGACTCTCACTCTTTACATATATATAAACACTAACAAGGTCACCTCTCAGTCTCCTCCAAACTAAAGAGACCCGGGTCCCTCAGCTCCACCTCATAAGGTAGGTGATCCACTCCTTTAATCATCTTAGTTGCCCTGCGCTGGACCCTCTCCAGCAGTTCCCTGTCCTTCTTGAACTGAGGGACCCAGAACTGGACACAATATTCCAGATGTGGTCTCACCAGGGCAGAGTAGAGGGGAAGGAGAACCTCTCTCGACCTGCTAACCACGCCCCCCCCTTCTAATATACCCCAGGATGACATTGGCCTTCCTGGCCACAAGGGCACAGTGCTGGCTCATGGTCATCCTGCTATCCACCAGGACCCTCGGGTCCCTTTCCCTTGCACTGCTCTCTAATAGGTCATTCCCCAACTTATACTGGAACCTGGGGTTGTTCATACTCAGATGCAAGACTTCACCCTTTCCCTTGTTATATTTCATTAAATTTTTCCCTGCCCAACTCTCCAGCCTGTCCAGATCCTGCTGGATGGCAGCACAGCCTTCTGGTGTGTCAGCCACTCCTCCCAGTTTGCTGTCATCAGCAAACTTGCTGACAGTGCACTCTGTTTCCTCATCCAAGTCGTTGATGAATATATTGAATAGTACTGGCTTCTTTCCTTCAGCCATTTCACAGTCCACCTCACTACTTAGGGAGAGAAGCCAGAGAGTGGTAGTCAATGGTGCGGAGTCTAGTTGGAGGCCAGTATCTAGTGGAGTGCCCCAAGGGTCAGTGCTGGGGCCAATATTATTCAATATATTCATTAACGACTTGGACGAGGGAATTGAGTGTACTATCAGCAAGTTTGCTGATGACACCAAGCTAGGAGGAGTGGCTGACACGCCGGAGGGCTGTGCTGCCATCCAGCGGGACCTGGACAGGCTGGAGAGCTGGGCAGGGAATAACCTGATGAAATTTAACAAGGACAAGTGTAGAGTCCTGCATCTGGGCAGGAACAACCCCAGGTTCCAGTATAGGTTGGGAGATTACATATTAGAGAGCAGTGTAGGGGAAAGGGACCTGGGGGTCCTGGTGGACAACAGGATGACCATGAGCCAGCACTGTGCCCTTGTGGCCAGGAAGGCCAATGGCATCCTGGGGTGTATTAGAAGGGGGGTGGTTAGTAGATCAAGAGAGGTCCTCCTTCCCCTCTACTCTGCCCTGGTGAGACCACATCTGGAATATTGTGTCCAGTTCTGGGCCCCTCAGTTCAAGAAGGACAGGGAACTGCTGGAGAGGGTCCAGCGTAGGGCAACGAAGATGATTAAGGGAGTGGAGCACCTCCCTTATGAAGAAAGGCTGAGGGAGCTGGGTCTCTTTAGTTTGGAGAAGAGGAGACTAAGGGGGGACCTTATTAATGTTTATAAATATATAAAGGGTGAGTGCCATGAGGATGGAGCCAGACTCTTCTCAGTGGCAAACAATGATAGGACAAGGGGTAATGGGATCAAGCTGGAACACAAGAGGTTCCACTTAAATTTGAGAAGAAACTTCTTCTCAGTGAGGGTGACAGAGCACTGGAACAGGCTGCCCAGGGAAGTTGTGGAGTCTCCTTCTCTGGAGACATTCAAAACCCGCCTGGACATGTTCCTGTGCGACCTCACCTAGGTGTTCCTGCTCCAGCAGGGGGATTGGACTAGATGATCTTTTGAGGTCCCTTCCAATCCCAAACATACTGTGATACTGTGATACTGTGATACCTGATCATCCAAATCACACTTCCTCAGTTTAGCAGCAAGGGTGCTGTGGGAAGCTGTGTCAAATGCTTTACTGAAATCAAGATAGACTACATCCACTGCTTTTCCATCATCTGTCCACCTGGTTATGTCCTCATAAAAGGCTATGAGGTTGGTTAAACAGGACTTTCCCTTGGTGAAGCCATGTTGACTGCCCCTAATGACCCTCTTATCCTTGAAGCTGGAAGAAACATCATAGAGATAATTTTCCCCCATGAAGGAAGAAAGTTTCATTTTTCTACTGTCTGAAATTTACTTTGTCACTTCTTTATGATAATGTTTTCAAATGAAAGGGCTTTAAGGATATGCTGGTGTTGCAGTTTAACCTTGTTCAGCAGCTAAGCATTATGAAGCTGCTTGCTCAACCTCAGCCCAGTGTTATGTGTGAGATAATCAGAAAGGTAAAAGTGTGAAAACTCATGGTTTGAAATAAAGACAGTTTAATACAGAAAAAACCCCCACAAAATTAAGAAAAAAAACCACCACAAACAAACAAACAAAAACAAAAATCCCCAACCACAACACTAAAACAAAATAAAAAAAAGAAAAACAAGTGCAACCTCTGTCAAATTGTCTCCCCTCCATAACATGTCATATATAATTATAAATAACATGTGTCATATATAATTATAAGGCTTAATTATATTAAATAGGTGTCATTTGTTTGTTTGTTTTTTAGAAAATTAAGGTATATTTAGTATGTAATGACATATAAAGGAATTGCTTTTTTAAATTGCAATTGATTGTAATACCTTGCATTTCTAAAAGTTCGAAAATATCTTGATATACTGATGTTCTTTTTAAGGATTAATGAGGATGAGCAAAGAGATGATCTAACAATATTTTCTGTCAGAAGACTGTCTTATAAACTGTCTGCAGACTGTCTTATAAACAGAAAAAATAGTAGTAGAGAAAAAAAAAAATGTAGCAAAATACTGTAAACCCCCTTGATATTTAAGTAACATGATCCAGTACTTGAATATGACAATGTCTGAAGAACACTGTATGAATTTGTGAATTAAAATATACTTTTTAATTACATTAACTCGGTTTCAGCATCACTCCTTACTGAGTGCATATGCAAACAGCGTTACACGTGTCTCAAACTAACATTCAGAATTAACATTCAGAAAGTTAAGAATAATCTGCGGAAAACCTAGCTTAAGACACTTCAGTGACAAACCCAAACATAACAATCTGTCTTGTAGATATCCTTATCTGGTCAGACAAATTCCATGATATCTACCTAGTTTAGTGTAATGGGGAGTTTGTACTTGGAGGCATTCTGCTCAGGGTATGCATTTTAAAGTATGCTTTGGATACTGGCAGAAAATTCTTTATTTCACTATAAAAGGCAGGTAACTAATTTCTAGATTCTTATGTTTTTAATTGGATTTTTCTGTAACTGACCATTAAATTAATATTTTAATTACAAGCTTAATTTTTGAAAGTATTTTAGAAACATATTTAATTTTATTCTGTTTTCACAATTGCTAGTTTTTCATTAAAATGTAGCAAGAGACTAGTAAAAAGCCCATCAAATTGCAATTTCTTGCCTTTCTAAGGTATCTATTAACATTCCAGTTATACACAGATTGTACACAAATCATAGCTGTCTCCTCTGTTACAAGTTGAATCCTAGAGACAGTATTTCAGTCTGAAATTTCACAGTTTTTTCCTACAAAGCTAATTTAGTCTTTTTGTGCATAATGGATTACACTGGCTGAACTAAAACAACAACAAAAAACAATTAAAAGCTTTATTTTGTGTTCTACAATCCCTATTTACATGTCTGAATAGCAGGTAGTTTACAAACCAGGGCAGCTAACAACTGCCTTGGTCATCTCTGCTATATCTTAATGTTTTTAAAATGAAGTCAATGAGCTTACAGTTCAAAATGCCTACAGTTCAAAATGCACACAGGTTTTGATTGGATAGAGGTTGCAAATGTCCTGCAGACAAAGAGAAGATAAACTGGATGCTTCACTAGTCTCTACAGGCAGAATAGTGCTACAAGGTACGCAGACCACCTTTCTTGGGCCAGCATGATGGCCTTAGAATAAAAGACCATATAAAGAAAACACATAGCAAGATATGATGAAGTGTGTTTCTTAGCAGCTCTTAAGAACACACAAAATCAAATGTTATAGACATAGCCTGTGGGCAACTGAACAATACATTAAGATATGTTTTTGAAATTAAAAAAAAAATCAACAGATGACAAAAAAATTAGCATGTTTGAGCCAGGTTGTGGGCAAGCACAAACTGCATCTGCTTGTGCTTCAGGGCAATGAAAACTCGTCTAAGTACATGGAAGTGGCACCTTGTCAGAATCAACCCTATAAGCCTTATTGAAAGACCATGATTGTATTAATTGTGACTTAGCCCCAAGCATAACTGGAGTGGAATTAATATAAATGGCTCTGTGCATGACTCAGACTTGTACACATCTGCCCACCCTATACCATATAGACTTACATGTCTGGAATGTAGTTGAATTATACAGTGGAAGAAGTTTGTGGCTTCATGTTTTCACCTTTTTTTTTAGTTCCTCATTTTGTCAGTATCTCTGGAGGATAAATACTGGACTATTAACTGAATTTTGGTTCTGTTCAGAACCTAGCCTCAGCAGCACATAGTTCTTCAACAAAAGAAGCAAAGTGGCCCATTTTGATGTCCATCCTGCCTTTCCTAAGCTAAGGAACTGGGATGCAAATTAGTCTATTTATAACAACTCAGGTGTTACATCATTATATTTCAGTCTCTTACTGTAAAGAGATACACGTACATACACACATTGCAGTTTGCGTATGCCCGTTACATCTAAAAATATTTCCTCTTGTAAACATATAGGTTTATTTATTTTTGTTTTATTTCTTTCCTTTTGATGAGTTGTCTAAACATAACTGTTAATACATTTGTCACTTAAAAAAATGCTGTTCTTTAAAGAATCTGTTACATTTTGCAGTATTGGGATCAGATGTTACGGTATAAAGATATACTACTATCAAATCTATATACCAGTAACTACACTAATAAGGTGTAGATAAGTATGTCTACTAATGTTTTCATATCAGGGTTTCCTCCAAAGGCTTCTACATTATTTAAAAAAAATCCTTGTTGCTAATTACACTTGTTGCTACAACTGTGTTACTGAAGTGAAAGTGAGTGACAGCACTTAGTTAAGAGAGCAGATACATTTATTACATGTGTAGTTTTAAATAATCTTGAAAACCTCACCTAAGGTAAAATACAATGTAAATCAGAGGCCAGAAAAAAAAACAAAAAACAGTAAAGATCATTTCCAGCTGCAAAGAGTGGTTTGGTCTTAGTTTCCTTGGTAGATTATCAAAAAGCCCAAGACACAAAGAAATTTAAATATGGATGATCAGATGATCAGAGAAGAAAGATTTTTCTTTTCTTTTCTTTTTTTTTTTTTTTTTTTTTTTAAATTTGAAATAGTATGGTGATACCATGGTATAAAGTTTACCCAAAAGCATCTCTTAGATGAGTTGCACCATGATCATGTCTACCCAGCTCTAACTTGTTAGATGATTCTGGCATCTGCTGGGAAAACAAATGAAGCATAGATAATTGGGGTTACCCAAAAGTATTTTAGACACGTGCAAGAAGGAAACAAATAAATACTGGTGAACTCTTAGCAACTTTTCATACTTGTAACACATTTGGACACCAGAAGGCAATAGTAATGCAAGTAATAACTGCTTATTAGCTTTAAAATAGGAATAAAAGGTCAAAATGTTAGCCTGCAGCGATGTGACCAATGAAGCCTTGAGTGGTTTATGAACAGCTTTTCAGGAGGCAGTAAATAGTGGACACAACAGACCCTCATGGGGAGTGTCCTTGCAGAGAGGCCCACGGCTGTACTGCAGATGGAGGCTGCAGTGAAGCTGCTTCACATCACGTCTGGGCATCAGCTGCGACCTGGCATGGCAAGTGATCAAAAGTCACCCTGCTTCCCTCGGGCCTGTGGTGCCCATCTGAATTACATGGAGGGGCTGGGGCCTCAGGTTGTGGAGGAGTGTGTGTGTGTGTGCTATGCAAGGAGTATGCAGTACAACAGAAACTTTTGAATAGAAATCACTCTCTAGTCGCTGTACCTAACATGCTTAAAAAAAAAGACGTGACTGAATGGTGTGGCTTTGTCCTTGCAGCTACATCACCTGAAATTTGTCCCTGACTAGTGCCATAATATTGGAAATATTACTCTAAAAGCCCAGAGATAACTGAGAAGACAGTACGGTTCTTGGGTTTCCTTCCATATATAAATCTGTCTTTGTTTCACACTATTAAAACTGTTAAAGTCAGTTTAATTGTCTGGAAAACAAGGGAATAAATATTCTGCTAAGAACTGGAATAATACTACCAAGGTACAATTGCCAGTGTCTTTTCCCTATTTTCTGGAGAGGAAAACATCAAGTAATAATACCTGAAAGGTCAGAAAAAAAGGAAAGAGGTAATTCTCTGTGCAGAGACATAATCAGGAAATAGCTGGGTCGAATTCCACTGAATAAAATGTTACATCAGTGTTAAACATAAGAATCTTAGGTTAAATATCCTCAAATGTATTACCTATGCAAGTAAATTATGAATTTGAAGAATATGAAAAATAAAATTCACCTCAAAATGTCAGCTAACAGTATGAATATTAAGTCATACTAAAAATGACAATATTTTTTCTCTGTGTCCCTTTTTTTTTTACCATTGTCTCTTTTACTTAGCATAGAGATTTGTTTTGTTCTTTTCCACATAAGTAGAGGATGAATATACCTGATATTTCAATGGGTAACGTGCTATCTAAAGCATGAATTAAGAATTCTATAAATCAGATTTCTTAGCATATTTCTCAAATTGTTTTCCTGGTCATTAGTTTTTGTACTACCTTGTTTCATCTTTCGATGGTATTTGTTAATTTATCTTTAAAACTTTTTTATACACACAGATTTACTATCTGTACAAATGACAGGTGGATATCTATTCTTAAAGAACGAAGAGGAACACTTTCTCATTATTTTTGAATTTAGACTGTCTCAGAAATCTGTACTTTTAATCCATACTGACTTTAATTCAGTTGAATTCTTGAGTGATGATGATATGGAGTAAGTAAATGTGTTTCTTTAACACATCTATATATGTGTCTATGCATCTGTATGAATGTGTGGTTTATGTGAATGTGTGTTTTTTCCTGTTCTAGTTGGTAATTTTTTTTTTCTTTTCTTTCTTTCTTTCTTTTTTTTTTTTTTCCTTTCTCTTGTTTTCTCCATCTGCTGTGTACTCTGCTTGAGCATCAGTAATTTACGTGGAGATACAAAATCTCATGCAGTTAAATATTATGTTAGTCATTCAAAAGAAAAACCAGCACATGGTTCAATAATCTGGAAAATAAACACTTTGAAAAATGTTTTAAAATACCTTTTCTCCATTTTCTTCATGGGGAAACATGTTTAATAATGTACAGAGTGTACACAAGTTGTTTTTAATGAAGAAATGCACTCAAAAATATTGCAACACAAAAATATCCTCCTTTTTAAGGATTCAGATTCATTCAGTTCCAGATTGGTTCATTTAAAACTGAGAATTCACCACATAGAAGGATTATGATTTCATAACAAAAATATTTAAATTCAGCATTCTTATATAAAACATGATTAAAATTTATTCTTACTACATATGACTAAAAAAATGCAGGTATTCTATATAGTGACACTTGCAAATACATTTGATCTTTGATATATATGTCTTGATAACTACTAACTGCACACAAACATTTAGAAGAATTTAAGTTTTTATGTTAAAAGAATGTACATAAGGTGCACACAGGTCTTTACACAGCACACATTGGCAAATTTCTTGCTAGGAGAGCAAGGATGGTTTTGTCATAATGAAAATACTGTAGACTTCCAGAAGAAAAATATTTCTGATGAATGAGGATAATTAAACAAACAAACAAACAAATCCATTCAGGTCAATCAAAATGGATTTGTTTAATTAAGATTGAAATATTTCAATCTATTTTTTTCTATCATCACTATTTTTGAATTACCTTTCAACAAAAGGCTCTTTAAAAGTAATTTATATGTTGAAATGAAATATTTTGAGGGTTTTCAAATCTTTTCCAAATGTATTTCATAGTCTGATACCAAAAAAATTGATACTTTCTCCTGAAATTTATAGGTTTTGCAAGTCAGTATTTTTCAGCGAAGTCCAACAAATATAACAAGTCTCTCATCAGTTTTACTGCATGTAAATACTGTAACACACAACAATTGTTCAACAGAATCAAAATTTAAACAAAAAAACAAACAAAACCAAACAATAGAGTGAGTAGGATTTGGGATTTTTCTGATTCTGGTTCTTTGTGTGAGGAAAGCCCTTTCTGATCCCTTCAGTGAAGATCCTGGAGTTAAAGAAAACAGCAATTCGCACTGAGTTCAGTCAGGTGATATTGGGAGCTCTAATATCATACGTAGGTGAAGGAGCTTCCATGAAAGCCACTCATTTCCAGATCTTGAAATTCTGATATATCTATCTTTGGTAATATATTTTTTAATGCTGCTGGGGACTGACTAAGTAAAAGACCAACCTGCAAACACGTGTTTTGTTTTGTTTTGTTTTGGTTGTTTGTTCATGTGCTTTTTAATTTCTCAGACGAAGAATAAGAAATGGAATAAAAAGAAAGTATTGACATTAAAATGTATCTAGACTGAGAGTCTTAAATTTTCTGCTTTACTTGTGGGTAGGTAGAATCAGAAAGATATCTCAAATATCTCAAATATGAGTCCCTAAACAGGGGGATTTTTACAATAACAACCTATACCAAGAAAAATAAATAAATAAGAATAAATCTCTCTTTTGAGCACACGCTTGCCCTTCTTAGTTGAACCTTCCTCAGCTTAGCTGACAACAACTGTGGAATGGAATTCAAGGTTCATTTCACAGGCTTTTCTAATGCCTGCAACATTCATCAGCCTATTCATATGCTTAATTTAGGATCTAAAGAATGGTTTATATATGTTTGCATCCAGCTAACACAATTATGGATATATTATTGCAATTTGATAAAATTAAAAAAAAATGTTGGGGAAAAATACGATTTCTAAAAGCTCAAGGTATTTGCATTGGCACAAAATAAGTGGGCAATTCATGAATAACCGTAAATGCATGTTTTGACAAAAAAATGACAGCAACATCCCTTTCAGAAGAACCATATCATTCTTCACACTTCAAGCAGAATTTGTTTTAAACTCATACTTTTCTTCTTGAAGAATATATGCAAAATAATCTGAATGCATAAAAAATAGGCAGAAATGTAAATCCAAAGTGAAATTCAGAGCGACTACTAATGATTCAAATCTATGTCAAAGTATAGCTTTTTCAAAGTCTTAAGTATTCTTATAATGCTCATTAGACTGTTGCAGAATCCAAATCATAGTACTATTTTCTTCATAGGACTTTACATTCATACATTTAAAAAACTCTACATGTCATGTCTCCTAATATGCTGGTGATGCTAGTGATGTAGTGTGTAAAATAAATATTTGCTAATATTGTTTAATCTTTTCTATAGCACTCATGGTCTTTCAGCTACAGTTTCGCAAGATGGAGTTCATTGAGATCTATTGTGAGATTTATTTAGTTGAGATATATTCACAAGATGAAGCAGCTTTACAGAGCTTGACACTGACCAGAGAGGAAGGTCCCACTTTCTCCTTCATCATCTTTCCCTTCCTTAATCTTGGCTCCATAATCCCACTGTGTACCTGGGGTCATTCCTGGCTGTCATGAGATACCACTGTGAGTTTATTTAGTTGCAATCCTTGCAGAAAACTCACCTAAGCAGCCAAACAAACAAAAACAAACCAAAAAATACACACACACATAAACAAACAAACAAACAACAACAACAACAAAAAAAAACAAACCTGAAAGAAAGACAGTTTTCATGGGTTAGTGAGCTGCATTTCCTCATACAATGAAATAGGATAATGGAGAACACAGATCTCCATGGTAAAAAAATAGAGGTGCAAAGAAGTAAAATCTGGAAAGACAAGAAGAAAAGCAAGCAGAGCTAATTCAATTTCTTATTTTGGAAGCACCAAGACATCCAATTGGCTGAGTTCTTCATGAAACTGCAGGCTCTTCACCATTCCTTCAAGACATAGCATCTGAAACAGATGCCGTACCTTATACTCTCATGTCATGGTTTTCAGATGTTTGTCAAACACTTACTTATCATTTACAGAGTAGAAAAACATGTGATGACAGTGTTTCATAACTCTTTCTTTAATGGACATAGTAGTGAATCAGCCCTTCCTAACTCTTTCCTTAGAGATTCTTAGATTAGTATGAAGAACTTTTGTTAAGATTAATGAATAGGAAGACATTGAACTCACTGGGAAGCGCCAGTAAACTTCTGTGTTATCAACATGGATTGAGTTTGAGATGTACTTGTAATAGATGTAGCACCCATTGAGTTACTGTTAATCTTTGTTTATGGCAAACATACAGAAATCACATCTAACATGAAGGTGTTTCACAAATTTAAATGTCTGCTAAACATTTAAAGCTACAAAAAAGCTTTTGTAAAACAAACATAGTGAGTTTTTATAGGAAAAAATAATGACCTAGTGATTTCCTTTGTTGAAGATTTTTAGACAAGTAGGCCAAAGGTGTGTGTTGTTCATCTGAAAGCAGGAAGTTATTTGCCACACCTGTGTTCATTATCCTAGAAGCTTCCGAGAAACTATGCATTATTTTAATCTTACCTATATCTCATTTAAAATTGAGCTAGTAGTTCACAATGTTCAGAGCACAAAATCTTACTTATGTTAGAAGTCTACATTAGGGCAAGAAGTCTCCCCTTACCGTGCATTAACTACAGAAGTATAAGGTATCTGGCTCATACATATGTATCTCCAGCACAGAAAGCTACATTTGGCTGTATAAATCAAGAGCATTGTTTTCCGACACTCACAGAGCTGGAGGCCTGAAGACGATTAAGTCACCAAGCCTGACCTTTCTATATGTCATAATGTGGAGCTATACTCTTCACATTTTCACCGTGACAAAACCTGCCAGGATTACTTATGAAGCATTGATGGTCCCTCTTTACTCTGGTTCTCCTTTTTTCTCCTCTCACATGCACAGAAAGGGCCATTCATCTTTTCATTGAGGAGGATTTAGTTTATGTTTGGAGAAAAGAACTAGCAGAGGCAATGAAAAAATCCATTTTGTTTCATTTCTACTTTTAGTTCAGTGTCAGGCCAAATCCAAATGCTAAAAGGCATTATATTTCCAGTTTCCTACTTTTAAAACTTTTTTCTCAGCTTGTATTTTTCGTCCAATGAAAGAAAACACAACATATTTTTCTTACCATTCAGTTAAGCAGGTGGCACCAAGATAATTATAGGCATTTCCATAAGTGCAAACACCTCAGCATCTAGAAAAACATAAGGAAATGAATTAGTAGCATGTGATTCAGTGCCCATGAGAAAGAGAGGAAAGTCATATTATTTAATCAGGAACATAGTTCATTTCAGAAAGATTCTAAAGCTGCCAAGTGATGGATGTGCAGGATATTGGCTTTTTTTAGAATCTGCCAATGGCAGAGAACATTTGAAAGAATGAATTTACATAGACACACTAAGAATCAAACAAAAACCAAGTTGTTAGTCACAGTTTTGGAAGAACATGAAGTTTTCATACACAGTAGATTTATATAATCCATCAGCTTCAGGATCCATAATTCATCTCTTTTCCAGCCATTCTTTAGCTTTTCATGGTTTTCAAATATAGTGCTATATGAAATATATTTATCATATAATTAAATTTCAACTGAAGATAAAATTTAAAAACTCATAAATCAATGGAGCCTTTAATGCTAATACATAAAAATAGCCATCACATATTTCAACAAGTATTTGAGAGAAATATATATAAATTCAATGACATATTAATGAACTAATTTGGCTTATCTTGGTTTCTAGTATTTATATACCCTCACACTATTTGATTCTGATAAAAAAAAAAAAAAAAAAGTCATGGAAAAGGGACAAAAAAAAAAAAGGAAAGGAAAGCAAGGAACTGTTTTATCCTACTTCCTGGCTTTCGTCTTACAGTTGCTTCATTTTACCAGACTTCGGCTGTTGTTTTGACTGAGCTACTGATCTAAGCTCCTTGTGTAAACAAGGGGAAAGAATCTTCCATAGGCAAATGCTTACTCCTAAAGGCAGATAGCTAAGATAAATAAGACACAATACGCAATACTCACTTGTAGATAAGAAAAGGCAGAGTCTGGAGGAACGCATCTACATTCTCTGATGGCCCAGGAGGGTTGGACCTCAACTAGACTTCAACTAGAATTCACAGAATCACAGAATTGACTGGGTCGGAAAAGACCTCAGAGATCATCAAGTCCAACCCTTGGTCCAACTCCAGTTCATTTACTAGATCATGGCACTAAGTGCCATGTCCAATCTCAGTTTAAAAACCTCCAGGGATGGCGAGTCCACCACCTCCCTGGGCAGGCCATTCCAATGCCTGACCACTCTCTCTGTAAAGAATTTCTTTCTAATATCCAGCCTAAATTTCCCCTGACAGAGTTTAAGCTCGTGCCCCCTTGTCCTATTGCTAACTGCCTGGGAGAAGAGACCAATCCCCAGTCAGAGGTACTCTATGCCTGTATTTTCTCTTGCATTTAAGGGCAGGCAACTGTTTAATCTAAAGCCTCCTTCCAAAACTTATTGAGGTTACGTGTGTCTCCTAACCTGCTCCCTTCCTTGTCTCTGTGAGGATAATGTTGTCAAAATTGAGTCTTGCCAGGACCTTCTTTTTGCTGTAATCCATTGCTGGTACTTCTCACAGAATATTCCTTGGGGGTAATAGCTCCAGTTTTCTATTGCAGAGTATGGATATTAGGAGCTACTGAAATAATTAATTGCTCTCTGGGTCTAAATGCAGCAGGTCCTTTCAAAAATCAAATTTTTATTAAATGACATAGCCAGCACAAATAAATGAAGATTAATACTGTTCATGAAGCACCTCTGTCTCCTATTTTTCATAACTCTCTGTACCTCAACTGGTTGAGAATGAATCATATGGAAAACAGGGTGGAGGCAGCTGCAAGGACTGCCATGGCACTGGGATGCAGTAAATGAAAATTGTGACAAATAAGCAGTTACATTAAAACAACTGTCCATGTGAAAAATGTTGTACAGACTAATGCTCAGTTAGAGAAAAATCTTTAAAAGTCCCCTCAAGATTTCTGAAGCTAAGAAATAAAAAAGGAAAATGTCTTCAGCCTTTATGAAACTCCTTTACTGCCTTTGTTACTCAGCATGTCTCAAACTAACCACAATCAGTCCTGTCTGGCATTTGCTCCTCTTCATTGATAAGTTATTTTCTTTCACACCTAGCAGAGCATTACACAGCCCACAATTATCATCAGGTTCACCACATATTAAGAACTCACTGATATTTATTTTCACCCTGAAAGACCCAGACTGTATTCAGTCAACCTTCCTTCTTACTCAAGTAATAGATTTTGCAACCTTCGTGAAAGCTGTGAAACTCAAGGCATTTTGAGTAAAAGGTCTGGATGCAGGTAAATGGCTATGAGGTATCAAAATCTATAGGAAGAGACACTGAGGCTTAAGTGCTGTAACTGACAGGAACGTGATAGCAAAAACAATTAATGACTGTATGTTGCACCTAAGATATTATTAGATGAAAATCCCTGCTCAAAAAATGCAAACCTCATTTTGATATGTATACAAGAGGCAATTCCTGTTTATACGGCATTTATCAAATAGTATTTCAAATAACACTGTACAAGTTTGAATATTAATGTATACAATGATAATAGAAGAAGGAACCTGTTGCCTCACCACCACTGCCTTTCCAATTTTCAAATACTATATTCCCACGGGAAGCAAAATCTTAAATACATCATCCCTGTATCATTTATCCTACTACATTTGCAGTTTATCAACATCTATTTTAATTTATAAAATATGATGATAACTATGAAATTATGAAGAAATTTTGCCTTTCCAACCCACCTTTTTGTCCTGCTTGAATCTTCAGTGAAGTCGTAATGACTAATATGTGACAATGCCACCCTTCCAATAACAACAGCTTGTGCTTTCATAAACAAAGTATTTTGAACTAATTCAAGGTGCAAACAGATGGAGAAGCTGGCTCAAGAGGCAGAAAACTGCCTCGTTTTCTTGACAGTCTTGCATCCCTAAAATGAAGGTTCTTAGAAGTTATCTCTTAATTGTCCACAACCCAGAAAAGACTAAATTCTGCACAGTTAATTAAAAATAAAAAAAAATGAACAAGGAAACAAAAAACTCTACAACTAAGTGTTTTGTACATTTACATCTTTATTGTGTGCAGTTATGTTATAGTAGCAGTCAGCTATCAAATAGCTTGCCTTCAGCAATTTAGATTCAGAGTATTTTGTGATATTGAGTTTTCATTATATAGACCTAAATAAAAAGATTCAGAAATAAAAAAAACTAATAAGACAGCCTGAAATAGACTGACAACATTTTGTTACTTCCTGTGATATATTAAGATCTGTTAAATACTTTGAAAACCTAAGCTTTTTTTTTTTTTTTTTTTTAAATTTCCTTAAGAAACCATTGCATTCATTTCAAAGGGAAATATTTAGGTGAAATATATCTTCTGCATCTAAACCTCTTAATGTTTGCATCTTTGGAAGGTGTTTCTCTCTGATCATAATCAACTTTTAGTTAATCGGGAATTTGATTAATTGAACTAAAAAATGCTTAGATTTGCATTGCATGTCTAAAGTGATGATTTTACATACATTTACATTACATTTACATACACTAATAATTGGTGTGTTACTCATTCTGTTGAATTTAGTCCATTATTTCTGTTTAAAGTAAAGCATACACAAAATAATGTGTTTTCTTTACCTTTTTTTTTTAATAATAAATAGCTTGTTCAAATGTTAGTTTAATTTAAGAGCAGGTAATCTATTTTTTTATCCTTAAGAGCATCTTTTTCCTTGTGAATACAACTGATGTGAAATGATTTAATATCCATTAAATATTGTTTTTGTAAAAACTATCCCTTGCATTACTTTTGTCTATGGAAAACCATGAGCAGAAAAAAAAATACCGTGATTTAGATAAAATAGCGGAAAGACTATCTCTTGGAGAGTTGTCACAATTGTAATTTTATTTTTAACAAATATGCTATTATTATCTGCATGATGTAATAGCTGAATGCCTCTTTAGAATTGCAGCAACACAGAATGTGATATCCACTGCCATGTAATCAAATCGTTCATATCATTCTGCGTATTCAAAAATAGATAGATTAAATTATTTTATCCATAGCTACTGAGAATTGTATGTATTTTTGTGGATGATATGGGAAACATAGAGTATAAGCATTTAGAACTAATAAAAATATCTATTATTTAAACAGATTATTTTACACTCTGCCCAGTTTGCCTGAAAACAAACAAATACATACTCACTCTAAACTTGAGGTATTTTAAAAGCATTCTTTGAAGACAGACAAATTAAAACTGAGGGACTGACTTTGCATAAATTATTTGGATTATGCATTCACAAATAGAATACTTCCTTACATTTCTAACAACTCACAATCATATATCAATAAAAGAAGACACAGACATCAGACAAGAGTGTGATAACTAACCGCTGAACAAGACTTTCTGATGCTGTGCCTTCAGAGCAGACATGTGAATGAGAGATTGATAGACTGGTGTCTGCCTTGGCTGGTAGCAATTGGTGCCCTGGATGGAGGGTTCTACACTATCCTATAACGAGGTTTGTGGCAAGCAGGTGTCTCTGCCTTTTATAATGGATCACCAAAGGCCAACAATGGCTTCTTTTACTTTTGAAAACAGTCTCATTAACCATAGTGACAAAATTTGTATGTGTAAATTTGCCTTTTGTGACAGTACAGTGTATTTATTTCCCATAGTTTAGAACACACTCAGAATATAAACCATTTTTTTCAGTAGTATGGGAAATAACAAGGAAACAAAAACATAGCGTTTAAAAAATGTGATTGCTCAAAAAATAATCTCTTCAATGCTGCGTTATTTTAGATTAAATCACTGGAAACCCTATAATTTTGAACAATAAAAGAAAAATAAGATCGTGGTGCATTTGTGTTGTTAGGCTAACCATGCATGATCTCTGTGAGAATGTTCTTCAGGAAAGCATAGAAATAGAGGCAAGGAAGAATATTCTTTACTGTCTTTGCACCATTGTGGCAGTTGCACACCCCCCTTTCCTCCCCTTTCCTTAGATGTGGAAGGTGCATGCACACCCCAAACACTTCCCCTACACATCCCCCCTCTCCTGTAATGGGGCAGTTAATAGCTCCTTTTGTTTAACCCTCTGTCAGTTAGCTAGGAGAGGGGAAAAGGTGCCAAAGACTGGAGAAGTTTCTGGGTGCCCATAGCCAGAGTGGGGGTGCAGAGGAGCCGAGAAGTTTCCGGAATGCCCACAGCCAGATCTGACAAGACTATAAAAACAGGGTTCCTGACGAGGCTTCCCTTTGTGTGTGTCCTCTTGGAGCAGTGGGCCAAAATGCAGCCAAGAGAGACCCTCCCCTTAGACTCCCAAGCTGTCTAAGGTAACCTCCCAGAACTGGGACCTGCCTCACCTCCGCATGTGGGTGAGTGATAACTTAATAATTCCTCAGTGGACTAGCGAGTGTATTTTCCTTAATAATTCCTTGCTTTAATATATGCAAGTGATTTCCTCACTAGACAAGTGAGTGTATTTTCCTGGAGTCAGGGACGGCTCTGGCATTGTTTTTCATGAGCCATCGTATGCACACTGTGGATCTCCATTACTCTTATTTGCTGTACTCCAATAATTTCCTCAACTGATATCTGAACCTGTATTTTGTGTTACTGGAGTGCTAACTGATTGGATAAACCCCATTTCTAATTGGTTGTTTTCCCAGACTTTCCTGGACAGAACTTTCCAAAACTTTCCTGTTTTGGACCTGGTTGTCTGCCTAAAACTAATTTTGAGGTCCCTCCGTGACAACCATACCTTTATAAACTATTATTCACATTTATTTACTTACCATTTTGAAAGCTAAGTTTCATTCAGTTAGTTTTTAAACTCTGTACTGAACTCGTCCTGAAGCAAAGGCAGAAAAGAACCATAGTATATGCAATAACCAGCTGTCTTGCTTCTTTGCTGTTGCTTCAAAGACATAGGAGAAAACAATAATAAAAGTAAAAATAATATAAAATATATATCTATAGTTTAAAATGTGTGTTGTGAGGAGGAGCTTAATTATTAAAGAAGCTCTTTGAAAGTATTATTTTGAGTGTTTATTTAGAAATGACAATACTAGTAAAGAGACAGCCACAGACCTAAGGAGAGAGAAGGCATAATCATGTATAACCGTGGTGGAGAGTAAGGTAAGTCAAGGAAAGAATACATGGTAAAAATAGTACTAAGGGATTTAGACAGCAATGTTTAGTTGAACGTGAATATTTTTTAAATCCTTTAGGCAATACCTCAACAAAACCTTTTCAAGGCCTGGTGAAAAAATTTCTTTTGATTTCTGAAGGGTTTTGGATTAGAACCATAGAGTCTTTCTGTGAATACTTGCCCACATATTGAACTAACAACAACTGTATCTAGGTCAGCTTAAACAATATGTAACATAATAGCATCATATAATCATAAAATCATAGAATCATTTTGGTTGGAAGAGACCCTCAATGTGGAGGGGTTTTGATAGATAAAGATCTGTTGCTGAATTAGTCAGGCTCAAAGGAATCTCAAGGCTGCTTCGAGAAGCTGAGAACAGAATCTGCTGTGAGAAAGAGGGGCGTTCTTCAATCAGCGGGGTCCTGGCGTGGCGTGAATCATCGAACGTATCATCAGTGAGACTCCAGTGCATGGACAGCCCATGAAACTCATTTAGCGAATCCATGCTTGGAGCGTGGACGTGTGATTAGAATATAGTTGCATATATAAGGAGGCTTGTTTCTGTAATAAATGGCTTTAGCGTGATTCACATTGAATCAAATAGTTTGCTGAGTCCTTTATCGCTCCAACAAATGGTGACCCCGACGTGATACTCTGAACGCCATACCACTGAGGTCGGGGAAAAGCCTGGAGCGGCCCAGCCGGAGGCGGATCAGCTGGACTGAGAACTGGGCGGAGGAGTACGGACGTTCCGCATTAATTTTATTGAAGAAGGCCCCGGAAAAGGTGAGCGGCTGGGAGCAGGAGGAGGGAAGTTATGGGGCAATATTCTCCTGCATATTCTCTCTATGAGAGGATTTAAATAGGAAGAAAGTAACATATGTAGACTATTAATTCGGTATAGAATTAATGGCTACCCGGGAGAAAACGAGAAGGCTTTTAAACGTTAACTTTGGGACAATAAAGGGCAGAAATTATGGAATAAGGTCAGCAATGGGGATGATAAAGAAACTAAATCATTAGCGACTACATGGAAGCTTATAATTTCCACCTTAAAAGACTTTAATGCTGAGCAGGCTACCGTTGCCAGAATTTTTCCAGCGTTGCAGCCTGATAACAAACCTAAAAATGACTGTGAAGTTTACCTGGATCGTGTCTTTTGACCCCCTCCCTACTCCATCCCCTGTTGTGCCGTCGGCACCCCCGATGATACAGCAGTCTGGGGCGGAGGGAGGAAAATTACCGAGTGGATGGAGTCCTATACCATTACCCGACTCTAGAGAGATCAAGAAGTCCAAAGGACTGGAATCAGACAATTTTTCAAAAGAACTGGTGAAAACTGAGAATGCTAAAGTCGTAAATAAGTGTAATATCAATTGTTTTACTGATTCGTGTCCGCCTTTACTGCCTTCTACCCCTCTAACTCCTACAAGAGAGCAGAAGGAGTCGCCGGATAAGAACTGGGCAAAAGAACTGTGTGAAAGATCAGATCAGCTATTAGCGAGTGAATCCAACAGTCAGCAATGCGGTCATGCTGATCGTGACGGGAAAGGGGATGCGGCTGGGGACTCAGGTTATACGAATAATTATGATCCTAGAAAGTATTGCCGAGAATGTGCACTGTTCCGAACCCTTCTGTTACTAATGATTCTCCAGCACCGTTCAAGTCCGTGTTATCTGATGACTCGGAAGAGTATGAGGGTTTGAAGCATTTTTCTTGAAAAGTTAAGTATGTGTACGAGTTGCCCCGAGATCAGATAAGAACCATGAAAAACTCAAGCAAAATTAGACCTATCCAATGTTACAGCTATAGATCATTTAGGACAGAACAATGGGGATTCGTTGAAAGGGGCAGGTATCCCACAACTCCTGGAAGAGACACTAATTGACACACCACAACTACAGACACGATAAGTTTCTGAAATCCTGAGGCAGTCAACAGATCTTGCATATCAAGCTATGAGAGAGGTGTCTGAAACCAACAAAGCAGCCAAATCATTTGCAACTATTAATCAGGGTCCCAATGAGAATTACATGCAATTTATTGACCACCTTCAAGAGGCCATCAATAAGCAGGTTGAAAACTTGGAAGCTAAGGAAGCACTGGTGTTGAGATTAGCAGTAGAGAATGCTAATGTTTGCTATCAACATGTTATTTGCGAGTTTTACAGTACATATTATGTGCTCCTGTTTATTGCCTCTCTGAAAATCAAGCAGCTTGTCAGGAATGTGAGTTCATTGTTTTACTAGTTGTTTTTAAGTGCGCCGTAAAATCTCCCCGCTTTTCCCATTCACGCTGCAGCAGACCTGTGCCTTCCTCCCCTCCTCCCCCTCCCTCCCTCCCTCCCTCTTCTCAAGGTTTTTACTTGCAAGATGGGGTCAGGAATAATGGTTTTCAGTTGTGTTCCTAAAAAATCAGTATTGGGAGGTGTTTTAAAACTTAGGAAAGCACTTGGAATTATAAGGAAGGAAGATCTTGTTAAATACTGAAATCAGTGTTGGCTGCTGTATAAGTTACATGATTGGGAAAAGTGTCCGGAGAATAGAATCTTGTTGTGATTAATGTTGTTTTTGAGGCCAGAAGAGCAGGACAAAATAAATCTCTACAAGAAATCATTAAATCATTTCAGACAGTTTTACAGGCAGGGCGATTTGAACTTCAACAAGCTGAGAGAGAATTAGCTGATAACACACAGGTCAGAAAACTTGTTAAAGTCTGCAAGATGCTTTCCTTATTAACCTGTTTTCTTTGTGGGTATCTGTTTAAGTATGTTGCAATTTTGGTAGGTCTGTGCTATATGGTATGTTAAGTTCACAGTCTGTTAAATCATGAGAATCCGTTGACTCAAAATGTGCATTTTGTGATAATTCAGAAGATCATGAGTAATTTAGTTCTTTCCTGTGTGAATGTGATCGTAAAATTTTGTGTGTAGTAGCTGTTATTTTTCTCTCCAGCATGCTAGCTTTATTCCAGCATTCAGACTTGCGCAACTCTGTGACAGGCTGTGTCTCATCTCGGTGTGGTGTATTTGGCTTTTCCATATGCACACCATGTAAAGAATCCTGGTTTTGGGATGGCAGCTGCAGCACGACAGATGAGACACTAGAGATTGAAAAAAAAAACAAAAAGGAAAAAAAAAAAAGGGAAGGCCTTGCCCAGTCCAGCTCGCTGCGGTGGCAGGGGGGCGGGTGCCAATGGGGCTCCAGCGCGCACTGACCTATTTTGTCAGGGAGATCCAGAGGTACCTCCACCTGGCTGAGCAGTAAGTGGCCCAAAGGTGCAATGCAAACATTGAGATATTGTCTTAAATTAGTGTGACTGTGATCCATCTGCATATTTGAACTGGGTATTTGGTTTTCACATCTGAGCTCAGTATTTTAGTTTGCATATTCATATTTGATACCAAAAGAATCTTGTTTGGGGAGATAATTACAAAATGGGAACCGGTTCCACTGCTAAAATTCCACCTTGACCCCCCTTAGGATGCATCCTTACACATTAGAGAAATTGCTTATATTGTTAGAAAAGCATTTAAATTGTTAAAATGCTATGATAGATGTGAATTTGGAAGGGGTTGTATTCAAAAGTTGCTAGTATATTAACTGATTTGGACCTAGGAAAATAAAATAATGGATTTATGTTTATTATACTGGTTTATACTGTTTTTTGACATCTCTAAATTGCAAAAGGTAAATGGAGCTAAGGAATGTAACTATTGCTGAGCTACTTGAAATTGCATATAAAGTGTATTATGGTTGGAATGAAATGGGAAAACAAAAGAGCAAAATATCCCAGGCCTGTGTGCAGCTCATTGTAACTGAGAAGTTTCCCAGAGCCTCCCACTTCGTACCAGCCATTATGCCAGCTGCGTGACCTTGGTTATCTCTAAACTGCAGCAAGAAGAGAAAGAAAAACAAAAAACGGAAAAACCTGGCTGCCTGCTTTTAAACACTGAAAGGGCGGTTCTCTCTCCCCCCCACTGCAGCGATGTAATACTGAATGGAGCAGTCTGAGGGTGAAATTTAAAGGCATCCTTAGCAGACTCATAGTTCTAATGAAACTGGAAAATTAAACCAAAAATTTGTTGGTAGACTTATTCTGTGGTAATTAGTTGTAAGAGACTTCTTAGTAAATTCACCGTGCTAGTTTTTGAGGTCATGGGAGAGAATGAAAGAAAGGCCATTTTTTGAGACCAATGGAATGTCAAATTTGGAACAAAGTTTTAATACATGAATTCTTATAGTTGCCAGAAAGTCCTATACCTCTCTTAGGTTAAGATTTGTTAAGTAAATTGTAAGCTCAAATAAGGTTTTCTGAGAATTCTGTTTAGTTGCATGGCCTACAAGTAGCTGCTGGGGTGGTGCAGATCTGCTTGCTGCAAGTGAGAAATCTCCAAGGAAATTTCAATTGCTGTATTTCCACTAGTATTAACAGCCAATGTTTCGATAAAACAAATACTACACTGATAGATCTGAAACAGGACTTTGATCCGGTAAGGGAAAACAATATCCAATAAATATGACAGCCAAAATGGAGTTGGAAACTTTGAGGAATAAATTTATGACAACCTTACAGGCTGACTGCATTCGATTGGACTTGCAGATTTGTCTATTTATAGCTACAACATAGAAACAACCTGTGGCTATTGTGGGAGAGTATGATGAGATTGCTAGCAAACTGATATACCGACTGTTATATACCAATTGTCACTCTGATGAAGAAAATGCAGGGAATGAATTTAAGTCTTAATAGGCCATGATCCTTTTGTCATATATGTACCATTTGTGAAATTTAATTCTGAATTTTTTTTATTTGTAATCTATGTCTCTATAAATTGCATTAGCTGGTTTTCTTAACAGCACAGCTTTTGGCATGCCTAAATGTAAATTGCTGCAGAACCTGCAAGTCTTTAACATCAGGTCATAGGCCATATTTGTATTTGGTCTGATCCTACATACTTGCAAAGTTTTTGTTGATGGTTCTGGGAAGTCTCATAAAGCTGTAGTGGTTTGGTGTGGAGATAACAATTGGCATCATTCTGTAAAAATTGTTGAAGGTTCAACCCAATTAGCAGAACTTGGCACAGATTTAAATTACTTAGAGTTTTTTAAGGAGGAACCTCTAAATTTGATTTGTGATTTTGAGTACGTAGTCAAGATTCAACGCACATATCTGGTTCTGAACTTTTTTTGTTTGTTTGTTGTTTGTTTGTTTTTTTTTTTAAAAGGGGGGGAAGTAGGGGAAACACCACAAAACCAATTGTGAAAAGCATTGTATGTGATGAAATACTTTGCAAGTATGACCCAAAACCGTGCTAAATCAGAAAGAACCTACATTAGTTATGGTCAAATCACTAGTCAATTAAAAAGGCCACATCAATTGATAACCTGGGGAAAAGGTTATGTTTGTGTCATTACAGGCCGAGGATTGAAGTGGATTCAACAAAGATTCAACGGATGCAGATGGACAGGAGGGAGATAAGTTGTGAGGACTGTTTCAGATGTAAACCATGGATCCTAATTCAGTGTTACAGATGCTCGCAGACCTGGTAGTCTAGAAGCCTATTAGCAAGCAGGTGGTGTACCTTCTGTGGAGAATGGCAATTTGAACAATCAGCAGGAGATCCAAAAGGGTGATATTATGATTAGATAGTCAATGCATAGATAAGGTAAAATTATGAGATATCCCTACCATAGTAATCTAAGTTTAACAACTGATAAGTTTTAGAAGGGATATTAAGGTTAAGCTATTGAACTTTTAAATAGGTTAAGATAACTTTTAAGATATTATTTCAATTATTAGTATATGCTGATGGTATTAAGTATGTTACCCTATAAACTGTGCAGTATAAATCTTCTAGGAATTTAAGAGAATATATTGTATTAACTTGTCTGGTTATTTTGAATCTATTAAAATAGTGTGTTAATAAGGTTGTCATAATAGAATTAAGGTTTTAAGAACAGGCAGGTAGTTGTTTGATCTTATTAAGTAAGGTTTAACTGCATTATATGTAATTGTAATTATGTTGTTAATCACGTGTTCTATGTTGCAGTGTATTTCAAAAATGATGCACTGTGCGGTTCAAGGGGCCTGACTAATTCAAGAACAGAAAGGGGGAAGTGTGGAGGGGTTTTGATAGATAAAGACCTGTTGCTGAATTAGTCAGGCTCAAAGGAATCTCAAGGCCGCTTCGAGAAGCTGAGAACAGAATCTGCTGTGAGAAAGAGGGGCGTTCCTCAATCAGCGGGGTCCTGGTGTGGCGTGAATCATCGGACGTATCATCAGTGAGACTCCAGAGCACGGACAGCCCATGATACTCATTTAGCGAATTCATGCTTGGAGCGTGGACGCGTGATTAGAATATAGTTGCATATATAAGGAGACTTGTTTCTGTAATAAATGGCTTTAGCGTGATTCACATTGAATCAAATTGTTTGCTGAGTCCTTTATCGCTCCAACACCTCAAGATCATTGAGTCCAACCATTAACCTAACACTGTCACTAAACCATGCCCCTAAGAACCTCATCTATGCATCTTTTAAAAACCTCTAGGGATGATGACTCAGCCACTTCCCTGGGCAGCTGGTTCCAATGCCTGACAATCCTTTCTGTTAATTTTTTTTTCCTAATATCCTATCTAAACCTCCCCTGGTGCAACTTGAGGCCATTTTCTCTTGTCCTATCACTTGCTACTTGGGAGAAGAGACCAACACCCTCTATGCTACAACCTCGTTTCAGGTAGTTGTAGAGAGTGGTAAGGTATCCCCCTCAGCCTCCTTTTCTTTAGTCTAAATAGCCTCAGATTCCTCAGCTAGTCCTCACAATATTTATTCTCCAGACCCCTCACCAACTTGATAGATTCATGGAATCATAGAATGTCCTGAGCTAGAAGTGAACCACAAGGTTCAACGGGTCCAACTCCTGTCCCTGCATATGACAACTCCACAGTTCACGCAATGTGTCTGAGGGCATTGTCCAGTCTCTTCTTGAATACTGTCAGGCTTGGGGCTGTGACTACCACCCTGGGGAGCCTGTTCCAGTGCTCCACCACCCTCCCAGTGAAGAATCTTTTTCTAACATCCAACCTAAACCTCTCCTGGCACACCTTCCTGCCATTCCCTCGGGTTCTGTCACTGGTCACCAGAGAGAAGAGATCAGAGCCTGCCCCTCCTCCTTCCCTTTTGAGGAAGCCATAGACTGTGATGAGGTCTTTCCTCTGTGTCTTCTTCTCCAGGATGAACAAACCAAGTGACTTGCTCCTCATACGGCTTCCCCCTCTGAACCCTTCACCAACTTTTTAGCCCTCTTCTGGACACTCACTAGTAGCTTAATATCTTTTTTTTTTTTACTGTGGTGCCCAGAATTGCACTCAGTACCCCAGGTGAGGCTGCACCAGTGCAGAGTAGAGCAGGACAATCACCTCCTTTGAGCGGCTGGCAATGCTGTGCTTGGTGCACCCCAGGACACGGTTGGTCCTCTTGACTTCCAGGGCATACTGTTGTCTCATGTTCAACTTGCCGTTAACCAGAACCTGCAGATTCCTCTCTGCAGAGATCCCTTCCAGCATCTTGTCCCCCAATCTGTATGTACAGCCAGGGCTGCTATGGGGTAAGTGCAAAATCTGGCTCTTGCTCTTGAACTTCATGTGGTTGGTGTTTGCTCAGTTCTCCAATTCGTCCAGATTCCTCTGCAGGGTCTCTCTGCCCTTGAGAGTGTCAACAGCTCCCCCCAGTTTCATTTCATCAGCAAACTTACTAAGCAATCCCTCAAGTCCTGTGTCTAAGTCATTTATGATGACATTGAAGAATGCTGTCCCTAAGATGGACCCCTGTGGAACCCTGCTAGTGACTGCTCACCAGCCCGACATAACCCCATTTACTAGAACCCATTGAGCCCAGCCTGTCAGCCAGCTGCTGACCCACTGCATTGTGTGTTTACACAGCTGGATGTTGGACATCTTGTCCAGGAGGATACTGTGAGAGATAGTATCAAAGGCTTTACTGAAATCCAAAAAGATCACATTGACAGGCTTCCCTTCATCAACTAGGTGCGTAACCTTGTTGTAGATAGAAAATAAGTTTGTTAAGCAGGACTTTCCCCTCATGAATCTGTGCTGGCTGGTACAAATGACTGTGCTGTCATTCAGATGTTTTTTGATAACTCATAACTTCATTACCCTTGTCTGAACTGTCTCCAGCACCTCAATATATTTCCTGTAATAAGGGGCCTAAAACTGAGCACAGCATTAGATGAACAATTTAGAGATGCTTGTATTAGGCAAAGGTTGAAGAAAATAAAACAGTTCATTCAGTTATTACAACCTACTATGATTTACAGGCATAAAATAAAATGCTAAGTTGAATTTTGAGCCTATTTTTGGGATGAGTAACGTCTCACTTTATTTGTGGCATAATGTTTCAGCAGGAATTCATGGAAAGATTGTTAAACAAAGCAGGTACATAAGACTCTGGCCTAGTATAGACAGGAGAGAGTTCCATAAATATTCCTGGCAAAGAGTTTGTCTGTGACGATGCAGGATAAAGCTGCAATTATTCTGAATATATAATAGAATAGAGAATAGATTAAACCAAAGCAACAGTTTTGTTTTAATTTAATTTAGATTCTGGCTTAGAATGTAAATATTGGAAAAATTACAGTTGAAAATGAAACTCCAGACTTAGCCCAAACTTCAGTATCAGTATAAATAAACAACAAATATAAATACAGCATTTTTATACTATCCTGTGGATATTTTATGATTTCAAAGTCTTAATTCAAAGAGACATTCAGTGTATAAATGCATGTAAGTTCCAGAATTCAGAATTATATGAAGAAATGCTAATGCTGCAGAACAGTGGGTTTCCATGGAAATCCATTGTCAGTACTGAGATCCCCTGGTGATCTCAAGTTCCACCCCTCTCATAAGTGCAGCAGTGACTTGAAGGTTAGAACATTACAATTTCTACAGATTTCTACAAACTGTTTATATCTCTCTGGTAGCATACAAAGAAAACATTGAGAAGGATTTTAGACCCCATTGTGGAAGAAATAGAATAGAAAAAAGTAAAACTTCAGCTTAAAACAGATAAACTGAATGCTCAGGATGTTGAATTTTTGTTCAATGACCTATAATACTGACAAAAAAAAAAAAGTGGGGTGAAATCTAGATTGTGCTACATGGAGAATACCACTGATTAATATTTCTCAGTAGAAAATATATTTGCAAGACCATTGAGACATATTTCCAAATATTCCTTTAGAATTAATGTTATATTCAATAATCACATTCTGGTGTTGTTTTATATTTTGTTTTGTTTTAATTTGGTTTTGTTTGTGTGTTGTTTGTTTTGTTTGTTTTTTTTTTTTTTTGTATACAAGAGATTGTGATACATCTATTTACTGCCCCAATAAATGATTTAGCTCTTTTTGAAGTCAAACCCCATTATGTGAAACCTTAAGTTCTGAAATATATCTAACTACATATGTAAACTTTCACACATGCACATAAACATATATATCATATTTTAAAAATAAAGGACGATACACTTCCTAAATTTAAAGAATTATTCACTTTAAACCAAAATAATCTCATTTTGTTTGTTAAATCTAGAAATTTTATGCTTAAAATTGATATTTGCTAGAAAAATCCATATTGCAAAAAAATAAAATTCTCATCTGAAATCAAAGCTTTTACATGCAGGAAAATACATTCATTGTATTTATTTTGACTACTGCATCAGATGAGATTATAATATGCTGATTTCTTTATTTAGATATTGGACTAACACGTAGTTGAATATTCAGTTGTAGTCTTATATCTATTGACAGTGTATTCTTTCCCTAAAAACTATCAATAATTAAAAAAACAAACAAAAAACACCAAACATGCTGCATATCTTTATCTTTTTCATTTGTTTGTTTATTTTCATTCACAAATTATATTAAACACCTTCTATGGTTTTGTGGTCAGCAAACATGTTAACAACTTGCAGCATGCCAGTGTCTATTATAAAGAAATTTTGCCTTACAAAGTCATTCACAAGCAGTTTACGTGAGACAGGCAAACAAAATCATTAGCACTCTGAAGTGACTCTGACCTAGGTCAGACCTGGTAAAAGCAGCTGCTTCTTAATGGTATCCAATTCCCTTGTAAATCCTGTTCAGAGAAATTCATAAATCACAAGTTGCTATCAAGCCATGGCAAACCTCCCTTTCAAATGATAGCCCTACGGAGATTATTTGAAAGCATATTATACAACCATCTGAAGGGTCAGGTGTTGCCAACTGAAGCATTAAAAACTCATTTATACCTGTTTACAGCTAGCTGCTGTCAAAGGCCCATGAGATGGGAAGTAGAAATATAATGTACCTATAATTTTTTTGAGTCACCTTTGACTCTCACTGTTCAAATGAAACAAGTAACCTACTGCCTCTACACCACAGGCAAAGAGTGTAGTAGAGGAATTCAGGGGTCTACATATACAGCAAAAGTTATGATACTCTGGGGTATCCTGTCTGGCCCTGAGCTGCTGCTTCAGAAAGATGCTGGTCTACCACAGTTTCATGTCTACCTGACCAGCCTTGGACTTGTCTTGGATGCCTTGCATCATCTGAAATGGCACTCGTCAACTATGTTTAGGCATCATCTCCTTTGCTCTTTCATGGTACCTTGAGGTAAAAACTGTTTTCCTCCATTTACTACTAATCTACAGATATGGTGTGTGCCTAGAATATTATGTATGTACAAAAAAAATCTAGCTTTCCCTCTATTCAGTAAATGTATGAATCACATTTACAGTAAACAAAAATGTTAAGTATGAGAGTAATACTACACAAAAGAATATAACATACCATCTAGCACCAGATTGCTTGCTGTTTTAAGACAGGTACCTGAGGAAAGGTGAGGAAGCACTAAGTACATCAGAAGGTGTTATAATTTCTGTGTTCTCCTAAATGCTCCAACAGCTCCTAAAAAAACCCATATAACTACACATTACTCCTAGATCTATCAACCATGATAAAAACTATACTAAGTGCAGGAGCAGTCTATCCTCATGTGCTGCCAGGGAAGTAGACCAACCTGGCTGAACAGAGAGATTTGGCTGGAATGTCAGAAAAAAATTTATGACCTTTGAAAGAAGGATGACTACAAGGATGCCGTGAAGTTATGCAGGGGGGAAATTAGAAGGGCCAAAGCCCAACTAGGACTTAAACAGGCTACATCTGTAAAAGAGAATAATAAATGTTTCTATAAGTACATTACCAACAGAAGAAGGGCTAAGGAGTATCACCATCCTTTATTGGATACAGGAGAAAACACAGTGACAAAAGATGAGGAAAAGGCTGAGGTACTAAATGACTTATTTGCCTAAGTCTTTAACAGTAAGACCCATTGCTCTGAGGTTACACAGCACCCTGAGTTGGAACACAGGGACAGGGAGCAGAATGAAGCCCAAATAATCCAAGGGGAAATGGTTAGTGACCTCACTTAGACACGAACAAGTCTATGGGGCCAGATGGGATCCACCCAAGGGTTTGGAGGGAGCTGGCAGGGATGCTCACCAAGCCACTTTCCATAATTTATCAGCAGTCCTGGTTAACCAGGGAGGTCCCTGTTGACTGAAAACTGGCAAATTTGACACCAGTCTGCAAGAAGGACTAGAAGGAGGATCAAGGGAATTACAGGCCTGTCAGTCTGACCTTGGTGCTGGGGAAGGTTATGGAGCAGATCATCTGGAATGCTATTGTGTGACATGTACAGCTGCCCAAGGAAGTGGTTGGATCACCATCCCTGGAGGTATTAATGAGATGTATAGATTTGGTCCTTAAGGACATGGTTTAGTGGTGGAGTTGGCAGTGTTGGGCTTATGGTTGGTCTCAATGATCTTAAGGGTATTTTCCAACCTGCATGATTCTATGATCCTATGGTCCTGAAAGCTGCGTGGACTATGTTAGTGTTTTTGACTACACAAGAGAAAACAAATCAAGTCAAAATAAAAACAGACTCCTTTTTATAAAACTATTTGTAGTGTCTAAGCTTTTAAACACATGCAAAACTCTTTCAGATTTCAGCAGTAAATATTTATATGAGACTGCAGTGCCTGATATTGATTTGTTTGGTATATGTGGGGTAACGTTTGCAGATACATCACCACATTTATATACTGCAATGAAAAGCTTTTGAAATACATAGCATTTCAATGTTATCCTGCAATCTTTGCCTACTTTTCTGGTTTTAGCCAAGAAATATCATTAACCTCAATGTCAGCAGACTTTTAAAAAGCAGAATAGTAGTCTTCAACTTTAGTTCTGTAGACAACAGACACCATAAACGTTGTTTAAACATTTTAAGTCAATCTATATTTCTATCTGGTATTGAGTAGTTTCCATTTTGAATACTACTCAGTAAAGAAGAAAAACATGAAAAGAGGTTTGAGCTGTTAAAAAGTGCTTGCTAGTATTCAATGTAAACTTTTAGGAAACCATTGGAGGCAGCAGATTTCAGAGGATGCAGAGGGAGTTTGGCACATTCAGTGGTGTGGATCATTATAATAATTACAGTGCAGTACAAGCAGGGTAATTACATGTTAGTAATTGACATATATATTGATGATAGCGGTTGTGTTTTCAGCTTGTGTATGTTGTTGGTTTTGATTTGATTTTGGGTTTTTTTTTGTTTGTTTGTTTGTTTCAAAAATGAGAGCATAAGTGCTTTATAGTTGTTTCTTACATTTGAACTAGGCAGTCCCTATTGAGAATATAAATCAAATTATGTAAGTCTTTCATCATGAAGTTTATGTGTTTGGCTAGGCAGATAGATCATAGTGCTTTAGCATGCATTCAAAAAGTTAAACTCACAATAACTGGCCAGAAGGTTGATGGAGGCTGATATTAAAACAACAACAAAAAAGCCTATCAAAAAGACCTGTTATCTGCAGATCAGTTCAGTTATTTACCAGAATATAACGTAAAGCATTTTAAAAAGTATAAACTGAAATAGGCTCCATGAAAGACAGGTGTCATGATTCAACCCTAGCTGTCAGCCAGGACCACTCAGCCACTCACTCATCCCCTTCCAAGTCAGACGGTGGGGAGAATTGAAAAGGAAGGGAGAAAATCATGGGTTCATGTAAGAACAGTTTAATAACACAGCAAAAGAAGAGGGAAAAAAACAAAAACAAAAAAACACCAAACACCCCAAAATAATATTAACAATATTTCTAAAATAAAGTATGGAAAATGTAGTTAGTTACAAACACTGGTCCTGTACATCCAATGCTGGAAGAACAGAGACCCGGACAACCATTCACACTTTAACATGATTGTGCTGAACAGCCAGTCCCAGAAAAGAGAGTACCCCAATCTCAAACAGCGAATTCCTGAAAGAGAGCAAAAAAGGCAAAAGGCCTTGGACAACAGAAAAGTTGTCCAACTACATATGAAGCATGATGCTGAATGGTAGGGAATGTCTCATTGACCAGCCTGGATTTCAATCTAGGTGCTGTCCTTTTCTGCTCCCCTAGCTTTGTTGTGCATCTGTAGTTGGAAAGTTGGAAAAGTGCTTGATCAGAGGGCTGAAACAACTCTCCTATGAAGACAGTCTGAGAGTATTGAGGTGTTCAGCCTGGAGAAGAGAAGGCTCTGGGGAGACCTTGTTGTGGCCTTTCAATATATAAAGGGGGCTTATAAAAAAAGAGACATTTGCAAAGGCCTGTAGTAGTAGGACAAAGTATAATGGTTTTAAACTGAAAGAGGTCATGTTTAGATTGAACATAAGGAAGACATTTTTAGTGATGAAGATGTTGAGACACTGGAACGGGTTGCCCCAAGAAGTTGTATATACCTCATTATTGGAAGTGTTCAAGGTGAGGTTGGATGGGACTTTGAGCAACAGGATCTGGTGGAAGATGTCCATGGCCATGACAGTGAGTTGGTCTAGGTGATCTTTGAAGGTCTCTTCTAACCCAAACCATTCTTTGATTCTATCGTTCTATCATTCTGTGATTCTATAACTTACCTGATAATACATTAAAAAGGATATAGGATGATCATGACTAATCAGAACCTTAACCTACAAAGTCTGCAATGTATCTGTCAATTTTGAAGACTCAGATAATGCTGGGCATGTGAAATGGCACCAGACATCCATGATTATGCAACTTAATAATGCCACGAAATGCAGGCACCTCTGTTGTAAACCTAAATTTATGTATCTTAATCTGAATATAAATACTAATGCAAAAATTTTGAGTGTTAGCAATGAATATAAGCCAGATCAGTGAATGCAACCACTATTAAGATGAGGTATTCTATGATTTATTTCTGAAGCTGCAGAAAATGCTGTTCTTGTTTCATTACCATATCAATCTCTTATTTTACTTCATTCTTCAAAACTTTTAAATTTATCCTTTAGTTCCTTCTTCTTCATGAGCAGTTTTCTTCCCTTCCTATTGCTGTTCCCCATTTCATGTCACTAACTCAACTTTCTTTTTTCCCCTCTTTCTTTTTTTTTTTTTTTCTTTCTGTTATTGAGTTTATTTCTTCCTAGTTAAACCTAGAAGACAGAAGACACAGAAAAATAATATTACTTTCTGTCACCAGGTTGTGTGTGGTTGTCGTCTCTTCTTTTGCTTTATCTTTTTGGTTTATAAGCTTCTCACAGCAGTAACAAAATCTTATTCCACTTACACAGTGAACAACAAGTTTGCTTGGTTCTTAGGCACTCTCATTTAGCTATTAGTATAAGTAGTATATAATGGTACTTAGAATTATTTACTGTACTATATAATGTTAACAGACATTTGAGGTAATACTTTTTAAAAAAATAAACGTATTTTAGTTGCTGTTTTATTCGATGCATTTTATGGGTGCTCATTTTGTCTTAATTATGTGATCATAAGAAGATTCTGTATGCTGATACTAAGCAATATGCAGAGGAGGGAAGTATAACATTATAAAGTATACTGACCAGAACTCCAATTACAATTGTTTTACTTTTTTATTTATATTGAATTCTAGTGCATGTACTGCTTCTGATATATGAACCATAAGTAATTTAAGAGGTAAATTGCATCAAAACAGTTTCCTTACTAGTCTATTTCTGAAATGTCAACCAAAGATAAACAATGGCTGTTAGTAATCAGTTCAATAAACGCTGGTGTTTTTCAAGAAAGATGACATTTTTCCCTCCCTCTACTCAGACAAGAACTCATTAAAAAAAAAAATCAGAAAATAAAAGAAAAAACAAACAAACAAACCCACAACAATTTCTATTTTCATTCAGTTGATGCATATTATATTCCACAATAAGGATGTTATTTGTTAAATTGGGTTGACATTCAACCACCCATCTATCATATTAGGTCCTTATTTTCAACATCCAGATCCTCAAAAATACTGTTAATATCCTGGGATTCTGGTAGATATCTAAGTTGAAGTTCCTAAAGTTGCACATTGCGAAGACACTTAGGATCACCTGTAGGATCACCTGCTGTATCATGGATATGTTAAACAGCTAAGACTCAAACTTGATCATGTAGGTACCTATCCTACTTCATCTTGAGTATCACTAGACATTCACCTTTGCTGAATTTGTTGAGCCCTATAGGGCTATTTTTAGAATATGAAAGCTATTTTCTCAGACTCTATTGACTGTACAAGCTATACGGTCTTTGTAGTAAGAGATTACACAGTTACCTGACATACAGCATCTACATTGCAGGCACGCAAATGTTGATGCCTTAGTCTGCCACCTGACTTCTGTTCTACATGTTTTAATATTTTACCTTTTTTATCTTCTGTAGTTAGAAGGTTGTTGGTTTTTGGTTTTGATCCATTAAGTCTTAGCAAATTAGGGTAAAATAGTATAAACCAGAGGTGATTATTAACTGAATTAATGAAATTAGCAGCTATCTGAAAGATTTTAAACAATTTAAATGATCCTGAAAAACACCAATCTACCAGATGACCTGAACCAAAGTAAACTTAAGTAAACACTACATTTCATGGTATTTAGGATATTTTCACACGTTGTCCTCTTCGTTGTACTAGCACAATACTTTGGGAACGGGGGAAGTGATATGAAACAAGTCAAGGAATTAATCCAGGTGAATTTTTTTTTTTTTTTTTTTTTTTTTCCCCAGTTCCCTGATTTAGACCACAGTACAGCTCAACAAACAAGTGAACACTTGTACCAGCACAACTGAATGAGTGGAACAATAAAGAAGAGTTGATTGGGTATTGGGTACAGTGGTAGCTTTGAGTGTTGAAGATGGCAGCAACCCTAATAAAATACATGTGGAAGAACAAAGTAATTGGGGATGACACAAAATTTTGATACTAAATGAAAATTAACAAGAAAAATAAACAACTACCCTCTCATCCAGAATATAATTGGATGAGTAGACCATCCTCTTACAACACTGAGCTATAGAGGCAAAACATTTTCTTATGCTGTGTTTCTTCTGAGTGTTAAGGATAACCTCCAACTAGAAACTCAACACAACCTTTATTGATACTGCCAAAGAAAAAAAGTATAAGATGCTATGCTTTTATGGAAACGTAAAATGCTTAAATGATATAGGTAATGTCAAGGTGGATGGTAATTTTATGTACCTCACAGGTGAAAGGAAAAGGGATAACACAATGTAAACCAGAAAGGTATGAGTAGTTCAGGTTGAGTGCACACAGTGAGAGCTAGTATGCTCACAGAAAGAATAATAGACTTTCACAATGGTCCTGCTGAGCAAGATGATTCAAAGATACTGAAGTCACTTAGGAAAGGAGAGACTACTTACATTGTAATTTGGATTTTCTGAAGATCCCCTACCAAATCCTGAGTCCCATAGAGAGAAAAATTGTGAAGTTGCCAGACCATTGGTGTTCCACAAAACATTGTTAGGAACTCACATCAACCTCCAAGTTCAGCTGTCAGGTTGGCAGAGTTGAGCAAAATGAATCAGCAAACCTTAAACACAGTTCTCAATTGTAACTAACCACAGGGCAATACACAAGTAGTGTCTCAGCATGATATCTTACAAAACAGCATTGAATCTTCTTTAAGGATACTTTTCATTATTGATGATCATTTCAGGAGAGCTAAACTGTAAAAGGTTACTATAAATTAAAAAGTATAGAAGTAACAACTGCTGCGTAAAGACAGAACCAAATCTATGTCAAAATTATTATGTGAAAATAAAATAGTTTACATATGTATATAAATAAGCTGAAAAAAACAATAACATCTCATTTTCTCTTTTTAGCTATATGATAGGTACAAATACTACCTATAACATCCATTCTGCACAAATTCTTATCTCTGTGTTAGACAAAATCAGCAACTTGAGGATGTATTTCAAGTCCTCTAATTTCAGCACAATAACATTCCTTTGGAAAGGCCTTTCCTTACAATATTGTCTCATAAATACAGACAGTGTGTTTTGAAGCAGGCAGAGATCCAAATCAGGCCATTCTGCTAAATGACTCCTGTGGCATTCAGCTAGTTTTATGTTTGAAACAGATTGTTTCAGTCTGGGAGGTGGAACCAGAAAGCAGTTCAGACATTCTATTTTAGAGATAATGGTGCCAAGGAAAGGAAGTCAATAGATGGTGGTAAGAACTGGACATGGATTTGCACATAAGGTTTTGTAGACTGTAAGCTGAAACACCAAAGTGACTGCTGAGGTTTTGTATAAGCACCCTATTGAGAAGGATTTGGAGCTTAGCAGAAATCCTGGAAGGTTATTAAGATAGAGATCAGCTGTTGCCTAGAGTATAGAATCCTAAAAAAATTTACAGCATCGTCTTGATTTTGTAGCATCTGACATACATCAAGAATATCCTGAGCACTGTCATTCTGAGAACTGAATACTCCATATAAGGAAAATGGCCTTTAGGAAATAAATATTTGTTGTACCAAAATGATGATAAATATGAATTATAGAAAGAGAATCAATATACTAATTTATCACAGTATAACAGTATCACAGTATGTTTGGGATTGGAAGGGACCTCAAAAGATCATCTAGTCCAATCCCCCTGACGAAGCAGGAATGCCTAGGTGAGGTCGCACAGGAACATGTCCAGGCGGGTTTTGACTGTCTCCAGAGAAGAAGACTCCACAACCTCCCTGGGCAGCCTGTTCCAGTGCTCTGTCACCCTCACTGAGAAGAAGTTTTTTCCCAAATTTAAGTGGAATCTCTTGTGTTCCAGCTTGATCCCATTACCCCTTGTCCTATCATTGTTTGCCACCGAGAAGAGCCTGGCTCCATCCTCGTGACACTCACCCTTTATATATCTGTAAACATTAATAAAGTCACCCCTCAGTCTCCTCTTTACCAAAGTAAAGAGCCCCAGCTCCCTCGGCCTTTCTTCATAAGGGAGGTGCTCCACTCCCTTAATCATCTTTGTTGCCCTATGCTGGACCCTCTCCAGCAGTTCCCTGTCCTTCTCGAACTGAGGGGCCCAGAACTGGACACAATATTCTAGATGGTGTCTCACCAGGGCGGAGTAGAGGGGAAGGAGGACCTCTCTCGATCTACTAACCACCCCCCTTCTAATACACCCCAGGATGCCATTGGCCTTCCTGGCCACAAGGGCACAATGCTGGCTCATGGTCATCCTGTTGTCCACCAGGACGCCCAGGTCCCTTTCCCCTACACTGCTCTCTAATATGTAATTTCCCAACGTATACTGGAACCTGGGGTTGTTCCTGCCCAGATGCAGGACTCTACACTTGCCCTTGTTAAATTTCATCAGGTTATTCCCCGCCCAACTCTCCAGCCTGTCAGGTCCCGCTGGATGGCATCACAGCCTTCTGGCGTGTCAGCCACTCCTCCCAGCTTAGTGTCATCAGCAAACTTGCTGATAGTACACTCTATTCCCTCGTCTAAATCGTTAATGAATATATTGAATAATACTGGCCCCAGTACTGACCCCTGAGGCACTCCTCTAGATACTGGCCTCCAACTAGACTCCGCACCATTGACTACCACTCTCTGGCTTCTCTCCCTAAGCCAGTTTGCAACCCACCTCACTACTCTATTGTCTAGACCACACCTCCTCAACTTAGCTGTGAGGATGCTGTGGGAGACTGTGTCAAAGGCTTTACTGAAGTCAAGGTAGACCACATCCACCGCTCTGCCATCATCCATCCACCTTGTTACATTCTCATAAAAGGCTATGAGGTTGGTCAAGCATGACTTACCCTTGGTAAAGCCATGCTGACTGCCCCTAATAACCCTCTTATCCTTGATATGCCTTGAGATGGCACCAAGGATAAGCTGTTTTATTACTTTCCCAGGGACAGAAGTGAGGCTGACCGGTCTATAATTACCTGGGTCCTCCCTCCTGCTCTTTTTGAAGACTGGAGTGACATTTGCTTTCCTCCAATCCTCGGGCACCTCTCCCGTTTCCCAAGACTTGGCAAAGATGATGGAGAGCGGTCTAGCAATGACCTCAGCCAGCTCCCTCAGCACCCACGGATGCATCCCATCTGGACCCATGGATTTATGGATGTCCAGATTGCTTAATTGCTCCCTAACCCAGTCCTCATCGACTAAAGGAAACCCCTCCATTGACCTGGCTTCATCCGGGGTCTCAGGGTTACAGGGCACCCCAGGACAGCCTCCGGCAGAGTAGACAGAGACAAAGAAGGCATTCAGTAATTCTGCCTTCTCTGTATCTTCTGCCACCAGGGCACCCGCTCCATTCATCAGTGGGCCTACATTGCCTCTGGTATTAGTTTTATCTGCTATGTATTTGAAAAAGTTCTTTTTGCTGTCCTTGACCCCTCTCACCAGCTGTAATTCTAAGGAGGCCTTGGCTATCCTAGCTGCCTTCCTACATCCTCTAACAGCAGCCTTATATTCCTCCCAAGTGGCCAGCCCCTCCTTCCATGACCTGTAAACTCTCCTCTTCTGCTTGAGCATACCCATCAGATCCCTATTCAACCACACAGGCCTCCTGGCTCCCTTCCTTGACTTCCTGCATGTGGGGATGCTCTGATCCTGAGCGTGGAAGAAGCAATTTCTGAATGCTATCCAGCTATCTTGGGCCCCTTTACCTTCAAGCAGTCTTGCCCATGGGATTTCCCCCAGCAATTGCTTTAAAAGGCCCAAGTTAGCCCTGCCAAACTCCAGGGTTACAATTCTACTTGCTATTCTGTTCCTGCCACATGAGATGCTGAACTCCACCATCTTGTGGTCACTGCAACCCAGGCAGCCCCCAACCTTTACTGCTTCGACCAGACCCTCCTAGTTGGCTTCTCCACCATCTGCATGAGGAAGTTATCATCAATGCACTTGAGGAATCTCTTGGACTGTGGCTGGCTGGCTGAATGGTCCTTCTAGCAAACATCAGGGAAGTTAAAATCACCCACAACAACCAGGGCCTGTGACTGTGAGGCCACTCTCAGCTGCCCATAGAAGGCCTCATCAACTTCCTCAGCCTGATCTGGTGGCCTGTAATAGACACCTACAACAGTATCACCCCTGCCAGCCTGCCCCTTAATTCTGACCCATACACTCTCAACTCGCTCCTCATCCACTCCTGGGCAGAATTTAGTACATTGTAGTTGCTCTCTCACATAGAGAGCAAGTCCACCACCACGCCTGGCTGGCCTGTCTTTCCTGAAAAGGGAGTAGCCATCCATGACCACATTCCAGTCATGTGAACTGTCCCACCATGTTTCTGTAATTGCCACCAGATCATAATCTCCTGATTATGCAGCTAATTCTGTCTAGTTTAAATAAATAGCAATAAACTTTGGGATTACCTGAAGGTAAAACTGATAAATCCAAAGAAATATAGGAATAACTGATCCCTGTTGTCTCACTTTAACATTTTCTCAGGGATATCAAGGTATTTCTTTAAGTTCCTTGGGACTGCACACAACTGTACCACATTGTCTTTGATAACAGATTTTGCTTGTGTTTCAAAAGCAATGTTTGGACTGTAGTTCCAGCAAAAGGTTCTAGCAGATGAAACAAGATATGTCTTTGCCATGGGCTGATATTTCATCTATGTTGGAGACCTTGTTCTCAGCAGAGAAAAGAACAAGTAAAATTTGCCACTTGACTTTCCTGGCTTCTGGAAGTAGTTCTGATGCTAGTAATTTGTGGGTTGCTTGGATCAGACTAGATTAGATCACTGTCATTTAATACTGGTAACATCTGTAACTCCTTGTGGCCAGAATACTGTATTTTAACCAGAATTCTCCATAGGGAAGAAAAGCTAGGCAAAAATGAGATACATACAGCTTCCTCCGCTGCTCCTCAGTTACCTGTTCAAATCAGTCAAATTGTACATGAATTTGTATTCTAGACTGTGTGGTTTCCAATCATCTTGTAATCATTTCTCTTAACTACAACAGCAACCACAACCAACAACAAAACCACAAATAAACAAAACCTCCAAGATGTTCAGACCATTTACTTGTAATTAAAAATGAAGAAAATGAAACAGATGAAATCATTTCTTCAAACCTACGTCCTGTCAAGATTAGGCTTGTTATAATTGGTAAAAAAATAAAAAATACCCCTACACTGAAATCTTCCCCCAATTTAGGTAGACAATAAATAGCCAATTATATTGCCCTCTACTTCTGTTTTATTTATAATTGTATTAATTGTATATACAGAAATTTTCTTCAGCTTTTGAGATGAGTGGATTGAAGAATGTAGCAGAAATAACTTAAGTAACTGATAGACATGTAGACTTCTTACTTGTGGCATAACTATGTTATCACTAATTTATTAACATGTGAGTGTTTTCCTGAGATCTTATTCTTACATGAGCATGATATGCATTTGCTTTACTATCTTTTCAGGGTAGGGATGTTTTTATCTTATTTGCATGTTTCCTCTTTTTTTTCTTTCCCCCCAAATTTCAGAGAAACACTGGAAATGCGACACACGTTGAAGCATCCGGCTTACTAAAAAAAAATAGAAATTCAAGTTTCTCACACTGTTAACTCTGTGCTTAGAAAAATGGTGGGGAAGGGAAACATTTGAAAGATAATACTGAGAAGGGAACTTGTACTCACAGCCCTGAACATGACAGAAGCAGCTTTCATTGCTGGATTGCTCAAGCACTGCAACAGTCTGGACATATTTCACTTTGTGCAGGTATTTGTTTTCTTTCATGAGTGGCAAACAAATTGTTTATTAATCTATCTGAAGGAGAGTAGCTCAGAGCAGCTGCCTTCAAAAGACAATATGCAGGACCTGAATCCCAGAAGCCCAGAAGCCCGTAGACTAAGTGTAATTTTAACAGTATTTCCTTATTACTAGCATGTTCATGAATCGACATTTATAATGATTGAACTTCTCCAGTACATTTCGTAACAATCACAAAAAGACACTCACCCACATATAGAATCATAGAACAGTTTAGGATGGAAGGGATGCAGGGCAGGCTGGGAGAGGGGAATGGAGGAAGCAGTGGTCAGAAAACATGTGCTGTTGCAGTGACTATTGCAAACGTTATTGCAGAAGCACCTTTGAGGCCTTCAGTGTCAAACTGTGTTGCTTCAGCTTTGGTCACATAAGGTTTTAAGCACTAGAGGTTTCCTTTTATATATATGTATATATAGATTTTAATCTACTATATTTTCAAAAAGGCTTTGAGACTTTTTCACATAAAATAATTTTAGGAAACATTTTCTTAGTATGTAACTATTATAAGCATGGTTTATGTTGGTTCTAGACTCTCCTTGAATTCAGCCTATTTTCAACAGTTAGCATGGTTTTCCCCTTTTATTTTTTTCCCCCTTCCTCTAACAAAACCACAAAAGTAATAAGGAAGCCAGCTTCCCTCTTTTTCTATGAGATTTTTTGTGTGTGTTTTTCACTTGTATTTCTGTCAGTCACCCTTCACTACCACTTTTGCAGACCTTTCAATAAACAATTCACCTGAGTACTGTCAATTTCACACAGATTTATTATTAGACAAGTTCTTTTCCTGATTTCAAAATACTTATTTCTGTAAGGTATTTTTTCCCCGGTCAAATGGCTTCAGATAACATCTCTTTGCTGGTAGAGGGATCTTGGAATCATGAAAAAAGAACCTTTAAACCACTTTTCTCCCCTTTTAAATGAAGGTTGATTATGGGTGTTAATCTTTTTCAGATCCTTTATTTTGCTCATCCTTTGGCTTGTCACTCTCCCTTGGTACTTTCTTTTCTTAATACAGTCCTTAAGAGTTTTGCATAAGAATTTTCTTGTGCTGTTACAGGGTCTTTCCTTGTGTGAGGCTTAGTGTGTTCAATGTTACTTTTATCCTTCATAAGGTTGAAGAACTCTTTCAAAGGCCAGTCTTAGGAATGAAAAACAGAGAGGAAAAGATGAAAATAAAAACATAAGGAGAGAAAAACATAAAATTACTCTCTTCTGATGTTGTTATTTCTTCTGGAGGAGATAATGGAGATGAAGGAGTGATAATGACTTTTCTCTCCATTGTAAGTAAATTCTTTATGCCCTCTGCAGCTCTTGATGCTTCCTGCTCGGAACCATGATATAGGGATGGGAGGAATAAAGTAACATCTAAAAGGTCCACTCCTGAAATTGGCAGTGGAACAAAATGTAGCTGCTGTTTGCTCCCTGATGCTTTCATTCTACTTTGTTCTTTAATACTAAGATCACATTCAGCCCTGTTGGAAGAAAGGTTGGAATAAAGAAGTGTGTATTCACTTCTAATTGTCATTGTTGGGGCTCCAAAGTGCCCAGGATTCCACTGTGCTTAGCATTACCCAGAAGTATAACAAAAGATGGTTGATGCCTCAAAGATATTTATGGTCTCAACTATAAGACACAACAGGCAAGGAATGGCTAAAGGTATGTAAACTCATTTTAAGGTAAGTTGCTTTGTGCACAGCGTCTGAGTGTAATGAGAACCATCAGCAGTGGTCAGCACATGCTGCAGTCCCAACTTGAGAAGGAGTTCAACATCATCACTGAAATGTCTACACTGCATTGCCTTTGGTAGCAGATTAATGATGGTGGTGAACTCATAATGGCAGCTGAATTGCTTCTCTGTGTTTTATCAGAACAATATCCCCAATCCAGCTTTGCACCTGACATCACCCTCATCTCCTGGGTAGTGTAGACAGGCAGGTGGATGGTATGTGGGAGCAGCAGGGAAATGTTCCACCTATTCCCCTTTGTGGAGCCAGGGAATATGCTACTGCTGTCAGGCACTGCTATGGAGTGAGTTGTGCTGATGTGAGAAAGAAGCAGTGTTTTTTGTTGTTTGGCTGTGGACTAGCTTTAACTCTGCATGCCACATGGTCTCTCTGCTAATCAGCCAGATAATTAATCATTAGTAATGTTGCAGAGATTGGTGGGAGGGTTTTGACCCAAAGTTAGTTCATTCTCAGCATGATGCTACACTGCGTATTTAGCCCTGCCTTGCTGACAGCTTAGTTGTCTTTGTATCACACTTCATCACACAGGGTACACATATGCTCCAGTTCTGTCTTCCCATATGAGGAGTGAAATTTCTTCTGATTTTCTTACATGAAAGTGTCACATTTGCTGTTTTCAACCAAGATTTCTCTCAAGAAGTTCACACAATTTTGGATTATTCTATACTGATGTGATTTTTCTGGCAGAGACAAATTTTCTGTGACAAATAAACTTCATGTTCTGCATTTTTCATTGACTACTAAATGTTGATATTCACCCTGGATCACAGTATAAATGGAACAACATGAAGGTGCATCTACCTTATTTTAATTTGGAACTGTAGTTTGGTTTTGGTATAAATCCATCTGTGATTTCCATAGACCCAGTTTGCAGAGTGGTTTTGGCATAAGCTAAGTATATTTCTTTTAGAGGAAACTAAACATGTGATTCTTTTCCAGCTGCATCCCAAAGGTGCTCTAACCCCTAATAGGAACATACATATTTTTATTCCTTTCTGACAGATATTTGCACACTAATAAGATCCCTCTGAGTTTTTCCAGGTTGAGCAGCCCCAACTCTCTCATCCTCTCCTCCTATGTTAGATGCTCCAGACCAGGAATCACCCTTGTAGCCCTTAGCTGGATTCACTTCAGTTTGTTCATGTCCTTTTTGGACCCAGCAGACCAGATGTGTCTCCCTGAGACTGAGTAGAGAGGAAGATCACTTCCCTCTACTTGCTGGGAACACTCCACTTACTGCAGCCCAGAAGACTGTTGGCTGCCTTTGCCCAGAAGGCACATTGCTGGCTCATGTTCAACTTCTTGTCCACCAGGACCCTCAGGTCCTTCTCTGCAGAGCTCCTTTCCAGCCAGTTCATCTCTGGCCTGTGCTGGAGCAAGAGGCTATTCCTCCCCAGGGGCACGACGTGGCATTTCCTTTTCAATCATGGTTGCATCATTATTACTTTCTGTGTAAAATTTCATGTAGCTAGTGATATTTTCAAATAATTTTTATACCAGTCAGTCTTAAGTTTCTTTACTTTGTTTTCCCCTTTACTAGATTACAGGGCATTTATTCATTCATAATGCTGCAAATGGTACAATTTACTATACTGATTATTCAAGATATGTTTTCAGTTCCATGTTTCCTAAAGAGAAATTATTAATAACTAATGATTCAACTGTAAATTTTCTATACAACAATCCCACAACAATTTTTTGGAATGTGGATAAATAAATCCTTTAGTTATTAAAAAAATCACAGCCTTTTTCCTCTCTAGAGCCTTTTATAGATTATGGTTTACGTACATTTCATAGTATATTTCCTAGGATTATGGCTATCCTTTAAAATATATGGCATGGCTTCCTAATTTACCACAGTATCACAGTATGTTTGGGATTGGAAGGGACCTCAAAAGATCATCTAGTCCAATCCCCCTGCTGGAGCAGGAACACCTAGGTGAGGTTGCACAGGAACGTGTCCAGGCGGGTTTTGAATGTCTCCAGAGAAGGAGACTCCACAACTTCCCTGGGCAGCCTGTTCCAGTGCTCTTGTCACCCTTACTGAGAAGAAGTTTCTTCTCAAATTTAAGTGGAACCTCTTGTGTTCCAGCTTGATCCCATTACCCCTTGTCCTATCATTGTTTGCCACCGAGAAGAGCCTGGCTCCATCCCCATGGCACTCACCCTTTATATATTTATAAACATTAATAAGGTCCCCCCTTAGTCTCTTCTTCTCCAAACTAAAGAGACCCAGCTCCCTCAGCCTTTCTTCATAATCATCTTCGTTGCCCTACGCTGGACCCTCTCCAGCAGTTCCCTGTCCTTCTCGAACTGAGGGGCCCAGACTGGACACAATATTCCAGATGTGGTCTCACCAGGGCGGAGTAGAGGGGAAGGAGGATCTCTCTCGATCTACTAACCACCCCCCTTCTAATACACCCCAGGATGCCATTGGCCTTCCTGGCCACAAGGGCACAGTGCTGGCTCATGGTCATCCTGTTGTCCACCAGGACGCCCAGGTCCCTTTCCCCTACACTGCTCTCTAATATGTAATTTCCCAACGTATACTGGAACCTGGGGTTGTTCCTGCCCAGATGCAGGACTCTACACTTGCCCTTGTTAAATTTCATTAGGTTATTCCCCGCCCAACTCTCCAGCCTGTCCAGGTCCCGCTGGATGGCAGCACAGCCCTCCGGCGTGTCAGCCACTCCTCCCAGCTTGGTGTCATCAGCAAACTTGCTGATAGTACACTCAATTCCCTCGTCCAAATCATTAATGAATATATTGAATAATATTGTAACCTTTCTTTCATACTGTCTTTAAAGTACCATATATATATATGCTTAACAGTTTTATTGCACAGTTTACAAGCCTGAGACCCTGAGGCGGTAGATTATCCCTTGGTTCAGACACATATTCATCTTTTCCTTTTGTTCATAGTTTGAGTGCAGGTGTTCTGTTTCCTTCCAGTTTTTGTCATCCTTCCTGAGAGCTATTCCCGAGAGTTCTTTTATTCCTCAGGGAAAGGTGGAATTGCTGGCAACAGTTTTTCTTTTCTTATCTTGACCTGGTGGCTGAGTGGCACCTGTGATGTTGCCTGCTGTCTTTCATCCCCACTCCTGCTGTGTGAGCAAAGCTGAGCCTCAGCGGCAGCATCTCTCGCCAGTCAGTTGCTTCTGTTCTTTTAGCAGAGTGAGGATAATTACTTCACTGGGGTACTGTCAGCTCTGACTGAAGTCAAGGGAGCTAATAGAATCTCAAATAGCTAATAGAAGCACAGCTTTGTTTCATGTGGGGTTAAATAAGATGCAGTCGGTTCAGTGTGATATCAATTTCCAACCACAGTACTATGACCAAACTCAGCTCCTAGGATTGAATTCTTATTTTATTTGGATTGTGTCTTCCTAAGGATGCATTTGTCTGACATTACTGCAGTTTGATATAACAAATTATTTAATCATGTGTTTGCTGGAGGTTCATGATTATTTAGAAAATTCTGGTGAAAGAAAAAAATCATTGTCTTTTTTTTTTGTGTGCCTTTACTCATTTACAGCTGGGACTGACATATCTTTTTGATAGAACATGAATAAAATGCATATACACCATCACATATTCCTTCCCAAAATCAAATAAATATATAAGCAAATAAACAATAATCTCCTATTTTGCAGCAAAATAAACTAAGTAAAATAAAAGATATGTATTTGTTTTTCCTATTCCTGTCATGTCATACTCAGACATAAAGGTTGACAAAGATAAAAAAATTCAAAATGGCACAGTCAAAAAAAAATACAAGGTTCAATATTCTCATTATTTCTATTTCCAAGATACAATCTACCCTACCTACAGGACATTATATTTTTACGTTGCATTTTCCATTTATACTGGAATAATGGATGCTATTAGTAACTTTTTTATGCAGTCATTAAACTAATTGAAACTTAAAAATATCTCTCTATATATACAATCAGGTATAAATAATATATATGCATGCAGAAATATATATATATATATAACACATACTGTATAATCTGCTATATTTAGGAGTATAGGTATGTGTGTAAAACATATGTACATAGATTAAGCAGGAAATTTCTTTACTAAAATCTACAGAGTTACAAAGTTATCAATGAAAGTAAAAAGAGCTAAGAAATGGATTTGTGAGATCAGGTAAACGTTATTTTCTTTTTTACACTTTTCTAGCTGTTACCAGAGTGGAAGAACTCTATGTTCAACCACGAAGAGGAATGAGAAAACACAGAGAATTATTTACTAGCAGTAAAAAATCTTGTAGGGATCATAATCTAGAAATAAATATAATCAGACCTTCTAAGGCAACCTGTCCAGTATCAAAGTTGTAACTTCCGTGTCTTTTTAAAAATATTAATGTGTGATGCTGTTTTGCTCCTGCCACCAAAAATGATCTCTGGATGTTGGCTAAGATTCTTTTCACATGTAATCAAAAAGTATTTCAGCTTTTCTAATAAAAGAGGACTGATGGGCACAGAACTATACCGTCTGTAAAAGAGGTGCAACGGCATAAAAATATTTCCTTAGTGTTAATACCTTTGATGTCTCATTACGTTTTCTCTTCTTAATTCTTCCTTTTCCTTTTAAGTCATTAAAAGCATATTTCTTATGTTCTGTATAGGAATCATTTAAGAAAATATCATAGCAAATTTTCTACTAGATACCTATAGGAACCATCCCTAACACTGGGTTTTTGCAATCAAAGAATGTATTTCTGTGTTTGAAACAAACAAACAAACAAAACTTTCTCATTTCACTCTGCTTTTTCAGACTGCTAAGCTTCATTATGCTCTTATATGGCCAAATTTTTTCATAGTGCATGTAACCCTGATAGAATAGCTGTTTAACACAGAATAATGGCAAACTGTAAATTACCACTAGAAGTTCAGATGTTTGATAATGAACCAAATACTTACCATAGAATCATAGAATGGTTTGAATTGGAAGGGACCTTAAGGATCATCTGATTCCAAATTCCTGCCATTGGCAGGGACACCTTCCACTAGACTAGGTTGCTCAAAGTTGCATATAACCTGGACTTGAATACTTCCAGGGATGGGACATCCACAAGTGCCCTGGGCAGCCTGTTCCAGTGTCTCACCACCCTCATGGTGAAGAATTTCTTCCTTATATCTAATCTAAATCTATGCTTTTTCAGTTTAAAGTAATTAGCCCTTGTTCTAACACTACAAGCCCTAGTAAAGTGTCCTTCTCCAGCTTTCTTGTAGGTCTTCTTTGGGTACTGGAAGGCTGCTTTAAGGTCTCCCTGGAGCTTTCTCTTCTTCAGGCTGAACAATTCCAATTTTCTCAGACTGTCTTCATAGGAGAGGTGCTCCAGTCCACTGATCATCTACATGGCCCTTCTCTGGACTTGCTCCAACAGGTCCATGTCCCCCTTATGTTGGGGGCTCTGGAACTGAATGCAATATTCCAGATGAGTCTCATGAGAGTGGAGTAGAGAGGAGGAATCAGCTCCCTCAACCTGCTGAGCACACTTCTTTTGATATAGCCCAGGATGTGGTTGATTTTCTTGGTTGCAAGCTCACATTGCAAGTTCATGTTGAGCTCCTCACTAACTAACACTCCAAAGTCCTTCTCCTCGGAGTTGTTCTTGATCTATTTTCCACCTAGTCTGTATTTGTGCTTAGGATTGCCCAGACCCATGTGCAGGACCTTGTACTTAGCTTTGTTGAACTCAATGAGATTTGTGTGGGCCCACCTCTCAAGCCTGTCAAGGTCCCTCTGGATGGTATCCCTTCCCTCCACACAGCTTGGTATCACTGGCAAACTTGCTGAGGGGGCACCCTGTCCCACTGTCTTCATTGCTGTCAAAGATGTTAAAGAGCACCACTCCCAATACCTACCTCTGAGAAACATCATTCATCACTGTTCTCCAATTGGACACTGAGGCATTGACCACAACTCTTTCAGTGTGACCATCCAGCCATTTTCTTATCGATTGAGTGGTCCAGCTGCAAAATTAATGTCTCTCCAGCTTAGACACAAGCATGTCGTGTTGGACAATAGCAAATGCTTCACTCAAGTCTAAATAGACTTTATGACAATGAAGTTGTGAAGGATAAAAATGTCATAAGAATAGACGATTTTGTTTTAGTTTTTGTTTTTCTTTGCAGCACCATATACACATACTGTATAGAAAAATATCCTGCTAAAACTTCACTGGGAGCTGTCAACTGGAGAAAAAAGTAGGAAGAAAAACTCCTTTGTGAACCATACATACGACCACAATGAATTCAAGGAGAAGTTACCAGATTCGCGTAAATTAATAGAACGGTAAACATATTTGAGGGGAAAATAGTCTCACAGAAACACTTTGGTTGAGGTTTGAGAACACTTGTGGAGTACTTTCTAGAGCTTAGGGACCTGAATTAGTGCTGATTTTTGTATAACCATTGGATATTTGTGCATTGCCAAAAGTAACTCAACATGTACTGCTCTGAAAAGAAGCATAAACGACATGATCAGAAATAGCTTAATGTGATTTCTCATGGAAATGATGAATAATAGGAGTTCCAGTAATTTTTAGATGCATATTTACCTACATGAACTGGAAATAAATATTAGAAGCATGACACTAGAAGATCATGGATAAGAATGATATTCTGAATATGAAGAAAATTCATTAAGCATGCTGAAAAAATCTTGTGAAATTCCAGTTCAGTCAGGTTTTTTTCATTATTATTCTTGTTCACTAGGACTCAAAACAAATGCTAGTCATAGAATGAGATGAAATTAATAAATAGGGCAATATTAAAATTTTAACGTAATGTAAATAGCATACTTATATGACAGCTGCCAAAATAATTTTTCCCCATTTTTTTTCTCTATGTGAAGACAAGAGCTTGTGTTGAAATAGGTGTAATTTTACCCAAAAGATTGATATTTATATTGGAGTCTAATTACTGTGAATAAAAAATAGATTGAGAAGAAAAAGGTGCCTGGAAGCAATAATTTTTAGTCTTCATTAGAGTAATATCTATAACCATAGAAATTATTATTTTGATGTCCAGGAAAAAATGCTCCAGGATTGTGCCTTTCATGTGCCAAGGTAAGACTAGAAGCAAAATTTAACCAATAGTCTTTAAACTAGCCCATAAAAGTGGGAGTTTAGCTGTGAAGCACTGACACAACTAGCACTACAGCATAAAATAGTTGTTATATGTTTGTTGACTTTAATATAATTTGGCTCTAAACTGGCAAAAAATAACCTTATTCAGTGGGCAGAAATTTTGATTAAATCTGTGAAACAATGACACAGAAATGGATACAAACATTAGAAATGTTCTTGTTTATTTTAGTACCTATAAAAACAGAATTTTACTGTAGTATCAGAAAGTGCCTACTAAAGCACCTCAAGGAATGGGGAGTGCCTCATCTGCAGGCTGAATTCAGACTTTGCATTCCCTTTTCGCACACTTTGCATCAGTCTGATCAGCAATATTCAGTCATCACTATGATAAATACTAGTAGGGAAAATCAGTTCCCGTTAAGATTTGCCTTACTATACTTAGATTTATGGTGCCTGAAAAAAAGTTCACTTTCTAATGACAAATCGGTTTGGCATGAATAGTTTCAGGGAATCTCAGCTCTACCAGTATACTTTCTTCTAATGTTAAGTGCCTTCCTCTGAACACTTTCTTCAGTTCACTCATTGACTGCCTTTGCCTTGTTTTTCCTTCTAATACCCTTGATGATACTTCTTTTATTTTTCTCCTAAAAGTATTTCTAAGCAAAAAAAAATGAGACAATTGTTTCTGTTATACTAACATCATTTTAGCATGTACTATGGCTTAGGTGACAAAGGTGCTATAGTTCTAACATATTGTATTTACTTAAAGTCAAATAAAAATAAGTAGATTTATCACTGTGATGCCCCATATCACTTGATTAAAAATTAAATTCCTTGTTCTGGGCTGGAATACATAATGCTGGGTAAGATACCTTCATTGTCTATAGTTAGTGGTGAAAAATCAGACTCTTGAAAATGGGGTTCACTGTAAATTCCAGTGTAAAACAGGAAAGCTGCAACTGTCAATAGAAAATGTTAAAATTATGTGTGTATGCTATTCTTCTCAGTAACCATTTATATAAAAAATAACAGATCTATAGATATCTCTTCTAGGTTAGATTGAAAGCCCAAACCCACAACTCCAGAAAGGGCTGTCAGGCATTGGAACAGGCTGCCCAGGGGAGTGGTGGAGTCACCATCGCCAGAGGTGTTTAAAAGGCATTTAGATGAGGTTCTTAGGGACATGGTTTAATGCTAGAGTTAGGTTAGGTTATGGTTGGACTTGATGTTCCTGAGGGTCTCTTCCAACTGAAATGATTCTATGACTCTAGGTACTGATTCTAGTCAGATGTTCATCTGACTGCAGGCAACAGCTACCACATTCTTGAAAATTTTCTTTTTAACTGCTACATTACAGAATCATGTTACTTTCAAAATGATCCACCTTGTTTATCTTGAAATACACCCAACAGAGACAATTATGGTCCTAACCTGAGTTGGTCACACTAAAATGACAAGTCTCTGGAAGGACTGAATAGTTTGTCTGTGTGAAACTAGTAGCATATTCTTATTTTCAAAGGAAAAGCAAAATGATGTTGAATATACTTTCTAAACCTAGGCTGGAATCTTATTCCTTTAATTCATGTCCCTGACCTGTTGAAATTCTAGGGATCTGGCCTTAGAGAAAAGAGGAATTTCATGCAGCCTACCTCAGACAGTAGATACACGGTGACACTTTAAAATATTATTGTATTAGCCACTACTAAGACCCTTAAAAATAAGAGACTGTGCATCTAAATTACATTATTACTCATTCTTGGCTCCTTAGAGATTGATTGGAGTAATTAAGGTTTTCACAAACATTGGAGTGAGCTGAGTCTATTTTGCAGTACAGAGAACCAGTAGAAAAATATTTAAATGCCTACAACCACTGGGAATCTAATGGTACATATTTCTGCACAATAACAGATCAGGCACCCAGTGGGCCTCCAGTGGGAGCCTTTTCTTTCAGGTTCTAGACAGCTTGAGAGGACTGACTCTACATCTCTCAGATGGTGCCATGGGAAAGTAATTTTTTAAGTCTGCTCCTGTAAATTAGACTTCTAAGGCCATGAACTTGTGAGCCACTGAATCAGTTTAAAGCAGAAAGGTGGTGTAAGATAAAATACAAATAGATTTCTTGAGACATGGTCTAAACCACAAAGTCCCCGTGCTCCTCATAGATGGCCTAACCAGGAAAGCAAATGTAGGCTTTTGTTTATTTGCTACCTTTCTGACCCGAAGGCTTTTGCACTCCTATGTGCAACACCTCACCTTCAAAAGAAGGATAAAGAAAGTTTTCTGCTGCTTTTTCTCTGCTAACATTTTCTCCTGAAAATTAAGAAATTGATGATATCTTGCAGTGAGTGATCTAGCTACATATAAAAGATATTCAACTTTCCCTAAGAAATTTTTATATCATGCTTGCTGCTCATGGTAAATAAGCCTGATTAAGATTCCTTTTATATATATTTATGTATGTACTTTTTTTCTATTTCCTTTTCTATTGAGAGCAGTCATGGTTTTCTTTGGTTGTTTATTCAGTAAGAACACTTGTGATTTAAACAGCTTGATTTTCTTTTGCCCGAATATGTCTTTTAGGATATATAGCTTGAATAGGCAGGAGGACTGTAAACAATCTCTATTATCATTGTTGTTTAACCACTGAAATTTAAGAAGCTGAGAAGAAAAGCTGAAGAAAATGTCGTTTGTAATTTTTATAATATTATTATGAAAAACTTTGTATTCTTATATTCCTTTGTGAGAATTCACTATCATGATGTATTGGGCATATTTTTCTTATTCAAAAAGATAATATTTTAGGAGTGAAACTACACAAGACTGAAAAGATGAGGGATTGGATTCCCTCATCCACTCTAGTCTCTATCTTCTCCAATAACAAGCATAAAAAAAAATAACTATACTTTAGGAGGACCCATATGGTATTTACAAACAGAGGATCTGTGAACACAAAATAATTATCCACACTTCATAAGAAATATAGGAATGAAAATAAAATATGAAATGCTGCATATATAATGTTTTTTGGGGTTGATTTGTTTGTTTGTTTGTTTGTTTGTTTTTTCAGAACAGGTTGACATAGCGGAATAATCTATTATTATTGCTAAATATACAATAATATTAAATATTTATTTTAAAAATAATTCCAGGGAATCCTAAATGTGTCTTATCTGCATCTGTGGTCAGATAGTTTCTTTGATTCGGACTTTCTCCACTTCCTTCATCTCTCAACAGTCAATTGTGATTTCTGCCACAATGTTTCTTGTTCTCAAGGAAATATTCATTCTTTTGAATTCTCTGAAGTAATGACATTTGAACTTCTATTGCAGATTTCTCTGCCTAGAAAGTGAGATACATTGTGTTCTATGTTATCTTGCCTTATCTTTTTTGGAGTTCTAAATCACTTACATTTTCTTTTTTCACTTTTACAGATACTAGCATACTTCCCAGTTTAAGTTCTACAATATAATAACAAATAACCAATTAAAAAAAAATGGACTTCTTTTTGTGCATGCATCTGTTCTCCCTGTTGGTTTAATGCCCTGAAGACCAATGTCTTCCAAAACATAAAGAAAACCTTAAAATACAAACAGATCAGATTTACAGAAAATATTTCATACTGATCATATTATTTCTGGGGCTTTACTAGTGTAATTATACTCAGTGCTGTAAAAATGATAAGTCTAGTTGGAAGTCCTAGCAATTCAGTGTAAATATAATGATAAAATCCCTTGAGAAATAGACTTTAAAGTTCATGCAAGGAAAATATAGCACATGCCACAATAAAATTCTGGATTGTATGATCCTAAATATAATTCTTTACACAGCAGGACATTTTAACCAGTTTAGCTATTGCCAAAGTGGATTGGAACAGCTCTACTTCCAATAAAATGCTTCTGAATTTGCCCTTTACCTCATGTCTACATCTTCATAATTGGGTAAATACTGACTGACTATGAATCCATCTATTGTCTGAAGAAAAATAACTTAAAAAAATCATAGTTGCTTAACATTTCATATGCATTCAGGAAAAAAAGAAAAACCAACCCATAAACAACAACAACAACAACAAAACACAAACAAAACAAAACAAAGAAAATAAATAATAACAAGATGAATACTGAATACAATCAGCAACTTTTCCTTCTCTACAAGCGACCACATCAGGGCACAATTGTCTGTGTAAATTGACCATTGTTTATAGTTAGTTCTAAATTTTGAGATACTTACTGCACACAGAATTAGCTCTTGAATTCAAAAGTGCTGACAGAAATTGTCTTGGAGTAAAGAAATATAGATGGGGGCATCTTGCAAAATTTGTTTGTGAAATATTTGCTAGGTTTTAAATCTGTAGTTTTGTGTTCTTTCCTGTCTGTAGTTGTTATACAGCTTAGTTGGAGAGGGAGACAGAAACCAAAACAAAAAACAGACAAACAAAATCTAGAAGATATTCACTGTCTTTCCTCACTTGTGCCATCACCGGAATTAAGACGAGAAATCATTATGGTTTGTACTGAACAAAGTGTGCAGTTCTGCTTTCCTTTTATTAGTCTGAATCTGTAGACACCACATTCATTAAACCTAGTGTGAAATTAAGAGGATGGATATGGATTCAGTGAGGAAATAACAATTTGTTATTACTGAAGGACCAAGTAGTCTTTGTGAAAGAGTCAACCAACAGTACAGTTAGAAAATGGCATTTAATTTCCTTTCATTCAGCTTTCACAGCAAGAATAGTAAAAGGAATTTTCAACCATACAGGTTTTGTTCTCCTTATTCTGATGTGAGCCCCAGTGAACTCCCAAATTAGCGAGGTCCAGAAATAAGTTTGAAGACAGATTGTTTCATTTTCAGGTAATTAAAAAAAATATATATTTTCATTAACTCTACAAACTGAATATATGACAGCACAAGCTATTAACTAGGAAGATAAATGCTTTGTCCAGCTCAGTCTAGAAAAGGCCAGAGGACAAATACTCCACAACTTGTTTGTGCAGCCTGTTCCAATGTTTAATAAAACTCATATTGAACATACCCACACACACACTCATAACCAGTTGGAACAACAAAGTATTGTCTCTCCGTTCTCCACTCGGTGCCACTGACCCTGTATCCATCTCCTTGACGACCTCTTGTAGGCTATGGAGGATAACTGTTAGGTGTGCCACACCCGGCCAAACCATTTCCTCTCCGGCCCAGGTCCCCCAGTTTTATCTTGCAGGGCAAGTTTTCCACTTCCAATCACCTTACAGAACATTTGTTTGACTCAAATTAGTTTATCCTTTTGGATTGGATGCATCCCCTTGGACTGCATGGGCTTGTGAGAATCAAGATTTTGCAAGATAAACCTTAACTGATCTTCTACTACCATTGGAAAGATCTTCTCCTTCTTGAACCATGTCTTTAGGCACAAAGACCTGAAAGATCTTTCTGATAAAGGCTGAGGCAAAGAAGGCAACAAGCATCTCACGCTTATCTGCATCCACTGTAACAAGGTCACCTACCCTTCCTTTTCATGAGGACTCTGTGCCTGGCGCAGAGTACATCTCCTGCCACCCTGACCTGTGTCGCATCACCCACCCTCTCAAGCACAGTGTGACTCAAAGCCTTTTATTTTCCAGGGGGCTTATCCAGCTGCCTGGAGGGGAGTTTCTGGCCCCCTTCAACAGCAACCACTAGTTGCCAAAGCTTGTGTTGCACTTTTGTTTGCCAGTGAAATCAGTGTTACCCCTGGAGATGGACAGGAGCCTGATACACCTTTTGTAGTGATCAGCTATAGTGTACGGTTACCCATCCTTTTCAGTCAAGAGTCATCTTCCTAGAAGGGAAGAGCTAACAGAAAATTACAGGATGCATAAGCCCTAAGGAGCTTCCAGAGGTAACTACAAACAGAAATCATGATTTAGGGGGAAAAAGAAAAGAAACAAAACAAGTAAGTAAACAAATAAACCAACTCCACAACCTGTAGTGGAGGATGGTGTGGGTTAAAAAAAATATGCCAACTCCATCATCCAACTCCCCTAGCCCTTGTTTAAATAAAAATTTTGGGAAAAAAAAAAAAAAAAAAAAAGGAATAAACTCCACACAAATTTCTTCATGGAGAAATGTGTTAAGTCACTGGAAAAACAAACAAAACAAAAGAATGTTGTGTTGGCTTTGTATGGCAAGGTTTTGGTGGAGGGCTTCCACTATAACCATAGTCTCTCTAAATAAATATCTAAAGCAACTCCATTAAAAAAAACCTGAAATAAGCAGATAGACAACTTCCCACAAGTAACTGCTAGGGAAGGGAAAAGAAAACCACCCACAGCGACCTCCAGCAATAAAACCCCCCTTGTCTAAATGAAGAAAGAAAACACTAACAAGAAAAAAAAGTAGAAGCTATCAAAAAATGCCTCCTTCCTCAAGTCAGAAAGATAAAACTGGTAAAAAACAGCTGTCGAAATATCTGTATGTCTCCAGAATATCTGTTGCTTGCCTGCTTCCTGCATTCAGCACAACAGGGAGCTGATTAAAGGTGCTGGCAGAGAATGAAATACCAGTACTGAATCACGTTTCTTATGTAAGTGTACTTACAGGTTTCTTATAACCCTAAAAGGATTCATAAGAGAGGAGATCATAAATCTCTTCCAAATGCCTTCCCTTGTTCCACAATAGGTAATAAAGACTGACAGAGTGCTTTTGACCTATGTCTACTAGGAATGTGCTATGATTCCATAAAAATGCCAACATCATCAAAGCGTTCTAATTTAAATAAATCCTACCAGGGATTTATCTCGCTTAATTTCATGGGCGTAATTCCCTTGCATAAACATTTTGCTACCAGTGGCATTTTAGGCACTGCAGGGTCTCACTATCTTCTAGGTGTTCTTTGACAAGAAAATGGGTTTCTTCCAGTTTCCGTGTAACATCTGCCCATTCAAAATCCAGACATCTCAGGGCAGGGGGTAGAGTTTGGAAGTCAGCTAGAGGCAAGGTAGGATAAATTAATTCTACAAAAATGGCCTGAGATTCTTATATTTTGGCAATAGAATCATGCCCAGAAGTCTATAGTGAGTCTACACCTACCTCTGAGAAAGTTAGCAGGGCATTTTAGGGCATGACTCATGAACTATTTTGGAAATTTGGTGTATGAGATTCCACAGAGGTTCCTATTTCTCTACTCACTGTAAAGTCGTGACAAACAAAGATGTAGAAAACAGATATACATATTTTAAGTTAGGTAAGATTACTTTTTCAAGGTAACTTCATGATAGCTACACAACAGTACCTACATGTATTCTGTACCACATTTTTTACACCTAAAAAAAAATAATAATAATAATTTTTTAAAAACCACACTTAAATAAGTATAAAGGCAACTCCTACATGGAAATTCTGTAGGCTGTGTTCATGACAACATGGTAGCTGCTTTTTTTCAGCAGATCAGGAGACTTAGAGAGAAATAATAAAATCTTCTGTTGCATTTTCCCTCTGTATTTTCTGAAGAGTTCTGAAAATTATAGAAGTCTCTGTGACTTTGCTATTCTGACTGTGTACCACTCTGACTAGCTTGTCAAACTGGAGATTTTGTCAGAGGGTACAGGGACTATGATGAACTCATAATCAAACCAACAGGTCATTCTCAAACAAAAAAACATATAAAGCAATTTTGAAGTGAATGGGCTGGCTGCAACACTCTGATCTGTCTGCATTTTTTCACAGAAAAATAATGATGTCAAAACCTGTGGTGATTCTTCTTAAGAAACATCATTTATTCACAGGCTACACAGACAGCAACCAATTTTTAATGTATCTGAATTAAAAAAAAGAGCACTCTGTCAGCAACACATCATAATTTGTTGCAGACTTGGAAGAGGCAAGGAAGAGTCTGCCCTATATTTATGCCCTGTTTATTTGAAACCCGCAGTTTAAAGCAACTGAAAACTAAAAGGACAGAGAAATGAGCCAACATTTCTTCTTTCCTTTCTTGTCTCTGCAAAATTACTGACATGCTGGCTATTCAAGTTTTAATCATCAATGGATGTAAAAAGGCCATCGGTGCATCTATTTCAGAAACCTTCAATAACTTTCTCTTATGTGTTTTTACTGATACAAGTGTGTGTAAGGCATTAGGCTGCTAAAAATTCACTGTCAGGATATCTATGGCAGAATAAAAATATAATACTTCTTCAAAACAGTAGGCTTGAGCACCTAAATTTAGAGCATGTCTTAGATATTTCAACTACTATATTGCTATTTATGTGTGAGCAACACTGGGAGTTTATTCTTCCCCACATGACATTTGAAATTGTGGGGGCTATTAATTTCTGGTCAAATTTTTTGAACTCTTCCTTGTAATATTTTTTTTTGTGATATGAAAATCTATTTCAAAAAGAGTTAAAAAAAAACAAACCAAAACCAAACACAAATAAACAAAACAAAACAAAACAAAAACTAATAAACAAACAAATAAAAGGTTAAGTACATGTATGTATTTTAAACTAGTTTTCTTAAGGATCACATTTTCCCCATCTATCAGTTCTTCTCTAGAAATTCTTTCCGTAAGAAAATTTGCAAATATCAGTCACCTTTTTGGGACAAATTTACCTTCCTGCCCTGGTTAGATATGGCTTCTTATTAGAGGAGAGAAACCCAAAGTATTTACTTCACTGAGTCATAATACATTGCCACTAAGTCTACATAAAACAACTTCCTTTCTAGTTTAAGAAATAGAAGCACATGAATAATGATCAGCTACTGATCTAATATGGCCTCATCCAAAGGAAATATCTCAGTGAAAGAGGAATTGGAGTTGTCTCAGAGACAAAAAGGGGTGAGATACACTGATGTAAAAAAGTAAGTTTCATGGTTGTAGGACAACTTAGTATTTTTCATAAATCTGCAATAACTATTTGAAATGTAAAGAAAATTTTCTTAATATTATTTACAGTGTTAAACAATCCACATCAATCAAAAAATACTGCTTAACAAGACACAAAAGACAGCCAAAACTAGTAGCTAAAAGGTATGTGTACAAAAAGTGGGACCTAAGGAAAGAATTGCTATCTTTAGAACCAGAAGCCTCAAAAACTTTTCCTAGATGTCACATAAAAACCTCCTTAGTTTTAAATGAATCATTCAGCTTATCTTCCTTGATAAAGTTGATCTAATTGGGTTCAAGCAATCTAACAGATCAATTTCTAACAAAAGCCAAAGGCAGCTGTAAATACTCTTACACTCATTTAATATTGTACCCTGTTTAGCCAGATTTTACATCAGTTTTCTTCTCTTAATGAAGATAATTAAATTTACACCTCTTATCCCAGGTGAATGACAACCACCTGGGGAAGGAAGAAGGGAAAGTAGAATCATCCTAAGATATAAACCAACAGACAAAGTCTGAAAGAGACCATATGTTAATCTTCAAGAGGACTCATGCCAGATAGATAGGTCCATTCTGCAACTCAGTATTACATACCTGCAGAGTTAAACTCTCCTAACTCTGTACAGGCTCAAGCAGTCCCTCAGTATATGTATTTTAAAAGCAAGGTTGATACAACACACCTAAATGGAAATGCAGTGGGGACATTTCTGAGTGCACAAAACACTCTGATCTTCTAACACCACAAAAAGAGGCATTCACAGCTTCCTACTGGGGCTATTTTAATTTACATCATGTCATAAAACAGCAAGCAGCTCTCTGTGACACACTCTGGGAGCACTAACCAGGGGTTGAAGAAATCTTAATTTTTGTATTTTAATGCTTTTAATTTGAATTATGTTGTATTCAAGGATGTTTTCTGTAGAGAAACCATCCCACAAATATGAATGGGAATCCTAGTTTTCTTCACTGATGAGTGCTTTAAGCACAAGGCTGGAGTGTCACATTCGCACTTGTTTTTTTCTTGAGAACCTAAGATTTTCAAGCTATGACCCTGTAGTAGCAATGTGGAAGATAACATGTTCCACAAGAGACTATAGCATACCTAGGGTTGCTTTCTTCCAGTGGTTTAGTGACCCACAAAATAATTCCAAGATGTTTATGAAAAGTGATTAAAAAAAGGAAGTTCAAACACATAAAACATCATTATGCATGCATAACTTGTATCGGTAGTTCATAAACCAATACAGGTTGTAAACCAGGAATGTGTTATCTGCATGAAAAACTAAGGTGTCCTGAAATGAAATTCTACCTTCTCACTTCCCCAGATCTGAGAAGAGAAAAAAAGTTATACTGAATTGCCACATTTCAAGGGTGGTTTAAATAGCAGGAAGAAGGAAGCAAGCTAACATCCTGCAGTATACCCTGACAGGAAGAAGACATTCCCTGCCGGTAACAAAGCTTAAAAGACATGACAAGCCTCACTGAGAGCCTTCAGGGTATTTTCTACTGGTTACCCTGCAGGTTCAGCTGGTACATGGATTGTGGTATATTAGACAGTGTCTCATCTTAGGCAGTTAATTCTGCCTGAGCCTTGTGTTAGAAGTTCAGGAGTGTATGTAGAAGAGATGCATAAAAGGTGAGGATTGGAATCAGGATGAAAATGGTTAAGGCCTAAATTTATTACTGCATTTTATATATTCTTCCTTATTTTAAAGAAAAAGAAAACAAGAGCACTGCTGTGCAGGGTTTTGACAGCTGTTCATTGATTCAATAAACGTAGTTCATAAGATAAAGCTAAAAGAAGAGATGACTGTCATTATAAATACAAAATTAATTCAATTTCTAGGTTTACTTTAATGAAACAATAAACACATTGGATATACATAAACAATTATAATCTTGTATATTTATAACAATCTACCTAAAAAATAAACACCACTTCAAACTCCATAACATTTGTTTTTCCTGTATTTAAATAAAAAGGCTTTTTTTAATCACAGGACATCTATTCAGCTGACCACTGTGACACTGCTTAAGAACAGATATTAATTTACCCTAATGTATCCATAGATATGATGTATTCAATGAAGTAGGATGACTACAATAAATAATAACTTCACCAATTTTAAGTAGATTTGCATACATATGAGGCTTGGGTAAACATGCAGAATTGAGTAGGTTCATAAATTTTACATGAAGAAGAATACAAATTCTAGTGCTAAAGAATTAAAGTCACCAGAATCAATTCACATACAAAAAACTAAAATAAAAGACAAGTTTATCTCAATCTCTGTCACAGGGGAATAAGCAGAATGGGCATAGCAGGTGGACAGTAATTTCTGTTCTGCCATAAACACACACAGAGACACACACACACCTGTGTCCTGTAGAAAACATGATGGCATCAAGGACAGCCTCCAGGCCAATCGTGACCAGTTGCAGGAACTCTGGGCACAGAATTTCAACATGTCCAGGTATCTACAACGCATCTGCTTGCCAGACCTTTACACAGAGCAGTGGTGGACAACTGTGGATGTTTCCCCAAGGGATTGTTGCTCTCACTATTAATTGTTTTCTAAGTTAAATCATTGGCATAAACCACCGATAGCCATTTTTTTTTTCATGTCATTCCAGTCTAATCTCTTTGATTATTATTATTTCTTTTTATATCAGCTGTTGTTATGTAGATTATTGTCACCTTTTCACCTCCTATACCAAATATTTTATAAGAATTAAAGTTGTTAAGAATTAATTTGTGCTTGTTTGTTTCCTTCCTGTACATGCCTAGAAAAAGTAGTCTAATCTTTCGGGCAAGCCTCATCCATAACCATTTTCTGTGGTTTGTTTTCCTAACACATGTCAGAATCACCTAGTAAGTTAGAGCTGGGCAGATGTAGTCAAGGATTCACTTCTCTTCAGCAGTGCTTCTGGGTAATCTTGCCTCCATGAAGCCTCAGAGCAGATCAAGAGTAGTGGAAAAGTAACCCTTGTATACTGCTTTTGTTCCTGTCCCCTCAGCTCCAGTTAAAAGGGAAACATTGAGAAAACACATTTCCAGGTTGTACAAAAGCTTGATTCCAGGTTTAGTGGTGGTGAAGAAATGATTTTGTGCATTTGCTTTATTTTAATGCAAACCAATTTATGTTTGGTTATAAATAACACTTACAAGGTCAGCATAACTCAGTCTCCTAGGTGGCAATTCTGAAAAGCATTCAAAGGACCAAAGAAGGTTCTCATACATAATTGTCACCAGGAAAGACCATTTAGTCTAGTAGATCCTCAAAGCCCAGGGAGCATGGGAGATATCTTGTAGATTGTATCATCAAAGTTCAGTAAGCACTCCACATCTATCACCAAAAAAAGCCATGTCTGATTACAGTGTGTGGTTAAGCAATGCAGGATCAATTCATCATCCAAATCTCATCAAAGATGTAGAAACCAGGCAGGTCAGTCAAATCTCACTGGAAGTCCATGTAGAAAGCTCTGAGGAGTGTATGTTTTTCTTGAACTTCACACCTGGATCAATTTAGAATAACTGAAAAAGATTATGGAAAATATTTTCATATATTGTAGAGAAGCAAATTGAAACAACAAAAAAATAATATAATCGTTATATCAACACCAGAAAAAAAACTAAGTAATTCTGAAGGCTTGAGCTTTAAGGCTTCTATAGCTCTTGGAAAAACAAACAAACAACAACAACAACTTAGTAAAGTAATTTCCTATTTTTTATAACATGCCCTAAATATTCAAAGCATTGTAAAAATACTAATTCTTATTCCACCAAATGCTAAATGTGCACATTGCGTCATTTTACCTTTTTTTTTTTTTAATATATATCCTATATAAGTTACAATACTTGTTCTCAAAATCTGGCTTTTTAAGCTTTGAAGAAATCATAAAGGATTTGTCCCCTGCTGGGAGACTGTTTTCTGGCCAAAGTGACACACTGCTTTAATTTGCTAGGGCCAAATTATGATTTGTCATGCACATCATGTAGCTACCCAACACATGGCAAGGCAGAGAAAATCTTCTATTTCCTTCACTTAATGTACTGAAGAAGATTGCTGTTACATTACTTGTAGCCTACAGTAGGATAAATATATTAAAGATGTTAAAGCATTCATTGCAAAATCAGTTCTGCCTCTAAAAAAAAAAAAAAAAGAAAACAAAACAACAGCAACAACAACAAAAAAACAGAATTCTAGTAATCACATCATTCTTGAATCATGATTTTTATTATGAAGCTGGTCACAAGTGAACATTCTCGTGAACATGTAGAAAACTTGCAGGTTTATGGTACAACTTAACAAAAAACATCAGAATTCCACTGACTAAGAGATGCACAACAATTCATAACAGGGGAAGGACTTGACCAGTTGGGTTTTTTTTTAATCAGAATTCTTGCGAACGTAAAATACATGGCAGGGGCAGGTTAAGGAGATCCAGTGATGTTTATTTTCAAAATAGATACCAACAATTTTCTAAAGAAGAGTAGTAAATATGAAATTTGGTTGATATATTCAGTAAATGAGCAACTGTTTATGAAGATGTGTCCTGAAGTGTTTTCACTGATGTATTAAGCAACTAACAAATTAAAGATCCCCAGCAAATTATTAGCAAAATTGTTCAAGAGGTGTTCCAAATCTACCATGTGTTTGAAGGCAGCAAATGAATAATACTCTTCACCACAATTCTAGCAGCAGTACAGATGTTTAGATAAGCTCAGTCTTTAAGTTCAGATATGTTATTATTGTTGTTATAATGACCTGTATCTCAGAGTTTTATAATCAGTTCATACAGAGAAAATCAATATGATCTATCAACACACACATTTTTTGTACAAAAGCTGCCAGCAGTCTCTTAAGCCTACTCTTGATAGTCAATCTTTATCCTAAATTCAATCTTTGAAAAGATTTAATTGTAGGCACTTATAGTATCTAATATCATTGCAATTCATACATATGTTAATATATGTTTCTTTTATTGCTTGAGGTAATATAATCTAATTCTTGTCAACACAAAGCTTGTGAGATTTAAATCATTCTCCTTAGCCTCTCATATTCTCCAAAGTAATCATTTTTACTCGACATTTTAAGGTTTTATAAGCAGTTGACAGGTTTTTTTACTTTTCAGTGAGGTAATAGTTTTGGGTTTGTTTTTTTTCTGACCCATCTCTCCTAATTTTTGTTCTCTCATTCTTCCTCACTACTTTTTACCTCTTCTTCTATCTCATTAGTTTTATGGCATCTTCTATAGGGGCAGAGAAATTAAACCCACAGCAAGGAACTGTGTGCTTCCAAAGTTATTTTAAATGTGTTTTTACAGAGAGAAGCTGTGAAGATGAACTGTATTTCACCCCAATAGAAACAAAGTTCCTCAGCCATGCTTGATGACATAGATAAAAAACTGCAAAAAGAGGAAAGCTATTTGCAGGAAAACTCCTGGCAGGAAGACAAGTCTCCTTTTGTGATTCATATCTTCAAGAAACCAAATAAATCCAGCAATTTACAGGAGTCACTATGATGCTAGCACTGCTATAGTCACATTTAATACAGACAATTTAACATCAATTTATATTTATTAAAGGCTCTTGAAAGTATAGGTATTTAGATCTTATAGTAAAGAATATGCTGAAGTTAATTTTACACTTGAAACTATGTAAAAAGAAAGATATTGCTTTTGCATGTGTGAGTGTTGAAACTACACACTTCAGACAAAAATAATGTACAAATAATGTCAAAGCAATCTGTTTTGAATAAATATTGTACATAAGACAAAACGTCACAATCTCCCAACTAAATCACCACTTCCCTGTACCAAAAGTACATGAAGTCTTCAGGAACCATAAGACAGAATTTTCCTGGATGCCTAAAAATTACTACCAAGTATACTGTTGGCTTATCTTCTTCCAAGTGTCTTTCAGACAGCCTGTGAGATTGATAAGGGAAAGGATATCTATAAGAATACGAAGAAAAAAAAAATCTAATTGAATGCAACCTGAAGAGTTGGTCTACAGGTTCTTCCAGAGGAATAACAGGACACCTGACCCAAGGCTCTGTTTCTCAGGTGAGGAGTGCTTCTCCAACAAGGGCCAGCAATTTTTTTTTTTTCAGCTGTGCACATACTTTGTAGCACCTCTCCAGCTACTACATTTACTACATATCCCTGTCTTTTACAGCAAAGAGAAATCTCTTTGGTTTTTTGTCCAGGTGTCAGGATGACAAATTGTCATTCAACATTCACCTCACGCAGCTGGAGACAATTCATCCAGCAGTAAGAAATTTTACATATCCTGTAAGTAGTAAGGACTACAAATTCTGAAAACTTGTTTAAGACAGTAAAGGCAATTTCTTATCAAACTTTCTGCTAACACATCTTAACTATAGAGCAAATTATCCACTACAAAGTCAGCACAAATACTTAAAGGTCAAATTAATTAAATACTCTAGAGGAAGTCCTAACAGATTGTTGTTCGTAACGGATATCTAGCATACGTTATTTAACACAAAACTTTATTTTCCCTAGGCAAGTCTATCATAACACAAGTGCTGAGAAAAACACAATTTATTGTTGGGTTTTTTTTCTCTTCTTTCATGTAGTACCATAGGTTAATTCAATTTGGAAGGGACCTCAGAAAACCTCTAGTCCACCCAAAGCAGGTCCAGCTCTAGGGTCAGACTGAGTTGCTCAGGTTTTTGTCCGGTTGAGTTTAGAAAACCTCCAAGGATTGAGAACATACAACCTTTTGATGGCTGGGATGTTCCAGTGCTCCATTATCTTCACAGTGATGTTTTCTTTCTCCCTTATATCTAGGCAAATAAAATGTTTTAATGCATGACTTATCTCTCATTCTTTCACCATAAGTCTCAGTAGTGTCAAATCCATCTTAATGACCCCTGTACAGGTGTTGAGGATCTGCTGTTTGGTAGTCCCAGAGCTGCCTTTTCTCCAGGCTGAACAAGCCCAGTTCCCTCAGCCTCTCCTCATGGGGCATGTGCCAGAGCTGCTTGATGGTTCCCAGATGAGCTAATTAAAATTTATCTTACATCTGTCTTGCATTGGTGGGCTTGGAACTGGATACTGAATTTCAGACGAATTCCAACATGTGATATGTAAAAGGGAATAATAACTTCCATTGTTGTACTATGTTTCTGTTGATAACACCTTGAATGCCATTGGCTTTCTTTACTGCCAGGCCATGCTGCTGACACCTTGACACCTGGTCCTCCCTAGCCAGTCACTCCTTAGCCTGGTCCACAACAAGGAGTTAGTCCATCACTAATTCAGAACTTCAAATATATTTTCATTTAATTTTTTGAGGTTTCTGTTGGCTTATTCCTCTAATTTACTGAGGAAAATTCAAGATAAACTGAAGGTATTAAGTGGCACAAAATGGCAGCCATCAAAATTATTTATCTTCTTTGATATCCACAACTCACAGTAAAAAGCACACTCCCAGAGTACTAAAGTCAGTGAAGTTCTGCAGATGATTTCAATGAGAGTTTAATCTTACATAGGCAGATACATCCATGCTTTTAAACAGCTTTATGAATTCATCTTAATTCATTTTAGTTTCTGTTTCAATATAGTGGAATTTACTTCCTATTTTCATTCAAAGTCAATGCTATTATTTACAAAAGGAATGAGGAAAAGCAGGAATGAAAAGCTATTAGAACAGACAGATTTGTGAATAAAAGAGGCACAGTCATTTCTGTGTGGTATTATTTATGTGAAATACTCATGAACCTTTCTAATAAAACTACACAGATTATACCCTGAATGATTTTCTTAATCAAAAATAGTTGTAAAAATATCTTAGGTCTTCTACCCCCATATATTTCCTGTCTATGTATGGTGGTGGCCATAGCTTGAATAATGAAGGAGTAGAGTAACAATATCATATTAAAATATCACAAGTATTATGCAAAAGTATTCTAAATTATGGTTATACATATTTAAACTTGGGAAATATTGAAAATATATGAAATGTGGTCTTTCTAATTCACAGGATTATTAACCTGTTTTTCAAAAATTAACAAAAAATCAGATCTAAAAAGACAGATATCTTTTATTTCTATTAAAATCATAAGTTTTCACTCCTTGGTAAAGAAATTTATCAGTCCTTTATGAATCCTAATTATCCTGATATCTATATGCACATATATACATCAATCTAAATTGTATCTGAATCTGAGAGTGGGTGACATTTCCGTTGAATACAGGGTACTCAGTGAAAAGGGACAGAAGCTAATATCTCCTGGAGTTTCTTAACTTCTGAAGTGGTCCAGTCTTTTCATCTATTCAAAACCATACTTTAGGCTGTCAACAGTTCCTAAGAGCTCATGTGAACGAAAAGACTATAATTGCTTAATGAGATTAGTCAGAAAACTATAAGACTCAGCCACAGTTTTCTCCTACATGTCTGTCTTTCTAGTCAGGGTTTATTGCCTACTCTGATGGAATTAAATAAAGGAAATTGCAGTCTGCATTTCCATGAATACAGAATTTTTGCATATACAAGCTAAGTAAAAAAGTGATGTAAAATGAAAATTATGGCAAATGTTGACTATTTCATGATAGCTATTTTTATTACATTAGGGATCAAGCAAGATTCTATTTTCCCATACATTTTAAAATGGATGCACAGTCCTGTCCTGAAGAAGGAAGAACTGTATTTGACACAACAGTTGTCTACAGGATAAGAGAAAAGAGGATAAAACATGCTATTTTATTAATAACATAAAAAGTTCATAAACCTGTACTAGATGTGTTAAATATCTATGATGAAAGATAAGAATGTAAAGAATATAATTCTTTCCTTGTTCTCTGTGACTTAGTATAAAGAGGTTTGTAGTGATATGTACCAAAGATTTGGTTCTAACACACAGGTTCTGGGTCCATTTAGGTTAGACTTTAAATGAGAAATGTTGTAATTATAAAAGAGTGGTGGCACACAGCCATCTTGGATTGGAAAAAATAGAGATGTGTTCTCATTGTTTTCAGGTTCAGTGATTCACAAGCACAACTATTCCAAACACACTTGCAAGCTTGGCTGTGTAGACAGTTCATGTCTCTTCTGTCTGTGATACTTCATTTTGCTCTGTATAAACATGTTTCATATTCTAATGGCTAGAACTAGTCCCTGATTGTTGAAAACTCCCACAGAAAAAAGTTATCATCTGGGTTTCCGTATGATATACTCCACTGTGGCTGAAATGCATATACATTAATGTATTTTATTTTATGCTGTTATATTATGAAACAAGAATAGGAAATATCTGTATTTCCATCTCATATGTTGCTAACTTCAGGTACAAATTGATGTGGAAATAATTCTACAGCTTATGAGATACAAATTTTAAAATAAATATATTACACTGGCACCTTTATACAACCATACATACATGTGTCTATAATGTATATATAATACATATATTAAAAACATCTTTATAAGTATGCATTTTCTCCTTTTTAACTCTGTACGCATATAAGAAAACATCATGTTCTATTTAATTGCTGTGTAACTGAACATTATGAATTACTATTTCCTTACTCTTGATCTTGAAAGATATACTGTGATTTCAGTAACTAAGGGGCCTGACTCCAACTAAGCTCTCTGCAGGTTGTGATGAGCAAAAGCCAAATTCAACTGCAGTTTCTCTATGGAGACAAAACAAAGAAAACTAGAAACTTCTTCTGAGTTGTTTCTGCTTAATTTGGCTAATGTCTTCCTTGTGGTGTATATTAGATCAGTACAGAGAGAGCAAAATAAAATAATTCCTCAGGCAACCGAGATGTCTTGTTGTTACTCTGACTGATCAATCCGTATTGCTGAAGGGAGCAGGGAAAATGGGATTATAACCAAATAGCCTTGTTCCTTATAAATAAAAGTGTTAATTAGCATTTTAATTGCAGGACTTGTGCACTGTGAGTGGTAAGTTATATTGTTCTCAGCAGCAGAACACTGTTTTATTTTGAAGAGCCCAATAAGTTAACATTAATTTTAATGACTTACTTTTCTCATTATGCTCATTAGTATATGAAAAAAAATGAACAAAAGATATGGATAGCTCAGGGCAAAACACATTCTCCTCTCTGTAGAACAGCAAGCTTCTCATACATTCCACATACATATTGTGAGAACTGAGCAAATATTCCAGCCTTTAGGTGAAACTTAGTGTCTGCCTTCTTTACCTGACAGTCTTATGCTTTTCCAGAGAAAATCTAATTCATCGCTCAAAGAATCTGGCTCATATCAAACACAGTCAAAATAGATTTGATTCCGTGTATCTATTCTTTAGGTTGTACATCTAGACGTCACCTTCCAGGTGAGGATCTCCATTGACAAGTTATTCCAAACAGGACTGCTTAGCAAAAATCAACAATCAAGGTTGGTTTTGGCTGGTTTTGTTTGTTTGTTTGTTTTTTGTTTGTTTCTTTGTTTGTTCCCCCACAGTTTCTGAGATTCTAGAATAGAAATAAAAATAGTGTAGACAAAAAGGACAGAATGTCTTTTCACAACCACGGTCATGTTGCTGAAAGGGGATTAGGGTCATTTAAAGTAAAATATCTAATTATCTGCAAGTTAAAAACCAACGCTATTATAAAAAAAAAAAAAAAAAAAACATTTCTAAATCCATTTGCCTTAGTACATTTTGGTGTATAAGTAAGGCTCCTGTATCCATTCACTGAGATATACCTTAGTCTTAGCCTGAGAGGTGGCGTGTGTTTCAATTAATGCAGCAGCACTTGCTTCCCTCAAACATATCAGATTACAGTCAAATGAGTCTATACAACTCATTAATGATGTAAATAAACAAAGGTAAACCTTGTCCTACTGCGATTGCAGTGAACTTCACTTTACTGACCCCATACTAACGACTACGGAATAAGTTTGTGAAAGAGAAATAATTGGAATTCATGGGGGCTCTCAGACCATTGAAGGGTTCAGTAACCTTGGCATTAATTCATAAATTGCTTTTGCTTTCAAAATACCATGCAAAGAATAGACACTATTCAAATAGCTTAGGGAATACAGCTGCTTTCACCACCACTCCTTATTTGAAAAGATCTGACCTTGTTGTTCTGAGGACCTGCCATTACTGTTAGTAAAGATCTGTCTGAGAAAGGACAACAAGGATAAACCCTGTTTTGTGAGCCAACAGATGTGTTCATGCGTTTTCTCAGAAAATAAATTTCTATTAGACTATAGCAACCTTTTCATTCAACCTCTTTAGGTTGTTCAATAAGAATTTATTTTCTTATTAGAATGTTAAAAGAAAAAAATATCTCACTGTTACTTACATGTTACAGCCAGAAATAGAAACAAGAAACTTGTGCAGAGAAGCACTGATTCTAACAAAGAAGACTCTGGAAAAGACATCAAGGAAGTAGTTAACCTATGTGAAGTCAACTGCAGATTCAGCTTCTCTGGAAACTTTGTTTATTTAACAAAAGTCTCTGTCCATCAGTGGAGAAAACACAAGAACATAATTTAGGGAGTAAAACAGAATGAATATATGGGTGGTAAAGAATATCTGCAGGTCATCTGGCTAGCCATGTTTGAAACACAGTAAAATTCAGTGTTAGATCAGGTTACTCAAGGTCTTGTCCAGACAAGATTTATTTTGCAAGTTTTCCATAGGTCCCTTCTAGAGTAGGACTTCCCTGGACTTTTCTGTGGCTCTATGAAAAAAGTAATTTTCTGTATATTTTGTCACTGTGTTCCCTGTTGTAGAGCTTTGGCCTAGTTACTTTAGTCTTTCTTTTCTGCCAATGTATTTACAAATGCCCTTCTTGGAGTTTCTTATGTTCCATATCAAACTTAACTCCATCCCTGTGTGCCTGAGTAAAGCCTCTGTGTTCCTCTCAGGTGGTGCATGGCAGAGTTCACCTTATACATACTTCTTCTTCACATCTGAGCTCAGTCAGGAGGCCTGTGTTCAGCCCACCTTTTGCTACTCCTGTTCAAATTCTGCATATCAGACTTTCTGTGCTCTGAGGAGGCTGTCCAGGAAGATCAGGCAGGTTTCCTGTGCTCTGTCATAGAAAGAGAGCTATGAATGCTTTCAAAATGATAATCACAATTAAGAAATCTTCGTTATTATTCAATGTTAACATTCCAATAGGTTAAAACTCACAACATCGACAACACATTTGGCCCAAGAACTCCTAACAAACATACAGTGCAGTGGTGTCTCCAGAAGTTTCACAAAAGAGTTTAAAGCCTTCAGGATGACGAGAATAGTCGCCAGCCACTGGAAGTTGACAATGACCAGTGGAGAGTAATCATTGAAGCTGATCCTCTTACAACTACACAAGAAGATGTTGAAAAACTCCACATTGACCATTCTACAGTTATTTGGCATTTGAAGCAAATTGGATAGGTGAAAGAGCTCCACAAGTGGGTGCCTCATGAGTTGACTGAAAATAAAAAAAAATTGTCATTTTGAAGTGTCACCTTCTCTTCTTATTCTACGCAACAACAATGAACCATTTCTTGATCAGATTGTGACGTGCAATGAAAAGTGGATTGTATATGACAGGCAGTGATGACCAGCTCAGCGGCTGGGCTGAGAAGCACCTCCAAAGCACTTCCTAAATGCAAACTTGCACCAAAAAAAGGTCGTGATCACTGTTTGGTGGTTTGCTGCCAGTCTGATCCATTCCAGCTTTCTGAATCCTGGTGCAACCATTATATCTGAGAAGTGTGCTCAGCAAATTGATGAGATGCACTGAAAACTGCAACACCTGCAGCTGGCATTGCTCAACAGAAAGGGTCCAATTCTTCTCCATAACAACGTCTGGCAGCACGTCACACAACCAGCACTTCAAAAGTGGAATAAATTGGGCTACAAAGTTTTTGTCTCATCTGCCATATTCACCTGACCTCTTGTCAAATGACTACCACTTCTTTAAGTATCTCAACAACGTTTTGCTGGGAAAATGCTTCCACGACCAGCAAGATGCAGAAAATGTTTTCCAAGAGTTCATCAGATCCCGAAGCATGGATTTTTATGCTACAGGAATAAATAAACATTTCTTGTTGGCAAAAATGTGTTAATTGTAACAGTTCCTGTTTTGATTAATAAAGATGTGTTTGAGCCCAGCTGCAATGATATAAAATTCACAGTCCAAAACCACAATTACTTTTGCGCCAACCTAAAACATCAATTTAAACTAAATAAAAAATATTGCATTTTTTTTGGTTCTGAATCTCACTTGCAATTTTGCTAATTTTCGTCAAGATCTTGATAACCACTGCCATTTATTTTCCTGAGAGAATATTTAAACAGGTTTTCTTCTCATACAACTTTACATTTCTAGATCTTTGACTTATTTCTATTCTTTTCATTTTTATTCTATTGATATATGACCACAACCTTCTGTGGAGATGAGGAGGTGATTGATCAGCTCAATCTGATTGTGCATTTTCATTCTTAATCCTGGAATAAAAACAGCCGTGCAAGACAGGGTGAGGAACAGGTACAAAGCAATTCTGTAAGGAAGTGCATGCTTGATGTCAAGATGAATGTGTATCTAGAAATGCCAAAGAACATAAATAACTCAATATAAACAACTGTATTGTGGAGTCTCCTTGTCCGGAGACATTTGAAACCTGCCTGGATGCATTCCTATGCAATCTACTCTAGGTGTACCTGCTTTAGGAGGTTGGTTGGACTAGGTGATCTCCAAAGGCCCCTTCCAACTAACCATTCTGTGATTCTGTGGTTCTGTGATTCTATTAACATGTATGAATGGAAGTTAGTCTTGCAAGTTGTATAGAGTGATACTTTCACCTTGCTCAGTCCTGTTTATGTTTTCGGTGAAGGGTGGTCTCAGGTACCATAAACAGGAACAAGTCAGAAAGAGGTAACAAAAGGCCAATAACCGTGCCATAAAATTATTAGTTGAAATACAAGGGCAGTTTAAATGCTATTACACACCTGCTTTTAGAGTTTTCAGAATTTGTAGTCCTTACTACTCTGCCCTAACTTGTTTACTTCGAAGGGATGCTCATCTTTTAATATGTAACAGGATGCTATGAACATCAAGTGAACAGTCCCTTTTCTGTGTAACAAGATGACCAGGACAAGAAGTAACTGGTTTAACTGGAAGCAAGGAAAATCCAAGTTAAACAACAGAAAAACTAAAAAATAAAATTGAAAAAAACCCCACAGCTATCAAACCAACCAACCAAAAAACCTCCAACAAAACAAAACAAAAACTACCAACAATGACAAAAATAAACCAAACCAAAACAAGCAAACAAAGAAACAAACAAATAGAAACCACCACACCTTGTCAGAGTGCACTGTCTGGAAAGCCATATTGTCTCCTGGAGGTCTTAAAGGACAAGTTAGCTAGAAATTGGATAGAAAAAAATAAAAAAGGCTCCTACAGCTTCTAGTCTCTTTCAGCCCTGTGTGTTGAGCCCTGCATGTGTTCTGACCCTGGGGCCAGACCAGATCTCAATCATTCCACCACCATGGCTTTTCTGAACACTTATAGGCCTCTGGGCTGGTCCCAGTCACTATCTCCATCCAAGCCCTGCCAGGTGCTGCAGGACAGAGCCCTGCTGCAGGGAGAGCATGGCCTTATTGGTCCCATGGCCACCCTCTGCTCCCGGCTCCTTCCTGCAGAGAAGCCAGCCCTCACAACTCCCTGCCTCAGTTGGTAAATGACTCCACTATAAAAACAGGTAAATATTGCTGTGGATTTGGAAATGTCTAATCCGTAAATTCAGTAAATACTTTTTTTTTTTTTTTTTTTTTTTTTTTTTGCTACTGTTCATAAAAGAGTGTCACCGAGGGACCCAGAAATTAGTTTTGGGGCAGGCAAACAAGCTCCAAAACAGACTTTATTCTGGACAGGAAAGTCCAGCAAAACAACCGATAAGAAACGGGGTTTATACAATTAGCACTCCAGTAACATAAAATACAGGTTCTGATATCAGTTAACAAAATTATAGGGGTACAGCAAATAAGAATAATGGAGATCCACAGCGTGTATACCCACACTCACAAGAAACAACGCCAGAGCCATCCGACTCCAGGATACTGCACTCACCTGTCTAGCGAGGAAAATACTTGCCTGAGTCCGGCAAGGAAAATACACTCGCCTGTCTCCATCAAGGAATTATTACTACACTCACTTATGCAGGGCGGAATTACACTTGCTTACTCCAGCAAGGAAAATACACTTGCCTGTCTCTGGTGAGGAAATACACTTGCCTGTTCGGCAAGGAATTATTAAGTTATCACTCACCCACACATGGAGGTGAGACAGTCCCAGTCCCGGGAGGTTACCTTGGGCGGCATTCCAGCCTAAGGGAAGGGCTCATCAGCTGCAGCAAACCCGCAGCTCCAAGAGGACCACACAAAGGGGATCCTCGATGGGCATCCCATTTTTGTCGTCTTGTCAGATCTGGCTGCAGGCATTCCAGAAGCTTCTCGGCTTCTCTGCACACCCCCCCCCCCCACTCTGACTATGGGCTCCTAGAAGCTTCCCGACTTCTTGGCACCTCTCCTCCTCTCCTGGCTAAGGGACATGAAGGTCAAACAAAAGGAGCTATTAACTGCCCCACTGAAGGAGAGGGGGGATGTGTTGAGGGAGAGGGGGATGTGCATGCACCTTCCACATTGAAGGAAAGGGCAGGGGGAATGTGCAACTGCCACAAGGAGGATGTGGCATTTCTCAGGTAGATGGAGATCTCTCAGGTGTCAGATAGCTGTCAGTTGTTTGGTTTCTCCAGACCACAAGCTGAAGATGAAATGGTCTGGAGGTTTACTTTGATTATCATCAGAACAAGCTAACAACATAACTGTCAGAAAGCTGTCACTCCTAATTATTCTACTTTGTATTTATTCTGATACAGCATTTATTAACAATGCATGCAAATTAACATGTATAAAAAGTATGAAATACATTGCCCTTCACTGATACCTATTCAGAAGAGAATGCCTGTTATTCAGTGCCCAGGGATCCCACTTGACAAAGTCATATGCATGCACACAGCCAAACAGGCTTCATTCCCATGTCAGCTATTTGAAAATAACACTAACTGCTGGCTAGGGTTTTCTTCGTATGTCGTGTAATTTGTGACATACAGATAACCTGCAGTTTTATATTTGTTCAAAATCTTATCTTTGTATGATTATGAAGCAACTCCTTAATAAATAGGGCAGTGCATATGACATTCAACATAGGTTGTAAGTAAGGTAAATATAAAGGTAAAGTAAATAAGGTAAATGTAAAGTATGTTGATATAATCGATCTGGTCTTTAGCTCTAAATTGCTCAAGTTTGCTGGATGCTGGATGCAAAGTTAATTGAAAAGCTGAACTGGAGTGAATAAGTATGACTGCACTATGATTGGTCTTAACCTGTAAGGCAGTCAGGATAAATGTCTTGAGTTTCCACTCTCAGTTCCTTTATTTTCCTGGCCATAAAAGATTAAATTTAAGACGATTTTTTTCCACTTCAATTATCTTTCTGTGGAGATTGCTTCAGGTCATAAAAAAAGAGTATCATGTTCTACCTGCAAGCATTGTCACTTGGTAGTGACAAGCATAACCCATCTCTTGACAAGATTATAGAATAATTTCCTGAGGGAAGGAGTGGAAGACCAAGTTATTGAGGTGCTTAAAACTAAAATATGCTGGACCAAATTCTGAAAAATATACTGACTGTTAAGTATAAACCTTGATGGAGGAGAAAATAAGATATCTGAACATTAATTTATCACTGAAGTATCAAATTACCAATTTAGTTGTAGTAACTCCTTTCTAATTACATTTTTTGTTGTTTTTGTGGATAGGGCAAGTGTCCCAGAAGTAGTATCTGAACATGCTCTTCTATATTTACAGTACTTCTTTTGTGAGGAATAGGATATTTTATTTAAAAATGTGAGAAAAATTATATTTCCTCTGCATTACTCATGTATTTTCTGAACTTAAATGGTAAAAAATACTTCACACAGATGAGAATGTATGAAATACTTTTTCTACAGGCTTTGAAACATTTATTGTATAATCAGATCATTATAGGTTGTACTGTGCTGAAAAACATTACCTTCAGACTAGAATCACCAATAATGTGAAGAAAAGCAAACTAATGCATGTTAAAGAAGACTAAGGATTTCTAAAGGGTAAACTGTTCCACAGTAGCTATTTGGATAACTACTTTTATTCTTTTATAAATATGAGAACAGTCTCTCTCATTGATTATTTTAAAATGAACTGATTTATACAATGTTGTTACTGGCAGTTGAGTAGTGATTCTTCTAATTTATATTTTACTGCATTGACTACTAAACCATAGTGGCAGTTTTCTTCTCTTCTGTACTAGATTAATATTTTGTATGACTGAAACAAGATATAGAAAGTAGTATATACTGCATAATAGAGACATCTGCTTTCTTAACCAACATACTTAGAATTCTTTACTGAAACTCTATATACAATAAATTTACAATTAAACACTGCTCTGCCTTTTTGTATCGTTCCTTTTATAACTGTATGCCTTTAGCAGTAGACAGTGCTCTGTATTTTCATGGTATTTAGCTGGTGTATTACAGGTGAGAGATTTCTGATCAGGTAGTTCCATGCAGTAACGGCTTCTGAGGAAAAAACTCTTACAAACCAAATTTTATTGGCATTTTTTCTAAAATGCATTTATTTTGCAGGATCATATACTTGTGAAATTGCACATTTAAAAAAAACAAAAAACAAAAAACAAAACAACCAAACAAAAAACACCAACTTGAAATAGAGGATAGGCTACAGGAGTAGACGATAGGCTTTCTTCAGTGTTACCCATGAGTGATCACATATATTTGACCTTCACCAAATTCTGGAGAAAGTTTCTAATCTAATGTTTCAGAATGTGTTTACTGATAGACCTTTTTTTTCCAGTTCATGGTACAATCTATCTGTAATTGTTAATAACAGATGTGACATATACAGTTATTACTTAATTTCTTGCATCCATTTATTCTCTGTGACCTATGCAATTTTCAGTGACTTGAGGCAGTATTTTATTTTAATCATAAGCAAACTGTAAGTTGGAACTTGAATAGTGTCAGACAAGATCCCATGACTGGAATTTATTTTTATTTCAATATGCAGGTCTTCCCTTGAAGCAACAGTCCACCTTTTAAAAAAAAAATAATGAAGTATTGCAGTTATATCAAAATCAGGAGAGGTTTTTTGGGGGTCCTGTTAATATATTTATCTTTGCATTTTTCCTTTGAGAAAAACAGTATTTTGGGTGAAAATATGTTACAGTTGGATAATATAGTTAATCTTTGCAAGATCACAGTTTCCAAATCCAAATATTTGTATTGTATTAATAGAAGGCTGTGTTCTATAGAACTAATTTTTTTCTTGGGAGAAAAAGTCAGAACTTTAGTAGTTATTTCTTACCTCAGTCTTACATGGCTTCTGTAGTTTAATAATGCTAAAATTTCCATAACTTCACCTTAAAATAATGAAGAGTAGATGTATCACTTATTTCAGACAAGCTACATAAGCAATTAAGTTTTTCAAGCTATACTTAGGTATGTAAGGTGATACAGTTTGAAACACAAATATATATAAAGAAGTAAAAGCAAAACACATTTAAAAGGCAACAAATTGTAAGTGGTCCAATTAATGGAAAGTTTTCCTTTAAAATGATATTATTACTTTTATTTTTCTTTTTTTTAAAAAAAAAAATAAATTCACTGAGACTGATTCTAATTGTGGCTGTCCGTCAATCATCAGGAAAATAAAAATTTAAATTCATGCATGACCTGAAGGAATACTAAGTGAGAACAAAGGGTAGTTTTATCAGTAGCTTTCTTGCAAAACTGTCATTGATTGATCGTCTTTCTATATATCTCTTGGCAAAAATCAATGATTTCTTTTAAGTAAGGCAGTCTTTGGAGAAGGAGAATGCATGTTTTGAATGTTTTAAGAGTCCACCTAGCTGGCTGGCACCTCCACAAATGACAATCTATTGCTGAATTCTTGATCTATAAGACAAAGTTTTGTGGTTATGAAACTTTCATTTTAAATTACTGTTGCTATTATGCGTGTATAGAGTAGTATCTGTGCATGTGTTTATGTGAAGACATTTTTCATAGTTTTGAAAAAAAATGGTCTGTGATTGTTCCACGAATTTACTTTAATGTGTTGTGAAGCATTTAAATATTTCCTGCTTAGAAGACTAATGACCTCCCTGCCTAGTGCTTAACCACTTGTTTATTCAGTTAGCTGTTTTATGCTATTCTTTATTTTATTTTGATTTTTGCATAACATATATTTTAGTATAATTATATTCTTGTGAAAAAAAAAATTAAAAATCCAGGGAATGTTGATACATATGTCAAAATACATATAGTTATTTGCCTGACAGATTTTCAGAAAGCAAAGAGTAGTTAGAATCCACAGACTGATAGAGCAGCGTGATCAATCCCTGCATGCCATTAAAATTAAACCAATGGAAGTTAAATGAATAAATAATTCTTAACCTCCTTTTTGGTTATTAAAACCCCATTATCTGGCTGTTACATTGCTGGAAAAGTATTTATCTTTGGATCAATATATATCTGAGAGCCAACTGAAACTCATATTAAATTTAGATATTACAAATACATTTGGGTATTAAGGGTAGAAGATGTGAATGATGTAGTTATGGCAAAGTACTGTTAAAGAAACAGGAAAAATAGTAAAGCTATAAATAGCCCTGCAGTATCATAATGTGCACTTGGTTGACATCAGGTCTCTTTTCTTGGGGTAATTTTCCACCCTATTATTCTGTTTCCAGCAATATGATATGTTAAAGTACTGCACTGTTATCCCCACAAATGTAAAAGTGACTGAAGAGGGAAGTAGCAGATTGAGCTAAAACTGAAACTTTTTTTTTGCCTTCTAGAGAAGGACTCTTATTGGGTACACTTTGAGTAACACACTTTCCTTATGTGGGGATTCACAAATTAGAATTTCTTGTTAGGTTAACTAATGTTTTAAGAATGTAATTAACACAAGCAGACAGTTCTACAATGGATCATTATTAATACAATAAAGTCTGCCGACGCTTTCATCCTTCCTGCATATTTTTACACCGAATCATCAGTTCTTTAATTTTCTTTGCTGGGAGGATTAAGGGGTTTCCTTCCTTGCATTTTCTGAGAACTGTTTTTATGTATTTCCATTTCCTATGTGTTAAAAGATTACAGATTCTCTCTAATTTGTTGTCAGTAACTGTAATGGAAACAAATACTCCCTTATTTTTATGCCACTGAGTCTATTTTGTAACAGCACTAAGTACCAAAACATTTTTAATTTTAATTAAATATTTAGCCAAAATCTTAGTTGATTTTAGGTCACTTTAATTTCTTCTTAGGTTTAGATTCTTGAAGTATTTTAGAACTGTTCACAAGTTTTACAAAAATTAACCATATGATGCAAGTTTCTTTTAACAGAAGGAGTTAGAAATTGTCTTACCAAATACATGTGCTTATCTTAAGTGCAAGTTCAGTGTTTTGCTGTATAATGACAAAATTTGTAATTGATTTTATGATTCATAAAATTCAATAAGCATACCTTTTTTCTATATCATGCATTTCATTTTTGGAAGTATTACAATAGAGTTGGAAAGACCTTTAAGATCATCAAGTCCAACCATTAACCTAACACTGCGAAGTACACCACTATACCATGTCCCTAAGCACCAAATCTATATGACTTTTAAATACCTCAAGTGAAGGTGACTCAAAAATTTCCCTGGGCAGACTGCTTCCATGCTTGATGCCCTCTCCATGAAGAATTTTTTTGTAACATCCAATCTAAACCTACCCTGGTACAACCTGATGATATTTCCTGTTGTCCTGTCACTTGTTACTTGGGAAAGGAGACTCACCCGACCTTGCTACAGCATCCTTTTAGGTAGTTGTAGAGAGTGATGACATCTCCCCTTCAGCCTCCTTTTCTCCAGAATAGACAACCCCGATTCCCTCAGATGTTCCTCATCAGACTTGTGCTCCAGACCCTTCACCAGCTTCATTGCCCATCTCTGAACTCTCTCCAAAACCTTAATGTCTTTCAAAGGTGATAAACTTTTTTTTTTTTTTTTTTTCCTGAGCTCCAGACAAAGCTGTTCAGCTAGCACAGTCTTCTTCCCTGCTGGCTTATCTTTTGGAACAAAGGGACAACCTGCTCTGTGTCTTTCAAAAATCCTTCTTGAAGAATGTCCAGCTTTCCTGGACTCCTTTGCCCTTTAGGACTGCCTCCCAAGGGACTCTACAACCAGTGTCCTAGATGATGACAACATATGCAAAACTTTGATAGTAGCAAAGTTGTTATTTTATCATTCAATCACTAGATGGTTCCACAGAACAATTATGCCATATCAGGACAGCTATATAATTTTGTAGATTTAGCCAAATCTCATGTTTTAATATGCATTTTATAGCAATCAGAAGGCCTTTTGACTTGCATATCAATGACAAATTCATAATGTAATCAGTTCAATATTAAATGAAAAATCCATGTGTTTAACCTGTTCAGGAACACTTAAAAGAGAGTAATTATCAGTTATCACTGACTATATGACTGTGCATGAAGTTTAGCCAAACAAACTATGCAGTTACAAAAGTTACTCTATTCAAGGTAACCACTTGGTGTAGAAGTGAGCTTAATATATTGTACCAGGAAGATGCTTAAAGAGCTGTGAGTTTTATGCAGGCAGTGAGGAGTTATCTCTTTCTATTAATTATTAAGAAGAAAAACACTGGAAATCAGAAATATCTGAAACAAAACTTAGTCTGATACTGACTTAAAATTAAAAAAAAAAAAAAAAGTGTTATGCTTTCATTTTTAGCACTAAGAAAGAGGCAGATACTCCAGAGCACAAGACTGAGTATCACTTTTCCAGCATGAAATGCTGGTGAACCACTAAAAATTTATAGTGTATGGAGTGTACAGTAGATAAACCTCATTAGAAGGATTGATATCAGTAGAGGTTTACTACCTTGTTAATAAATAAGGATACTCAGCAGAACAGATTAAGAATGGTTCTATTCAACTCTATAGAGAAATGAGAAAATCTTCCACTTCATTCCTTTTTAACAATACCTGCTAGTTTTGCCTCACATCCACCAAGATCTTCAATGAAATTATAAATAGTTAATTAAGATATGCATCTAGGAACATGATTTGTTTTCTTGCCTCCTTCTCTCAGCACAATTTGTAGCTGTCTTCACATGAACTAGCTCTGAGGTAATGATATTTCTCTATTGCTGTCCTTCCAGTCTTGGTATATCATATGGGATGATAATTTTGATCTAGGCAAATTCTAATATTTTTGCTCATGCAGAAATTGGTGTAACCTATCATCACTGGAAAGCAATGTTTCTGACCTGCATCTTAAATTAGGGGGCAATTGTTTTCAGTTTGTTTAGAGGGGACAGTTAAAAAAAATAGTTATAGAACAACCTTATTTAATAAGAAATATTCTTGATTTTTTTTTTCTAATTGGAGTATATTTCTGTCCAACAACTGTGATGTCTATATGCCAGAAATTACAAATCTTTTTCAGAGATATGTCATGAATCTGAGGACTCAAACTAGTGCACTGTAATGGGAAAACAGGTTCATGAAAGACAAATACTATAAGCAAGCTGGAAATAGTTTAATAACTTTAACTATAGCTAATTAATAAACACTTACGAAGGGTCCAGAATCCAGCAAAATAATTGGTTAGAGAGTGTTATAAGTACATAGTTCTTAAATTTCTATCTCTTTTTCATTTCATTTAATGGCTAGCAGTTAAATGGATGAGTATAATATTAACAAAACTAAATATCGTTGTTTGTAAGCACAATCAGAGAGGAAACCTATGTCTACATTTCTACAAGATTCAGGTGCTAACTGTCACGGTTCATCTCAATCATGATCTTAGAAGTATTCCCAAGAAAACAAATGTGAGATCACTTAGAATTATTGTTAACCTCTGTGGGGTCCTGGTCTAATTTAGACTCAGGAAGGTTCAAAATGATCTCGAGAGTGAGATTAAGACACAAATGAGGTCGGATGTCCTCAAAGAATCTATTTTATCTTTACGCCTAAAGCTAGAGCAACAGAAAAATTGTGGGGGGGAGATTAGGAGGAAAGTTAAACAAGCATGTGAGAAGATAAGCAAGAGATAAGCAAGAGATAGTCACCACCAGGGATCCAAATGCTGTATTCCCATCTGGCAGCTCTCAGGTTTCAGGGCCCAGTAGTGCTGACAGTTTGCAGATGTCTAGTCCTCATATCACTGGCAGTTTGCAGGTCTCAGGTCATGCCATTATCAGAGTCCAGGTGCCGGTAGCAGAGTTCAGGTCTTGGTAGGCATTGCAGCACTCGGGTCTCAGGTCTGCTGGTCGCAGGTGACAGGTTTTGGTCCTGGTGATGGATGGCCACAATCACAAGTCCTAACTTAGTCATTTTTATGGCAGTTGGTGGCGAGCATTGCCTGAGCACACTGCAGGCCGGGTCACAGATGTTGATGGTTGATATCTCTGGAGCTTCACTTGAGCTTACATAAGCTTCAAGCATTCTGATTTTAGCAGTTCACAGTGATCATGCATTTTGCACTTTAACTTGCTGTATTTAAGCATTTACAGCAGGCCCAATTAAGCAAGCAGCATGAGTAAGCATTTTTCTGTACCAATCAGACCTTTAAACATATCATTTTATCAAGCAAGCTTTGAGATAGTAATTCACAATATCTCAGCCTTTCACACTTATGCCTTGTCTTAAGGACCACCGTCTTTCATACACTCACACCACATGTTACAACCTCTGACCATGAAAAGTAATGACGAAATCTCATTAAAGCTTGTTTGTATCAAAAGATATCTCGGCACCAAGGCCTTAAACAAAAGTTGTGCTTTAAGCCCACTTTTTTAATGCACGTATCTCTAAAACACTGGCCATACACTTTACTTTTCAAGCATATTTTTTTTTAATAATTTGAGTAGACACCTTCAAAGACCTACAGGAAAAAAATAACAGTTGAAGAGCTGAAAGGAGTTCCCCTCTCTGACATCAGAGAAATTATTTTTGTCTTAGTAATCAGATGCCATTTCACTATTTATGGAAATCTCCCCAAGCAACTGCTTTGTTCTTCAGCCAAACTTTACAACTCGCAGCATGATCTAAGCTGGTTTATGGAGAACAGAAAAGAGAGATCCCAGAGAGAATCTGAAAAAAAATATTTGTGGTCACATCTAAAATACTCTTTCTTTGGGAAAGTTCTTGAAACTTTTGGCACTAGAAAAACAGGTTGTTTTCTGAACAGAAGCATCAGAAGCATAGCAAAAATCTATTCCTTGTGAAGCTGTCAGATGCAACATAGATACTGTGAAATATCTGGAAAACAAATCTGTACTGTTATGGGAGGTAAAGCAGCATTCATCATACACTTTTCAGTGCCAACTTTTCTATATCTCAGAAATTATGACACTATCATTCATTGTTCCTTCACAGATGATAATGGAATAATAAATTCAGTCACTAATGCTAAATACTTACACAATGGAATCTGCCAAAATCCTGAATTAGCTGAGCTAACATCTGTTAAACTTCAGGTGTAGATGGATTACTCAAAATATAAATAAATATAGCTCTGAATACGCTTGGAATAAGTATGCTTTATATATGCTTCCATAGTCAGACAAAGGTTTCTGCTTGAAATTGATCCATAGTCACACAATACTCCTTTCAGTCTTATTTAAGCTTCTAATGATAAATAAGATCTTTAAGCTCCACTCACTGGTATTTTTCTCCTGTTTATGATCGCTATTCCTTTTTAGATCTCATTGAAAGCAGGTGATAGTGCTGCATTCTATCAAACTAAAAAGCTGCACACTTCTTAACACAAGCCAGTTTTAAAGAAAGCTGTTACAAAATCCCTGCAATACATGTATCATGTCCTTTACTGAACTGTAACATTCTTCATAGAGTAAATAAATGTTCAAGAAGCAGTCTTACTTCTGTATTATTATGGCACAATGAACTAGTAATTTCATTTGGTTTACAACTTCTGGATGATATTTCCTTTATGCCAGTGATAAAGTGAAATATAATCAGTTAATAGAGTTTTTATGCAATACCTTTACACATATATTATATACAATGTTTTGCATAGGCAACGATATTTTCAAAATGTTACAACAGTAGCTGAATCTTGGTTTACTTCAGTGTCAGCTATAGTAATTCCAGATAAAATGATTGAGTGAAGGAGTCGATACCTCTAGTGGCAGTCATGGGTGATGTTATCATAACTGCTGAGAACAGAAGTAGGTCTCATCTCTATAGATGAGGCATCCATATTAAGACACCTTACAAATCTCAGCACCAATGGTCACGGTCTGAACAGCACCCTGCCTTTTTTCAAACATTCAGGAAACAGATTTCATGTTTTGGCAGTGCCTGACAGACAAACAGAAGTAGAAAACTTCTTCCAGCTCCGACTTCTGCCAGTGTTGTACACATAGAAGCTGTAAAATATCTTCTAACTACTAACATATTTGTCTTGAACATCCCTGATATAATAAGAGTAATTAAAAAGATACCACTGGTATTGTGACAAGAGAGACTAGAGTGATTAACATAGATGCATATTTCTCTACATAGACATATACATTCAACTGAAACATTACAACTGTGATTATGAAAGCATTCAAAATTCATAGAAGAGAGTAATCCCAAGATGAAAATATACAATATATGAAAATATACAATAAGGTAAAACCCCTTAGCAAGCACAAGAACCTTCCAATTAGTAGCTGAACAGCTGTAACACCTTAAAATTTTGTTATCTTGAACCCCTCAAGCCCCATACTGGGAGTCAGAAAGGGCTGATGTGATTTCAACCTGGCTGGTAGCTTAGCACCACACAGCCGCTTGCTTATTCCCCTGAAGTGGGATAGGGAAGAGAATTGGAAGGGTAAAAGTGAGACAACTTGTGACTTGAGATAAAGGCAGTTTAATAGGTAAACCAAAAGCTGTGTGCGCAAAGAAAGCAAAATAAAGAATTCATTCACTGCTTACCATGGCAGGTGTTCAGCCATCCCCAGGAAAGCTTGGCTCCATCTCATTAACTGTTTGCAAATGCCATCACTCCAAACGTGATGATCCTTGTGGTCCCTTCCAACTTTGTATTCTATGTTTCTATGAAAAAGCCCAAATAAGTATTTTTTTAATAGTATACACTCACTTTTGTGATTATAATATAATGTTGCTAAAGTCTATTTACCCTGCAGAAATATTTCCGTGAAAGCCTCCTAATAGCTGTAACTGAGCACATTGCAGAGAAACCTACAGAAACTACTAAAAATGCTACACTTTTTTGATTTTATTTATATACATGATCTGAACAATGTAAGAATAATGTTATTGTCAGTAGAGAACAACTACAGGAATGATATTGACAGATGTGAACTGCTTTTCTCCAACACTGAAAAATAATAGATTTTTAACAGAAGGATTTGGTTTGATTTTGGTATTCTTGACTAATCCTGAGATTTTTTTATATTGTTGTTAAAATTTTACTCTATTCTAATTAAAAATTCCTTTTTCTTTCCTTTCCCTGTGTCATGGTTTAACCCCAGCCAGAAACTAGGACCACACAACTGCTCGTTCATTCTGCCCTCCTCCAAGTAGGGTGAGGGAGAGATTCAGAACAGAAAGAGCTTCATAACTTGAGAACAGTTTAACAGGACAGCAAAGGAAAAGACAATAATAATAATAGAATATACAAAACAAGTGATACACAGTGCAATTGCTCACCACTCTCAACACCAATAATTAATTGGTTCCTATGCAACTGTATTTAGGCCCTGGCCAGCACCAGTTTATATACTCAGAGTGATGTCATATGGTAAGTAATACCCCTTTGGCCAGCTTGGGTCAGTGGTCCTGGCTTGAACTCCTTTCTAGCTTCTTATGCACCTGGCAGAACATGGGAAGCTGAAAAGTAATTAACTACTTGGTAACAACCAAAACGTCAATGTATTATCAAAATTCTTCTTATACCAAATCCAAAACACAGCTTTTTACCAGTTGCCAGAAATAATATTAACTCTATCCCAGCTGAAACCAGGATACCCTGTAGGAAGCAATTTATATGGAGCTGATTATTAGCCATTGAAAGATACTATGTTTATATGTATGTTGATGCAAATCTAATTGGGGAAGGCAAGCAAGGAAAAAAGAAGAAAAAAAAAGGCATTCCTGTGCATGTTATAGTACAAAGGACACCTAAGGAGAAAAACAAAAACCAAAAAAAACCCGCCCAGAAGTAGTCATTCAAGATGCCATTTAGTGCTGCTTAACTTATACTCTACTGAAGATATGAGCTTATCTTCAGAACCTCATTCATTCATTTTTTTTTTGATTATAAGAGTCACAACAATTTTTTTAGCCTCTCTATCTAGGTAATACTCATGAGATCTCAATGGTGTTGTCAGGGAAAATGAAAAACTGAAAAGTTTCCTTTAAAGATGATGTCTCCTAGCATAATGTGTGTAACCAACACCAACTTTTTTATTGCTTTCTGTACAGTATAACAGAATGACATCCAGTTGCCTCATCAATATTATGTAAATTTTCTTACAGTTCAGGTGGAAGTTGAAAAATGCCATGTAGAATACAGGACAGTTGTGTATACGCTGCAAAAAATGTCTGCCTATTTTTTTATAGGTTGCAGGTTTGATATTTTTTTTTAAGTTGAAGATAAACAAGGAAAATTTTTTAGGCTTTTTATATTGTTTAGCATGTCCACAGAGCAACTACAAAAGAAAATGTATTCCTTAGGTCCAGTGAACTATTTAAAACCTCATTAGCCATCTCTCTTTGCTGTCTGGATGTGGACTTATTTTCAAGTGTTTCTATAACAAACTGTCTGGACTGAGCACAATTTTGTTTTTAGATCTTAATCAATGCAGACTGGCATATTGAAAGGAAAATTTAAAATAAATGATTTTATTTTCTGAAATAAGATTCTACTTTTGGATACAATTCAGGTTTTCTTTTATCTGGTGTTTATAATGACAATATTGTTTCTCCTCTTCTGTGCATTCTTCAGCCTTGATGAGAAACTAATTCTATAGAAAATCTGCCAAGTGTCCTGCTGCCTGTGACAACATTTGTTGATATTCACATTATATAGTTTGTTTGTTTGTTGACTACTGGGTTATGTAATTTTTTTTTTATCTCTGGTCATAAAACACTCCTTAAAAATTTGCCATACAAAATCCCTAAATAACTTTTTATTTGACAAGACAGCCTGTACACCTGGCTGCTAATAATATTCTTCCCATTGCAATTACAGTTTATATGATTAGAATTTGGGTCTTAGATTTAGAATATAAATCTAATAGTTACTGAAAAAGCTATAAGAAAGATTATTTTTCTTCTGTGATACTGCAATAGATGAACCAAGTAAACAATAACTTTATTGGTGGAAAAGCATCACAACAGTCTTAAACAATTTTATTCTTTAATATAGTCCAACTGTTAATATCATTGTGTCTAAATTTTAAGTGTTTAAGGGACTTCTACAGATGAATATAGCATGACTTGGACTGGTTTTGTAGCATCCTTCAAATGATTTACCTTAATTTCTATTCTTAACAGCAATGCTTAGGAAGTGACTATTATATATGAGTTTATATAGTGGGAAATATGACATCCAGATATGTAGTAAGTGTAAAAAAGAGTCCTACCTTTTGTGCAATCTACCCATGGAAAATGAATTCTGTATGCTCTCTAGAGAATTTTACAGTCAGAATGGTGCAGGACTATACTTACAACACAAGACATCCCTTTAGAAGATTGTTTTCAGCTACATAAAAAATTGTTTAAGTATTTAATTATTCAGAATGTGATTTTACATGCTTGGTATGTCCTGTAGGTTCAATTTAATAAAGCACAGAGGAAAGTGGTTGAACTACTTCTAAGAACAAAATGAGCAAACAAATTAGGTACAAGCAAAATACATCAAAGGAATTTAACTCTGCCACAGCTTGGAGCAGAGGTAGAAAGATTTGCATAGGGATCAGCTACATATCAAGAATGGATCATTTATTTTCCTGGTGAGAAGAGGTATTATTAAGGACCAGCTTTCAAAATCTTAGCTCTGAGCATGTTGCTAACAGTTCATTATAGTGCAGTAATCAAGATCTTAAAATTTCTAGCAAGTTCCTAGGCCAAACTGTAGAATCTAACTGAGATTTTCCCTGAAGTTTCTGTTCCACTAGATTACTGGTACTGCACCAAGACTGAAGGATGTTGCTTGTGAAGAAAGTAAGAAAGAGAACACTAAGCAATGGGAAATAAAAGCACTAACCACCTGGAAAAAGGAAAAAGATATAGTTAAGGGGACATAAAAAAATGAATATATAGATCTATGAAATGTAGGAATCAGCAAAAAATGAGTTAATTCAGCTAATAAAACAGATACTATAGGGACACTCTTTACTTAAGACAGACATCCAGATAGGAAGTCGCAGATAGATGCTGATGGTGTTTGGCCTGGAATAAGCACTAACACAGTGATGTTGGGGTACTTGATCCATCTGTTTAGACGTTTTTCTGCTAGCTTGGGAAAGAACCCAGTCACCCAGCACTCTGTCCTGACCACATGTTTGACACAGAAAGTAAGGTTAGAACAAGAAGATTAGTTTATTCTCCTGGTTTAGGCTATGATGATCAGTCACATGGCTGCCAATTCCAAACAGCACTGACCACATGATTCGGATAGCTCATCTCTTTTCACAATGCTTACCCTCTTTTTTTCTTGACTTTGTTCTTCTGTTTCTCCACTCCAGTATCCTTCCAAATTAACAATGATATTTTCCCTTTGGTTCAAATTTTCTTACATCTGTACCCAGACTGATATTATTTATACTACCACTGTGCCAAATTTGACTTTGTATGATACTACTGACATGTTACCAAATTTGGTAATTTCTCACATAACTCTCCCGTAAATTCCTGTGAAATCCAGCCCATCCATCATGATGCTATCTTGGAGTTACAGAATGGTTGAGGTTGGAAGGGACCTCTGGAGCTCTTCTGACCCAACCTCTGTGCTCAAACAGGGTCACCTAGAGCTGCTTGTCCAAGGCCATGTCCAGATAACTTCTGAGTATCTTCAAGGATAGAGACTCCACAACTTCTCTGGACAACTTGTTCAAGTGCTCATGAAAAAGTGATTTCTGATGTTCAGAGGGAACTTCCTGAGTTTCAGCTGTTGCCAATTGCCTCTGGTCCTGTCAGCAGGCACAACTGAAATGACCCTGGCTCGGACCAGAGCCTGGATGGGTCCAGACTCTTTTCAGCAGTGCCCAATGACAAGGTAAGGTGCAATGGGCACAGGTTGAAACATAGGAGGTGCCATCTAAACATGAGGAGAAACTTCTTTACTTTGAGGGTGACAGAGCACTGGAACAGGCTGCTCAGAGAGGTTGTGAAGTCCCTTTCTCTGGAGACATTCCAAACCCACCTGGACATATTCCTGTGCGAGCTACTCTAGGTGAACCTGCTTTAGCAGTTGGGCTGGACTAGATGAACTCCGGAGGTCCCTTCCAACCCAAACCATTCTGTGATTCTATGATGCTTTACACTCTCCCTTCAGTTATTTATATATACAGATGATATTCCCCATCAACCTTCTCTTCTTCAGTCTAAACAGTCCCAGCTTGCTCAGCCTTTTTTTCACAGGAGAGGTGCTCCAGTCCCTTGATCATGTTACTGGCCCTTCATTGGAGTCTATCCTGTAGCTCCATATATCTCTTGTATTGGGGAGACCAGAACTGTAATTTTTGCTCATTGTTACATGGTCATCTTTTACATTGAGCAATTTCTCAGGTTATGTCCAATAGCTTTCCATGTTAGCTTAAACTCTGGCCAGGGGTATAGTCCTCTGCCTGCAGTCCTAACACCGCTGGTGACACTTCAGCATTACAGAGTACCCAAAGCATCTATGTGAGCCTGATAGATTGTAGAGAGGTTTGTCTGTGAGCAGGTCTCAAACAATCAAAAGTTTTCCTCAGTCAGCTGAACTACTCTCTGGAATCCAAAACCAATTTAACCTGGTGATTTGATTCACTTGCCTGACCAGAGACATACAGTGTCATGTGAGATTCCTTACTATATGCACAGGTCTGTGTTATCTGGCAGATATGACAGAGAAGTAAGGTGCAACAGAATATCTAAACCAGTCTTGAACGATACCTGGAAGTCAGAAAAAACACCTTAAAAAGTACCGGATGCTTTTGTTTGGGTAACTAAATCAAGACCTAGTTTGTTAAGAGTGTAAGAGCAGCTTAATTCGTATTTTAGTCGTACTACTCCCATTTATAGTTGAACTTACTCACTAAGTTTCATACAATTGCCTCATTTATGCTTATTTCTATATCTTAATCTTGACCCAAATTTAGACTGAAGAATAGGATAAAAACTCCTACACAGGGGTATGTATTACCATTTAATATGAAATATATCCTGTCTAGCCTCTACCTGCTGCTCCAGAATTATTTTTATTTCCTTTAGATCTTGTTTTATATTTGTACAATAACTGGAAGATCATAGGTAATAATGTAATAAAATCAGAATCTTTACTTGAGAGTTCCCTTGATAGCTTGAAACATGCCATTTTCATAGTCATAATATGTGCTTCATGTCAGTGTTGCTTTTTTTTTCTCTTCGAATAAAAATACTTGATATTACACCTAGTACTATACTAATTGTTCACCAGCCTTAAAATTTGCCTTTGCAAGATATAAATGAATATTTTGCTGAATGACTAATTGTTCTCAAATGCTTTTTCTCCCCCCTTTCTTTTGTATTATTCTATTTCCTACTACTTACTTTTCTTTACTTAATCATAATGACATTTTTCAGCCATAGGTTACACATACAAGATTGGAATTAATAGCCATTTAAGAAAATACTCTGATGTACATTGAATTATCTAAACCAGTTTATTTTCTCAGTTATCATACATAGCTGTGAGAGCTTCATTTTACACATTCACAAAGGAATGGATTACTCTGCTACAAATTATATGCAGCAGACACAATTCTTGAGGGTTTAGGCACATGAACTAGACAAACCAGTAACCTGAAAAACAGCAACTAGTGCTTTTTTTTTGAGCCTATCACCTGATCTCCAGAAATTTGTATAGGAGGCAAGGCTGCAGCAGGGATACTGTGCCATGTCTTATAACCCAAGTGGATCTCATGGCTCATATCTCAAATGATACAAGACATTTATAATTTCGCAATCAAATTCCATTAATAAATTTTGTGCATGTTTTTACACAATGGCAAAAACATTAGATGTCTCTTAAACTTACTTGAATTAATGATATAGGTTTGTATTAAATTTGCATTAGATTTAAGTTTGAGGAGTGCTTGAGTTTCTGAATTGGCTGTGGACCTGGCAGTTCTGAAACAGAAGCTGAGCATGAATATATCACTGAAACTTAACAGATGTGTCTTAACTTTCAAGGGCTTTATTAGATTGTGCTTACTGACTATTCAATTTAAAGATTTTAACTGCCTAATGCACAGTGTGAAGAGCAAGTTTACATATTCCTGCAGTCTATCATGAAGACACTTAGAATTCCTGTGACAAATACAGACACCTGCACTGTGACATGTATAGCTAATCTGAACATTTATAATGTCTTTATAGTTAAAAGGAGAGAAATAGGTACTTCTAGCACATAATTAATTTCATCCAGATGTCATAACCTGAAACAGATATGAAATGTGCCTTAAAGTAATTAATTTCTCTCCATTGACTAGTTCAGGCTACTGTTACTCTCCATTGACTAACCAGGATAATCAAGATCCAATTCATTCCTATGCAGAAGCATCTCTGCTTTTTGAGGTAGCTTAAGTTGTTCAAGCATCTGCATTGTGCTGGCAAACGTGACCTTACCTTTTCATTGCTTTGGATTAGCAGCTGGAGATGAGGCTGTGAAACTTCAAAGCATTTAAAACAGAGGTTCCTATTTTTAGGTAGCTAAATTGTTCCTTTTGAGTGAGAGTCAGATTCTGACTACCACAAATAGAGTTTAGATATTTGCAGTGTAGACACTGACTCGTGAGTTACATATGTAGGTCCTCATTATAGAATTAAAGATTATTCCATTGCGTATGTTTAGCTGTATAGTGCCATGTGAAATATCCTGCAACTTGCAAGTTGATCTTCTGTTGCCACTTAGAAGTGGCTTACATTTCCCATATGTCTCATGTCATAGATGATATCCCTAGAGGATGTCCAGACACTTCACAGAATCTCAGATGGTACAAGGTTCCCACAGGGCCTTGCTGCTTGAGAGCACCTTACTGTCAGCCTGCTCTGGAATGGCTTTACCTGAGGAAGAATGCCTGAGTTCCTCAAGGAAAATTCTCCCACACCTTCCATGCCTGCCTCACCTAAGCCTGGGAGTTTCACTCAGCTCAATAACTGCTGTGTGACGTTGTGAAATGGAAAATTAATTCAGTCCATGAAAGAGCACACTTTGACTTGAGATGTTTTCTCCTCTGACAAAAACAGAGGGTGATAACAATTTCAGTTATGTCCTCAAGCCAGTCTGTGTGTTTTTAGTACTCACTTGAGGATACCACAGAGTAGAGTGTGGCACGTGGTAAGATGAAAAATGAGCACAAGAAATCAAATATCTTTCTGTCTGTATAATATCAATGTGTCTCTGATGCAAAGAAGCAAAATCAAAGTATATTCAGAAGAATGTAAATACATCAATTGTTTTAACACAAACATGTTTAAAGTTATCTAAATATTGATTTTTATGTAATTTTTCAGATTAATAAGATCTTTATAGGCCTTTCCACAAATTAAAGTAATACTTATGGTTTTTTTTTTTTTCTTTTAATTAAATATCTGGACCACATTAGGCTGGTATGATGATACCAAAAGAAAATAAAGAGGAAGCTAGGCAAAAATTGTTGTACAAAAGTGATAAGAAATGCATTTTATGTCACTGTATACAAACAAACAAAAACCAAACCGAAACAAAAAAAAACAAAACAAAACAAAACCCAAACACACAACTTTTTCATGACTTAAGAAACAAAGTAAAGATTTTATTATACCTAGTACAGCTAAAGGCTCACCAAAGAAACACAATTTATAAAGTTATTTCAATTTATTCATAGGCTGTAAACAAGAGACGAGTAAAGTAATTAAAGTTGATATATGAAACTTTAATTAGAGTGTAATCAGACAAAATGAGAAAATAAAATTAAGGCTGAATGAGGAAACATTTGCTAACAGTCAGATCTATTAGACCATGCAACAGCTTCCCAAGGGAAATTAAAGAAAAATAATTCCTTGAGTGGTTTAAAACCAAAGTGGACAAAGCAATGTAGGTAAACATTCATTAAGGCTGTGACAGTGTAACCTAATATATTGGAATGTAAGCTATTTTGTGAGCAAAAATTTTAACAGGGAGCAAGGTAAAGGTGTCTTTCACAATGACATCTGGAGAAGCACTGGTGCAGACACTCCATAATTACTTCCTTATTTCAATTCATCCCTTTTTTTATGACTACATTCATAAATTCCTGGTATGAAAGCAAATCATGAGGCAATTATAAAGCAAATCCTTATTTATAAACACCTATTTACCTTGTAAAGGTAAAACTATTTTAACATAACACAGACTTAAACTGTAATAATATCTGTAATGATATCAGATTTCAATGTTCTAAAGTTTAATTAGAATTTTAAATTCTGAATGAATCAGAGAAACAATCAATGGAACCGGCAGTCTTTCCACCAACAGACCACTGGCTTTGAGAAAAAAAAATAAATATATAATTTGATGATTAAACCATATCTGCAAAATCACAAATTTAGGATTATTTGTTTCTATAGTTCCCTGATGGTAATTGCAACATAACTTTATTAAGTACCAAGCAGAAGCTAAAGAACAGACTATCAGTTCATAAAATCTTTCTGTTAATGACAGAAAACAAATGAATTTTCCCTTTTGTTGTCCAGTTTAACATAAACTTTTTCAAATATGGGAACAAGCAACGGTAACATTTCTTCTCAATATCAGGATTTCTGTTTGCATATCTATGTTTATTCTCATAACAAGTCAATTCTTAGAGTGTTTTTTTTTCATTTAATAAATAAATCTATGATAATCTTCAGTATCAACCATTTTTCAATTTGCAAAGTTGTTGATGCATATTCATACTAGCAACAAATATTTATGTTTAATAAGAATATTTCCATTTCAATTCATTGATGAGATATGGATGAGAAAGCAATAAGATAACTAAAAGACTATTATTTTTCAGGTGTCTTCTAAAATTAAAATACTTCCATATAGAAAGCATTTGAACATGAGCCTTTGTGTGGAAGATATGATTGCATTTTATTTAAGTTTTGCTTAGAAAGGAGTAAGAATTTAGCTATTCTGCAACCAGAAAAACAAACAAACAAACAAACAAACAACACAACTATAAGCACAACTACAAAACAATGAACAGTGGAACTGCAAAAGTGGGAACCGAAATTATAGATACTTCACTGAAAAAGCCATGAAGCTTCTTGTATGCTCCATATATGTCAACTGACTGAAGAAATTCATGGGCAGGGGACATGAACTTGTAGCCAGAAATGGCTTTCAGAAAGAATAGCTCTGCATATATTTCTGACATTTTTTTACTCATTTTAGGCAAAAGGCTGAAACCTATGGCAATATTCAGAAGTCTGAAGTGTAATTTAAATCTAAGCTATCAATCTCTTAAAACAAATCCTGCTTAATTATTCATGACCTGGGGTTTTATGGGAATCTAAATTTCTACCTATAAGATTATAATGTTTTTTACAATGTCCTTGTTGTTCTGATTGTGTGTTTTGGCTCTCACATCAAAAATACGTATATGCAAATTCTAAGGAGAAGGTATTTGTTGAATACAGATCTTCCATTTCCAAAGTAAATGTTGTGACAGCTTAATTGTTAGATGAAAGTTAAACGGCACCACTTTTTTCCTTTTATAGCTGTGTTTTAAAGGGACACATCACCTAAATGAAAAAATCACCTAAATTTTTAAGTATTTATGGAAGCTTTAATTATTTAACTAGTTGACTACATTTCAGCTTCCCAAATATGCCTACTTCAGGACTGGACTAGAACACAAAATTCAAGAGGTAGCTGAATTCCCCCTTCCCTTTGGTGTTTCCTATCGGCTAACTATAGATTTAGGCATTTATTTATGTGATATACCAGCTTAAAAAGATTGTAGTTTTGAAATGTTGTGAAAGTTGTTCCTTAACTCAGTGTTTGCAGTTACTGCTGTGGATCAGATGCCATAAATGCAATGCACTTGATGTGGATGTAGCTTGGTAGTAATAAATCCCAGGGCTGTGATCCCTCAACACCTGCAGGAAGGGTGAACCCCAGCACTCCCATTTCCCCTTCTAGGTGAGAGGAAAAGCAGAGAGAGCTGAATCTGAGTTTGGATCTTTCTGTTGAAGAGTCCACATGTGTCTTGGTGTTTTTTGGTGTTGTCAAGCACTCAGTAGTTCATCTGTTCAAGACTCTACTTGTGTTTTGAGTGTGCATGGGTAGAGGGTCAACCTTTTAGAAAATAACTTGACTTCTTACACTGACATTTAAGGTTTTCCAATTTTTAAGATTTTCTCTGAGACGTAAGATGGGACGAAGTGCTCTTAAGACTGCAAGAACAGTATTTATTACATTGTAACATAATAAAGAAGAATAGATATCAAGTTTACCTGTAAATACCTGCATACTGAAGGTATCTTAAATGGGATTCCCAATCTCTTGTATTCTGGCTGTGGGCCATACATCCAGAGTTCTCTGCAACTTCTTAGTGCATTCCATCTGCTGTTCCTTAACATGCAGGCTTCTTCTGAGTTCTCTTGTGAGTACCATGTGAGGACTGCATGCTTTCGGTTTAGATATCCTTGCCTGTCCAAAGTGGCACTTATGTTCATGCAACTGTCATCAGAAAATGATGCTGGAATAGGATCACTAGGAAAACCAGGTTATAGTTAGAATGTTTGAAGGTCTCCACTCGGAATCCAAGAAAGTCAGGTGGCTTGAGAGAACTTGTACCAGTCTCTAAGCTGGAGATAGCTATCAAATATTGTAGAAGAGAACAAATGAACTGGAAAAGGCCTGCACCTGGGGCGGAAATCTTGGAGTGGCACAAGCTGGGATATGACAGTGAAAATGCTCTTCAGAAAGGGACCTGCACACTATACTGTATAAATTAGCAAAAGTATAGCTGACCTAGTGAGGGAAGGGATTATTCAGCATTGGTGAGACTACATATCAAATATTACCTACAGCTTTGCTCTCCGAATACAGGAGAGTGATTGACAAACTAAAGTCCAATAGAGCATCAGGATGCTTACAGAGTTGAAGCTCTTGTATACAATGACAGAAAAGGCTAGAGAACTGGCTTTGCTCTGTTTTGAAAAGGGAAGGTTAAAAGGAGATTGTTTGTTACAAGTATTTAATAGGTGGCTGCAGGTAAGACAGGTTCAGATGCTGAGCTCCAGGTGGCACTGAGTACCAAAAAGAACGTGGGTAATTAGCACAGATCACATGAAGGGAAATTCTGACTGGAAGTGAGGAAAAAATGGATTATTTGAGAGTGATTAACAATTCAAACAGGCAGTCCAGCGATGTCGTGGCATCTCTCTCCCCGGAGAAATTCAGTGCTTAACCAGCCGGGCCCCTGAGCAAGCTTTTCTAATATTTTAAGGTTTGTGCATAAGGTTGCACTAGATTCTTTCCAGAGTTCCCTTATTGTACAATTGTATGATTTGAATTGTGAAGGACTTAAACAGAGGTATGGGGTTCTTTTATTCTTTTTTTTTTCTCGGACTAAAGTTACAGAATACTTTAAATAATTACAATGTTTGAATAATATCTGATTTGAAGTCAGGAAATGATAGATAAAAATACTGTTAAAAAATCTTGTTGTCAGTTGGCCTGCACCAAACATCCAGTAGCTTTCCTAAGATTAGAGAGGTCACATTAAAGCTTCCAGACTCTGTTGTGGTGCAGATGTTTTTTTGATGTGGCTGACACTGATTTATACTTAAGTTTAGAAAATAAATAATAAAAAAAAACCCACATATTTTCCTAAATATATAAAATTTTGATTTATGGAAATAAAAAAGCATTTCATATATGTGAGAAAGTTCACTGGCTGAGCTGGTTGAGCTCTCAGGCTCTCTTGTCATCATTATTCACATAACAGTCAATCTTAGTTTGCCATTGAAAGTGATCAGAGCTCGTGAATGCCAGACGACTGTAACTCTACTTTCAATATTAATGTAAAGGCTCTTCATCAGATTCATTATTTATGGGGGAATTTAATCAGCAGAAAGTCTCCAATGAAAGTGGGGTTTGTGGCAAAAATTCTAAAGAATGGTTTAAACTTTGGAAAACATGAAAAAAGGACACAATACATGGATTTTATGTCAAAGAATGAGGCTTCCATGTTGGCTTCTTTCTGTTGCCTTTAAAAGAAATGTGCTTGTGTGTGTCTGTATGTACGCAGAAGGAAACATAATTTTTGTGTGTGTGTGTGAATTAATGTTGGAGCTTTTTAAAAGAATATCTGTTCTTTCCAGAAATTTGCTGATTTGGGAATTGACTACAGTTTAATTGTGTTGTGGAAAACATTTTATGTCATAAACTAGGAAATGAATATACTTTTTCATTTTTCTCAGTGTAATTTCAAGAAATAACATGTGATTTCCTTAAACTGTTCATTTGCATAGCACAGACATAGTCCTCATTCTTCTTTGTGTATTTTCCTTTCAAATGCTTTGAAAAGAAAGGCACTGTTGCCTGTGGGAAATCAGGACGTACTTTTCATTATCACTGCTGAATTTGCTTATTAGCTTGTCCTTAGATAAAGTGTTTTCAACTATTTATCCTTTGAGGCCTAAAAATCTGTGGACATTCTATATTAGAAAGGAACAACAAACATCACCACAGATAGTGGTATATGGCACTGTGCCATGTAGTGGTATTAAATTTTCGCTTTTTACCAGGTCAGCATATATACTCCTTAGCTGCCTTGCTTTGCTCTTCCCTTCAACTTATTCCACTACTATTGAAGGTGATATTTCTCAGTCATTTATTAAGAATAATCAGTGTAAAATAACCCCAAACAAACAAACAAACAAACAACAAACATTTATTTGGCCTATTCCCTTATTATTCCCAACTGTGGATGACTGAAACATGATGGAGCACTTCAGCATGACTGAAATGACAGTAGATACAAAATAAGCAGAAAAATAAATTACCTGTCTTTATGTCTGTTTTCTGGGGCAAAAAGCACCACCACCAAATCACACACACACACACACACACACACACACACACACACACAGAAAGAAAAGAAAATAAACACAGACAAACAAACAAACAAAAAGAACAAAAAAACCCCAAGCAAACAAACAAAACCCCAAATCAAGCTAAACAAACAAACACAACCAAAAAAATGACAAAAACAACAACAACAAAACAACACACATGCACACACTCAAAACAACAATAGGAGATCCTGACTTTTTCAGAGAATTTTTTTAAAATCGTTTCTCTTCCTCATTCTTATGTTCGAGTGTAAGTAGAAATATTGTTAAGAATTCATTTCACTCACATAATGTCTTTATTTCTGGTTTATTGCTGGCACCTTGTATTTTCTGAAAAGTTGAACTAGTAACAGAGATTAAAAATGCTTTAATAATCCTTTGATGTTTTAATATTTTATTCTAAAATGTGTTTTCACATTTTAAACAACTATCTCCCTTAATTTTCTATTGCATGCAATACATGTCTCAGTATGCATATACTATATACAACTGGTATTTCTCTTATTTTGTTTCCCATATAACTTTTCTTTCAAGATTTCCTAATATTTAATTTCTTTAAAATAAATCTAGAAACACTTTTTTTCATGTTTCAAAAATTCTGTCTAGGCTCATTTAGCTCAGATTCTGTTTTGGTTGCATAATAAGCAACATATACCATTGAGGAAGTTTTAATCTTCAGAGGAAGGAATGAAGCGTAATTTTCTTGGTTTTTAGTAAGTTCTGCCTACTGATATCCAACACAAATTTCTTATATTTACCACTTTATATGTATCATGGATATCACAGATGAAAACAACTCTTAAAAATAAATTGAGATCATATATCAGCTAGAAAACTTGTTTCAGAAAAATCTCGTTTAGGATTTCTCATGTGTTTCTTCTCATTCTTCAATATTAAAATAAGAATGACCAATGCACTTTCAGCAGATGAAAAAGTAAATTAACCTACCAATCCATGGAGATTCTTTGACATACTATTTATGCTCTAAGAAACTTGTATGTTTGTTTGTTTGTTTGTTTGTTTTTATTTTTTATAGTAAGTAGTATCATGTTGAAGAATGACTCTTTCCTAAGGAGCTAGGCCTAAGCACTGTGTTGTAGGACATATTTCGCATATCCTTTGAGCTTTAAGAGATAAACACAGAGATAATTAGGTAGAAGTGCAAGAGCTTTCCTCTGATTTTCTCTTTCCCCATTACATATCTGTAGAATAGATTGGTGGCTGATGTCTGTGCTTCTGAAAGAACATAGCACATCTATTAAAATGCAGAAGAATAAGTGAAAGCAGTGGTTCTTTTATCTATCTAAGGTTCAGTATAACAATTACTAAAAGATGTTAGCATCCTGCTCCTGAACAAAGCAGCTATAGTATTGTGGTCTAAATTCTGAAGACAACCCTGTGCTACTTTAGAAAGTTCTGGTCTGAACAGAAAGATCCAGAAATCCCTACAAAATTATTATGCATGATAAATATTATTAAATTGGTCTTAAATTTTGTGACTTTTCATGTAATTCCAAATTCAGCTGGCACTGAATTAGATGTAGGATATGGAGAACATGGCTATTATTTTCATTTTAATCCAAAATAAGACATTCTCTGTGTCTATGTTTGACTTGCTAGAGGTAGCCACAACAGTGGCCCCCTAGCAACATAGTGAAGGTCCACAGGTAGGTATTTAAATGTAAGTATCTTAATCTGTGAGCCGTATCCCCATGGATGTTTATAATATGTCTGCTCTCAACATGAACAAAAGCTGCCAAGGTTCCTATAACCAGTTACCCAGCTATATAGCTAAATTATCAGTTATTGCAGAGCTGAATCTGTTATCCAGTTATACATCTAGTGGAGTCATGGGGTCATTTGAATGACTAAATATAAGGTCAGGACTCAGTTGCTTCTAGCTTCCACTACAAAATGACACATTTTTCTCGTCAAACCTCTAGATCCCATGTAGGTGCCGGTAACACTTTACAGTATTTAGAACAGCAACTCCTCTAAATGTGTACGGAAGGCGGAGATGAATTCTCCCCTATTCACCTCCGATTATATTGACTAGAGCAGGCAGCTGGTCTGCATACTTTAAACATAGTTTTCTCTTTTTTTAAGTGAATTGCAGTAATATAAGTGACTATGTAAGATTAAAAACAAAAACAATCAAACAAACAAAACCAGGAAAATGTAATAATCTATGTATCTATGTTCTTGAAGTTTATTCAGATAATTAAATGGATTTTATTTTTTTCATTAGCTTGAAAACATTTTCAAAGACAGGATAAGCTAGTAATTTGCCTTATAGTTATTCTGATGGAGGGTGGACTGAGTTGATGAATGATGTGAGTACACAGGGTTGCCTCCTTTTAGCAAATACAAGTTACTTAATAATTCTAAGTTTCGATGCATGACCTTTAAACCAAAAGCTTTACAAAACAACTTTTCCAGCTCTTTTATTTAGTTTTCTTTAGTGATTTTGAAGTAGAGAAGGCAAGTTGTGTTTCAGCATGCTGTTAATGAAAATAAGAATACAGAAAAAATATTTTCTTATCACATCAGAATGACTTAAATAAATAGTTCTAGATAATATTACAGATGCTATTTCAAACGGCAGTAGATACTCATCTCAGTCACAATAGAAGTCTTTCTTCTCTGTGTCCAAAATGTATTTAGGGTGTGTATCATCTCTGAAAGATAGCCTAAATCTATTAATGTTCTTTTAAAACATTTGTTCCCAAATTTTAGTGATAGTTTACTTTTACATTCCCCCTCCCCATGCCCCCTCCCAAACAGGGACTTACCAAGAATATTTTAGGTGGATATTAAATTAGGTAGCCCAAAATAAATAAATTAATTTATAATTAATAAGGAAGTTGCTATGTGCTAATTTAGTTACAATGTATTTTAGATAAATATTGGGAGGTTATGCTGCTAAGCAGGTTATTTCTTGCTAATTTTCCAGCCTGAACATCTCTTTTCACATCTGCAACTTCACTAATAGCCTTGAGGGACCTTAATTTCCTGTATCTTCTTTCACAAATAATGGTTCCTTCCTGCTTCCATATCTCCATGATTATTCTCAGACAAGACCATGTAACTCTCTGAATGAAATAATATCCTGATGATTCAGGTAGTTTCCTAACCTCATGGAGGTTTTTTTTTTAAGTATTCAAAAGGTATTCTCTGCTTTAACCTGATTAAAGCCTAAGAACAGATTTATCAAATCTTTTTGCATGAATCTAACATCAGATTAGAAAATGCTTACTAAGAACCCAATGATGTTGTTCAAATCTCAAACTTAGAAGAGGATATGATGAGTAACAATAACTAGGGAAATTGTGGCAACAGAAGCTGAAAACTATGAAGTACCTTATTTTAGATTTGTTGACCTCCCACTATTTTAACATCTTCCATTTGAGGACCTGGAGCTTCTTTTTTCCGTATTCCTTACCAAGATGGTTGTACCATTCATTATTGTTTGTGTAGAATAATAGATCCTGAATAAATAAGAGATGCTGTTACAGATAAAATGTAGAATTGGAACATTGTTCAAAGAGTGAAGGAGATGTTTACAGGGAGAAGGTGCATGTGTGTTGGGTGGAGCTCTGTTGTCACTGATATTTATTGTAGCTTTACAGCAGCACTAGACTAGATATGAAAGAAGACAGTTTGAGCCTGAACCTTGGAGTTCTGAATATGCAAGTGTAAAAGCAAAGTTATAGTTAAGACTTCTCAAACCATCTTTGCACTTGTTAAATTCAAAAGGGATAATTTTAAGTAATGAGATTTTGCAGCTGTTTAGTCACTGATCATTTTGTCAGTTTTAATTAATTTCAATTATAAAAGACACAGTTCTGAATATGTGTGGAAGAATTGGAAATGAAGCTCGTCTTAGCTTGGTTTGCAGCAATAGTTTGTATGTCAATGGTTAAAGAAAATTAATCCTCCTTCAGAGAGTTGAGAGTACCATAAAGTGAAGATGTGATCCAGGGTAATGATGTTGTGTGTTTTCTCTAGAGAAAATCGGTACTTTCATTTTTCTTTGAGGATGTCTCAGTCTTCCAAGATTAGCCCTTTACTTTGAACTGCCTCCTACATCTTGAGAATAACCTATTGAGAGACAGAAACAGAGATGGTAATCAAAGGAAGAAGACTGTGTTTTTACAGTGGTATTTCTGCAACTACCAGAGAAACATTTCCCTTCAAAAAAAGACTTATGTATCTTCAAAGGTTATTTCAGTGAAGGACAAAATCCTTTTCTCTAACTAAGTTCTGTATTTCATCAGCCATGGACAATGACAGGGATTGTCTTGGGCCAAGAAAGACAAGACTAGGATATTCATACTGTTTCCTTTAAGAAAAAAGTTTTTATCCCTTCAGACTGCAAAAATAACTTTTTGATAAACAGATTCTGAACTTTTGGGGTCTGTGTACTCAGAGGCATCACCCTATATGTGAATGCCCATCTATTATCAGAACGTAGTTTTGAAGTCCAACTATAATAGTAAATTACATTCCCATGTTTCAAAACAAGGAACAAATTATTGTACTCTGCATGAGCAGAATTTAAAATAATGGATAAAAGGCTACAAAATCCTGCTTTGTTCCTGGAGAAATAAAATCTCATCTTGAATGTGTTTTTACTATTGTTGGCCTTACATATTAGTTTTAGTAGTTCAGAATACAAGATAATTCCTGAACATTAAGTGAGATATGGCCTTCCTCTAAGAAGTTCAGAAGAAAATGTGTATAGATTAAAAGTACTTAAAATAATAAATACGATAACATAACAAGGCAGAATTATGACATTTTTTTTAATCAGAGAAGTGGATTTTAAATAATAATTAAATAGAGATTTTTCTTTTTTCTGTTCTGTTTCTTCCAGTACCATGCCCTCTATTGAAAAGACAGATATTTGCTTGCTTCCTTCAGAGGTTTTATCCTAGTACACCATAACGTAATGCAAGGAAAATACCCTTTAGTTCTACTGTCAATACTGTTTCTGATGCTGAGCTTTGCTGTCTGTTGAACAGCAGCAGTGTCCCCATTTCTAACTCTTGGCTGGGCACAGTATGTCCTGGAGTTCTTTTTCATGTCTGCAGGTGGGAAAAAAAGACAGTGTCTATCTTCTAAGGAATGTCACATATTCTTTCTTGTGCAGCAACTTGGTTGCCCTTGATGACACATAAACAAACCCTTACTCACCTAACTTTCTACCCTGTTTCTAATGAATTGGTCCCAGAGATATATTTTTCTTGCAGAAAGCATCAGCAGAGATTAATGAAATTAGAAAAGCTGTGACATGTCTTTGTCTTCAGGTCATTCTGAAACAATATGAATACTGACAAGAGAAGAATCTTGTTTTGTTTTTTTTAGCAGAAACAAAGGCCATATATAGTGAGGTAGGTAGTAAAAAATAATTTTGTTGGCTCTCCTTTTTTAAAAAATATATATTTTATATTTTGCACTTAGACAGACTTCATGATCCTTTGTATTGTATTATTCTCTTTTCTGCCTATAAAGCAGTTGGAATGTGTGGCACATTTGGAAAGGACATAGTATTCTATTTCTCAAGAGGGTACCACTTTGTGGGCTGCAGGAGCAGCCTCACTTTAATGACTAATAGCATGAGAGAAAATTAATAGAAATGGTAGCTATGAAAAGATGCTTTAAAACTGAAAAGAATAACCTTACATCTTACTGACCTGAAAGACAATTATTGTATAATCTCAATATTCATGAAAATGAAGGAACTATCTAGGAACAATCCATAATGCCTTTATGTCAGTCTTGACAGCTCCCTTCCTCCCCTAATCCTGGTATGAATCTTTGCCTTTGGCCTTCCTGTAATATTCATCTGGCAAAATACCAGTCATCTATTTTTTACAAGCATTTATGGTATTGTCAAAATACATTTGTTGTTAAAGTGCTTCCTAAGCAGGCCTTGCAAGTAATTAAAGTCTGAAAAGAGTCAGTGATCCAGAGATCTTAACTTAAGCCTAAAATTTTCACTTGAGTTCTCTGTTAAAGGTTTATTCACTTGATCTTTCTCAGGTGGACGTCACTGAGAGGGAAAGGCATGGGGTAGCTCCACCCCAAAAAAGAGTGACATTTTGCTTTAACTGATATAGCAAGCCTCTTAGTGGGACTTTTTATTTCAGAATCAGTCATACAGGTGTAGAATTCTTAGTATGGAGCTGGTACTTTGCTTTCTGATTCAGAAAGCAGTTCAATTCTGTCAATTTGAATGACAGACATATCCAGAATGAGAACTACTGTAAGCAGATTTACTTAGGTGATTTCAAAACCTCTAGTAGCACTGGTCCTACTAGATCTCCCCAAAGAGCAGAAAGCAATTAAAAAACTAAGTGATAACAGATAATGATGACAATTACATTTTTCTATCTTGCATTATTATATTGGGCGTAGTTACTTAGATATCCTACATTTGAGTCTAACCTGTATAATATCTGTCTTTCATTCAGAAATAATATAAAATCAGTTGAAGTCTATCAGGAAATAATTAGCTGAAAAAACAGATTGCATGCTGGGCTGGTGGAAGAGTAGAATTAGACCTAAAATTTTCAATAACTGATGTGGACATGAGGTGCTGATTGTGCTCCTTTTTGTGTGAAAAACAAGTCACAAGGACAACAGGTCCTAACTCTAGCAGAGCTAGAGGATATGTAACTGACTAGAAAAAGGCAAGCAGAGATTTATGGATGAAGTAATAGATACATTTATACTTGAAATAACAAAATAAACACAAATTCTAGTGTTTGATTTTCACTCTTTTTAAAAGGAGTTAATTTACATACTCTTCATGCATAGCAATGATTTCACAAATTCTTTGTTAGTTTTGTCTTTCTTCCTTTTTACAAATCACAATAAGCTCAAAAGTCATGTACGGTTAAAAGTTAAAACCAGCTACAGGATTTACTCATCAGAATTATTAAATAGATAATCTCTTAGGGACAGTGACTGCTTTATCTGGAGAAGAAGGAAAAAAAAAGTGTCCTGGATCATTTAGGTAAAGTAGAAAAGTAAAGATTAAATCAAAACCAAAGGAAGTTGAATGGGAGTGAGAGGAATGATGCCTCCTTTAATAAGTACTTTCTTTTTAGTAAACATTTTAAAGGATTAATTAGAGAAAATGATATGTCACAACCACAATGAGACCTGAATTTTTTCATGCATTTGGGAACGTAAATGCATGATAAGGTTTATTCTAGACTGCGTCTAGCTTCTATTAGCTGTATTTAAGTGTGTTGGACCTGAAGGAGATGTAAACTCTTAAACAGTTCTACAAATGTGCTAATCAATTTATATGTTTCGATAAAGATGAAAGGAGGTAGATTTATGGAGATATTCAGCAGAATTTCTCTCAAAATGTGAGTTTGATTTTCCATTTTTGAAAGTTTTGTTTTGTTTTGTTTTGTTTTGTTTTTTTAAAGAACATTAGATTATAATGAAATGACTGCATTTTAAATGTCTAATATAATACTGAAACAACTACAAATAAAGTTTATCTCAGAGAAGGTGATTCAAATTAAAGAATAGGGTGCTCTGAAAATCTCTGACAAGAGTTTCAAATACTCTGACTGAAGAGCCTTACTACAGCTGCCTTATGTCACACACCAAGTACTTTTTACGTGTGGCAATTAAGCCTGATTATTTCATTGATCTTCCTCCAACCTACAGTGTTTCAAATACAGAAAAAGGAAGATAGTTGGGCTAGTCTATGAAAACACTGGATAAAATTAGATCAGGTCTGCTTTGAAGAGCGTAAAATGTAAACTGAGAAAAGTCCGCAGAAATAAAGTATTAGTACGTGTCTGCTATATAAGAGAAACTAGAATAGGAAGAAGCAGGTGTCTTGCTCAGCTTCAAGGGATTGAACATCTCACTAAAAAAAAGTAAAAATGTGAAGGTGGTGCATCGACATGAAGTTTGTAAGTAGATAAACGTATTACATTACAGCACTAGTATTTTCCCCTCCACCTGGAATGTTAATGTAACTCATTACTGTTAGGATTGTCCTCATCTCATGTCACCTCGGTGACATGAAAACTTTGAGCTAAGTAAGAAATTATAAAACAGATGAATACAGTGAACTGTAATACTGTTTAAGAGCCAGTGTTATTAGTGAATAAGTATGTGGAAATGTCATTTGTGAAACAAAAATTGAAACTATACATTTGTATTTTGACATTTAATTAAACTTATTATTATGCATCTTATTAAAATCAAGCTTATGTACTTGTTAGTGGGCTGAATCTGTGAGACAGCATTTAGCCCATAACAGCTGTGAAAATACTGTTCTAGTTACTATATGATCAGTTTCCAAATCTAGATTTGTTGCCTCTTCATAATTTTATTCAACATCAGATCAGAATTATCTATTTTAAAACATTTATTTACTAGCAGAATGGTAAGATTCAAGCCTGACATAAAATCAGATAAGACATAGAAACTTCCTTGGCTAATATTGTGACATTAAGGAGCAAGGAAATTATCACATTTCTTGCAAGAACACTAAACAAAACAACTAAACAATAGACATAAATTCAACAGACTGAATGAAGTGAATGTTAAAAAAAACATTCATTAGAAAGAGCTCTTCTTGATAATTCTTTATTTCTTGACTCAGAATCTGTTTACTGAAGTTAAGGTTTTGTAAGTGTATGGTCAAGCTTCACCAAAATAATGATACCAAACTGACCTTCCATATCCACAGACAGCTGGAGAGAATTGGTTCCAAGGAACTAGATTCCTTTTATTGAGATATTGCAAACAAGGCAGGAACTTGTATTAGTCAATTGATTAAAATAAAAATTAAGAGTGAATGCAAATACCTGCATGGATAGATATCCCTCTCTCACGTATTCCTGAATTGGTGTTGAACAAGGTCTTTTATCTTCCTGGAGGCATTACAGATCACAAAAACAAAGCACTGCATCAATAGCTGCTTAGAGGCAATACCAAATACTCTAGGTTCAGAAACTTATAGGATTTAATCTAACAGCTGAACAATGTCCTTGTATAGGTATTTGCCCTTATACTCAAACAGCTCAGCAAATGCTAATAAAATACTAAATGGCGTAAAATAAATATCATCTGCGGACCTGTCCAGACAAGGTCAGGTAGGATAAGAACTTTTATAAAAACAGCAGTAAAGTGTGTAGGTTGGTGGAAAAACTGGCATGATTTCCTAAGGTGCCAACAACTTAAAGCTTCAATAGTGCCAACAAGATAGATATATTTTTCAGAAATTGTTCTCTAATAAAATATATTTCACCAGTTCAAAAAAAAAATTCATGCTCTTGATTTTATGTATTTTTTGATGGGGAAAAATTTGCCACTGTTATAAACTGTCCATAGCCATTGAGAAAGTCCAACCCCATATCCTCATTACTGGAGTCCAGTTTTTAGACTTTCCAGGTATTTATTTGCACAGTACTTTTTTCAGTTTGATTATGAAGTAAGAATTAATTAGGGCATTTTTAAAATAGTAGAGAAAGTTCATTACTGGAATAAATTTGTTAGAGAAGGCATGCTGTCCTCCACACTAGAGGTCCTCCAGAAAAAAATTAAAGTCTGTCACAAATAAGATCAAAAGAAATGTAGGAAATGAAAATGTCAAAAATAAGAGGAGGCAGGAACATAGATGATCTGTCTTTTTTTATTAAACATATGACTCTAAATGCAGCTTCACTATAGTTTTTTTCATAATGACAGGATGATTTAGATTTCTAGATTCAGTTTTGGGAGATTTGACTGTAGATTCTTCTGTCTTGTCAATTTCTTATGAAATCTGGGTGACTCAGCCAATATACCTAGAGTAGAAGACTAGTTGACTTGGCTGAGTTTGTAGTCAGTTAAAAGAGAAACACCCTGTCAGATTATCAATAAGATTATATGAAACTCACAGAAATGAAATAAGCCCCATCCTTCAGGATTCCTTTCTTCTCTAGCTGGGTAACTTTCGTGACTACAATTATATGCACAGGGGGGAAAAAAAATATTAACAGTCATGTATAAATGTGTGTTAAAGACATAGTCCATTGACAATGTCTTATAATAATCTGTAATCATTGGAAGGATACAGCAATTTATGTTCAAAAGTCATCCAATTTTTCTGAAAAAGGTCTTGAAATATCAAAACAAACAACCCTCCCAAAAGAAACAGATGAATGGGTGATTAAAATAGTTCTTATTTGGCAATCCAAATACTTTTGAAATTAACTGTCTTGTGAATACATCTATACATACTAGAAATGCAGGACTTTATTCTACTTGGATAAGCCTACGAGAGACTTACAGTTTTTATAGGTAAGCTAATAAGATACTCTGCATAGCCATGATTATGTCAAAAATAATTGTTATTTCAAAATAATTGAAAATGATCTTACAAATGACATCTGATAACTCAAGAAAACTCTAAAAGAACACTGCATAGTCATTTGTGAGTGATGTGAGAAAAGCTGTCATTCATAACTGCAGTATTTCATGCAAATGATGGAACCGAGTGTAATGGTACTTCGGTTAAATTTGGCTTGCTTTTTGGAATCTGTTTAATATGCAACTAAGGTAATGTATGCAATAGAAAAAAAAGCTACATCCCTAGGCGTGTTATTTCAAATTCAATCAAAAGCATAATGACATGGACTGTAATATTTGTGACAATACAGATTATGGTATGGTGCAGTTTGTAAAAATAGAACATTTAATGTTCCAAGTAAAGAGAATAGAACATGCAACTATTTAAAATACTTCAGGCCCTGAAAACAATTCTGCTGCTCACAAAAATGTTTTCTTTCAGCAGTGTTTGAAAACACAGATATAATTAGAAATATAAATGGAAATTTCAGTTGTTAAGAGCACTGCTACAGTATGTAATTATATTAGATCCTACAAAGATCCTGTTCAGAGCATCCAAACTTTCCCATCCTGAACTTCTGCAAAAGCATTGATCTCAGTAGAGCTCCACGCAATTTTTCTATTAAAGTAAACTATCATAAATTTAGATTTCTCTACTTCTAGTGCATGAGTTAAGATAGATTTGCAGTAGCAGCCCTCTGTCTTTTAATAGTCCTCACATATAAAGGAGAATTATGAATCCTTATCAACTCAACATCTAGTTAAACAGTCTGTTTTCTATGGCTACTAGCTTTTTAAGCAATACATGATACCTATGTACTATGATATCTATTTGGTGCTTAAAAAAAACTGACAACAACAAACAAAGCCCAAACAAAGTGTAATAGTCTACAATTTGGGGAAAAAAAAAAAAAAAAAAAAAAAAAAAGTTGAAATTCCCTGAAATGACTTTATGAATGTATAAAAATGTGTTTGTATACACATAAAGCTCACATGGAAAATGCTCTAAGGTAAATTCTGCTACCATTAATCATATCCTTCAGAAGGAAACATCCAATTACAATTCAGCCAGTCCTCTTCGGAACTTATTTCTTTTGATCTCTTATAGCAGCATCTTTCCATTCCAGTGCCCATTTCCGTATCCCCCCTGGATTATCTTCCACATCAAAGCAGGTCTTTCTTGCCTCTGTAGACTTCTCAATTTTGATATTTCTACAGTCATCGTGAGAGAGAAAGCAGAAAAAGCAGTACTAATTATACACTATGTTAATCTGTATTGTATACAGTATATTTACTAAGGCTAAACAAAAAGCAGTATCAACTAGACTTCAAAAATTTTAGTTTAGCAAAAGTTTTGCTGCCAGGAGAATTGCTATGAGAAGAAATAATAGATTACTCATCGTCAGTCTATCAATTCCCCTTCATATTTAACCAAACACTGATAATTGTTGTTCATTTGAGAGGTCAGTGCCATGAGAAGGAAAACTACTACGTATTTTTGCCTTTAATGCTTTAATAAATAAACTCAGTTCCTACCTACTAGCTGTCAAGTATGGAATTGTTGTGATTTGTTTAGCTTATTAATTGTGATGGACTGTAATTTTAGAGAATTGGAACAAATAAAATGTCCTACTTCTTCAGGGAGAGATTTGCAAAGGAAGAAAAATAGCTATTAGGCTCTCATTATGTTATTTTTTTATTTTAGATTTTTTATCTTAGTTAGCTAATTTATTTTATGAAGAGTGGGAAGCAAAAGATTCCAAGCTCCAGTTCAAGCCTTACAGCAAAAGTTATACTCTCAGCTTTCTAAGGTTTCTTGTGACTGTTCAGTCTGTTCTCTGGCTCATCGGTCCCACACACTCAGACACTCTGATGACAACACACAGGAAGTTACAACAAATTTAGATAAGCCCAGTGACACAGAATTTTTTCCAACTATGAAGCACATAGGAAAGATTTCCTGCACAGAATTACTTCAGTATATCTATATGGTCTTTTATTTCTTATAACATACTGGTTGTAATTTCAAAAGTGAGCCTTAGGTATCCTTTGTTCACTTCTTTTTTCATATAGTAAACTCTCTCAAAGCGAATGTAAGGTAAAGGAAGAATGTTATGAGAAACAAGATCAGGATTTAGAGAATTTGATAAAATGACAGGAAGTTAGTTCAGCAGAAATAAGAAAGAAAATGTGGGATATGCTACTGTGGGAACCTTGTTTTTCTGAAGTTCATAACTCCAATTTAACACACAACATTCAAAAGATATTATTATGTGGATATTACAACAATATTACTATTCCATCACAATAAAAATGTTTTATGTTCTGCTTATCAGTAATACTTACTCATCATGACTCTATTTTGAGTGACTATACCTTGACTGAAATTCACAGAGTTCAGCAGTCTATTTATTTTTATAGGTTTTGTTTGTTTGTTTTAACTAGAAATCTGTGGACAAAAGTTAAAATCTTGGCTACATAGTAGTCATAAGATATTAGCTTAACTTCTGAACTTAAGAAGGACTAATATATTTGGATATTTTCTGTTTAACCAAGCTGAGAATGATCTTGAGCCACTATCTCTACATACTTTATTATAAACATTTATCTTTGGTTTGAACAGACAGTCTCAGATATAAAATCAAAAACAACATCACAAAGTCTTTGGAATTACAGTAGAGTAAGAAATTATATAAGCCTGAGAAACTATTTGTTACCATTACCAGCACACATCCACTGCAACAAAAATCTAGTGGAAAGATCAAAAATGCTTGGATTCTTAGAGTAATTGTTTTTTCTTCTTATTTGTAAAAGAGCAATATTTAGACAACTTAAAAAGTGAGCTCAACTTCAGAAGTCCAAACCAGAAGTAATCCTAACCAAGAATTAGCATTAACAAAATTCTGCATAGACACATTATTTGCTGTTTTCATATTTCATTCAAAAATTGAAAATAACCTTCTATAAAAATCGTAAACAAAGACAAACACTCCATCCCACCTCAGGAGCTGTTATCAAGAATTAAATAGTGTTCTCACCACAAGAGTAAAAACTTGAAGTCTTATGAGGAGTTATGTGGAGATGCTATCTGATTAGCTGTTGCTTGAACACTCCTTTTGGGAACACAGAATCAGATTCACTCATTTAGAAACAGTTTCGCAGCACCATTATAAATTTAGCCTTTCTGTCTAAATGAATAGTTAGAACACTCTTGGCAGATATGTTATTTCAAAATATTTTAGATTGATTTAGTGGCAATGCTGTATTAAAGTGTGGGTCTATGAAAGGTGAGCATTTATCCATTATGATTGAATTTGAATGTGATTAAAAAAAGAAAATCAAACAATTTCACGTGGTAAGACACAAGTAACTATTGATGAAGCACTTTTAGCATAGTAAAATATTTAAAGGGATCTCTTATAAGCAGTCTTTGCTAATGATTACTGTAGCTGTTATAAAACTGGTACAGGTTTATTATCCTATCAAGTAGTTTCTGTTGGGAAAGTAGACACCTGATAAGATTCAAAAGGGAGTGATTTGAGGGTGTGGGTGCTGCTTTTTTCTTTTTTAAAGCTATTTGGAGACCACTAAAATAAAAGGCAATCAGAGAGGATTACAGAAATTATTATTCAATTCTAATATCTCTGACATGGTGCCAAAACTGTGATATAGTAAGTACATAAAATATTAAACATCTGTATTGTAGATCTTAGCCTGAAATGAGGCAGAAGTGAAATAAAGTGAAGTGAAGTGAAATAAAACAAGGTGGAATATTTACTTTTTTTTTTTTTTTTTTTTTTTTTCAGGAACAAGCATGTGATATATATAAGCCTCAGTGTTGATTTGGGATTTTTTTTGCTGTTTCATAATCAGCTTTGCCCAGTGATGATAAAAGGCATTGTAATAGCCATCAAAATTTTAAAAATCCCTGTGTTTGAAGTATAATGATGTCATTGATGATGTGATAATATCATCTATATTTCTAACAATATGATCCAGATTTCTGATTCTCTCTATAACTCTGTTGTTAGTAGTAGCAATGATGCTTGTGGCAATAATGATGGTGCTCAGTCCCAGGAAATCTTTCTTTACAGTTTAGCATCAAGCAACCTTGCAATACCTTTTTTAGAACTAGTTGTTGCAGATGTTTCTTTTTTATCCAGATAATACATTCACTTCAAATTTTGTTTCTTATTTTCATTCTCATAGGACAGATTGCAGTTCCTCTGAAATTATTATCTGGGAACAATTAAAGGAATTAATTTTGTACATGTATTGTAAAAGTGCACAAGAAATAATAGTAAGGCTATTCCAATGCTTTATTGAATAGATTACTTGATAGTGTTTGTTGATATGCCTCGTAATGTTGAATGAGAGTAGAGTTTTTACCATAAAATCGATATGTTTTTCACACATTTGCAAGAAGTAACAAAGTAATTTTTACATCAAATATCTCTATAGATACCAACAAGGACTTATTTAAATGTCTTAGCAGATGGCTTTATTTGATTAGTTCTAATTTCATTTGTGGAGTATTAGGAACACTATGGTAATGTTTAAATCGTGTTTGTCTGTATTTGAATCCTGGTGAGAATGGAGTTCCATGTACTCTGCTGGACTGCTTATGTTGACAATATGTTCACTTGATATATTGCAAAATTAATATGTAGTATTTGAAGTCTCAAACATATGCTGGCATAACCTATGGTGCAGAATATAGTTTCCTGAAGACTGATGGAGTTTTATAGGAGTGAGAGAAATGGAAAATTAGGAGATAAATATTGATCCTATCAGCAATATTGCAGAAGTATTACCTTCTCCACAAGATATGTAATGTATGTGTGTGCCTGTATATATTTGTATACAGATATGTAAGTATCTATTCCCTTGCAGGTCAAAATGCTTTAATCTTTAATTATGGTGCTGTGGCTTTAGGCACCATAGTATACAAAAACAATGACTGGTGGCCATTTCCTCTTGTCCTCTTGTCACTTACAGAACAAGCTATATAAGAGTAGACAGACTCCGTGGGGGCTTTTTGAGAAATCTGTTACTCATAAAGACAAAGAGATTATAGTGAGGGTATACAGCAACCTTCATAGTACATACTAATTGATGGACTGTTTTTTCCCCACATCTTATCTAGAAGATGATGCTGCAACATGATCACTCCACACACACACTCTGAAGGAACAGCAAATACTAAATAATATAGAAAAAAATACTGAAAAGTATAAGTTTGGCCTTTTTTATCACAATGTGTTTGTGCTTTTCTTGTACAGAAGTCCTTCTTGGATCCAATAATATTTTGTATCACAGAATCACAGAATATTAGGGATTGGAAGGGACCTCAAAAGATCATCTAGTCCAATCCCCCTGACAGAGCAGGAACACTTAGATGAGGCTACACAGGAACATGTCCAGGTGGGTTTTGAATGTCTCCAGAGTAGGAGACACCACAACTCCACTGGGCAGCCTGTTCCAGTGTTCTGGCACCCTCACTGAGAAGAAGTTTCTTCTCAAATTTAAGTGGAACCTTTTGTGTTCCAGTTTGTACCCATTACCCCTTGCCCTACCGTTGGTTGTCACCGAGAAGAGCCTGGCTCCATCCTCATGACACTCACCCTTTATATATGTATAAACATTAATGAGGTCACCCATCAGTCTCCTCTTCTCCAAGCTGAAGAGACCCAGCTCCCTCAGACTTTCCTCATATGGGAGATGCTCCACTCCCTTAATCATCTTTGTGGCTCTGCGCTGGACTCTCTCCAGCAGTTCCCTGTCCTTCTTGAACTGAGGGGGCCTGAACTGGACACAATATTCTAGATGGGGTCTCACCACAGCAGAGTAGAGGGGAAGGAGAACCTCTCTCGATCTACTAACCACCCCCTTTCTAATACACCCCAGGATGCCATTGGCCTTCCTGGCCACAAGGGCACAGTGCTGGCTCATGGTCATCCTGCTGTCCACCAAGACCCCCAGGTCCCTTTCCCCTGTGCTGCTCTCTAATAAGCCATTCCCTAACTTATACTGGAACCTGGGGTTGTTCCTACCCAGATGCAAGACTCTACACTTGCCCTTGTTATACTTCATTAATGTTTTCCCCGCCCAACTCTCCAGCCTGTCCAGGTCTTGCTGGATGGCAGCACAGCCTTCTGGCACGTCAGCCACTCCTCCCAGCTTGGTGTCATCAGCAAACTTGCTGACAGGGTACTTAGTCACTCATTCAAGTCATTGATGAATATATTGAACTGGTCCCAGTACTGACCCTTGAGGAACTCCACTAGACACAGGCCTCCAGCTAGACAGTTCCCCATTGACCATGACTCTCTGGCTTCTCTCCTTCAGCCAGTTCACAGTTCACCTCACTACCCGATCATCCAGACTGCACTCCTTCAGTTTAGCTATAAGGATGCTGTGAGAGACTGTGTCAAATGCTTTACTGAAGTCAAGGCAGACCACATCCACTGCTCTGCCATCATCTATCCACCTCGTTATGTCCTCATAAAAGGTGATGAGGTTGGTCAAGCACATTTACTTGTTATTGACTTCTTTCTGTACCATTATACAAAAGGAAGCAGTAGAAAATATTAGTAAAATATCCATGGTAATGAGAAGTACTGCCTGAATTATTTGTTAGTAATGGTATATTTTAAATAATTTGTTACCTATTTTCTTATTTCCAGGTTATTGGAAATAAGACAAATAAAGCATTTGCAAAGTAGGCTGGTATTCAAAAATTATGTATTGCATATGCTGAGAATGTATTAACTGCAATAACAATAATTGGCATTATTATGCTCCTTTTTATATTATACATTATGTTTTTAAACTATAAACTATAGTTCCCTGACATAATCTTTACAGGAGTCAATTAAATGCTGTGAGATCCTTTTTTATCACTCTGGTTTTCACTAGGAGACATATGGTACAATTTTTAACAGTTTTCTTCAAGTGAAGAGGTTGTTCCAGAAATAATGTATTATTATAGACTGGCTTTTGGAACATAGAAGTTTAGTATTTCAGATCATTCTTGAGTTTTTCCATGACTCTTTGTCCTCAAAGTTTCCTATTTTGTTATTAGCCTATCAGATTGTAATTATCATACAGTCAGATTTGGAAGGACAACAGTGTATTTTGATTCCTGTCCAAAAAATGACATAATTTTCTTCAATGTAGTAGAAAAATTGAAATTTAGGTAATGTAAAAAGAGGTAGTCATTTTATTGTGACACAAGGCCACATTCATTATGCAAGAAGTTCAAAATCTGTAGGAAGCTCCCATGTTTTATGGTCTGTGCAGGATTTATGGGTACATATCCATGAAAGTGATAATCAATTCCTAATTTTGGAACCAATTCCTCAAATTTTGGCCAAAATTTAAAAGCTCTAGCAGTTCTTAGTTATCGCGTTTCTTACATTTGGTACTCGTATTTTATATATACATGGAGGTACAACTGTTTTCCTGAATAATAATAGAATAATAAATTCAGAGAATGGTTTGGGTTGGAATAGACCTTAAAGATCATCTAGTTCCAACCCTGTTGCCATGGACAGAAACACCTTCCACTAGAGCAGGTTGCTCAAAGCCCCATCCAGCCCGGGATGGGACATCCACAACTTCTCTGGGCAGCCTGTTCCAGTGCCTCACCACACTCATGGCAAAGAATTTCTTCCATATATCTATTCTAAAACTACCCTCTTTTAGTTTAAGGCCATTACTCCTGGTCCTATCACTACATGGCCTTGTAAAAAGTCCCTCTCCAGCTTTCTTGCAGACCACCTTTATGTACTGGAAGGCTGCTACTACACAAAGTCTCCCTGGAGGTTTCTCTACTCCAGGCTGAATAACCCCAATTCCCTTCGCCTGTCTTCATAGGAGAGGTGCATCATCAAATACTCTGATCATCTTCATGGCCCTCCTCTGGACTTGCTCCAATATGTCCATAACCCTCTTATGCTGGGGGCCCCAGAGCTGAATGTAGTGCTGCAGGTGGGTCTCATAAGAGTGGAGTATAAGAGGGACAGTCCTCCCTTGACCTGCTGATCACACTTCTTTTGATGCAGCCCAGGATACAGTTGGCTTTCTGGGTTGCAAGTCCACATTGCCAGGTCACGTTGAGCTTCTCATCAACCAACACCCTCAAGTCCTTCTCCTCAGGGCTGCTCTCAACACATTTTCTGCCCAGCCTGTGTTTGTTCTTGAGATTGCCCCAGCCGATGTGGAGGACATTGCACTTGCCCTTATTGAACTTCATGAAGTTCAGACAGGCCCACACTCCAGCCTGTCAAAGTCCCTTTCCTCCAGCATGTTAGCACACCATATATCTTGGTGTCATCAGCAAACTTTCTAAGGTTGCACTCAGTTCCACTATCCATGTCATGGACAAAGATGTTAAACAACTCTTGTCCTAATAGCAAACCCTCAGGAAAACCAATCTCATTTTAAAATTGAAAATATTGATTGTAAAAGCACAGCTCAGTTATAATTAGCAACAAAATTGTATCTAAGAAAAAGGAGATGCAAGATTTGCTTGTGTTTTCAATTTTCTGCATTTTAAGTGTTAACTTAGTAAGACTACTATTGAAACTTTCTAGAGTTTTACTGATCACTCAATTAATCAACAACCTTGGAGAAGAAAGCCAAGAAATATACAATACTTGTGTTTGTAATCTAATGTACATTTCTTTAAGACTGAATTCTAGGAGCATATTAAATTTTTATAAAATGTTTCCAAGATGACAAAGATTCTATCTGTATTAAATTTGGAATAATATAGAGCATGTATTTAAATTTTAATATGAAACCTTGAATTTGTACCTCTAATGTCCTCTTTCTAGTAGACATTGTATATAAATTGTTTGAGGAGTAGTTCCTGTGAGTATTAGGTAAAACAATATTTACAGTAAAATCTCTGGCTACATATCTTGTAAATTAAAGATGAAAGACTCTTCTTCTATTAGACCTTTTTGTTTGCTTTACTGAGAATGGGATAATTTTCCATGGTTAAATTTCAGTGTATTATGTTATATAATTTGCAGTTCAGTGGATTGACCTAAGCCGCTGAGGAGAACAGCTCTGGTGCTGTCAGGGTGCACAGCAGTGTGCCTCAGTGTGATGCACAGCTAGGTTTGTCAAAGTGGGGTAACCTCAAGGGAAGCTGAGAGACCCTCCAGGAGCCCACAGTTCCTGCCACAGCAGCTGATGAGACCTGGTCAGGGCCAGGAGGAAAGGTGGCCAAACCCTGCCCCTACGTATAAAAGGAGGCCTTGTGGAGTGCAAGTGACCAGAGCAGGCAAACTGGGCATTGTACATCAGTAAGGGTGTGGCATGGCAGTTTACATAGCAGTTTGCATGGAAGGACATGCAGGAAAGGTGCTGAGGCTCTGCCAGCTCGACCAGGAGCAATGGTCTCCATGCGGCATAAAGCTGTGACTTCTCTAAGCTCTGAACCCGCCATGAGAGATGCAACTTCTCAGACAGAGCCCCGGAGTCACAAGAAGTCTGTACAACACTACAGTCTTGGGGAAGAATGGCTGAAAATCTGCCTGCTGGGAAAGGATCTGTATTGGTCACCAGTCAACTGAACATGAGCCAGCAGGGTGCCCAGGTGGCCAAGAAGGTCAACAGCATCCTGGCTTGTATCAGAAATAGTGTGGCCAGGAGGACTAGGGAAGCAATCCACCCCCTGTACTCAGCACTAGTGAGGCCACACTTCAAACACTGTGTTCAGTTTTGGGCCCCTCACTACAAGAAAGAAATTGAGGTGCTGAAAGTGTGTCCAAAGAAGAGCAATAAAGCTGGTGAAAGGACTGGAGCACAAGTCTTATGAGGAGCAGCTGAGAGAACTGGGGCTGTTTAGCCTGGAGAAAAGGAGGCTGAGGGGAGACCTTATCACTCTCTATGGCTACCTGAAAGGAGGTCATAGTGAGGTGGGTGTCAGTCTCTTCTTCCAGGTAATAGGATGAGAGGAAATGGCCTCGAGTTGTGCCAAGGGAATTTTGGATTCGATATTGGGAAAAATTTCTTCATGGAAAGGGCATCAAGCATGGGAACAAGCTGACCAGGGAAGTGGCTGGGTCACCATCCCTAGAAGTATTTAAAAAGCAGGTAGATATGGTGCTTAGGGACATGGCTTAGTGGTGGACTTGGGACTGTTAGGTTAATGACTGGACTTGATGATCCTAAAGGTCTTTTCCAAACAAAAGAATTCTGTGATTCTGTTAATAATTAGATTTGATGCTGAGGTGCATTACAATGGTAAAATACATTATACCCTCTCTGAAGTCAATGATGTTTCAAAAAGTGAAAGGAATAAGTAAGAATTAGACCAAATGTTAGCTCGAATTACTTGTTAAAATGCTTCTGTGACATGTATGCAGTTGGTGTGTCGTGACATTGTCAATGCTATTAGACCAAGTCTTGAGCTCCTTCTCTCTCTAATGAGGAAGTTGACAAGGAAGTAAAATGAGACCTCAGTGAAAGAGAGGGACACCAGGACTTTTCCCTATAGACTGTAGGGAGTGGCTGAGAGAAGCAGTCAAGGGTAAAAGCATCTCTTCTTTCTAAAAGTTCTGGCTTTTTTCCTTGGAAAAAACAAAAGGATTGTTTTTTTTGTTTTTGTTTTTGGTTTTTGGTTTTGGTTTTGTTTTTTTTTTTTTTGTTTTTGTTTTTGTTTTTGTTTTTGTTTTTGTTTTTTTTCTATAACAGTATTGACATTGTTGCATCTGATGTGCGATAAACACAAGAATCTGAGCAGTGGGCACTTCTCACACTATGCCTTTCTTCTATCTTGTTTATGTGAAGTTTCCCTTCTGTGGAAACACAGATGTTATGAGAGAGGGCTGGTGCACATCTTTATGATGTTTTGATGCAGGATCTGGACATGAACAGAATATCTATTGAGACTGATGGTATAAATGCAAATCCTCAGTTCTAGTAACAAATCAGCAATTTGAAAAAAGATACTCTCTGGTGACTACCTGTGAGAATCTTCTTCTGGTGGTGCATAGCACATGGGAATCTGGAATATAGGCTGTAGCTTTGTTTTTCACTTAACCACTTCTGATTCCTTTCATCTTGCTTACATTTATGTAAACAATGGTTTCCAGTGAAGTTATGCAGTTCAAAAGATTTAAAAATATGTTTCTGTGAAGATTTTTGTCTTTTATTGCACCAGATGAGAGTTTGGAAAACATAAATGAGTATTTAAGCATCTTGTCTTTTCCAGTTAAATGTACAATTATTTATATCACATCCCTGTGTAGTTTTAAAATAAATTTTAATTTTAAAAAAGTAAAAAAAAAAAACAAAAAACCACAAACTCTCAATACACTTCTATTGTAAACAATCGCAATGCCTTTTTTTTCTTTAATTAAATAAAAGTTTTTTGGGGTAGCAAGTGTTAGCTTATGAATTCCACTGGATCCAAGACTCTACCATTAGGAAAAAAAAAAAAAAAAAAGAAGTCATTCTATCAGATTTTTTTAAACTCTTTCCATTGACAGTTTTTATTTTACTACCACCAGAATGGAGATTGCATGATAAGAGTTCTAGCATAACCTTTTATTTTCCACTAAAATTTCTGACACTTACCCAGAAGTTAATCTCAGTATTATATCTTGCTTTACACTGTATACAGAGTGGCATGGGATAACTTATTGCTTTGCATTATGTGTCTGTACCCTGAATGAAAAAAAAAAAAAAAAAAATCACTCTTTCAAGATCTCAAACCAGTCCCTTTTACACTAAAAAATATGCTTTAAAATGTATTTCATTTGACACACTGTGTTCAAGCCTAGTTTTTTAAGTTCTTTTTGCTTTCTAAGTCGTTTGTTTTTTCTGGCAGCCTGGATTTTTTTTAATTTTTATTTTTTTATTCCTTAATTGGTATACATAGTGCATGATTGCTCAATGGCTATTGCTCCTGGTTAAGCATATACAATATTTCTTTGTATTAAATATACGTAATCTTTATCTAGAGGAAACATGAAGACATATCTGAAGAAAATAGGAATATTTTCTGCACAAATTGTTCATGCAACTAATACCGTGTGGATTCTTGTTGGTTGCCTATTTTTTTCTTCTTAATTCCTTCAGCAAATAAATGTTAATATTCTTCTAGAGAAGTTGTTTACTGGTGCAGAAAATCTTGTCATTAATAGTCTGATTCACTGATACTGGATTCAGTATTAAAATAAACAATTGGCCTGCCGTTAGCAACTTCTCTTATCTATTTAATTGTAAATGACACTGCAGATGAATGAATGTATTTTCTTCAGTAAATCCAGCTCTCATTTTTTAATTACTTGATGCAGAATATGTCATTTTTGTTTCCAAATCATTTTATCTTCAAGCTGTGGTGTTTTATTAAATGGGATCCCATAACTCTCTACATAAACACAGAACTTTGGAAACTTTCAAGAAAATTCCCTGGCTATCAAAGATCTGTATTGTAGCTTTAGCTAAAACATTGACTTATTCCTGCAAATAGTAACTATAATGCACATTTTAAAAATAACGCTATAGAGTTAAACAATGAGAACAAGATCAATGCTATTACTAGATAATATTTTTATTATTATTCTAAGAATACCACTGGAGCTGATATAAAAAGTAGACTACTTTAGAAAGGTGAGGGTTAAGTGTCTGACATGCCAAGCAACCTTCTGAGGCAGAAAGCATGGTACCATCCTTCTCTGGAGTATTTGTACTATGGTGATATGAGGGTTCCCAATATGGAATCTAAAGAAAAACACAACTGTAATTGTCCCCTTTTTGAAACATGAAGGCTTTTAACAAGAGAATCCATATAAGAAAACAAAGAAGCAACAACAAAGTAACTACAGAAAAATAATTACTTTTAAAGATATTTGAATACTATTGTTGAAATTTTGAGTAATATTTCTTACATTGTATTTTTCGTCTACCTACTGCTGCACCACCCAGTTCTACATGCATTTGCTGGAAGATGCCAGTTAAATTATCATGTTGTGTAAAGGTAACAAACAAAGGCCTATTCCTCTTATTTTGATAATCACAGAATCACTGAATGAGAAGTGTATACTAAGCTTAAGGTCATATTGAGTAAAAATCTTCAGACATTCATCAAAGCAGTCCAACTTCCTTTCACAAAGGAAAGAGAATTACAGCTATTAATACTAAATTGTAAGTGTTAGAGTTAGGATATAAAAATGTGTTTAAAATTAGGTATTAAATATGTATAGTAAAATGTTAACATTAGTATTTACATACACTAAAATAATGGTGTCTAGAAAAAACAGTATGTGATATGTGGTTTAAATTTAATTCAACTTTTGCATGAAATTGTCGAAGTGTCATCCATATAAAACTACATTTCCTTACAGCATCACAGGAATATAGGAGCTGGCAAACCAATTTTGGATCAAGACTAGCTAGTGGTTTATTTGGTAAACTTTCTGAAATATAGCCACTCTATAGCCAGTAGGAAATAACTAAAGAAAAAAACATATCCATCGCAGAACCTTCTACCCATCAGAAGTTATACAGTTACAGGAACAATACACTTTTTGGGGAGGTGTAATTGTGGGAAAGGTCCTGGTGATCACCATTCGCACTGAAGGATCTTGCAGCACCTGCCCAGTAGGCACACAAATATATTGTACAATACACATATATGCATATATACACAGCCAACTTTACAGAACAACACAAGCAGGCACACTCAGCACTCAAACAGGACCAAGGGCTTCATTTTTGTTCCCCTCTCTGTCTGATTCGGGCTGGAGGTCTGTTATTGGGAACATATAGATACACGTATGTAATTTTTCTGTCACATACCCTAGCAGAATGTACAGGACATATATAAAATTTTTATTTATTTTTTTTAATAAGGTTGAGGAATCTAACCCCCTGGTTTATTACTAATATTTATGGCACATAAGAACATATTTTAATATGTAGCTTTTTTCATTAAAATTACTTTTCATTTGTACCTCTGATGAAAATGTAGGAAAATCATGTAATTAGCCTAAAATAAATGAAGTGCCTACATTTAAATGACTTATTTTTGCAGGCAATATTAATATCCCTTTAATGTTAGCAGTTAATGTTTTTAATATTATTTATAAATTGTAAATGTGTACAATTCCAAAGAAGCCAGCTAACCACCACCAACACACATTCCACCTCCAAGTTAGAAATATGGTTCATGAAGCTATTTAAGAAAAAACTTACCAAATTTTCTTTAGAGACAATAATATTGTCAGGCTTAGAGTCTGTCAGCCTCTGCCTTTTTCAGGAAATACTTTAGAAAATTACTGTGAAAACTCATGTGAACTACTCCCACTGATTTTGGTAGCCTTTGGATGGAGCCCATAGAGGTCTCATTATTACATGAATTTTGCTATTTGATTAATAAACCCTGTGGCCAGTTTACAAAAGCAACCAATGCGTGTGTCACTCACTAGCTGTGCAATTGTCCCAGTGACTGCAAAAGACTAACAGGCAAGGCTGTGTCATAACAGACTAGATGGAAAACCTCCTTAATGTATTATGGATTAGTGTCATGTATATTCTGACACAGTGGTAGGAAAAAAACCCCATATTTTTATCTCCTTCATCATTGAGAGTCTCTGTTTTGCCTTAATTCCCTTACTGTCTCCATCTATCCTTCTTTCTTCAATGAAATGAAATAACATCTAATAAGATGCAATATTCTAGATTTGTTTACCTATCTGTTCTATAGTCTTTTTACTCTCTCCCCATCCTTTATAGTAATCTGAGTCTTTTTTTGTCATTGTTCTCTATTTCATTTTTATTCTGGCAGGTGTGTTTACACAAAGGAAAATTGGTCATGTTTTAATGAAATCATAGATTCATGGAATGGTGTTGGTTGAAAGGGACCTTTAAAGATCATCTAGATCAACTCCGCTGCTGTGGGCAGGGACATCTTTAATTAAATCAGTTTGCCCAAAGACCCATCAAAACCTGATCTTGAACAATATCAGCAATGGGGCAGCTACAACTTCCACAACCCGGAAACCTGTTTAAGTGTCTGAACACCCTCATCATTAACAATTGCTTCCTTGTGTCCAATCTACATCTACCATATTTCAATTATTTAAAACCATTTACCCTTGTTCTGTCAGCTCAGTCCTTGGTAAAAACGTGCTCTCCATCTTTCTTGCAATGCCCTTTATAAATGAAGTCCACACCAAGTTCTCCCTGGAGCTTTCTCTTCTCCAGACTGAACAACCCTAACTCTCTCAGCCTTTCTTCAGAGGAGAAGTTTTCCAGTCCTCTGATCATTTCCATGGCCCCCCTCTAACAGGTCCATGTCTTTGTTCTTCTGGGGACTCCAGAGCTTTTGTGTTTACAAGACTGGTTTTGCTGCTTTTATGGCAAATCCCCCCACTCCCCATACAAATGGAGAGGGGAGGCTAAATTATGGCCTCAGGCCCATGGCCTGCCTGGAGTTAAGCCACAAAGCTACTACTCTTTCTGTTAATTGTTTAGCCTGGACCTGATGCAGGTCACAGGGAAACTGTTTCAGTGGCAAAATATTCCTGGCCTAACATCACCATTTAAAGACATACTGTAACCTTCTTTTTTTTTTTTTTTTTTTCAACAATAAAGATGAAAGTTTTACATACTAATAGACATCACAGGACAAGACTAAAAATTATTCCACCCATTCTGACCAAACCATCTAATGAACATCTCTATCAAAATTCTTCTAGCAGGATATCAAAGAAGAATGGTAATTTGTGTAAATCCCATGTGTACTGAAGTCTTCCTTAAATCAGGTTGCTCCTGTTAAAAGATATCCTTGTATCTGCTCTATGAATGTCAAACTTTTAGGATACTAATTGTCGTTTAGCTTTACAATGTCATTTATGCCTCCTGTTTCAGAGTGCTGGACAATGTATTTAACAACCATCCCACCATTCCATATTCAAGACTGCAAATGTAGTGTGGGAAGCTGTTTGTGCTATACTTCTTAATAATGCTATTAAGAACTGTTCCCCTGCAGTGAAATGCTTAAATTTTTCTGTCATTCTCACATCTTTAAATTGAAATGCCGCAGTTTCGTTGACTTCAGGGTGGACAAGATTTTAGCCTCCATCTGTTATTTCTGAGTATATAATAGTGATAAATAACTTGAATAAAGTAATACCTCCTCCTGTTTTTTTTTTTCCCATGAATTAAGAAAAAAGTATAAGGTAAAAATAGGGCTAAAATGCTGTAGTTATTTATGTTATGGAGATGCTAAGGACTTCCTTTTTGTAAGGACTATGCTTAAAGTTAGAAAGATTGAAGGACTGAGACAATCTAGCTGTCTAAATAAGCGCAAATGTAGAAAGAAAGGAAAAAAATAGACATTTATACTTTCTAAATGAGGAACTGAGACAAACATGGATTTTCGTCTCCGAATTTTAGACACCTAAATGGTAGACCTACATTAAAGGTAATTGACTAGATTCCTATGGGAAACTGCCTTGACATAAGGGCTTCAATTTCCAGCTCTTTAGTTCATAACATTGCAGTCTTCCCTTTCACTCTGCAATCTTCCACCTACATGCCCCTACATATCGCTGTAACTACCTTTTACCTTCATACTCCAAAGTGTACTTAATCTTCCTGTTTTGCACTGGCAAGTTCTGAAAACATTGCTATGGCCATAAATTCAGTTTGAAGGAGCTGTTTGCAACTAACATTTGAATTGCTTTTTCTTTTTCCTCCTCCACTTTACACACCTTGCTTCATATTTTTTAGTTTATAGTCTTATACTAGAGAACAAACAGAACTTAATAGCATTAGTAAAGCAGTAATTTAGAAAGCCATAAACATTTCACAATAACGCACAGGTACACAGCTTTAAAAGTCAATTAGCTCTGCAACATCTGCAACCAATGAAAGCATGCTTCAATCTAGCACTATTACTATTACTAGTATAAATCAGATCAATAAGATTGTTACTTTGGAAAAAGCTTTTGGAGGGAGCATTTGTTGCACTGGAGAAGATGCCAAGAAGAGGATACTCATCTAGAGAATTCCCCTTTTTTTCTCTGATCTCATTATATTACTTAACCTGGATAGCCTTTATTTTGTCATTTATTCTGCTTGCATTTTTTTTTTCTGTGATTAACTAAGGTTCTTATTGATCATATTAGAATTGTTTGGGTGCAAGTAAATATACTGTTTTGCTATATTTACATTTTGCTTAGTTCATCTTATTCTTAGAAACTGGTCCTTATCCTGAAGCAATGTGGAAATATACAAATTCTTCTTTAAGGATAAAACAAATCCTGTAGCAACTTGAAATACTATAAATGTTTTACACTACTCTTAATCCCATATGGGACTCTGGAAGGTTTTGTGTGAACAAGGAAAAAGGAAAGCACTGCAGGGGGTTAATCTTCACTGACTACCAGTTGCCCACCAACCATCTCTCATTCCCCCTCCTAAGCAGGGCAAGGCAGAAAAATAAGATGAAATAGCTTTAGGGTTGAAGTAAAGACAGGGAAACCACTCACCAATTACCATAATGGGTAAAACAGACTTGACTTGGGGAAAATAATTTAGCTTATAGTCAGTTGATAATGGAGTAGGATAGTGAGAAGTAAAACCAAATTTTAAAATACCTTCCCTCCACCCCCACCTTCTTCCCAGGTCTACCTCCTCCTCCCTCACCTTGAGTGACATAGGGGAAATGCGGAATGTGTTTTGCTATCAGGTCATAACACTTCACCGCTGCCACACCTGCCTCACACTGTTCCCTGCTGCACAAGACACAATTCTTCATGAACTTGTCAAACATAGGTCCTTCCCATGGGATGCAGTTCTGCAGGAAATGCTCCAGAAAAGGTGCTTTCCACAGGGTACAGTCTTTCAAGAACAGACTGCTCCACTCTAGGTACCCCATGGGCCACGGTTCCTGCCAGAAGACCTATTCCTCCACAGACTCTTAATGGGCTATAGCCTGGGTGTCCCCTCTGACATGGTCCTCCATGGACTGCAGGCAGACAACCTGCTTCACCATGGTCTTCTCCCTGGGCTCCAGGAGTATCTTTGCTCCAGCACCTGCAGCATCTCCTTCCCCTTCTTCTTCAATGACCTGGGTTTCTGCAGGGCTGTTTTTCTCACATTTTCTCACTCTTCTTTCTCACAGCTGCTGTGCAATGTTTTTAACCCTTTCTTAGATATGTTGTCATAGAGGTGTCACTGGCACCACAGATGGGCTCAGCTTTCTTCAGCACTGGTTCCATTTTGGAACCAGATGGAACTGGCTGTGCCCATCATGCGGGCAACTCCTGGACTCTTCTCACAGGGATTACCCCTGCAACTCCCCACTACCAAAACTTTGTCATATAAACCCAGAACAGGAGAGAAGTAAATGTTTTGGACTGATGAACATTAGTGACCTATCCTGGATAAGATGAAGATGAGAATAATAATAGAGTACTAAGAAGCAAAACTCTTTAGAAGTGACCTACCACTATCTCACTGCATTCTTCACAGTACAGTTCCTCATTAAAAACAAGGAAATGTGAAATGATTTGCACAGCCTGGCTTAGTCTGGCTGTTGGTGACCTCATTTCTACAACTTGCTCAGGCTTGTGCTTCATTTTGCTGAAGAAATCCAGGATCATGTGGAACGCTTTACTTTCCTCCCCCTGCATAAAGCTCCCAAGACTCTGGTTTTGCATAGATTAAGCCTAAGGAGTGAAAAGCTTTTATAAATCCCCATGCGTCAAGTTTTGTTACGAATTTACTAGATAAACAAATGCTATCAGGAATTATCTTCAGGGCAGAACTGTAGCTTCACAGATACATATTAAAGAAAATAGACTGTTAGCAGGGTCCAGATATTTCACAGCATTGTGGCATGGTCATTTATCAAATTGTTACTACAGTAAAGGGAAATACATTTTTAGACATTGTTTAAGTGACTATCAAAACCACAACAAAAGAGCTGGACAAAAAAATAGTTTTGGAAAACGTGATTAGATCACGGTCAACAAAAACAGATATTTTGCCAAAGATTTCAGATTAAAACAGGGGGGGAAGAAAAAGGAAAAAAAATCAAAAAAGAGACAGAACTAATTAAATTAATAACTAGCTAAAGGGATGTAGAGTATGATTAAATAAATACTATTATTGATGTCATAAAGCAAATGATTCAGTGATTACTTACAACTAACATTCCAAGAAAAGGAAAAGTTTGCAAGGTCACCTGTAACAAGGGAGCTGCATTTAGGCTGTAATAAATGCACAGAAGGCTTATAGAATAATAAGGATAGTGGAGAGTTTATCTTGCTGGAAGAAATAAAAGCTTTGGCTCATTAAACCTGCAAAATTAAGGTTTAAGTCAAATATGACTCTTCAATCTAAATATATTGGGGAGCTGGAAAAGCTGAAAAGATAAACACTAGGAAGAAATGTGGGCTAGTTAAACTACAAGTTATAAGAACAAATGGGTATCAGCTGCACATGAATAAACTTAGAATAGAAATTAAAAGCCACCTTTGCTATCGGGATTGTTATGGAAGATTTCTAATGGATGGGAACATGTTCAACTATTGTTAAGAAGCTTTCTTAGTCTATAAATGGTATTGAATGATATGCTAGCCCATGAAGGCAGTGAACTATGATCAGCGTCTCAGGAAGCTTTCCCCGTTCTACATCCCAAACAATAATACCTAGTGTACCCTTGTCATAAATTCAAAAATTTAGCAATTAATAAAATTACCGTCTGTGTGTAAAAGACGAAGTAAAGTTTAAATCATGTATTAGTCACCTTGTAAATCTGTTGTGGACAGCACATAAAATTAATTTCAAGATTGGAAAAGATATTTGCAGCTTATGGATCAAAGACTGGTTCTCAAATTGGCCATACATTCACAAACATGTGATGAAATTTAACATGTCAAAATGCCAGATTCTGCACCTAAGACAGAGTAACACCTGGCACAAGTGTAAATTGGGGAATGACCTATTAGAGAGCAGCGTAGGGGAAAGGGACCTGAGGGTCCTGGTGGGCAGCAGGATGACCATGAGCCAGCACTGTGCCCTTGTGGCCAGGAAGGCCAATGGCATCCCTGGGTGTATTAGAAGGGGGGTGGTTAGTAGATCGAGAGAGGTTCTCCTTCCCCTCTACTCTGCCCTGGTGAGACCACATCTGGAATATTGTGTCCAGTTCTGGGCCCCTCAGTGCAAGAAGGACAGGGAACTGCTGGAGAGAGTCCAGCGCAGAGCAACAAAGATGATTAAGGGAGTGGAGCATCTCCCATATGAGGAAAGTCTGAGGGAGCTGGGTCTCTTCAGCTTGGAGAAGAGGAGACTGAGGGGTGACCTCATTAATGTTTACAGATATATAAAGGGTGAGTGTCACGAGGATGGAGCCAGGCTCTTCTCGGTGACAACCAATGATAGGGCAAGGGGTAATGGGTACAAACTGGAACACAAGAGGTTCCACTTAAATTTGAGAAGAAATTTCTTCTCAATGAGGGTGATAGAGCACTGGAACAGGCTGCCCAGGGAGGTTGTGAAGTCTCCTACTCTGGAGGCATTCAAAACCTGCCTGGATGCCTTTCTGTGTAACCTCATCTAGGTGTTCCTGCTCCGGCAGGGGCATTGGACTAGATGATCTTTTGAGGTCCCTTCCAATCCCTAATATTCTGTGATTCTGTGAAAATGGGAGAGGAGAGGCTGGAGACCAGCGCTGCAGAAGGGATCTGGGACTGCTGGTCAACAGCAGCTCAACGGGAGTCAGCAGTGTGCCCTGGCAGCCAAGAGGACAAACTCCATCCTAGGATACATCAAACACAGCATAACCAGCTGGTCAAAAGAGGTGAATATCCCACTGTATTGGATGTAGGCATGGCCCTGTCTTGAGCACTGTGTGCGGTTCTGGATCCAACAGTTTAAGAATCACAGAATAACAAAATCACAGAATGACAGAATCTTAGGGATTGGAAGGGACCTTGAAAGATCATGTGAGAGTCCTTGAATGCATCCAGAGGAGGGCAACAAAGCTGGTGAAAAGGCTGGAAGGAATGTCATGTGAGGAGCATCTGAGGACTTTGTGCTTGTCTCATTTTGGAGAAAAGGAGGCTGAGTGGTGACCTCATGGCTCTCTACAGTTTCCTGAGGAGGCAAAGTAGAGAGGCAGGTGCTGAACTCTTCTCCCTTGGACCCAGTGACAGGATGAGAGGGAATGGTTCAAAGCTGTGCTAGGAGAGGTTTAGACTGGACATGAGGAAGCATTCCTTTACTAAAGAGGGAGGTCAAACAATGGAACAGGCTTCCTAAAGAGGTGGTCAATGCCCCAAGCCTGCCAGTGTTTAAGAGACGTTTGAACAAGGCCCTTAGTAACATGCTTTAACTTTCGTTCAGCCCTGAAATGATCAGGCACTTGGACTAGATGATTGTTGTAGGTCCATTCCAAGTGAACTGTTCTGTTCTGTTCTGTTCTGTTCTGTTCTGCTCTATTCTATTCTATTCTATTCTATTCTATTCTATTCTATTCTATTCTATTCTACTCCGTTCTGTTCCATTCCGTTCCATTCTAAAACAATTCAATATTGCACAAGGAAAAGGAGATTTTTAATCAAAACAGACACTTCAGTTTGCTGATTTAAAATCAGACATGTAAGCCAAAGCAGAGCACTATAGTCAATGGGAAATTTGCCAAATATCAGTGTCGGACACATCAAAAAGAAATCTCCCAAGAATGTTCATGTAAACTAAAGATTACAGTGCAGCTGGAATATAAGGTATTTGTCATGGTTTTGCTCTGTTATGTTCCAGCCTACACATCTGGCCAACAGGCTCCAGCTCTTGAAAAAGATGGTATATAACTACATATACTGCAGCTTGTCCTTAGCCAAGTATAATATTTCTGATTTTTACAAGTATGCAAAAAGTCATCATAGTACTAACAACCATTTAGTTTCTCACAAAAACTTAGAATAATTTCATGTTTCTCCTTTATTCCATTTAAAAATCTAGTTTTCTAAGTAGTCATGTAGCAAGCAAATAAAATGTTTCAACATAAGCATAACAAATGTAAGACAGTGTCACATTAGTGGAGTGAGTCATGGATGCCTGAAGGAAACTCAGTGCTTAGAACCAGATTTACTTATATATTTATGTATATCGCTTAATTATATACAATAACAATTTTCTTTGAAAGTCATTATCAGCTTTGGATTCCATAAAATAGTTTAAATCTATGGGGCATCTTTTCTGATACTTCTGTCAATCCTCAAGGGATGTTTTCTGCTTGTCTAGAATTTTAGGAATTTCAAGATAGTTTTCTTATTGAGTCACTACTACTACAGCAAGAGAGAAAATAAAAAATATAAATCTGGTATACCTTGTGTCTGTCAGTATAAAAACCTATAGCCTAGCTTTCAGAGAAGGGGTTAAGAAAATAGTTATTCCTTGTTCTCAGCAGAAGAGATCATGACCTTGGAGTAGACATCTCCATGTGGGAATACCTAGCCATAGAAAGAGAGATTCTGTTTTTTCCTTTTTCTGCAATCATGAATACTAAAATCTAAATACAGCTCTGCATGTGGGTATCCAGTAGAACAAATTATGCGTATGTTTTGTTGCTCTGGGATTTGATTCTTTATGTATTACACATATTTTTTAATGATCTTTGTTTAAGTTATGTCAATGTTGAAATTTTCCTTTTCTTTTGACAGGACATTTCAAATCGGCTACTGAATTGGCAGCAGAACTAAAAAATAGCAGAAAAAAGCCATCACAGAAGGCAAAAAATGTAATTTAATTATAAGCAAATATAAATTCTGTCACTGAGGTAATGTAATAAAGATACTCCTTTGCTAGCCTTAACAAACAGCTTTTAATATTATCAAACACTTAATTGTACATTCACTGAGATTCTCCTGTTTTTTCAACAACTAGCTTGGTAATGGCAGGTGGACTATAATTGAAGCTGGGAAGTCTTGCTGCTGTGCAAATAATAAATGTATTTGCCACAGGAAGCTTTGAAAATGGGGTGGCAAGAATACACCATAAAAAGTAAACATCTTGATGATTCTTCTGTGCTGTTATGTTTTGAGCCATCATGCCAACTTTTCTTGTGAAAGTAAATTTTGAAAAGCTCGACAATGCAAGAATGAAACAAATTTTCTTCTTTAAGTGTTTGGAAAAGTAATTGAATGAAAGAATATATTGAATATATTGAAATAATATATTGTTTTTCTGAGTTTTGTTTATATAATTATCTGAGGAGGAAGTGGGGGAACATTCAGAGTGATGGTGTTTGTCTTCCCAAGTAACTGTTACCGTTATGGAGCCTGGCTTTCCTGGAGATGCCCATGGGAAGTGGTGAATGAATTGTTTCTTTCTCTTTGCTTGCATGCACAGCTTCTGTTAATTTATTAAATTTTCTTTGTCTCAACCCATAAGTTTTTGCACTTTTACATATTGTAATCTTTCCTCCATCCCACTGGGGGAGTGAATGGCTGTGCAGTGCTGAGCTGCCCACGAGGGCTAAAGCATATTAGGCAGTTGTGGTCCTTAGTGTTCAGTAAATATATATATACATATTTTAAGACAGCTATCAATGGAAGCACAAAAAGAGATGGTCACATGATGAAAAGTAGTTACTGAAACCTGATATAATAACTAGCACACCTTAAATGTAAATCCAGATTGTGTTAAATAGTGGTGCCAGCTGTTTCAGCCTGCAAAGTACTGCTGTACCCTGGGAATCAGCAGGTGTTCCTTGCTCTGCTAGTATCAAATTACAGACAGATAGTTTTAAATGGACATTTCAGCTGCCTGGGACTAGCAACATATGAGAAAATGGAATATGAAAATATGAAGAAGGAAATGTGTCGATGGAAAGTTTTAGTTATATTATATGGAAAAAAGAAATTGGAGTTAAATTCCTTTACCATTCATCTTTTTCCAGTCTTTTCTGCTGCACATTTACCTATGCATATTCTACATGTAAATACAAATCAAGACTTTTTATAATAACCGGATGTAAAATGCTACATATAGTTGCTGTTTTTTCTATAAATACAACAAACACAACTGCCGTTTTTCTATAAATGCCATAAAAAGAAAATCTGCATTGTCTTAGCCTGCTTAATTTTCACACATATTTTACTCATGTAAATACATCAAGGTATAGTAAAACCAACACAGTAACTACTCAGAGGCCTAATGGAATATGAATAATGATCTTAGGCCAAACAGGAAAAAAAAAAAAAAAAAAAACAACAAAAAAAACCAACATGTCCAAAACCCCACCAGATTTTCTCTTGAAGCAAATATTTCTCACTGCAAACTAGCAATTCCTGGAGATTCTGAACAGCACTGTTAAGATCTTACTTTTTAACCCTATACAGTATTATGTCTGGTAATAGCACTCTTGTATATCTCACATATTTTCTTAGGAATCCTGAAGAATTCACTAGAATATAAGTAGAAGTATCAGAAAGCGAAATTCCTGTCTTAATGATTGTTACAGAATAATAATGCCCTTGTGAGTCAAGGATAAAATTCCATATATTTTCTTTTCAGGAAAGAAATATGGATTCCTTAAACGTAAACTCTGTCAAATAGAATGTCTTACCCCCATATCCATCCCCCTTCCCCTGGGGGAGGCACGGGGGGGAAATGTGGCTAAGAACTTTACCATTTCACACTTCTTTTGTGATACATGAGGGAAAATAATCTCAGAACAAAACCACAACGTCCTCTTCCTTCTCAGTCATTGTTCAACACACTTGCCTTGTGTCATAAGAATCTTGTATCATTCTTCATTACTTCAGTGTTCTTGACAATCACATTTAAGCACACTACAATAGTGTCAACTTTTGTTTTTAGACCCCTCATAGCCTGAAGCAGTGCATGCTCCAAATATTGTATGCAATTCCCTAGTGATGTTGTTCTGAGAATCTAGAATATAGATCAATCTTGGATATATCTGGAGGTGAGATGGAGTTTTTGGTAGCGGAATGTGGTTCTACTTAGGTCTGAGCATTTGCTTATTTGCCTGTTTGTTCTTTCTCATAAGTAAATATGGAAAAATACATATTTTAGGAGAGATAGAAAGTACTTCTGAATATAGGCTGAATTTTACTTAAATAGATTTGGCTAAAATAAAAATAATTAAAAGGTCAGTAGACCTTTGCTAAAGGAAATGTTCTAAAAAAGTTGAGATAGTGTAATATCCAACTTTTAAATTTGAATTAGTAATTTCCTCATAGGAGAGATAATTAGTTTAACAAGAGAAAAAGAGGAAATAAGACAGTTTTCAGCACTTCCAATATGAAACAAAACACTTCATTTCAGTTCAGCAGTGATATGTGACATCAAGATAGGAAATGTAAGTATGTTGTGCAAAGATTATTTTTTTTTTTTTCTGTTTGTTTCTTCAAGCTCTTGGAAGTACATTTGGTTTGTCCAGAACTATTTCCTGTGATGTAGATACTACCCTAATAAATCCAACGCTTGCTTAGCTTCACAACTAGTAAGTTTTCTGCACACTGAAAGAAAACATTTTGTCAACGGGTGTCGTTGACAGTCCATATTTGGAAATGTTACATTTATTTTTTCTTTGATTAAAATTAGACTATGTTTAAATTAAGTCACAGAAGGAAGGGCTGCAAAGAATATCTGTGATGTCATAAAATTAGCAGTTACACCACTTTTCTTTCTTCCTCCTTCCCACACTGCAAACTATCGCTGTCATCCTCCCTTTATTTCAAGAAGCTCCCTGTGGAACTCAACAGAGTCACAGTCTGGCTGTCAGGATTCACTATTAAAAACTGACACAGCTCCAGCATATCGAGTCTTCTAGGAGCATTGAGAAAGAATGGCCAAAAATGTCTTTGATGCTTGAAAATATCTGATATTACCTACATAACTGTCTCTATCCCTTTCTCTTTGAAGCCTTATGGGAAATTTTAAAGCTCTAGAAGTCTGAGTTTTTGCTCTATTAACAAATCCTGTTATTTATTAGGCAAACCTAAAACTGCAGATCAATTTAGCTGAATGCTATGGTATAAATTCTGAACAGAAGTAAGTTTTGAGCCAAAGCAATTAGCTTACTATTTTATGCTTTCATACAGAAGGCTCTTGAAAATTGTTTGTTTTACACACCTGATGTCATATTGGGGAAGTTAATGCTGATCATTTCATTTCATTTCCACTACACAGATTTTCTTTTTTTTTTTTTTTCCCCTAAAGAAGTATGAACCAAAGGAAAAAAAAAAAAGATCAAACTCTAGAACATTTCTTTCTGCATATTTTAGTCTGGATATCTCTGAACAATCGTATTCTTTCTTTTTTCATACTATTTTTCAAGTAAAATTTTATTCGAAACAAATGTATTTAAGGCTTATATTCAATATCAAACATTTTCATGAAGTAAAATACATCTTATGGGTCATATGAAGTGCCCTTAAACTGAATAGAAAAGGACCTAGGACCATTTTTGTTGACTGGTATGATTCCATGACATTATTTTGTCAGAACTTGTATCTAAAACACTAGAATATTTATTTTGTTTACTTTTTTCTTATTCTTTTAAAAGTTAACTAAATTTATCTCTGATTCTTGTGTTTTATTTTGATGTCTAGATACCTGAATAACATTTCTATCTAAACAGACCCTTGCCATTTTTATAATAAATGTAATCAAATTAAGCTATTACTATAGAAGTTTACATGGTGTTTTTTTTTTTCTCCTCTGAGTGAACACTTGAAAGAACCCATTCTTAATCTTTAATATTTTGTATGCATTTTTAAATTACCCTCAGTTTCTCATTCTCATTTCAAGTATTCTTCCTTTCTTCTTCCTCTTACATTGTGAGCAAATTCAGTATAAAAGCTAAGATGGAACAGTTTTATAAAATAATGTTACCATAGCAGCAAAATTCAGTTTATCACCTACAGTAAAAATAAAAGGTGAGTTATGCAGGATTCTTATCAACTACAGAGAAGGTAATCAGACAAAATCAATCTGTATCAGTTAGGAAAGAAATACACAAAGACCAGTCTATAGCAGTGAAGAAACCATCTTCTTATTTCCTGGGAAACTAGAAGCTGCTCGAAATAGTAGGGAAGGTACTGCAGAGTTTACAGATAAAACATTCTTATTTGTAATATCTGATATTTCAAAAAAAAAAAAAGTTTGTTGATGCTTTCTCATATTCATCATTGTATAATAAACTAGGGTTTGTTTTTCCTGCTGTAAAACCTCAGGAGGAGTATCATATTTGTTATATGCTAATTTGTCTTTCAAGATATTGAAAGGTTATTTTTTGTCTATTCTTGCTAGCTAATGTATTGCATGAGTGACTGGAGACATGTTCGAAACAAGGTATCATAGCATAGACTTCATTTCTAAAAATCAGGTATTAAATTCCAGCCTAGAGTTATCATCCAAACAAGGATAAGTATTGAGGCATTATTATGCAAGTCCAGGTACATTTTGAGTGCAAAGTTTATAAATGAACAACGAACTTGCTGTGAAAAATAATGCATATTTCATCCATCCCTTCTTGAAGTTTCTGCTGTGATAATGACATGGAAACTGTAAAATGTCTTTAGTGGACACAGAGACTCCATATAGAGGGAATACTTTAAATGAATGCTAATTTTGCATAGAATCACTGGATTTTATCAATTTTATTGCCAGTCACAGAAATTTGAAGGGCCATGAATTATTGTGTCATATTCCCTGTGTATAAACTTTCAGTCTTCGATCATCTGTGGAAAATGAATCAAGTTCCAGTTCCATCATTAAGAAGATTTAAAACACATATATGGTGATTGAAAGCATGTTATTCAGAGCCACATACATATGTGTTTGCTATATAATGCAGAAACATAACCACACTTTTTTTTTTTTTTTCATAGTACAGAAATATTCACTCAAAAGAGATTTAATTATTCGGTACCTTCATGCTGGAGTTCTCTGTAGAGGTGATGGGTTGGGTAATTATCCGTTTCAGGTCTGTTAATAGAAAAATGATTATTCAGGTCATCATTAATCTGATTTCCAAACAGCACATATTTTTATCTGGAAATTTTATCTGCTATTAAATTATTACTTTTCCCTGTGACCTGGCACTGAGGAAGGTCTGCTGCTAAATAAGGGCCACCAGAATTTAACAACAGCTCTTACAGGAAGATGTAAGGAAATTACTTGATTTCTCTTACTTCCTTTCTACTGGGTTGGGATTTTTTTTTTTTTTTGGGGGGGGGTTGTCTTGTGTGTGTGCTTTTGTTTTGGTTTGGTTTGGTTTTCGTTGGTTGGTTTGGTTTTGTTCTTTCCTCCCACCAACTTCTATTTAGTCATAGTAGGTTGTCTCAAATATAGGATCATAGCAAATGGTGAAAAATCTTCTGGAATTAAATAATCTGGATGAATTCCAATAATCTTATCATTTTAGGTTGGTGCAAAAGTAATTGAGGTTTGGATTGTGAATTTTAAATCATTATGACTAGGCTCAAACACATCTTTATCAATCAAAATAGGAACCAATACAATCAACCCATTTTTGCCAATTAGAGACAAGTTTGTTTGTTCCTGTATCATAAAAATCTGTGCTTTTGGATTTGAGGAGCTCTTGGAAAGCATTTTCTGCATCTTGTTGGTCATGCAAGTGTTTTTCCTGCAAAAAGTTGTTGAGGTGATTGAAGAAGTGGCACTTGGCTGTTGAGAGGTCAGGTGAATCTGTTGGATGAGGAAAAACTTCATGGCCTAATTTGTTCGACTTTTGAAGCACTGGTTGTACAACTTGTGGTCGGGCATTGTCACGGAGAAGAATTGGGCCCTTTCTGTTGACCAATGCTGGCTGCAGGCATTTCAGGTTTTGGTATATCTCATCCATTTGCTGAGCATATTTCTCAAATAGAATGGTTTTGCTGGGATTCAGAAAGCTGTAGTGGATCAGACTGGCAGTAGACCACCAAACAGTGACCATGACCTTTTTGGGGGGCAAGTTTTGCCTTGTGAAGTGCTTTGGAGATTCTTCTTGGTCCAGCCACTCAGCTGGTTGTCTCCATTGTCATATACAATCCACTTTTCATCCCACATCACAATCTCATCGAGAAACGGTTCATTGTTATTGCATGGAATAAGAGATGACGACACTTCAAAACGATGATTTTTTATTTTCAGTGAGCTCATAAGGCACCCATTTCTCAAGGTCTTTCACCTTTCCAGTTTCCTTCAAATGCTGAATGATCGTTGAATGGTCGATGTTGAGTTCTTCAGCAACTTCTCGTGTAGCTGTAAGAGGATCAGCTTTGATGATTGCTCTCCATTGGTGATTGTCAACTTCCAATGTCTGGCCTCATCTTCAAGGCTCTTGTTGCTGGGCCAAATGCATTGTTATGTTGAGAGTTGTCTCTGCTGCTTTATGACCCATTTTGAACTCAAATACAAAAACTGTGTGAATTTGCTTATTGTCTAACATAATTTCCATAGTTTAAAATGAATAGCAAGTAATAAGTCTCTAGCAAAAAAAAAAAAAAAATAAGTGTGTTAAAATGATATATAAAATAACTAGTTATTTAAGAATTTATTCCAATATCAAACAGCATATTTCAACAATGCAAAAACCACAATTCCTTTTGCACCAACCTAACATAATCCCATCCAAATTTTCCATCAAACTCCATCTTAGAATAACTTGTTAGCCCCTGATTCTTCTCCCCTCTCCTCTTCATATTTTACAATCTTTCTCTTTCCCTCAAAAAAAAAAAAAAAAAAACTCATCAAAACTGATTTCTATCAGCTATGGTAATCTTGCTTGATAGGTAAACTTAGTAGACACATATGATTTCAACTACAAAAAAACAAAAACAAAAACAACAACAAACAAATCTCATTACAGGAAGGAGACTTGAGATGTCTGTCTTAAAGATTCTTTCCTCATGGGAGCATGTTTCTGTGGTTCTAATAACGTAAAAATAAAAAAAAAATCCCAATATAGTAATGTAACAATAACAAAAACAACAAATTCTGTCTTTTTTCCAACTTTAGAATCCCATTAAAAAAAAAAAAAGACACAAACAAACAAATCTCCTCCTCTGACTTTGTTTCTTTTGATGATTTAACTTCCATTTATTTTTTTCTGCTCCAAACATTCTCTCAATGTATAAATACAAGTTTCAAACAAAAACAAAAAATACACTGCCCATCCGTTATCTTCCCTACCATTTTTATATCTTTTCTCCTTTTCATCTTCAGATCCATTGATTAAATCTTTGCCCTGACTTTCTTGGTACTGAAACTCTCTTTCATATCCTTTTTCATCTGACATCTACTCTCTTGGGCTACCATCCATCTCAACCTGTCTGACATTTCTTTCTGGATGGTTCACTGTCAGTTCAATGTGAGTATGCTAGAAACAGAAGTGTCCATTACTTTTTCCATCATTTTTGTATTAATCTTATGTCTGGAAATTACAGAAAGTCTTTCTATTCTAGTTTCCTTGCATTAGAAAAAAAAACCTAGCAACTATTTCTGAATTACATTTAAGTATGAAAAAAAATCTCATTAAGAGAAAAATAAATCCAAAATATTTTTCTATATGTTGACATTTTCTAATACTCAGTATACTGGTCTAGACAACCTTTCAGACATTTCAAAATGAAGATGACTAAATTTTTCCTGGCTGTCTTACCCATGTTTCCTGGAATCTCTGACTCATCTCTTATCTCTGTAGGTATCTTCTCATTCTTATCTTCAAGTCCTTCACAGTTCTATTGTGTTTTCATGTTAGATTTATCCTTTAACATTTTACTGTTTTCTGTGTAAACAAAACATAAATTCTGATTTTTTGGTATGCTTTTCCAAACTGACCAAATGTGTTTCTGGAGTATTATTCTAGGCTTCCCCATTGTTATATAATAGCTGAAAAGTGGATTACTAGTCTTCCAACATACTTCCAACAATTAAACTTTAAAATGGTTTATATTTATTATTTCAAATTGAGCCTGGTTAGTTGATACTATTTTAGTTCTTTTTTTTTTTTTTTCTATTTAAACTATCTTGGATTGAATATTATAAAATACTGTTAATCTACATTAAAAAAAAAAAAAACAGAGAACTTTATTTTCATTAATCTTTTCATATTTTATTATCATTACTAATTTACAGCCACCACAGAACTCTGGTAGTGCAATGTAGTAATACATTACAAGACTTCTAATAAGTTTCTCTTTCAGAAAAGTCCTTTACTTCAAAGGCAGATCCATATCACATATTTGCTGAATTACTTTTTTTATATTTAAGTAACTGGAAAAATGCTGTAACAGATGTACTTCATCAAGGCAAGATATAAGTGTTACGGTGAAGGAATTTGCCTTTCACTATCTCAAACTGATTTATTGCAAAACTTTCTGTTTCTGGAATCTTAACAGCGCCTTTCATACTGAACTGATATCACAATAACATGATTCAACACTGCTAACGCAAAACATAGTTATTGTAGGTTTTAAGTTCTTACACACCATAGATGTGCAGAGTTGGGTTTTTTCTTGTATCTCAGGTAACTTGTCCATTCTGCTGGACTAAGCTAGGCTTCCAAATATATTTCAACATTTATCTGGGTGATTAATTTTGTGCATAGTTTCAATTTTCTTTTTCTTTTAAAACAACTGAATATGCACACCTATTTTTTCAGAAATCATGGGATATCTGATTATAAGACGTAGTGGTTGATAATCTTATTATGAAATGGAAATAGTATTTTGAAAAAATCATTGTTTAAAATTATATTCAACAGATATTTAAATTATGATAATGCATCAAATTTTCAAGTTTCACATACATCCTGATTATAGATACCTTGGCTATTTAGTGCACAGATTGTTATGAGTAAGCTTGAGAAGTCTCGATCTAAAAAAAAAACTTCTCTCACATGGAAGAGGAATTTGAATGACAGGCCTCACTCTTGGAATCCTAGCCATCTCGTGGGATGCCAGGATATAATGAAACATAGACTCTTTCTGAAGAAGGGAACACTTGTTTCTTCCCCGACGAGCTCAGTCAATAATGGTGAAGTCTCAAAGGTGTTATGAGATTATACTACTGGAACAAGTACATCCAGCTTACACTCCAGTTAACCTTGAATTCCGCTGAACAAACTGCTGTAGCTCTGTGGAACAATTACTGAGAGGGCAAATAATTAAAATTATATACCAAGGATACACTTATTGAGAATAAAGCTATAGCCACATCTTCAGCAGATAAGGCAATGGCACAGAGTGGAAGAAATCTGCTCTGTATGGTTTCACCCCATATACCTGGCTTGCATTCTTAATTGGTAGTGCCTGTGCCTGAGGAAGCTCAGTGTAGTATCAGTCAAAGATATGGGGGGTAGAATGATATGAAGGTGGGGCCCCACTAACAAGACACAGGTACAATAATCAATGGTATAGCTGCTGTCAGTTTTGAAGATAAGGTATAACTGCTGTCAATTAAAAAGGATAAATGTGCATTTCTATCCAAAATACCAATTATTGAGCCAGAAATTTGTCCAGTGGATGAACTTTGCTCATTATAATACTAAACACACCACCATCTCAAAGGATACCTGCCTCCAGCCTACCTTCAAGCATATGTAGTGAGGTTTTTACCTTAAAAATCAAAGTGAGGATTTCTAAACCAATCAATAACAAAGGTCTGTATGACTAGAGTCTCTCAACCTCCACCTAAGTGTAGAAAATAGGATAAAGTACCCTAACAATAGAGGAAGGGTAGGGGAAGATACCATCACTGAGAAGTCAAGGGAACAGCATACTAGGACATTTAGGACCAGTTGACAGGCTGAGCCTATCTTCCCCACCCTCAGGACGATGCTCTTGGGTAAGATTTGTGCACTAACTTGTGCACCAAGCTTGGACTTGAAGCTTGTATTTGTAAGCACATTAATAGTGCTATATATTCATAGAATTTATATATATATGGTACTAAAACTTTTTTTTTCAACTAACATATTATTTCAACTAAAGCGTATTTTTGCAACTAAAGTATGTTTTTGCAGACAGTGTATTTATCAACAGCATTCAAAAGAACTTGCACCTGTTCATTTCATAAACCTCATTATTTGTGGATCTAGCCATGAGACTTTCTCATTGAATGCACCCAGACATATAGAAAAATGTGCCCAAACTTATAGTATATATTATATGATTCGTGAATCTGTGCAGCGTGAAGATTCAATGATCATGACTGGCTTGCACTATTTGTGAATCTAATTGTGTGAATTCAATGTTAATGTGCCCAGACCTATAGTATGTATTATACTATTCATACATCTGTGCACCAAACTGTCTGTTGAGCACAATTACACTTCTAGTGCTGACTTCAGTTTATCTGCATCACTGGGGAGTTCAACCTAGCTGCCTTGTGTGGGGCTTAACTTCTGCTAAATTAATTATCTTAACACAACAAGCTCCAAAAGGCCACTAGAAAATCAAAGAAGCATGCTGAAGTTTTAGTGCAAGGACAACTAAGTTTCTCTTATCCCCAGTATTCGTATGCTGTATAAACATATACAGTGCCTTCAAGGCCCAAATCTATCATTCTTTAAAGTGCTTTAATGATACTGTTCCTCTATTGACTCTTTTAGAACTGCTGATTTCTGATACTGTAAGAAGATATTAATCTTTAAAATCTGAAAATTGCTTGGAGATATAATTGCCTTGTATACAGGATATAGGAACACTGTGCTTGTACAATCGCTGTTCCTCTGATAGAATGTGATACAAACGAGTTCATATCCTAAGTATTGTCATGTATAAATGACGGTTTGAATTGCAAGCTGTTTTCATAGCACTTTATTTCTGAGAAACAAGATACAGACAGACAGTGTAAGTGCAATTTTAAGACTGTTTTTTTCCTTTCTGGGGCTCTGGGCAAGTCATTTAGTGATGACTGATCCTTTTGACTACTGCCATCTTTATTATGCAGTTATAAAAGCAAATTAATTAAAATAAACTTTTCATATATTTACTAGGAATATACTTCCCATTCTGGAGACACTGCCTCCTTCATGCTTCTTATTTCACATTTGAATTCCCAGTAATGGTTAAGCGCATGCTTTTTACTTAAAGTAGTAGCATGAACAATTATATCTGACATTGGATAGTAGGAATTACCTTATCCTGCTTACTTTGGCCACTGATGTCTCCATTATCTCTTATGTTCTCTACATCCTCATGTGTGTCCTTGGTAGAGAGTGGAAATAAATCCTTTCTAAAATCTGACCCATCTGGCCTACTTTCAAGTTATGAGGAATATCTATCCTGTTTAAAAAAAAAAAAAAAAAAAAAAAAAAGCCATTTTCATTAAGACAGGTATTTAACAGTTCAATTTAAATGTGGATATCTATATTATATATATTATAAATACTAGACCCTTGACACTTCAGTTTATTTTATTTTTTCTATTCTGTGAAATCTTGATTTACGTCTTTGCAACTGTGTCAAAATGTTGCAACTTTATAGCACTGATATTGTTTTGCTAAATAATGACATAATATCCCAGTTAAAGTTGGAGATTTCTTACTATTTCCATAAGCATAACAAAATCATTTAATCTGTCTGCTTCTTTCTCTATATTTTCCAACAGTATTTAGACTTGAAGAATACTGTAGGAACATTTCCTTTGTAAAGTTAAAATACCTATTACACATATTTGCAACATGCATTTAAACTAGTGACATGAGAGAACTTTTCAAAGCTGTGCCAGAAGAGGTTTAGACTGAACATGAGGAAGCATTTCTTTACCAAGAGGATGGTCAAACATTGGAGGAGGTTTCCCAGAGAGGTGGTCAATGTTCCAAGCCTGTCAGTGTTTAAGAGGCATTTGGACAATGCCCTTAGTAACATGCTTTAGCTTTTGTTCAGCCCTGAAGTGATCAGGCAGTTGGACTTAGATCATCATTGTAGGTCCCTTCCAAGTGAACTGTTTTATTCTCTCATCCTTTCTTCAAAGGAGATTTTTTGTCCTCCGATCAGTTTCATGGCCCTCCTGTAACAGGTTCATGTCTCTACTGTACTGAGAGCCCCAGAGCTGGATGTAGTACTCTAGGTGGGATCTCACAAGAGCAGAGCAGAGATGAGAATCACCTCCCTTGACCTGCTGGCCACACTCTTTTTGATACAGCCCTGGATACAATTGGCCTTCTGGGCTGTGACTGCACTTCACTTGCTTATGTCTAATTTTTCATCTACCAGTATCTCAAAGTCCTTCTCCACAGGGCTGCTCTACACAGGGTACTACAGGCAACTCTGAGTCACAGAGTCTGTGAAAGCTTATGCGACCTGTTTTCCTAATTCTCAACAAGTAACCTTTTGAATATATTTTGAAAATAGATGTCTCCTTGATTTCTTTTGTTACATAAAATATAGCGGGTTTATCTACAGACTGTTTTGAAAGAATCTACTCAGTCACTCTTTCTTACTCTATACCCTATATATGTATGTATACACATGCATATACATTTATTTAGGTATATATATTTGAAAGAGTGATCCATAAAAAGCCAGAAAATGCAAGCTTGCAAGTTATATTAAAAGATGTAGAAAGAATTGTACTGAGATCTTTATTTCAAAATTTGTAGATGTAAAATCTTGTATACAAGAGTTTGTTGTATATTTGAATAAATATTTGAATAAATATTGTGGTATTAGAAAAAGGATATGTCCTTTATCCAAATTCTAACTGAACAACTCTTAGCTTTTCCTGCACTGCAAGGGATTTACACTTTCCCCTTGTTACACCTTTTATGAGGAAAGGGCGTTTTTCAGCATTTAAAATATTCTTGGTTGAGACAAGTTAGATATAATGCATAAAAAGTTCAACTGCTGAGCAAAATGAGTGATTTCTTTTACACTTTTTCAGTATTTCATAATAGACTTTGTGTGTGTTCATCTGAACAACATATACCTTTAAATGCCCATATTAAATATGTCAGTTTAATATGACCATTACAACATTTGCAAGCCTGCAACACTTTTAGTCCATAAAATAAAATTTGAAAGCAATTTTAACAAATCATTAATTTTTATTAAAAAATCATTAGTTCTTGTGACTAGATTCTCAATTACTTGGCTGATTAATCATGTTTGTTTAAGGCGTCATTACAAAAAAAAAATGTTCATTATTGTAAGCAAATACTTCGCTCAAATTGATATCCCTGATTATCCAAGATAAAGTTTCATGCTGACATTAATCTGAACTAATGTCTTTATACGGGTCTTCATTGATGTAAGGAACTACAATTACAATCCTTATCTTTTCTACCTTCTAATGCATAGTGATTTTTTCTTGATATATTAGATTCTCACTTCTGACCACTACTGAAAATAAAATCAGTTACGTTTAACATCAGAAACTTAGGCATCTAATCTTCATTATTACCTAGCCAACCATTTGTGTAGCAAAATATTGGCAGTTCTATACATTTAAAACTACTTTTTCTTGACCTTCAACCTTACAATCAGATTCCAGAAGTCTGAAGATTGCAGCTGACCAAGACTACTGCAAATTTTAAAAATCAGTGAAACACATAGGTAGTCATCTTGCAAATTCTGAGTTGCTGGCTTGCCTAAAGATGGTTACACAAACACACACATTCACACATTCGCTTATGTGCATATATATAAAAATGTATATAAATTTGTAAAGTATATTCTTGTTACTATGTCATTTTAGCAAATGACTTGCCAGTCAAATACACAACTTAATTTACAAAAAAGTGGCCTTCTCTGCCTAAAAGTCACCATCCCTTCTGCCATTAATCTATACATCTCCTAATAAAAGTCAATAAAAACTATTTGGTTGTTGGCTTGACAAAGAAAATGCAGTTTTAGACAGAACAAATTGATGGGAGTCAAATTTTAAAAATAACATTATTCAGAAGTTCAGAAAATTTAAAACAGTTCTACAGAATAAAAAATAGATTTACACACATAAAGTTATATTTTCCAGCCAAGGTTCATAGAAAATAGGAAGAACTAGTAACAGAAATAATAATTCCAACCTTCTTTGGGAAAACATATTTTCACTGAAACAGTTGGTGTAGGTGCTGTCAAATTCAAGTTTTCAGAAGGTAATTAATCTCATTTCTTGAATTACTGCCTCAATTTTTAAAGTACAGATTATTCCTACTTTACTCCTCAGTCCTTATTTCTGATGAATCTATTCTTCCTCATATCACACATTTTAGAAGAAAATTAAGTAGGTGTAACCTTTCCTATGTGATTCTGAGACCCACCAAAATATAGATTCACTTTCTGTTTGATTTGCTGAATGCTATAAATGTGGGTAAATACCATAAATTGAAATGGAAGGATTTGACTTGTGTCAAATAGATATCTTTATTTAATTTAAAACATTTTTTTCTCAGCAAAACAGGAAATACAGTAATTTGCAGAGCTTTATATATGCTTTACTTTCCCCTATATCCCTCCACATAAATTTAAAGATATTATAAGTTTTTAGGGGTTTGTGTTTTTGTTTTAGTTTGTTTTGTTTTGTTTTGGTTTTTTTTTGTGGGCTTTTTTTTTTTTTATTTTATATGTATGTATGAAGGATTTATTTGTGCAACATTTTGGAACGGATCATGTGCTGCCTGTGCTGTACTCGGAGAAAAAAAAACAAAGCAACTTCCTCTCTTTTGTTTCTGCTTTCTGCTTCAGTGAAAGGAAGTTCATATATGGCATCAATTTTGAGAAGGACTTCAAAGAGCAGAAAATGTCTTAAAAATTGAAACATATGTACAGGTAAATAAAGAACATAGAGGATCAATTTAACTTATCATGTCAATTTACTAACAGTTATCAAGAATAGCTTGTTCTCATTCATTCTCTCATTCTGGACATTTAATTAGTTCTGATGTACAGGAACTTGCTTCCACACAAACAATAAAATATGCATATGGAATATAATCTTTAGTTTAATTTCCTCAGAGGTCACTTGATTTTTTAATATTACATTCTCCATCCTGGAGAGTCTACAAATTCAGTTCTCCCTCTTTAAGAGCAAAAATCCTGTTTGCACGTGTTTCTGAAAGGAACTATTTAACCATTTTCTGCTCCAATAACTGAACAAAAAGAATTAACATTTTTTTAATTCATTCACTATCCTTGTTTTTTAAACCAAAAAATTTAATTCTACGGTACTTCAAAGAATGATGGTGGGACTGGACTTGTGGTTGGTGAACCCAATGCCCACTTCTGGATCAGTTTTTCTTTGAAAAAATCGAAATGAAAAAATCAAAATAAGAAAATCATAATGTCAGAATGAGAGGTCTGCCAGACCACTGAATCCTGAGGAAATCCAAGCTTAACTTGTCTGTGCTATGGAGATAAGGTAAGAAAGTAGCATGCAATCATTAGTCAGAGTAGAAGGCTTTATGTCTACCCCGGTTAAGTATATATAAATGCAAAAGTATGTAATTGCTTTCTGCTATGCTTCCAGTAATTACGGTTACTAATGACAGTACGAAGTATCTCTTTGTAGTAATATAGAAAAGTTTTGCTAAATCTATCTTACAGAAGATGTGAAGAAACTAAATATAATCTTATGTCACATGTATCAGAGATTCCTTACATGATTCTGAATCACTAGAAATAAAACCGTGAGACAGAAAAACATCTTCCAGCAAGTCTTCACTAGTCAACATTTTCTGGGGTTTATTGTATGTTTTTTTTGGTTGGTTGGTTTGGTTTCTGTACACATGCAGTTCAGTCTTTCCTAGTATGTAAGTATATGGATGTATGTGTGTTTGTATGTAGGTATTTTTGAATTATATTTTAGAATGTTACTTCTTCAGAGATTTTCACTGATACCTTGGAGCTTTACAGTAAGATAAGAGTATCATAAAATCACATAACAGTTTGAGTTGGAAGGGGCTTTCAAAGGTCATCTAGCCAACCGCCCAGCAATGAACAGGGACATCTTCAACTAGATCAGGTTGCTTGAGCCTTTCCAGCCTGGCCTTGAATGTTTACAGGCATGGGGCCTCTACAACCTCTCTGGGCAATCTGTGTCTGTATTTCAGCCCTCTCATTGTAAAAAATGTCTTCCTTATAACAAGTTTGAACCTGCCTTCTTTTTTCATTTAAAACCATTACTTCTTGCCCTATCACAACAAGTCCTGTTAAAAAGCTTGTCCTCATCTTTCTTATAGGCTCCTCTTAAATACTGAAAGGCAGCAATAAAGTCTTCCTGGAGCCTTCTCTAGGCTGAACAACCCCAACTTTCTCAGCCTGTCTTCGTAGGAGAGGTGTTCCAGCCTTCTGATGATTTCTGTAGTGAAGTAGTAGAGCTCTTTTGTGTAAGATGCACATTTGAAAATCTATAAAAGTAAAAGAACCTACAAAAGAAAACTTCTAAAAAATAATTATACTTACAAGTAGTTTTAGTTACATCACCTCATATTAACACTGCTTAACTTACAGCCCCTAAGAATATGGTTTATTACTCTTAATACTAGCAAGCAACAAGTCTCAAATGAAGGTACAAGCAGAAAATGGATGGTATATTAAAAAATATTCAATTTCAGGAGAATTTTTGTCTAATGTCCTGAAATGTAGGAGTTTGTAGTCATTCTGGTTTGCTATTTCACAGTCCTGTGGAAGTTTACATTATTATAAAATATTTAGTGCTGAAAATTAGACTTCTCTAATCTGGCTGAATTTCTGCAAACAAATCCATGAAAAAAAAAAATCAAATTTCAAAACACAAATAAGTAGTAACAAGCAATTATAATTAAATCATAATATTTGTATGGTCTCTTGCTATCTGCTTTATTCGAAATTAGATTACTTCTTTCCTCAATTTCTGTTCCACATAAGCGATCAGTCTAGCTTTTAAAATGCAATTATCTTCAATGATAAACCAGTTTATTAATGTGTTTCAGTTCTACTCATCGATAATTGTTATAATAAATATTGCATGCAATACTTGGATGATGCAAAGAAACATGAACCCAATGTTGCAGAACCAAGCAAGTATTTTCTTATTTTCAGTAAAACAGAAATTGGTTTCAAATTTTACCTGCATGTATTGGCAACACAAAGGTAAACAGTTTTCTGACAGATTCATATTACTGAAAGACTAAAGGTCTACTGGAAGGTAAAATAGTTTCTGCTGTGAGGAAAATAACACAAAGTTTCTGTTTTTCTTTACTTGTATTTTTTCCTTCCCCAAACAAACAAACAAACAAACACACACACACACACACACACACCCCCATTACAAGTGTGTAGAGGTGGATGACTGGATAAATGGTGGTTGGAGATCTGCTTCCCTTCAGATAAATGGGAAAATAGTGAAACTGGTGAAAACAGTGAAAATGTTGCTATCAGAATCAAATGTACGATAAATATATCACAACTGTTGAAGCAAATCAAGTTAACTAACTGTGTGCAGTGGTTTTTTATAGACGCTTTTGGTAGCCTTTGGAAGTTAAAGAGGCTAGCACCATGGCTACAAAGTACTTCGTCTGGACATTGTGAGCAAAGTAGATAAAGGTAATATATATAGTTATGTCCCAAGAATGAAAAGCAGAATAACCATAGCAATCCAAACAAATTCTGAGAGATTTCCATTTTAAAATCTTATTTGTGGGCACCAGACATATTATATCTCATACAATAGCACTGTATGCCTTGTTCTATCAAACTGATGTTTCATGTTGAAAGTTAATTCATTGCAAATTTTCTACTTTCTTCAATGAGTTTTTGCTTCATCTGTTACTGATACATTTCACTGTTTGAAAGTATATTCAATAATACAATCAAGGAACCGTAAAACAGGTTAGCTATGACAAGAAAAATTGTGTTAAGTATATTGAAATAAACTGTATACTTACATCGTGCTGTTCTCATCTTACTTGCTATCAGCTCAGTCACATGAAAACAAAACATGCACAACATTGACAAATTGGACATGTTTTCAGTGTTATTATACAAGATAGTAGTTACACCTGGGTGGCATTTATATTTTTGATAATTACTTCTTGACAAGTTAAGCTTCAGTTTTATTTTGCAGTGAGTTATGTTACTTTATGTAACACCTTAAAAGCTTTCTAGAGCTAAGCAGGACATAATAGTTTTAAATGTTGCTAACTTTGCTTTTGTAATGTCTTTTCATCTTACTCTTCAACATGGAAGGAAATAAAGAATTCCAAGTGCCCCTGAAGAATATTATTTTCAATATTAGTTACATTTCCCAAAAAGAAACGTTTTCTCAGCTACAGCTTTTAGTAAAATATAATCACACTGTAAAACTGCTTACACATAATTAACTCTCAGGAGTTCATTTTAAAACTTGTAATAATTCTGAAGACAAAGTTATATTATTAATAGGAGGGGAAGATTTAGTTTTTTTAATAAGTCTAATGTGATAGGTTGCTAAAGATACAGTGTCCAAGCATATTTTATGGAACAATATTTTAAAAAATATATATATTATTTATATATATTATTGCAATGAACGAAAATATCTAGGTTTTCTAAGATAAACTTATGGTATTCCAGTAGTGAAACTGTTTGTGAAGCCTTGCAAACATCTTTCTATATGTTTCTTATGTAATGGAGGACTATCTCTGTAATCCACTGCACAACAGAAAACATAGAGAACAAGAAAGAGTTCAACACTCTTTTTCTTGTGGTGGTTTAACTTCAAAATATAATGTCATACATTTTTCTCTGAATATGTAGAGTATGTAAAGAGATCTATATTTTCAAGCCAGAAAGATCCTTCAAGGATTTGAGTGCCAAATGTTAACTAGTTAATTATGACACATGCACAAATGTTTATTATTGTTGTTGTTATTATTTTTATAATTATTATTGTTATTAATCTTTTACTTCAAGATTAAAACTTAGCAAAAGCTACACCACCTTTTTTTTCCTAAAATGAGTTCATTAAGGGCCTATAAGTTTTTAAGTACATGCTTCAGTGCCCTAAAAAATGTATGTTTCCATCCTCCAAACTATTTAAAACATATATTGAAATATAAGTAAAAAACATTACTCCTACCCTTATTTTCATAGTTAATTTCACAAATATAGCTAAAAGATTCTTCTTTGACAAAGCAGTTTTTCTGTAACTTTAACTATCGGACTGTGATCTATTGTTTGTTACGCTGCTACACCTCTAATAAAATAGCACATATCTAGGAAGACAAAACAGAAACAAAAAGCAGAATGAATAACCTCTGTAATTATATCTCCAGATGTAACTACAGTACACAAATAAATATAATAGGTGTCATTTGTGTGCAATCCTGTTAGACATCTTCTTGCTACAGCCCTTGGGATCTCTCTTGCTGATGTTTCAGCAGTCTGAGAAGAAATCCTTGTGCCCAGCAGAACCTGGTCACATCATTACACACACTGCAACAGCTTTTCTGTTTGGTAGTCTACAAAACAATAATAATCTACAATAAGTTGCACCTTAAAATATATATGTGTATATATATATTAAAGGCATATTTCACAAATAGGGTGTAAAAAACTTTAGTCTTATAAAAGGACTTAATATAAGTGGAGGTAGCAGGAGAGGGCACGTTCGATGACTAACCTTTACTGGTCTGGGAGTGCACAGATGTAATTTTCAGCATCTGCCATGGGTCACAGCACAGTGGTAAAGTCTAATTGCTTTTAAATCTTCCATTCCCTTTCCTAATGTTGAAGAAAATACACCCACAATTTTTTTTTCTTATCAGTTTGGTCACTCTTAGACTACAACAATGGCATATGAGAAAGCTTGAGTGAAAACAGACTGGAAACCGTACACTACCAAAGCAAATAAAGATATGATACTGACTTTTGAATTTTGAGTGCTCTGTTGTAACTGATACAGATTCAAGGACAAAACAGTTAGATTAAACAAACACACTTCATATTCAGACAGTGTGAAAGACACACTCAACTAACTTTGTGCAAATCTGTTAATACTCAGTAAGTCATGTTTTTAGTCTATTACACACAATCTTTGAGAGTATCCAAATAGAAACAGTGTCAGAATTAGCATCTGGGTGATGCTGTGATGAAAATATTGACAATGATGATTTTTTTTTTTACATAATTTCTACTTATTTTCCCTTCAAAACTCCTTGGCAGAATTAAATATCATAGACTTGAGGAATTATAGAACAGCCCAGGTTGGAAAGGACCTCAAAAGATCATCTGGTCTAACCTTTCATGGGAACAGGAGGCTTGATGAGATTATCTAGAACTCTGTTTAGTGGTTTCTTGAAAACCTCCAGTGACGGGGACTCTCCCACATTCCTGGGGAGGTTCTTCCAGTGCTCAATTGTTCTCACTGTAAAAAATTTATTTCCTCTATCAAGGTGAAGCCTCTCCCAGTGCAAATTGTTGCCACTGCCCCCATTTCTTTTCCCCCTCTCGGATGTAGTGCAGTCATTTACTTTAATGGAAGAGCAGAATGTTTTATGCAATAGCTGAGTTAAAGTTAAGATTTGGCACTTTCATTTGAGATCATGTCTTTAAAAAAAATTGTGACGAGAGTAGATCTGAGTATTTATGTACCAGGCAGGACTTGTTTACATTTTTAACAGATCCATCATTTAGTTATAATCACAATAAAGTTAAAGAGAAGTAAAATATGTTTTCCTTACATATACCGGAATAACTAAACAATTATTCAAAGGACATTCAAATATCAGGACAGTTATTTAAGCCCAGTTGCTAATGACTAGTGGAAGGGGTGATTTGTTTGCTATTTTTTCCATTAGTATTCCATTATTTCCATTATTGCATTTGCAGTAATTTATTTGTGGAATATATTCCATTATGGTTTTAAGTGGTAAGTACTGAATTTCCTACAATATCGACTAAATCTATCTGAAGAAGTATGAAGACATATTGTCATCAGATTTATAGATCACATCTTGAAACTGTCAATCTGAAGTAACCATATAACTGTAAGTTTTAAGGATCTTGCCACTCGGATCTTTATTTTCTATTAAGATTTCAAGTAACAGTTTGTGCTTAGCACTTGTTTGAAAGTCATTTAATAGTTCTTTAGCACTACAGATGAGATTTAATGCATGCTTTAATGTACAGAATAAATTTATCTGTTTCATCAAATGAATAAATTTCTCATATGTAGGAGTTATATTCAAGCTATCTTCAAACCTGGCATGTGTTCTAATGAGAATAAATGGCATCAGTGAAATGGCTTCCTGTAAAAATGTAATATTTAGTAACATTTTAATCATTTTTGTCAAAGAATAGTAGCACTGACATTTCATAAAACTTTAACAACCATGAACCATTTCTTTGAGTATGCAATGCATATACTGAGTTTACATTGGCATAATAGAAGGGTAACCATGTCTGTATGCCACAGCACTACACACCAGGAAATATCACCAATTTTGTCAAAGCCTTTCTGTGTAATTTTATACAGATCAGTTATGTAACCCCTCATTCTGTGGGACTTCCATTTCTGGTTGTTTTACATTCCTGGGGTGATGCTATAGATCCAGATATCAGAGAGCCTTAAACTATCTGCAGTATGGATTCTTTCAGCGATATCATATTTCTCTTTCAAAATCCTTTTAGATTAAATTGCCTTTATACAGATACAAAGAGTCCAGTGTTTAGTATAAACTAGTATTTTTTGAATGAATTGAGAACAAATATAGATTCTAATCCAACTGGGCTTCACTGAAGGTAGGTTTTGACTTCCTCTCTAGCTAGCGCCTGGGTGAAGATTGCCTATATTTCTTTGTTTTGCCCTCCACACAACCAATAATTTCTTCAGTCTGAGTCCTGATCTTACCAGCCAAGGTGTATTGTTCTCTGCCAACAGGAGACATTCAACATAAGCGGTGTCATCCCATAACTAAAACATTTCTTTGCTATCTCTATAATGTACAACTCTCGATTAAGAGTGGACCTGTCATTCTAAGCCATTTAATCTGGTTTCTCAATGAGGATCCTCTCCTCCTCCTCTCCTCCTCCACCCTTCCAGTGTGAACTCCTGTTCCTTTATGCTCCCTTCTGTTTTCCTAATGCTAAGTGCATAAATATACCATCCTGACAAAGTTCTTCAGTTCATACTGGCAGTCATGATTTATGTCTACCTGCAGTATGCCTTATCCTGCATTGTATTCAGTATGGCACTCTGCACAGGCTTAGAAAAACCTTGCTTCAGGACTCTGCTTTTCCAACAAAACTGAGGGTGTGAGGTCCCAAATGATGAATAGACTCTGAAACTGGCCACGTATGTCCATTAAATGAAAACATTAAAAATTAATATTAATGGCTTGGAGATGGCACTTTCAGTGGCACTTCAGAGGTTTTCTGAACCATCATGTATCCATCATCAGCTATGCTAAGAAACCTGGGAAAGCTGAGGCAATGGAGTATATGCAGTCTTGTTTCGAGAGTCATGGGAAAGCTAACAATAAGGTAACAATAGGAAAATTAATCATAGGAAAGCTAATAACGTGAAAGCTAAGGAAGAGATCAATGTATTTTCTGGGGCGACTTATGAACTTTTCCAGTAACCCAGAAGCCATCAACTGAGCAACTGATTGATAGTCCAATCATAAGCTAAAAAGAATGTGTAATCCAAACACTTAGAAAGTCTGCCTGATTAGAGGTTCCGATGATGTACAGTGCATTTATTTACTTCACATCTTTCAAGATAATTCTTGGGTCATTGTTACCTTATTTCAAGTCTTAATTTGTTTAGCTTCAGCTTCCTGCCAATAAGCCTCATCACATTTTCTCTGCCTGATTAAACAATGTTTTCCTACCAACATAATTTAAGTGCTTGAAGGCTGTGATCGAACAACCTGCAAACTTTTTTTTAACAAGTAAAATAGATCAGAATCTACAGTTTTAAAATTCAAGAAAAAAAATCAATCTGCCATCAATTCCTATGATTTTTTTCTCATCTTTAATTTTTCACAGATACTTATAATTGGAGATGTCAGAATAAATCTAGTGATCTCATTTTTGTTTTATAGAGAAGTAAAGATATTTTTCCCTGTGAGGCTACATTCCCATTCATAAATTCAAGAATTAGACCAACTACTTGGATAATAATATCACACAGGAAGCTTACATTTGGCTGATTTTTCTAATGACCACAAGTCCTCTGCAAGACAGTGTTTTCAGAGATAAAGTTACTGTACAGAAAATAACAACAGTAATTCACTAATTTTGCATGTCACTGTATTGGGAAAAACTTTGTTCCTCCGCAAACAGCTTACTAAAGAACTCAGAGCATTGTATTATTAATTTTTCTGTATTGTTGAACACATGCATCAACTCCAAATAAGGTGTGTGTATTATTTTCTTTCTTGTAGTTGTTAAAAAATATCTAATGAATGGTGAAGAACCAACATATTAAGGTTTCTTAAAATGTCATTCTTCCATCTGCATCATACATTTACATTAAGACGCAAGTCATTTAGTCACCTTTAATCCATGCAAGCAGTGTGATTTTAAATTCCAGTATATTTTTTGCTGAGATGTGGTGGGTACCTGATCAAGTACCATAAGATAATGAAAATTAATCACATCAAACCTATTACTGTTACCAAAAAAAATGTGTATTTTTGTCAAAACTATTACCAAAATTGTTCTAAAGGAAGTTTTTTCTCGTAAACTATGTTCACTGAAATAATTTTCATTGATGTCTTTTAATTCCTTATTCACCTTTTAATTTGTAAGGTGTTTCTTATTCTGCCCAGGATCAATATTGTGGTGACCCAATAACTAACTAAGCTGTCTCTGTAAGCACTTCAAAATACTGCAACATTAGCTGTCGTTCAGCTCTGTGGAACTTTTCTACTGTCCTATGACCTATTAAAAAGCAATACCAAGGAGTCAACTGATTCCTTTGAAGCTCTGAAATGTGAACTATCTTACTAGTAAGAATGTGGTGTGACAAAATGTCACATGGGAACATGGTAGATCATAGAAGAAAATCTAGGGTATATTTGTTGTTGTTGGGACTTCCATTGTTTGTTATGGTTGGTTGGTTGGTTGGTTGGTTGGTTGGTTTTTGTTATTGTCATTGTTATTGTTTGTTTTGGTTTGGATTTGATTTTTTTACTATTATTATTACTTTTAGGGTTTTTTAGAACTTTCATATAGTTTTTGTTCTTTGTTCTCCAGTTTGTAAAACAATTTATATTGGGAGTTGTGGAAGGCTGGGTAGCAACTATATGCATTGCTTACTTGGATTGTGAATCTTACTTTCTGGAGATCTTTTTGTATTTGCATTGTTTTGGTTGGATTTGTTTGTTGTTTGTTTTTTTTTTTTTTTCCCCCAGGAATATTGCTAGATGTAAGATATCTGTGTGCTGCAGAAATGTTGTTTTCTTCGTATATACTTACTTTGCAAATTGATAATAGTAATTCAGTCAGGTATACACATACAGAAACAAGATACCCTATCTTAAAATAAAGAACTATTTAGACACAACTCAAAAAAAAAAAAAAGGATGTTCTTCTATCATCTGTAATTTCCTTGAAAACAGAAAATAGTCTGAAATTGAAAAAACAAACAAATAAACAAACAATATTTTCACTTTTACTGTCCACTTGCTTGCAGAAACTGTATTTAGAGATTGAGATGAGTGGAAACTGAAGGTCACAACCGATTATTTAGTAGTTTTATTGCCAGTGGCAAGAGAGCTCAGTGTAATCTCAAAATGAAACAGCAGTACAAGTGAAAACAAAAGCAATTATAACATACATGACTTGGGATCATGTTCCTGTGCTACATTTCAACTCAGTTAAGTTAGACAGACCTTGGGTAGTACTCATTCCAAACCTAAAAATCCCTGAGGCTAGTCTGACAAGCCTAGAAAGAAATAAATTCATAAGTAAATGATAGCTTAAACAAAACATTCATGGATAGAGATTGTATAATTGTGCTATATTAATTCAAAGCTACATTCGTTACAGTAAATTCTTCACAAATTCAACTAATCTGTAAACTGGATAAGTACAAGATAAATGCATATAATTATTTTCTCACTGTGAAATAATGTTTTAGTTGCAAAATCCAAGTATGACGAATTTGAAAAGTTTTGCTTTAAGCAACATTCATTCCTATTGGTTTCTAACTAACTTCCTTAAAAGAGTCATCAAAAATCAATTTATAAAAAATGAAGACACAGCCTGACCCCTGAACAGACTATAAATATCTCAGGATTTTTGGAATCTGAACAGAGACAGATTCCAAAACTTAGCAAATATGTATATACATTTTGAAAGATAACTATTATGTGACAACTTAAATACAGGTACACATAAACTCCATTGAGGTAAGTAATATCAAAGTACGTAACTAATATCTATGTTGTACAGAATAGATTTTAATATTAATACTAAAGGCAGTCTATATGTTTAAGTTTTTCCAAGTGAAGCTTTAACTTTGCAATATAATCATAATCACTGAGTAAATTTTTTTTTTCTCTTAAATAATTTTTCTTGATTTTATCTTGCCTAGTTTAGGAGCTGTGATTCATGATAATAATTTGAATATTGTGTGACTCCCTTGATTTTACTATGGGATGGAATTGGTCCAGAGCAATCCCAGTTGTACCTAGAGTATGAACATACTAAAATGTCCTTCTAACCAGAGCTTTGAAGGGAAAGAAGATATTTGTCAAGGAGCGGAAAGCAGTAGAACCAAGACTATTCCCAAGGTGATAGTCCCATGACAGATAAAGGCAATAGCCTCAGGTGTTTTATAATACCTCACAGCCTGGAAAAGTTAAATGTTTCTCTATTCACCTTGTTTTTCCAAACACTATCAGCTGCAGTGTTGCATTTTAGCTGTAGACCTATTTGGAGTGTGGGCTCTGAGGACAGGAAAAGAAAGCTGCATCAGGGACATGGTTGGGCCAGGCACTCTTTCAAGCTCTTGGCAACACATGCAACACCTGGAGGACTGAAAATAGGTGCAGGCAGCTTCCATTAGCAATTGAGCCATTAGCAATCTTACTCTGTTTTGATAGAAAAAAATTAAACCTGGCATGTATTCCAGGGTCAATAAGGGAATCTAATTAAAAGCTTGGATATTTTTTCTTTTTCTTATTTCGTGTGTTATTTTCTCATAGCATTCAGGTTTTCAGAGATTTTATAACTTTGTCTTCAACAGTACTTTTGTAATACTTATTTCTGGATCTTAATTGTGGCATTGCATATTTGTGTTTACTAAAATAACTTGTTTAATTTTAGAAGAAGGTAGGATGATCAGAAAAAAAAATAGAGGAAAATGAAGCTGTGAAGAATAATAACACATATCTGATTAGATACTTAATTGGGAATATCATACCACAACCAGCCTTATAAGATAAGAACTGACAAGAAAAACTAACACAGATTTCAACCTGATTTTGGCCTAACACCATGTAATATCTCTTAATTTTATGTCTATGTATTTCTTGCTCTCTTCTTAATTCATTTGATATAACACTGGAGAATCTTATCATTTTGAAAGTACTAATTTAAGTATTCAAATACACAAAAGTAAAAAAAAAAAAAAGGAGGAGAGGAGAGAAGAAATAAGATGTAAAAGAAGTAAGCTGTAAAATAATTTTCTTTAGAAGAGATATCTGGAGATAATCTGTTTCTTCTCCTGCTAAATGCAGGTCCAGCTTAGATGCAGTTGCTCTAGACCTTGCCCAGTCAAGTTTTAAATATCTCTATTGATGTACAGTCCATCTCTCTGGAATATACAAATATTCCATACTTGGTTACTCTCACCGGGATTTTTTTCTCCTGTTATATGGTTGGAATTTCCCTTGTTCCAACTTGTTTCTGTTGTTTCTTATCCTACTACGTACACCACCATGAAGGGACACAGACTTTGTCTCCTTTATACCCTCACGTTACACAGCTGTCAGCAGCAATAAGGTCACCCATTAGCCTTCATTTTTAAGGCTAAACAAAACCAACTTTCTCCATCTGTGCTCAAGTCCTGTCCTTCTGTTCTTTTGCTGGATTTACTGTTGGAAAGCCAGTATGCCAATGTATTTTGTGGAGCTCAAAATAGAACACAAAACATTTAAGGAACTCTAAGCGTGAAAGGTGTGGAATTTCAGCTATTGTTCTTACATATTCTGTGATAATTCTTCCCCAAGAGTATTGTTATTCAGACACAATTGAAAATAATTAACCTATGTGGCTAAGAAAGGTGCTAGACATAAAACAGAGAAGTTACTGAAACATTTTAGCAAAATAAAGGATCAGAGGAATGTAAGCCAAATTGACACAAGAAGAAAAATCAATAGACCTCTATGTTGCAGATAAAGACAATCATTTAACAAATCTCAGAAAGGAAAATATTGGCAATGGTCTGTAAAAATGTTCTTTCCAGTGTTTCAGTTTTCCTGGTGTCAAAACTTACATTTTATTAGCCCATATTCAGGCAACGAATGCAAACACTAAAGTTAAGATTTAGACATCTACAGAGGAATTATGATGATCTAATCTAAACTTAATTTTGGGATTTTCATTACAGAAAGGAAAACACAAGACTTTTCATATGAGTGCTTAAAGAGGAAAGACGTATTATGCTCTGGAGTTGCTCTTCCCATTCCTTTCTCTTTCCATTGACTGTTCAGGAGTCCTAGACAACCAGCTTCATCTAGGTCATTAACATTTAATGATGAGTAAGAATAAGTGAACAATAATGCATGACAACAAAGGAAGAAAAAATATTACTTGAATATTCAATGTTTCTTCTTCCATCAAATGACTTATTTTTCATTGACTGATAATAAACATTATTTACTTTAATTTCTAAAACATATCAATTTTACACAAAATGTCTTTGAACACCAAGGCAGGACAGGGAATTAGCAAGAAGTAGCAAAGTATTGCCATTGTTTATTCCTTTTTTTTTTCTTTTTTTTTTTTTTTTCTTTTTAATCTGTTCTTGTTTTGTTGTTTTGTTTTCCTCTTAAATCTCCAGAGGTCCTTCTTTGGCAAATGTTCTTCAGCTACCCCTTTTTCCTCTCTTCACTTTTAAGAGCAACTCATTGCCTCTATCAATCTATATCTGCTGAAAGCTACTCTATGGTCATGTGGGACTTTCCAGAGAGGAAAATAACTTTCAGAATTAATAAAACATTGATTCTGACATGAAAGATTATGTCAGTTAGCTTAGTGTGTATCTATAACATGGAAGAAGTTTCATCAGGTATGTTGATTTGGCCTGTGAAACCAGTGTGATACCCTTATTTCAAATTCTGCAACAAGCAAATAAACAAATAAGAAAGTATCCTCCCTGGGCTAAGTGGTTTGTGGCAATTAGATATTTCTTGGCACTCTTTAAACATCAAATCTTTGTCAGAAGTAGTAAATTAAACAGTGGTATGAAACATTTTTGGCACTGGCACTTAATTGTCTATATATTTAAACTGCACCTCCCAGGACACTTTTATTCTATTAAAACTACTCTACCCAATAATCCTGTTGCACATTTTGGGAGAAAGGCCAGGAGTTACTCTCAGCAGGCAGTCTATGTGAAGCCATGCTTTTCTGGGCTCTGAAAGCTTAATGGCATGGCTGTGGGCCAGTCTGTGACAAAAGGCTGCAGTGCCAATTAATGGCCCCAGTAACATTTAGTTACTAGTGCAATGGTCTAACCTTAATAGTCCCAAAGGATAATTAGTGAGAAACATCACAGAAATATGTGTCAAGGATTAAAACAAAAACAAACAACAACAACAACAAACCATAAAACAAAACAAAAAACAAACTTCAGGAAGATAAGGAAAAAAGCTTACACATTGGAAAAAATATCTTAAAAGACCAAGTGACTAAGTTTAGAAAAAAATTCTTATTGTATAAAGAAATGAGAGAATTGGTCCCAGTACCTATTTTTTTTCCTATAAAGTCCAGCAACACCTTCAGATAGCTGAAGTGAATCAAAATGTAGATCAGCTTTTTAAGGTTTTGTGGTCTACCTTGACTTCGGTAAAGCAATTGACACAGTCTCCCACAGCATCCTTACAGCTAAACTGAGGAAGTGTAGGTTGGATGATCAGGTAGTGAGGTGGACTGTGAACTGGCTGAAGGAAAGAAGCCAGAGAGTCGTAGTCAATGGGGTAGAGCCTAGTTGGAGGCTTGTATCTAGTGGAGTGCCTCAAGGGTCAGTACCGGGGCCAGTGTTATTCAATATATTCATCAATGACTTAGGTGAGGGAATAGAGTGTACTATCGGCGAGTTTGCTGATGACAGCAAACTGGGAGGAGTGGCTGACACGCCAGAAGGCTGTGCTGCCATCCAGCGAGACCTGGACAAGCTGGAGAGTTGGGCAGGGAGAAACTTAATGAAATATAACAAGGGCAAGTGTAGGGTCTTGCATCTGGGCAGGAACAACCCCAAGTTCCAGTATAAGCTGGGGAATGACCTATTTAGAGAGCAGTGTTGGGAAAAGGGACCTGGGGGTCCTGGACAGGGAACTGCTGGAGAGAGTCCAGCGCAGGGCAACAAAGATGATTAAGGGTGTGGAGCATTTCCCTTATGAGGTAAGGCTGAGGGAGCTGGGTCTCCTTAGATTGGAGAAGATGACTGAGGGTTAACATCATTAATGTTTATAAATATATACAGGGTGAGTGTCATGAGGATGGAGCCAGGCTCTTCTCAGTGACAAACAAAGGACAAGGGGTAACGGGTTCAAACTGGAACACAAGAGGTTCCATTTAAATTTGAGAACAAAACTTCTTCTCAGTGAGGGTGCCAGAACACTGGAACAGGCTGCCCAGGGAGGTTGTGGAGCCTCCTTCTCTGGAGACATTCAAAACGCGCCTGGACACCTTCCTGTGTAGTCTAATCTAGATGCTCCTGCTCCAACAGGGGGATTGGACTAGATGATCTTTTGAGGTCCCTTCCAATCCCTAACATTCTGTGCTTCTGTGTTTATATAATTTAACATGTGTGTATATTTATATAAATATATGCATATATTATTAACTATGACAAGATCTTTGTTTTCTAACATTTATCAAAGATACTTAAAAAATCAGTCTGAACAAGAAAGGAAACTCTGAAGAAAAGGTAAGAGAGATAGCTGGAGGAAAACGAAGAAAAGAGAACAAGTTCCATGAAATTCTAATGTATTTTGGATAGAATTTTCATTAAAATCATATAAAAAAAGATGGAGAACTAGTTAAGAATGCACAGTGTGGAGATACAGAAGATTAAAAAACAAATCCAGGAAGATGTGTTGCAAGATGAAAAGGTTCTTTTCTAAAATTCCTCAAAGAGAGTACAAATTATTAGCACATACAACAAATATATCCCTGCATTAAGAAGGTGGGAAGCATTTTCATGAACAGGGAGGGAACTATGCCTGAAGATGACTATTGAGGAAGCGGAATTTGACAGAGCATTAAATAACTCATTAATATGATCAAGCTATTAAAAGGTCAAGAGTAACATTAATATGACTTTTTCAGGGTCTCAGCATTCTGTGAAGGAGATGGGAGGGTCGAAATCCCCAAATATTATTTAATTGAGAAATGGGAGTTTCTGTCCTAATCACCGTTACATTCAGTCATGAGTTGTGGTAAGGAGAAAGAAGAATGTACGTGTCCTTTTTTCTTCACTTATAACACAACATGGAAGAGACTTTTCCATAACCACATTATTATCATTGTTTGATGAAATTCCTTCCTGTCATCTCCAATGGAAACACTGAAAAGTAATGTTTCCTGAAAATGACAGACTATAAGGGAATGGTACCTTTTCTGCCAGGCCTGAAAACACGTTAAGGGTATAAAATTTCTGTAGAGTTATGGAGTAAAAGGGGATTTGATGGTAGAGAAAATATATAAGTTACATTAAGAATGTTACAGTCAGGGAGGAGAAGCCCTATTTAAAAATTGGAAGATTCTGCTTAGACTTCAGCCTGTTTTCACATAGAACTGACCATCTCTCTGTTCATCAAAAGACACTGAAGACTTTCATCTGTAAAACTTATGCACATGAAACTGCTGAAGTAAAAAAGGTTGTCCCTGTATGTTTTCATTCTAATGTATGTAACTTTACGGATTTGATAATTTCTCTTCTAGTTGTTCACTTTACTTCACCAAAGTTTCCCTGAATTGAACTAAATTAACAACAGATGTTCACTTTTTACTTTATTTAAGACTCCTTGCTGCAGACAACCATCTTTTGCCAATAACTATAGTTGTGTCTGTCCTGCTACTCTCAGAAAAAGGGCACTTTATTTCCTCACTTAACCAGAGGTTTACCTGCTAGGTTATAAGGCAAGTATAGAAACTTTCCATTTTTATTTTATCTGCATAAGACAGTACCTACAGAGTGTAGTATAAAACAAAGAAACCAACAAAAGTAGAAAAGTAATTCCACCATGCATGCTTGTAATCTCAGGTAGATAAAGACTATTTCTTTTTCAAGAATTTGCATATACAAGAAATTTGTGAAATTTCTGACTGCCTCGAAATCAGTTCAGTCAAAAATGTACCATATAAAAATTGAATAAAGTCAGTAAGAACCATATAAACTATCTTCTGGGCAGTATTAATTTTTTTTTTTTTTTTAATAATCTAAAATTACAATCTTTACTGCACCATACCTGCCTATTAATTCCTCATGTCCATGTTTGCCATCCTGGATAATGCTTGCTCTCTTCTTTATTTTATATGTCCTTGTGACATTTGCACATCCCCCTGAGATCCAGAGCCTTCAATACGGCAATTGATGGTTCCTTAGCATCTTTTGTGCTCCATTGTGCCTTTCCCAACATACACAACTAGAGTGGAACCAAGGTGCTGACAGTGACATCCTTCCCTACTCCAGGGGCAAAGTGACTTCACCTCCACCCAGATGAATGGGGAAGGAGGGGTGGGACCCTCAGCTGATTGACAGGGTCCTCAACAAAGGAGGTGCCCAGAGTAGCTGCCAAGTTTCTGGACTATTTTGTAATGAACACAGCCAGATCTGACCAGGCTATAAAATGCGGTCCTCACTGAAGAGCCCCTTTGAGTGGTCTTGGAGCAGCGGGTCTGTGAACTGGAGCCCTCCCCTTAGACTGGGACACTGTCTAAGGAGGCTCCTCGGGATTGAGAGCACCTCACCTCCTCCTGTGGTGAGTGGTTATTTACTGGATATATCCTTGAATGAGTCCTTGCCTAAACCAGGCAAGTGTGAGCCTTTGCCTAACCAAGGCATGTGATTATTTCTTATGGGTACCCTGGAGCGAGAGGCCTGTTGTTTTTGTTTCTTGTGAGTGTATAAGTACACGTTGTGGATCTCATTATTCTTACATTGTTGTACCCCAATAATTTCCTTAACTGATATCCAAACCTGTATTTTGTGTTGTCAGAGTGCTAAATAATTGTATAAACCCTGTTGCTAGTCAGTTTAATGGCTACACTTTTCCTGCTAAAATAAAGTCTGTTTTGGAACCTGTTGTGTGCCTTAAATTGAGTTTTGGGGTGCCCCTGTGACAGTCCTGTTTTTTTAAGTTGAACTGTGAACAGCTAGATTAAAAGCTATGTGATTTGTACATTAACCAACATGGTACACTGAAAGCAAATGATAAGCTTATTAGATAAAATTCCATTCAGATAAAGAGCCAAATGTGAGTATAATTTTTGAAGAACTGGATTCTTGGTCATCCATACATCAAAGATGAATACTACTGACTAATAATACAAAATAAGGATTATTGTCTTGATACAGTTATTTTTGGAAGTGCTAATTGACTGTCCATATTCACTGTTATATTTAACTTCCCACTCACATTTACACCTAAAGTTTGTATTATACTCAAACAGAACTTCTATGATCTAAATCAGTTTTAGAAAGGCAACCAGAAGCTACAATCCTTTTGAAACATACACAGGAAACCTTTTAGATGCATGAAGAGAAATAACGTACAAAGAAATTGTCAACAGATGCAGTCATTTGAAAGCAGAACTGAAAAAAAGGCTTGAATGATTTTTGAGAAAAAGCAGTAGAGAAAATTCCTGTCTTAAAGTACTGACACAATCAAGTGGTAAAGCTTTCAACACTGCATGAGCACCTGAAGTTGGACATTAAACCCCAAGTATTAAATTTCTGAAACACCAAGAAGCCTGTGTCATTTTTTTAAGTGCTGGATTTGTTACTATTTTAAAAGATAAATCTGACAGAATCTGTGTGTAATCATTTGGAGTGGGTTTCCCATTGAAATGTAAGGTTTCAAACTAGCCCAGACATGCAACTTAAAAAGTATTTCTTAACTGATCATTTGGATAGCTGTAAAACAAGTGTGTGCAAGATTTGAGCTGAAAAAGGCTAGCTGTGCAAAATATTGAAATTGGTAAGAATAAAACAGTCCTTGACAGATTTTTTTTTTACAATGAATAATAAACATGTAGCAGAAGCTTGCAGAAATGATTGAAAGAAGAAATTCCAATTACTATCCAAAATAGATGTAGTCTTTTGATAATGAAAGTGTTTTAAAAGTATTATAATGAAAAATAATATTATAAAAATAATAATTAAAAAGAAACAATGTTTAATGGATGGAGTAACTGAACATTAAACATTTTTTCTTCTGGAATGATATAAAATGGTGCCATTTTGAAAAAAATTCATAGCCATCAAAGTGGAATAAGGAAGTAAAGTAACAAAACAGAACCTGTTGCTGTGTTGTTAATAACAGCTGTGTTCTCATTTTGCTTGACACTCGTACAGCAAGCTTGAGGGCTCAAATGTTACATTTTGGGTTCCTATCTACCGTACAGGGAAGATAAAGCACAATATTTACTGTGAAATACAGTATTTCACTTTTGTTTAACACTGTTCAGAGTTAAGTTTTGAAGAAAGTGCAGGGAAAAGAAATTGTCACATTTCAGATCTAATGGTCATGTTAATGGCAGACTGAAACAAAACTGATTTGATGCAGAATGGAGATTTACACATCAGAATTCACACAATGGTAGGTTCATGTGACATTTTCCAGGATCACTTAAAGCATTTGTGTCTTCAGGACTTTTTTGTGTCTGTGTGGCTAAGTACAGAATAAAATTTAAACTAAAATTGTTCTTTGGCCTGCTGCAGTTCTCATCTTAGTTGTATTTAAAGCAGTGAAGGTAAACAGAGGACACATTTTTCATTTTTTATCTATATACTTGAGCCATTTTCATTCATGCCATTCCTTATCACGTTATCATTTGTTCATCAAACTCAGTCTCAAATAGCAACTCATATATTCTAAGTCTTTCCCATACATACTGAGAATACCACAAGCAATCTTTCAGCAAGACAAGAAGACCTGAATGACAATGTCTGACAGACCCTTATGCATTTGTCTTGCAGAACACCATGACTATGTGAAACTTGTTCAAAGCCCTGTGTAATTTTAAAACCTATTCTAAACCTATTTCTTATTCTGGTATAATAACAACAATATCATAGCAAATTGTCCAGTTTTCTCTGCACATTCAGATTGTGCCAGTCAATGAAACAAACATCACAGAAGAAAAATAAATGTGTTAAATAATTTTAAGTAGACTATATAGTACATATAAACGCCAGATATGTATCCAAGGCTTCTCCTTTAGCTGTCATTAAATAAGTACACTGCTAGTGCGCAGCTGAGGAACACATGCAACCAACCCAATGTGATTGATAAAGCATGATTCACCTTTATTGCCCGAGATAGCATGCATTTATACCAAATACCATAATTATGCATACTTGTCTTTATCTAACAGACTAAGCACTAGAAGGTTACATTCACTTACTCCCTCTACTTGCAGTTAGCTAACTATACACATTCCGCACTTTTCTGGCCCCTACTTTCTCAAGTTGTTTATCACCTCTTCAAGGGCATGCTGACCCTGTTTTAATTAGTACCTTCCCATTTCCCCTTTTCCCATGGCCTACTAGTAAAGCAATCTAAGGCCTACTTATGTCAACTAGAACGGGCTCTGCTCATACAGTTGCTCGGTGGACTCATGTCCACGCTCCTTGAGCCAGCCCCTAACAGTACACCATCCAAAAACTGTTCAGTATAACAACATCTAGAGCTGTACAGAGTATTTTTCTCAATGAGAAATTGAAATGAAATCATAGAATCACAGAATCATAGAATGGTTTGTTTTGGAAGGGACCCTAGTTCCTCTAGGACATCTAGTTCAAACTCCCTGCCATGAGTAGGGACAACTTTCAGCAGAACAGATTGGTCAAAACACTGTTCAACCTAATGAATACTTCCAGTGGTGGGGCATGCACAACACTGGGCAACTTATTGCAGTGCTTCACTGTGCTCAGTTGAGTCACAGAATTTAAAAACGCCATCATTTGCAGTACAGGTCTACACATCAGAGAAGGGTTAAACAATCAGTTCAAGCTAGCATATCTGATTTTCAGACTCTCTCTCTCAGACTGCAGGTTTAATGTCTGTAGCAAACTCAGGAAGATCTAGACAATGTCACTCTTCAGAAAGACAGGGATATGCCAGGCATTACATCACTCATGTCCTCCTTCTGTGGGATGGGATTTCAGGACTGTGTGTGACCTAGGACCTGGACCTTCTTTTGCAACTGAGAAATGTTTCTAAATTCTGCCAAATGCTGTACTTAAAACTGGAGCCATAACTTGTTCTATCCCACCTACAGCTTGCCCCATGTCTTGGATACAAAGTGAAACTGTTTGAAAGCACAACAGTTATTTGAGGATTTTCCCCTTCCACAGGCTGTAGTGAAAAATCAACTTGAAGCTTAAAAATTAATAGAACAAGCAAAAATTTGGCCCTCAGCTCCATCTGTTTCTAACAGTAAGGTGGTGAATGAGCGACAATATCCCACACACTATAAAGTAGGCATTTGCATCTGTAATTCTGTCTGAAATAAGAGAACAATATATATCTGAAGCAAACTGCAACACACTCAACAAAGGAGAAAGACTTCTCACCTTAGGAATGAACATACAGTCTCCTAAACTGACTATCTGCTGTTTGAATAAAATAGCTCTGTTTCTGAAAGACAACAAATTGAATCCTTGAGTTTCACGATAGATCTGTGTATGGTTCAGAAAGCAGTCAAGGACAAACTGAACTTTTTTTTTTTTTTTTTAATCTAAGAAGGAAACCAATTCCTTTAAATGTGGTTTTACCGATTCATTCTTACACACATCACCCACACTCCAAAAGATTCATTTGCCGTAGTGTTGTTAGGGTTTTTTTTTTCATTTTTTCCACATTATAAAAGTGATTTTAAATCATGTCTGCATATTTCTGGAAGTCACTAGTGTCATCCACAGAACAGAATCCTTTTTAATTAATCTTGCTTTGGCATTCACTTTGATGTACCTTTGTAAACATGTTTGTATTGTTAGTTTTGTTTCATTTTTTCTTACTTTCATCCACAGGCCTCTTTAATTGGGGAAAGGAGGAGAAAAGTGGAGTTTCTTGGTAAAAGCAATGAAATAAAAGTGTTTTATCTAATCTGGACAGGTTGATTAGATAGACCATCTTTATGTTCTCAAGGAGCAGAAGACTAACAATCTTCTTCTGTTTAATTTTTTTTTTCACAAGAAAAATGTGCAAAGTTTTAAGCAGGCTTACATTTCAGCTTTGTTGTTGATGTCACTGATGTTTATCTTGCAAGTGTACAGACAGTTTTTAATTTAGCATGTTCTCATGTATAATACTTGTTAAATGACGATTGACTCCCATGAATAACATCTGAGATTAGAAATGTAAATTTGGGTGGTAATTTTCTGGCAGTGAAACTAAAAATGGGCTTTCAGACTATCTGACACATGCTTGATGTAAAATATCTTTTTTTGTTGTTGTCTTTTGATATCTTGAACTCCTCAGCTCAGATAGATAAATCACCTTGAGGGCTTAGCATTACTCAGAAACAGCTTCTAAGATCTGATTTAATAAGAATCATCCTGTTGTGAAACTTAATAAAAGCTGTTAATATAACTGTTTTAAGAAGAAACAAATTTCACATGATACTATGATGGCATAAGTTCATTTATGTAGGAAAAATTACACAAAGGAGAGGCTAAGATAGGAAACATTCAAAATCTTGTCATACAACTTATACAGCATTCTAAAAGTAGAAGATTTTTTGTTTGGTTTTACTCACTAGTTTACTTTTTAATTCTTCAGTTTATTCCATTTGGAAATGAGGCAATATGATTTATTTAGATTTAATAACTATGAATATACTTTCTGAATATATAAAACTACTTAGTTTTAGACTATACAACTCCAAATATTTAAAGATAAATAGTCTTTGGGTTTGTTACTCTGGCAACTCAATATTCAAGAAATCCAAAGTTAAGTTATTAGCCTATTCCTGTAAACATATTTAAATGACATACACAGAATATTCCCATTGTCTGTATCTCATATTCATTTTAAACAAAGCTCAGAGTCCAAGAATTTTTAAACGCTTTTTTTTTTTTTTTTTACATTTAATTCAAAGGTCCTCACTTTTATGGTAAAGTCTCCAACATAATAGAATCTTGAAAAGCAGTACTGGGAAATTAGACAACATGATGGAGATATTTAATGGAAACTGTATCTTATTTACTGCATTCGAATATATACATTTTCCTTAAGACAGCCTTATAAATACTAGCAAAATAAGGATATGTTTCTTAATCTACCTTAATTTACAAAGTTTTCTCTTCTACAGATGTAGCTGAGCTATAATGAGTTGAAATATAGGTTTCATGAACATAAGGAAGGGAGTAAGGAGAGAGGATGACTGGAAGAATTTACTTTTATAGATATTGAAAATTTTCTGAACATAGGAAGTAAATTGTTTTTATAAAACTTAGTACTTCTTGAGAATGATACCAACCTTGATCTATACAGTAAATCCATTGCAGTCAATGGAAGTAAAACACTTTATAAGACAAGAAAATATATAATTCCAGATGCTTATACTGTTACTATACTGTATGCTTGAAGTGTAATCACACATTTGCATTCTAACTTAAATAGTGTGAGTTACTTTACATTTTAACCCATGTTTTCATTGTGTTCTCTTGCTAGCCTGAAGATTCAACCTCTAGAATGATCTCTGAGCAAGCATTGTCAAAAATAATCTACATTCATTCTAATGACTATTAAAAGTATATCTTAGATTGTTCCTCTGTATCTACTAGAAAGAAATTACACCAAATGTCATTTTTTTTCTCTCATGGCAGACAGAGAATTTTATGGAACTGTAATAAAAGTTGCCTGAAAAATGTCACAACAAGATCACTATGAAGACTGAAAGGAGATGCGTTCTGTCATTGTTAGCATTAAATTTTAAAAATATAGTGACAAATTCTTCACCAGGAAAACAAAACAAAACAAAACAAAGCAAAAAAACCAAACAAAACCAAAAACAACAAAAAACAAACATACCTTTCTTATGCTGCTGATACTGATGCTGATCCTGAGATCATGAGAAAAACATGAATTGTAAAAGTCAGCGAACTTACCCAGGGAGTCTTTAACCTCAAAAATTCATTTGAAACAGAAGTAGTAATTAGGAAAAATATATTCTTACTTTATTCTTTCAAAACTAATTTGTTTACCCCAAAAATGTCATCATCACTGTGTTTGATGCAAGGATGAAGTTTGTTACTGAATCTGTTTTCTTCAAAATTTTTCAGAACTCTTCATTACCGCTTGGAATAGAAAAGGAAGAGCAAGCCTAACTAACGCAATTTTCTTTTTTTTTTTCTTTTTTTCCTAAGGAAAGACAGTCAATCAGAATGTAAATTGCATATTGTAATTAACATCAAGATGTGCTTAGTTAGCTTAGTTGCACAAGAAATTGTGCAACCAGAGCTGGTTATTCATGAAGTTTTTTTTGTAGCAAAATCAAACCCTTCATTGGATAAGTAACCAACAGTGCCTTCACAGTCTGTACACTCAGAACGGTAATCAATGTAATAACCAACACTTGCCAATATCTCTTCAGAAACAAATGGAAAAATCACTTACAGGTAGCTAATGACAAACTTGTCTGTTTTCTCTGTGTTTAAATGCCTTGATAATTATGCTGGGTTAGCTGATTGTATGTCTGCATAGATGTTTTTTTAATAATAATAACTATAATAACTATATCTTCTGAAGTCTTTTTCATGGCAGAACCTTTGCCTATGTGTTATTTACTATATCTCTAAACCAGCTTGACCTGTGAGCAACCAGAGGTGCAAAACGGTCTGTGTGTTTGGCAAACACTGATGATATGGGGCATCAATATGCTATCATAATAAAATACATTTTCTTTCTCAACTTTAAGGTGAGCCTGAAATTGCTTAGTGACCTGGTTAGCCATAAGAATTTTCTCATACTCACCACATATTTACTTTATATTGACTTAAAAATGAACCATTGAGGATACTATGGTTGCTAGTGAAAGAATGCTTATGAAGGAACAATTATTTGTGGGACAGTAGGGGTTTTTTTTATACTGAAAAGTCTTTTCATTTTCCTGTGGAATATGACACTCCACAGCACTGAAGGTAGGGTAGCAAGAGCTAGAAATTTCATATGAACACAGTTAAACAGCATGATTAGAGTTAATTGCATGATGCAACTGGGAAGATAGACATAGGGTCCTGTGATTCAGACTTGTTAGTATAAACAGTGTTTAATGATGGTTTTGAATATGTTCAGACAGAGCTGTGCTTTAAACATAGGTAGGATTCCATTAAGCAATGGCATAATATGATTTTCCTAAACATGACTAGGGAATGTTTGTGCACCTGTAGAAAAGGCAAATATTTGCTGAGAACAAGGAAGAAATTTAACATTGAAAATATTTTCACTTAATTGCAAATAACTATCTGAACCAAACATTCTGAAAATTGTCTCAGAAGATGAAGAGGGTAACATACTTCGATTTGAGTACATTCTAAAACTAGTCCTCAGTATTGTTAAAAGATGTATTAAGCTGTGGAACTAATGGATTAAGCCTTGGTTACTGTGCAGGGACTTCTTGAAAATGTACCTAATTGCACAATTAGATTTGGACATTTGCCTTGAAGTGATGCAAACTGTTTTGTCTCTAAGAGCTATTTTATTTAAACAATTTTCATCAATATTGTGTAATTGTTTCATGACCAAGTGGTATAACTGTGATATCAATTTTGAGTGCCACATTCATTTATCATTTAATATAAAGCACTGACTTGATTATAAATTAGTATAAATTATTATACTTGATGACTTGATTATAAATTAGTGGGTACCAGTACCCACTCCTGTATCAGAAAATCCCTGGCAGACATCCTCTAATGAGTAGTTTCGTAGATCAGCCGTAGAATTCGAGCATATGTGGAGTGCAAAAATTAACCAACTCGGAGAATGCTTTAGTGCCTTCTAACATAAGCAATCTAGTTTTGTTAAAATAAGATAATAAAAGCATTCTCTCTTCTTCCTAAAATGGAGGATGTATTAGAGAACAGAATATGTCATTCAGCATAAAGAAGTCGGAGACTTCACAACCTTTTCTCTTTGTCAGTACTGTTATTGACAAAGTTTGAAATACTATACCACCTTTGGTGCTAGTAAAAAATTACGAACCACTCAGTTAAACTGCCAAATGTTGTCAAATGAGGTTGCTACAATGTTGTTAGTAATATACGAGAAGGCTTTGTAATGTTGCAGAATTTTCCTTTGGTCTGCATAATTATTTTAAAATACATATAAGAAAACAACCCACCATCATTAAGTTAGAAGTTAGGGAATGCCACATCTGCTGGTTAATATCTGTAATAATTTAATTTTATTAATTTTATTTTTTTTTATTTCAGTTTCCAAAGGTGCTTCCTAACTTAGTTATTGTAAACATAAGCGTGATTTCTTGTTATATATTCATAGAGATACTCATAAAATAGATTTTTTATTTCCTGTATTACAGTATTTTCACATTTAACATAAGTTATTGTAGCAGTATTTCCATATGCCATATTTTACAGATCAGTTTGGCCATCATCTGGTTTGTTTATAACCAATTTCCTTTCTTTTCTTCATAGAAGTAAGCACTAAGACCACTGTTTTTATTCAGTTATTCAAAAACCTTCCTGTCACCAGCTTCAGGCATCACCTGTTCCCAGAGAGGCAGTCTCTCCTGCCTGCTGCTTCCTACCAGACTCATAAAAGTCCACACTGAAACTACAGACAGTGGATTCAATGCAGTTCACTGACTGAGACTGGGCATAGACTAAGAATTCATTCGCCAAACAAAAAAAAGGAAAAGATTTGTCCACTTAATTTGCCAAGATTAGAACTGATGTTCCTGTTTAATTTCTCAACTTAGGTGTTAGATGTCTCAGAGAAAGAGTACGGGAAAAAAAGTCAGAGAGAAAATCACTATTTTTTCACCTCCAACTCTGTTTTTTTTTTTTTTTTTTGCCTTTATTTTTGTTCTGTTTTGGTTTGGTTTTTTTATTTTTATTTCTTTTAAATAATAGGTTGTTTAAAGGTGTGGTTCAGCAACATAGACAGAAATTTTGAAAGGGAATTTTCTATTTAATTTTATGCTCTTTGTTAATCAAAGTCTACATTGCTCAGATGTTGTAGTGCTGCATTGTGGGAAGTGAAGGTCTTAATGTGTATGTGTGTGCATATGTGTTTATAAATACTAGTGAACCTGAAACACATGAAGTATTTTGTCATATTTTAAAATCCACAGGTGTCTTTGGACAATCAGTCTGAATTATAAATTATAATAACTATAAATGATACATAAAACCCTGACAGTGTATAGCATACACTGACAATGTGGGATTAGACTACAAAAGAACTTTTATTTGTGTCAAAAGGCAACACCCTCTGTTAGACTGGTTGCTTGGGACAGAAGCCTATCTCACCTTGTCTTTACCAGCCAAAAGTCAAGTTCCTAAAGAAATCTGCTCATCAGCATTCCCTTTTAGGTTTGTGGAGGGAGAAGACATTTGCCAAAAAGTAAGCCATACCATTCTAAGACAGATATGTAAAGTACCTGATATAAGTAGGTGGTCTAAATCGTGTTTTTGGGGAGTTTTTCCTCTTTTTTTACTATATCACAAGACTAGACAACTGGATCAAAATAAACACATGACATTTAGAAAAAGCATCAGAAGTGAAGCTGTTGCTTGTCAAACAATATTGTGGCACACTACTGCTACCTCCATAAGATGGAATATGGCCAGAATTAAAACTGATAGTTTTGGAGCATGGGTTTGATTTTGCTTTGTTTTTGAGATGGAGGATGAGAATGCTAGAAAGACAGTGATCCTTGCTTCAACACAAACATAAGGTTTTATTCAATTTGAATTTAGACTATGCTGCAGAGAAAAAACAGTGATGTAAAGTGTATCTAACAAGGGGAAAATGAGCATGTATTTTTCACTTTTCATATGTTAATGAATAAGTGACACTATCATTTGTTACAGATGAAAAAATAGATAATTAATAGTTTTAATTCTGCTTGCCAGATTTCTGCAGTTACAGAAAACTGTCACTGATACATAAATCAAATATTCTCTGTGCCAGCTTACTATGAATGTTGGAATCTTGTAATTATCACTCACTATTTAGTGTTTAGAATATGTTGTTATCAGTGCAATGATTTGCCACTATAATATTAGAATAATTGCATCCAAATGTGATTTCAGCTTCTCACAGTTCTCTTTCTTAGTGGTTATATTACCTGAACTAATTCTTTGTCTGAGATCTGCAGTCTAGTTATTTATTGTAATCTATTTTTTTCTGTGTAGACAAGCTCTCTCAAAACAACATGGATTTGCTTTACAATTGCAGGCTTAGGAAACAGCTTTTGAAAATATTTGAAGTTAGTAAAGTTCAAGCTCAGCAGTACTTGTGGGTGCAATAGAGAAAATCCTTCGCCTGTGAGAGAAAAAAATAGGCAAACCGTGAGAAATATTGATGTGGAGATAGGGAGGAGATCTTCATTTGGATGTGGAAGCGTTTGCATGTGTGTGAATGTAGGAATGCAGTGAAGTCCAGATCACAGATCAGGAGTACAGGTATTTTCTGTTTCCCATATTCTGTCTTTCTTGTCTTTGTGCAATGACTTTCACTGTGCTAACAGACAAAGATAATGAGCAGAAGAAGCATCAGCCCATATTTCCCTGAGAAGTGGTCATGCAGAGTGGAATGCTGAAACTAGAGAACAAAATCTTGTGACAGAAATAAACTGTAATCTGGCTGCTCTGCATGGGATTTCCTCTTTCATTTCTGCATGGTCATGTAATCTGTTGGTAAAGATGACCTAATTTTCCTGTGAAGTCCCACAATTGGTTCAACATTTCCACTTATTTACTGTTTATACTTCTAGAAATTTTGGCATAGACTTGTGTTCTGTACCTATATTTAAGACTATTGTGATGATAATATTTGTAGCTAGTTTCCACAACTTGTGATATATGGAGGAACAAATATGAAGCAGAAAGGAAAGAAACAATGGCCACAGGCAGCTGGACTTTTGTTTGCTACTAACACCTTTACGGAGCAAGCACTAGAACTACTAGTGATCTGTGGATTGTAAACACGTACTTACCTCAAATAAGTTTAGCATTGTCCGGCAGCATGGAAAAGATTATAATTGAAGTACTGTAGGAAACATTGACCTTATTTAACTGTATATATGTAATTTACATTTGACCTAACAATTAATTTTTACTTTCTCCTCAATATAGAAAAGTAGGCATTTGTGGAGCATGATGTAAATAACCTGATTAGATGTCTACAGTAGACCAAAAAGAACTAAAATATGAAAATTCCTGCTTCTCTACATTCACAACAGTAGAAGCCTGAAGTGTCTCACGTTAACAATGAAGATGTCTTCAATCAAGCTAAACAAAGCTCACTTCCATTGTCTGTAGTCTCAGATTAGTCTCACATTGCACTCTACTCATTTTTAAAGGTCAACTAGAATTATCTATTATGCATTATAATATATATTACTTTTATATGTGATGTGTTTATATAGAAACAGATATGTAGCTTTTTTTTTTTAGGATAAATACAGTAACAAAATAGCAGTTTTCATTATTTGCTCTGTTTTTCACTCATTCAGAACTTGGGCAGAATGTTGAGCTCTGTCCTCATGGTATTTACTGTTTCAGCAGTAATTAAACCATTGTTGTGTTTTAACCCATCAGACAGGTAACCACACACAACCATTTGTTGCACTACTTAGCAACAACTAAAACATCAGTGTGTTAACAACACTATTCTCATACTAAATCTAAAACACAACACTATACCAGCTACTAGGAAGAAAATTAACCCCACCGCAGCCAAAACCAGGGCAACCACTAATATTTTTAACCACAAGGCACTGATATACAGTGCCAAATTTGATAAGAATTTGGATTACTTTCAGGGCTCTGTTTCCTACTGAGCATTTCAAATGAGTTTAAACTAAAAGTTTAAATATGCTTGCCCATCAGCCCAAAAGGCAGAGAAATATGCCTAGGAATAAAGGAAAGGGAGTGTTCCAGAATATCTGTTTACCTGTTTCCCTAAAACAGTCTAGCTATAATGGTACAGAACTTTAGATAGCTAGTGTCTGTCTGTACGCTATTATTTTCTATCAGTGGTTTAGCTTTCAAAATCAGTGTTTGTACAATGCCATTTATATAATCCTCACTATATGACAACCGTAACATGTGTCTAATCTTTTTTGATAGAGAAGACAAGTCTCTATACAAAACTCTTCACATTACATAACTCCTATCCACCAGATAAGCTATACACTTACAGAACTTTCTAACAAGATTTTCTTCAAAACTACACTAATAATCAGAAGGCTTAAAAGCTCAACAAGAAATAGCTAGCTATTAAATTTACAGTTAAGTTTCAGAAAAAAAATCAGTTTTACATGGCCATTCTTCACTCACAGAGCTCATTTCATCTGTACGAATAATAGTTATCCACTGAAAATATAATCATAAGCAGATCGACTAAGATAGTTGGCTATTGTTATTACTTACTATCTCAGAGCAATGCATTATTTCAGTTGTAGGCTGATGAAGAAGGAAATATGAACCTTACAGACCTGGAAGTGAAGGCTGACAATTTCTTTCAGAGGTCAAAAAGGATGAAAGGAGGAATATATTTTTTCAGCTGAAGATTTCAGGCTTGGAAGGTGGGGCAGGAAATACAAAATGTTTGCACATAACTTTTTTTCATGTGAACTATAAACAAATGACAGATAAACTTGTGTCTAGCACATTATAATTCAAGCAATGTTTTATACATCCAACTGTAAGACAAGAGCAGCAGCATGGACTAGAAGTTCTTAATTTTTTGTTATATTTCTATTTCTTTTTTCCTTCTTTGCCTACTGAAGGTCTTTTCACAGTCTACAGAAATGGGAACAATAATCTGATGCTGTTATGACTTTTAATATCATTGCAGAAATAGGTTAGGGATATAATAACTACGTAAGTCTTTTCTGTAGTAGATTTGGGCTAATATCAAATCCAAAGCATTCCTTAAAATAATGTAAATGCAAGGCCTTTTCAAGATAGGTAATGGAAGAGGGAAAGAAAGGTGACAGTATAACGTCTTTCCAGAACTGTACTTTTAATCTTATAGAAAAATTGCATAAATGTCTTATATCCCCAATCATGTAAGTTATAATACAGTAAATTCATTTTAAACAGCACCATAAAATAAACAGCAACATTTTTTGATTGCTTTCAAGTCTTTGTGCATATTTTATACAACATCGCTATTATAAACCAATTGCTGCTACTGAAATGGATATGAACATGTTCAAAGATCTCTCTGCAGGCAGAATAAAAAGATTCGGTACACCTGTGGTTTAAACTCCAATAATCACTCAGGGGTTAGTCTTCACTGTGATTGTTTTCTCAAGAGAATTGAAGGGATAAATTAATCTGAATGAAAACAGTCCTCAAATATCAAGCATAATTTTCTACACAGTTGTGATTAGATATCTGTGGAGGTACATTAATACAGATGTACCCACAGAGAGTCAAAGTGGAGGGTTATATTTCACTGCAAATTACTGAGGAAAGAAAATGTCTAACATTGATATTAATACAAGATGTGTGAGAAGGAGCAGCATATTTTTTCTGACCATAAATCTAGAACGTTATGATATCATTCACACACTAATTTTTTGTGTTGTTTTTTTTTTTTTTAAAAAAAAAGACTGTGCTAGTTACCAAGAAGAAAAAAATTTTTACTATAAGAAAAATTAACTTGATTTTAACTCAATCAGCACACCTGCAAACTGTATATAGAAACAATTGGACTAGCGTGTTACTGATGATACCATACTGGTCAGAATACAACTGTGCGATAACAGGACATTGTCAATTGTCATGAAAAATTCTTGTCTTTTCTGATTTCTACTGCTATCACTTTAAAGTGATAAATTCTTCTTAGCTTACTGGAGCGAAGAGTTGGTTCAAGATCTGTACACTTTTAGAAAAAAAAAATAGAGTGCATTTTATTTCATTTAAGAGCTTAGTTTATGCAGGAAAAAAAGTGAAATCATGAAATCGCCCTTTTATCATTCTCAATATCATTCTAAGTGAAAAGAAATGTTTTATGACTTCAAACAGAAAAAACAGGAATTCTTTAAATTTCAACCAGTAAAAGGAGAACTGAAAAAACACTTATAATTTTAAATAGCTTAGTGACTGTGTTTTATATTGTGTTGTGCTTTTTGCTTCCAAAGATTCAGGACATGTATCTAGTTCTAAAGTCTTAAGTAGATAATGTAACTCCACCATTGTAATTCTTGTTGCTCCTCTTCATTGCTTGCTACTTTTCTGCTCTTAATATATTTTTTTTGTATGTTATGTCTCGTATCTTTACATAAGGTAGATGTTATCTTGAGGATAACAGGGCCCATCCCTGCCAGACCTTAAAAAAACCCACTAGAATATTTTTTTTCTGTCACTGTCTTATTAGTAATATGTAGCAACACAACAGCAGCATTACACCATTGATGGTTGAGAGAGAAACATGATACAAATAAAGAACCATATAGTTTATTGCTTGCTTAAATATTACTAATAAAGAAAGAATATTTATTAAATATGGCTTGGAAAATTGAGCAGGGATCCAGAGGAAATTATCTTGCAAAGAACTTTTCTACAACATACTTATTTTCAAGCTCAGTCCAAATAGCTGTCCCTGACAGTTTGGAGATAGTCAGAAAAATCCCCAAGTCTTGCCATCATTATCTTGATAATGAATAACCCATACTGGTTTTTTTGTTTGGTTTGGTTTGGTTTGATTTTGTTTGTTTGGTTGGTTTTGTTTGGTTTTGTTTGTTGATTTGGTTTGGGTTTTGTGTGTTGTTTTTTGTTTGTGGTGTTTTTTTTCTTTTTTTTAATGTAGTGTTCTTTGAAATCTCTATTACCTTACATGGACTGCCCCTGCCCCAGCAAAAACACACACTCTCACATACAACTCTATGAGAAACCTTCCTATTGAAACTCCCCAACAGATAAAAACATCACAGCTGCCAGTAACCATCACATAAGCCTTGTACACATGGGGTGGAGTCCAGCAAGTATGTCCAGAGTGCACTCTTTCTGACACATTGTTTCTTTACTTTCACAAATTATCATTTTAAACATTCCTTCTCATGTAAATTTATCATATTCCCTAGGTTTCATATACAGCTGCTCACTGTATCCTTTTATTCAGTTATATTCAATTCCTTACAGCTCTTCTGTACTTCCAGCTCTATCTGCACCAGCTCATGCCTCTGTCACATATTTCTACAGTATTGATTAACTTCTTCTGATACGTTGTTTTCCCATCATGTATTTATTGCAGATTAAGTTGTCATTTCAGTGGCTTTCTATTTTCTACATTTGGACATGTAGTAAGTTTACCTTACTTTAAACTCATTGTGTTCTTAATTTTCTTTAATCTTTTCCATCAGAAATGAAATTAATTGGTTATTTATTATTTGACATTTGAATTATATGACATAAAAGCAAGACAGTCACATATTTTGTGTGTTTTTTCACCTTGAAGATTTTAAGACAAATAGTATACAGATTTCTACCTTAAATAAAGACATGTATGTGTATTCAAGGTTCCATGTCATCATTTCACTAAATTGCAAAGCCAGCTTTAGTAAAAAGTTCAGTGGTAAACAGAGATGCACTTATTTATTTACAGTTGCATAAAAAATTACAGAGAAGAAAAATATATTCTAGTTTAATACTATTTTTTATTTCATTTACAGTTAAAGAGTTGTAAATTCAATAATAGAACTTTTACTCAGTTAAGAGACTTCACAAGAAATAAATAACAACAGAAATAGAAAGAAGGCAGCAGATCTAATTTTAGAACTGCCACTCTTAGTTGAATCCTGATGTGAACCTAAAAACTAAACAGGAGCTACTGAATTTTCAAAATCATGTATATTCTGCTTTACATGAAAGGGGAAGTTTTAAAGAGAGAAAAAAGCTAGCACATATGATAAATGATCCATGAGAGCACTATGAACTCAAGAAGCTGTGAACCTCATGGCTCTAAAAATAATTCAGAGAACAGAAAAAGTCTCAAACATTGAAAAAACAGGCGTGCCTTCCAGGGCTGACAACTGCTTAAATGTCTCTCCAGTACTGAGCTACTGTCACGTTGAGCAACAAATTCAAACTGCTCAGAGACTGCTTTATTTATGGGGAAGTTACCGAGGAGCTGGCAATCGTGAGCATTGCAGCTGTGCAGTCTGGCAAGGCAGCTCTCCACTGTGCCCTTGCTTGTCTGGAAGTCAAGGCACATCAGCACTCTCTGAATGTGAAAGGATCACCCGAAGTGAAGGATTCATAATGTAGCATAAGAAATGTTCCTGTCCAAATAATACATTAAGTACAGTGAATGTTTATAAGTCAATAAAAAAGTGACAGAAGGAAAACAGTTCTTTAAAACCAGCTGATCTTCATATCCAAACAGCTACAACATACAGAGAAGAACCAATCTTTTGATGAATACTTCCTAATATAAATTGAAAAACAAATAACAACATCACCCTTCCTCCTCCCAACACTACACAGAAAAAAAACCCAAACAACACAAACTTAAAAGTTAAAGGTAGTAATACCTAATTGTGCCCAATACCCATTGTGTCTTCATTCATACCACTGACTTTGGCTTTCAGCTATATGATGTATCAGCATGTTTGCTAAAACATATCATGGTCCTTAGTTTAGGTTCAATGTTGATCATGGAGATTAACAGCCCTGGCCACTATCTATAGAAATTGTTACAACTTCTCCTGCCATGCTAAAATGGTTCTTTACAACTGATACTGATTTTGGATGTAAATTTGAGACCCAGGTTACCATATGGCAGAAACAACCCTTACTCACTGGATTTAGCAGTCCAGAGGTTTTAGGTCTCACTGATGACAAACAGCAAACCCATCAACATTGACATAATCAGAAACAGTATCATATATTGGCATATTATGCACCCTGAGTCTTGGCTTGTTTGGCTTGCTCAAATTATTTTCCCATTACATGCTCAGTATATCACACAAAGAGGACTTTGCATGAATAGTGGTTATTCTCCAAGAATTCCATAGAGCCAGAAAGTCAGTTGATCTTCACGCAAAAAAGTAAGATGAAGAACCACTAAAACCCCTACTTTGTCTCTGAAATAGGTAGAGCTGGCATCATTGAGTGTGTCTCAGCAGACTGAAGGGCAACAACATCCTATCTCAGTCTAAGAAAAAAGTTGGTCTGTTTGTTTCCTGATTTTATCACTTTTTGAATTGCCTCACTGTCTGCAGTATTCTAGCCTATTCTCCTTTGCAGTGAAAGAAATGTCTTTTCCCTGTTATTTCACAACATGGATTTCTTACAGCTTTTGTTGCAGGGACTTCAGAGGAAAGATAAAAGGAAAACAACCAAACCATGACAAACAAACAAAACAAACAAACAACAACAATATAGTATTTTAGTTCTTACTTAAAGTAGAGGAAAAACCCAAGAATTTAAATGTACAATATTTGATTGTTGACAATCAAATACTGGTCAATCACATGGAAGCTGTGAAATAACAGACATTCTGTTGTACAACTGTGCACAGAATGAAGAAACAAAACCACAGAATTGGGAATTTCCTCAAGGAAGGGTTATGGCAAAATATTATGTTTGTGTTTAGTAATGCATCTTTCTTTAGAAAATGTTTTAGGGGAGATGTGTCTGGGGAGATTAGGCATTGTTTGGAGAAAGCATCTCATGGTGCTTTCTACCCCTTTGACTGGTCAGAGCAATTGACCCACAATTAAAAACATCAGTCTCCTTTCTGACCAGTAACTCGAGTGGCAGGGCCCTACATGTATGCACTCATTAGTTATACCTCCAGCAGGCACATCCATAGACCATCGAGATTTTAAAAGAACTCCAGGGAGACAGTAATATAAATTATCCATTAATTTATAATCTACGTAATTGAATATTTCACAGTATGTAAATATTTTTAGGAAACTTTTGTTTTTATTAAATCTTATGAGCTTCGTCAATTCTCAACTTCTGTAAGAATCTCAAAATCCAAATCTCAAAACTCTGCATTCCTTAACAGTGTCACTGTATGGTACCTTTATTAAAATAATTTCTGAAAGGAAGCAGATGCATACTATTTTATTCCTCTTTGTACTTTCCCTTGTAGATTCTTAGCTGCCGTCAGGTGAGGTTTGTTGACTTATGAAGTAAAAGAAAGAATGGACTGATAATCAGAGAGATAAAAAGGGTTATGAAATATTTGAATGCATTTCTTCACCCCATCATAAACCCAGTATGTAGCAATGAGCAATTCAGATAAGCCTAGAGTCATCAAGGCCAAATAAGATTAATTTGAAAGATGACTAAAGCTAGGTACCAGCAAAAAAAGCCATGTGACGTGTAAATATCCTAGAAATTCTGTATTACCACTGGAGAGAATGTGATGTTTCCTGTTGTGGATTGAAATTCAATAGACCCCAGTTCTTCTCTGCCATGTGTGAAGGTAAACATTTTATAGCTTATAAACCATTCAGGAATTCCAGTAATAGAGGGAACAGAACCTTAAAAATCCCTGAGATAATCAGGATATTATCTAACTGGAAATTAAAGTGGCAAATACATTCAATTTCACAGGATCACTGAATCACAGGATGGTTGAGGTTGGAGGACACCTCTGGAGATCATCTTGCCCAATGTCCCTGCTCAAGCAGGGCCACCTAGAACCAGTTCCCCAGGATCATGTCCACAAGCCTTTTGAATATTTCCAAAGATAGAGACTCCGCAACCTCCCTGGGAAACCTGTGTCAGTACTCAATCGCCCTCACAGTTCCTAATGTATAGAGGGAACCTTCTGGGTTTCAGTTTGTGCCCATGCTCCCTTTTCCTGTCACTGGATGTGGCTGAAAATAATCAAATCTATAGATTAATTTCCTGGTCTTAACAAATATATTTGAATAAGAGTGCAGCGTTTCAACTTATAAAGCCTACTGATAATAAATGAAGTATTATTCTGAAATCCTTTATTTATTTAAGCCATTGACACAGTTGAAACTATTTCCATAGAATAAGTTAATGGTTTATTACTATAGAAACAACACTAACAATCTGGGAGGTTGTAGCCAACTGTCTCCTTTAAATCAGCTTAAATATAGTACTTCAAATGTTCTCACTTTATTGTAGTATTGTCAGAGCTGAAAAAAAGGATTTTCCAAATTATCCCCACTGTATCCTATGAAGTCAATTTTTACCCTGCAGTTTTCATTTCTTGAGGGATACAGACAAAGGTTTAGTGTGTAAATAGAAGCTCAAATGAAAACAAACAAAAACCAGAAGAAACTGGCCTTATCTAGACACATTATCAAAATAAGTGGAGCAAATCAGTATTGTTTTTATGGATATGGTCAGATCAGTAATTTTATAAAGAGATAATATATTTTGACTAATTTGTTATTATAATAATTCCTAAATTAATGAGCTTGCTCTTCCACATGATTTTATTGCGCTCAGGATTTAAATATAGGGCCATCAACATCAGTATTGATTACTAATAACTAAAAAATGGAATCCCAAATGAATTTTCAGTAGTTTTGCTTTTGGAAAATAAAATAGCTGAGATAGTAAATACCAGACAAATCCCTTCTTTGATGCATGCTGAGAGTTCAACAAGAAATGAGACAACTACTTCTCAACAATGATAAATATGTCCTTAAATATTTGGAACCCTGAGACTGAAATTCATGGTTTGAACCACAAATATGTTAACTTCAGTATCCCCTTGGAGTTCAAACAATAACCTCTTATTTTGAAACATGATGAAGAGATATATTGGAGTTTACAGTCTTCTCATTAGATTATTAGTCCAAGAAATGAGAGACCTTGCAAAGTTACCTTTCCATAAGTACAACTCCATGAAGTGGCCTCCCTTTGCTTCAACTTTGTCTTTGGATATGACTTGTATCAACTGGAAAATGTCTTAGACTAAGAAAGGTACACAATTTATCTGTCTTGAGGCTGGCATGAATACACCAATCATGCCAATACACACTCTTGTAATTATCATGACAGCACCAATACCATAGGTACTGTGTCCATACTGAGTTCATCCTTGCAGCGTGTGTCCCTGATTCAAATCAACACTCCACAGGGAGGCATACAGATGTTTCATTTGTACAGGTCTGAGTATCAACACAGGAAGAAGGTAGGTTTCCAAAATAACTAGCATTGAATAAAATCAGTTCTGTTATAAAAGAAATATGTTTCTACACCTTAAATATTTAATGAAGATTGTGAAGATTGTTCCTTAGAAATCCATTGCTAGATTCTATTTGAATGACAGTATATGCTTCAGTTTTCCTTTGATAACTTTTAATTTTAGACATACTGATTATATGAGTCTATATCAACCAGTAAAAACAAATCTGCAGTTGTCATCAAAGCAAAATATTGGCATGAACCAGCTTTTTACTTTGTAAATGCTAATTATGATAACTGTTTCTATCTCAATCCCTCTTTAGTTATTTTTTTCTCTCATCATGTAATATAAATGCAGTAACTTTGGAACTGATTGGGTGAATAGTTCCTGCAGGTAGTGCATGGCACATATGTGTGTGGCCATCTAATTCCTAATAATTTTTAACTGAGGTTAGAAATTGACAAGTTTGGATCAGTTTTGAGCCTTGAAATCCCTTTCCTTCAGCAGTGCTGAGTTCCAGTTTGTGACTGGAAACATTAGACAGTAAACATAAAAGAAGCTTTACTCTGCACTGGTGCAGCCTCACCTGGAGCACTGTATGCAGTTCTGGATGCCACAGTATTAAAAAAAAAAAACAAACATTAAGCTACTGGAGAGTCCAGAAGTGGGCTAAGAAGTTCATGAAGGGTTTGGAGAGGAAGCCATATGAGGAGCGGCTAAAGTCAGCGGTTCGTTCAGCCTGGAGGAGACTGAGGGGAGACCTCATTGCGGTCTACAGCTTCCTCACAAGGGAAGAAGGAAGGGTAGGTGTTGAACTCTTCTCTTTGGCAACCAACCCGAGGGAATGTCAGGAAGATGTGCCAGGGAGGTTTAGGTTGGATATTAGGAAAAGGTTCTTCTCCAAGAGGGTGGTGGAGCACTGGAACAGGCTCCCCAGGGAGGTGTCACGGCCCCAAGCCTGACTGTGTTCAAGAAGAGACTGGACAACACCCTCAGACACTTGGTGTGAACCATGTAGTTGTCCTGTGTAGTGACAGGAGTTGGACTCAATGGTCCTTGTGGGTCCCTTCCAACTCAGGACATTTTATGATTCTAATACATTAGCACTTATCATATCTTTTTTACACTATTGTATCCAAGGAATAGTAGCTCAGAAAACCAGTGTTGTGAGAGGGAGTATTCCCCTTTGACAAACATTAATTTACTCTTTTTGAGGGACTATAAGACTCTGTGACAAATCTGGGAATTCAGTTTCTTTTGTTTGCAGTGTATCCAGAGTTAAAATGTATTTGTTTAAAACCTAATAGAAACAATATATTCTCTGTGGAATATGAACGGAAAGTTATTCACACATCTCTCAATCAAAAGTCATTAAATAATTTTTATTCAAAATAAGTATCTATTCCTATAGACTGATGTATTCTGATCTCTTTGTGCTTGTGTTAGAAAGCTTTATTTTTATTTCTTGTGTAGTAGCTAATGACAAAGAAATACGGGATAAATACAATTTAAAGAAGGAACAGAGGAAGTTAAACATTTTTCATGCTTTAGAAGCAATTTTATTCTGTTTGATACTACTGACACTGTTGTTTAGAAATTATACAATGGTCTAAGTGCTATTGGTTTTGTTCTATTAGTTTTATTTCGCTTTTCATATATGGCTGATAATTTAAAATTGAACTTACTGGCAATTTATAACCTGACAATGACAGTTACACTACTTGATTTGTAAAATACAATTCTTTCTTTATTTTTTCTGATTTTCTGTTTTGATGACGTGTGTTTATGATAATTTAAAAATATAGCTTTAACTGATGTAATATGGTTGTTTTATAAGTTGGTGTTTCTGATTGCTTCATTATTTACATAGTAAGCCATTTTAAAGACATTATGCTAAACAAAAACTAATAAAATTTCTGCATCATGTCATTCTTCATTCTACATATTCCATATTTTGTACAGGAAAAGGGAGATGTAATTTGTTGTTTAAACTGTAGAAAGTATGTATGTAAGATTCAGTGGGAGAAAAATGTGGAAAACTATATGGAAGTTAACTTAGAGAAGAAGCATACTAGATATCTTAAAGATTAATATGCCACTGATTTCAAGACTAGTACCTTGGGATAATTCACTTATATGCAAAATAAATCCATCTATTAAAAAGAGATATCTATTTTGGCCTGGAGCTGATTACTCATAAATGTCAAATTCTAAATATTCATGTTGATATTTCTGTATTAGATTCATATCTTACATCAACATCTTATTTCTGTCTTTTTTTCCAAAGAATGTATTAAACCCCAGAATTTTAGAAGATACATGCTTTGCATTTACAAAGCAAAACGAAGCAAAACAAAACCTCCCCAACAAAATAAATAACTGTGATACATAGTTCATTCTAAGTTCTAGTGTATATGAACTTCTGCATAGAGTTGTTCTATTGACAGGAATAGGGAGGGATTTGTCCATATTTATCTATTATATAAATATTTGAATAAACCCAGTTCACAGGTAGATATGTCCATTTTTTACAGACTTCGTTCTGTAGTATACACTTAATTCTAAATTGCAGAATTTGGACTGAGTTTCATAGTAATGTTTTCTTCATGGCAGGAGAAATGTGTTAGGAAGATATAATAAAAAAATTCCTGTTAATGACGTAAGAAGTTTACAATTCATTGTAACAGGCTAGTACTGAGGTTTCTGAAATAAAGGCTCCACCAGTCTTGTGTACTACCAAGATCATCGTTCTTTGGTAAACAAAGCCTAATTTTAGTTAAAGACATAAAATATCTGAAATGAAGGGGAAGATGATAATAAACTCCCTTCTCCTTTAACATACATAATTTTTTATAAATGTAAAAGCTACTGGGTTTTTTATTATTATTTAACAGTATTATATGAACTAAATCTAAAATGTAGTTTTTGTAAATCATATTTGGACAATTTTACATAAAGGTGTGATTGCCAACTTGCCATCACCTTTATCTGAACCCTGCAGGAATCTGTGCCTGGTCATATGAAAAAGCTATTCAGTGTGTTACACTGTTCTTGACACAACACAAGTGATTGCAGAGAATGTGTATATGCTATACAGCTGACAACAAGTAACTGTTTAATAACTTTCCTTTCATATATTTTTAATGGAGATGTAGTTTTAGTGACTTAGAAACATTCTCATTAGGGGAAAAACAGACAAACAAACAAACAAACAAAAAACCAAAAACAAACCAAAAAACCACATGAATTTGCAGTCACTAAAAATGACGAGTCTTTTTCACAGTTCATAAAATATCTCCATCTAGCCTTTAGTACTAGTTATTTATTTTATTAATTGTTCATCTTCTGTGTTTATCATTAATTTTAACTCATTAGAAATGAGAGTAACAGTGCAGGAAATAAAGGTTGAGTAGGTGAGTGCCAAGAAAGTTTGGATTAGATGACCCTTATGGTCTCTTCTAACCTGGTATTTGATGATTCTATTCACAAGTAATTTTTTTAAAAAACGTTCTTTCCTCCCTACTTTCTTCCTTATGGACCTGTAGGACAACCAGGCTCAAGTTCTCTTTGAAGTTTGGAACAGGTTAAGAATTAATTAATTAATAAATTAATTAATTAATTAATTAATTAATTTATTTTGCTAAACTGCATTTTATGGACTGTTGCAAACTTGCTTATAACACACATACTAGCAAACAAGATTTCCAGGCAGAAGCCAGGTCCCACAAACTCTATGTGTTTTCCCAGATCCTTATACAACGGCCTTTGGTACTTATAGATGTGGGAGATCTTTGAGTTTTACATTCAGATCACTCCTACTTTTTACTTTGCTATCACCATGGAAGGAAAACCTCTTTTTGTCATTAGTAAAAAGTTCACAGAAGATATCACAAGAACTCATTTCGATCTCTTGGGACATATGAGAATTTTTTCTTTAGACTATTTCTTAGAAATTCTTCCCTTAGTCTATAGACTCTAGAGTGTGAGGTTGGGAGGTAATCACAGATGTAAAGCCAGAACTGATCATAGCAGTTCAATAGTTAATAAAGATGGTAAAGATCTTGGTCAAAAAAGGTAACCAATAAGAAGCCAGAAAGATAAGTGAATAAAGTCCTTTGGAGATTTTGACTTATTATTATTATTATTATTATTATTATTATTATTATTATTATTATTATTATTATTATTATTATTATTATTATTATTATTATTATTACAGACTCTAGTGGAAATATGATGTTGCCTTTTTTCTTTTTTTTTTTTAAAAAAAAAAACAAACCAAAATAGACCCGTTCTAATAAGCCTATTTTCAGACTGAAAAGGGCAATGTTTTTCTGTGTATGTCTCCTTTCTCTGAAAGTGATAGAAAATCTATCCTATATCTGAAATAATTCCTATTGAAAAGGTCAGAAAAATCAATAAATTTTTGCAATGTTTCAGGTGTTGGTGAAATGTATTTTTTGAGGAAAATGTTTCACACAATACTAGTATGAATATCCTGGTTTTACTGCTGGTACATTCTCAGATAGCTACCACTGCCACTGGAGAGCTGTTAGTGGTGCTCAGAGAGTTATTGTACTCAAAACTGAGGTAGGTAACTTGGTTGTGTGGCTTCTTTTACATCATTGTTTATGACTTAAAGACAAGTAAAACTTGACACTTATTTTTAATAAATAGTTGCCACAAAAAACACTTGCAGTAGCAACAACCTCTAAAAAGACTAAATTAATATCATTTTCCTCATAGTTTGTGTGGGACAGGCAGCGTTAATTTTCATTATCTCTCAGTCTTATGATTTGTGTAATAACAGAAATTTTGCTCCAGCTCACAACACGAGATGGTGCCTCATTCCAGTCGGACACTCAGAGACCTCTGAGCTTATAGTAATTTTTCTTCATTTCTGGAGGAGTCAGGGTTTTTTCAGAACTTGTCCAAATATGCAGTATTCACTTCCAGCCAAGACACCTGACAGATTTAAATCTAGTGAAAAAGTTTCTCTCTTGGGAGAGGCTTAAAGAAGAAATATCAGATGACAAGTGCTAGTTGCATCACTTAATGTGACATGTACAGATATCATGAGAATATAGGGCAGAGGACCCTGCAGAGATGAGATGCACGTTCCTGCATAGACCAAAGTAAAAGCTTAAAAATTGCTTTCCTTTGGCTTATGTTACCATGTTTTGTTTTTTTTTTTAACACTAGGAAAACAGCTAGAAGATATTTTTAAAATCAAAATCAATATTAGCTCTGACATTTCTAGGTCTTCTATGGCATGAGCCTGAAGGCTGTCGCTAGTGTGGTTAATTCACACAAGCAGATTTGTTCATTGCTATGGCGCTCTGATAGCATCTTTGATGGACTCTGACAACTTCCTACATCCCTGTATTCTTTTGTCCTTTCCATAGCATCCTCTGTAACCTTCTTCCACTATATGAAAAATTCAATTTTTCTTTCTCATTTGCAAATGTAGGGGTTAAAAAAAAAAATTGCTGTTAATATATTTTATATGGTTTTCAGCAGTGGATATCTAGCCTGCAAAATGGACAAACACCCATTTCCTTGGCCCGCTTTTCTTTCTCCATCTCTCTTTCCCACCCTGACTACCACTGTTTTGTAAAGATGGATTTTAAGCTTGTGGAATTATTTCCACTTCATTTATAAAAGTTAGCATAGCTCAGTAGACGTTAATGCAAGATTGTAAATCAGACATCAGCACATAGCTATCCATCTCTCTGTTGTTACTATGAAACTTACAAGCAAATACATTTTGAATGAGTAATATGGAGGAAAATACCACAAATGGTTTATTAACAAAATTAAGTTTTAGGATTTTTATTTATGGACATCAAACTGACATTATTGGGAGGGTTTTTTTTTTTTGTTGTTGTTTTTCTGTTGTTTTCCAGATATCTCACTAGCTTTAATACAGATAGATATATGATAAAAGCTAGGGGATCTCTCCTGAGGAATAAAAAGTATGTTGACAACAGGCTTGCATTTAAAAATATAAGGTCCTGTATCAGCAAAGCTTGTTTGAAGTCCATAGAATTAAACACATTTAGACAATAACCTTTAAGTTTCCTCTTTACACTCAACAAACTTTTCAGTTATCTCTATTATAAGCTCAGAAAAAAAACCACTTGAAATACACAATTACTTCTTCCTCATCCATAAACAGCGTATTTCTAGCAAAATTGTCAAAGCTGTATGGTCTGTTGGCCCCGTAAGGGCTCTTGGACAGCTTGTGCAACCAGCTCGATTAAGGATACATGTTTCCATTTCTGGCATGACTAATGCAGTTGGGAAGTATGCCAAGTATCAGGCTCTCAAGGGAGGAAGGAAGAAGAAGGGAAAGCTAGAAAGAGCCTGGAGGGGGAAGACCCAAGCAAATGAATACCACTGAGTCGGCAGGCTCCACTGGAACACTACTTGACATGTGCAGGGCTGTAATGTTAGGAAGCCTGCAGCAATACTGAAACCCTGCTGCTTTAAGGGGCATCACTACTGGAAAGCAAGCAGCAAACCCCATAGGAACAAGACTGAAACACAGACATGAAAATGAGCAAGTGTAACACATCAGTCCTGATGTTGCATAGGGTTGCAAAGCAGTACAGCATTGGAAGTGGTGGTGAGAGATCTTTATTTTTTCTTTTGAAGAAAATAAATACAATGGATTTCAGTTTATAGAAAAAGCAGGTAGTGATGGGAAAAAAATACAAAAAACTTAGCCACCCACTTGCCCTGTGGATTTCATTCTGAAGCTTGTTAATTCAGGGTAACGACTGCCTGCAGTTGGTGCTCTAAGCCTGTCCGCTTTAAGTTGCCATAACCTGGCAAAATAAGGTCACCTGTGTTGCTAGAAAAGATGCCATGCAATTTCTCTGTCTAAATTGCCTTGGTGCATATCAAATATAGTTCTCCTCTTCAATGGAATGATAATTTATAGCAAGCTGCCAGCCTCAATGTCAAAAAGGTTAGGCTGGTGATTGCCTAATTTGAACTATCATTTTCTTTCTCTCTCTTTTTTCTTCGCTATTGCGTATCTGCTTCTGAAATGTCTCCTACCTTAGGAAAATAGATCCTTGTTTATATCGCTGCAAAGATATGAAGACTGTTAAACTGAGTGAGTTCTCTAAGGTTCATGGCCAAAAAGGCTGACAAAGGTCTCACTGTTTTCCTTCCTTGAAGGTAAAAATAAAATAAACAAACAAACAAAAAAACAAAAAACAAACAAAAAAACCCCCAACCAAACAGACCTGTATCTTGTGTTCTGGAAGATGATAAAAACTGCAGTACTGAGCACTGACAGTAATTGTCTGTCTCCAGTGTTCTGCATGATAAATTAATTGTATGATCCTGTGACAACTGTCTTTCTACTTGGCTGGGAGGTGGCATTAAATGCTGTAGGATTTCCGTGGAGTTTAACAGTTGCTCAGCTGCAATGCAGGTAATTTGGATGAATTGTCCTGCTTTCAATAAGCAGCATGTAGGCATGCTCCTTCATCTGAACTGGTCAAGGTTATAGTATCATGCAGAATATCATTTAATAATCCAAATCCGTTACAGTACAAATTGACCAAAAGTAATTTTCATTCTACAGATTTTTGGGAGTTTACATGAATTATGATCACCAGGATACTCTGTTCCTCCTTTAGCAAAGCATTTCCACATTCTATACAACTCATTCCTATCCCTGTTCAGCCAGTCAATGCTGTGTCTTAGCCAGACATGTCTGGCTAAGTTATGCATATTACTCTGCATATGCATAGAAATAAACATCATGAGTACACCTGAGGACGTGTTTATGCTGTGTGTGCAGGTTGGTGCTTTTCCACAGTTTGTTTTTACATTTTCATATTATGGGGCAATAAGTTTCAGATCATATCAATATCCACAAATAAAGCTATTAATAAACTGTCTTCTTCTCTTACTCTCCACAGCTTATCCTTGGCACTGTAAGTCATTTGAGTGTATTCCAGTTTCCAGGGAAAAAATTTCTTACCCAATGATTAAACACAGTAATAATAAAATTAAATCACAAAATATAAACAGCTAAGTTATTCCCCATCCTTGGAAAACTGGAAAGAAAAATTTGGAAGTGCTAATAGCTGAAGGTTATTACAGGAAGAAAAAAAAATCTTTTATATTAATGTTTTTGCTTTTCTGTTAAGTAAAATAATTTTGTATAAGCAGCCCTGGCAATTAGAAAAAAATTAATTATTCCTCTCTTTGCAAAATGTGTATATATTTTTGTTGTCCTTAACTTCAGTGTTTCATTAGGCTTGTAGTTATACCAATGCTGTGTAAGGAAATGAGGTACTAAAGAAAACTGTTTTGTAACTTGTGTTTGTTTCTGTAATGCTAGCATTTCAAAATCCCGCTGCAAACTGACCTTCAAGAAAAGAAACAACACTGCAGTAACGTATCTGATTTCCACAATGGGTTAGGTACGCTCAAAAACTTGTCTTTTGAATCTAACATTCATGTAAAGGCATCTAGTCTAATACTCTTCGTTAGCCTAATCAATGAACTGAATTTAGTATGAGAAATTCCCTGCCTACCTCTGACCATTTTCGTTATTTAAAATCTTGCTGCTAACAGGCACTGACTAGAAAGTTAAAGGGGGAAATATGCTTCTCATTTTCTTAGATCTATGCCTGGAAGCCTGATTTTTTTTTTATATCAGCTCAAGCTCTCTTTTGGTCAGGTATTACAGTGAGTGATATGGGATGTCACAGCCAGTTCCATCAGTCATGTCAAGAGATGGGTTTGTCACATAAATGAATTAAACAGAAAGACAGAACAAATTACAGAAAATAAAAGAAAAGAAAATAATGAACGTTGATCTGCCTTGGAAAGGAACCTCAGGCAATAACAAAAATAAACTTTGTTGTGTGTCATTGGCAATGCATACTGCAGTGTTCATTGTTTGTAGAAAGGATTTTGCTGATGATAAAACCAAACTGAACACTGAGGTCTCTCTGCAGAGCCTTGAAGACACATTAGGCAACTTTACTGGAAGAGGCCACAGCTTAAAAAACAAAGAGGACAAAACGTATCTATGAGAAGTATCCAGCAAAGTATCAGTCTTTAAATTACTATGTTTTCCTCGCCATTGTCATCACTTTATTATTATTTATTTATTTATTTATTATAACAAATATGGAAATACAGATAATGCAGTCTTTAACTTTATTGATATAGTAAGTTATATTCCAGCTAAAAGTATATCTGCATAACATAGGGATGCTGTTTGCCAGTGAGTTATTTCATTCACAGTAGTATACCACATGGAAGCTGTAGAAGTGATAGCAATGGTCTGACCACTCTTTTGTGTTGTATTTTTTTTATTTTAAATTGCTTAGCAAGAGGTAGATTTAGAATTTATTCTTGATCTTGCATCCTGTCTCCAATGGTAATTAATATAGGATGGTTGGAAGAAGCAGTCACATTTCCAAAGAAAGAAAGAAAGAAAGAAAGAAAGAAAGAAAGAAAAAGAAAGAAAGAACAGCATCTGATTCATGTGATCAGTTTTTGTCTAATAACTATGACTTGGTTAAATCTGGATTAAGAGATCATGTCCAAGTTTTTTTCAACAATGACATCACAAATATGGATATTCTTTTTATCTATATAAACAACCAGTTCCTTGTAAATACTCAGTACATTCTTGGCTTCCACAGCTTCCTGCAGCAACATGTTCACACTGTCCAATCCAGAACGTTTTGTGCCCATGTGTTTTATATTTTTTATTTTTAGAACAAACAAATTGCACACATAACCAAGTGGATAAATATCTTTGATCTGCATGAAAAATCTGCCTGATATTTGTCTCGTTTCGATAAGTTTTGACATTGCAATAGTTTGTACATGCTACTGTGGTGTTAGAACATTAAACGTCACCGAATAATGATATGAGAGACAAGTTAGCTGCTTATCAGTTATAAGGAGAACTCAGAACTGTTTTTAAAAGTGTGTATTTGTACAGTCAGATGTATAATTGTGACATTGCTGGAGCAAATAAATATATAAATATATTTATATACATATGTTTCTGTATATATGAAACTATCTCAAAGGTGGTTATCAATATGATGCAACTAGACCCTTTTCAGTAGTGCCCAACAATGAGGGGCAACAGGCACAGAATGAAGCATAAGAGGTTCCATCTGAATATGAGGAGAAACTTCTTTACTTTGAGGATGACAGAGCACTGGAACAGGCTGCCCAGAGAGGTTGTGGAGTCTCCTTGACTGGATGCATTCAAACCCACCTGGATGCATTCCTGAGTAATCTACTCTGGATGAACCTGCTTTAGCAGTTAGTTTGAACTAGGTGATCTCCAGAGGTCCCTTCCAACCCCAACCTCTCTGCGATTCTGTGATCCCCCAATGGATATTAATACCCTTCAGTTAGACTTTAAGGGTTCCTAAGATCTCACACTAAAAGTCGTTTGTTAAAATCCAATTTCCTTTCAAAGAAACAACTGTCAGGGCTAAAATCTGGAAATACAGTTTTAATCATGTGCCAGTTCAGCAAAGAAGGTTTTTTTGCTTATAGGATAGCATTAAAGGGTTTGGTAGGACAGACAAAATTACAGTCTCTATTGCAGTCTCACCCTTACTGCTCTTAGGAAATGACCATAGGAAATAATCTTCAAACCATATCAGTAGTCATCTCAAACACAAAGAGTTGGTTTTCTCCAAAAGGCATCTAAGAAGCAAAATAAATACATGTCCACTCTAGTGCTCTAGTTCAGATCAGAAGAGCACTTTTGAAGCATATATTGCAATGGCCTCTTTGAATGTGATGTTTTTCCCACTGCTGAGTTGCTTTGGGCACAAGTGCCATGGTTTTTCAGGAACTAGTATTGAACTAGGGAACTAAGTTACTTGCTGCTGTAGATAAACCAATACACATATTGATAATTCATTTCAATAAAAATAATTTAATTTGATGTAAACAAATAGTAAAGAAAGGTCTGAAGTAACTTTCATGTATGTAGATAAAAAAGCAAAATCCCATTTTCCCATACCTGAAACAGCTGACAGAATAATACATTTGTAAGAATCCAGATGAAGCAACTTTTCTCATTTCCTTGAGTAGGTGTCATCATTTTTTTACGTGATTTTCCTTACCTTTGTAATACTCATTTAAAAAGGAAAGAAAATAAAACTGTGCTAAGAGATTGTTCTTGTGTAGATTCTGAGATTTACTCTGTCATGTCCTTGTAATTTGGAGACATGGAAGAACAACACAATATAGAAAAAAATAGGGGGGTTTTGTGGTGTCTAGTTGATAAACACAGTTAGCTGAACCCAGCTCTGCCTACGTAATTCCTTCACGGTACCTACACTGTCTAAAGAGAGAAAGTGCAGCAAACTGACCAGCTCTGTACATTATGTTTTAATCTCTCCCTTGAATTTACTAAATAGAATACACTTGTCAGGTAAAACCTTGAATCTCCTAATTTTTATGAGTACATGATAAATTTGACCAATTTTTAGTTAATATCTAGAGCATCCCAAGTGATTCTATCAGGACCCTGAGGGCACCTTGCTAGGCCTTCCAAGCCTAGGGCTTTGGCTGGGTTCAAGGACAGCTCTCACTTGGTGCAACTGTGTAGCCTTGAACAAGACAGCTACAGAAAAAAAAAAAATCTGTGAGAAAGCACTCTAAAAGGAGCCTTGCTGAGGATCCCTCACTTTTGCTTGGGAGCTACCCTTAAGCTCAGGCCCCCACCTTCTGCCTTGCTGAGCTGTGTTGCAGGTATGCCCATGCTTGGCGGTATATCTTGCTGATATCAATCTGATATCATCATGTGTTAGACATAAAAATCAACAACAGAACTCACTGAAACAAGAAGCACAGAGAGGAAACACTTTGAAGCAGAAAATGCTTTGCCTGCCTGCGGAGATTCCCACAAGCTGGAATATACCAGAGGTGCCATTGCACAAACTTTGTAAGGAATGACAATCCAGAGGACATTGTCTTTAAAAGAAGATGTGTAAACTGAATATCTGTAAAATTTCTCTCTTCTGTTTTCAAGAAATATATTCTCTCCAATTTCAACCTATTTTCTTTATATTTTCCTTCAACATTTTATAGTGATAAGAACAAATAAAAATTATTAATTTGCTTCACTCTCATTGTGAAAACTAAGAAACCAAACTTATTTTTCATTCTATCTTATTAGTAAATTACAATGTCCACTACAGCCTATCATGGTGGAAAGGATACTGTAATACAGAAAGTATTAACTTATGATGAAACGAGTGTATGGAAATTGCAGTGTTGACCATTTAGTTATGATTCAGGCTTATTGTTTTTATCTCCCACAACACTGTTTCAATAATTAGAAAGTATTCTATATTTTTATTTCTCAAAAATAAAAAATTGTATGTTCATGTCTTGAATATTTAATACCTTCTCAATTTATGTTTTATTTTTATCTAAAGACATAAGACAGGTTCAAAACTGTTTTAACACATGTATATTTTAAAAATATTGATCTGAAGACAATACAGAACTGCTCAGTGGGAGAGCAGAATCAGTTTTGATGGCTTATCTCAATAATATTAATATTAACCTCCTTAATATAATAGTTCGCACCAGTTTCAGAAAAACTCAGTGATCCAGTAAAGATGCTTGGACCACAATTAATATTTGTTAATTTTCTTATCATTCAAAACATGGCATATTACATAATGATCTGTCAATAATATCTAAATTAATTATTATTCATTTCAAGCTCTTCAATATTTAAAGTACTTTCAGCGGATCTTCAAATTAAATTAATTCTCTATCAGATAACATATCACCAATTCATTTTTGACATGACATTCATGTAATTTTTTTCTAATTTTTAGTGGTTAATAAGCACAGTCAAAACAGGAATACTCATTAGATTTTTCTCACCTCTAAAGGGAATTAAACACACTCAATATTGGAAATGCATATTCATCTGCAGAAATATTGCATACCACAATTCGTCTTCTTTGAGCTGTCCTTTATGGTTTCATGTCGAGTTGATGTTTTCATCCTTATGAACAATTAAAAAACAATTTTAAGAAAATGAAGAAAAATCAAGTACTGTCATATTTACTCATTGTATGATCCATCATATGACCTCATTTATTATACATTCTATCATGTGGAATCAATGTTGTTTACAATAGATTTCTAAATAGGCTTCCTTCTCTCTCCCTTTTTTTTTAATTTTTCCTGTGATGTTCAGTGGAATTACTGTTGTTTTACACAAGGGTATCTATAGTAGAAAAAAGGCCATGGGATGCTATGGAAGATCAGATGCCATGTTCAAAGAAATTTTGGATTCTACCTCTATGTTAACATGAGCATTGGGTGTTTCAGGTAGCACCTCCTCCAGGCTTAACAAAGGAGCTAGGGTTGAGACAAAGGGGCACCAGTGAACATCTGAAAATAAGTTCTGGTAAATTCCATTTTTTAAATATTATGCATACTTGGTTGCCCATGAAAGTCCCTGAAATAATGCAAAATAATTATTATTATAATTATATGGCTTCAATATTAGTACTATTACATGTAATGTATAGTTTTTCCCCTTAGAAAACAAGAAAGTGGGAAAAATTAGTAAGTTTTGAAGAACCCACCAAACAACAACAGTGTGAATATTTGATCTACTCTTTCACATCACTTAGCACGTATAAAACTTACTTACACATTCACAAAAGGCTTTGGAGTTTTGTTTCACAAATATACTGATCAATAAAATGTAAAAATGATGGAGTCTACTGGTTTGCGTCAGATTGGAAATTGTTATAGTAAGATAGCATTGTCTTCACTGGTCCATGAATTAGATAATTGAGTTTACTTTTATGCTAAATGCATACAATAAATGTTTTTATTATTTTGAAACACACTTGATTCTTCACAAAATATTTTACATTTTCCCAATGAAGCATGCAACTTGTCACTCATCAAAAATAGAGTTCATGTTTGCAATAACACCACTAAATTAATCACACTGCCCTGCAAGACCTGCTAGTATGTTTACTAGTAACTTGTCTGATCTTTCTGAAACAAGCTACTTCCATAGTTCTTAAGAAATACTTTTTGTGTCCTTATGTTTTAATTTTTATCAGTAATATGAAGAAACATCACTTTATCAGTATGAAAATGCTTTACTGATTATTTATCATGTGTAATACACAAATATGAAATCTACATAGTCTGAATTAATTTTTTTTTACCATTTATGTAGCATAATTACCTGCTGTAACACAATATTTAACACTAGGCAATTAAGAGCTTGTATTTTCTCTAATATTTTTCCTGGGCTTGAAAATTATGTGTTCACTGGTTTGTTTTCACCTGTAGCTTGAGATACAGTAAGTCCATGGTTCACTTGATTAAGCTACATCTGCATTTCTTCTGTTCCAACTGCGTTTAAGGGTTACTCAAATAAACTTATTACAGTCCTGGAAAACAATAGCACCTGGTAAAAAATGCAAGTATTAAATATTCAGAGACAAAAGGCAATGGGGATGTTGAACCAAACAGATAAAATGGGTGAACAAAATAATAGAATTTGAATAAGAAATTAATGAATGAAGCAAATGAGAAAGATCTAAAATAGCATGGCAGTAGGACAACTCCATGTATTCACATTGAAGTTGTGCAAGTAGGTCACATTTTTCAATCTTTATAATCCATATGACCTTCTTCTTTATTTCTCTGTATTTAACTTGGTAAAGTAAATTGCAAAAAGTAAGTCAGAGATTAGAACTGTTCAGCATCAGTTGTACTGGTGGTGTCTTTCCACTCAGAAATGCTCAGCATGCTCAGATAACTGTCTGTTATCACCCATGCATCACAGGTGCTCCTGCACCCTGCCAAAATCCTCCCTTCCTCCTGTCTTCATATCTAGTTCTTACTGGAGTGTTTGATAGCTTCATTCCAAACTGAAGGATAATTCAGTTCAACCAAATATTGCTTCAGACACCAGGATCTATTCAGACAGTTATCAGACAGATGCAGCCATGTCTAGATTGGACATAAGTGTTTCTTTCACAAGCCTCAAAAGGTGATACAGGCAGATGCCCTGGCATCTGCACAACTATTTAATTCAAGATGTCTCTGTTGAATTTATTTTTATAAGCAAATAGAAATCAGAGAATTAATATGAGTTTCACAGTTCAATGCTCCATTTATTTTACGTATGTTATTTTTTTCCCCAGCCATTGCTTGCTTTGTTCTAGTTGTAAACACCTCAGACAGTGACTGTCTCTTCTCTCTGTGTCAATATTCTGAGAACACAGAGCCCTATTTTGACTGTACCTGCATTAGTACTGAATACATATAATAAATACATTCAGTTTAATCACATTATCTTCAAGATCTAATTCTAAAAACAAATTTATATTTTTAAGCCGATACCTCCGTGGTTATCAAACAGATGAAATGTGGTTTCTTATAGATCCATTTTATTAGTCTGGCACCTGGAACAGTCAAGCCTTTGACTTTAACCATGATAGTGCAAATTGATCAACCCATGTACATGGCTTGTGTAATTATTAACAAATCTCTATAACTTAAACCAGTTGTTCCACCATAAATAGTTATCTAAATAAGTCTGGAACCTGCAGTTCTAACCCAAAACTACATTCAGACTTCTGAAAGGAAGATGTAAGACGTGATGTAAGAATGTAAGACATTGCTTATGGATTGAATGGAATGAGAAATAAGAATAAAGTCCTATGCTTCTGTAATCAGAAGCTGAGATCAGAAGGGAGTGTTGTTCTAAGTTTGAGGGAATATTTGATTAGTATCAAAACCACTCTATGTGACATATTTTGCCTAGGCATTTTTGGGGACTGTTGTGTTCGTACTTAGCCACATCAGGCTTTCAAGACAAGAAAATAATAAAAGCAAAACAAAATAAGAACCACAACAAACAAACAAACAAGCCCAAACCAACCAATCAACAACAGCCACCCCACTTCCCCACCCCCTCCACCCCCCCAAGTCAAAAATGCATTGGGGTAGGTATTAAAACACTTTAATAACCCTTAGTTTTGCATAGTTGCTTCTTCAGAGGAGGAATATATGCGTACTTCAAATGAACTTGCTACAGTCCAAGAGACATCTAGGGCTGGCTTCACCTGTGTTATCAGTTATAGTTAGTCTTGATGAGTCTTTACGTGGTTAATTTATGTGATCCTTGGGGGTTGGACTTGATCTTTGAAGGTCTCTTCCAACCCAAACTATTCTATAATTCTATGATCCTATGATTCTCATACAGGCTTAATTCGTTTTATCCACAGAAAGTTTCTGTTTTCTTTAATTTGATATCACTATCCATAATATTAATAAATAAAAATTTTTATAGATAACTTGTTCATATCTTGTGAAGAACACATTTTCATAGTTATTCCAAGATCATCTTTATACCACCATCTTTAAGCCCATCAGGGTTTGTTTACAGATGCAGATAAACATTCTTTTAAAACATCCTCTTCTACAAGTTTTCTTTTAAATGTGATTAAAAATATTCCTAATGCATATTTGGTCATGCATACAGTACACTTCCAACATTTCTCAGGATTTTTTGACATTCAATTTCCCTTGCAGTGTTAAAAGAGTAGCTAGTTAGCTAGCTAGCTAGAAAGATACATACAGACATAACCACACACATAATGTACATAATAGTAACATGTTTAAGATATTTATATTAATATGCATATGCATATATGTATTATGTAACTATTTGCAATACCTTTCTAATGACTCATAAGTAATATCTTCATATCTAAGTGTGGTAGATAAAATGTCAGCTAGTAGACCTTAAAGCTTGAGTTTATTTTATTCTCTTCAGCCTGAAATATGACAATACATGTGTTCAGGGTCATTAAATAAACCGTAATTTCCAAGGGACATGTAGGATCAGAAACTGATCAACAGAGAGGAAACCAGGAAGGCTGTTATTTACTGCAAATTAGGCCTCTAAAGGCAGAGCAAGCAAGGGATAAACTAGTGTAGGAAGGCAAAGACAGAGCAGGAACCAGAAATCAGGGATGAGCAAGCATGCGTCAAGAGAGGAATGAGATGAATGATTGCAGCTGCATTCAAAATGCAGACTGAGCAGTCAAGGATGGAATTGTCTTGAAAAGGCAATAGTAACACCACTGACCAGTCTCTGAAATCAGGTTGGCTGATAGACTCAGGAGGCTGGGTGCAAACAGATGCTCCAGTTGAGGAGGCAGAAAGATCACAGCTTCCATATTCACAGTCTAAACCTTCGCTATACGTCCTAAAGTCTTCCCACAAAACTCAAGGCTTCTCTTCTTCTTTGGTATGTTAGAAAGTTGTCGAGGTTTGATTGTGGGGTGACAATAAAACCATGGCAGATATATTGTTAACCCGCTCTCCCCCCACTTTCCCCCTTCAGTCCCTCCCTCTCCCCACTTCCCACTAAGGACAGGCGATCAGGAGGGAAAGAAGGACAGAGATAAGAGAGTTGGAAAAACGAAAAAATTTTACTAATGCTACCAATAAAAATAAAGGAAATTATACAAAATATACAAAACCAATCTTGAAAGTCCCAGCAACTGCAGGGCTGGCACCTGAAGTCCTGGACTGGACTCTGCAGCCAACTGCAACTGGATTCAGTCTATCACTAGGCCTCAGTTCGGAGGAACAACTCACAAGGTCCTCTCCTAATGTCAGCCGTAAGGAAAAGGGACTAGATCCTCGTGATCTGTCCCTTTTATGTGAAGTATGATGTGAATGGAATGGAATGGAATGGAATGGAATGGAATGGAATGGAATGGAATGGAATGGAATGGAATGGAATACTTCAGTTGGTCAGTTTTTTGGTCACCTGTTTCTCGTTGCCCCTCTCACAAGATGTGCATCCATTCTTATCATAACTTTGCATACCATTGCTATGTTTACCAAAACATGTATCTGGCTTTTCAGGAAAATGAAGCTAATATGAAGGCTTTAGCTGTCAGGCAAATTCACTAAAAGAGAAACTAATTTTTAACAAAACCAGGACAAAAGTGTAAACACTGAGAAAAGCTTTCTCACATTTGCAGCACTTATACTAATTATATGCAGATTATACAAAAGGAACCTATAAAAAAGATGGGGACAGACTTTTTAGCAGGGCCTGTTACGATTGGACAAGGGGTAATGTTTTTAAAATAAAAGAGAGGATATTCAGGCTGGACATGAGGAAGAACTCTTTTACAATGAGGTGCTAAATACTGGAATGGGTTTCCCAGAGAGATGGTAGATGCCCCATCCCTGGAAACATTCAAGGCCAGGCTGAATGGGGGTCTCAGCAACCAGATGTAGTTGATTATGTTCCTGCTCATTGCAGGGGGATTGGACTAGACGACCTTTGAAGGTCCCTTCCAACCCAAACTATTTTATGATTCTGTACAGCTTTTCTTTTTTCTACTGAACAGAAATGGGGAGGATTTTAAATATCCTTTACTTCTTATTTCTCCATGAGATTTATTTGAAAGTAGCCAAGAAGATTTAAAAAGAAAGAAAAATTAATTAGAGAATAAAATGAAGAGAAACAGAAAGACTCTGATTACAAATGTATTCCTTTCTCTATAATCAAAAGGCTGAAAAGCAAAGATAAGCATGAAGAAACTATCTTTTGTATCACAGCAGGAGGAGTAACTATGTGAAAAGCAAACAGATTAACCATACTTGCTTTAAAGTGTTAAATTGCAGTGTGCCCTCTTGTTCCTGTATAATGTATCAGAAGCAGACAATAATTTTGATATGCAGCCTGACCAGTAAGGGAAGCTATATTGTTTTGCAGTTTCACAGAACTTTTATTCCCATTCAACAAAAGAAATAATTTTGTAGAAAGTAATCCAGTGTCTAAACAACTGAGATTTGTTTTAATATTTGGTGGCAATTAAGAAACTAAGAAAATTATTGGAATGGAAGAAATATATAAATAAGGATTACTCTAAAATCAATATATATATAAAAGAACAACTATCCTCTTTGTGTGTGTGTGTGTGTAAATTTTGTACAACGGTAGGACCATACCTTCAAGACAACAAAGAAGGCATTGTGACTGTGACTATTAATATTTACAAAATATTTATGACTTTCTATATGTACGGGTCAGAATTTATTTGAAACATGTTGATAGATAATTTTAAAATACTTTCCGAAATGGAGTGACTAGTTCATCAAATACATGCAAACTAAGCAAAAAGAAGAAAAAAATAAAACATCTAAAATTAATCAAAATATTTAAGTAGGCTCAAATTTATTTATCTTTTTTCATTTTTCTTACAAATATACTGGTAGGATATTTGTTCTCTGTATTGTAGTGGTTCTGGCTCTTCATGTGCAACATGTATGAACTAAAGGTATATTATCTGATAAGTTCTAGTAGGAAGAAAAATGAGTGCCAGCATTTCCAAAAATACAACTCTATCAGTCAGCTGATTTTTTTTCTTTCTCTTCTAATGAACACATTAGTCAAACAAACACCTATATTCATTATTTTCTGGAGGTTCTGGCTTGTTATGATCCCAGTAAGTAAGGCATTCAGATTTTGTATCTCAGTACAAGACATGTTGGAGTGGGTCCAATGGAGGGCCACAAAAACTATCAGAGGGATGGAAAACCTTTCCTATGAAGAAAGGCTGAAAAAGTTGGGGTTGTTCAGCCTGAAGAAGAGAGGGCTCCAGGGAGACCTTGTTGTGGCCTTGCAGTAAAGGAGTCCTATAAGAAAGGTGGGGACAGATTATTTAGCAGGGTCTGTTGAGACAGGACAAGGGGTAGTTGTTTTAAACTAAAAGAACAGAGATTCATACCAGATATAAGGGAGAATTTTTTTACAATGAGGGCAGTGAAACACTGGAACAGGTTGCCCAGAGAGGTGGTAGATGCTCCATCCCTGGAGACATTCAAGATCAGGTTGGACAGGGCTTTCAGCAACATAATCTACTTGAAGATATTCCTGGTCACTGCAGAGGGGGTTGAACTGAGTGACTTTTAAGGGTCACTTCCAACCCAAATGATTCTATTTGATTGCTTATAAGAGCTAACATTATAAAGAAAGAGGATAGTATTGATAACAATCCATCCCTTCAGACTCTGGGAACCCCAATTTGTGCAATGTGGAAGGGCTGCCAGTCAGCATTCAATGCACTTGTGGAAAGGTTCCTTGACATTTTGGCCTTTCGAGCTCTTTCAATATTTCTTGAAACAGGACAATTCTACTCATCATTTTAACAGCCAAACAGAAAGGATGATCATCTAAGAACTTGTTGCTGCACGGTTAGATGAAGGCAAGGACACAGGGTGGCTTAATTGCCAGTACCCAGCAGGACCTGCCTGCAGGCTTCTCTGTTACAAGGAGATGGTCAAGTTTGTTCTGAGGCCAAGGGATGCCAGCAGCACATCACAAGCCTGCACCTGCTCAGGTTACCAGTTATGTGAACCACTACCAGCTCCATGAGAAACTGGCATCCAGTCAGTATCACTGTATCCAAGAACATTGCACGAAACTAAGTAAGTTTCTCACCATTCAGCTGTGTTTTTCCACTTGGATGCTCGTTAAGTGATCCATTCCAAATGGAACTCTTCCAAAGTATAACACTAAAAAGCAGTAAAACAGGGAGTGGCAGTGTAGGAGACAGGGTGGAAGATGTCACTATGGTCTTCGTTCTGTGCATTTTATATTTCCCACATCCTTATTTCAGTGAAATATTTGTTTTAAAACCAGAAGTCTGATGGAAGGAAAATGTTATTTTTGAATCAGCTCTGCTGAGAATATAGTTTGTACTGACTTCATATTAAGATGTTTTTCATCATCCTTGACATTTTAGAACACGAACATGAATTTAGGAAAATAATTATTGATATGCAAGCAACTACACTTTTGAAGCATTGAATTTGCATAAAATGTTTCCTTTCAAGTGCTTAATTCTTAAAACAATTTCAGACAACATGTAAACCATTATGGAAGCAAAATTACATTTCAAAGTGGTACACAGTGATCTTGCTGCTCAGCTGTCACCGGCATTAATAAGAGTCACACAGCTTAAGTCCCTGTGCACCACTTTGAAAGTTTCCTGCCATGTGTCTCCATTAATCACATCACAGAGGCAACATCCCATATCAGCTGTTTTTTATTAAAATGGAGTAACTCTATTTAAATATTTTATCCTTATCTATCAATCACTGTACAAAGACCATCCCTCAAGCAATTATTTGCTATGAAATTTCGTATTTATTCATATTAGCTATGCCCTTCTCATCGTGGAAAGCCCAAGGTAAAATTGTAATGTCACTTGGGACAGTAGAGGTACCTATAGGTGTTTTATGATTTACTATTTTTTTAGTAACAGCCATCTGTAGTCTAGTTATTTGCTTTTGCAATTCGTTGGAGCAAAGCTTCTTTCTCTCTCTCTCTCTTTTTTTTTTTTTTTTTTTTTTTTTCCCCCTTGGTGCATGATAGTGTTTGCGGGGAAGATATTGAGCAACTCTGTTCTGCAGATAGTCAGGATGCTTCAGATAGAAGAGTGTGTTTATTACAAAGTGAAGAGAACATTACTTATTCTGACACTTTCACCTTACTGATAAACACAGCAGGAAAACAATGGATATAAGTCTTTCTAAGTCTATTAAAGCAAATGTGAAAGCTAGTGAGATCTGTTTATTATTTCAAGTGCATAAAGACATTTGAGATAGATAGGCAATAGTAAGCATCTTCCATGAAAGATTTCACAATAAACAAATGCCTGTTTTCTTACATTTTTCTTCCTATTTCTGAAGAAAAAGTCCAACAACAACAAAAAAATCTACAGTAAATCAGCAGACCAACAGAAATATATTTTCTTAGGGAAAACTATGTTTATCAGTTGAATATTTTTGCACCCCTAGTACGATTTAGTGTCTTACAATGCATATATCTTCTTGGAAAGGCATTTTATAATATTCACTTCCTCAATTTGGCTAAGCATATAAGTTATTCTCAGTTTTTAGCACAATAATCTGTGTATTTGCCCTTAATCACTAAGATAAAATCATGTCTTGATACACAGCAGTACAGATGAATGTATGTTTTATATAATTTCCTAGATTTTGACAACTAACCCCATATTTTCTTATTCTTATTTGACATCTGTAAACAACATTTTCAAAACAAGGTTTGCCACAACTGGCATTTTGAATAATTGTTTCATGGAGACAGGGTTATTCCTTCAGAGATTTAAAAATATATAACATTCTACTTAGAAAAGGTTTCAAAATGCTTTCGAGATGGATATGGCTACTAAATGAAAAACATTTCTATACCAGTTCAGACACTATTTATTGAATAAAACATATTCCTGTAAACTAAATAAATATAGTGTTTACAGCAATTCAGAAGAGGGAAGACTGAATGTTAGAAATAGTTGTATTGATTTGTTTTGGTGTTAGCTCAGATACCAGTCAGTAATACGGACTACGGATGTGTATGCCCTTGTGGATGGGCTACTTAAATCAGTATTTATTCATTGGCTGGGAGCACTTTTTCAACAACAACAAAAAAAAACCGCAATATCAACCTATGTATCAAATTGCATTAAAACATTTATCAGTGTTTCTTGTTGTTGGTTGTCAAGACTTTGTCTAGGAAGGTCTTCTCTATACTGCAATCATATGCAAACTCTGTTAGATTTGAATATTTTAGTAAAATTTGGTTAAATTTCATAAAAATATTTCTATTCTGGGGGCCTTTGAATCAATGTTTCCCCTTTCAGATCACCTGCATCTCCAGCTGTCACCTCCCAAATGACAATTTTCTTATTTGCCTAAGAGGACTTTGCCGGAAGCATATGTAAATCAATTATTACTTATGTGTATATACACATGGGAAACAGATGGAGCAGAGAGCTGAGACTATGGAAGAAACTCCTGAACTTACACACAGTGAACACAGTGGAATATTTTATTTTATTTTTTTTTTTTTAATTTTCTCTTTTTTCACCCATGTAATCCTCATATCACATCAGTAAAAGTACTACTCTTTCAAATCAAATCCTCAGAAAATTCATATCATGGGAGTGAATATAAGCAATAAAATGTCATTTCTAGAGAAAGACCTCAGAGCAAATAGTAACGTATTTCTCATACATACGTACAGCACACAGTCTTGTTAAACTTTCAGACTTTTTTTTTTTATGAATAAGTAGAGATCACACTTAAGAAGATATCTTCATTAAATTATAACAGAAACAAAAAGTAAGTAGGCCATGCCCACATTTCTCTTTCAGTAGGTTTAAATGATCCCTACTGCTTCAGTGGCAACACTGTTCATTTCTAAATACACAGAATATTTCTCACTATGAAATATGTCTCAAAAATTTTCACATCTGAATACTGTAATAAAGAGGACACTGTAAAGAAATGTGGTAAAGATGAATCTTAAGACACATATTAAACACACAGTAGAAGCATAGAAATACAGTAATTTCCATCTTTAGTCTGGAAAGCCGTAAGAACTAAAAGTCTGAGAAGTCAGTTGTATTTTTTTTGCCATCATTATCACTGTCTGGAAATGAATATGTTTGGAGACACGAGCACACAGCATTCATTAGATTTCTGTCCAGAAATATTCTACTTAATGCAGCATTGTATTTACAGAGATTTCTATAATATTCACACTCACAATGTGAGTCAATCTTATTATTTATAATACTCAGAAAAACCTGAAAGTCACACAGCAAATCTAAATCTATGATGGGTTCAGGTTTTAAGACCCCTGGCTCTCAGACCTGCATTACGGGTGGCTCTTAGGTAACCAGATACTGTTTGTAAAATGTGTTAGTGTTAGCTCTGAAAATACTGATGGTTAAAAGGGATTATATAGCAAACAAGAGATTCATTTTCTTCAAACACTTTCTGAAAAGGAATTACTAAACCTATTTCATACTGTTCTAATTAAGTGTATTGACTGTATTTGTCAGGGAACTGGGTTTGATAGTGATGTCACAGCAAACCAGTCTTTCAGTGCAAAACTCATATCAATGTTGTTCACAACATTAGGCTCTAAGCTAAACAGTAATACCAAAATGAGTGTGCCATGATGTGATACATTAAACTACAAGCACATGTTAACTAGGCTAATACTGTAATAAGAAAACAGTATGAATTATGATAATATTGAAATATTTTTACAGCTATTTGGTAATAATATTAGAACAGATTATAAAGATTTATAATTAACATACATCTGACATTTAGAGAAGAATGGACACTTGGACAAGTAATGGTATTATCAACAATTGTTTTAATAAATATGGTTATTGTATTTTTCACAGCCTTTGTCTGGCAGTTAACTCTGTGCAAATGTATCACATGTCTCACATGATGCTCCCCTCAAGTCATAACAGGGTAGAAAATGTAAAGTCCTGAATGGAGTGAATGAACTCATTGCAATTATTATGGATTCAAAGGGTTTTGTTTGATGAGTTGTGGTTTTTTTGTTTGTTTTGGTTTTTTTCCTAGAAATCTTGGCTTTAAATTTCAAGTAGTATCATTGCTTTGTAATGATTTGTAAATCAAATTAAAAATCATGTTTATGAAAAAGAAGTGTGAGAATAAATAATATGGAGAAGAAATGCAAAAGCATACCAAAGATATGTGGAATTAAAGAGGCTTTAGAGAGTTTACCATTATTTGGGAGGGGAGAGGGAGAGAAATTAGATTCTCCTTGGTACATAGTCAGTCAGAATTGGAAAACCTAGAAAATATATGTTTACTAAGGAAGTTATATCTCAGAAGAAAATACCTGTACAGAATGATAATTATAGATGAGTTTACAATATACAAAAGCAGCAGAAAAGCCTAGATCATTTATACTTACTAACTGTGGATCACACAGTAGAATTTTTAGTAAACAGAAAAGTAAAAATTGCTTATATTTTTCATAATTATAGAGGATACAGGAGGTATCATATGATTGGAGAAAGGGAAACAGTAGTTTTTATTAAAAAGGGATAAAGAGCGTGGCAAAGAATTACAAAAGAATCAGTGTAACTTGATTATTTGCTTAGGTTCTGGGAAAGGATACTTAAAATTTGTTTATAAATATCTAGAAAAGGTATAATCATATCCTAGAATTGATTTTTTTTATGTATCTTGTCAAACAAAATCTGTTATCTTGTTTAAAAGAACAAAAACTATCTGTATAACATGAAAAAGTACCACTGGGTACCACATGCTAGACCTGCAGCATAGTGAATAATAAGATTATAATGCCTGAAAAAGGGTATTAAATTGCAGGGTGAAATTGTGCAGAATTCAGGGAATTTGGACAAAAAAATTGAGAATCATACAAAATGATCCTGACAGATTGAATCAAGAAAATAAAATTTAGTGTGAATTATTTGGAATATATATTATTTGGATATATAAAGCAAAAGATATCTCTATAGATATCAATAATCTCAGGGTTACAATGAATCACTAACTAAATCTGGTTAAATATATAATGAACTTACAATAAAGGTAAATAACAATCTAGGATCTCTGAAATAAAACCTTCTCTGTAATATGTAGTAGAGAATACTTGGCACTAAAGAGGATTCTGCTGAACATTATGTCAAATTTTAGATGCTATGAGAAATAGAGAAAGTCCATTTGAGAGCACAAAGAACAATAGAAGTTTAGAGGAAAAAAAAAAAAAAAGCAGCACCAAACCATAAATCAAAAAATAAACTCCAACAAAACCTGGAAAAAAATACTACAAGGAATTGGACAGTTATATAAAAATAAAAATTGTCATGAGATCTAACAACTTTCTTCTAGCAATATTACATACCTACCCTATTTTTATACTCTTGTGTTCTTAGTCACTTTTTGTTACCATAAAAAATTTGTCAGGTGGTACTTCACACTAACTCAGTAGGGCCATTCTTATACAAAAGAAGTAATTATCCGACATAATGATCAAATTGGCCTCAATTCTAGGGCCAGTTCTGCTCAATATTTTCATTAATGATCTGGATGCAGGAGTCGAATGCACCATTAGTAAGTTCATTGATGACACTAAATTAGGAGGTGGTGTTGAATTTCTCAAGGGACAATATGCCTTTCATAAGGCTCTAGATAGATTGGACCATGGGGCAATGATTAATGGGATGAAATTTAACAAGTTGAAATGCCAGATTCTTCACCTAGGATGGAGTAACACCGGGCACAAGTATAAATTAGGAGAGGAGTGGCTGAAGAGCAGCTCTGCAGGAAGGGATCTGAGGGTGCTGGTCGACAGCAGCTCAACAGGAGTCAGCAGTATGTCCTGGCAGTCAGGAGGACAAACTATGTTCTGGGGTGCATTGAACATAACATAACTAGATGGTCAAAACCAGTGATTATCCCACTGTATTAGTGTTGGTGTGACCTCACCTTGAGTACTGTGTGCAATTCTGGACCCAACAGTTTAAGAAGGATGTGAAGGTCCTTGAGTGCATCCAGAGGAGGTGAACAAAGTTGATTAAAGGGCTGGAAGGAATGTCTTAAGAGGACTTTGGATTTTTCTAGTTTGGAGAAAAAGAGACTGAAGGGTGACCTCATGGCTCTGCAGCTTCCTGGAGAGTGGAAGTGGAGAGGGAGGTGCTGAGATCTCTCTCTCCACACAGGATGTGTGGGAATGGCTCAAGGCTGCACCAGGGGAGGTTTTGACTGGACATGAAGAAGCATTTCTTTACTGAGAGTGTGGTCAAACTCTGGAACAGGCTTCCTAGAGAGGTGGTCGATGCTCTAAGATAGTCAATGTTTAAGAGGCATTTGGAAAATGCCCCTCATAACATTCTTTAACTTTTGACTAATGCTTTATGGTTTTGTATAGCATTCAGCAGTTTGACACACCATTGGTTATGCTAATTATCATGCAAATTCACTTATATAACTCCTGGATTGGACAATCAGAAGTCAATAATGTTAAAAGGGATAGAAGGGTCAAAGATTTCTGATATCAAGCACCCTTATTAATGGCATGAACAGTGTCTTTTTTTGAAAGACAGTGAAAAAACATAGCTATAGGTCTGTTCATTGGTTTCAGTTTTAGTTTTGAATCCTTCTTTCTATGAACAAGTTTTTCAACATATGTTAAGAAATACCCTCCTTCCTGAGATAAATTCTTAAGTAGATCTTGCAATGCATTCTTCAACCTCATTTTTAAGTGGCTGTAGTTAGTGGCTATGGCTTAAGTGGCAATGGCTGTCCTGCTCTGGGGAGGCAAGTCTGCAGGATACAACAGGTTCTGGACCTTCACTGGAATATCTCAGTCCCAAGAGCTGTTAATTGCATGAGAGAAGAAACCTCCTTCCAGTCTAAGGCTAATACTTCTGAGAAGTACCAGAATTATTCAGAGATTTGCATTAGTTTTTTAAGAGTCTTGCAAGTATGTCTCACACTTTTTTTTTTTTTTTTTAATGAGGAAGTGTCTGAAATTAACAAGCCTCCCTGAAGTCCCTTTGGCTTTTCAAAGTGAAGGCAAAATAGGAAACATGCAATATTACTAGTCACTAGTAAATAAATAAATAAATAAATCTGAGATGTCAATTAAATATTATATCACTTCCTTGGTCACAACCACAAGCTCTGTAACGAAACATACAGAAACAATGTCATTTTCCTCGATTATTTTGGCTTTTTTTTTCCTAAAATTTTTCTTTCATTCATTTTTCTTTGAGCCCATTCTCTTTGCCTCTTGGTCTCTATCTCTATTGTTCTTCCAGATTTTCATCTTCCCCACAAACCTATTGTGGGAAAGTAACAGATTACTGGAGAAGATTGTAAACACACTCAAGTGACTTGAAGCCGAGGTATCAAAAACAAATATATCCTACCTTTAGTTGTTTGACATTGTGTATTGGACAACTAGACCGCCTATGTTCAAATAAACAGAGGCCTGTGATAGACTCAGAGGGACCTTATGAAATATACTTGAGATTCCTGCCCTGCTGCAGGAAAGATCAAAGCACAGTGGTAAATTATGCCTGCGTAAATCCCTGAAATACAGGCAAAAGCAGCAGGTTCATTGATTCTCTGGCATGGACCAAACTCCATGGTGTCTGCATCACTGCTTGTGTGCCTCTGTCCCAGTGCTGCTTTGGAGATGCCCTTGTTGGTTAGGGAACAAAAATAAATATACTGTTTTCATTTAATCTGTGGTTTTGTGGTGTTCGTGCTCCCTGCCTGTGCCAGCTCACACACATACCATCTTGTATTCTTTTATATATATACACATACAGAATATTCTCATATTCTTTCATATAGATACAGATAAATAAAACCTCTGTTGTCTTGTTCTCTTTCCATAAATTATAAGACCAAGGGTAAGAGGAGAGGACATGGCTTTTCAGGGTTGTAATGTCAGTATTCTTCCCTGTTCCATGGTACAAGAGAGGACACAAAGGGTCAAGTAACTAAAGGTCAGCCTAGCTTTGCCTTATTTCTGATCTGTGACTGGTACTTCCAGACTTAGGGGAACAATCTAAAAAACAGGACATGTACTGGATAACTCTCATGCTGATAGTTTTTTTCCTGACTTATGTTTTCAGCAATGACAGTTCAAATGAAAAAAATACTGCTAGGCAGCCATTCTGCTGAACATTTCTGGAGCCAATAAGAAATGAAAACACAGAAGATTTATTAAGAACAACAAGACAGATAAATATCACAGAATACAGAAGAGAGAGATCCTGACACAGTCATTTAAGACACACACAAAGTAAAACTACACAATTTTTTGAGTTTTTATTTTTTCCACAGAAGGTTCCTTTGTTGCACAATGGTGTCTCTAGACATCTTTTTTTGTTATTTCCTAAAGTCAAGTACAGTTTACTGTAACCAGCTTTTGATAACAAGATTGATGCTTCAAGGTCAGAGCAGACCATTAAGAAGATCTTTCCTGATCTCCTGACTAAAACAAACCATAGACATTCATCCAGTGGTGCTTGTGTCAAGTCCATAACTTTTTTTTCTGAGCTACAGCATGCCTTTGAGATAAGTCTCCACATTGGATTTAAAATACTTCAGTTGAAGAAGCACACACTGTATCTCTACCATGTCCTTACCTTCCTTTGTATACTTTCAGTTTCCTGCTACTACATCTTACTAAACATTTGTCTGCTGGATCATCTGGTATAAAGGGATGTATATTTGTAGATAATGACAATTCAACTCTTACCCTCCTCCTTGATAAACTAAACAAAGAACTTTTTTCTTTAGTCTTTTGGTGATTTTAAAGAGGACTGGTTTGTTGTTTTTTGGTGTTTTTTGTTTGTTTGTTATGGTTTGTTGTTTTTTTTTTCAGAATAAGACAGATATACAAATACTCAGTGTGACAATCTGAACTTGTCAATGAGCAAGCAAGTGCATTTCCTGAACCTATTAAATGATATGGTTGCTTTATATCCTCCTTTAGAAAAAATAGTCTTTATTAAGATGTTTGCAGAAAAATGCCTTCAGGTGACAGTAATGACAACTTTTGAAGTACATTAACATAGGAGACTGAATAACCCAGTTATACGTAAAGAGACAATTAGAATGTGAGAACTACTACTACTACTACCGAATCAAACTGAAAAACATAAATATTTAAGGGTGAAAAGATGCTGAGAAGAGGATAAATGTTTAACAGGGAATAGCAAGGAATGAATGTTCATTAACTATGTAATTTTTAAAAATGCTTTGAAAGACCAGGTAGTATCGGTTACAGTGATAAAAATTGCAGATTTATTAGTATGATTTTTTTAAACTAAAGGCAGACAACAACAGAAGAGTGAGCCTTCTGGTTGTTTCCCTAATTTGGCTGCTAGCCTTTGCATCCATGGTACTGAGCTTCTGTTTTCTTGTTTAATTTCCACTGATGTGAATCTGTGTAAAACTAGCCAAGCCTGAAATAATTCTGTAGTAGGTAATTTTGTTTCTGAGCTGTGACTGCAAGTACTCCAAGATTCCTTTCTTCTTCTATACCACATATTCACCACACAATTATGTCAGCCTTCATTTAGTGGTGTTGACAGGATAAGCAGATATGGGTAGGGTTTGCCTATACTTTGTGCTGAACAGAAATCACAAATTCTTGTAATAGTGGTGTAAATTTTAGAACTGCCCTGGCTTATTTTTGGCCCAGGCTAACAAACCCTGTAGAGAGGCATGTGAATAGTATTTTATTTTATCAGAACGATGGTTTCAGCTATAAGAAAACTCGTTCATTTACTTTCAAATTTGAAATTTTCATCCTATTCAAACAAAAATCAAATTATCTTTAAAAGAAGGAAAAGTAATCCATAATTAGCTATGCCACTTTAACATTATATCCCTTTAAAAAGTCCCTGTACTAGAAATTAATTGTTCTCGTTCTAAGATTAGATAATACAAATTACCACCTAACATCCACCAGTGTGATAAAAACTTTACTATGTATGTGCCTATACATTTGTTTCTCCAGCATATAAGCATGAATTCAGATGAGGCGTGACTTTTTCAGTCAATGTATATGAAGTGCTAATTTTCTAAATATTAATAACTATGAGAAATAGCAGAAAACTGATTTTTAAGTACATGTTAAAATTGCCACTTTTCAATTCATTGTGCTTATCAATGACAACAACAAGGAATAGAGCTCCAGTTACCTGTATTTAAAATCATTTAAAAGGCCAGACCATGAGCAGTGTTAAATGTTGTCACATAAGGGACTCCAGAAACCTTTTTGTTCTGTTATTTAGTTATACAAGTGCTTCAAATAGAAATCTTCCTTCTCATCCTCCTTTCCTCTTCATTTTCTGCATGCAAGTAATCAAGGAGGTAAGGAATAATATTAATGACTTCATCTCTCACAGCAGTTTGCAAAACCTGACTAGAACTGGAACAAAAATTCTCTTTTTCATGGAAGTGGCAGATTACATGCAGAGGAGGAACGAAAAAGACATTTTTTGCTTGTCTGCTCAAAAATGTTTTGCATTTTTGCTTGTCTGGCTCAGAACTTCTGTTGAGCCCTACATGGCAATATCAAGGCTGTTACTAGATATGAGTGCAAATCCTAGATTTGTGAGTTAGGCCAGGTTTATGGTTCTTTGATCAGACAGTTATACTATATTCATAGGACCCTTCATTGGGGATTATTGGTCACTATTCTGATATCTGAATTAGGTAACTTAAACATAACTTATAAATGAACACTTACAAACTTTTATTTTTATTTTTTTTTAATGTGCTAAAAATAAATAAAATATATTTTGACCTATCTATATGTAGACATGCAAATCTGTCTAGCAGTTTTTTTCTTATTATTCTTGTTTTTAACTAAGTAGCTAAATACAATTGCACCCAAAGTCTGTTCACAAAAGCTTATTCATTTTTATATGTAGAAGTTGTGGCTTCATGTAATACAAATTTATTTAGTAGTCTTTTACTCAAAGTCTATTCAGAAAAGCTTATTCATTGTTGGGACTGCACTGAAACAAACAAACAAACAAACAAACAAACAAACAAACCAGGCCACAAATTAAAGTTATATGGTGTTTTAATGTCAAAAAGCCAGTCCTGAGGTTCTGCAGCTGAAGGTGAGCCACAAAACATCAAGTACCTCCCATGGCTGAGCGTGAACCACAGCAAGGAGCAGTACTTGCATGTGTTTTTTAGCTGTTATTTTTCTCAGCGTTTGAATCAGTGGTCAGACGTTTGTGCTAACTTGGAATAAATTAAATTAAGTAAAAATTCATCAAATCAAAGATGGTTTGCCCATGACGGTGAAATATATTTATCAGAAAACATTTTACAGGTAGTGTTGGAATAAAGAAAATCTGATAATGGAAAGTAAGACTTAAGAACTCATAAAGTTCTCTCTGAAGCCGGACATAATCAGCACAAAATAGAAACAATAGTCTGAAAAGAAAAATATTTATTTGGAAGTATAGTTGTCATGGTTTAAACTGAGCTAGCAATACAACCACGATAGCCACTCACTCATCCCCTCTCCAGCACACCTCCCCCTGCCACCCAATAAGGGAGAGAATCAAAAGGGAAGGGAGAAACTTGGATTGAGGTAAACACAGTTTAATAAAATAACAAAATACTAATACACTACCAGTAAATATATATATATATGTAATAGAAATAAAATATACTCAAGGCAATTCCTCACAAACATGCTGAGCAGCAATTCTTAGGAAACAGCACCTGGTCCCACAGCTGATCCGAGAGAGAGAAAAGAGAGGAAAAAGGTGGAAAGGTTCAGAGACCTCTGCAACACGTCAAAAAGCCGGGCTACACATCCCAACCGAAACTCCTCTGGCTCTGAAAAAAAGAGCGAAGAGAAGAAGAACCAACTGGAAGGTCCCAACTCCCAACTCTTCCTAAATAGGAAGCATGGTGCTAATGGGATGGAATACTGTCATTGACCAGTCTGGATGTCAGTCAAGCTCTGCCTCATCCATGCTCCCTTTCTTTGATACCTCACACCTATGGTCGGAGTGCTCAGAATGTCCTTGGCTCTCAGACCAGAGCAATTAAAAACATTAACTCTGTGATGGGGTGTTATCTTCTTGTTCTCAAACTAAGTCCAAATAATGAGCGTGCTGACTATGGAAAAAAGAAAAGGTTTCTAACTGCATGAAGAAAATGAACCCATTTTCAGTCAAACCAGCACAATAGTAGATCTTCTCTATTATTAATGCCCTGTAAACATAATTGAAACTATCTAAATGTAAGAAACAAGAATACTACAGCATCCCATACACAAAGTGATCCACAATACATCTCAATAAAATATTTCTTGTGTAATGTGTAGATGAAATATTTCCCAAAGGAATCTCAAAATGAAGTTTTGTTTATAAGTTACATGCAGTGACTTAAAAAAAATTAATTTTTTAAAAATTAATTTTAATTATGAAATTTAAAATATTTTCTATTTTAAAGTCAGTCTTCTATTTTTCCTATATTAATATAATTAATCATGATTTATAATAAATATTGAAGATATTAGGAAAAATCTTAAAATATACCAATTTTGTATTATGAGATTATAAACATGTTTTGATTGGAATTGCATCCTTGAGTGTATTTTTACATTAACCATCATGTTGTCCACACAGTTAATTTCATTCTGTTGAGGACTGTCAGGACTTCCCCAAAAGTCCCTCCCACTGTAAGTGACAACCAGGTTTATGACCACTTAAGGAACCTGAACATACATAAGTGTATGGGACCCAGAGAGATGCATCCCAGAGTTCTGAGGGACCTGGCTGATGTAGTTGCTAAGACACTCTCCATTGTTTACATTGAGGGTTAGTAAAGCACTGGCACAGGTTGCCCAGAGAGGTGGTAGATCCCTAGAGATATTCAAGACCAGGCTGGATGGGTCTCTGAGCAACTTGATCTAGTTGAAGATGTTCCTGCTCATTGCAGAGGGGGTGGACTAGATGATTTTTGAAGGTCCCTTCCAACCCGAACAAATTCATGATTCTATGGATTAGTATTCAGATTTGGTCATCTTCCCTGGGCTTTTCCTCCTCTAGGAAGACTGGAAGTGTGATTCAAGAAACTGGAAATTGTGTTTAGTACATGGTACATGCTCTTCAACAGGATAGCCTCACCTGCAGTCCAGCAACACATGTGGTACTCACAGTCATATACATTAAGACTTGTGGCTTCATCTGTATTGGCTGCAGGTGCTGGGTGCTAGCACAGGAGGCTGCGGAGTGGCCTCTGTGAGGAGAGGGACTGCCCTGCACTGGACACAGATGGTTCCAGCCAGCTCTATAAGACCCACCACAGGGCACAGCTGAGCCTCTCAGCCCTGCAGGTGTTGTTTCTGGGAAAACACATTTGTGAAAGAGTAAGACACTGCATGACTGTGAGGAGTGAGAAAATTTCATTTAAAAAAAAGTGTAAGAAACAACCCTGCAAACACCAAGGTCAGTGAAGGAGGGAGAAGGTGCTCCAGGCACTGGAGTAGAGATTCCCCTGCAGCCTGTTGTTGTTGCTGTTGTTTGGAGTTTGTTTGTTTTTCTGGCTTTGTTTTCTTTTGTTTTTTTGGTCTATGTTTTTCTTAAATCTCTATTATATTTGCAGTTGCTTCTGGAAATTCCTAGGGACTTATGCAGCCGATAGTTTCTGCTAGCTGTTTCCTGAGAAGATATCCTGATTAAAAAAGGACAGCAGCAGCAATCTGTAACAGACAGTTGAGTGGGGAATACCAGGCTCCTGCTCATCTGCTTTGGGTAACACCTGTTTGGCTGATAGGCAGGAGTGTAGTTAACACAGACATCAGCTGTTACCAGGGCAGGGGATGCGAAGAGGGCCTGGAAGTTCTGCTCCAGGAAGTTTAGGAATCTGTGACCAAGGTGGTTATGCTCTGTGGGCATTTCTCCATCTTTTACCATGTGGAGAAAGAAATTAGAGTCCTTGACTTAGAAGGAGCTACAGAGGGTGGCTGCTGCCACCCAGGCCTGGGGCTGCAGGGTTGCCCAGTCCCCTTCCTGCTCTGGGGTGACAGCGAGAGGTACCAGAGGAAGAATTCAAAAGATGACACAGTATCAAGACACTAAACAGGAAGACTAACAGTGTTTTCACAGACACTTTACAAAGGCAAAAGCTTCCAGTTGCACAATACAAGAAGGCGGAACAGCTAAAGGCTGTGCTTAATGGCAGATCAAGACTCCAAAGATGGGGGAAACTGGAAGCTTGTGGCAACAAGAAAAAAACTTCACCACCCTCAGCATCAGTGCAATTACTTGGTTGCCAAGGAAGGGGAACAAGCCAAATTAAGGCAGTTCTCCAAGCCAGCTTAGCATGGACTGACCATTAGCACTGAAAGGAAGAAGTGAGTGACAATGGTTGGAGATTTCCTTCTGCAAGGGCTGTGGGTGCCAATGGTTCATCTGAGCAGAGTGTCCTGGGAGATTTGTTGCTTGTAGAGAGGCAAATTCAGGATGTTTCTATTGAAACTTCTCTGACCTTTGAAACCAGTCCTTGCTGTTCATCCACGTGAACAGTAACACTGTCAAGGGAAACCTGGAAGAAGTCAAAAGTTACTACATAGTCCTGGTGGCAAAGATGATGGGCAGGATAGCCCAAGAGGTCTTGATCCAAAGCTTAGTTAAAAGTGGATGCATCCTAAAAGTTATCCACTGCCTGTGCTGGTATTTTTATCATGCTCCTGTCTTTGAGGAAAAACAACTGCTAACAAGATACAGAGCTTGGTTGACAAAGAAAGGCAAGAACACATTTCCCAGCAATCTGCTAAATTTGTGAGAAAAGTTTTAAACTGAGTATGTCAAGGGACAGTGATAGAAGCTTGCAGATAAGTCAGGGAACAGGTGGTACCTCCTTGGGGCAGTGTGATGGAAGTAAAACTCATAAAGCACAAACTGAATATGATAATAAAACCTAAAACAAAAGGCTTACACACAATGCCAGCAGCCTAGGAAACAAACAGAAGACAGAGTTTCATATGCAGATGGAAGGATACAGGCTTTTTGAGAAAGACAGGAGTAGAAGAAGAGGAGAAGGTGGGATTTCCTTTTGTATCAGGAATGGCACAGGTGTTTGGGTCTCCTTTGTGGAGTGAGTGATAGAAGGATTGAAGTCTTGTGGGTCAAGTCTGGAGGAGTAGAGTCCCTGTAGTCAGGGTCTGCTACAGGCCATTCAACCAGAATATAGCCAAACCAGAGGCCTGTGACGTTTTGATTGCAACTACACTAGGCAGCACATAATCCATATTAGTTTACTTTGAACCCAGTATAGTACAGAGGGTTCATATTTTTTATTAACATGTATTGTAAGAGTAGTTCTTTTTGGAAAAAGTAATTTGTGTTTATTCTTGAAATTACCTTTGCTTCAGGCAGATGCTCTATCTCATTTTTCACTGTGAAGAAACAGACTAACATCAGAAATAGAGGTTTATGGAAGTGAGGCTATATAGAAAATTGTGGCAAACAAGTAAAAGCTATAATGTATGTTTTCTACATTGATTTTTATGAAGCCCATTGAACCTGCTATTTGGTCACTTCTAGACTGAGAGGTGTTGCCATAAAGACATATCCTCTCACACATTTTGTGGACTGACTTGCCCTCAGGTTTTGAGGCTCATACTAAACTCCATGTTAATATGAAGCCCTCCCATTATCTATTGCAATCATTGTATCAGAGTATGTACCTTGAAAGTAAGGGGACTTGAACATTTTGAGTTATCATCTAAAATTTTTAGAAAAACTTCACAGTGTTTTATGTGCCATAATTACACAACACTGGATACCCTACTTTTTGTGAGTCATTAAACATTCATCAATAACACTTGTTAAGATAACTTTACCAAGGACATTTACTGAAGGCTGAGTAAAGGCATGATAAATAGAATGACGAAAAATAAATATTTACTGTATGTTAGTATTCACAGAAAAATAAAGGACTTTTCTGTCAATACATTTTTACTCAAGTGGGATTAGTTTGATTATTTTTGCATTCCATTGTTCATCTCTCAAAGCTCTTGTTTTTGATAGTAATACAAATTTCAGCTCAAAAAGGAACAAAGATGTTGAAACTATTTTTTTCAAAGTTCAATGCTGTGTGTGCATGGAAATACTGCAGTAAAACCACCTCATAGTTATTTAGGAAAAGCTCGCATATAAGGACACAAGATATGATAAGTGACTTAGCTCACAGATACGAATGTTCAAAAAATTGAATTCTGCAATTCATCCATCTTGGAAAGATGTATACTTTGCCTATACAAGCATGTGAGAATTAGCCCATTGGTTTCAATGCTAAATAATACAGCAGTAACATTGATCATATGATATAGGCTAGAATCCTTCGTCCTTAACACAAAAGTGACATTATACCTAGATTTACCCATTTTAACATAGAAAATGTAATACCAGATGTGCTTCTATAACTTTTTTTAAAAGTACATTTGATTTTTAAAAATGTAAATAAATAAATTATTCAAGAGTATTGTGGCCAAACTATTATTGGAGAAAGTGATAAAAAATCAGAACTACCATCCAGTGAGAATTCTCTTTAATTTCAGTGAAAAATAATTTTCTGGAAACATGTACTGTAAATTAATTATGGTTAGATCCACCTAAATTTTTTGCCTGTATGTTTACTTTAGTAGAACATCAAACTATTAATCATCTTCTGAGAACTACATTCTAATATTTCATTAATACTTTGAAAGTTGCAGAGAAAGAGAGAAATAACATTCTCTCCAATAGATTCCGAGAGTAATATTTTTTATCACTTCCTTATCCTGTTGGTAACTTAGACTCTAGTTAAGATTTTCTGTTACTCAGCTCTCTATCCTTCATCATTTCACTTTTACTCTCAGTTTAAAAGGGAACTTTTCAAGACTATTTCTTGAGAGTCTAACTGCAGGACTGATGGTTATCTTTCCACTATTTCTCTATACAAATATTTTTATATACATATAATCCATATCTATATATGCAGGGGTTTTTTAATAGAACTACATTTGTATGTAACAGTTATTTCAGATTCATGGCAGAAGATTCTCCAAATTGAAAAGTTTTGGCTCTAACTTCAATGTGGCAGTGGATATTCATCTCCTTTAGTCCTTCTGCCCCTGCTTCTATAACCAATATTATTGTCCTTTGAAAACAGAGGTAAAACTTACTTAGATTTGAGATTGTATTTAGACTATTTTTAATGTTATTCTATTCAACTTACTTGTTTTGTTTTGTTTTTCTACTCTTCCTTTATCTATATATATATATCAAAGGAATCTCCTTAAGTTCAATGTGTTTGACAGCTGTGGATATGTGTTGCTTCTTGTAACTTTCACCCAGGTCTCTATCATGAACTCTAAAATAGCTTCCTCTATCATCTGTGTTGGTTTCCGTTACTTATAGACCCTCTACTTAATAATTTCTGATATTCAAACTATTATTCTAATTTTTGTTGAAATTATCTATGCAAGTGTCAGGGTTTTTTTCTCTTTTATATTTTTAAGAGGGAATGCAAATTCCAGATAATTTGAGAGTTCATGATTTAAATAAATCTAAGCTTTGTCATTATTCAGCTCCTTAAATGTTTCATTTAAATTCATATAATATTTTCCAAAAGCAGAATTTCGGTATATTTCATTTACTTTAAATCAACTCATTATCATTTCCATTTTTGCTATGATCTTAACATTCATCAAAATGAAAACAAACAATCTGAAATTATATCAAATTTTAATAGTTCTGTGGCTATCTGATGAAGTCTGTTAATTATCATATATAGGAAAAAAAAGCTTGACATTATCAATAACATTTGTTATCTAGAATATATCTTAAAAGGTAAAATCTCTTTAATTGCATGTTTATTTTTACTCCTTTATTTAAACAGCTATCCATTTATAAATCCAGTCATTTGGGAATACAACAGATTTCCAGGCCTACTTGCATAAGACATGTTTACTGTATTACTTTACCTCAGTATTTGACCCAAGCAAGTTCTCTTTCATTTATATTACTTAATTTATTTTGGATATCTAACATAAAACTATTCCTCTTACATTTGAAACCTGCCCTGTATAACACATTAGCTAATGTTTCCACCATTCCCAACCAGCACAACCCTTTAAAGTTTGTATTCTGTGAGTGTTATTTCATTTTACTTCTGTTCTTACAAGTATACCTAGTTTACTGTTCTACACTAGTTGCTCTTACCTCCCGATTTTTTTTTGTCAGGTTTCTGACATCACAGTTGGCTCCTTCTGACTTGATTTAATTTTGTGGGGCACAATTCTTTCACTAACAGTATTTTTTATCCAATGATCTAATTGGTATTAAAAGCTGATAAATTCAATTTAGTTGAACTATTTTGGTTCGACTGATCTAACTCTAAATGTCTCAGATATTATTTTAAGATGTTTTCATTTTTAAAGTTTATATAGAATTAAATTAAACAAAATTTTGATTTATTCTTGAAAAGAAAGTAAAACTAACAACCTGTGCTAAGTAACAGCTTTATTTCTAATAGTGAGCAGCACTGTGCCTCTTTATTTTCTATGATTAAATGGTAATTTTTTGGTTAATTCTCTAAATCCCTAAAATAAGAAATTTAAAAAATTAAACAAAACATTAAAATTATCTGCTCTGATACTAAAAATATACTTGAAACAAAGAAATTAATTTTGAATATCTCATTAGAATATCAAATGAAATGTTATAGAAATATGATTCTTTCTGCATTGATTTTATTTCATAGGTACTGAGCTTCACTGGCAGGAAACTGTTATAAACTCACTATGGATAAGTAGTACTCTCTGGCTAGGAAAAAGAATCATTGCCTTTACTATCACATAGTCTCAAAAGTTCTGGGTAGCAGCAGAGCCCCAGTAATGAACTGAGCAGAGAAGGAAGTTGAAGAACCTTCCTAGCTCCCCTCTCCCCCTGTCTACTAGTAAATGAAAGATTTATTTCTCCCTTAAGAATTGCATCATTTGCCACAAAGGAAATAATAAAATCTGACATAGACTAGCGAAAACACTAACATATGACATCAAAAGCAGCAGTTATTCCTGAATTTAAAGGACTGCAGCATGCAGTCCTACTTTGTGACCTTTATTCAGAAATTTATCAAGAGTTCTGATTACTGCCAAATTGTAATCATACACAGATATTTCAGATGTTAACTGTTACTTCAGAATACCCTTACTGTTTCCATGAGGGTATATAACATGCAAGTAAAAAAAACAAACAAACAAAAAACCAAGCTTTTTGAGGGAGAAAAGTGACATATGAGAGAGTGTCATGAGGAAAAGAAATTCGAACTGCAAACAATCCATCTTTTATTGTATAGTAGAGTCTATTTTGACTGTACAGACATACCTTCTTCATTAAGGAAGTCATTAAAAGCATTTCTAATACCATTCATACATTGCTAATACCATTTATACATTCATACATTCTAATACAATCATACATTCATACATTCTAATACCATTCATACATTGGTAGAGCATATAATGAAAACTTAATAGCAAAGCATATTATCCAAAGGTGTTTCATTCTCTGTGGAAGAGACATATGGGAAGTGAACAGAAGTGGCTGAGAGCAGTATGAAACAGTCTGTAAGGAAAGTAATAGATATAATAAAAAATAGTTTTATGGTGACATTTGCCCACAGTAAGATTACATATACACAATAATTCCAGAGAGTACATCCTGATGTTTTAATTCCCTCCAAGCTTTCTTGGTTTCTGCCTATAGGGAAAAATATTCATCTGCAATCTACCATGATCTCTGGCAAGTAATTTTAATTATTATGATCCAGTGAATGCCTGAAATAAAACATATTATTTAATTAAAAACAAACAAACAAAAAAACTACCCTATAATCTAGCACAAAAAAGAAACAGTTAAACAAAACAGCAAAGCTCAGCTATGAAAGAAGGTTTGTATTAAACATATCAAGAGCAACCTACAGCAGAAAATAAATTTGCCAGCAGAAGTAAAAAAATTACAATATTAAAAATTTAGCTTGATGTAATTTCATTCAGAGTTTTAAACAAATACACTTGGAATTCTGAAAATTACTGAAATCCAGGTAAAAATGCAATAAAAATTACATATTTCTTCTTGAAGTTTTATGGTTCTATGTCAGAATAAAAAGTCTCCATACAGTAAGTCTCTTTTGGAAAAACTTGATGACTATTTTATGCTTTCTTTTTTTCAATTAAAATGGAGTTAGGAATGTAGGGCATTTAAATATTGGTCACTATCCTGGGAAAATCAAATGAACATTATTTTGGATATAATTAACATTTAATGAATTGTTTATCCCCATATAAAAAAATGTATAGAACCTCAGATAAATTATTTTACTTTAGTCCATCACTGAACTTAACACAGAAATGTATGAAATTGTATTTTTTATTATAAGTTATAGTAAAATATTCTACATTGTGACTGTATGTTTTGTGTGTCAGTATGCATATGTATATATGAGAAATATGACTTTAGAAAAGTTCGCTTCAGTGTTCTCCATTTTCTACAATGGCTAAGGCTCACAGCCTGCTTTATTTTTATTGACACACCGTGGTCCTCTGATCTTTCACACTGAATCTTCTTCTCTGTTATCACTGTTTTCAGAAGTGTAATTTCTGTAACAGAAGTAAGAGTGCGTACCTACATAAGGTCAGTAAGTGCCTGGCACATGTCCATGCACATTCTCCTCAGGGAAATCTCCCTCCCTCTCCCCTCTCCCACATTCCCACCAGGTATAAGAGATCCCAACCCTCTGTGCTAGGCTGGTAGAGCACCCGTCTTGCCCTCCTCACCCAGACATACTGCCTTCAGTGACCGCTACTGAAACCTTCATTTCTGCAAACTTACAAATTTGCCCTTAGCAGTGTTGGCCAAATTCCTCTTCAGTTCATCTGCATGAAATTGAAGTACTAAATAAATGGAAAACTATAGGCTTAGGTAAGGAGGGGTTTATATATAAAAACATTCATACAATTGATTTAAGCATACTACCCATTTATCCAGTCTCATGAAATAAAAAACTTCTTGATTGTGAGGAATTGCTTTCTTTATACTTAGCTCTTCAGATTTCCATGGTGATCACAGTCTTGATGATGTCTTTCATGAGTCAATTTTTTACACTCTAAGAATACAATTAGTTTAGCTAACTGTAAAATGTAGAAGGCGTTTTTCTCTAATTCAGTTGCTCTGTGACACTACCCTAAACACCAAGTTCAATATATTCAGTTGATTTATCACGTGTAGTACCAAAAAAGACAATGAGATTTATATATCCGTAGTAGCTCACACTGTACAGTAATATTCAAAGTTGGTCTTATTAAAAAAAATCAGGATAGTACTTTTTTATTCAGACTAAACAGGACCCATTTAAAATATTCATGAAGAATGATTTAAGTAAGTCAACAGATTTTCTGCAAGTATCCTCATTTGTAATGGCCCAATTTAGATTATTTCTTCTTTCCTTCAAGGGCAATGGTTAACTTACAGACTTCATGTCTTGTAATACATATCATACTGGTTCATTCTTCTAATGATCTGAGCAGCCTTTTACAATCTTTCTTATGTTCTTGCATATCACCTTGTTGCTCAAAGCAGTGAAACACTTGTTTCGTTCCAGCTGAATGTCTAAATTGTTTTACATGACATTTACATTTAATGAAATGTGATATTGCTTGAATTACAAGCAAAGAGCATTAGGAAATACAAATGCAAATCTTAACTCTCAACAACAACAGACAACAGTTATCTAAGCGCTTAGTACAACATTCAAAATAGCATTTCTGCCCCGAGCTTTCAACTGAAGCAGAATTGAGGTAAAACTTTAAAGAAAAGTATAAGAGACTATCTTGCCTCACTGATTTTGGTACTGGAGAACCAAAAGAAAACGTGATGATTAAAGGTTTCTATCATGTATATTTAGAAACCTTACCATCTTGTCTGAGCACTTCAGTCACATCTAAACCCTTCTCTTTATTGCCTCTCTAGATGCAGGACTCTTGCATTCTTAGGTTATTTTTCCAGATTAAAGTAACTTTTCCAGAATATATCTTTGATGATTTAAAATTGAAATTTCCCACATCTAGGCAAGTCCATTATAAATGAAGTTCATTTTATATATGGTTATTTTCAGTTTTGACCTGATTTTTGGTGGAAAGAAAATTGAGATAATGCCCATACTCAAACACAGAACAAAGTCCATGGCTACATTATCTTTTGTATGTTCTGTCAATTTTTAACTTTGCCAAATCAGACCTGCTTAAGCCAAAATCCAGTGACTGAATTACCATATCACTTTTTTCAAATTAACAGTCTAAAAGCTCAAATGGGTTATAACTCAGGCACAGAACTGTTAATATGGACATATGCCTTCTGGATGAGCAAACATTTGACTTAGAGGCCAGCACATATGTCTTTATAAAATGTTACACAGATGTATCTTCAAATAAATAAATACATAAATAAAACTGTAGGGAGCCTTAGCCTTTGAAACAGCAGCGTTTCCTACACAGAACTCTAAAACGACACATCAAATGGTTTGATATTGAGTAGAAGCAACACTTTTTTTTTTCCCTTTTGTTTTCGCCCCCTATTTTAAGCACTACGTCCTGATATCATCCTTGCATACAATTTCTAAATTACAAATAATCGCTAAAAATTCTGAAGTAACTGTATGCTTATCTGCCAGTAGAGGTATTGTCACTGAAATATAACTTTGCTGCTCTTTTTCTAATTTAGTTATTTGGATTCTGTTCATCTGAGTCTCAATTATTTTGTTTTTAACTATCATTACTCATAAAGCACACTCCTGTGATACTTCCCAGCTAAGTTAGGCAGGAGCTATTTCTTGATACCAGTACTTAGAGATGGCTAACCAAGGATAACTAAAGAAGCTAGAGAAACACATTAAATTTCCACAGTAACATACATCTAGAACAGATAAACAAACATATAGGACACTCTTCACTAAAAAAGCTAAAACACAAAGGCAATTAGCATGCCTCATGCTGTGGAGATCTACATATTGCAAGATAGATCATTGTTATTTTCCTTTGTACCTGCAATTAATTATGATTGATAATAATTTAGAATTTTTTGAAGTTTTATGTTAATAGTTTTTAGTTTAGTCTAAAAAAAAAAAAAAGCAAGCAGGTAAAATGTGGGGGAAAAAAAACCAACAAAAAACAAACAAACAAACAAAAACCAAAAAACAAACCCAAAACAGCTCTACAGATCATAGATGTGAGTTTTGAGAAATAAGAAATACCCATATGTCTATTTATTTATTTATCTTTGAATAATCTGTAATACAAATGTACAACACTGTTAGAGATTAGTTTATTGTACTTTTAGCTCCTGTTCTCTGAGGACCACATGCCTAAATCAATTCTGCCCTTACAGGGCTTCCCCTACCGAGTTCTGAGTACATATCTGACAGATGCTCTTGCTTTCTCAGAAGGGAGGCTGCTTCTGTGCAACTGCTTGTTCTTCGACCTGGTCTCAGCACTAAGCCTCTGCTTTAATGGCAGGGATCTGCCCACTCTATCTCACATCTGACTTTGTGGTAACTCTGCCGTTATGCTGCAAACTGAAAACAGTGCCTTACTCACATTATACAGTGCTCCGTGACACAATGTATTATTTCATTATGGCACACATTACTACAGGACATTATTGAAACTAATAATTTAAATTGGTTTTAAAAACTATTAGGCAAATTAATGGATGAACAAGCCACTGAAGACTATAAAATATAAAGATGCAGACTCTAGAAGAGAAAGTCCTACGCCATACATGGTTGAGACAGAATGGGTAGTTTCGCCTGATACTTATTGTGTTCTTAATTACTGTTTACCCCAGAATATACTGTTTGCTATGGTTTGAGAAAAACTATTGAAACAGAGAAACACTCTTATGAAAATGACATCCTGATGTTGTTCAGCTTGCAATATCAGGTAGGGTTGATCTTTTTCAAAGCAGAAACTTTCTTTCCAGTGATACTTGCACAGTCTTGCTTAAATTTTTGCGTAAATTTTAAACTTTTTTCACTCACATGCTTCAAACCAAGCACAGACCTTCAAAACTTACGATTCACATTCATTTTATAATACCATAATCTAACACTAGATTACAGTTGTCACTGGCATGTTTACTTCAGCTATAGATTCAGCACTGCTTCCACTGGAAAAAAGAAATGTAAAAGCAGGTTGGGAAGAAAACAAGTTGGATGTAGCTTTTTTTTATTTTTAATGTGTCCGAATTACACACTGAATTATATAGTCATATATGAAACAATATACTATAACACTGAATTAATCAGTCTAGACAAATGTAAAAAAATTTTTAAAAAGTAAATACTGTAAGTTTACCTGGTCAAACAACAAATATGGTAGTGCTCTGCAATTGAGCAGGTACCTTCTTCTTCACCTTCTAACGTTTTGAAAAGGTGGCCCAAAGAAAATGCAGTTTCTTTTGTGCTGCTCTTAAGAGCATGACAACATGTCAAGCCATGCTGACAAGGGTAGAACAGGGTCCAAAGAAGAAATCATCCTCCTGTGGCAAAGACTGCATGCAGGCTTATTTTCTAGGATGGACTAAGATGGACTACTCACTTTCTTATCACTGTCTACATGCTTAGCTTCTCCTTCTACAATAACTGAAAGTGTAATGAATAGCTGTCATCTGGAAACAGCTGTCTCTTGTTGTTATACTGAAACTCACTTGGGGTATACATGGGACTGTAAGAGCCTGAAAGCACTCTTGGGTTTCCTAATTACAGGTATTATCAGTGGAAATGTTATGTTCTACACATCCAGCTTGTAAGTCACATCAGTAGCAAGACAGTGATTTCTGTTCATTTCCATTACGAAGAAGACAAGCAATTTCCAGGTGTGCTTATATTGTACAAAAAGCTTCAGGACTCTTGCTGAGCATCACATACCAATAATTAAAAACTACAGTGTTTCAAGTGGTATTGAGCTACTACCCATTTTATAATTTACTTCTAGGATATAGCTCAATATATATGAAACTAAGGTCTTGATTACAAAATCATCAATCATTCTGCCTCTAACACATTTTGTTAGAACTACCCATATAAACATGCAATATGTTCCAAACAGTTAAATATTGATAGTTAGTACATAAGTGAGGTGGTACCTTAGTTTTATTTAGTGATCATATTACAAAGCAACCCTTTAATGTGATAGCTAAATGACAAAAATAATGATGATCATAGACTTGTTATATACAGGAGATGGCTCAAGATCATATAATTTCAGTTGTGCTACTTTTGTAAGCAGGTTTGCATCACCAAATAGTGGCACCTTGGCTGGTCAAATTGGTAATAACTAAAACAGTACAGTAAGACTTTCATAGGGGTGTTACATGCATTTTGGGTATGTATTTACAGAACAGAAAGCTCCCTGTTATTACATTAGTTTGCTTTGTGGAATGGATGAAAAACTGGTTTGAAACACTTGCAGGTCAGAGTAGTGAGTGTAAGCATGAAATAAATCTAGTTTCTGTCTTAATCTAGTTTAATGTTTCTAACATGTGTTTTAATTTAGCATTATGTTCCAAGACTTGTGTTCTGGAATTGAGATAAAAATATTGGGAAGGGTGTACTGCACTGTGGAAGGGTGAGGTAAGGTACAGAGAGCCAGTGCAGGGCTTTTTCTGGATCTTAATATGAAAGACCCAAAACCAAATAGCTTAACAAGACAAATGCTTTAAAAAGTCAAAATAAGAAAGGTAACATGGGTAGTGAGGAAATATTACATCTTTTCAGATGCTGAGCATCCATTTTCATGCATCTTTGGACAGGTCCTGGTTGGATTTTCCCCCAGTACACTGTGCAGAACAGAGCAGAACCTGACTGTGGAGAGAAGCTTTCTCCTTTGGTCCTTTGATCCATTTTCTAATTTGCTCAGAGGAAAAACTCTATTCCAAAAGGAAGTTTTCACGAGAACTTGTTGCTGCACTGTTGGACAAAAATAAGGCCATGCGGGTGGTGTAATTGGTGGTACCCAATAGGAGATGGTTCCTCTGTTTTGGTGAGCTGCCTGAGCTCATCCTGCAGCCCAGGAACGCAAACAGCACAGCATGGGCCTGAAGACCACCCTGGATGTGTAGCATGGTGCAGCACAGGCTTGCACCTGCTTACCTTAGTTGTGATTCTGGGTCATTACCTTCTAAATGTGCAATGGGCTCCCAGTCAAGATCAATATGTCCCACTCCTTTTGACATTTTACCTTTCCCAAAGCTATTGTAAGTTGCAGATTGTATTAAATGCATACAGATTTCTCAAGACATAAGTAAGAGCCTCAGTAGAGCAGACATGGCCTGTCCAAGATCATCAATTACGTGAATAAGATGTCTTCCGCAAGTCACCCAGCATAGTGCAGGGGGGCTGGGTATTTCATTTCAGTGAAACTCATAATACTGACTTTCTAAGGAAAAATAAATATTAGCAGCAACAGGATGCTACCTTTTATAAACCAGAATAAACTGCATTTCCACTCAAGTGGTATGTTCAGACTTGTAGAAGAGAGAGTCAAATGAGATGTTAAAGCTGGATTTAATTTAATCATCCATAGTTTAACTAATGAACAGATCTTAATACATTATGGATACTGATATTGGACTATTTATTGTCATTATAATACCAAGCTCAAGAATATAAAGTCATTGTGTAAAATATCAATGTTGATCTTCCTTTATTCAGTATTCATCACATTGCTAATGTGTGGAAACAACTTTATTGTACCATGTCATTTTATGAAAGAGAGCTTCAAAATGTCATATATAAAGGTCTGAGGAAATAGCTACAATTATTTACTTTGCTACAACAAATTTTGAATTTTTGAAGCATGAAAGTCCTCAACTGAAGATAAAACACATTCCTCACCTCCCAGTCTGTAGAAAGCTGTATTGAAACTCTTTGAAACTAATAGAAAGACTCATACTTTATCCAATGGTGTCTAGTTTAGGCCCTCAGAAAATTATCTGACTTAATGGAAATCCGGTTTTAGATATCAAATATCACAAACTTTATAAAACAAAGTTCAATTATTCTAGCCTACTTGCAGAAGGAGAAAGAAGTGAGGGATGAACTCTGCTTGCCTAGATCATGTAACATAATGTCTTTTCTCTAAAGAGCAGTATTTCCAGTTCTGGTTGTCACTTCAGTTAAATTAAGGCCTGTGGTGACAGGACAAGGGGCAATGATTTTAAACCGAAAGAGCATAGTTTTACACTGGTCTTAGGCTAGTCATTTTTTTAAGATGAGAATGGCAAGACACTGGAACAGGTTGCCCAGAGAAGTTGCGGATGCTCCATCAATGGAAGTGTTCAATGTCAGGTTGAATAATGTAGTCATTATCAATTAAAAGAACAAATCATGTCAGCAAACACTAACCTAAGGATGTGCAAGCAGTGGACCAGTACTGGATCAACCTGCTCCTTAAACAAAGATAGGAGTGATTTGAGGAACTCCTGATCAGGAGCTGTTGTCCTTGCAGTTCGTACATCCTGGAACATGCGTAATTAGTTGAGTTTGTTTAACATATATCTTAAGACTGTGAGATGGAGTGCCCTTTAGGTTAACTTTGCTCATTATAAGCTCATTATAATACTAAAAATCATGCCCAGAAATGCAAAGACCACTGCCCAAGTGAAGACCCTAACCCATGAGCATTCATAAAACAAGAAAAACAAGAAAATGATTGTGCAACCATATGTAAATTACTAACCAATCCTGGAAAGGGTGTGGAAATATGGGGAGGTACTGTGGAGTCCTGGTCCGATTTCGGGCTTGGGAAGTTTTCTAAATGATCCGAAGAGTGAGATTAAGACACAAATGAGGTCAGATGCCACTAAACAATCTATTTTATTTTTACGCCTGAAGATAGAGTGATAGAACAAGTGGGAGAAATCAGGAGGAAAATTAAGCAAGTATATGAGAAGATAAGCAAGATATAAGCAAGATGTAGTCACTGCCAAGGATCCTTGTCTATCTTCTGTTGGTCAGTTCTCAGGTCTCAGGTCCTGCTGGTCTCAGGTTTCAGGTTTCAGGTCCGGGTGGCGGAGGGCCCACACCAAGGACTTTTGTGGCAGTTGGTGGCTACTGTTACCTAAGCAGACTGCAGATCTGATCCCAGATGTTGGTGGCTGATACCACTTGAGCTTTGCTTGAAATTATGCAAGCTACAAGCACTTACTGAATTTTAGCAACTCACAGTGATGATGCATTTTCCACTTTCACTTACCGTAGTTATGCATTTACAGCAGGCCAAAACAAACAAGCAGCGTGAGCAAGCATTTCTCTGTTTTGTTTCTTCAGAACAAGCAGGCCTTGAGAGTATTATTTCAGCACACAAGCTTTGAGACAATAAATTACGATATCTCAGCCTTTCATACTCACACCGTGTGCTGAGAACCATTGTCTCTTACAGGTACTAACCAAAACTGAAAGTATAAATTATGTTAGTACTGTGAAGAAAGTGTGCTAGCTTTGCGTTTTTATCACCTAGCACCTGACATTGCACAGTCTTGTAATAAAATGATATCTCAACTCTGTGTTTATATTCAGCTGCTTGCACACTGGGTAAAGAGCCATGCTTTTGGGACAACAACGGGGATTTGAGCAACCTGATCTAGTGAAAGAAGTCCACGCTCATGGTAGGTGGGTGGGACTACATGATTTTTAAAGACCCTTCTGATCCAAACTATTCTATGATTCTATTAATTTTTTCTCAGGTTAAGCAATAACAACTATAACTTTTAATCCAAGTATCCTGAGTGCTAAGTGTAGTAGAATCTGTTTAAATAAAGTCTTATTCTTATACACAATTATTTTTGTCTTTTCTATGATTTCTAGTGAATGTGCACTTCACCAATCTTTTACCAAGCATTGCTTTTTGGTCCATTACTTAGGGTTTAAATCATCAGCTGTCTGGAAGCCATGGTTTGTTTTAAGGTTGACTGAGGTAAAGTGTTGGTCAGCTCTGCTGTCAACAAACTAAAAATAAGGACAGTGTGGTATCTGAAACCTGATTATGCATCCTTATAAAAAGGAAATATACAAACCATCTAGCAATAAAAGAGGTAAACATCTTGGCTTGTGTAATATATTGTAAAATATATATGACAAATTGTAAAATCTTGATGTATTTTCTTTTAATACTTCTGGCCAGTACAGATCTCTACAAGTAGAAATTTTTTTAATACTCATTTATAGTATTTTTTTTTTTTAATTTTGCTTCCTCTCCATTTGTTACATGTTGACTAGGACAAACCAGATGGACAATGCATTAATAAAGAACTAAGTTAGCGGTGCAATCCCTAATTAAATCAGTTCCACTATGTTTTCTCCTAATTCATTTTCCACTGCCTTGAATAACTTATTAATGTTCATGCAGTTTGTAACTCATTCCAAGAGATCTCTGACAATTTTAGTGTAAATTCAGTTCAGTACTCTCAGTTGAAGTTCTGTTGGATTTATAGTTGGATGTTAGCATTGAAACCTAACACTGCTCTTCAGGCAGCTAAGAACAGTCTGTCATAACTGCTTACAAAACTCAGAGTGCATAATACATAAAGAATTATTATAAAACACATAATGCAGTATCAATATCTACAAAAGTTTCACATCCTGTTTGGGAACATAGCTCTATAGAGTAGTTCTCCAGCACTTAGGTGGCATAGAGTCAGAACTAAGTCAGCGAATAAAGGAAGCAGGAGTTACATTGTAGAGAGAAAGAAAAGACAGAGAAAGTCAAGAAACAGGCAGGTCTTCTTTGTTCTTGCTAATTTCTATTTATCAGGCAATAACTACAGTTCGAATAATTAATTAGTGATTAATCATTTATTAATCTCGTTGTTTTTAAACACTGTCAAATCTGGCAATTTGTTTGCATCAATAGAACCAAATGAGAGGCCTAACATGGTCAGAATTAATTTTTATCTAATACTGTCTGGTCTGGTATGATAATGGCAGACTCAGCTTAAACACAAAGACTTTCTAGAGACTACATCATTAACCTCATTCACACAATTGACATACTGAGCCTATAGCATTACTAACCATTAAAATAAAAAATTAAGTGGATCCCCCAGTGGCCTCCTTTTTTGGGCCAACCTGGACACAAAGGTGACCATCACATTCCAGAAGAAGAAAAATGTGTATGGTGTCAGGCAGACAGGACATGAGGCTGCAGTGACATCTTGAGACAGGATGCTTTATTTACATATTCTGGTCAAACACATGAACCTGGAAAGGGGTCTGTGGGATGGCAATACATCTTAGTCCTTTGACACATGTTTCACGTGACAGGGACAGAACACTTATTTCCTTAGAGTAGGCAAATTTTCAGGGCATTTTTGGCAAAATGGACTGAAAATGCCAGATCATGTTTCCTCCAACATTATAGCCATGCTTAATACTTCAGAATATGGAGTTCTACATCCAGAGAAAGATGGAGAAGACATTCAACAAAAGCTATCACTGTCTCTACATCTTCATAGTCTCTTGCTATCATTCTTCATCCAAGCTGGTATCCCTGTCCTTCAAATAACTATGCCAGGTTACTCTGCATCTTCCAAAAACCTTTCTCTCCTTTCTCTCTTTTTTTCACTTGTATCCCCATAAATCTCCACAAAAGAATGAACAGCTCTCCAGAATCTATTCCCTCATCCTCCTGAAGTGTTGAAGCAGACCACCAAGAATAAAACCATTCCTAGACATTCACTATTTATTTCCTGCAGATATGTGAGGAGGAGATGGTGAGAAGGTGTTGCTATTTCCTCATCATTGGAGGATATCTGGATGACAGGAGAGAACACTGTCTTTGAGGGACTGAGAAGTCACAGTACATGGCACCATTACCAAAAACCATCATTTTCCCAGTCCTGACCCTGCAATAGCCCCGTTTCTGTCTTGAATGTACTCTCTGAAGACTGGGTGGAGCTACAGAAAGGATGGGTCATCAGGTATTGCCAAGGTACCCTTGTTATAACCACAACACTGTGATGTAAAAGAGTAATTTTTTTACCCTGTAATGAATTAATCTCTGCAGTATGGGAAGGCCAAAGATATAGGCTTTGAAAATTAAATGCAGGAGGTGTGAAAGAGATTAAGAGTGAGAGAAAATAATCAAAGGACTGCTCTATTGTTCCCAGAATAGGAGAAAATTTAGGCTAGAGTTTCCGCTTAAGTTTGTCTGAGTGAAAATCATGGAACTCTCCCATTTCTACAACTCTGAGGTTTATCTTTGACTGTAAAATACTCAGTTGCAGAATGTTAACCATCTACAATCCAAATCCAAAGAAACCAAATAGTCTCTTTAAAGCTTGTTTTTCAAATAAAGTAAGTTCTGACCTATGCTAATCAAAGAAATTCATAAGCTAATTAGAACTCTTCACTGTACTTGTAAACTAAATCCTGAGTGGAATTTCTGGTTTTATGATTTCAGAAAGCAATGTAAACAAGAAATCAGCAATTCTTAACAAAAGCTCATTGACAAAAATTTGTATATGTTACTTAGCTTTGCATTCAGAGCTGAAGGAAAAGATTGTGGGAGAGTAAGGAATAGATTACCTCATCCCTTACCTTCTTCTAAAAATCCCTATCTCCATAAATCAATAAATATTTCCACTGAGCAGCAAGACCTGTCACTTTTCTGCCCATTTTCAAAAACTTCCTAGTCAGACCACTCTTCAAATAAGGAAGATTAAAGTAAAGTCCCGTTTTCAGGCCAACAAGCCTCAAATCTGTATCTTTCAGGAACATCTGAAATGGACCATGTCCATCCTATCACTTTTCCTCCACAACATTAAGCAAAGCTTCAGGCTGTAGAAATGTAAGTACAACTGTCTAGATATCAGCTTCCATCATAAATAGTGGAAAGGTGATTAATATTGATCATCTTGTCTAGGCAGTTGTTCATCTGTTCAAACATAAGCACCTTCTTCAGGATGAGGTGGAGAGTTCTTCCATTCTACTCACTGTTTTCTGTTGGCTACAACATGTGTTGGATACAACTCAGACATCTAAACTTAGACTTCTACACTTTATCAGTAAATTCTGCTCTTATTGTGCAACATATCTGGTTTTATAGAAATTAATAAAATATGCACTGTTCTGGGGAAAAATTTAAAAGTGTGAGAATTGAGAACACTACTATCAAAAAGGATGAAGGGCCTCATCTGCTTTGAGAGAAATTATGTTAACTTTGAAATTGAAAATGAAATCAGGTGTGTGTATCTTCTCTAAGCAAATTCTGTAAGGACTGGGCTATTATCTCTGCTTATTGTCTCTCCTGCCTCTTAAACTTAATCTGTCTTTAGGCTATTTCTGGCAAAATAACCCAGTTTCTACTATCTGAAATAGTAAAACCTGTCATATGGAAAAGAATGTAGGACAGATAAAATTCACTGTGGTTTATACAATAAGCTATGACTTTGTGACAGTCATGTAAAAGCTGGAAGTCAGTTGTTTCTTCTCCAACTATGCTTTGAGACAAGAAATAACTCACATCATTCCTTTCTTGATTGCTTTCTTAAATGTCTAAATAGCTTTTGAAGTCCAGAAATTATTAATAAGAATAGGAAGATATGAAATTTCAATGGGAAAGACCTAAAAATTCCATTTGAAAAGGCATGAAAATGGTTTTACAATTCCAGATAGTAACCCCTGGAAAGATTTCATCTGGACACCTGTCATGAAGTATGGTGACATTCACTTACACCCATTTGCATCTTCTGTAACCATAAATTATATAAAGTCTGCAATAGATGACGGACAGATGACATGCTAAATTTGAGGACACACCAATGGAATCGTAATAAGTCTAATCTTTAATAGTTCCTTTCTCCACATAGAGATTGAGGATGCTACTTCTTTAATTAGAGAAGACCCTGTATGGGGACATGGGTCTCTAATGTTGTTTTGCTGAAGAGATGTGTGATTATTCTGGCCTTGTTTGTGGATCTTCTAGCAAAAAAGATTTAAAAAAAAAAAAAAAAAGCCTTGCACACTAAAATGGAATTTTCTGTGTCTCTAGAAATGGTGGAAGAGCCCTTTAACCTGAGTTGTTAAAGAACTGAAGCCAAACTGAGACAAAGACCTGTCTTGTGTTCTGTAGCATTTTCCTGAAATTCTAATTAGCCATTTTAATTTTCTTTTAGTGTTGTGTCTGAATGTGAAATTAAGTTTTTGCATAAAATGTAAGCATGAAAACAATAAAACATTAGTTCAGACTGCAGTCAAATTATGTATGTAGCTAAAGCTGTCAGGCTTCCCAGTCAGTTTTCTCAAACACGTTAAGGAGCATTTCCTCTGGGAGAAGAAACAGAAATGACCACTCTTCTTCCTATGATGTTTTTCTTACTTTTGTCTTTTTCTGCTCCCAGGGCTCACTTTGCGCATGTAATTTAATAATGTAATCTAGAGGCATTCAGATTAATCTAATGAAATTCCTGTGTTTTATAGCGGTAGATTATTTGGGCCCAGTCCAGGTCATGTGTGGATTAGAAAGATCACAGAAATATCACAGAAAAATCACTCTGCCCCACTCCCCAAAAACCCTCCAAAATCAACCCCCCTAGCCCCCCTCTAAATTCAGAGAATTCCTTATTCATTGAAACCTATGAAGCAATTGCCCATATTGTAAAGGCTTTTATTATTATTGTTTCTGCAGCTTCCTTATTTGTGGAGTATATGTTGGGAATAATGGAAAACAGAAGGCAATTGGAGCAAAACTTTGTTTCTTACCGTATGTAATAATTATTTCACTAACTAGAACCAGTATTCACACATTATTGACATTAAATATATATATGTGTACTCCCCTGCAAACTTGAAATGTGCATCAGATAAAGCAAAGTGCATGCACTGTATATTCTACAACACTGAGAATAAGATCTGGGCAGGCTCTCTGAGTAAATATCAAACAATCTGCCAAGACATTTTCACCTTCCATCTGCTGTAAGAAAACCACTATACACATATATAGTCCCAGTGGGGATGTATTATCAAAAGCTCTGTCTAAGGAGAGAATGAATTTCTCCATGTAATTTCTTCTCCACAGAAAGAACAGAAAGAATAGACAGAAGGGCAAGAGTGCTTTGTTTATGTATTTTTGTTTGAAGACTCTGTCTACACATAGTTTTAATGAAAGCCTTCTGCACAAGACTTTACTTGACAGCTCCAAAGAAAGTAAAGTGACAGCATAAATGTTAAAAAACATTGTTATTTTAAGCACCATAGTATAAAGTATAGCACAACTATTCATTCTTGAAGTCAAGGTCGGTTTCTCACATCACTTTAACTACATCACTGCTTAAAATACTGAGTGTTGCTCTGAAGTATGGATCACAGTGTTTATCAGTTACATGCTTTTGCCACGTGCTTATTTCTAGTACATGCAGATCTATTATACCCATAAAACATGATTTCTGTTTCATATCTGTTGGGCAGGCCTGGATTCTACAAACCTTTCTTTCTGCCTGCTTCCTTTTTTGCAACTTGGGTTTCTTCAGACCTCCAAACACAAAACTCCTACAAGACTGCGGAGATGATCGATGCATTCTTTTCTTCATTAATAAACCAAAATGTATTATTCCTTATTATTTCTTAAATGCAGGGTACTTTTTTTTTTCCTTAAAATGTTAGGTTTTAAATGTTACATTCTTATATTTTGCCCAGATGGCAAAACACTGTTATTGGATTCCCTTTTTAAGGCTAAATTTTACATAATATATATATATATTTTATTGAATTGGAGAGAGAAGTGTAGTCTAACCTCCAGAAAAAGGTTGCCATTTCACTTCATTTCAGTGTTGAAGACAGTCTTCTGCTCATTTACAATTTTTCTGAAGACAGATTGACCATAGCTGTAAGCTAAATAGATGCTTACGAAGGTTTCCCATGATCCAGATGTTAAAAGTGCAGAACATCATTCTAACACTAGCTGTGCTTAGTACTAAGAAATTATTTTATTGCTGTTTGGTGTCTCAAAGTGCACCAAATCTATCGCAATACTCATTGGATTAATCATAATACCATCCAAAATTGTTGAGCTTGAATGCAAACAGCTCCATGACTTTTTTGATCCTAAGATTTAAGAAAACATCTCTCGAAGTGAAACTCTACGTCTTCCCTTCTTATTTTTTTCTTTTCTACTTTAAATATTCTATTTAACAGTGGCAATAACAGTTTCTTCTGTCAATACACTATCAAATTCCAGATGGGCAGAATACTCAATAACTGCCTTCCTTTTTTTTCATTAATCTGGGACTGTTTATGCATTTTTTTAAGATAGCATACATTAAATCATTTATACTGCACGGCATTCTTCACTGTTTTAAACTTATGAAGTAGGAAGAGAAGTTACTGAAGAAATATATGCAATATATCTCTAAATATAAAACTTACTGAAAATAAGAAAGTCATTAAGATGAATTGAGTACTTCATCTGTGTCAGAGTCCCCAACAGTTCCCAGAGGCTTTGATGTGAGGTGTGAATTATGCTGTTCAACAGCACTTTTAAGTGCTGTACTGAAATAGCTGCTGCTTAAATTCATCTTCTGTAACATCTGCTTTCAGTTAAAAACAGCTGAGGTGAAAAAAGCCTGCTCTACAGTGGAGATCTGCATGATACACCACCAGAAGTTTTTGCCCTTGCCTGTATGTCATATACAGTAATGCATACATGCAATTGAGAAGACCAATCTGACATGATTCTTCAGCATCACATAAAGTAATATCAGGTGAATCTGCCCAAAAAGTCCTGTGTGAGAATCAATCAAAGGGAAAAAAAAAAAAATTATACATTTTACGGTTTCAGTTTTCACTTGTATATTTACAAGAAACTGGTAACATTTATTTCATTTACTTTTAATCTTCAGTCTTCAGCAGCTCTGCCATGTGTGAATTCCTTGTATTATACTAGAGGTACAGAAAAAACAAACAAACAAACAAAACCACCAAACAAATAAACAACAACAAAAAAGCACAATGAAAACAACAACAAAAATTGACTGTGCCCTGGCATTTGTAGCCATTGTTATTACTATACAGGGCAATTTTTTGGTCTTGAAGAGGGCAGCCACTCATTCTTCCTCCTGAAAATACTACAATTATGTTGGTACAAAGGTAATTGTGGATGTTAGACAAAAAGCAAATCCAAGTGATTTTCTTACTTGAGTTCAATATGGGTAGTAAACCAGTGGAGACAAGTCACAACATCAAAAATGTATTTGGCCCAGAAACTGCTAATGAATGTACAGTGCGGTAGATGTTCCAGAAGTTTTGCAAAGATGACAAGAGCATTGGAGAGGGGGAGCACAGTGTCTCGCCATTGCAAGTTATCAATGACAAATTGAGAGCAATCATCCAAGCTGATTCTCTTACAACTACACAAGAAGTTGCTGAAGAATTCAGTGTCGACCACTCTACAGTCATTTGGTATTTGAAGCAAACTGGAAAAGTGAAAAAGCTTGAGAAGTGGGTGCCTCGTGAGCTGACTGAAAATCAAAAAAAGGTCATTTTGAAGTGTCGTATTCTCTTATTCTACGCAACAATAACAAACAATTTCTCAATTGGATTGTGACGTGCAATGACAAGTGGATTGTATATGACACCTGGCGATGACCAGCTGAGTGGCTGGACCAAGAAGAACCTTCCAAGCACATCCCAAACGCAAACTTGCACCAAAAAAAGGTCATGGTCACTCTTTGGTGGTCTTCTGCTGGTCTGATCCACTACAGCTTTCTGAATCCCAGCAAAACCATTCCATCTGAGAAGTATGCTTAGCAAATTGACGAGAGGAACCCAAAACTGCAACATTTGCAGCCGGATTGGTCAACAGAAAGGGCCCAATTCTTCTCCACAACAACACAGGATCGTACATCGAGCAATCCATGCTTCAGAAGTTGAACTAATTGGGCTGTAAAGTTTCCCTCATGTGCCATATTCACGTGACATCTTGCCAACCAACTGCCACTTCTTCAAGCATTTCGACAACTTTTGCAGGGAAAACACTTCTACAACTGACAGGATGCACAAACTGCTTTCCAAGAGTTTGCAGAATCCCAAAGCACAGATATTTATGCTACAGGAATAAACAAACTTATTTCTTGTTGGCAACAATGTGTTGATTGTAATAGTTTCTATTTTGATTAATAAAGATATGTTTGAGCCTAGTTACAATGATTAAAAATTCATGGCTCAAAACCACAATTACTTTTGCACCAACCTAATAAAACAGATATATATATATATTCATAGAATCATAAAATCATAGAATATCCTGAGTTGGAAAGGACCCACAAGGATCGAGTTCAACTCCTGCCCCTGTGTAGGACAACCTCAAGATTCATACCATGTGTCTGAGGGTGTTGTCCAATTGCTTCTTGAACACTGTCAGGCTTGGTGCCACGACTGCCTCCCTGGGGAGCCTGTTCCAGTGCTCCACCACATTCTGGGTGAAGAACTTGTTCCTAATATCCAACATAAACCACCACTGGCACACCTTTCTGTCATTCCCTTGGGTCTTATCAATGGTCACCAGAGAGAAGAGATCAATGCCTGCTCCTTCTCCTCCCCACATGGGGAAGTTGTAGGCCACAATGAGGCCTCCCCTCAGTCTGCTCCAGGCTGAACATACCTAGTGACTTTTCAATCAAAATGTTTAGCAGCTTATTCACAACTATAAATTCAAATTAATTTCAATTATATAGAACTGTTTTTCTTATACAACTTCTATAATTTTAAAACTGGTATTATGCCTTTATTATAATGTGATTATTTGGCTGATATTAAAAATTTCTACAAAGATGTTTATTGGTACTGCTAAAATACAGAGAGAAAAAACAGATCCAGTCTCTAAATCCAGTTTCTGATTATCTAAAGAAAATATGCTATGTATTTGTTCTGCAAATAATAGCACTTAAAATGTCTTGATTCCAACTAAACCAACAGCATTGTTTAAATGAAGCTTCTTTGTGTATGGCCAAGATAGATACAGAAAATAGTGAGAGTGTCAAGAAAAAACAATCTTGCATGATAGAATCAACCTCATTTCACAGACTTCTTCACTTTGTTTGGTTGAGCTTTGGAAATGCTGTCTTCATAGGCAAATCCAGTTTTCTCAACTATTCTCATTTAAATTTTAAAGTCATTGTAAATTTTGACTGTCCTTCATGCACATTAAAATTTTTTTAAAGCTCATAGACTTTTAAAATGCTGGGATGAAATTATATGAACGGAAAATGCTTCACCAGTTTAAGCTCACTTAATAGTACCTACTGGTAAGATACCACTGTAGAAAACTGCTAAATGTTTATCTTTGAATTTTGTAGATCTATGTGACTCGCTTAGACTACTAAACTTTCAGATCATGTTGTACAGAATTCTTTAAAACTAAATATAAAGGGAAATGAGCTATAACATCATGTTCCTTATTCAAAATACCAATTACTTTTGATTAGGCAAGCATTCATATTTCCCATAGACAATATATTTTTCTAGTGACCCCTCACATATAAGCCTGTGAGTCCTTCCAGCCAAGCAGGATATTGAACTGTTAAAACAAGAAATGAGTGCCTACTTCTTCCACAAAATTAATCCAGCTATCAGGGAAGACCTTGCCTCCAAAAAAAATACAGTGTTAAATAGCATCTAGCTAGCAAACAGGGAAGACTAGTGGTTTTATTAATTAGAGGAAGATAAAATGGTGATGTGCTAATAGGACCGAACCTCCATCACATTCCTACCAATGGAGTATATAAACAAAATCTTAAGCAGATTATGAATATCCACTCTGTTTCTCTGTCCTTATAATTATATAAATATATATGTATAATAATTTATACATATTACTTTGACAGGGTCTGAAATTGTTTTCAAAGTGACAAGTTCAAATGGGAGGAATGGGAAAGAAGTGTCCAAGAAAGGTGATATGTTACACAGCAACAACATGAATGCAAGGACCATCAAGAATGGGAGGACCAACAGTGTAGCAGTTCCTGTTAACAAAGAAAGAAAATCACCAGAGTCTTTGAGGCAAGAAACTGGAGCCAAGATACTACCACCCAAAGGAGCCCAAGGAGCTCAGTCCACATAACTATGCTAGTACTATGCTGGTTGACGTGATGTCTTTTCTCAGAAAGGAGGAGGCATGTTTGGTGCTGATTTTTCACTAAATTATCTGAGTCTATATAACTGAAGACTTCTACTAAGCAACTGAATATGATAAATAGCCTAAAAAGGGGCCCATAATGTTGTCATCATCAAGACTGAGTGCTTCAAGCCAAAGATATTGTGGCAATTTAAGGGGAAGAATGAGCTATTGATCTTGAAATCAACAGAGGCATCTGACAGCCTGACTGACCAGCTCTCTTTCTGGAGGAGTATTCCCAGCAAACCTAATTATTGTACTCTTACAGATATCTCTCAGATCTTTGGGGAAACTGTTAATTCTCAGACTCACAACATTGTTTCTGTTTTTTGTTCATAATTTTTCTTTTGATAATTTTCCTTAGCTGTGGTCTGATGATCACAATTCATTCAGCACTTAATCTGAGACTGCAGACAGCTCTAGTAAGCAAGTGTATTTTCTCTGACCAACAGACATTGTCCATATTTTTCAAATGGTATCCTTTGCGTGTCAGGATGGGGTAAGAACATAGGAATGTTTTGATTTGTTTGTGTTTTTTTTTTTTTTCCTCTTTCTTTTAATACTGGCTGTGTTTAAGAGCTTACGCTTTCACAGAAGTTTCTCAACTGGAAAACAGTGGAATTGACTTGTTCTTCCAAATAATTTTCTATTTGAAAATAGGGAATTCTTGTATATCAATATATCTGTTAGGTCTGTTTTTCAGAATATGTTGAACACCTTAAACTGCTTTTGAAGTCTAGGGAAACTGTGATTCTTAAAACTTCCAAATATCGTACACTTCATCATAGAATAACAACTTTAACTGAAGTAAACTTAATAGTGTTATTCAAACAGTAATTTCCCAATGAAGTGAAATGTTTCTTTCAAAAATTGATTAGTCAGGGAAGAATGTTTAAAAAATTATCCTGCATATCTTATAAAACCATATTTTGGCACTTTGATTTACATTTGGAAGAGGGAATGAGAAAAGAGAGGAGGTTTGTTGAATACACATCTGGCTAAACACATGCAGAATTAGCCAGGGGAGATGGGGAGTGCATTACATGGGGCTTGACTGGGTGGTGGAAGAATGGATAATGAATAGAAATTGATGAAGAATGTTTAAGTCTGAAAAGGCAGCACTGACTACAGCATGGTTTTAGAGAAAGGTAGATTATACGTGTATGCAATATTATGCAGCGGCATTAATTGTGCAAATGCACACATAATATGCTAGGAGTTAGAATCTAACAGAAAAAATTGAGAAATCTTGGTGTAGGTAGCTTCTGTTTCTGTTACACACTTAATTTGCTGCCAAACCAATCTGACAAGCAGAATATAACCCATGTGTAAAAATCTCCAGAGCAGCACAACATATGATACAGAATGCTTTAAGTTCTCTTTCTGATTTCCAGTTCTTTTACTGAATATTGTTATATTCTTTTCAGTGTTAATCATCTCCTTGAAGTACAAAAACTATGAGGGAACAAAAAGTTATGTAAGTAGAAGAAACCTTAAAGATTTTCTATGCAGCTTACCCACTCTGAAGTCTGCAGTGGCAAAGCAAATTTGTAGATTGCACTGCTGGTAGAAGTCATAGTTTAGATGCACAAACACATGTGGATTATTTTTATTGTTATTTTAAATTTTTTTGAGTGATTTGAGGGGAAAATAGTTATATCTGAACAACGTGAATGAAGGACGAAATGAAGACTGAACACCTTAAAGACAAATCTAAAAAAAGAGTAATACTTTGTACTTCATATTTATGTTTTACCTAGACTGACTTTTTACTGTAAGGAAGTGTGGGTTTTGCCTCTTCTTTATACCTGCATTTAATCTAATTTCTTTTGATAAAGTTTCTCTACAGGTTTTTTTTTTTTAATTTATTTGTTTTCCTGATATAGCACTTAAAATCATTTAACACTTTCTGTGTAAGCTCTGATTTATGTTTCTTCTGGCTCTGCTTTTACACTGTCTTTCACTTTATGAAGGAAATTAAAGGTTCCACATCACAGTAGAAAGTCAGTTTTTGACAGTGTGTGAATGTAAATGCACACATTAATTTTAGTACATAATCATATTAAACTCTGCATGCAACGTTTTTCTTTAACAATTATAATTTTACTGAATATTCCATTAAGCTGCACCCATTCTGAACAGATAGTGACACCTTATTACATGTTTATGATATGGCACTCTAAAACGAATTATAATGGAGGCTACTGAAGTACAAATAATATATATAATATCAGTAGTCCTTCAATTTATTACTTGGTATAAACAAATAAATAGATAAGTTCTTTAACAAGTAAAGAGTCTTCCCTTGCAATAGCAAGCTGCCATCTTGGGAACACATTAGTTTAGACCTCAGACTGTAAAAGGTACCCAATTCATGGAAAAAACTAACTAACAAGTAAGCACAACAACAAAAACAAACAAAAAACCCCAAACACTAAAAAAGAGATCAAGAGAAAAAGAAGAGACTTTCTGTTGAACTTCTTTGTAAATTAACACAAAAATAATGTACTACAGTCCTAGTGAGCAAACATCCCCACAGAAATATTTGGTTTTATATTACCATCAGTTTCTATCAGTTTCTTTTTCCTGAAAATTTTGCCTAATTCGAAAGTTTGAATCTTTACAGAGGAAAAAAGAAAAAGAAGTTTGTAACTGTAGATCGTGAAAACTGTCATGTCACCTGAGAGCCTACCACATCTCAGAAATAGACACTGAGGAGTAGAATATACTCCTATTTGTCTACTTTTGTGAGATATGTCTTCTGTTTTAATACATTTCTATTTAAATATTTTGACCTCACAAAGGCTGTTTGAGCAAGTTTATTATACGTTTCTCCCACCCTTTTACTTTGTTTGTGGGTGTCTGTGGCAGAATGCAAACCCCCCTCTCTCCCCCTCCCTCCTTTATCATGGAAGGAGTAGACACATCTCCCTCCCTCTCTGCTGTTTGAGGCTAACAGCTTCTTTTGTTTGGCCCCAGAGCGCCTGGCCAGGGCCATTAGGAGAAGGGAGTGCCGAGGGGCCAGGGAGCTGCTGGGCACCCGCGGCCAGTGTGGGGGATGTTTAGAGGCTTCAGGGGCACCCACAGCCAGTGTGGGGGTGCAGAGAAGCTTCTGGAATGCCCACAGTCAGATCTGATCAGCCTATGAAAAAACGGGACTCTCGTTGAGACTCCGCCCATTGTCGCGGGTCTCTCGGAGCACGAGCGAGATGCTGCTGTCGAGAGCCCCCTCCCCGGGATGGAGACTCCACTTGCCTTCCCGCCACGGGTGTGAGTAAAACTTCTCCTCGCAGGATTGTGAGTGTATTTACTCTCCGTGCACATATGCACGTGTAACTTTCCATGCTCAATATGAGTACGTGTAAAATTACTCCTCGCATAATTGCAGGTGTATTTTCCTCCCGTGCTTCCACATAAGCACGTGTAACTTTCAGTGCACATTTGCACGTGTATTAACCCTCGCAGGATTGTGAACGTATTATAAATTCACCCTCGCAGAATCACGAGTGTACACTTTCCATACTCGATACGAATACATATATCTCTTTAAAATAATCCCACACCGTGTTCAGGCAAGTGTGTACTCCTCCCGGACTCAGAGGCAGCTCCGGCATTGTTTTGGGTGAAGCCGTGTGCATGCACACTGTGGACCTCCTGAAGTATTAGTTGCTGCCCCTTAATAATTTTCCTCAACTGATATCCGAACCTGTATTCAAGTCACTTTTGGAGTGCGAAAACTCTGTTTCTCACCATTTTAATAAAAGTTGTTTTGGACCCTGCTGTCCCTTAAACTAACCTCGGGGTGCCTCTGTTACAGTGTCTAAGGCTGAAGCCACGAAATTGTCATCTTACTTTCTCTGAATTCTCACTGGTATCTATTCTCTCCATACAGAGCCCCTTAAGCAGAACAAATTATGTAATCAGATTGATTTTTGTCTTCAAAGTCTTGTCAAAGTGTTAATTCAAAGGAAGTAATCTATAAATAGATTCTTCCCCTTACTTGAATACAAGCTTTCAATTGCATGGAACATGGCTTTTTCCTATAACCTGATATTTACAGATCTTTATTGTGTTGTGATTAATAATTAAAAAAATCAAATCTCTCTAAATTATTGTTGGAACTTAAAGAAAAATGTTACAATGTCATCATCTTGTATCAGGTACAGTGAAACAATGTGCAAACAGGCAATTTTCCATATTCACATTCTCATTTATACTTTTGTTCTGTCAGAAAAGAAACCAGGGTGTGTCAGTTTTCTGAGATTATTTATCCTGCTAAACTTCAGTCTAAGTTAAGTATCTGTTTATATTTTATTTGTCTTCAGATTTTTCAAACATCATAAAAGTCCAGATCATATATACAGAAAAGATAAAGATACGTAGCTGTATAGTTGAAGAACTATTAAGATAGCAAAATGAGGCTGTGTTTTGGGGAATCCATGATTTTCTAATTAGACAAGTGAAAAATATCTAGGACCAGATAAATAAACAGGAATAATTCATGCTTCATTACTGGAAAAATTCAAGAGTCTTTATTTGAATATAAATCCCCAGAAGATCATTTATTTCCAAGGAGAAAACTTACAGCTCTGTGTATGCAATATTTGAATTTTACATCACTGCTTGTTCTGCTTTTAAATTCTAGATTGAACAGGGGTGGGTGGAGGGTGACCTAAAAAAGGGATTGCTCCATTTGGTTGAATATATTTAGGGCATCTCTATCATCCATTTTTTAAAATATTCAGAATATGAGTTGATCTTGTAAGATGAACAGAGAAAATAACCTATCTTGAAACATTCAATGAGTGTGTGATGAACTATATTTTTTTGTGGTAAGCATTTTACAAATATCTAAAGACATATTCTTACTCCGTATCTCAAATTATACATACATTCTACAAAACTACCAACTTTACATTGTTTCTTGGGTTTTGTTTTGTTTTTAATGTTGAAACAGGAAGAAAGAACATGCCTGATTTGCACTGGGGGGCTGCAAAATTGAAGTGTAAGGAGGTTTTGCAATATTTAAAAAATACTTAGTTTTCCTCACTGTAAGTTGAGGGACTTATTTAAACCTTCAATCAAACCTAAGATCTTACTTTTCAAACTGCATGTGTTTTGATCATATGTGAAGGTTTGAGTTTTGGAAGAGCTATCAGGCTCTTTTATCTTTGGAAGTCTAAATGTAGCTGAACAAAAGACAGTCTAAATTGTTATTGAAGAGCTTGGTGAAAAGATTATGTCACACAATTATTTAGATGCATTTAAGTAAATCTAATCTGGCCTTAATTACTGAGTTGTTGATATTTACCGGCAGAGGATATACAATACTGAAGATACTGTACAGAATTACAGCCAGTTACCCTTCATAGTAAGGAATAAACTAGCTACCTTGGGGTCAGAATATGAAAGTATGAATCTAGAAGGAATCTAGAATATAAGCTCCTACAAATGCACTTGTGTACAAAGTAGAGCAACCACCATAATTAGGAAGAATAGGTATCTATTAATAGTGCAACAGTCAGTTTGATGTGCAGGTGTTTACCCTTAGAGATGATGAAATTTTGATTTAGTTGTCTTCATTTCCATTTATACATTAATAATGTGAGGTTTGAAAAAGTTGATCCATGCTCAGGTCAGCTCATTCTCATCTCCAGTATTTCATTGGAAATTAATCACTATTTGACATGATATTACTTTTGTATATTCTTTCTCTCCACGCCACCATAAATCAAATTGTCTATGCAAAATCACAGTTTCAAGAGAAGGAGAGGAGGATGTCAGCCCTTCTCCCTCTCCCCTTGTCCCCATCTCCTCATCATATATCAATGTATCGTGTGGTGCTGTAGTACTGTTTTGGCTGAAGACATGTACAATAGTTTACCACTGTTGTTGTGTACCGGATTTTCTAGGAGCATCCTTACCATGTAAAAGTCTTCAAGAAAAGCAGTCACTAGTTTCTGAAATCATTCATAAGGTAACAGACTTTCTCAGCTCTGTAGTTATATGGGAAACCCAGTGAGAACATCGGTATCCACAGTTAGCACTGGGATCTGAGAGTTGTGCTCTTGAAACTATGTGGCAGTATCTGCCAAAGAAATACTTTGAAGTGCTTCAATGCACAAGTTTTTCTTGTCCTGAAGCTGTTAGACTGCCAGGAAAGGGCAGTCTCTGAGGAGAGCACAGGTACAACTAAGAGTATTTCTCACTGTCCCAAAGAGTATCACTGAGATGCAGATACAGCTTTAGGCTGGTAAAGATTATGTTGTTGGTTACTGCTCTTAATTGTACAATAGTCTGATTTTGCAGTAACTGCCTTTTGTGCAGTGAATTCATGTCCTTTCACTGGACTCACTCCAGTAAATCCGCATCTCATTTGTACTGGAGAATTCAGCACTGGACCCAGTACTCCAGATGTGTCTCCCCTCCTTTGGGCTGGCAGCCACACTGCCTAATGCAGCTCAGAAGGCTGTTGGCTATTTTTGCTGCAAGGGCTCGTTGCTGGCTCACGGGTAGACTGTTGTCCACCAGGACCCCCAGATCCTTTCTCTGCATCACTCTTTCCAGCCACCCCTTCCCCACACCCAGCATGGACTTGCGCCTGGGGTTAGGTTTGAGTAGAAGAAAGGAACAGAAAGTAGCAATAGCAGAAAAAGCTATTATTACATAGCACATATATCATACACCATGCATGATGTGGAGAATGCTGTTTTTGTTTCTGCATGAAAGTTACAACAATCTCTACTGACAGTTAAAGGATATCACTAAACGTATGCATGCAAAGATAGAAAAAGATATTCATATGGGGGACATTGTATGCAAAAAGGCTGAGTTACACAAATGCAGAGAGAATCTGTATTAAGAAAACATATAGAAGAGTCATAAAAGATCCTAAACAAATTGAACATCCTAATACTAAAATACCATCTCATACTGAACAACGGAGTTTTCCAATTCCCTTGGAAGAGGACATTGTTATCTTGAAAACAATGAAATAAATGAGGTGACAGACAACAGCATGCATAGTAATACACTCAACACAGAGCCCAACTGTAGCCTAAAGCATTATCAATGACAGAGCTGAAGGAAAGATTAATAGCTCTGACATCACCAGAAGAAATAAGTAATCATTCCACCATTCTGAATAAAAATATATTCAAATATAATCAAAAGAGGATCCTGAATTTGACATTTTTACATATGAGCCTGTATATCTCAATAGAAATAAGATGTAAAAAGAATTTTGACAATTAAATACATGAGTCATAAGTAAAGAAAAAAATAAACTCATAACCAAGCATTTTTCTGTGATTCTGCAATCTGGCAGTGATGAAAATATTAAAATAGTTAGGAACAGAATTCAGGAGAAAATCCTTCATGAGCTGTAATCTCTTGGTTTTAATCTAGTAAAAGCAAATGGACACAAATCCTATGAAACGCATGAAATATTTCCCATGATGCTATTTTAAGTGCCAACTAACAGAAGTTCTTAGATTATGTTTAAGAATTTGTATCATAATGTGTTAACATTATGCTTTTATTGCCTTGCACTCTAAACCTATCCTAGTAGGGGGCACTGATGTTATACACTATAATGCATTCAAACAGAACAGTGAAAGAGGTCAGACTTAATGCCAGCTGTCTAATTTATCACAATTATCTAATTTTAAACCCTCTTGGCACAAAGAGAGGGAAAATAAATTTTCTATTTACCATTAATTTTCCCACTGAGCATAGCCTGTTGATAAAGAAAGCAAACAAAAAACAGTGTAAATGGATAATAACCTGGCACCATTGATCTAGTTCTGAAGGTTAATTAATCATACACTTGCTTTCAAGAAAGTATTAGATTACAAAGAACCTTATTTCTTGTTGACTTTGTCAGTCGGGTACTTTCCCCCCTCAACACTCACAGACAAGGCAAAGATTTGACTTTCAAAAGCTCCTTAGGAGCTCAGGTTAAGAGTATGCAAAATGTCTATATTTCAGTTCAAACATTTATCATTGCATTCCCTGTATTATTTATAGCACTGATTAGAATAGCAGTGGTAGGCTGCTACATATATGTAAATGCCTTCCATGGTATAGTGCGCTGGGAGGGAGTCGAAGGTCTGCTATAGGAGAAGAATGATTCTCATTTCAGTGGCAATAGATCAGTGAAATGAGAATTAATAATTGTATCCATAATGCCACTCCAGAATTTTCTTCTGAAGTCGTGAACCATAAAAATCTCACACTATATTGATTCAAGTTATTTGCTATCATGCATCGGATTTTGTTCTCTCTAAAAAGTATTAGTTACATTACAATGGCACATACATTATTTCCTCACGTAAGTGTTGATAAAAGGTGACATCTTGATAGTTCAAGTATACTCATAGTGTCGCATCTCTATACCACAGTCAAATAAAGAATATAGGGGAGTATTTCTGGCAATTTAATCAACAGACATACATCAGTTAAAAGACACCCAAGAACCTGGACTTAATTTAAAAATGTGATAGCGGCACACATCCTATAACTAATGCAAACATACACAGCTTACACTTGCCACTTTTCAGTAATTCCTTCTTGATCATGATTATAAAAATATATTTATTTAAAATCAATTTGCAAACCCATTTCTACATCTCACCTTCAGTCTAGAATTGATTTTTTCCCCATGTATAGAGCATAGGGATATTGCTTAAAAAAATTCTTTATGAAAAAAAATCTTTATAAAAAAAAATCCTTTGCTTTTTTTTTTTTTTTTAATCTTATTCCACTTCTACAGTCACTTGCTAACAGATGCATCTAGTGACTTGCTTTCACTGTATTTATAACATATTGTGTTTTGTCCCCTCTTTAGGAGAGAGTAGAATGCCATTTTTATTTACATGAAAAGACTGAATGATCCTTTTTATTTTTTAACTGCATCCTTGCTGAAAAAAAAATGCTGAAATTTGTTGTTTCTGTTAGTCCCATTTCACCTCTGTGTCTGCTTATTCTTTCAACATGATTTAGATACATGCTGCATCTCCAGTCTACCTACAACATTCCTGTTCCTTCTATTGCATGGTGATAAGGAGCACTGACCCTACTAGATGATGTTTACTCAGCATGCACCCTCTTTCAGATTTAATAGGTAATCCTTCATCCAAAAGCAAACAGCCCTTAAATGGCCTCAGATAGATCTGCAAAGTGTTTGTTGTCAGTATTGCTGCTTTCCATTTCATTTATGACCTTTTACGATGAAAAACTGACTTCATATTTTTCTAAATGCTTTGGCAATAATGAAACGAGAAACCAATCACAAGATCCCATGCCACTATAAAGTGCATTTACTACTAAGAAATTAAAGAAGGTTTAATAGTTATTTTTCCTGCCAAAATAAATTTAGAATAAAGAGAGAAGTGTCAAGCAATCTTATTATGTATTAACCTCATTTATTCATTATCAGATCTGGTGAAGGTCCAAACAGACTTCTTTTTCACGTTAGAAATATGGAAGTGTGTTTACATTCTCAGTAATAACCTAGGTCATGTAGCCTCTAAAATGATAACAATGGGGAAAAGTAGTTGTAGAAGTATTTTCTACTTAATCAACACCTCATAAAGTAATTTTCTCATTATCATTGCAAATCAGATACAGCTGTGATATCTCTAATCCTGCCACTTGGCTGAAATTAGGGTGAGGCTCTTTTGTCACCACTGTCTTGTCTCTAATGCTTTCAGATTTGAAGCCAGTTTTAATTAAATTGAATATCTCAAGCATTATTAGGTTGTATTCCAAAATAACCTTTTTCAATATTAGTGGTAATATCCTTGTCCTCTTACAGACAAAGATATCAATTAAATAAAGAAAAAAAAAGTCTCGTAAATCATAGTAAAGGAGGAAATATAATTTCTGGTGCACTATCTAATTAAAGTGAATGCTAATTCATTAAATTTTGCACTAAGTTTCAGCAGTACACAGAGAAGTCACTTGGAAGATCAGCCACTGACTCCCTTATATATATCTATCTATTATATATATTAAAAAGAGAGAGCAAGCATTTTATCACTATATATGACTTTATCTTATTAAAATACAACACAGAAAATATGTCCATATGCTTATATTTAAATATAAGGCAGGAGAAAAATGCTGAACAATGTCTGAATCTGATGTTCATGGTTCTAAGTAATGCACAGTTTAGTAGTTCCAGAGGAACTCATCATCATTACTTATTTTCTAGCCTAAATTTTATTTTTTTGAATAAACCTAAAAAATGTTTTATGAAATTTTACGGAGCATACTGAACACAAAGGAGCTTCTGTTCTGCTCTCTGCTTAAGTGGTGTGGTGAAGATTGTTGTAGTGTAGTGCAACACTGCTGCCCAAAGTCATAAATGCTCAATTTGGCTTTGCAGTCAGTAGGGCTTTCCTGAGGGGCGGAGCCTTAGAAAGGAAAAACATGCAGAATTCTGAGGGAAAAAAAACACACTCAAACACACACAAGCACAACAGAAGCAGATGAGGAGCAGGAGGGATGCCAGAGCTGGCAGGCAGCCCAAGGACACACATCTGTCTTCCGCTGTTCTGAAGTGCTTCTGCAACCACAGCTCCCATGGTGAGAATTTCCCACCCCTCTTCCCTTCATTGGAGGTGTTTCTAGGCAGTCCCCAGTCCCCTGGCCAGCCTGGGCTGTCTGCAGCTCACTGCTGGGCTGTTGGTTTCTGAGGCCATGGCAAGTACCTTAGGCTGCTGCTCAGCGATTTTTCTCACTTGGCTACTACTTTTCTTTGCAATTCTTGAAGTAGTATTTTCTCAGCTCTCAAGGTTGACCTTTTCTTCAGTGACCAGGAACTAAAAATTAGCAAGGTTTTTTTCCCAACTTGTGCTCATATTTTCAAGACGTGTACTAATTTCTCAAACAGTGCATCATAACAAGAGATACCTGGTACCAAACTCTAGTTCACACAACCAGTTTTCGAGCAAGTTGACTAAGTCTAAAGTATCACACATTCAGAGTTAACAAGATTTTAATCTGTGGCTTGTTTCTAGCAATGGCAATACTGTTCTTTCTGAGTCACCATCATGTAACAGTAGATGCTGCGTGACCTTCTTTCCACTACATGAAGAACCATGCAGAAATGCTGGCTAAACACCAAGAGGGTCATTTTTGCATTAGCACGGGACTGGTAGCTCAGGTGGCTGAGGCTTGAAATCTCTGCACTGCATTTCATTGTTCAGTAAAGACATATCTATAGCAAAGTGAAAAGACTATCAGATATCCACTTACAGATGCTGAGATAACTGCCTGCATGGAATCAAATAGCTAAGACTTCCAATTATGTAACAAAACCATCATTTTCTTCCGTTGAAAAAATGAAAATTACAGTTTATGTAGGTAGCTCTGAAATGTAATTACACCACTCTGTGCTGTGATTCTTACATTTAATGAACCCAGTTATAATCACGTGTACATGTTACTCCACAATATATTATTCAATTTCTTTTGTAATTAAAGGAGACAAGAAACTGGGTACCTGGAGAAAATTATCATCTATATTCTCTGCTGTGTATGATCCCATAAACCAATCTGAATATTTTCTCACACATGCATTTCCATTGCTTGAGATTATCACAGACAGTAAAAGCCAACAGAAAAATAAACATGCAACCTTTCTTGGAAGTTCAGGTACAATTCATACTTACACTGACTGTTGACCAGCAGCCTATTTCCAGTCTTCGTAAAAACTGGCTATAGAAACAACAAAAGGATACAGTACGTTGGACTTATACCCAACTCAAAAGATTTCAGAGTTTATGCACTAGAATTATGATTATGCATAAACTGTATCTAAAAGCTTTATTTGAAACTGTACTCAAAGCTTTAACATAATAGAATTTATAAATTAACATGACAATAATTGCTGGTTTGGAACATTTGTTTTCTTATCTCTTCCTAATGTGGTATAAATTATACACTGTAAAAAATACCTGTTAAATCACCTTCAAGGTATAATGATAAAATGAGATTTATCAACTTGACAGTAAACTAATTTCAAATTGATTTATGAGAGCTCAGTACATTATGAAATGCTTGTACTAAGTAACCACTTTATCAAGGCAGGCAATGAAGCCTAGATTCTAGCACCAAGACAAAAGAACTGTTCCTGTGATCAAATATTTACTTTGTATATCTCATATTTTATTCACAGAATATCATTCTGACCTAGTTACTAGAGAAGATACATCTATACCGAGAGATTTAGGTGACGCTCCAGTTTACCCGTTCTTTAATATTGGCCACACTGTAGCCATAAAGCCAAAGTCCCATTCAGAACTCTGCTTGATACATCTGATACAGCTACTTAAAAAAAAAAAAAAAAAAAAAAAAAAAAAAAAAAAAAAAAAAAAAGGTTGTTTTGCAATAAGATATTCCCCAGTTCCCCAGTTCCCCACAGTGTTTTCCCCACAGTGTTCCTATGCACCACTGAATTCTTCATTGCCCCCTTAGCACAGCAGATGTAGCTGCCTCCAGCAGGGACTCAGTGAGCTACTGATGGAAAAATAAGCCTTCACTGTTCAAGCTTCCCACCTGCTTTTCTGTACCTATCTCTCCATGCCAGCTACAGATATCTCTTTCCTTTTAAAACATGGGCAGAAGAGATGAATATCACCAAATCTATGGAGATTGGCATACAGAGATCTAGGGAGTAGTCTTCAGATCAGCAGGACTCTTCAGATGTGATATAGTGAAATGTAGGGAAGGTGTAGATCCTTAATATGCTTTCACCCCAATGCTGATTCTGAATTAATTGAACATTCATTTATTGTAAGAGATTTTATGTATCTTATAATATTTTACATATATTATGCTTCTGTTAAATGTGCTGTCAGCATTCATTATGGAGGTAGAGTAGTGATCAAATGAAACAACAAGTTCATTTTGAATTTTGGGTAATGCAAAGAAGAAATTATTGACAGGCATGATGCTCTTTTTATTTTCTATTTCTTTTTTTTTTCTTTTCTGTTTTTTTTTTTTTAGTCTTATGTTCCTTTATGCTGAAGGTGAAATTGCAACATAAAACAAGTTGGTTAATTAATTAGTACCAAGCTCTCTGATGACTAACAAGAGTTTGTTTACTTAAAGTACTAATTAAACTGAAAACAAATTACTGATTTATCTTGTTGAAATAGTTGTTTGTGACACAGTTCAAGCCTTGTCCTTAGAAAATTAGCACTTTATAAGGAAAAAGAAAGCTGTATTTTTCAACAGGTTTCAGCAATAGTTTTCATTAAGGACCAATGAATTATTCTATCATTAGCTGTGTATTGCATTAGCCACATGCTTTTCTTCTTTCCCTGCTAAATTGCAATAACATTTTTGTTCATACCTTTGTCTGCTTAGAAATAAAAGAATCAAGTATTATACCATTTATGTATATTTATACAAATAAACATATAGTGTGTTTTGCCTAGAAAATAACTTTTGTCTTCTGCGAATACTCGGACCTTGAGCTTTTATTTATAAGGAATCTTTGATTCATCTTATGAATTTATCATTTATTATGAGAGAGGAATAAATTTAACTGTCTCTGTCATACTTTGGTCTGTCTGCTGTACTAAGTTTTTTTTTTTTACAAAGGGCTTTTATCATAGCTGTTAGCAAGAGTTACATGTCACTTTATATTTAAGTGTGTTTTGTAACAATATTTTAGTTTGCTGTGGAGTTGAATACCCACTGTGAATTTTTTGAAATTTTACTGTGTTGTCCTGGTTACAGCTGGATAGAGTTAATTTTCTTCCTGGTAGCTGGTACAGTGTTGTGTTTCAAATTTAGTATGAGAGTAATGTTGATAACACACTGATGTTTTAGTTGTTGCTAAGCAGCGCTTACACAAAGTGAAGGACTTTTCAGCTTCCCCTGCTTTGCCAGAAAGGAGATGCACAAGAAGCTGGGAGGGGACACAGACAGGACAGCTGACCCAAGCTGGCCAAAGGGATATTCCATAATGTGTGATATCATACTTGGTATAAACTTCAGGGAGCTGGCCAGAGGACAAGGGGCAACTGCTACTTGGGAGATGGCTGGGTATCAGGTGACAGGTGGTGAACCATTGCATTGTGCATCACTTGTTTTGTCTATTATTATTGTTGTTATATTTTCCCTTTCTGTCCTATTAAACTGTCTTTATCTTAATTCACAAGGTTTACTATTTTTTTTGCTGATTCTCTCCCCCATCCCACTGGAGGAGAGGAGTGAAGTGAATGACCTGGTGGTGTTTAGTTGCCTATCGGATTAAACCACAAGTTATAAACTGAAGTCTTATGACATCATATCAAAGAAGAGCATATTCAAGCAATAACAGCATGAAATATGTTCATAAAAATGGCCAACACAATATGAAAGCAGATACATACCTTCCAAGCCTGATTTCCAACCTTTCTAAACACTAAAAATCAATGATAGTATTCCCCAGCTGTTCAACAGACCATATGCCATTCAAAAGTGTTCTGAACAGGGGACTGTGGAAAGGAGAATAAACTCTGAGTCACCAGCAGAACACAAATAATTCAAGTATACAAAAGTATTCAAATTGGAGAGAAACTACTTTCCAGAATTCAAAATCCATAAAGAAACAATTCATGAAATTACTGTCCTGTCATAAGGAGTTGTGGTATGACTGGAGAAATAAAATAAGTGCTGTATTAATAAATGGAAGGAAAGAAAGTTGCATGCAGATTCATTGGTTTAAAGATTTTCATAGCTCTTGCTCAGTCTATCCATTACTGTTTGTTTTCTGTACAAATCTGATTATCATGTGCACAACACGAAAAAAAAAGGAGACCAAATTATTTTCACTTGTGCTTGAAACAGAGTACAAGTGGAGAATTCACCTGAACCAAATATATTGTCACAATATTCTTGAGTCTGGTATGGAGGCATAAATGAGAAACAGGCTGATCTCAGTATTTCATATTTATTGTTTTATCAGCAAAGGGAGGAGAGTGGACTTGATTTATCTCATCTTCAATAAAGTATTTAGTGTAGTGCTACCATTAATTGAGGAAGTTATGGAGGAAAATAAAAAATAGTATACAAATTGTAAAGTAGACTTTCTATTTGTTTTAAGTTAGATTGTTGTAACTTTAGTGAAAGGAGAGTAGTAGGAAAAAATTGAATTAAAAAAGAAGAATTTTTAAATCCTACCTTATGATTAAGCAAGAATTAATAATAATATAGTATAATATAATAGTAATAAGAAATATAGTAACAGATGACACAGCATAGTAACATTAATGAAAATAAATGTAACAGACATTATGAATTTATATATATAAAGGAAAGTGAAGAAAAGTACAGTGATGGATTTTTTCCTACCCTCCAGAGAGCCAACAGTACTAGGCAACTAGCAGTAATTGTGCCATTTGAATTCACAAAGCACATACACTATAAAATAAGACAAAGGAGAGGTCTGAGCAAATAAATACTTTGATCTTTGACAAAATACTGTTCTCCCCCTTTTCAGGGCACCTATTTTTCTGAGAAGTATGCTAGAAACTTTTTAAAAGTTAGAAGTACAAACACTTGTCTTATTTTGTCTCATGAAGGTACAAGGAATGTGTTGTTCATCTGTTTTAATCTTATTAACAAACTATTTACATATAAATTTGGAAAACTGCCTGAAACTAATCACAATAGCAAGTATTACACTTTCTGGACATATTCTCTTAATAGCTACAGCAATCAAAAGGTGACAGGCGTGATTAATTGTTAACACTGTATAGTCCCCTAACGGTAAATCATATCCAGCTTTTATTTGATACTCATACTTTCTCTTAATAAAACCTGAAAATAATAGGAAAGATTTTGTGGCAGGTTGCAAGTTTCAGTGAATTTCAAAGGCAGTCATACCCTTAAAGGCAAGATTGCTGAGGAAAGGTTTTTGATGTGATCTCTTTGATGGGTTAAAAGGCAACACCTTATACAAGGACGATAAAAGATATGTTTATATACACAGAGTTGCATGAGTAATAGTGAAAGAAAGAATTAACTTGCAGTCAGACAAGTAGTCTTTGTTGAAAAGTCACTAGAAGGAGACTGGATACAATAAAGTATGATGCATTGGGTTTTGAATCTGTAGTGGTTTCCTGGTCCTGGGACAAAGTATTGACAAAAGGGGCAGTTAAAAAACTGAGAGAAATAAATATAATTCAATATCTTCAACATTCCTCGACAGGAATCAGATCTGCCAACTGGTTGTACAAATTTAGTGTTGTACTTTTTTTTTTTTTTTTTTTAAAGCACAGAATCTACCAATGTGTATACAACTGCATCTTCTTTTTTTTTTTTTCTTCCCTTTAAGGAAAACTTATCATTTTTACCAACACCACACAGCAAATATTCGACCACTACTTATTTAGATCAGTAACAAACATAAAAAAGTAAAACTGACCATCATAGCGGTAGAAGGCACAAAATCTCAAAACCGTAGAAGGGTTGAGATCTGAAAGACACCATATATAGGATGAGACATTTAAAGTGCCTGAAAAACCTCTGCCTAACTATTTATCAGCTAGAAGTCTACAGGCACTTAGCTTTTTGCCAGTAAATTTAAAGGCAAGATTTTGCTGAAAATTCAGAAACCTAGTTTTAAGAGTCCTTAATACAGATATCTGCATGTGGAAGAGATCTCTTACCTCCTATAGCACTCAGTGAAAACTTGGCAGTACAAGAGCTCAAAGATATTCATCAGATGTCAAAGTAGAGGTGCCTACTTTAGAATAAGCTGGCTAGCTCTCCAATCCCTCTGAATCTGTTAACTAGAGCCTATTGCTGTAGCCTAGATGTCACATTCACTTGTCGACAAATGAATTTAGGTGTCCAGCTATAGACCTGGAGCCTACCTTTGCTGATTAACCTGTGTTTTTGCAAAGGCTAAAGGACTTGCACTAACCAATGTTTTGCAGAGTTCAGTGTCTGTTTCCTGCTTTAAGACCATTGAGAATGTGCATGTTAGAAGTCCTATTTCATTCATTATTAAAGGCTGCACAAGTGCTGGGAGACGGAGGGCACCAACAGCCCTGAATATTCATGCCCCACACCCCATAGCTCCCCCCATCCTGCCCAGGGCACAGGACCCCACAGGGCTCCCCCCACAGGACCCCCTGGGGCCATCAGCCCTGCCCCAGCAATGCCACAGCAGGACTGGTCTCCAACTTTCCACAGCCCTGCCCTTCTATATAGAGATTTCAGTCATATATAAACTTCCCCCCTTAACATGAGGTAATACGCAGTTGTCTCACATCTAACCTATTCATGGACCCCTACCAGAACCTCTCCCCCACCTGCCTGAAACCCAGCAGCATTCAGGAGACAAATGTTATTTTCTTAATATGGAGAAGAAATCTCCTTTCAGTGAACTTTACATAGCTTGAGAGAAAAGGCATGCAAAAATTCCATTGCTCAGAGATGACAGGTTATGTCAATTTTTTTTTTTTAAATAATTTTGAAACTATATGGAAATTGTCTTTATAGTTTTTATCTGAAAGAAAAAAAAATGGGCCCTGGTAATCTTTAATTATGAAGCTGTTCACTACAAGAATATCTTGTTCTAAAGTGAAATTTTTATTAAGTTAATGTTGCATTGAAAATTTTAGCATTCATGTGTTTTTCACACTTTCACATTATCATAATAGTCTGCTACTGTGTGAGCGTAAAATGTATCACTTATTTTGTTATGCTAAATTCATTAAAGCATTTATTATGAAAATACCCAGAAAATAGTACTTAGTCAACATGCTATACTTTATAATAAGGATGAAAAGACATAATTAAGATACCCATATTCACAACTCATTTCGATTCTTAACTACAAGAATAACAAAAGCATTTTCTGAATCTGCAGTTTAACTGAATTTAATGATAGATTTTAGAACTGAGGCTTTAGGCAAAAATAATATGTAATATTATGACAGAAATTACCATATGAATGTGTTCATGGCAAAATGTTGAAAAAATACCGATATAAATTCATTGTTTTTTACTAATATATTTTTATGATTTTCCTTCTATATCTGCACACACCCAGGACAGGAAAAGTATCATGATATGTTGTTTGAAAGGCAGTTATTAAATGATATGATAATTATTCCTCCATTTGTAAACCTTATTGTAAAGGAGATATGCAACATGAAGTCTGCAAAATGTATTAATGCTTTACATAGTATATATATAGTATATATAACTGAAATGTAAACACCTCTGTTTTATTTAAATAAGACATTTATCAAACTTTATTGACATGCACTTTTGACATAGACTTAGTCCTTAAAAAAAACACCAGTGGTACACATTGCTTGCAGCATTAATGGTTTTGGAGTCTCCAAACTACTCAGTTTAGAAGTAGAATTATGAAGGAAAACTATCAAGGATAATAAAAAAATAACTTGTTTCTACTTTTGCTTATGATTATCCATGATGATTATTTGATTATTGGGGACACATAAAATGAGGAACTCGGAGAGCTGGGTGTGCAGACAAATGTGCTTTCTGAGAAATAATTGAAATCTATTGGACAGCTGCTTTTTTTCACTGAAGCCTGCTACTCCAAACTGGTCTGTTTTCCTGAGCTCACCTGACAATCTCCAAAGTCTCTTCCTTTCTGTGTATTGATTTTTCAATAGAATTGTCATTTCCATTGATGAATTCATGAGGCATGAAGTAATTATGTTCTCCCTGTTTACCTAAGGTGACTCCTGCCAAAACACCAGTGTCCTCTGCAAAGAGTCAAGTAAATAATGACATTACAGAAAGAAAACAGACAAAGTAGGCTTCCTAGCTAAAGCATCTTGAAGCAATATCCAAACAGGTGGAGAAAGAAAGAAATAGTCCTGTTTTTCTTTTCATTTAGTTTTTGTCTTTCATTGCATCCTGGTCATTGTATGCCTATGTTCCTAAATCTCATTCTTGGCAATGATACTAGATTTCTAACAGAAATCTAGGAGTATAATATAAACCATTGATGTAGTCCAATACAGACAGCACCACCTATCTTCTGTATTTGTTATGTTCAATTTCTATTTTGAGAAGAAGAAAAACAGTGTTATTAAAGCTGAAAAGCTTACAGGGAAAACAAAACAAAACAAAACAAAAAGAGCAACAAAAAAAACAAAACAAAAAGAACAAACAATGGCTTTGCTTTTTGAGGTAGATCTTGTGTAAGGATTGGGATGAAATAGTTATAGAAAACATAATACATTTTATTTTCCCATAAGGAATTCACTGCAAATCATGGGCACAATGTGACTGTCTCAGCCCAGTTTCCGTTCTGTATGATAGGTGTCTCTCCCCTATAACAGAGAGGTCTCTGAAAAAAAAAAAAGACAGCCAAAACCAGAGACGAGCTAGGTTATGGACCCGTCAGAGCAATGCGAAAGATTGGAAGGTCTTCAGATACTAATGCACCGCTTTGGGTGAACAATACGTAACTAGGTGATTGGTTAAGTAACCCATTCTGAACTGGCACCAGAGTCATCCCTGCTGAAAACACTAACAGAAAAATTAATTTCCTGTGGAGAGTGTTACTATGTTTTGTTGAATGTCCACACCAGCAACTAAGTGGTAATCTGCAATGTTTTGAAGTGCGGTGTTTTGCTGGTATTTGTGCTGTCCAAGACAGAAAGTTCAAACTGAGACAGTTCAATTGAAGTCAAGAGGTTATTAACAAGTATAATAATTTAAATGGTATATACTAAATAGTTCTGGTTTTCATGACAATATTTCCTGTAAAATTTGAACATTATTGCCCTGTCGTATAGTACAAGGGCTGTGGGGTTTTCCAATCTTATCCCTATTAGTTAGTAGAGATGGTATTATAATATTATAGTTGGAGTGATACCTGAGGTCACGTCTTTTCTTTTTCACAGCTGTCTATGTTTATTGAACTGGAACTGTGATTGAGTATGATTTGGTTAATTCCCAAGTCTGTATACTTCATTGCATGTTCATGAATTCCTCTGTAATCATTTAATACAGAGTATTTAATACAACTTTTAGAGCAAAGTTCAAGATCCACAGCATTCCTTCATTAGTCCTCGTAGAAGGTGCCTTTATTGGTGAAACACAGTTGTATGAGACCTCTCATTCACTGTTTTATTCCAGGAATTTTCTTAACTATTTTTTCATTTAGTGATTCATGATCAATAGCAGAGTTTAAAAAGTCTGGAGATAGTCTATATATTTTAGAGACTTCACAGAGACATGAATTAAAACTTTTTTAACTGAAAGAAAACATGCTTTCTAATTTTTAAGCAATACTGTATACAGTGATTTTACTGAATGTGATAATCTCCCGTTCCTCCCCCCAAGCTGTAACTGAAATGAACCTTACCCTTTTTCTTGTATTGCATTTGGTGATCTCTACACATACTGGATGTAGTCCAATTCAAACACATTTAAAGGATTAAAATAGAAATTGGTTTGAGGATTTAAACATCTGTGAATTATGAAAAAGCTTAAACAGATCTTCTGATCATAGCGGAAGCCAAAACCTAAGTGCTGAGCACAGTTTAGGGTTCAAAATGAGCCTCAGTTGGCTGACTGATTTTAAGGATTAGGCAAAACGTGGTGTAAAGAAACACTCTATAAAATATGCTGAAGGACCAAGATTAAGATATGAGGTTTTATGTTAGACACTAGAATAAGTCTTAATCTCTAAGTCAGTAATTTCTTATAATCAAAGATAATTAATAGTCACTGTCAGGGCCTTTTAGAAGTACATGGCTGGTGTGAGATTTGCACTTTAAGACGAGACCATCTGAATGCTAGAAATATCTGCTTCTTTCCCCTAGCGTTGCAGATATCAGATTATTATCATGCTTAAAATCTGCTTAATCTAGTATTTAAGTGGCTTGTCATCCTTTATACTTATAAGTTCCCACAGTTTCCTAATATTTTCACCTACAAGAGCAAATACTAACTGTTAGCTTGCAGATTTTGAATATGCAGATAGGAAAATTACTGAAATAAACTTTGACTCTTTTGAGAACAGGTTTGCCAGCTAGGCTGTGGACCCTTGGCCCTGGAGGTTTTTAAAACCTGGCCACACAAAGCCTTCAGCAGTTTGAGCTGACCTTTGAAATTAACCCTGGTTTGACCAGGGGGTTGGATTAGGTGACCTTCAGAGATCCCTGCAACCAAAGTCTTTCTGTGGTTCTAAGAATAGTAATGTCAGCTCCAACAAAAAGGTCCCACAGTAAAAAGGTGCCACAGTTTTCTCATTAATAAAGAGCAAAAAGGCTGAAATAAAAGATAGTACCTCTGCTGTGTAATTATTTTCCATAAAGCAGAATATTTATGTAGCTTTTCTTTAGACTCCTTAGTGTCAGAAACATTCTAGTGCCAGAGAAACGAGAAACTGATAAAATTACGATTTTAAGTGTAGAGTGTGGCAAATAATGAGATTAGATATATGCTAATTTAGTCAGTTATGTTTAAAAGCTTTCCACAGTGCGTTGAATGTAATTTGAAAAAGGAAACTTTTGGTCTTTGTTCTTTTCTGCGACCCTTCATGAAAAGATTATTTTCATACAGACTTTTTTTTTTTTTTTTTTCAGTGGGGGCAGAAGAGGAAGGATTTGGTTGCAGATTGTAGGACTAGTGGAATTTCCATATTTGATAATGTAGTATTAAAAAAATCTAGATATTATTTATTAAAAATATTTTCTTCTTAATCTTTGAAAAAATTGCCAGTGAATATTTAATGTTCTGACATATTTCTGAAATTATAAGATGCTTATAATAATAAAAATTTCAATTTATTTTGAAAAAGATTGTAATCATCAAATAAATCATTTTCAGTTGCATTTTCAAGATTATGACATCTTGCTTCTGATTTATTTTTCAGAAAGTGCTACAATTTTTTAAATGGTTAATGTTATTTAATATTTTAACCTAGTTTAAGACGGTAGCAAATTGTATTGCAATGATGAGAAGCTGCCTCCTGATTAAATATTATACTCTCTTTAGAGAATAGATATTCTTATCACTTCAATCACTACCTGTTATGAAATATTAAAAAATGGAAAACTAGGACTTGATGCAGTCCCTCTAAATATAGATATTTAGTATCATCCAGGGAAAAGAGAATGAAAGGTACCAGGAAATGTGAAATTTCAATTCATAAATTTGCCACTAGTAATCCCATGCTGGAGGGCTTCAGTGAAGCAGAAAGCGCCAAAAATGGTGGAAAAACTACTTGACTATTGACTAAAGATGAGTTTGACTGAAAAATTAATTTTTATTTGCATTTGTATTACTGTTTTTCATCCCATCTCTGAAAGAGAATGGGGGAGCAAGAAAGATGGTGGTGAGGAACAGGATCCAGATACATAAATATTCCACCTTTGATGATCAAAATCTATGTCTGAATCCAGGAACCAGGACTTGGACCCTTTTTATGGATAACATATTGCAGATAAATTCAGCACAACAGAATTTCTAAGCAGACAATCACATTCAGTAAGGTTATGCAGCTCTAGGTCCTAATGAGCATACACTGGTGACTACCAAATAAACAGGCATTTTTGCCATATGGAAAGTTATCTTCAGTGTTTACAATGACTTCACCCAGCTGTCACTGCACAGTGGCCAGCAGTAGAATTGCTCTCTTTCCAATCTGCCAGGAAACTTCAAAGGCAAGATACCATCAACATGGATTATTTTTTTTAATATTACACTACATACAGATAAGAAGCTGTTGCAGGCATCTTATTTCCATAATTAATCATTAATTTTAAAAGACAATGACATAGAGAAATACAGAAAACATACTCATTGTATGTTACATAAAACTTCCCTGCACATACCAAAATGATTTGGCTAATCTTTGAGTGGCAACATAACTCCAAAAAGAAAGTTCTCATGTCATGAAAGGCTTGTTGAAATTATTCTTTCAGGGGTATTATGTTGCCACAATTAAAGGTGTAGATTTTCCATATTAGAAAATGTCCTCTAGGGCAATACAGTAGACAACATATTTTTAATCCCTGGCTTGAAAGATGGTTCAAAGTTGTTTGTCTACATTGCAAAATTCAGTTTTGTGGCAAGATCAGGATGGGTTCACGTTAGAGTAAAAGAGGTCATAGTGAGAGGGTTAATAAAGAACGGCAAGGCTGTGATAGTGTAAGAAGAGTGAGTAGGCGCACTCTGGAGGCAAAGAAAGATACAGTTAGAAAGGAGTCAGTTGTGGTTTTGTGGGTGCTGTGGTATTAGTAATAATTAATGCAACTCAAATGACTGAAGCAACTAGGATGAACTGATGTGGCTTCGTGACCTATGGGAATCCCTAGGTAGTGGATGTACCTGTCTCTTTCTCAGTTTTGCTCTCTTCTTTTATATCTTATCTCCTATGAAAATCTTTCTGTTTGACAGTCTGCCTAGCCCATGGCTTGGTAATATAGCCTGTTGCTTATTTTACCTGCTTCTGTGACCTGCTCTGAGCCTTGCTTTGGAAGGTGTATTGATAATGAAATAGATATTGTTGTAATGGTAAAAGCATTAGAAGTCAGAAGAGAAGGTAGGTGGAAAAAGACAAGCTACAAAAAAATCTCAGGAAATCTTGAAAATAAGTGGACTATAGAACTACTAAATAATTTGGAACCTGCCTATTTAACTTTTTAATGCCCTGTCATTAGGCCAGAATACAAGGTATAGGGGCATGCTGGCACCATACTTTCCAAAAGCTGTCTGTTACTGGGAATCCATTGTTTGGTATGTGAAAACCTGCAGGTGTACAACTGGGCCCTGGGCCTGAGATTTGGCAACCTGTACAGCTACAAGTGTCTGGGCAGAACATGCAAAATTCCTGGGCATGAGAAATAATAGAGTGAGTAGATAACAAAATAATAGATAGGGTTGTGAGGAACAGACAGATTTCACAGATGGTTAAGGAAAATTATGTGAAAGACAGTTGAACTTCACAGATATTTGGAGAAGAAAATTAAGGAGCTTTTGGAGAACAGTGTTTTGCAGAGCCAGCAGTGCCTAAGTAACTGTACCAGTAATACAATGCATAGCTGAGATGATCTAGGTAGTAGTATAAGAAGTGTCAAATGTGGGTACAGACTTAGGAAAACTGGGACCATTGAGGAAAGAAGTGAGAAGACAGCAGAGGGTTGTTTATCTGGGAAGAGATAAAGGTGGAGAAAGACAAGAGGTCAATCAGGGAAGAACAAGCCTGGGAAAATGAAGGGGATAGAAGGAATCAACTGGTCATGTGTGAGATGCTGGTCCTCATGTTTTTCTGACAGAGCCCCACACCTGCACCAGTCACTGCAAACTGTCCTATCTTCATGTTACACTGTATTCCCAATTATTTTCTTTGTGAGATGGATTTCTTTTCTGCATAGAGTCATAGAAACATAGAATCATTTTGGTCAGAAGAGACCCACAGGATCACCAAGCCCAACCATGGCCTAACTCTAACACTGAATCATGTCCATAAGAACCTCATCTATATGCCTTTTAAACACCTCCAGGGATGGTGACTCAACCACTTCCCTGGGCAGCCTGTTGTAATGCCTGACAGCCCTTTCCATGAATAATTTTTTCCTAACATCCAATCTAAACCCCCCCTGGCACAACTTGAGGCCATTTCCTCTCATCCTATAGCTTGTTACTTGGGAGAAGAGACCAACACCCTCCATACTACAACCTCCTTTCAGGTAGTAGAGAGCGATAACGTCTTCCCTCAGCCTCATTTTCTCCAAGTTAAACAGCCCCAGTTCCCTCAACCACTCCTCATCAGACTTGTGCTCCAGGGCCTTCACCAGCTTTGTCACCCTCCTCTGCACTGTCTCTCTAGTACCTCAATGTCCTTCTTATGATGAAGGGCCCAAAACTGAATACAGTATATGAGGCGGAGCCTCACCAGTACCAAGTACAGTGGCACAACCACTTCTCTAGTCCTGCTGGCCACACTATTCCTGATGCAAGCCAGGATGCTGCTGGCCTTTCTGGCCACCTGGGCACACTGATGGCTCATATTTGGCCAGCTGTCAGTCAACACCCCAGATCCCTCTCTGCCAGGCAGCTTTCCAGCCACTCTTTCCCAGGCCTGTAGGGCTGCATGGGGTCAGTGTGACCCAAGTGCAGGACGCGGCAGTTGGCCTTTTTGAACCTCATACAATTGCCCAATGATCCAGCCGATCCAGATCCCTCTGTATGCCCTTCCTACCCTCCAGCAGATCAACAATCCCACCCAATTTGGTATCATCTGCAAGCTTAATAATGGTGCACTCAATCCCCTCATCCAGATCATTGAAAAAGAAATTAAACAGAAGTGGCCCCAATACTGAGCCCCGGGGAACACCACTCATGACCAGTTGCTGACTGAATTTGGTTCCATTCACCACAACTCTTTGGGCCCAGCCATCCAGCCAGTTCTTTATCCATCAAAGAGTACACCCATCCAGGCCATGAGCTGCCAGCTTCTCCAGGAGAATGCTGTGGGATACAGTGTCAAAGGCTTTACTGAAGTCTAAGTACACAACATCTGCAGCCTTTCCCTCATCTACTGGGTGAATCACCTTGTTGTAGAAAGAGATCAGGTTGGCCAAGCAGGACCTGCCATTCATATACTCATGTTGACTGGGCCTGATCACATGTTTTTTTTGTATGTAATGTCACTCAGGATGATCTACTCCATGACCTTCTCCAGTACCGAGGTTAGACTGACAGGTCTGTAGTTCCCCAGATCCTCCTTCTGGCCCTTCTTGTAGATTCGCATCATGTTAGCCAGCTTCCAGTCAACTGGGACTTCCCCAGTTATCCAAGATTGCTGACAGATAATGGATAGAGGCTTAGTGATCACCTCCATCAGCTCTCTCAGTACCGTTGGATGTATTCCATCTGGCCCCATAGACTTGTGGGAGTTCGAGTAGTGTAGCAGGTTGCTAACCATTTCCCCTTGGATTATTGGGGCTTTATTCTGCTCCCCATCCCTGTCTTCTGGCTCAGGGGGCTGGATACCTGGACCACAACTGTTCTGACTAGTAAAGATTGAGGCAAAGAAAACATTTAGTACCTCAGCCTTTCCCTCATCTTCTGTCACTATGTTTCCCCCTGCATCCATCAGGTGATGGAGATTCTCCTTAGCCCTCCTTTTGTTGCTGATACATTTATAGAAACATTTCTTTATGCCTTTTATGGTGGCAGGCAGGCTCACCTCTAGTTGGGCTTGGGCCCTTTTAATTTTCTCCCTGCGTAACCTCACAGAATTCTTGTATTCATCTTGAGTAGCCTCCCCCTCCTTCCAAAGGTTATAAATTCTCTTTTTATTCCTAAGTTCCAGTCGCAGCTCTCTATATGCAGCCAGGCCAGCCTTCTTTCCCATCTGCTCACTGTTTGGCACATGGAGAGAGCCTGCTCCTGCACCTCTAAGATAACCTTCTTCAAGAGAGGCCAGCCTTCCTGGACTCCCTTGTCTTTCAGGATTGCCTCTCAAGGGACTCTGCCAACTAGTCTTCTAACCAGATAAAAGTCTGCCCTTTGGAAGTCCAAAGTAGCAGTTCTGCTGACCACCCTTCTAACTTCCCCAAGGATAGACAACTCAATCATTTCATGACCACTGTGCCCAAGGCTACTTTCAGCCTATACATTGCCCACAAATCCTTCTCTATTTGCCAACAACAGATCCAGTGGGGCTCCTTCCCTGGTAGGCTCACTAACCAGCTGTGTTAGGAAGTTGTCTTTCACACACTGCAGGAGCCTCCTAGACTGCTTCCTCTCTGCTGTGCTGTATTTCCAGCAGACATCTGATATGTTGAAGTCCCTCATAAGAACAAGGGCTAACAACTGGGAGACTTCTCCCAGCTGCCTGCAAAATATTTCATCTGCCTCTTTGTCCTGGTTGGGTGGTCTATAACAGAACCCACGAGGATGTCTACCTTGTTGCCCTTCCCCTTGATTCTCACCCATAGACACCCAACCCTATCATCAACCTCATCAAGTTCCAGACAATCAAAATGCTCCCGAACATACATGGCTACCCCACCTCCTCTCCTTCCTCACTTATACTTTTTGAAGGGTTTATAGCTATTTAATGTGGTATTCCAGTTATGAGAGTCATCCCAGCATGTTTCTGAGATGGCAATTAAATCATAGTTTTCCTACCTCACAATAGCTTCCAGCTCCTCCTCTTTGTTGCCCATGCTGCGTGCATTTGTATAGATGCACTTCAGCCAGGTCATTGATTCCACCACCTTTTTCTGGTGAGAAGCCCTATTTCCTTTGTGGCCATCACCAAGTGCTTCCACAGTTTTTAACACACCAATAGCCCTTATGTTTCTGTTGCTGCATGGCTCTCCATCCCCTGCCTTCACTGGGATGGCAGACTGAAGAGCCTTGCTAGCAGTACCCTCAAATGCTGGCATGTCGCTCTTGGGTATGTCTCTGCCACACTTGGTTTCCTCCCCTTCAAATCTAGTTTAAAGCCCTCCTGATGAGTCCTGCTAACTCCTGCCCCAGAATCCTTTTCCTCTTTTGAGACAAGTGTGTCATATTTGTTGCTAGCAGGCCAGGTGCCATGTAAGCCGACCCATGATCAAAAAAACCAAAATTCTGCTGGTGACACCAGTCCCTCAGTGAGGTATTGGTCTGGTGGGTCTTCCTGCATCTTGTACCTTGCAACTGTGGGGATGGAGGAGAACACTACTTGTGCTTCTGATCCCTTGACCATGAGTCCCAAGGCCCTGAAATCTCTCTTGATTGTCTTTAGATTTCCCTTTTCAGTTTCATCACTGCCTACCTGAAAAATTATTAGAGGATAATAATAGTCTGAAAGCATAACCAGGGCAGGAAGTTTTTATGTCTTTAACCCTGGCCCCCAGGGAGGCAGCAGACTTCATTAAGAAGTGGGTTTGGCCTGCATATAGGGCCTTCTGTCCCCTTTAGAAGGGAGTCTCCAACAACCATAACCTGCCTTTTTTAATTTGTGGGAGCTGTTTTGATGGAGGGTGCAGGATGACTTATCCTCTGCGGCACCTCCAACTTAATGGAACCACCTCCTTCAATGTTGTTGTTTGCTTCCACTTTCAAGGTCCCATACCTCTTTTGCAAGGGAACCTGGGAGGGTGCGGTGGTCACAACAGGGACTGTTCTCCTTCTACTCTGGGCACGAACATGCTGCCATTTCACCCCATTCCTCAAGTCACTGCATTCCACATCCTGAGCCTCATATCTGTTGGACAGAGGCACCTGGGAAGATGGGGTGGGTAAGAGACTGTTTCTCCTGCATGTGGGGGTGCACATGAATGGCCTGATTGTGAACTTCAAAATGGACTTTCCAGTGAGTGGGATGAGAGATCTGGGCACCTGCAACTGCACAGACCAGCATCTTGGGTATTAACTGATGAACAGACCAAACACCTACCCTTACTATTAATACATGAAAATAATGAAGAATATACTCAGATGAAAAACATTAGGAACCCCAGTGAAATATTTCTTGTTTTATGGAACTTCTTTCCTACTAATAATCTTCCAATTCACAAAATTTTCACTACAACTAGTAATACATCTAGAAACCAGTGGGTAAAAGATACTTTCCCATTGTTTTTGCAGTATCTTTTTCTTGATTGATGTTTTCCTGTAAAATCACATCATTCTTTGAGATCATCACTTTGGATACATAATAAATTAATTTCCACCATAGGTTATAAAAATCTCTTTCCTTTTTAAGGCTTATCTTCAAAATGGAGTTATTAGCTGAAAAAATATCAATAATTTGAGGTCACTGTCCTTTACGAACTTTTCTCAGGTGGCTAATATCAATAGGTCAGACAAGATCCTGTTCTATCATAGCATGTAAAAGGTTAATGCTATCCTCAAGACCCCAATTCAGTTAATTTAAGAGAAACATTGTTTTTTAAAGGTTAGGGCAAAATGCATCTCATAAAGAAGAATTTATCATTTTTCACAGAAAACCATGTGCCTAAACAATATAGCTTCAACTGATTAAAAATACTTTCTGTTCACAACACAGAACACGTATCACTCTGCTAGTCAAGTTTTATTTCAAAGTTTTATGTGCAAGATGCACTCTTCTTCACATACACAAATCCATCTGAAGAATTTTAGAAAGTGAAAAATAATTCACATTCCCGAAGACTTATCCCAGTAAAATGACACATATCCTTGACTGTAACTATTTCCTGTTCCTCCTGCTACCATCACGTTATCTGAGATCCCACTCTGCTCTGCAATGAAATTCTGAGTGTTCAGAATGGTCTGAAGAGTGTCATCCTGACCTAGTTCCTTGTAACATCAGGTTTTTATTCTTCCTCTGGTTTTAGTACAAGCATGAAGAAATTTCGATTAGGTTTTTCCTTGTGGTGTTTTCCAGAATCAGCTAATCTTAACCTTCCTCTTCTTCATCTTTTATCAGAACAATTTTTTTAGCTGTGAATAAAGACTGAATATGGGAATGAACAACTGGAATATGTCACCATGATACATGGCATCTATCACCCATTGAGTGTTTACAAGTTTGTGGTTTCACTACTGAAGGATTTCAATAATGTTACTACTGCACCCTGCACTGCACAAAGCTGCTGCCTTGTTCTTGTACCACCTCAGGCATCACGTGTGTAGATTCAAATCTATTATTGTGCTGCTACCTTAAAAGAAAAGGAAATAAAATTAAATTACATTAAGTTAAATTACTTACAAAGAGGAGACTTGGGAATATTTTATATTAATGTATTTCTATAGATGAAGAATATTTTTAAGAATTGTCCTTGGAGGAAGAATCTTTTAAAAATTTTACTGTGTTCATTATTACACAAGAGAGAGTTTGCTCACTTCTGCAGAATAAACTGCAGTTCTATTTCCATGGTTAACTGTATCATCATAAGCATAGAACCCTGGTTCCTAGTGCTCTGAGTGGTACAGAGTCCATCCTCATTTAGGGCTAGTTTAGGGCTTTGTAACACTTGCTCCAGGTTCCCTCTCGGTCCCCTAAGATACTTGTGTGACTCCTGTGAATAATCTGCTCATGGTAAGTGAATCATCTGTTTAAAGGTTAAGATTTCATTAGTGTTGAATACATATAAAATGTCACTTTAAGGGAATCTTGGTCTCAGTTTATATATATATGTATTTAATAAAAAACAATCTAGCTTATTTTTCTGAAAAGCATCTATTCAGACCCATCAGCTCCAGCTACCTTTTGTACATTTAGAAGTTGACACACTGAGTCTTTTCCTTCCTTCACACTTTAGTTTCACTGTTCCTCTTATGGTTGACTTATCACAGAGGTCCAAAGTTTAAGCCAAATGTCCTTTCTCAAGGACATTTCATTATTACCTTGCTCACAGAGTTTAGTGGTGTAAAATGACAACTGCCCATGTGGGAAGGCCAAAAGAAATATACTGTATCCTTGAAAGAGAGTATGTTTAAAGATAATATTAAAAGTATTTTAAGCCTAATACTATGACGTAAAGGTTCAAGTTGTCTTTCTACTTTGTTTTACATATTCACGTTTTTCTGAGGCAGAAAATATGCCCATAATTCCTGTGAAGTAACTCTTGCTACAGAGTACGTTATATTTTAAGGCAAAATCTCTATACAAAATAATTTTTTTTTTCTTTTTTTTTTAACAAGAATATGTATGCACGAATACAGACATTTGTACATAGGTAGTCCTAGAAACTAATAACACATTTTGAACAAAAACAAAGGAAAAATGCATTATAAAATAGTTCACAATCCACAGATGAAAGTATTCAGAAAGATCTTAAAGCCTGCAGTCTGGGAGAGTTTTCATTTCCCTCATATAAAATCACAAATAAGGTTTTCTTATGTGAAGCAGGTTGCAATGATCAACAAAAATGAGTTTGAAGAAGAACAGCTATGGCATTTTAGCCCAGTAATACTGTATTGCCATTGCTAGTAACAGGCTAGCAATAAAATTTTCAAGGCCTCAGGAATGAAGTTTGTCAGGCTTGGTTTACCTGAAGTTTCCTTGATGTTCCTGGACCGTTGGACCATTGATTTCTTTTGGTTTTCCTGGAACACCTTTTTTTTTTTTTTTTTAAATGACTGGGTAGCTATGGCTACAATTTCTTTTCCTTTTCTTTGTATTTGTACGGAACAACCATAGTTTTCATACAAACAGGAACAACAAGGAGCCGTTCTGTCCAAATGAAATATTTATGACTACTATAATGATACAGTGGAGAGGAAAACAGACCTAGCTTGATAGTAGAGACATTGGCATTGGGAAGTGTTCTTTTTCCATTTCCCAAAGTTGCTTACACTTTGTTCTATTTTAAGTTAGATGTTATAGCAACATTTGGATGAGAACTGGTGATGTTATGGATGTGAGTCACAAAATAACCACGTAGTTATTTAAAGTTGTACTCCTTTCTATTAAAATAATTGAATTTTTTTTGTTAATCAAACTCTTAGCACTGGATCAATATATTGGATCAAACTCCTAACACTCAGCAACTTATGTTCTTGTACTTCAGTTCAGTCAATTAAATTAAAATGCTCCCACTATGTATGATTAAAAGTCCACCGCAGACATTGACTATGCTTACTGTCTGGACCAGACACTACGTCCACATTGTCAAATAACCTACAGATATTCTTTTGTTTTCTTGTTCCATTTATTGATGTGCTATGTATTTTAACTGTTGAGTATTTTAAAAAATATATACTCACTTAAAACAGGTAATCTTGTGTTTTCCACTGAGAGACTTCTCCACAGACAGAATCTACACAGAGTGCTTTGTGAAAATCAGCTGGGGGCTGTCTGACATCACATGAAAGTGGGATGTCCAGCATCTGAAGGGATGTAAAATTTACTCTCTATCTATATTTCTCTTTTTGTTTTATCTTATTTAAACAACTACTTTATTATGCCATTTGTTGTCAGGTCTTTTCTTACTGAGTTCCAAAAAGAACCTTATACCATCTCTCCCCTCACCCCAGTGAAGAACATCGTATTTATTGGATTTTAAGATATTTCTGTTTACTTACCAACATGGAAGATATTGGAAAAGTGACCTTATCACATGCCGAGGCATCTCAGTTTAATTCTTAAATTTTCTGTTATGTGTCAGCTTGTATAGGAGAGAGCTGGACGACATCCATAGTAATGTCACTGAATGTCTTCTTAAGAATAAGAGTAATACAGCATTGTTATAACCAACATTTTACATTCTTTTAGATCAGAAAGCTGAACAGCACATTTTGAACTTTAATAGGATACTTTTCTAGTAAAGTACAAGAAAGATAACTGCATATGCATCAAATGAGTGGATTACGGCTCTTCAGAAGTTAAAGTTCATCTCTGCAATTAAATCAACTCTAGTAAAAAGAGTAGCTTTGCAGAAAGGTCATACATGAGTGCTGAGAGGCTGCAATCCAAAACATCTAAAATAAAAAACAAATGAACTGCCTAACAGCTTGTAAATCTAGTCTGCCCTGTATACCTACTGACAAAGCCAAGGTGTTATGGTAAGGAATTTTTAAATAAACTTGAAAAAGAAGCTAACTAACATTGGCAGATTATTTGCATTGATGACACTTAGTGTAAAACTTGTTTGAATATGACAAAAGTTCTATTATATTTTTCTTTTTCTTTCTCGTTTCTCTCTCTCTTTTTTTTTTTTTTTTCCTGTTTCCAAGCCTTAGTGAAACTGGAAATAGATCTTCATAAAATTGTAACAGCTGAGGTTGCAAGGGACCTTAAAGGTCAACTAGTTCTAAACCCTCTGCCATGGGTAAGGACACCTTCCACTAGACCAGGTTCTCAAAACCCTGTCTAACCTGGCCTTGAACTCTTCCGGGGCTGGGGCACAGCTTCTCTAGGCAGCCTGTTGCAGTGCCTCACCACTCTCACAGTGAAGAATTTCTTCCTTATATCTCATCTAAATCTACCCTTTTTCGGTTTAAAGCCATTGTCACTTGTCCTGTCACTACAGGTCTTTGTAAGTGTTCCTCTTTAGCTTTCTTTTAAGTCCCCTTTAGGTACTGGAAGGCTGCTATAAGGTCTCCCCAGAGCCTTCTCTTCTGCAGGTTGAACAACCTCAACTCTCAGCCTGTCTTTATAGGAGACATGCTCCAGGGCTCTGATCCTCATGACTCTCCCCTATAGGTCCATGTCCCTCTTCTGTTGGAAGCCCCAGAGGTGAACACGGTACTCCAGGTGGAGTAGTGGGGAAGAATCACCTCCCTTGACCTGCTGATCACACTTCTTTTGATACAGCCCAGGATATAGTTGGCTTTCTGGGCTGCAAGTGCACATTGCTGGCTCATGTTGAGCTTCTCATTAACCAATATCCCCAAGTCCTTTTCATTAGGGCTGCTCTCAGTCCATTCTCTAGCCAGCCCTGCTTGGAATTGTCCCAACCTATGTGCAGGACTTTGCACTTGGCCTTGTTGAACTTCATGAGGTTTTCACAGGCACACATCTCAAGCCTGTCAAGATCCCTCTGGATGGCATCCCTTCATTCCAGTGTGTCAACCTAAGATGGAGCTTTAATCAGTTATTATTTTCCTGTTACTGGAACTTCTGACTGACTAGTATTCATCATACCAAATAAACAAATTTATGGCAGCCCCTGGGGAATGAATGATGAAGTACTCTCTCTGTTCTTTTCCATGATTGTTTAATTCAGTATTTTCAGTACTTATTTTCTCTAGCTAAAAAATACATGCATAGATTAGAGGGAGATAAAACCAATCAAATTTTAAATAAAAAATCAGTAAAACTAAAAGTAGAGTCGATGTCTAATAAATATAAAAATCCCTAGTTGTATACTCTTAAAGTGTAACTTTAAAATTATATCGTGATTAAGATATAGATTTTTTTAATAAGTTCTGAAGATTTCAGCATGAGATATTTCCATTTAAAGCATAAGCTTGAAAGCAACAACTATTGGTGTCATGTACCTTGAAATCAGAAACATTATTTCTACATGATTCATAACTATAATAATCCATCCTTCATCTTTACAACCTTTGCGACCGAATTAAGGTCTTCTTTTGAAACAAGCAAGGTACTGTATATGTGTGGGGACGTTTGGTGTTCTACCTGCCCAGCACGTAACAACAGATCCTTCCACAACACAGAAATTGAGTGTAGGATAAGCTAAGTAGAGATTTGTAAGGCTGAGAAAAGGTAATAATTTGACAATGTACTTGTATGTATATAACCTACTCTGTGAGCTATGATGAGTTACAGTATGTTTTACAGGAACTGGCGTGATGTGAACAATGAAGTGTTATTGCAATCGTTTCTTGAAGTAAGTGTATCTGAGACATAAAAAGTGTCAATGCATTAAAGTTTGGAAATGATCCAGTAGGGTTTTTTTATGAACCCTGTGCCAAACTCTTTCCTGTTCTAGCTTATTAGAGATTTGAATGTGCAGACTCTCTTATAAATTCCTCCTGAAAAAATCTCTATACCATTCATTTGGAAGTTCTGTACTCTGTGTGTGTTACTTCCAATTTACCTATAATGAATTTAATTTGAAATGATGTCTCAGTGCAATATCAAATCCTGTCAAAATACTTCTTATCTTTCTCTTTCAAAGATCCATTGCTTTTATGTCATCAATGATTCAGAGAGAAAAAACAACAAAAACAAACAAAAACAAAACAAACAAAAAACCAAAAAACCAAAAACCAAAAACCAAAAAACAAAAAACAAAAAACAAAAACAAACCACCTAAAATAGTTCTCAGCAGGTGTTTCACTTTTGTTTCATTACCTGAAAGATAATACATAAATAACATTTTAAGGGCCATTAATGAAATATTTTTTTATAAAAGGTTGAAAAAATAAACTTTGAAATTATTTTAGAATCTGAAGAGATAGAGAACAGAATAGATTTAATGTTATAATTTTTTTAAGGTAATACCAGTTTAATTACAAATATTGCTCATTTTATATATACATTTTAAGATATGTATATTACCTTTTATATATACATTTTTATATATGTTTATATACATTTTTAAAATGAATCATCTATTTGTATTTAATATTTGTTAGTGCATCAAAATAGATTTATTCAGAAATTTGCAATGTGTACAAATATTCACTGAATGTTTAAAAAATATTTTTAATCACTATTTAAGTCGGAAGTCAACCATTCCAGATATAAGACTTCTCAGAACTTAAGTTGTTTCTGTAGATCTAATTCACTCTCCTATATATAATATGCATTCTAATATAACTCTCTAGTTAAATGGTCAGATATTCATTTTAGCTTTTTCTAACAACTTAATAGTGCTAGAAGATGAAGGAGCAAACATGGGCAGATATAAATAGTCTTGACTGAATATTTCTGTGCAACCTAAGTCATCATTTTAGAACAATGCACAGAGAATATAAATCATCTAAATTTTCAGTTGTTCAGAATTTTGATCAGTCTGAAAGGCAAATTCAACTTGAATGCATAGAGGAAAGTAATGAATAAATTGAATATCTTTTACCTGATGGAACTGTATCACTGACTTGTAGTTTTTACGGTAGGAGTGGATTTCTTCAGCATTCCAGTCCATGAACTGGAGCAGCTTTACAGATTGGAAAAGGGCAAAATGAAAGTTCTGACACAAAACATTGATATATTTTTATGGTTTAGCTTTACTAATAATTAAAAGACCAAGCGCTTTGCCATTAATTCAGAAGGTAAAATTACACAAGCCTTCCCTTACAGCTATGTTGGAAACTGTGCTGTGTCAGGCAGGACACATGGTTTGCCAAGTCATTTGGAAGAGTAAATCATAGGGCAGGCAGCTATAACTGCTATCTATTTCCTGTGCTTTATACTGTTTGTCTGATAAACTCATATGCCATAAGTATACCCTACCTATCCACTAAGACATCTTGTCTTAGGAAGTTGCGTGTCATTTTCCTAAAGCACAAGAGACTAACATGCTTCTCCTGATTCATGTGAGCATAAATATCTCATTAGCTGCAGTAAAAAAAACCCTTAATTTGGAGATAAAAATATGTACTACAAATGTGGACATTTGTAACCAGAATGACTAAAAAGATCATAAACATATTTTTAATACTTTTACTCATACACTGCATATTTTAGCCTGTATTAATGTGGTTCAGATACTACACATGACACAACATTTTTAAGATAGCATATCCCATAATCAAAATGTCGAGGGTTAAGATTGCGGCAGATGTATTGTTAACCCCCTCTTCCCCCCCAGCTTCCCCTTTTTGCCCCTCCCTCTCCCCCCTTCCCACTCAGGACAGGCGATCGGGAGGAAAAGAAGAACAGAGAGAAGAGAGTTGGAAAAATTAAAGATGTTTTACTAATGCTACTAATAAGAATAGAGAAAATAATACAAAATATACAAAACCAATCTTGAAAGTCTCAGCAACTGCAGAGCCGGCACCCGAAGTCCTGGATTAGACTCTGCAGCCAACTGGAGCTGGATTCAGTCTCTCACTAGGCCTCAGTTCACAGGGACGACCAGCAAGATCCGCTCCTAAGGTCGGCCATAAGCAGAAGGGGAAAGGGACGAGATCCTTCTGATCTCCCACTTTTATATGAAGTATTCACGTGAATGGAATGTTATACACAGTTGGTCAGTTTCTTAGTCACTTGTTTCTCGTTGCCCCTCTCGCGAGATGTCCATCCATGCTTATCAATAAGTTTGCATTCCATTGCTATGTCTACCAAAACATGTGTCTGGTTCTCCAGGAAAATGCAGTTAATATGAAGGCTTTAGCTGACAGGCAAAATTCACTGAAAGAGAAACTTGTTTTTAACAAAACCAGGACACAAAACTCTAATGCACATATACATAAAACAGAGTATTAACTAATCCTTTAGTTATAACAATTATTGTTGTTGTTATTATTACTAATGTAATATATAATTTAAAAATGAATTTTCTATATGAGGAGGAAACAATCTCAGAACCTTTGCTGAAGAAAGTAGTAAATTAGCAGAGTAATTACAGTCTTTAGAAGTCAAGATGCAAATGAATAGAATACCATTTAGAACTAGAATTTCATTCCAGTTTAAAGACAAAGAATTAACTTGGAAAACATTAAAGATCATTTTGACTTGTCTCTGAGATACCTGGTTTTTATTGTCTCATTCACTGTAGGCCAAGTCATAGAATTCTTCTTAGGCATATTACCAAAATAATATTTTCTCTAAACTAGTAATAAAGCAGCAAGGTAGTTACATCACTACCCAGAATGCTGAAAGTTAAGGGCATGATAATGTCTACAGTACAGGCAATATGACTGTTAAATGACTATTAAAAGATATACTAGTTTATTTATTTTAAAAACAACTATGTGATATATTAAATGCATATTAAGTGCAAAATGAAATAGAACAGTGAGACCAAAGATAAGATTTGTTGAAATCCTTATATGATAAGTATGATAAATCTAAGGTATCTTTACATTAGCAAGGCTTTGAAATCATCCCAACATGCTTTTAATCGGCTATCTGGGAAACATAGAACAGGTAAAACCACTAGAAGGTAGTTGTAAACCAATGTTTTATTGACAAAAAGGAAGACTATAATGAGAAACGTTTTTGCAGGGATCCATCTTGGATCTGATTTTATTAATGTATTTCCATTAATGTTTGGATTGATGGTATATTTAACTAACCTGAAGATGACAGTAAGCTGGAAGAGACTACAAATCTGCTCACTAACAAAATAAAAGCAAAACAAAACAGTCACTAATAAAAAGAACAATGAAATTCCACAGCAAGGACAGGGTATTGTGTTTATGGATAGATAATTACTTGCTCAGGGACAGCTATGAGAACAATAAGTTTGGCAGCAGTTCTACTAAAAAGAATCCAGGGTTATTGTGGATACTGTGCTGGACATAAAGGAAGTATGTAGTTTTGTCACAGAAGAGAGATAAGCACCTGTACGTGACATAAAAACAAATGTAAAGCCTGTATGACAGGAGAAGGAGGCCTTTCTCCTCATCAGTGTTAAGGCTCAGCTGGAGTGGTGTCCAGTTTGGGATATTGCCCTTCAGGAAAGAAGTGAAGAAATGGGAGAGTATCCTCAGAAGAGGAAGATTTATCTGAAATTTAGAAAAGATGCCTTACAGGAAAGAATGAAAAATTTGGTTTTGGTGGTATTGACCAAAGCAGAGAAATTTGAGGGAGACAACCTTGGAACAAATAGAGCAGGTTGATGCAAAGAATCGTCATGGTGTCTATATGATTACATTATGGCAAGGAATGCTCAAGTGAAATATTAGGGAGCATTTTCTATAACATTGTGCAACTGAAAAAATCACAAAATGAGGTTGTAGAACACCTATCCTCAGTCATATGTAAAGATATGCAGGACAAGTGACTATCTTGCATATGATCCTGAACTGGAACAGTGAGTATGATGTCCATGCGCTTTCAGCTATATTTGTTTTATGGCTATTGCACACATTTTTACTGTAAAGGAATTCTGGTTATGATGATTAGTTATATTCTTTTTATTTATAGATAGTTTTCTGAAATACCTTTCTAGTTTCCTGTCCTTTTCAACATCCAGATGATTGGTTTCATTTTCATTGTTTGAATAGAAAAGTGATCAGGTGGTCTTGAATTACAGGAACACTGAACAAATAAACAAAATCTGCCTTTTTCATGACAAAGAAGTACAAGTGTACAAACCCCTCCTCCTTTCTTCAGATCTTTTACTGTTTTTAAGAAAAGTGATTAGGAAGAATATTGGAATGTGCATTTAAAGTAGCTCTCACTGAACACTCTACTTGCATTTCTCAACTAGATAGTTGAGTATATTCTATACAATGTGTATTTGAAACATAATTTTTATGCTCTCTTGAGCTAGCTCCTGAGATACACAAACATTCCAGTGACTTATTGGTAGTATTGAGCTATGGGGAGTTGAATAGGCTACACATACTCTGCAAAATCGTAAAGGTAGAAACGCTTTCAACTGAACTGAAGATACAGAAGTGAACTGATACTTCTAGTTCCCATCTGTGTTGGCTTTAATCTTTGTCCATATTTTCTTATGTGACAGGTTGTGGGAACAAAACAATCCTCATTTAAAAGTATAATCAACACAAAAATATTTTTTTCTGGAATTACCTGGACAGATTGACAATTATTGCCATTTGAGTTTCCAACAAAGATTTTATAATTGTTGAAGTGCCTTTGACATAAGTTTCTTTAAGGGTAAATAGTGCAAACGGGGATCTTCTTAGAGAACAGAGGGGGAAAAGGACTGTTGTAAAGTATTTACAAGGAAATTTTTCTGTCATAGAGAGTTAAAAGCATTATATGTGTAGGAAAGGGAAGGAAGATCTGCTGTGTAATGGATTAAAATCAGGGCTTCTTGGTGATGTAGTTCTAAACAGTTCATATTTACTCCCTAATTATTGAAAGAAGAGGAAGCAATGGTCTGTAAAGTTACAGAATGTAATTTTATAAATTGTAAGTGATAATGAACATAATTTATCAGAAGTACTTAAATGAAATCCTCAATTTAACGTGACATCTATAAGATGTTACCTGAGTCTCATATTAGTTAGTATTTGTGGTTGGTTACCACATTACAGGCCTCCTGAATACTTTTACCTGTGAGCCTTTGACTGATTCAGTCTTAGTCACAAGCTACAGAAATATAATTTCCTCTGCTTACTAAATCTAGTCTGTCTATTGTCAACCCTTAGCAGAAATTTCAGCCTGCAGAATGCTATAAAGAAGTTAATACATAATGAAGTTGTGTTGTAATCACTATGGTAAAGACAAAAATAATTTTAATCTTCAAAACTACAAATTGGCCAGGCCCAAAATACTGTGAAACATATGATTTAAACTTGTAATTAGCAACTTCACTACTATGAGAATTCTACAGTCAGTGTATTTTGTAGTACAGTGGGAAAAGTTCGTTAGTTCTGGTTTCCTTTCATCATTTTTGAAGGAGAAAAAGGGATGTAGAACAGTCATTTGCCATCCTTTTTTTTTTTTTCTTTTTCTCTCATTTCTATCCTTACAAAAAGTAAGTATTGGGATTTACAGTTTGAAAAGAGGAAAGATCAGGAAAGTGATGAAAAAACTAGGTATTGGAAAACTCATTTCCTTTGAAAATCAAAATAACTTAGACTCATTACAGCCTTTTAAAAGCATTTATTCATACTTCTCTGTGATCAAAATAATCTAGAATTAAGTACACAACTCCTATTTAAAGCTCTTCAGATTTCTGACCCCAAGCCCTTCATTTTTTTTTTCTTTAATGGTAACATTATCATTGCAGTGATATATTCAGCAACATCACTATGTAAAAGGAAAACAGAGCAGCATTATTAACTCTCACTTTCTTAAGAACTGAACCTAGAAAGAATTTTTTTTAAATGATCCACATAGGTCATTAATAACATCCTTTTTCTTCTTAGCAGAGAAAATATACGTGTCAAACCAGAAGATATGATGATTTTCGGTATTATCGGTAAATAACATGGGGCAAGTGTCTTGTGAATGTAAAATCATCTGGTGCAGGTAGAATAAGAATGCAGTCATATTTCTTTAAATTGGGTTATCAGATCATATAACTAAACATCCACTGTTTGGTGGACTTGATTGGTAGTTCCTGTTATTCTGGAAACTCTTCTAAAAATCATCTCTTACTGCTTGCAATTAGATATTGCAAAAGACCTGGATAACGAGGCTGAAATAATCTGAAGATACTCAGGTGAATTTTATGCATCTGGGTATATTAGTGTCTGCGTGGAATATAATGACTAAAATCAGACCTTCACATCTTAAGATATCACTGAAGCTACTATGTTTTAGCTACTACTGACTACTATTAAATAACATTTGGCTAATGACACTTCAGTTAACTAAAAAAGAAACATTTTATTTCTTACAATCTTATTTTGAAAGAAATAAAAATATTATTCTTTACTTGTATCCATAAACAAATTGCAGCCATCCAATCACATGAATAGTTGGCAAAGATGGTGTGTTGTACAACTAGAAATAGCAAATGTTTTTCTTCTTTTCATTCAAATCATTACATAGTCTGATTAGTGGTTAAATAGTGTTAGTTTTCCCTTCCCCAAGTGGCCTTGGAAAGCAGAGCCTGTAATTTAGTAACAGCTGCAATGAATTAGCTGAAAACAATTAACTACAGAGGTAGACAATCCATATTATGAAATAAACAAAAGCCATTCACACAATCAAGAGCCTCACCCTCCAAGTTTATTCAAACTGCTTATTCAAATTGTTTTAATGTTATTTCCCTGGGTGACAAAAAGTGTGAAACATTTTGCCATAAAAAGTAAATTATAAATGTTTATAAGGTATACAATCTGCTATGGCCTCTGGGAGGGGTGGGCATAACTTAAGACATAGGTCTTGAAATGGTGTGTAAACAGAAGTACAGTCTTAATGAAATAAGTCTAGTTTCAGTTAAGTCTTTAATAACAATACCAGTGGAAAGATGAGTGACTTCAGTTCAACGTGAATAAAGAACAATTTACAGATACTTTGCTAAGTTTCTGATTTCTACACCTCAGATGAACTTCACCCTACAGTTCATTTTGATTTCAGAAAAATCAGTTTGTATCTTAGAAAAAACATAAACTGAAGGAAGATAACATAGCAGCAAACATGGAAAAACAGCTATGTACCTAAAAATAATTTATATAATTTTTATTTTCAAAAGCTAACATATACAGAGATTCAGGATCTTCAGTGCACCAAATCAGTTCTAAAAATTGTTTAAGTTAATTATTCATGAGGTTTTCTGAAGCACTTGTCTGTTCTCCTACACCTAAAAATAATAATCCACTCTTGCCACTGTCTTGAAGTTTCCATAGCATGATCAAAGAAACACTGATGTTCGAGCTTTTGTGTTAGGCAGAGCTGATCAAAGTAGTAGTTGTCCAAATATACAGCAGCAGTAGTTCTTTGGGGTGGAAGAAGTACATATCATATACGTACTGTGTGGTTTTGCTAGATACAAATAATATTTTGGGCATGAATTAATCACAACTAATTATAGGGGTGTGATTCATTAAAACACATAATTTAAGGTCTGTCTGTGTAGTTATGTACATATGAGACACATCTCAACTCCTGTTATAGGGATCTAGTCACTACATACACTGGACTCTGGAGAATTATATAGGAGAAAAACTCTACTGTGAGCACAGTGAATCCTCATGAGGGGGCTTCTCTTCAGGTGCCTGTATACAAACATTTAAAGCCACCTACATATGTGACGTAGGGCAAAATGGAGACACAGCATGATACCCAACAACATCTCAGATGGGCCTATGTTGGTGACTGTGAGCAAGTAAATCAGGCCCAAGATTGCCACTTACATAGTCATTAAATATAAACATTGGAGCTATCCTGACTGTTCCTTCCATAGGAATGTCTCAGACAGGGACCCCAGCTTCCTCTCAGTTGTAATCAAAGGAAATGGGTAGAATTGTTGGAATGCTATTTTTCTTTGTTTCATTGTTGCTTTCATGTGCTGCCTTTTACTTATTCTTTGTTGTGGTATGGAATTTTAATTTTACTGTAATTAACACAAGAGAATGAAAGCCTCAAGGGAAATGTACATAGCATAATACCTAGAGTGTACTCTGTTTCTGGATTTTCTTTGGATGTGACGGAAACTAAATGTTATATATTCTAGTAGAATAATCTACAGTTGAAGATCCTTAGAACAACATTTCACATACTGTGTTGTATGCCTCCCTTTGTCTACTGCTAGGTGAATTTTAAAAACTTACGCATTTAATTTGATGATTAAATTTTGGTATTATGAACAGAATTAATATACCCACTCCTTCTTATGCCACCTGTGACCATCTGGTAGTTTTCATGTCTCATACAGAGGAGCACAACCCCCAGTTTTTGGAAACATAATCATAAACATGTGTCTCTCTCTGATTAGAGTGCATTTTGGTTTTATTGATGGCAGCTTGTTTATTGACTATACTGATGAAATCTTATTTTTCAAGAGATGTTTACCATTGAGGTTGATGGTGCCTGATTGTATGACCTTCAGCTCCAGAAATCTATCTGACATGTTGCTACTAAATTAAGCAGATTAAATGAGATGTTCACATAAATGAAGACATTGAAAAATCTAATGGATGATCGATTTTAATAATTTGCTATTTTCTTATTTTTATAAGCTTTTAAATGACAAATATACTGTTCATTTTACCATTTTATAAGCCAAAATATGAAGGTCAAGCTGTTCTAAATACATGTTTTAACTAACATGTCCCAGGCCCCATCATCAGTGTTGAAGGCAGAGGCAAAGAGGACATTAAATGTCTCTGCTATGTCTACATCATTATTTGTGAAGTTACCAACCTCAGCCAGAAACAGACAAATGTTATCTCTGATCCTCCTTTTACTGTTAACATATTTAAAAATGCCCTTTTTGCTGTCCTTCACAGTGCTGACCAGCTTGAATTCTAAGTGAACCTTGGCCATACAAATTTTCTCTCTGCAGTGGAGAAAACATCTCTGCAGATCTCCGGTGTCACCTGTCCTTCCACCTAAGTTCTAGAATATCCATGCTCAGCCAAGCAAGCCTTATTAGAATCCATTTTTTTCCCAAGACTAAATTAGTTTGGGTTTTATGGCCCACTATGTAGATCACTGCACTTCATAGTTCTAAGAGTCACAAGAAAAAAATAAACATTTCAAGGAATTTTTTTGCCAAGTTTATTACAACTATGATTCCAGTAGTGAAAGAGACTCATACATGGATATTAATCCTGATTGAAGTATTGCAAATTTAGATTTTTTTTCCCAGAGAGTTTTTACCAGAAACACTCAGATATTTTCTCATTTTCCTATCTCTATCACAAATGAACTAAATAATATGACCATAAGGAAAAGATTTCAAGTGTTTCTAGATCTAGTTGTATAATAACATGCTTTATGGAATGATTTTACCTGTTAAAGAACTTTTGAAAAGGACTGTACTACAGCTGCCTGTATTTTAGGAACCTTAACAGATAGTTATTCTTGAATTTCAGTCTGGGAGAACACCAAAACAGCCTTTGAAGTAAAAGAAGTTCCTAATCAGAAACGTTAAAATGGATAAACTGTGCTGTGTGGTGTTAGGACAATGATGACTTTTTTCAGCATCATTTTTTATTAGAAGTGTGAGATAATTACATGTGCACTATTATGACATTTATCACATCTCTTTCTCTGAAATAAATGACAGTATTGTAAAAAGACAGATGTAAAAGATAATGGAGAATACATTTCCCCCCCCGCCCAGATACTGTATTTAGAAATCATGTTTCAGATACAAAGTATCTGAAAGATATTCAGTTCTCCTCTGAGCTCGAAGTCTGCATCTGAAGTGTTCCTTGTCCGACTTATAATTCACCTGACAGATTTAGGTTCTTGGGATGAGGTGAATCAGCAGATAAGACCTTATTTCTTTCCATTGACTGTAAAGGGGATTAAGAGTGATTAGTTCACCACTATGCCTAGATGCACAACATCCAGGCTATCAAAGTTGATTTTCTTCAGGCAACCATATCAAAATCTCCAGTTTGGATAAGTATGGAAGGAACAATGTTAAACAATTATAAAGTTCCTCAATAATAATTTTTAAAAACAACAGGAAAAAAAACACAAAACCAAAACCAAACAAACAAAAAAACAGTAACAACAACAACAACAACAAAACCGTTAAAGGATTAGGCAATAATAGTAAGCAAACGAGACATGCAAGAAGAAAAAAATATTTTTTATCCTTCAGTTGTCTGACCCAGGAACATTTTATGAGATTCTGACGATAACTATCAAACCTGACATCCCAGTCTGGTATGATTATAGATGTTAAATCTGCTTCTTTGAAAAGAAGTAGCATTACATTGTAAACACAGCTTAGGAAAAAAAAAAAAAAATCAGTACAAACTAACTAGCTAATAATCTTGTTTACATGTGCAAAGTATAGACAATTACTTCATTGTAAGTAACAGATAGGAATAAGGTCTATGATATTAGCTTGCTACTTCAGAAACAACACTTTCCAAGCTGCTACTCCATGTACTGATGCTTATTTAAGGAAAAAATATAGAGATAACAGTAATCTGTCTCCTTCACTGACTGCTTTGATAAGCGGGTAAACACCACTGACACTAAGACTGTCATCCTTTGTCTCTTAGCACTTGGTGAAATGGTAGGGACAATTCACATTTCCATACTGTGTGACTGTACTGACATGACTGGTATCCTATGTTAACACACGACACAGATAACAGGAGACATCTTCTAAAAGACATCTTAGATTAAAGATTTGAAAAGTTTGTTTGTTTGTTGTACATCACAGTGAGCCTTGAGAACCTGGTCCTTCAGTAATGCTGCATGAAAGACACACTGGAGTGTCCCAGGGCTTTCTTTAACCTATGTGAGTGGCATCTTTATTCACAGAAACCAGGAGGCAAGAAAGGCTGGTGTGCATTCCAATCTTACTCTGTGGTAGTATAAGGACACTGCAAATATGGGACCTGGAAAATGTTCCTGGTTCTTATAAAGGAGACACCATTTCATATCTACCATACTCTGTGGACGTTTTCAGGGACATGAGTGAATCTTTGCCAAAAGGGTGACCCTAAATGCAAAGATGAGTCTTCAGATTCAGCTCTGTGTTCTAAAAGCAAGGTGAATAAGGTGAGCTGCTGCTTTCGAAATAAAAATGTAATCGTAGTTTCTTCCAAAAGCTCTGGTATTTCTCTTGGTGTCTTAGACCCTGGGGTCTGAACAGGGCTCGAAATGGAAAGAAAGATCTTTCTATATCTAGTGGTGTAAAAGTTCAAGGTCCTAATGTTTACCATAACAGATTTTTAAAATAAAGTTCTTCAACCAGTTCCTAATAAATGCTCAGATGTGAATTTCATTACAGTCTTTAGTGGCATGAAGTACATATTAACACTGTAAAGAGGCAAGACAATTTCAAGCTTTATAGTGGTGAGAAGAGTTCTTTTTTTAGCTCAAAGTGCATATTTGCTTCTTTTTCTTATAAGTGCAACTCAGGCATGCAAAAACATTTGTTCTTGCAGTGTGGATGCAATGCTTAGTCCTTTTTCCTAATGAGTGCCAGGAGAGAATGTACTGAGATCCCAAATTATCATTGCAAGATCCAAGTGGACAGAAAGAAATGTGTTGTGTCTGCCTGCTTCTGTGCCTTTGTTTCATTGATACAGAAAACTTTCTGTAAATCATTAGGAACAAGGGGAAAGGTAGGAGGAGTGTCTTCCTTATGCACTCTGCTCATTATATCAGTCTCACCCAGTCCTGTAAACAGATACTGATACGTCTCAAATGAATGTGAGTACAGGCTGTGACCTAAGAGAGACATAAAAGAAAAAAAAAATTCCCAATTTTAACTCTGTGATTCTACAATTGATGTCCACAGATAGAAAGTACTTTGTGGATTAAATCTTATGCCCACAATCCTTAGGACAAATTAACGCCATTGTCCTTCTAGTTTTAAATGACAGTGGCTTCCCTAAGCCTCCAGGTAGCACACCACTGAATCCCAGTGCAGCCTTGGACTACAAGCTGTGTGGGAAAAGGTTACTTCTCTTTCATATTATATGAAGACAAGTGCAACACTGGGCTTGAACAAGCAAGTAATGATTTCTGTGTTTCGAATTAGTTTTTCAGAGACTTATTCTTTTACAGTTTCAAAGGTATTGTAGATAAGATTTATTTTAACACTCTTATATTTATATTTTAGTATTATTAAGAATCATATATTCTTATGCATCTATATGCTGTGAACGCAGTCCAGTCCAGGACTTAAAGAACAGACAAGTTTACATGAAATTAGAGATACTGCCCTTAAGCAAATGAAATATATATGGTGTATAGGTTTACTAGAGACCATTCTCCAATGGATAAATTTAATTCCTCTTCCATGTATTACCACCAACTGCCTTGCACTTAAGATTTTGTAATCTTTGTTGTAATCTTTTAAAGCTTCTTAAGACTCCTATTTAAAAACATATACATTCGTGCCTTAGAAATGACTATGAACTAATTCTTGCTAAATATGTTCTATATTAAAATCTTCACAGAATGGGAAGCTTATGTATTTTCCTTGTAAAGTCTACTCATTGAGCTCTGTTACCAGTTACATACACTAGCAAGTATAACCAACTATCCGGAAATGTCTTTCTGTGAAAGTTGCACCGTGACATTAATCTTTGCATTTAGGCACTAAGTTTTGGTCCTGTAATCTGTGAATCTGAATGCAATATCCACTTTCATTTCTAGCCCTGATCCTTATGTCATATGTTATTTACAAATTTTCAATAGATATTCCACATATGTAGATGGATGCTATATGAGACAAATACACACAGTCAAGAAACTGAAAATTCAGTCTTTGCTGTAACAGATGAGCTAAAAATACAGTGGGTTTTTATATATATATATATATATATATATTTTTTTTTTTTTTTCCTGATGAAAGGTAACAATTTTTAGGAAGTGAAATCGTGTAATCATTCCATGTGGCTGTTCAGACATAGTGCAATTTTGCCAGGTCATTCTATGACTTATTTGTTTTTCTTTGCATTTTGCTAGGTTAAAAGTGCAGCGCATAGGCTATGTGATTGCATTTGGTGTAGGTGGAAAGGTTTTGGTAGCAGTGGGACTGCATGGGGACCTCTGCAAGAAGATACCAGGGGCTGTCCCACCCCAAACACAGCCTGTTCAAGAGAGCTCCACAACAGACACACCACAGGACACAGCTGAACCCATCAGCCAAGCTGGTGGCACATCTATGAAAACATATTTAAGAGGTAAAACTACTGTATCGTGGCGTATGCGAGAGAAGAGAGAGGAAAAAGAAGTGAAAGAAACAATTCTGCAGATACCAGCGTCAGAGAAGAAGGGGGTGGAGAGGTGCTCCAGGCACCAGAGCTGAGATTTCCCCTGCAGCCATGAAGAAGACCATGGTGAAGCAGGTTGTCCCACTGCAGCCAATGCCATGCCAGAGCAGGTATTCACCCTGCAGGCCATGGAGGACTCCACACCAGAACATGGTTACACCCTGAAGGAAACTGCAGCTCATGGAGAGCCACTGCTGAAGCAGGCTTCTGACAGGAGCTGCCAGTGGTGGGGGACCCACACTCGAGAGGTCTGTTCCTGAAGGGCTGTACCCTGTGGAGTGGACCCTACATGGCAGCAGTTCTTGAAAAACTGCAGCCTGCTGAGAGGACCCTTGATAAAGCAGGTTTATCCTGAAGGACTGCAGTCTGTGGAAAGGACCTACACTGGAGCAGAGGTAAAGTCTGAGAAGGAAGGAGCAGTAAGAGCAATTGTTGTGGACTGACCATAACTCCCCATGTCCTCACTACCTAAATCTAGTTTACTTGGAAATGAGTTAAACTATTAAGTCAAGTGTTTTTGCCTGTGATAGTAATTACTAAGTAATCTCCCTGTCTTTCTCCAGAACCACAAGTTTTTCCATTGTATTTTCTCCCTCTATTCTGTTGAAGAGGGGGAGTGAGAGAGAAGCTAAATGGCATCTGGCAACCAACCAAGGCCAAACCACCATAGTGGTTGATGTTTGATTATGGAGCTTACCAAACACAAAAGATGAAAAAGAATATCACTTATTTGGGGCCAGGTATCCCAGCCCAGCCAAAAATATACTTTACTACAGTAATGTTTCAAAATTTTCTTAAACAACTTAAATTTCACTTTCATTTGACAATATTAGCGTGCTGAAATAAAAGAATCTTGCATCAAAAGATCAAAAGAAAGACAGAAAAATCTGTGACCTTCTCACATTTCTTCTGATTCTCTCTCGTGTTTTCTTACCTCAAGCTATGTCCTTACTTGGATCATCTTCAAAATAAGGCTGTTTGTCCAAATCATAGTTATACATGAGACTGGATTAGATAATGAAGCACCTTAAAGTTAATTAAATGTTCCACATATGTGAAAAATATTATGGAGGTGATAAATAACAGACTTGACCTTCATATTCTTGTAAGCCAAAACTTTTAATATTGTGAAGAAAATGGAGTGCTCATGAATTCACACAAATTGTTAGTATTGCCTTCCTTATGTGACCCAAATTTTAAGTGTATTGGCACTTTCATTGTATCTCTAAATTCCATTTTCTTTTTCACATATCACATTTTAAAATCAGTCATTAGCTCCTGTTTATGCTTGATCAAAGCAGGACAATAATGTGGTATTATTCTCAGTAAATATCCAGCTCTCTGTAAGTAATATGTTAGTGCTAAACCCTTGGAATATAAAGCCTCCTGGCTTCTGAATTTGAAGAACATGAATAATCAAACAGCTGCCCCTTGTTGAGATGAGAGGCCCGCAACAAGCTACCTTGTAATGTCACATTGTGCTGCTGCTGTAGTGCTGTGAAGCTACTCAATGCTATACACATGTCTCCAACTCTGTGAGGGGAATTAAAACAAAATTATATAGCTTTTTTATTTAAAACAGAAGTCAAAAAGTTACACATTTGTATTTTACAGATTCATTTTAAAACTCAGGATTTTGAGATTCATTTACAATTAATTGTTCTTAAATGCTATTATTGTACATAAGAAAAGAGAAAAAGTATGATTTTTGGAAGTATATAGTTCTGCTTTTAACAGCTCACATAGCATAAAACAGTAAAAATGCAAAAACGCTGAGACTGGCATGAATAGAAACAATCTAAATTAGCACTTCTGAAGGTTACTTTCTAGATCTTTTGATGAGAAAAAGTGAATATTTGAAGCGATTGGTACATTATACAAAATTTCATCCCCATTATACCATTTTTTCTGCTATTGAATTCCTACAAGTTTCAAGCAGCGTTGACACTGAATGAAAAAGAAAAAAAACAAAGGAAAAATCAAGTGTTTGAGTGTCTTTTGAGAAGATTTCCCTCTAAAATGCTTACACATTTTTGCCTATAAGCTTCTTTTATCTTAAAAACACAAACAAACTAGCTCAATGCTACACATCTGACCTGATGACTCTACAGGGAGCACAGGGTTGTTGAATCATGCTGTAGTACAGACATATATATATATATAGAGAGAGAGAGAGAGTATATATACATCACAATAGATATATATTTCCCCTTACAAGAATATCTAAGAAAAAGCATTTGAAAGCATTTAATAGGAGGAATTTTGCTGTTAGGTGAATGTGGCAGACAACAAGGCGAAATCCAGGAATTACAATTAAGAGCAAATCTGGGGGAAATATATCTGAAATGTAATGAAAATAAGTCTAAAATTTTATATTAAAAAGAAAAAAAGCAAGCAAGCAAACAAACAGAAACTTTATGGATCTCATTTAAAGGATAAGATGAAGAGATCAGTGTCACCACAAGGTTTTTTATTTTATACATCTTATAGCTAACTAAGTTGTTATTAAAATCAGAACTGACTGGGAAACTATTTTAAATTCTGAGGTTTTTTAAAAATTGTTGTTTCTACTACAGTCTGAAATTTACTTTTAATCTCCTCATATGATTTTCAATTACAATCAAACAGGAAGTTTTGACAAAAGTAAGACAGGCTTTATTGAATAGTAATTGAAATATTTTAAAGGAGTTAAAAATATTTAAATAAAATAGTTTAATGGTTCCAAAACATTTCTGATTTTTTTTGCAGAAGCATTAAATTCACTCAGATCAGCCTTTACTCTTGGTTCTAATAATTCTATTTTTCAATTAATATTCTATCTATAGTTAACATAGCATATTTTTTAATATTCTGGACAAAAGGTCCTTTTACTGAAAGCAGAGTATCCATTCTATGTAAACCTTTTAGAAGAAAATCTGTTTATAGTAAGGATATGCATTCAAGACCCCAAATCACTTCCTTTCAAGTCAAATCCTGTACTTTTTCTCTTCTGATTTTCGTATAGCAAGGTGTCAAAATTTGCAGAAAATAACACATTGTGAAAGGAGGTTTAGAACCCTAAAGTAGGTTACCTTTATGTGTAGTATTCCCAGAGCTGCATCCTGTCTTCAGACCATCATGGGTCAATTCAGCAAGAGATAAGCTGAATTCTGAAGGACAATTTCTAGGTTATTGTTAATAGCTGTCATTGAGACACAAACCCACCTGAAATAAACATATTACATTTTCAGGACTAGGAAGCACTGACTTGCATTAGATTACATAAAATAACATTTTCTGCCTTTAAATATATTCAATTTAAAATGATTCCTCATCTTTTAAATGTCTTTTTTTCCTAATAAAATTATTGCACATTTCCAGCCTCAGATATTGGCAGTTAGTCAAATGGCTCTTTTGTATCATGGTGCCTCATTCATTGGCCTTAAATCCATAAAGAAACTATAAACGGAATAGCATTTAAAACACTTCACTTACTCAGAGGTGAATTTCAGGCATCCCTCTGAGAAGGAACAGTAAATTTGATTCATTAAGTTAATTATGTACTTATGTAAAGCATTTTCCAAAATGTTTTCTAAAATCTCCACAAGGTCAGAGCAAGGCTTTGGATTTAGTCATTGTTTTTTAGCTTAAAAGGCACCAAAGTTTAAAAAAAATTAAAATCTGTGTCATGTAAACTTTCACGTATTCACATATTCTTTGTTCACCTTTTCCATTTCCATGATTACCCCAAGTGTGCTTTTCACCAGTGCAGTATATTCAAAACAATTCCATCTAGTGCATATTTTGGTTTAGGAATAAAAAACTGTTTATGTCTTCATCATAACTTCTAAAGCCAGTTATATCTCCTGAAAATTTACCATGGTGGTTAATCTGCTGCAGTTCTCACCTCAAGAACAAACTAGATTTCAGCAACACAGTGAGAAAAAGTTTAGCATCTTTCTCACCCACACATGTATTTGCAGTCTTATTTTCTTTGAATATTTTAGCAGTATATTAAGTGTACATACAAGGACCATAAGGCAGAACTTAGTGATAGATAAGGCTATTGTTTGCTATGTCCTTGCAGCATTTTTACAGGAATTCTGCATATTCAGTAATCCCATCATACCTTACAAGGACAGGAGGCAGCTCTATTCATAATTAAAGCTGAGAAGCAGGTGTAAAATAAGGACTTAACATAAGGGAGGTAAAACTTTTTACCTTCAGCAGTCTCAGGAGGCCAGTAAAGGGAGGAACAGCTGGAGTATCTGACAAAGTACTGGATATTGTTGCACACAGACTACTTCTGGATGGCTTCGACAGAAACTTACATTATCCTGTTAACAAGGTAACATAAACAGTATAGTGGCACAAAAGACAAAACCTCTTGCTTTTACTTTTGTCTTTATAGTTTGTGTCTTAACAAAATATCTTTCCACTCTTTCATGAAAAAAGGGGGTGGAAGCATCCTTTGCATACAGACAACAAAACTACAGATAAACTTCAGGCTAATGTCAGCCTGGGAAGTTTTGCTTAAACCAGAAGGTCCTTAAATACCACCCATAAAACATAATGTAAAAATGTCAGCAGTAGAAAATAGACAGTGATGCAAATTTTGATGAAAACTACAAAGCATTTTTCCTTGTAGGGTGAATGGGAGCTTTGTGACAGTTTCAAGCTCTATTCAAAGGTGTAGGAGCTTAAAAACTTAACAGAAAAAGTCAAAAGTGTACAGAAGTAGCTTCTGGAGAAAAAGTCATGCAAGTCTGCATGAACTCAAGAGAAACTCTTGTTGGAAGACATATCTAGGCTATAGTTATAAAACATTGACCTTAGGCAGAACCCACTTACAGTATCACACAGAAATATCAACAGGGGTTGGACAGGAGATGAGTGTGTTTTCAGAATGGACTCAATGACATTAACTCCCAAGATACACTGATGCTCCTAAACTAAAAAGAACCAGAAACAGATAAGAACAGAAGCAGCAGCAGCTGGCACTGAAACAATCAAAGAAACAAGCTATACAACTCATCATTAGCTCTATGTAGGAAAGAACGGTCATTCCCACACAGCCTAGAATTTAGCTCTGTCTCCTTTGGCCCTAGTGTTGTGCTGTGCCCCTAAAATGCCTTACCTCTCTTGTGTGTTGTTACTGGTGAAGTATCTGGGATAATGTCATGTATTGCAGCTAAGCAGACAGGTGCTTTCATGGTATGACACTGGGATGTTTCTTTCAGATTTGAGGCAATATTCATTTATAATATTGCTTTTTTATGAGTTTTTCATAGGAAAACAGAAAATCGTTTAAAACATGTCAATAAGAATTCTATTTTAACTGAGATAACAGACATTATTAATATTAACTCTGTGTTATCTTGTCCACTACAAAAGTTTCTACTTTCTTCATCTTGAATTTGATTCTCAGCACCTGGACCTGAGGCAGATGTAACAATAGCTTTAAAATCATTCTGAAACAGTTCCTGGAAAAGACTGAATCAATGCAAAATGACTGGCTGGTAGTTAAAGGAATGCACCTGTGACTTTTGTCTCTAGACAGTGTAAAAGTATCTGTTACAGTAAATGAGCCTGCAGTTAACACACTAGGCTTGCCGGTAACTGCACTCACTGAGACTTTTATTTTTTGTGGGTGTAGAAGAAGAAGATTAAAGATAACAGTGACTTAAACCACTCCCTTAGCATTATAGAGACTTTCTAGGCCACCTATTATTACTACAAAGGTAGTGAATAGTAAATGAGATTTTGAATTACACTGGAAGTCCTCAAAACCTCCTGCAATCATATATGGGGAAAATTCTTTTTTTTTTTTACCTTCAGTTATAGAAGTATTGGCTTATGAAAGCTCATGCAATCTGTGACATGCAACAAGGCCATTTTTAGGATATAAATAAGATTCCCGTACAAGCTGGTGTCAAACTGACATGTCATGGTGTTCTGCCACACAGCTGGGATAGTAATGATTCTCTACAGCAATCTTTTGTTAGCTACTCTATGATGAAATTTCTCTCAAACTGCAAAAATAGCACTGTCACAGTGCCCATGAAAACAAACTTCTCTCATGTCTGTCTCTTGACCCATTATTGCTTAAAGTAGTTGCTTGCCACTGCATTTAGTCACAAGTCAGGATGTCTTGTGAACTGTGTACATCAGTCTCATAGTAACTTAAAAACATTTTTCAGCATGTAGGTTGGCATAAAATATAAATTTCCAGCCGTAGAGCCACTTAATAAGGAAATGTTTGTAGAATCATCATTGCTCTCTACAGCTTCCTAAGAAGAGGAAGTGGAGAGGGAGATGCTGAGCCCTTCTCCCTGGTATCCAGTGACAGGACTCATGGGAATCGCTCAAAGATGCATTGGGGGAGATTTAGACTAGACATTAGAAAAAACTTATTTACTGATACTGTTGTCAAACAATGGAACAGGATTCCTAGAGAGGAGGTCTATGCCCCAAGCCTGTCAGTGTTTAAGAGGCATTTGGACAATGCCCTTTGTAACATGCCTTATCTTTAGGTCAGTGCGGAAGTGGCCAGGCATTTGGACTAGATGATAGTTGTAGATCTCTTCCAACTGAAATATTCTATTCTATTCTATTCTATTCTATTCTATTCTATTCTATTCTATTCTATTCTATTCTATTCTATTCTATTCTATTCTATTCCATTCCATTCCATTCCATTCCATTCCATTCCATTCATTTTCTGTTAATTTGATCCACCTTACAAGTGATCAAGTCAAAACAAATATGTGGGCAGGTTAAAGTCAGAAAAAAAAGCTAGAAATTGAGTTCTTAAATAAGAATTGCCAATGAGAAATGGCTACATGGAACCATACTACAAGACTTCAGCATAAAACAGGTGTAAAAATGAGGTGTGTTAAAAAAAAAAAAAGTAGCTATTAATAAATAAATACAGCTAAATAAAAACACAGTTAAATAAAGGAAGAGGGAATTTTCATATATAATCATCTGTGAATCGACAGATTTTTTTGAGGTAAGTAATGATGAATAAGCTTTTAGAAGTAATAATTGTGTATACCAGTCCAGAAGACATGCATTACAGTACAACTATGCCACTTTATTGAAGATAATGTTGCGGCAGTTACACTCACTCCAGTAAGGTTCAGGGCTGTAAACACAGCAGCCATTGGCTCTTTCATGTCTTGTTTTCATGCTTTTTGCACCCCACCATGGCTGTTGTTATGTATTCATTTTGGTCAGATGCCAACCATCATGTGCTACCCCTAGGGCATAGTGACTCCAGTCACCTACACACCTTGTTTGGGGCAGGAGGAGGGCCAGGACCCCCTGGTCAACAGAAAGGGTCCTCAGACAATAAGTTAACCCAGAACCAGACAATCTTCTGGACCATGCCCACAAATGACCACAGCTCAGATTCCACCAGGATATAAAAGGTGTCCCCACTGAAGACTCACTTTGAGTGGTCTTTTTGGAGCAGCAGAACTGTGATCGGACTCTCTCCCCTTAGATCAGTGACCCCATCTAAGGAAACTTCCCAGGACTGAGAGCCCTCACCTCCGCCTTATTGAGTGATTATTTCTTTTGGATATAACCTTGAGTGAGCCCTTGACTGTCCCTCCCTGCCCCTGGGCAAGTGATTATTTCCTCTGGGTACCCTAGAGTGAGAAGGGCCTTTTTGAAGTGGGTGTATGCATGCTGTGATTGTCATTCTCATGCATTGTCAGGTAGTAATAGTATCTTTGACTGGTATATCAAACCTGCAGTTTGTTAAATGTTATCCAAGTATTGACTGATTTTGGATTAACTCTGATTCTCATTGCTCTGTCATTTGGTTTTTGTTTCAGATGCAAATTAAAGTTAGTTTAAGCTTATCATTTACTTGGAATAATTTTTGGGTGTGTCCATGACAAATGGGTCACATGTAAGAGTAGATTTTTTCCCTTGTACCAAATGAGATAAGCTACGAGTATGAACAGAGGCCATCCACGGGAAAATAAGAAATTATGACTATTGCTATTCTACTTGTTTTCTTTCTGATGAAAGATGGTGCCATTTGCAGTCTCAAAATAACTGATGTCGTTGTGTCCATCAAAATTTGCCTCACATCAATGTACAAGATTATACCTTCTTTCTAAATCATTTTTCCTGCCTTTCCTGTTGTGCACTTCCTTTTGTTGATCACCATTTTTCTTCAAAAAGCCATCACTTCCTTCATATCTACAGCAACGTGGTTTCAAAAGTAATTTCCTCTTGATTTTCATTTTTTAATGTTTTCTCTCTGATTTATGACAGCTCTTTCAAACACAACATCTTGAATAGTCCATCACTGTGTCCTCTGTCAGAAGGGCTAAATTCCTACCTGCTTGGTGATAGTTTCACCATGAAGAACTGCTGTCTTGATAGGAAGATGGCTTCTTCCCCTAAAAGTGTTATAGGGCTAAGTGGTACAAAAAAGAAAGGAAGAAGTAAGCCCAAGGAGTGTGTGGAGTCCTGGTTCTCTCTAGTGAAATTTAAAAACATCTAGTTTCTATGTTTTTAATGACTGTCCTGCTAGAATTTAGATAATCCAGTCAGCTGATCAGCAACTGCTAACCCTGTTAAATGCAGTTGACTTCTCATGTTTTAAGACACTCCATCTTTTCACATAGTATAAAGGTTCAGAAACTGAGAAGAAGAAAATATTTTTCTTTATTATAACACCTATAATAAGTATTAATATAGCTCATTCTAAAAAATGCTAGTTTTGACAGATGGTCTTTTGTCCAAAACATTAGCAAATGAATGTCAGAACAGCTGTGAGTCTGTTGTAATTTTTTACTTGAAGATGAAAGGGTGCTCAGCTGGTCAGCCTTAATTAGCTCTAAAACCAGATGTCATTTAACAGTAAAACAGGCATTTTTGTCATCCAGAAAAAAAATATTTTTCTATTCTTCTTTTTCTTTGTAATTCTCAAATGCAGACCAAAGGATATCCTGAAGAAAGTCTGTCTAGATACCAGGCACAGTGCACTGGACCATACTGTTACTGGGTATTTGACACGTGAATACCTCTACAAGCCCACAGAACTTGCAATAGTTTGTTTCTAAGATTTATAGTGAGACAGAACGAGCAGGATTAAAGGGGCAGGACTTATTGTTCCAGTAGTCAGTGAAAAAATATGAAGGTTTGAGTGGGATTTTTTTGCGTGTGGGGGGGGGTTTGTTGTTGTTTTTTTGTTTTCATAGAATCACACAAAATCACAGAATGTCAGGGATTGGAAGGGACCTCAAAAGATCATCTAGTCCAATCCCCCTGCCGGAGCAGGAACACCTAGATGAGGTTACACAGGAATGTGTCCAGGTGGGTTTTTAATGTCTCCAGGGAAGGAGACTCCACAGTCTCCCTGGGCAGCCTGTTCCAGTGTTCTGTCACCCTCGCTGTGAAGAACTTTCTTCTCATATTTAAGTGGAACCTCCTGTGTTCCAGTTTGTACCCACTGCCCCTTGTCTTATCATTAGTTGTCACCAATAAAAGTCTGGCTCCATCCTCATAACACTCACTCTTTACATATATATAAACATTAACGAGGTCACCCCAAACTAAAGAGACCCAGCTCCCTCAGCCTTTGCTCATAAGGCAGATCATCTTTGTGGCTCTGCGCTGGACTCTCTCCAGTAATTCCCTGTCCTTTTTGAACTGAGGGGCCTTGAACCGGACACAATATTCCAGATGTGGTCTCACCAGGGCAGAGTAGAGGGGAAGGAGAACCTCTCTCAACCTACTAACCACCCCCCTTCCAATACGCCCCAGGATGCCATTGGCCTTCCTGGCCACAAGGGCACAGTGCTGACTCATGGTCGTCCTGCTGTCCACCAGGACTCCCAGGTCCCTTTCCCCTACACTGCTCTCTAATAGGACATTCCCCAGCTTATACTAGAACCTGGGGTTGTTCCTGTCCAGATGCAAGACTCTACGCTTGCCCTTGTTATATTTCATTAAACTTTTCACTGCCTAACTCTCCAGCCTGTCCAGGTTTCGCTGGATGGTGGCACAGCCTTCTGTCGTGTCAGCCACTCCTCCCAGCTTGGTGTCATCAGCAAACTTGCTGATAGTACAGTCAATTCCCTCATCCAAGTCATTGATGAATATATTGAACAGTACTGGCCCCAGCACCGACCCTTGAGGCACTCCACTAGATACAGGCCTCCAATTGGGCTCCACCCCATTGACCACAACTCTCTGGCTTCTTCCCTTCAGCCAGTTCACAGTCTACCTCACTACCCGATCGTCCAGACCACACTTCCTCAGTTTAGTTGTGAGGATGCTGTGGGAGACTGTGTCAAATGCTGTACTAAAGTCAATGTAGACCACATCCACCGCTCTGCCATCATCTATCCACCTTGTTATGTCTTCATAACATATGTTTTGTTTTTTGTTTTTTCCTCAGTTCTATAACACACAAGTTGAATAGAGAAGACTGGGATTAAAATGGAGGCCACAGAAAGTGAATCTGTATAAATAGGTTAAATATTAGTTAAAGTTTTGGCACCTCTGTAAAGTCTTCCTTTAATAAAAAAGCAGCTATAGTTGCATGTGTATTGAGGTCCATGTATAATATAGATATTTCTGGCTTACTTGTACCGGTCACAGGAATATAGAAGTACTCAGCTCACCTATATCAATCAGGCTTTTTCTTTCTTTCTTGATAAGACACTGTATTCCTCAGAGATAAAGTTACAAATCAATGTGCAAAATGCATTCTGTATGAAAACAAATATCTTTAATTCAAGTGAAAATAAGTAGGCTTTACATCTACATTCCTCTATCACCCACCAAAAGATTCTGTAAAAAACTCCTGTTCAATGTATTTCAGTATGCAATACTATAAAAATAAGCCCAAATATGCTTCTCTTTCCTTGTGTCTGACTTTTGTGCTAATGACATTAGTTTTTGGATCGGTCATGAAATTTTAATATAAATTGTATCTTCTTGCAAGATATTAATGTAGCTTATGTAGCTAAACAGTCATTATACTGCTTATTATTATGTGCATGTTAATGTTGTTTTCTATCAAGTTAAAGTTGCTTTCTATTAAACAACAGAGAAAGGTCGCTTTAAAGGTTATACCAGCTTTGCTATGTCAGAATTTAAGCTGCAGTACAACTTTCTATGATGTCCTGAGAGACTGTAAAATATATTGTCAAATTTTATCTACTAATTGCTCCTTCAAGTGACCTGATCGTAGAGAAGGTACCTCAGTCTTCATCACATATCCAGACATATATGTTTCTATGCATATTGCAGAGAGCTATAAACATGGGATGATAAAACAAACAAAAAAATAACAACAGCAACCAAAAGACAAGGGCACGGATTGGCTCTGGCAACCTTGGGATTATAAATAGCTCACTATGCTCAGTTAAAGAAATGCAGATGTAGGACGTTGGCAAAACTGGATTAAATATGTAAAATAAATAAATAAAGAGAGAAAGAGAGGGAGGAAAAAAAAAGTGCAAAGAACAAGTTTCTGATGTCTGTGAGTATTTGGCTTCTCTGTGAGGCATGTTTTCTTTTTGCCCATAACACTATTTTGAATATAAAGCTATGAGATCTGAGTCTCTTGACTATTATACAAATTAGGATGAACCAAAAATTGAATGAGGGGCTATGGAAATCACTAATTGAGATTGAAGCACCTAAATATGTAGGGCACATGATCACTGCAGATTTTTTTTAATATATGAAGGAAAATAATAATCTCTAATACTGAGCATAAATTATACAGCTAGATAGATTTAGATCCAATACAATTCTTTTTCTAACTCAATTGACCCAAGCTTGTTTACACTGAAGTTAACACTATACCAAGATTACCTGTTTCTGTTCTTGTTCTGATTTTGTCTGGTTATGGAATAATGACTCTGAAGACAATTCTATATAGCAGAGAAAATCTTTGTCTTTAAAAAAAAAAAAAAAAAAGGAAACAAAAGAATCAGGTTTACTTGATACAGATTCTGGATGGATGACTCAGTATGTACTTTTACAGTATGTAAACCAAAAGACTACTATCCTCATCAGAGTTCCTGAGTGCATGCTTTGTTTTCAAATTTGCTTTGCAAGCAAATCATACTTATTATACCAAATACAAAGCAAACACATCTATTTCTGATAAGATTTCTTGTTACTGCATTGTACCTCTATTAAATCAAGCATCTATACTGCAGAGAAATTGTGTGTTAAAGGTCATTTCCACTGCAAGAAGTGCAGATTTCCATGTACCATTTTAGTACTATCCTTTCATTGACCAGATTCCCTCAAGCAATGACCAAGGCGCAACTAACACATTTTTTAGCCATCAGTTTAGTGGCTGCAGGCCTTAGATGCTTCTTGGATATAGCCCTCGGGATTCTTTGTGGCTTGTCTCACAAACACAGACTGAAATGAAAGTGATCTGATATCTTTTTCTTTGTGAATTAATGATTTTTTTTTTTCTGTTTCAACCCTAGTTCATAGTTAAAAATAAAGATTTTGTATTGGTTTAGTCATTGTTTACTTCTTATTTATGTGATCTATTTGATTTATATCAGTCTGCAAACTACAGAACACAGACTATGTTCCTCCACTCTTCTTTTGAGTCCTCCTTCCTCTCTCTGACTCTGATCTCTGTTACTTCTAAAACAGGAGTTTCATTAGTCAGCTGTGAATGTGTGCCCTTTTAGAAGGACTTCACCCCTCCTGTCCCCTCAATTGCAATCAGTCAGCTGGCTTCACTCATTAATTTCAAACACTAACTGACACTGACTTCAAAGACATTTATTCAAAGGGCTCAGTTTTGATACTGGCATAGAGACAGCAAGCGCATAATATATGATTGGAATAGAGAGAAGTACTTTATGAGTAAGTAACATATCTTCCTTTTGCACTGCTTCTCCACTTTTTTGTGAAGCACAGACAAGGGCTCATCTCTTTTTGTAAACTGCTGGGAGAAAATGTCAGGTATTTTTTACATTTTGTTGAGTATGTATATAAACAAGATTTAGTAGAATATCAAGGTGTATGTTTTAACTATTATACAACTGTTTCAGCAGTTTCTTACTGCAAACATGTCTCATTATGAGGAATCCATAAGCGTGTGTGATTACATTCCTCTTTCACATTCAATCAACTACAGAGCTGTGAAAAGTGATGATGGGACTGCATGTGCATCATATATACTACACAGACCAAGCAGAGAGTGCATGCTGAAAATGCCTATTTTCACCAACAGCTCTAGAGCTGGGACCAACTAATTACCTCTTCAGCTTCCAGCTAATAGTAAATCTGATCCAAATTGGCAGAATGCAGAGCATGGACCTTAAGGTACATGCATGCAGAACTATCTAGTATTGCTAATGGAAAAAGAGATCTCAGAATTGTCTGGTTTTATATGCATTATTGTCTAGTCCTGCCCAAACTAGATTAGTTCTCAAACTGCAAATGAGTGGACACTGTCTATTTTCCAGGAGAGGTATTAGAAACATGTAGTGCACAGTACTACTGTCCAACATTATGTCTGGATCAGCAGTAATTCCCAAATGTTTGTGGTGGTGATGGTGGAAGATATCTATCTATCTATCTATCTATCTATCTATCTATCTATCTATCTATCTATTTATTTATTAATTTATGACTTCACTTTTTAGATTACAACTCCAGTTACGTTTGCTAACCCTACTTTGAAAACTACATTTTCAGATGTCTCTGGGCAATTAAAATATCTTGTTTTGCACATGTATCCTGGAACACCAGAAGTCTGTCTATAGAGCACAAGTGTGTTATTTATCACTCTGCACGTGTTTTTATGTCTCCAAACCTGTATCTTCATGGAGAGTTAATAAAAGTTTCTTGCTTCACAAAAATACCTCTAGAATAATCCAAGCTATTTTAGAAGACAGTTAAAATAGTTTCAGATTTCCATATTTAAAAAATATCTCCATGAAGCCCTATTCTTAGAAACCCCTGTGTTTATGGTTTATTGTTTCAATTTTGGAGTAATATCTAGCCATTACTGTGAAGTCTCATTTTTTTGCTTCATGTGCCTTTCAGAATAAATCATGTTATATGGTTATAGAAATGTCCTTGTAAAATTACGTTGCTCTGATAGTCAGGATTCTTTGCATTCTAGTCCCAGATAGTTTAACTGTTGGCTTATTAACATACGTAGCCTTTTCTAATATTTTGGGATTTTCATATGTAGGGGTAATGATAAGCCCCACAACACCTTGACAAAAACTAAAAATCTTTGGTATCACATAGCTCAATAATGTAACATGTGTAGTCTGCTTCTTTCCTTTTTCTACATGGCCACTTTCCACAGAATTTGCCTCATTGAAAGACAGAACAAAGCTGATGTAGGCACACCTAGACTCCCGTCCTGTTCTCTGGACAGGAAATATGTCAAGATAGAAAAATTACAATCAGCCAGTGTGTTCCAGTTTGTGTTAGGAGCTTGTAGAACAGCCAAAAATTAGTGAAGCCAACAGGTGGCATTTTTGGGCATTGTCCACCTGGGCTCATATCCTGTACTTCATTTTCTAACTGGCAAGGCAGAGATTCTGGCTTAATGCGATTATTGCTCTGGGTATTAATGTACTGGCTCTGAGTTGCAGAGCTGGTCTAGTGGTTGTTGCCAAGACAGTAATACTTGTGAATAGAAAATTGAGCCAGATTCTTCAACATCAAAGTCAATGAAATCATTATTACTTCTATCCATTCAAAACTGAGTCTCAGCCAGGAGAACAGCTATTCTGAGGATGATAAGATTAAAAAAAAAAAAAAAAAAAAAGCAGAAAAATTACGTCAGGAATAAATACAGACATGAGACATGTAGATGCGAATGCTGGCAAAAAGAAGATGATCAAGACCAGACCAGTAATCTTTAAGAAACTGTGAAACTGAGAAATGGAAATATAGATACAGTTTAATCCAATCTAATGTGACACGGCAGAATCCAGAACCTTAAAAATAAGATCCTCATGCAGGGTGGTTTACTAGGGGATCATTGAAAATATCATTCAACTTATGGCCAAGCAAACACATCTTATGAGCTTTTCAATGCAAACTAATTCTCAGCATCCTCAAGAGAAGATCAGTCCTGCAATGAGAACTCTTATGCTGCAGCTAACAAATTTGTCAACTGTTTTACTCCTGTGTCAGAGTCCATACTCTCTGGCCAAGTGCTTTCAGATACTCTACAGTAGAAGGGTGTAATTTTTTAATACCTAATTTACTTACTCGAAGCTATTGAACCTTACATGGGATTTTGATTTAGCAGAGCATGCAACAGTGTACTGAAATCACAATACAAGCACAATATAGTCATTGCAATATACAGTTGGATCCCATTACAAACACAATTCCCATCTTCAGTCCCTATATTCTCACTGTTGACATTGGGCACCCACCCTCAGTCACCGGGAGGGAGTATGTGGGTTGAAGCCACTTCAAGCCTGTTGTTGTTTTCAAAGTTTATTCTGGTGGTTGCTCATTTTTTATACTTTGTGTTCGGCTGAGACACAAATACCCCATGCTGGTCTGCCTGGCTCAGAAAGACATTCACACCTTTTTGCAGGGAAGTTGACTTACACAGTCAGTTGATTATGTCAACTGTTTATCTAAAACAAAGGCCACCCTCTGGTCTCTTTTGTGTTAAGTTCAGATCTCTTTATAACAGCTGTAGTCACTCTCTGTACTCTTCCCTGAGCATTGCAAGCACAGTGCCTCCGTCCACCTTCTCTGAGCCTTCTTCTATGGTAGGGTTTTGGTGATCAGTCAAACCATAATATCTCTTTCATGACAGCTGAAGGAAACTTCTGTGGATAAATCAACACCTTTTGTGGGTATATGTTGTTGTTTGGAATCTGTAGGAGTTCTGTTACAGTAATCAAAAATAAAAATGTACCTCACTTATACTGCACCTGTAGGATGAAAGATAGAAGGGAAAAACCAAATTTTGCTACTGAGCCAAGCATTAGCAAACCAACTGGGAGCAATTTAGTTACCAGGAAGTATGGGATATGCAGACAAACACATCCAGCAGTAACTGTGCTGTCAGAGAAGCTTCCCATGAGTATTCACAAACCACACCTAAATCAGAGAAAAAGAAAAATGAAGAGATCGAGTATGAATTAAGTGTAGGGATTTATGTAACTAAGTAACAGATGAGTAATGCCAAAAGGTGTAGTAAATCCATGAGAAAGGACACTTTACAAGGTATTTTATTCCCAGCATATGTTTCTTGATGTCACAAAGTTTAACACAGTGGATTCTCATTATACCTGCATGACTCAAGAAGAAAGCTGCCCCCACAAGTGGCTAAGGGTGATGTAGCATATCCTTAATCCTATAATGCTGCACAACTACAGGCATATTTTGGAATACAGTGAGATATCAGGGAGCATGCCTGAATACTGACCATCATAAGTTATCTGCTACATGAGCACAATTGCCTAGAGAACTGTTTTAATGTTAAAAACAAATGGCCTAAAAAAATTCTCCAGAGCATGTAGTATCTCTAGGAATGACTTCCAGTTTTAATTAACAAAAATAACCTCCTGTAGGTACCCATCTGATTCATATTAAAAGCTCAAAAACCAATCTTGTTATCTAGAGTAAGTTTTGCATAAACAAAACTTTGCTCAAAACCTATAGAAAACATAGACAATATTTAAGTCTATTTATTGGTTTGGTTTATTACTTCATTTTGGCTTGCTTCCAGCTTTCAGTGCCTCTTGCTGTTATGATGGGAAATAAAATACCATGGGGAAGCTTATTTTTATTTGTTTTCATATCTTCCTTAGAAGGTTTAATCAAAAACATATTGGATAAATATGGAGGTACTTCAACCTTCCACAGTTTCCCTCACCTTAGCTGAGTCATTTTGATTATAAATCAGAATTATAAGGGGCAGAACAGTCAGTCCTAGAGAGCTTAGCATGTTTGCAGATTACAGGTGGTAGGTGGAATACAGCAAACAGTTTTATAATTTTCTCCTTTTTTTTTTGTTACCGTATAAAACATATTTATAAGTTTGCTTATAGTACAAAACTGCATCTAACACATTTATTTCTGGTAGGAAAAGTGAAATATTTGATAAAACATCTTTGGGGTTTTTGATAATTTCCAACAGCTATTAGTATAAGCAGTGTTATAGTTTAAATGTATTCTTTAATTATTTAAAAAAGCCCAGCTTTAAATTTTTTTTCATCTCTGAAAGTTAGAGCTAATCAAATTTCTGTTCTGTGCAAGGAGAAATATTCAGCTGAGGGTTGATCTTTTATTTTATGTTTTATTCACTCATTTTTTTACCATAAGTAAATAGAGTCTAGGTTTTCACATAAAGAATCACAGAATCACAGAATGTTAGGGATTGGAAGGGACCTCAAAAGTTCATCTAGTCCAATCCCCCTGCTGGAGCAGGAACACCTAGATGAGGTTACACAGGAAGGCGTCCAGGCGGGTTTTGAATGTCTCCAGAGTAGGAGACTCCACAACCCCCCCCTGGGCAGCCTGTTCCAGTGCTCTGTTAACCTGAGAAGTAGATTCTTCTCAAATTTAATTGGAACCTCTTGTGTTCCAGTTTGTACCCACTGCCCCTTGTCTTATCATTAGTTGTCACCAAGAAAAGTCTGGCTCCATCCTCATGGCACTCACCCCCTATATATTTGTTTTCTTTGAAAATTCTTTGTTGATTCATCAGTTTGTATTAAGACTGTTTGGTAATACTTTATAGGATATGATTTGACAAGTTACTTATGCTACATAATTATATTCCTTTCTTCACATTTAATGTAATATGCAAGGAGCAAGCCCAGATCAATACCAACACAGAGGTCCAGGAAGATTTTTTCCACAAAGACACTCATTTATATGCATCATGAAATTTCTTTTCCTAATATGAATTTGAAACATACATGCAAGCAAAAAAAAACTTCATAGACAAAATCTTAGAAACATTAGACAGCCTGAACAACGTGCAGTCAACTTGTCTAGCTCAGTGCAGAAAAGTGCTAAGTGCTAAAAGCATCAAGTAGTCTCTTTTTTCCATAAGATATGACAGGTTATATTAAATTCCTTAATATTCATGGTTTATTTTGAAGTTGTAGCTAGTTGCTGTCCTTTAGTTGTGTATCATCGACAGTCTCCCATGGTAATGGTAACAGATCCAGTAACGGACCATATTTGGTTATCTACTTCTTTGTTCCCAATATGTCTGTGCTAATTGAAAGGACCAGGCAGCTGGACCTTGCGGAGGTAAAGAGAGGTTGACACTTCTTTGAGGGGAACTACCACGGGTGCTGTCACAGAGATGGAGAGACATGCTGGTGCAGGCAGGGGTGGCAGCAGACAGGCAGGGCTCAGGTCTAAAGCAACACCCTGGCGGCCCAGCAAAACCATGTGGGATGGGTGAAGATTGAGGTGAGAGAAATAACCTTCCCCTGATGGAGACAGGAAGACCTGCGCATAAGGTGTCTTTCATCATTATTATTTTTCGGTTTGCTTGTCCTAATTGCCTTGAAATTTTTATATCTAGAGAGTCACATTTCTCATTCTTACCCAAACAAAACCTAGCATTCCTTATTTTAAACCTCTTGTGGTGTTCTGTGGGGAAACAGCCAAGCACAGCCACCTCAAAGCTCTGGCCATCTCAGGATCCTGCCACAACCCCAAGATACTGGGTGTAAACCCAAAGGGAAGAATTACTTCCCTGCTTCTGCAGTCTGGCGGGCTATAGCATGACTACCTATAGGTAGCAGTCCTGATGCATTTTATTCCCAACACAATAATCTGGTATATAGATTTTCTGTATTAAGTCTAACTGCGTCACTGTTAGTCCTCCATGTTACCTATTTGCCACTTCATTCTACTGTCAACTACTGTTGACAACAGTGGCAAAAAAAAATGTAATTTGTCTTAGCACACCCAAGAAGTTTGTTTTGTTGGGGTTTTTTTGTTTGGTTGGTTTGGTTGTGGGTTTTTTTGGTGGTTTTTTTGGTGTTTTTGTTGTGTTTTGGTTTGTTGGTTTGGGTGGGGTTTGTTTGTTTGTTTGTTTTACATACCTGCACTAAACAAGGTATGTTGTAAGATTTTTATGTTTATGCATGGCATTATAGATTTGACCTTCCTAAAACAGATAAATCTTTTTCTGTTAATTTCTGAAATACAGTTATATGCTGTTCTAGGAATTGTCACAGATGTTATCTGTAGTTGGAATAGAAATGCCCATTTTGGCAGGTGAATCCCTTTGTTCTAGTTAAAGAAATATTTGGACATATTCAAACAAGGAAAGCAATGTATAACTGTTGATTGCTGTGCTTTAGCTTTTATTTGTGCCAAGGATACATACACTTTGTTCTAATAAAAATTTGTACTCTTTGAAAACCCACAGTTTTATTGTTCTTAAATCTCATGTGTATCATGTAAGCTTTCTGCAACTTAAATTGTATGATTCCTAAATGATGAAGCAATAAAATGAATATTTTGTAAACTATATGACATTTTTCTTCATGATGCTCCAATCCAGAACAATACTAATTATCTTCCCCTCTTTTCATTTTTGTTTAAATACTAGTTCTAACAATGTGAATATTCAAGCTTTCCTGAAAAATATTTGCACAAGCGTTTGTTTGGAAGATATGAATACTAATAATATCTATTTTTCTTTAATATATTTTCATTAATGCCTTAAATTACGTAGAACCACATTTCTTTACATTAGATGAGAAATTGGCTTTCCTGTTAACAAAAAGTTATTTATGGCTTTTTTGTTTTGTACTGATATATTCAGTGTTAGATGGAGACCAGGCCTGAAGATTTGCACTGAGTTAGTGTAACAGTGTGTATGTGACAAACACTGGGAGGTGGAATATGCATCACTAATTCTCATTATTAATAGAAAAAGAAAAAATATATGAAAATGTATTTTCTTTATCTGACATGCAAAAAGGGAATTTTCATCCTCTCTGAAAGTCTTAGAATGTGGTGGGAAAAAGTCACCATGAGAAAATAGTATTTTTATGATCATGTATTAAATGAAACTTCTATAACGATGTTTTCACATCAGATTGTTTTCATGGTTTACAGCAAGAGATGAAAATACGAAAATGAATTATATTCTCTGGTCACTAATGAATAATGTTATAATGGAATATAACATTTTTTACATTTATGGGGAATTACTTTGCAAAAATTACAGATATTTTTGAGGGTCTTACAAGATGTATCATTTAGCTGCAGATAGACTCCTCAAAAGATACTTTGTACTTATTCTCTATAATATGTTTTGCAGATTTTGAGTTTTGGTTAGTAACCAACCTCTATTTATCAGTTGTGACAAATGCAATGGAGATTGAGATCATTTAAATGACAATTATACTAATGGTGGAATATTTTGTCACAAGTAGTAAGGTGAATTTATATTCAAGTTGCAATCTGGATGTCTAGTAATTGTTTGGTTTTGAGAGATGATCCTTGAAGAAGACCAACGTAGTAACTTGGTTTCCCTTTGAAAGATGGGTGAGGAGACTGTGTCATTCCTCAAATACAAAGGTATGCTCATAGAAAAATTTGAAGTGCTGCAGGTAGAAGAGGGGAAAGTCACAGCAAAGAGCCGAGAAAATGTTAATGTCTTTCCAAATTCTTGTGTGGCATCAGTGATGCAGGTTACCTGTTTTGAGCTACTGACATCAGAGATGGGCAATTTGTAATAATTTTAGCCTTTTAAAATAGATGAAGTTAATGAAGAAGTTGTGTCCACAGCCTTAATTTTAGCCCCAGAAGTACTTCTGTTGAGCCTTTAGCAGCCAGGAAGACTGATTTAACAGAAAGAATGCTCAGATTATGATATATCCTGTTCTTTGTCTTACCCCTGTCCTATAATATCATGCTGAGATTATATGAACCTTAATCTTTCCTTGGAAGGAAGAAATATGAGTACCTATACAACTGAGGAAGCCTTTGCATTATAAATCCATTCAAACCATACCATCAGGGAGAAATTGATGGCACTGTGCTTCCAGACCAAATGAAACCTCTCTGGCATCTTTGTAATGCTTCAAGGGAACCCCATGGGTTAAGAGTTTGTTTTAGCTTTTCTTTCCTATGAGAAAGAACAGAATAATGATCAGGAAACATCTCTGATGAAATCTGCACAGATATTTCTTCTCCTTCTCTTCCCTTCCAGATATGCACATGCTGAAGGAACAATTGAGTACTACAATACAGCAGAGAGGAAAGATTCATCAGTTCAGTGGTAACTGCACTACAATTAGTAATACTCTTGTGTCTCATATTCTGTGAGCCTGTCCACATTTAGTTGGAAGCAATTACTCTTCTGAAAAGTATCTGCAATCCTTCTGTACAAGTTCTGAGTTCATGCTAGCTAGTGCAACCCAAGTAGTACCCCGTCTGGGATTAAAAAATCTAAACAGTGAAGTTTTAATGCCATCATATGATTTGTAATATTAATTGAATGTTCTTGTTGGTACAAAATTGTTCCGCTGTTCTACTGAGAGCTCTGAAGAAAAACAGAAAAATAACAACACAAATTGTAGTATTTTATCAGTATGTTGTATTCAAACAATTAGTAAAGCAGAAAACTGGCTTCAGAGGATCTGAAAGCATCATGCATATAAAAAGAAAGGCAAATTCACCAAGTAAATGCCAGTAAGTAATAATTTAATACCTGAGGCACAAGGTAGCTGTACAGTGTGGAAACTGAGAACAATCATTAGGGACAAATCTGAAAGAAAAAGCAAAGGATTATTGCATTATTATTATGGACAAATACCTACAATATTTCAGCTCTTGTTCTTTAGAATTTTGCTAAGCTTTAAAAATTAAATATTTTACTAGTGACAAGAATCAGTCCTAAGTTGAACTGCTACCTTGCGGACTTTGTATTTTAATTTTTTTAAATTAAAATAATGTGGCCTGACACTGTGAAAAATAAATGGTTTGTAGATTTGAAAAAAATATTTGATTTTTTTTCACTGCAAAGTTCAACAAAAGCAAAATTTATGGTTTAATGACAGATGGTCATCATGCTGTCCAGGTAACATAATATCATTTTTACTATTCTTCAGGAAGTCTGCCTTTCTTTAACCAAGGCATGAAACTCTAAATAAAATCTCAGTTTTTAAAACTGCACGAGAAAATTCATTAAATGTTAGAAGATTAATTATTCATACAGAAACTTAATTAGCACTGTTTCAGCATAGAGCTGAAAAAGATGAATGAGACTTTGAATGAAGTATGTTTATCTGGCAACCAAAGCATCAACAAAACAGTTACCAGAACTGAAATGCAGGACATTGTTGCTTTCTTATTTTCTGTATTATTCTGTTGATGACCTGGCATATAAGTGAGAAAGGCAGATGGATGTAGAGTGAGATCTTACCTCTAGAACACTGAATAAAGTACCTGAATGAATGTGGAAGAAGCTGTGGAATTAATTGCTGAAGTAGATGTCGGACAGGGGAAGAAGAGAGATTATAAGTCCATAGTAATGGCTCGCTGATCATTGACTAAGAATTATCCTTTGCTTAATTATTTTTTAATTTTATTTTCTTCAGTTAGCTAGTTACATTTCTATCAAAAATGATAGATTCAGCGTCTGTATTTTATTTCATATGTCATACTCGTACACACGTATGAGCACGTAGAATTCTACCACTTATAAGGTTTTTTTAAACATTTATTTGTAAACCACAGAAGAATTTACTAACTTTTATGTTAACTTAATTAACATTCATAAATGTCCCTGCAGCAACCCTGAGACCAGAAAACAGAACTAGGTGAAGGTCAGCCTCCCTCAGTTACACTTCAACTATCATGCCTCTCTACTTGCCTTATTTCTAATTTCAAGACATTCACTTCTGATATCTTAAGTTGTTTAACTGTGTCCATGACATTTCAACATCTCTTAAATTAACTGAGCATACTAATGGGGCAACTATACATGGTTTGGTTATCACACAGAAAAAGGCAGAGAGATGATAATTTGTGCTGCCAGTCTTACGTTCTTTCTCCTTGCCTTTCTGCAAGCTGTAATTTGTTTCATCAGCTATAAGAACATAGTGTGACAAGATATCTTCTGGGTGAATTTAGCCATTGCATATGCATTAAACACTGATAATGATTTTTCAGTCTGAACTGGTAGGTGACTGTACTGTTTCCTAAAAGCTAGAATAAAATGTAAAATTTTCATAATACTGTAGGTCAGTGACAATTCAGAATTTTCTTCTTGGTCCACAGAGAAGTAATGCATAGTCAGCACCAAAAAGAATCTGAAATTAGAAGGAGATCATGAGAGAACCATAGAAATGGAGAAGGACTGGCTTAAAACAGAAAAAAACATAACTTTGGGTTTTCGACTTTATGTAAAACATTGATTTATACGCAATACATACATAGCAGTATGGAAGCAGTAAGCATGTGTTTGACTTTCACCTCAGGTACAAAGAAGAGCCTGAATTTCTTGACTCAAAACACTGAACATGTTGTTAAGTGCATGTGGTGAAACAATAGAAAAACTTATTGAATAGTTGCTTTAAAACAAGTGTTGGACTCTAGAGATAAACATTACTTTGTTGTGCAGTTATTGTATAAAATTATTATGAAAATAGCTAGATGTTGATTTATCTGGTTGTGCTGTAGTACTTGGTGGTGTCTAATACAGACTTTACTAATGTAGCTTGCTTGTTCAGGAAACACACTCTGCTCTTGTATAACTGTATTAAAATTGTAAAACCCATGTGTAATAACTCAGGAACTGATGAGAAAAAGAACAACTTTCCAGGCAAGGTTCTGGTAAAATGTATATTTTCCTTCTTTAAAGACTTCAACGAACAATTTAATAGCATTGTTTGTTTCTAGATTAAAAAAAATATAAAAAATGTTTTCCATTACATACTGAAAAAAATAAAACATTAAAAATGCCATATTAACTTATTTGTTGATAAAAAGAATAATTTTACATTTAAAAACAAGGAAGAAGTAAAAAAAAAAAAAAAGAAACAAACTCCAATAAAAATAGCTATCAAAAATAAACAACTACCTTGTAAAAAATATAGAGACAAAAAAATACTGCATTATTTCATCAAGGATATTTCATTAGAAAGCTAGGTTATTTTGTTGTTAAATGTCTTTATGAAACAAAATTTTAAAAAAGTACCTGTCTAATAGTAAGCTGATTTCTCAGTGGCTTATTATGATTACTTACTGGTGCAAAAAATCATGGCAGGTGAGGGATAATAACTAGTTCCATATGTTCTTTAGGGCAGTATCAGTTAACCTGACTTTTTTCAGGACTTCCCATATGCTCTGAATAGTTCACTATGAATTTGCACATATTTTGGCTATGAAGTTTTTCAAACCATTGTGGTACACAATCATAGTACCTTCTAAAATAAGAGTTATCAAGGTAAAATAGTATTTTCATTTTATATTTAATAAATTGAATCAATTTGTTGATAAATGTGAAACACTTGTTTACTTTTTGAACATCATCTGAATGTATTTTTCAATATGTTGATAATAATATAGTTCCTATGACGATCTAAATCAGGGGTGTCAAACTCATTTTGACCAGGCGCCACATCAGCCTCGCGGTTGCCTTCAAAGCGCCGAATGTGATTTTAGGACTGTATAAATGTAGGAGTAGTTACACAGTAGTTATACAGCCCTAAACTTACATTTGGCCCTTTGAAAGCAACAACGAGGCTGCTGTGGCTCCCAGTGAAAATGAGTTTGACACCCCTGATCTGGGCACATAAGAAAGGCTGGCTTTTACTGGAAGAGGAGAGTAAGAATTATTTACGTCTGTCGCACAAAACCAGAAAACTCGTGTTTGAGGAGTCTATTCAAGGTGAGCCTGTGGGAAAATAAAAGGCCAGAAACCTCATATGAACACAGCAAAAAAGGTAAGATTTGTTATAATATTGGCTGTAAAACTAGCATATAATATTGGCTGTGGGACTAACACTCCCACAATGAAAATCTTTCCATTAAATGAGATTTTGATCCTGACATAAGCTTCTTGATATGGAGAACTAGTTTCTGCTTGCTATGTTCCCAAACTTTCATTCCCATCAGAATAACTAATGCAGACTTGGCCCCTTTGTATATTAAGGTCTTCTTTAATTAATGAGCCTAGTCTCAAAAGGCATATCTACCCCCACCTTTAACAAATGTGCAGCTTTTCGATATATCTCTGCAATTAACTTGTTATTCATTCCTGTGCTATTTGATAGTAACACTAATATACAATCTATCATTGACAAAACTGTAGATGATAACTCTGGGAAAATGGGACATCATTAGTCTTTTTTTTTCCGTGAGGATGAAAGAAAATAGAAGGGATGCAATTAATTGTATTGGACACTATGTGCTCTTCACAGCAGCTATAACAGGTAAGCTGGTCTACTGCCAGATTAATAAACATCTGGGATGAAAGTAGATGGTGTTGATGACAGCAATGCAATAATGTAGCTTTAAGTTATTTTACACATGCTATCTACTAAAAAAATTTTTGTTACAAAAGCATTTGATACTTCATATGTGGAAAAATATGTGTTCTTTTGAGAAGTTACAATGCCTTTTTTCTTGAAGAATCTCTTCAGTAAATCACATCATGCATTTTTCTTAAGCAAAGATTTTTTTCTGAACCACAGAGTTCTATCTGCACTCCTCAAATAGAAATAAATGAAGCAGTCAGTCATTAAAAAGTACATCTTTTGGTTGATAGAGACAGATCATTTAGCTACGTACTTGCAGTTTTATTGCTGTCTTGTTTTTTACAAATACTGTGCATCAGTAGGAAGGCTAGGACATCATGTGTATTCTTAAATTATCAGAAAGTGAAGAAAGGAAATTTTGTACTAATTTCAATGATAATTATTAGTAATATTTTTTTTAGAACATACAAGAAACCGGATCATGGAAAAAAGATGCATTTATATATGAAGTCACTACTTCAGTGCTGATAAGAAGTCCCCAATTAATAAAGTGTTTTCAGGTTACAAATTCACTTTGCTCTTATCTCTCTCTTGCATACACATACACACTCATACATCTTAAAGCAAATCTCCATAAAACATACATCTATACTTTTAGCTTGCCTTACTTCTCGGCATGGTATGTAGGCCTGAAATGCTGCTTGTCACCAGTGGCTTACAAAGAATCCTTCTAGTGCTTTACATCAGTTGTCAGTGTTGGTAGGATGTTAAATGCTGTGTAATTTTCCATTCCCAAATAACTGAATAAAGACAGAAGATAGAGATCTATTAAAATGTTTGGGATCAGGGGCTGATAGCCCTTCTTTCTTTAATATTTTAAAAGTTTGAAACATGTAGCAGACCTGTGGTGTGGCAATGAAAATTAAGACTGAGTAAAATTTACTTGGCTTAAGATCTCAAAATTACTTGTAAGTTTCAGTGAGAGTTACATCTGTGTGAGTCTTCTACTTGTGGCAGCCCATGTATTTCAAACTGAAGAGCTTTTATTCACAGGCATCATTACTTGATCAGCTTTCTAAGCAGGTAGTGGATTTTGGGGGCGCATTGATCTGTACTCACTAGTAAATTGTTGTTGTATACAAAGACATGCAATACATTTAAGCATAGCTGAAGTTTTCTGAAATAATGTGTTTAAATTCACAAGAAAAGATATTTAATAACAATATAAAATCACAGGAATGAGACAGAGCAAAGGTTCGTTCAACCCTGTATTCTGTCTCCAACAATAGTGTCCTTGTAATAAACTGCTTTGGATAGATACTTACCCCATGACGACCCAGCCCCTCAAGTAATTCAGTTATATAGTTACTGCACAAAACCTTTTAGAACTATAATTAGGTTGAGGTACAATTCTAAAAATCATAATCTTGCTTTAATAGAATCAGTAGACTTGACTTCATAGTAATGAAAAATGTAATTATAGAAAATATTGTATTACCTATATTAGATAATATACATATCATAAATACATCTACTCATGATCCTTATAGAAATCTGAGATTATTATAGAAAAGTAGAATAATAACCACAGACTGTTAATTCTGCAAAACTGCAGGTAACTTTGCAGATCGACTGCAGAACATAACATTTACGTGCCATAAGTTTGCAAAGTAACCTCTAATTGACTGACATGATCCATAAAAACATCTTACTGATAGAGTTCATGAACCTTAACCTATTGCCTAGAAAAGTGCCAAGAAAGCCACTAGAAGAGACGTTTTTCTACTGTGAAATCGATCTGTATCTTTTCTTAATTACCCTCAGTATCAGTATATTCACAAGATAATTTAAGAGAGGGAGAAGGATTTGCTCAGTAAGCAAATGTACCCAGTAAATAAGCAGTGCTGAAGGGCAATGGCATTTTAGGGCCTTCTCATCTGCCTCTCAGGCTTTTGGAGCAGGGCAAAGAGCAAAGCCTGCAACACTGAGCGTCAGGGAGGTGTGCCGATAAGTCACTGTCCATCAAACATAACATTCACAGAGAAATGGATGGATGCCTCTGCTCTCTCTCTGTTTTCCCCTCCACTTTGCATGACTTAGAATACTCTTGCAAAATGCAGTATTCACATCAGCACTGGAACATAACCCAGCTCCAGTTGACTATAATTCAAAGAAGTTTTAGACATTTATGTAAATGATGTAAACATGAAAACTTGGTTGGCAGGCATGTATGTATCAGGCACATGAAATTTTACACTCTGGTGTTAGTTTTATACGTGACACAATTGTTTCTCCTCTTACTCTGTAGGCCAGTTTGAGAGATTCTACATTAAAAACTAACCCAGTGTAAAAATCTCTATCTGCTTGAAGTCTACAGCTACATGCTTTCACATTGCAATTTAGTGTATATAAACCATAGTATATGATTTCAGGTTTTAGGTTCACTGTAATATTTCTGCTTAACATTTCAGTCTTCCTGTTTTGATAATATCTCCCAAACCTGTCTCATCAAGAAAATTAACTTCTCACTGTTAATCTTAATTCAACAACATAAAAATGTTAAGCAAGATGTGTCCCAAAACAGATACTTGAAAACATCCAGTCGATATTTTCTTCTAGTCTAACACTATTCTAACACAAAAGTTGTTTCCAGTTCCACAATTTCAATAATGTTTTATGCATTTTACATTCTTGCAACAATCCCCATATTCACAGTTTTCATTTATTTCCCATGAAAAGCCACAGCAAATTTTTTACTAATATTACTTCATTCTTATCTACAAGATAAACTAACTTTTACTATATAATATGAACTTTGGTTTTGAAAACTACATAGAATTTTATGTGTTTTTTCCCACTTATCTCAGTCTGTGACATTCTTTCTTTCATAAGTAGTTTCAAAGTGTTTCATAATATTTCAGATGGACTAATAGACCTGTACTTATGTGACTCCTTCCCATGTACACTGATCCTACTCTGCTCATAGTTTTTTCCAAGACCTGTGTGAATCCTCAAATGTCTCAATTTTTAATATTTTCCAACTATATCCTCCTTTCATGGGGTCATCTTCAGTTTGACAGACAATACAATTATTAGAGACCTGCTATGTCATGTGGCCCCCCTTTCAGAAGATATAGTATCCGATTAATTGATCCACAATGAAACTGCACTCACTGTTTGGATGTTGTTATGATATAATAATCCCCACATAACTTTTGTTACTATTCTCCCATTTGCATTAGCAATGTTGTCCATTTTAAAGCATTTTGCCAGGAGGTAAACACCTTAGATTTTCCCTTTATCTTTATAAAGTGTTTAATTTATATTCCTCAATTAATATTTCCCATTTTTTATAGGTTCCCTTCTTAAGTTACATCATCCTCAATATAATTATTAATTTAACTAGATTTTCATTCCCTTTTTCTACTTCTCTGTAGCTTTTGATAGATTTTAATAGATTTTTAGTTGACATATATTCTAGGTCTCTTTTTCTTCAGCTCCTCAAATTCTCTAGTTCACTTAGTTTTACACTGAGAGCACATACAAGAGAAAGTAAGAATATATAACATTTCAGTTAATATGTTTGGGAAGTCACACAGAATCACAGAATCACAGAATCGACTGGGTTGGAAAAGACCTCAGAGATCATCGAGTCCAACCCTTGGTCCAACTCTAGTCCGTTTACTAAATCATGGCACTAAGTGCCATGTCCAATCTCAGTTTAAAAACCTCCAGGGACGGCAAGTCCATGTCATCTGTTTGTTTTGAAGAATAGTTATATACCAAGCTGGCAGTAGGATAGAATAACTTCAGCATGCTGAAATATACTACTCATTGGTGGTATAGTGCACATAATGTGTAAGTAATTCTGGACTTAATCAATGGCTGAGCATGTTTTTGGGTTAAATTTTTGTATTTAAATTTTTAATTTACATCCAAGTTCCAAGTGCTTTTGTGCATTACTGGAAGTAGATACCCCATACTGGTCAGCCTTAAAGCCTTACTCATTTTTCACTGATCATGAGAAAATGCTTATTTTTATTTGGTTAAATTTTATCAGAACATAGAACATGTACACCATTGGTGACAAACAAAAAATCTCTTGAAATGTAAGTCAGAGATATCTCGTTTCTTGTTTCCTTAAACGAAGAGTATATTGCTACATAAAATAAAAGAAACAAACAAAAAAAAACCCCTCACTTCACCTACTGATAAAACAGTCTTCACAGTTTACCATAGTTCTATGTTTACCTAGATATGACCTGTTGCATGATGTTTTATCAGATCTTTGCCTGCTTTCAAGCAGTAATTGTTAAAAAAAACCTGTCATCTATGAAAGAATATATTTTTTTGTCATGTGAGTGATAGTTTTGAAAGAATTTAACTTTGAAAACACCACCCACTCATGGAGGCATAATTCAGACTTCTTGTAAATGTATAAATCCACCGATGTAGCTGTTAGATGTATCTTGTTGTGACTGTCAGATCAGGCACATTTTAAATGTCAAACCTGTCATGTTTCTTGATTGAAGTACTCTTAATATAAGATACCTGACTTTTTTCTGTTGTTCAGTCAAGACAAGACCATGTCAGTGAATAGCTGGCTTTCTAAAGCATCACCTAGAGAAAATAGTAACAAGTACATCTTATACCAGTTTGAATGCTTTGTCTCTACTTGTTTACAGTCATATCCTTCAGATGAGTCACATTTCTACTATGTTTTTTTAAGTCTGCCTACATGTTGTGGAAAGGACACAACAGAGTGATTTTTCAGCTGTCTACAAAAAAACCTTGAATTGAGAACATTAGGCAAGATACAGAAATCTGAATTTGTTCTTGAGTTCTTCAAACTTTTTCCTTTACAACATAATTCAAATATGAAAAACTTGAAAGTGAAGCTACAGGAGTTCACCTTCATTTTTTACTTTCTAAAGAAAGATAAAATCTGTTCCCTGTTATGCTGCAGGCATGTAAAAAAACAACAACAACAACAACAACAACAAACAAACAAACCAAACCAAACCAAACCAAACCAAACCAAAACACACCAAAAACCAAAAAAACCCACAACACAGGAAATACAAAGGAAGGTACTGAAGTACTGCAGAGACTACATAAGTAGATAAAGGCAAGTACTGTGGAAAAGCTTAGGAAATTCTGGGGGAAATTTAAGGTATAAAGCCATTAGAGGAGACTTCTGGATTCAAGGCAGTTATTATGTATCCAAGACAGGTATTAAATGAGATGTAAATGAGGATTACATCAATGGGGGACTGAGGTTCACATTAATGTTTATTAACTCCTCCACCTATCAAATAATCTGTTGTGTATTTTTCTTAGGTTGAAATTCCTCAAAGAACAGCAAAACCGTAATTTTAGACAATATCTTTTTTGCCCTTTCTCTGTGTTAAGAGATGTTGTAAGCAGATGCAGCCTCCAGCAGCTCCAGGGCTGAGGTTTCCTCCTGCCCAGGGACCCAGGTTCTCTTTCCAGGCTGAGGGACATGCCTGCCCCTTTTCTGTTTGCAGGTTCAACCAGTACCAAGTTTGAGCATGTATCCCAAAGATAAATACACAGACACATCCATATGCTCACAAGCACACTGGTCTGATTACACATACTGCTGCAGACAAGGTGCTGCCTTTGGCAGCACCCAGATGCAATGCTCCCATGAACACAAGTGCAGACAGTCTTAGTTAGATGGTCAGGACTAGTGCAAGCACATGCACACAAACACACCCCCCGCACACTCTCTGGAGTCACAAGCATGTACACATTTGCAGATCCCCTGCCCTTCTGTCCATTAGGTTCCCGTGTCTGAAACCTGGGATCCCATAACTGCCCCACAGGTCCCCAGCTCACATGCAGGTCCCTCCTGGTGCTCGCCAATAAACAGATGTTTGACTCACAGCTGCCCCAAGCTCAGGGGTCCTCCCAAATACTGACACAGTTCTGCTGCCTGTCTGGTGTCCCTGCCCAGAACCAGATTTATGGGAGATACAGAAGCTTGCCCCTCATCGCAGCAGCCAACACGAGACACCTGGAACTCAGCCCCTCACTTGTTGTGCTCACCTGGTCCCCCTCGAGTTGATTTTCAGGACATGCACAGTTTTCAGCCAGCAGCTGAAGCTGTGTCCTCCACTCATCTTGGATGGTACCCCCAAGACCCCACTGTCTGCAGCTGCTGACACCACCACCCTGGGGCACATGTGCCCCCATCTGACTGTGGTGTCTCTCCCCAAATCCACTCAAAACCCCAGCAAGCAGCACTCCTCCCTACAGCACTTACACCCTCATGGGATAACAAATGAGGTGGTGCAAGAAGACCTGCCAAAGCATTCTAGAAGACAGACACAGGGCCAGGTCAGGCAAGCCTGGTGACCAGCCGTGGTCTGCACATAGCTGGACTTTGTTCTGCACAGCCCTGTTTGCCTTTACTCCTTTGCTGTTCCCCATCCCCTTCCCTTACACGTGCTCTCCTCAGTTTTGTGTACACCCACTGAGCATCCCATCGAATATGCCAAATCTCCATGTTCTTGTTTTCCCCTTATGAGAGACAAAGCTTAGGTTGTTCCTATCCAAAGTTGTTCCTGCAGTTTCTTAATGGCCCACCAGTCAGTGACTGGAAACTTTTCATCCTTGGCACTGTCTCTACTGTCTCTTGTCTATCGTCTTTGTATCACTGTGTCTTCTTGTTTATCACTTCCCACTTATTATCTTCTTTGCACTGAAGAGGTCTTTGACGGGATCACCACTGTGAAGCAGATGCTTTCACATATGACTGCGGTCTGGCCCACTAGATTTCTTTTCTTTCATGACTCATGAAAACTTATTCTTTCAAGTATTTGTCAGGAAAAATAATTTATATTTAATAACAGTAACAATAATAATAAAAATAATTACAATAATAACAACAACTATAAGAAATCGAAGAAAAACCTAATGCAAAACAACTTCGACAGGAGCCACTAGAGAAACCCTGTCTCTCACAAAGTTGCTGACAGCTTTGCCATTTATTTTCTTAGTGTTATGGCTTCAAACAATGTCTTTTACATGGGGTGTTAATTAAATGCTCTGGGCTCGTGGAAAACAGAAGAAAAAAGTAATATAAACAGCTATGCCTTGACAGGCTGACAGGTTGCACCAGCCTGCTTCAAATCTTCATATTCCTTCTCTTGTCACACTTTTTGATATTGAAAGTACTAATGTATTTTCAAAACATATTGTACTTTTAAATTATTAACTCAGTTTTATTTTTGGATCATTTAAGCAGAAGTTTTCATTTCCATATATCTTGCGGTTTTCTTACACTAATGTCCGATCTGAAAATTAATTTGAAATATTAGTGTGCAAGAATGACTTTTTTTTTTTCCTACATGGATAGGCCTAGAAGGTAAATTAGAGATTGGCCTTCTACAGCCTCTGTGACTCAGGAGCTGCAGTTTGTCTACAACATGAGGCTACTGTCTGTCAGTGCTCTTCTATGTTGAAGGAAGTTCGGGAGGGTAAGTATCAGGGTGTCCTACACTTTCACTGAGCAAAATGAGGTCAGTGATATCACTTTCAGATACGGTAAAGATAATGCCATTAGGCCACAGAAAACATATGAGAAAACAGGGTTGATATCAAAAGGGATTCATGTTAGTAAGGTGAGTAGTGTAACATGCCCAAAGGATTTCCTGCTGCATTTAGATTGTTAGAGATAAAAATAAATGGTGCTGCTGTCTGTGGATTTTGCACTGTGAAGATTTATTTTAGCTTTGTTTCCATTTCTGCCTGAGGCTCTAATTTATGCTTTTGTCATTGTTGGACTAAGGCTTACTTTCCCACTGCATTACATCTTTTGTGTTCACTGAAAATGCAATGCACAATATGAAGAAGTTAGAAGACAAGGGAGACTCAGATCTTGACTCCTGTGGTGCAATTTACTTGAGGACAGCCTTGCTCAGAAACAGATGAAAGAAGTGAGTCTTTTTTCTAAATGCATAATTAATCAGAAGGTTCTATTGCCAGAAGGCACCGCTGAGGCAAAGAAGTTAAAGGAATTTAGAGATAATTAAACTTTTCTGAAAGTAAAGTAATATTCTATATATTAAAAAAAAAAAAAAAAAAAAAAAAAAAAGAAACTACTCTTTAAAGCATAAACCAGCCATTTGACTGGTCAAAGAGAAAACTCCTTATGAGGGTAAATTGTTTCTTACCTGCCTGTAAAGGGGCTTTATAACATTGTTATGGTTCATATCATACTGATTACTATTGAAACAGTACTCTGCTTTTAAAATATGTCTTTAGACAGACATCTGGTCAAATAATATAGCATTTCCCAGGTTCTTAGGAAAGCCTTGCAGTATTTAAATTTCAAATTATTTTACAATAAAATATTTCATCCTTTTATGTTATGAAATACTTCTAATTCAGACACCAGTGGCATTACTAAGGTTCCAGTGATCCCAATTAAATTCTAGCTCAAGCTTTTAAAATTACAACCATGAAGAGAATTTAAATTGTACAAAGGTGTATTTCTAAGATTTTATAAAAGGCAAGTCACAGTGGATAACTGTATTCAACACGCTTCAGAAGTCCCAAAGCTTTTCGTTGTTGAAGATCTCTTGAGGTGGAGTGGAGGATACATTTTCCTCTGATACCAGTTTTGCTGTGGGTTCGGCAGTTCGTTCTTCTTTTCTTAGCTGGCTAACTCTGTGAAGGTGGAAGGCAGGTATGTTTCTCATATTTCTCCAGAGTGATTCAGGATTCTGTGGCTTCTGTCTTAATATTTTATTTAGTGCTGATTGCTTGCAGTGCTGTGATCACTTCTTCTTTGCCTTTCGGTGGACAGAATATATCCTGGGTTTGTGGCAGATGAATAAATAGGAATGAAGTTTGTAAAATCAGGAGATCAACAAAAATACAGAAACATTTTTCTTTTTCTTTAAACTGGAGAATACATTTAGTGCAGCGATGACAATAAGACTGAATGATACTTTGAAATGCTAAAGAAAATTTCCTTTCTCCTTCATTGAAAACAATAAACATAAGGAAAAAAAGACGAGGCTATCTTAAAAAAAAAACATAGTTCCAATGGTATTATTTAAAATATAATATGAAATCACATCACATATGTCATATTTAAATTATATTCCATATTAAATATTATGTTATACATCATATGTTGTTCATTTGATATCATTATGTTATATATGTTTACTGATACATACTGTGTAATGTATCTTTTATATATAATTATATCATTCATCTGAATTCATAAAATACAGTGGCAAAAGGACTTATTCTGACTACATAAAATGAGCACCTCTCCAACATCACAAAATGTCATTCCCTGCATTACCTTTGCATTATCTAGTAGTTGCTGCACCCATATAAAATCAGAGAGAAAAAGTAGTAGTATCACATAGATACTGTCTGTGGTTTGTGGCACAGTGAAAAGTAGGTTGAGATACCTTGAATTCAGTGTTGCTAAAGAAGAGTGTGAACATAAAGCACTTTATTGTCAAGAAAGATTAACTTATTTAAGTATGGCAGCTTTTCATATGGTATCTTTTTTTTTATTTAAAAAGTAGATTATTATAACTTTTTTGAATGGTAGTTCATCAGGAACTTCTAAGAAAAGATAAAACCAAGGGCAGATATAGATCTTTCTTTGGAACCAAGGCTTGAGGTTTTCGGTCAAAAAATGTTCATTATGTTTTCTTTTTTAGAGAAAACAAACAAAAAGCAAACAAACAAACCAAACCAAACCAAAAAGCCTGAAACATCTGACATGCATATACTTTTACCTGAGCTCAAGCTGTACTGTAAAATATGACTACTTTTCCAACATAAATAATTAATTTTTTATAGATGTGATAGAGAATCAAATATTGCTGTTCTGATACTCAGACATTATTTAGCACCAATTCAGTTATCTTTTCTTAACATCTAACTTTAAAGTTTGGTGGGTTTTTTCTTCTTTTTTTTCTGGTAACCCAATATTTTTTCTCTTGTTCTGCTGTTATTTAGGTTACTCTCCTTTGGGTCTAGCAAAATACACAATACATATTTTAATATAATTTTATATCTAGAAAATCTTATTAGAAAAATAAAATAACATGAACTATTACCACTTATTGAATATTGTATTCAATTTTGGGCCCTTCATTACAAGAGAGATTCTGACAGACTGGAGACATTGCAGGGGTAAACATGCAGTAAAGGAAATTGGACTGTGTGACAGTTGCACAAAAATTCCAATCAAGTGCTTGTGGTGTGATACTAGATGGAAAGCAACTAAGAGAAATGTATTTCCTTTGAGATAACTCTTACAAAGGTAAAATTGCAGGAAACCCTAATAACCAGTTCTACCTATCCTGTCTTGAAGCAGCAGAGCCCAGATGGCTTCTGGTTAATGCTGCAATCTTGTATAAACAATCTAAAGACAATTTGATTTATGCTATCAGTTGTGGGAAACTTAGAAATATTATATACTTGGCCATGTTAAGCAATCCAAATAGAATGGTTGAGAAATTTTTTCAAACTAGTTTCCTGGTTTTATTCTACACCCTTCAAGATACAGTTTTCTGATACTACTTCCACATGCGTCTCCACAACTTCAGCATCTATCAAGATATAATTCCTTGATAACACAACTCACATTTCTCAGATGTTTCTTAATATTTTTTAAAGATACTTTATTTTGATGGGGTTTTACAGAAGTTACTTTCTGGTAGCCCAAATATATTTCAATATATTCTTGTTCAGTGACCTGATCATGCATGTATTCTGTTTCTATGTCTGTTGAAAGTTCATTCTACAGAGCAGAGGTTCACTAAAAGTGTTAGTGTGTGTGTGTATGTGCAGGTGTGTGGACGCATGCAAAATAGATTTTTTTTTTTGCAACTACTTTTCAATTACGTACATCTATCCACTGTTATGAGATCAAAATTATTTGCAGAAATTGCTTCTGTTCAGGATACAGCAGTACAATGAGAGACTAAAGAAAAGAGGTTGTTAAGTGTGGGTAAGAAAAGGGGAATCTGACTGTAGTTTTCATTTACCAAATGGCTGGTTACAGAAAATACAGTGTCAGAATCTACTCAAAGGTACACAGCAACAGGACAGAGGGCAATGGACACAACCTTCAAAAAAGGAAATTCTGATTTGACATAAGAAAAAAATTGTTCAAGATAGGAGGAGTTAAGCTCAGGAACAGTTTTCCCAGAGAGGGCAACACTGGAAGATAAATTTTGCTCTGACTCTATGAATTCAGTGAAATAATACAAGAAGAACTGGATATGGGAGTTCTAGATTTAGTAGATGGGAGGTATTAAATCAAGAGTTTTACATTAAGAAGGATTCTTAATAAGGATACAGTAAAATTCTGTTAATAACAAATGGAAAATATCAGACTTCATAACACAAAGACTTGAGTCAAAGTCTCTCAGTGATGAAATAGGACCTACCAAAGGAAGACTGTCTTTTCTTATTATTATTCCCCCCACACACACCCCACCCCAAGCTGATTTCACTTAAAAGGTAAAGGAGTGAATAATGAATGAAGAAAGACAGCACATTCATTTCCACTATCAGCTGTGGGCTGCTAGTACTTCTAAAGAATGTTAGGAGTGTTTCTTGTGTTTAATCTTCCATCTCTGCTACTGAGCCACAAGCTTTGTTGCAAAATGAATGGCTGCCACCTTATCTGATGGCCTTGAATTGTTCTCAGAGAAGACAAGGAATATTTAAAGTTCGGTGAGTCACAATAGTTCAAGTAATGCTTCAGCAAGAACAGAAAAACACACTGAATAGTGTCACTTCAGCCTGAAAAGTATGCATGAGAGCTATTGCATTTTGTTATCTGCACACTGCGAAAGATTTCACATATGAAAAATGTAATACAAAAAAATGCTCTGAGAAGCATGCATGCATGTGTAGCCAAAGCTTAAAGATGTTCAGGCTCAATAAAAAATAACTTTAACTAAGTATCATAGAATAGTTTTGGCTGGAAGGGACCTTTAAAAGTAATCTAGTCCAACCTCCCTGCAATGAGCAGGGACATCTTCAACTAGATCTAGTTGCTTAGAGCCCCATCCAGCCTGGCCTTGAATGTTTCCAGGGATGGGGCATCTACCACCTCTCTGGGCAACCTGTTGCTGTATTTTAGCATCCTCAGTGTAAAAAATTTTTTCTCATGTCTAGCCTGAATCTCCCCTTGTTTAGTTTAAAATCATTACCCCCTGTCCCATCACAATGGGCCCTGGTAAAAAGTCTGTCCTCACCCTTTTTATAGGAGCCTTTTAAGTACTAAAAAGCCACAATAATATCTCCCTGGAGCCTTCTGTTCTCCGTGTTGAACAACCCCAACTCTCTCAGCCTGTCCTCATAGGAGAGATGTTCCAGCCCTCTGATCATTTTCATGGCATTCCTCTGGTCCCTCTCCAACAGATTCTTGTCTTTCCTTTGCTGAGGGGTCTAGAGCTGGATGCAGTACTCCAGGTGGGGTCTCACTAGAGTGGAGTAGAGAGGCAGAATGACCTTCCTTGACCTGATGGCCATGCTCCTTTATGCAGCCCAAGAAATGGTCAGCTTTCTGGGCTGCGAGCACACAGTGCTGGCTCATATCCATTCATCCACCAATACCCCCAAGTCCTTCTCAACAGGGCTGCTCTGAATCCCTTCATCCCCTAGTCGGTATTGATACCCATGGTTACCCCAGCCCAAGTGCAGGACCTTGCACTTGGCCTTGTTGAATGGTACAATTTGCCTTGTAATAAATGGATCAGTTGTTTGAAATTATTCACATGGTTTTGGAGCAGAACTGCTAAAAACTTTACACAAAGAATGTTGTGAATACAGTCTCCACATCTGCAATGAATGAAAGATCAACAATATTATTAAAATACATCTGCCTCTTTCAGGCAGAGAAGTTGTTATTCCAGATTTCCAGCCAAGGAAATACGTAAGGGAGTAAATTCACTCAGGTCTGTGCATCACTAACTTCCTCAAGCTCAGTCTCAGATGGTGCATAAATCTGTTGCAAAATGGAAGTGAATCTCAACCAAGGGGATTAAGTGACTTGACTTTGTAACAGAGACGGAACTACAGCATATTTCTTTTTCAGTCTAAAGGTTATCAGAAGATTATTTGATCAGAAAATCATGCTTCTCCTCTCCAGGAGTTATATTTTGTGTCAACTCTGTTCCAAAGACAGGAGGTCAAATTTGGAGGTATAAATCAGCACACTTGAGATGACTGAAAAATATTGTGTTCTGTACAGCTGAGCTCATCCAACTTTGTCCTCAGAATTTAAATGTATTTATGCTTTGAGGTCATAAGCAGACTATAACTGCTGATAAACAATATAGTCCTTTTCGAGATGTTATAGACCAAAGCAACACACTATTTATTAATAGGAGATTCAGGTAGCATGAAATATTTCTAGTTCTCCTTTCCTTCCAAGAGAATGATCCTTGTAATCTGATCAGAGACAAAGAAACCCAAACATCTTGTACCTATACTGTACCTATACATAATAAGGACGTATATCTCTGTGTAATATTGATATTTCTAAATGGAACTGTATGTCTTAGATGACACACATATAGGTTTTTCCAAGGCCCTTAGTTTTCTGTTTGCTTCATAGGGGATTTATAGTAGTGAAATTAATCTGTTATTTGGAAACTGCGGTAAGAGTGACTTCCAGACTGATGATGTAGCAAAAGCACAGTCAAGTAGTTCTATAAGTTTTTTGTGTAATGGAAGTTTATTTCAAATGATGGTAAGAATACCTGCACCTCATGCACACTTTAAAAAATGTAATGCTATTCATGGATTTGGCTAATTTTGTTGCCAAACAGTTAATCTGTTTTGAGTCAACAAAGATACTGAAGGAAAAATGTCATTTAACTTAGTAGTTTATTTTAATGGGCTTTTACTTTCCATGCAAAATTATGTCAGCCAAATATCTTACTAACTATCCTCAGAAGTAAAACTCTGCTTTATTCTTTTCTACCCTGTTTCTCTAAAAATAAGACCTACCCCAAAAGTAAGCCCTACCATTATTTTTCAGGATTTTTGAGGATGCTTGAAATGTAAGCCCTACTCCAAAAACAAGCCCTATTTACATTTCATTAAAAGAGGCAATTCAAATAATGTCCAGGCAGCTTCACATGTAAAAAAAATAAAATTAATTGGCAATAGAATGCAGCAGAACAGACAGACCCTTCAGCAAGAAAAGCAGACACCTGACAGACAACTGACAGTCAGGTTGCCAATGAGCTATGAGCAGGCTGCATGGATAAGAGGTGTTCACTTAAGGAAAGCACTATTGCTAGACATGAGAAGTCTGGGCCAATGGTTCTAAAGAAAATAGAGTCACAAGAAATTCACAATGGAATTCAGGATTTGGAGAGTTATGATGATGTTCCAGAATGTGATGGCATGACTATATTTGAATAAATGTCGATTTTTTTTGTTCAAAAATAAATGTAGATTGTTTTTCATGGAAAAATAAGACATCCCCTGAAAATAAGCCCTAACCCATCTTTTGGAGCAAAAATTAATCTTAGACACTGTCATATTTTCAGGGAAACAGGGTAGCAGCTTTCTGACCTGCTAATGTTTGTACTCATTTTGAGTCCCTGCCTGTGCTACGCAGTTCATCCTAGGTGTTGGCACCAGAACCTGACCACCAACCAACCAAGGTGGAATGTGAAAAATAGGACTCACAAATGCTCAGAGAAGCATTATGTATGATATGTGCATACCTGAAACTGGAAGAGATCCGGCCTTCTCTTATTGTGTCTCCACACATGGATCCAAGGCTGAGCTTAGTAGTGTACTCTCAGTCTTCTGTGCTGAAATTGTTTGCTTATTGTCCCAATTACACATCTACTGGGTGAGACTGCTCATTTTCTTCTGGGTAGCGTTGTGGAAGGTATGTTCCTAGCACATCATACTCATGTGGTAAATAGCTTATTCATCTCTCTATGAAAAACAGGAAGAGTCAGATACTTTTTGTAGTTAGCAATTTATCTGCTGACTTTTGCATCTACTCATTACTGAGCCTGCTTTGCAAAAGTTTATCTGAGGTAAATGGGACAAAACATGCTGTATTTCAAGAAGCTGAATAATAGCTCAGGATTAACAGAATGCATAAAAATTTTTCCTCAACTTTTAAGAAAAAACACAAATCAGTTCCCCTCAGTATATTTCTCATATTTTTTTTTTTAATCTGTACTACAACAGATATTGAGGACTTGGCACACAGCTAGTATATTTATTTATCTGTCTAATTAAGTGTTTTACTTTCCTCTCATTTGTTTTAGATATCACTGAGCTATTGCAAGCCTTGCTCAGCTGCTGCCTACCCCTTTAAGCAAATTAATTTCTTATAATTGTAAGTTTCTTCCAGTCAATATGCAAAACAATAGAAAATCCCTGGCTATTAGTGTTCATGGAATGTCTTTCATCTTTCTCTTTGCTCCAAACCAAAGAGCAGGAAAACTCTGCCTTTGCTATGAACCTAAGGAAATCTCAGTTGAACTTCAACTCTTGAAACTGAATTTATGAAAACCTAGGCATCACATCTTAGGATGGAAGAAGAGGGAGGTATCTCACTCATCAGAGGTCAGTGCAATTCCTTGGTCAGGTTTTGAAGTTCAGACAGCCACAGTTCTGTTTTTATTGTTTTCCCAGAGTGCCCTAAATGTCTTAACCTGTGTAATGCTCAGGGATTTCTATAAGCAGTTCTGTAGTCTGTCTCTCCTGCAGGCTTTACAACCTTTCATGCAAGTTAGTGTGGCTTTTGCAAAGCATCTGTTGTTTTCCGATTTTCTCATGCTATTGGTCTTGTGTTGATACTGTTATTGCCCTGCACCAACAAACTCTGACATTGTCATATTAGGTTGTCAACGGCTGAAGTGATTCCCACTGGCTTGAGAATCAGATCATCTTTCCTTTCCATTTTTCCTATCCCTTGTTTTGCAGGTTTATCCAATAATATGCATGCACAAAGCTTATTGACCAGTCAGCATGCAAAGCCTTGCCTCTCCCAACCTCTGTCATAGTATGCTTCAGTCAGCACTAATAAGCAGGAACCAGCGTTGGGAAGTTTAGACAGATCCTGATGAAAACCTTAAAGTTATTATAGAAAAAGCTTACAGGTGACCACTTGCTAGGGAGGAGAGTGGTCCAACAAGGGATGCTTGTCTATGAACTCTTTTGCCTCTTTTCCTCACTGGACACTAGGGAGAGCTTCCCTTTTCTTCTCCTTTGAATTTTGTCTACTCTTTACTGTTTGTTTCTTTCTTTGCCCTATCTCCCTTTATCTCCCCAATTTCTGTTTTTATTTTCCCCCAAAAGTTACAAATACCTTTACTGTCAAAATGTGCTATCATCTATGTACCCAATGAAGAAATATTTGTGTACAGAAGCCTGTCTCAACATCTTCTGTGCAAAAACTTGCAAAGGCACTTCCTTACTAAACATTTTTGAAATCTCCTCAGACCTCTAATTCTCTCACATGCTTCAAGTCCTATCTCGAGCACTTAATTTAGGACTGAGAATTCAATATACAACAGCATGCATAGGTTACTTTTAACATCTGTGTTTTTAGGCACCTTGCTTATGCTTATTACAGAAAAAATGAGGCCGGACTTCAGTCACTGTCGTGTTTGCAGTATTGCTTCATTACTTCTTTCATTGAAGGTTAAATTCATCTAAATATCTCAGGAAAATACAGCCTTGTTTCACGCTTTTAAAAAAATGTTTCTACCCGCCCAGAGTGAGTGTCTTGTGATAGCACATGAAGAACAGTGTTTTGTTTTCTCTTTATGGAGAGAAAAAAGCTTATCCAAGAAGAAAATGAGACCTGGAAATGGGTAGCAAAGGTAGCATATCCCTTCCTATTTTGTACTTTGAGGCATGGAAAAGATGAAGAAAAATAATCTTTAAATATCTTTTTAAAACAATGGAAATAAGGTAGAGCAAAGTAGGATCTGGAATCTCCATAAATTCCAATATATATATATATTTTATGGCACTATTTGCCACTCATGAGGAAAGAAACAATAAGACAATTAAAGTAGAAATGCCATCTAATTTTGAACTGTGAAACCTGTAGAAAGTTCAGTCTGTTCTGTAGAAAAAGAGAAATAAAACTTCTAATGGTGCCTATATTCTGTGTGCTCTGTTTACACAGGCAACACATAAATTCCAGCTGGTAGTAATATCTGTATATTGTCATGTAATCATCTGAAAAAAACCCAATACCAACTTATTCTGAATTATCAAGAAGTTTTATTCATCCGATCATTTATCTAGCCATTATACCAATTGTGTGAAAATGTGCTAACTACTTTCTAGGTGTGTTTAAAAAAAATAATTTAATATAATTTATAAATAAGTTTATGCTTTTCTGAAACATAAATAACCAAAAAAATATCTCCACTGAACTTCTTTTCCTACAAATACTTTCATGTATCGTCTGATTTATCTAGTAAATGTTTCCCTGTGTTCTGTTGGAAAACATGGATCACATTCAGCTCTGGATTCAGTCTCTCAAATATTAGTTTTAATAAACCAGGTGTTTACACATTAGCGAGAGATCCAAGCTGTGTGATGGTGCAGTCATATATTTCTTCCTGAAATAAGCATTTACATTTGGTCAGCTCAATTGCTCTTCAGATTCCATTAGTAAGAGTCTTTCTCCCAAACACACAAACTGGGGTTCTTGTTCGAGGTTTCCCACCAACCCTGAACATGTTCCGTATGGATGAAAATTGTGGTCATATTAGTAAAACTACTTGAATGCTGATATGTCGAAAATCAGCAGAGGAAATCTAAATCTTTAGGTACTGACAAAGCCTACTGTTTATTAATAGCAGGTGTTCATTGAGAGACTATTCAGCTGCATGTCTACTGTACTTTTAACCCAAATAATTCATACTGCTTTAAAAACTTGTTGTTCATAAGTATTAAAAATCACTTTAATTACCAAAATTAAAGCATTCCTGGGACAACATACAAGTAATGTTCCAGCAGTGTTCATAAATGTTATTCATCACAAACACCATAATGTTTATAATTCCAGTATGAACAGAGAATAAGTGATGACATCCTGTTCTGCAAGCGAAGGAACAATGTGTACTATGAATTGTCTTTTCAACTCTTTCAAAACTGCAACATTGCATAGCAAAACTGAAATTGGAAGCAAATTTCTAACATCCTTTCAAAGCAAGCAATTTATATTCATGAGTTGTGTATTCTGATATCACCCATTTATCTGATTTTATCTTTATGTGAATTTTCTTGAAAGTTATTTTCTCTATCTTAAAGAGAAACTAACTTATGAATTTAGAATGTTGCATTGCTAGGACTTTACTGCCGGGGTTTCTCATTTAGTACTGTTCTTCCAGTTCTCTTCTCCTTGATCTGGTTGTTTGTTTGTTTGTTTTACCATTAAGTACTTGCAGGTTAGTTTTCTTTAGGATTTGGTTTCATATTTTTGCTATGTTACCAAGTTTGGGATTTTATTTTCTTTCAAGTGTCCACGAGACTTTAACAAGAACACCCAGATGAGATAGAATTATTGAAAAAAAGTTTATAGAAATTTAGCGTCAATAAAATTTGTGAGATTCTGAGTTCTGAGAACAGAAACCCAAATCTTCTGTTTAACACAGGTAATGTACAGGCAGCAGTGTGACTTTAAGAGAAATGATTTCTAATAATGATTTGAATCTTCCCAGGTGACTCACAGTCACATTTTCTTCACACTTTTTCTTTTTCTTTTTTTTTTTTTCCTGTAAAAGGGGACCTTTACTTCAAAAAACATGCCATTTTGCAACCCCAGGGATAGGGGGCAAAGGGGTTGGGTGGAAACAGTTACTGAAACTGTCTGTAATCCTTCACCTTCACTAGTACCTCTTTCATCTTTGTCCCCATCTGTAAGTCCATTTATCAATTTTTGTCTCTGCATTCTAGTTAATATTACCATACTAAAGTGTTCTAAATCCGAATAAGAAGTCTGTAACACTTAGAAATTATAAGTGTTTTAATTGACATATAGTTAATATCAGTCTGCCTTGAAACCAAGTATAAGGGTAAATCACAGGTAAAAAAAAAATTACAGTTTTAATTTGCTCAAGCAATTTACTGGGAAATGCTATTAGGAGCTTTTCTATCTTTAAACATCATAAAATAGAAAACACTGAAAGTAGAGAACACAAATAGCTGATTATTTCCCTGAGGTCAGGAGGTCAGTCTGACAACAGGTACATCCTTCGATCAGGAGTTGGTCAGACATTGGGAGAGTTGGGTCACAGCTTGTGGTTAATCTGCAGTCCTTATCCTGTACAACAAGCTGTGTTGAGGCTATCTTTGAAGAGTCTCAAGAGCTGGTGAGGCTTGTATGATTTTGTCTTGAGGAATCCTCAGATTGGGTCCCTAGGTGTCCCCATGTACATCCTACCCCATTATAAGGCAGTTATGTGAACAAAGCAGCAGTAATTCTGTCTTTTACACAACATCCGATTATTAACCATGTGAACAATATTTGCCATGACTCAGTGCAATTTCTCTTTGGGGTAAGTGCCCCATTCACTGTGTCAAACCTCTGCCAATGCTTGTGTAAATATTTGCAGATGGTGAGTACGTGAAAAATTCCAGAGTGTTTTAGATCATAGCTGATAGGCTTATAATGCTGGATCAACCCATTTCATCTGACACTATGCTGTGAATATTAAGCAGTACTTTACAAACAGGAAAGGTGTTTGTCTTTTCATAAGGAAGGAAGGAAGAGGAATTCCACATGGTACAGGTGATCAAGGGGGGGTCTTAGTCTTTAGTCAGAGTACAGATAATGGAACTGGAGGACCACTGTGATAACACCTCAGAGTTTGATGGTAAGGAAAGGAAAAGATAACACTGAAAAAAATAAAAATCTGTTTCTTCCCTCACAGAAGTTGACTCATTGTAAGCTTCCAATGAATAAGAAAGTGATATTTTCCAGAGAGTGCAGGTGGTCTTAAGCAGAGATTCATACTCCTGGTACAGCTGATACACGTTTGGATGGCAGGAATTCTGAGCTTCTAACAGGTAAAAAGAAAGGGTAAACAATCTTAAAATATTAGCCTTGTACTTTTTCTGTCTTGATAAAAACTGCTTTCATTAAGTCTCTATTGCTTTTCCTGTACTTCAAAAAAAAAAAACAAAACCAAACCAAACCAAACCAACCAACCAAAATTTAATGTGCACATGATTATTTATTCAAAAGAGACAATGGATAGTTTAGCTGTATTTTTCCTTGGCAAGGGATGTTGTGGCTGCCAAAAGATTACATGGTTTAAAAGAGAGACTGGAAAAATCAATGAACAAGAAATTCACTAAGAAGTCAGAGAATTGACTGAGAAGTCAGCTCAGGAAATCCCCAAAATGAAAATATTTGGAACCTGACCGTCTAAAGGGAAGTAATATACATTTTTCCTAGTGTTACATTCCTCTCCGGGCATCTTTTTATGACCCTCCTGGAGGAAAGATTTTGTGTTACATAAGCTTCTGAAAATACCCTGATGGCCGTTCTTATGTTCCTCTCCTGAATGTTGCTGTGCCTAATGTTTTGAGCAGATAACAAAGAAACAGTCCTTTTGTGGTTTCACTCCTTTCACAGAAACTGACAGAATATGTAACTTCATGTTCTGAACTGTTTCAGTGTTATCACTTACTGTAACTGTAACTAAAAATTGGAGCAAGACTCTCTGCTAGAAAACAATCCACCTCATCCTAACATGGGACAGTTTTATGTAACCTGTCTTGTATGCCTCCAGAGGTGTCCACTTCTTTCTGTCAGTAATGCGAGAAAGTAGCTTGAATTCAGCTTAATTTTAGATATCTGAAGGCAGGGGAAATAATATCATATCTGTGCAGTACATGTAGAAGAGCTACATTGCATACAACTTTCCAAAATGGAAATATTTTATCACACAACAGTCTCACAGAATGAGTGAGGCTGGAAGGCACCTCTGGGATGGTCACGTTCAAACTCCTACTCAGAGCAGGGTCAGCGCGAGCAGGTTGCCCAGGACCTCATTCATTTGTGTTTTGAATAACTGCAAGCATGGAGACTCCACGACCTCCATGCACAACCTGTTCTTGTGTTTGACCATCCTCACAGTAAAATACCTTTTTCTTATGTTTAACTGGAAATTTCTACATTTTGATTTGTGTGTATTATCTCTCATTCTGTCACCGGGCACCACTCAGAAAAGCCTTTTGCTGTCTGAAATAACAGAAAAAACTGAATAAATATTTAAATGACTCTGCAAACTTGACCAGAGGTATCTGTTTAGTTATTTCAAGGAAGGTATCAAGAAATTCATCAAATAATTAACTACCAAATACCTGGGCAGCTCTCTTTCAATGGTATAATAATGAACTCTCTCTTCTCTGTGGGTTGGGGTACACATAAGTCTTCAAACAGAGAACCGCAAGAAATATAAATCACTTTCTTGGAAGTGTAATAGTGGGATATAATATTTCTATTATAAATGGAATATTGAGTTGGAAAAATTAAGTTTTAACATCCAGCTTACTGAGAGTCAGAATTACTGTTGATTATAAAAGCTCAGAGATACATGAAATTTTGCTTTTTAGCAATTGGAAAGAACCAACAAAACAAATGAGTGATGCACTTCATACTGTAAACCACAATATAATTTGACACCTGGCCAAATTAAAAACTTCCTGCTAGTAAGGACTCAGTCTCAGAGAGTATATGAACAATATCATTTACATTCACAAATGATTACAGGAACAGGTCTAAAAATTGCAGCAAATAGACAAAATGTTTCTTTTTATTTTTTTTTAATATCCTCACATAGCTTTGCCTTGTGTCCATTTTGCTTGCAGAGTTAATGGGTTTGTGTGTGTTTATGAATTACATCTTTTTTGTTTTAATGATGCATGTCCATTTGTGCAAAATGAAATGAGCAGAATTTGGACTCTAGTGTGTTTGAACGTTATGTTCTGTGATCTACTACATTGCCACTTCCAAAACCACCAGCTATCTTTTAAGATTAAAAAAATAAATTAGAAGTACCACTAATCTTGAAAAAAAGGCAGAATAGAGAAGAATATTCTTTGAAATCTCAAGGAAAGTTTTAGTGAAGTATCTCCTTAGTTCTCCTCTAACAAAAAAATAAAAGAATGATCTGTGTGTGTACGTGCATTGAATGTTAAAGTGTTATTTCCACTATGCAATAATGAAAGATTTATTAGTAGTCTTTGACTAATTTGTGGTATTTGCTTTGTTCTGACATCGAAAAGTATATTTCTTAATTAATAGAATGACATTTTATAAGAATGAATTATTCTGGCTGTGAAAATTCATTATTACTAAATGAAGTAGCAGAAATAGGTTGGATATCTAGTATTTTCACTCACAGTGAAAAAATTACCGTATCTGTAGTTACTCAAATTGGTAAGTAACAAGGCATAGAATTGCCCCAATTTAGAAGCTATCTAATTTGAACACTTCCTTTAAAGGATGTGAGTCTTCTAGAGTCTGGAAAAAAAAATACTCTTCTAGGCTATATTGTAAAACAAACCAACAAACCCACAACAACAACAACAAAAAAAAGCAAAACCAAAAACGACAAAACAAAACACCAAAAAACCCCTAGCTAGCTTCTGAAGAACAGGAAGAAATTGCATTTGAAGAAACTATATGTTAATATTAGAAGGAAAAATACAATAAAATTTGATACACATATTTTTTAAAAATTCATACAAGTGAGTTAATACAAAGTGGTTTTTTCACATTTAAAAGCCCTATTATATTATAGTACAAAACAATTGAACTTTTTTTTTTTTTTTTTTTTATTCTGTATTAGGGAACATTTGCTAAGTACGCATAAAAGAGAAAAATCACTAAGAGAGAAGAGAGCAATGAGATCCTTAAAAAGGTAGTTAAAAATCTCTAAACACCTGCAATCCCCACCTTTAGCAAACCTGCTTTTTCATCTAGCAGTCATTTCTTTTTCAGTAACATCACCAGGTGGCTTCCATCCCAGGATTCTGCTTTGCCATTAGGGACAGTGATGGACTGGTAGATGGATGGCCACTTCTGAGGTGGTCAAGTCCAACTCCTTGCCTAGAACAGGGTGAGCCAGAGCAGATTGGCCAGGATCACCTAGAACCCACTGCACAGGATCTTGTCCAGTCAGGTTTCAATTATATCCAAGAACGGAGACTCCACAACCTCCTTGTCTCTCTGAGCAACCTGTTCCAGAGTCAGAGCCTGCTGCTGCTGGGGGAGGGGGGCCAGCACTCCACCTGTGTGAGGTGTGAGCAGGTGCAAGATCTGCTCGACATGGTCATGAAACTTAAGGAGGAGGTTGAGACGCTGAGGACCATCAGGGAGTGCGAAAGAGAGATCGACTGGTGGAGTAACACCCTGACGTGCCAGTCGGAAAGGTCCCAGGGAGGTACCCCCCAAAAGGAGATGGACCTCCTGCCCTCTCGGACAGAGGCGGAAGTCCTGAGACGGCCCCACCCTTGTTGCTCTCGGGCAGAGGTAGGGGACCGAAAAGATGATGAGGGTTGGAAGCGTATTCCGGTTCGGCGTCACGGGCAGCCCCCCTCCCTGCCTGCTTTGTCTCCCCAGGTGCCCCTCCATAATAGGTTTGAGGCCCTGGATCTTGAAGAAGAGGTAGGTGAGGAGGTGGTGCCAAGCCTGCCTACAAGATCACATAGGAAGAGGCAGTTGACTTCACAACTTAAGATTGCCTCTGATAAGAAAGAAAGAAGGGTGATTGTAATAGGAAATTCCCTTCTGAAAGGAACAGAGGGCCCAATATGCAGAGTTGACCCTCATCTTAGGGAAGTTTGTAGTCTACCTGGAGCCCGGATCAAGGATATCGCTAGAGAGCTCCCCAAACTGGTGCACCCAACAGACTACTACCCACTGCTGGTCTTCCAGACAGATGGGGAGGAAGCTGCTTCCCGTAGTGTGAGGGGGATGAAGAATGATTTCAAGGTCTTGGAAAGGATGGTGAAAGACTCAGGGGCTCAAGTGATCTTCTCTTCACTCCTTCCATCTTCAAGTGATGATGTGGGATGGAATAGGAAAATTCACCCTCTAAATGGTTGGCTCCAAGACTGGTGCTACAGGCAGGGCTTTAGATTTTTTGATAATGGTTGGTTTTATAAGACACCAGTCTGGACACTGTCACGCGGGAAAGGTTTATCTCACAGGGGCAAAAGGATGCTGGGGCAGGAATTAGCTGGGCTCATTTGGAGAGCTTTAAACTAGGCTCGAAGGGGGATGGGATTGTAGCTGGGCTTGTCCCAGTGGGGCTGCATTCTAAAACTGATGAGGACCAGGTGGCCTCCTATGCCCCTAGGGAGAAACTGGTGTGCTCTGCTCGCTCCCTGAAATGCCTGTACACCAATGTGCGCAGCATGGGGAATAAGCAGGAGGACCTAGAATCCTATGTTCGGTCAGGAGATTATGATCTGGTGGCAATTACAGAAACATGGTGGGACAGTTCACATGACTGGAATGTGGTCATGGATGGCTATGCCCTTTTCAGGAAAGACAGGCCAGCCAGGCGTGGTGGTGGAGTTGCTCTCTATGTGAGAGAGCAACTACAATGTAATAAATTCTGCCCAGGAGCGGATGACGAGCAAGTTGAGAGTGTATGGGTCAGGATCAAGGGGCAGGCTGGCAGGGCTGACACTGTTGTGGGCATCTGTTACAGGCCACCAGATCAGGTTGAGGAAGTTGATGAGGCCTTCTATGGGCAGCTGAGAGTGGCCTCGCAGTCACAGGCCATGGTTGTTGTGGGTGATTTTAACTTCCCTGATGTTTGCTGGAAGGACCATTCAGCCAGCCAGCCACAGTCCAGGAGGTTCCTCCAGTGCATTGATGATAACTTCCTCATGCAGATGGTGGAGGAGCCGACTAGGAGAGGTGCACTGCTGGATCTCATCCTCACTAACAAGGAGGGTCTGGTCGAAGCAGTAAAGGTTGAGGGCTGCCTGGGTTGCAGTGACCACGAGATGGTGGAGTTCAGCATCTCGTGTGGCAGGAACAGAATAGCAAGTAGAATTGCAACCCTGGACTTTAGCAGGGCTAACTTTGGCCTTTTCAAGCAATTGCTGGGGGAAATCCCATGGGCAAGACTGCTTGAAGGAAAAGGGGCCCAAGATAGCTGGGTGGCATTCAGGGATTGCTTCTTCCACGCTCAGGATCAGAGCATCCCCACACGTAGGAAGTCAAGGAAGGGAGCCAGGAGGCCTGTGTGGTTGAATAGGGATCTGTTGGGTATGCTCAAGCAGAAGAGGAGAGTTTACAGGTCATGGAAGCAGGGGCTGGCCACTTGGGAGGAATATAAGGCTGCTGTTAGAGGATGTAGGAAGGCAGCTAGGATAGCCAAGGCCTCCTTAGAATTACAGCTGGCGAGAGGGGTCAAGGACAGCAAAAAGAACTTTTTCAAATACATAGCAGATAAAACTAATACCAGAGGCAACGTAGGCCCACTGATAAATGGGGTGGGTGCCCTGGTGGCAGAAGATACAGAGAAGGCAGAATTACTGAATGCCTTCTTTGTCTCTGTCTACTCTGCCGGAGGCTGTCCTGGGGAGCCCTGTACCGCTGAGACCCCGGATGAAGCCAGGTCAATGGAGGAGTTTGCTTTAGTTGATGAGGACTGGGTTAGGGAGCAATTAAATAGTCTGGACATCCATAAATCCATGGGTCCAGATGGGATGCATCTGCGGGTGCTGAGGGAGCTGGCTGAAGTCATTGCTGGACCGCTTTCCATCATCTTTGCCAAGTCTTGGGAAATGGGAGAGGTGCCCGAGGATTGGAGGAAAGCAAATGTCACTCCAGTCTTCAAAAAGGGCAAGAAGGAGGACCCGGGTAATTATAGACCGGTCAGCCTCACCTCTGTCCCTGGGAAAGTAATGGAACAGCTTGTCCTTGGTGCCATCTCAAGGCATATCAAGGATAAGAGGGTTATTAGGGGCAGTCAGCATGGCTTTACCAAGGGTAGGTCATGCTTGACCAACCTCATAGCCTTTTATGAGAATGTAACAAGGTGGATGGATGATGGCAGAGCGGTGGATGTGGTCTACCTTGACTTCAGTAAAGCCTTTGACACAGTCTCCCACAGCATCCTCACAGCTAAGTTGAAGAGGTGTGGTCTAGACAATAGAGTAGTGAGGTGGGTTGCAAACTGGCTTAGGGAGAGAAGCCAGAGAGTGGTAGTCAATGGTGCGGAGTCTAGTTGGAGGCCAGTATCTAGTGGAGTGCCTCAGGGGTCAGTGCTGGGGCCAATATTATTCAATATATTCATTAACAATTTGGACGAGGGAATTGAGTGTACTATCAGCAAGTTTGCTGATGACACTAAGCTGGGAGGAGTGGCTGACACGCCAGAAGGCTGTGCTGCCATCCAGCGGGACCTGGACAGGCTGGAGAGTTGGGCGGGGAATAACCTAATGAAATTTAACAAGGGCAAGTGTAGAGTCCTGCATCTGGGCAGGAACAACCCCAGGTTCCAGTATAGTTTGGGAGATTACATATTAGAGAGCAGTGTAGGGGAAAGGGACCTGGGGGTCCTGGTGGACAACAGGATGACTATGAGCCAGCACTGTGCCCTTGTGGCCAGGAAGGCCAATGGCATCCTGGGGTGTATTAGAAGGGGGGTGGTTAGTAGATCGAGAGAGGTCCTCCTTCCCCTCTACTCCGCCCTGGTTAGACCCCATCTAGAATATTGTGTCCAGTTCTGGGCCCCTCAGTTCAAGAAGGACAGGGAACTGCTGGAGAGGGTCCAGCGTAGGGCAACGAAGATGATTAAGGGAGTGGAACACCTCCCTTATGAAGAAAGGCTGAGGGAGCTGGGTCTCTTTAGTTTGGAGAAGAGGAGACTAAGGGGGGACCTTATTAATGTTTAGAAATATATAAAGGGTGAATGCCATGAGGATGGAGCCAGGCTCTTCTCGGTGGCAAACAATGATAGGACAAGGGGTAATGGGATCAAGCTGGAACACAAGAGGTTCCACTTAAATTTGAGAAGAAACTTCTTCTCAGTAAGGGTGACAGAGCACTGGAACAGGCTGCCCAGGGAGGCTTTGGAGTCTCCTTCTCTGGAGACATTCAAAACCCGCCTGGACATGTTCCTGTGTGACCTCACCTCATCTAAGTGTTCCTGCTCTGTCAGGGGGTTTGGACTAGATGATCTTTTGAGGTCCCTTCCAATCCCAAACATACTGTGATACTGTGATACTGTGACCATCCACGTAACTAAAAAAAACAAAAACAAAAGCACAAAAAAACCCACCACCATACAGTGTTTTCTTCTGTTTAAATTTAATTTTAATTTCTTTATTGCCTGCCATGCTGTCACTGAGCACCACTGGCTCCTTCATTCTTCATTCCCCTTGTCAGGTATTTATACAAATTAATAAGATCCCAGTGAGTCTTCCCTTCTCCAGGCTGAATAGTTCCAGCTTTCTTTGACTCTCTCCTCTTATGTTCTGCTTTGTTCAACTATACACTTGGTAACTTGATTCCAATGAGTAAAAGCTACAATTTACTACTGCATGAAAGGTTTTGATGCATATGTCCAGTCAGGTGTGTTTTAGTTATTTAACATTGTTTAACCCTGTTAAAAATATTTAAACACTTATCACAGTTTCTTATTCTTCTCGCTCTGTCTGTACATGCCCCTCTCACCCCATCATTATTGAGACAGAAATAATGAGATAATTTATTAGCTGGTACCCTATTTTTTTTTTTTTTTTTTTTTGTACAGTCTGGACAAAATATAGAGATTAAACTGGTTTTAATGGTTAATGCTTTGATGGTTTAATGGTCTTGTGGAGTTCATCGTCATTTTTGAAATGCATTGGAAGCTTTTTTTGTCATCTGTCATGAGATTTGATTGTTTGCTGCGAAGGCTGTGTGGGGAAACACAGTCAGCACAGTTTTGTTTCTTCCTTTCAGTTCCCCATAGGGAAATTTTAGATGGAAAGGATACAAAAATTCATGTATATTGTGTCATTTCACAGGTTTCCAGAAAACCTGGTTTCTACCTGTATAACTGGTACGTACAACAGTTGTTAAAATAGTAAGGGAGACAGCTGATGCTGGTTTTGTATAAGAGTTTAATGAACTGATCATTCTGCAAACATGCAGAGACATAGTAGTTTCTCTGAGAACACTTGCACAATACTTTTCAGTAGCAAGTTCATTTTTGCAGCACTGCTTGACGTAAGTCACATGCTTCTGCTTGCATGGAGACTTTATTATATTTTTTCATCTTGCCAGCTAGATCACTGTAAATTGTTGATTATCAGGCAATCTTGACATGATCTTGAAAAGTGGTTCAGATATAACAAGTAGTGAAGAACAACTAACAAAATATATTGTACAAGTAATTAAAAAACTGAAGTTGTTTTTCAGTATAACTTATATGGATTGTGGAAATCATATACATATTCCTCTATTTTACAAAAATCAAAATCATTGTTAATGATTTAATGAATGTGCATAAAATGTTTTCTAATGTTTTCTAATATCAGATACCTACGTTCTGTGGTTAGGCCAGCCTAAGGTGTTTTCTGTGTCATGTGGTTTCAATGGTTGTTGTCCAGGGGATGTGTAGTAAGCAAGTTACTTGCCATCAGGTGATATGGCAAATCATTACAGAAAATTCTTCAACACCAAATAAAAAATCTCCATGGAAAATTGGACTTTGCATGCTGTAACATCATGTGATCCTCAAGGGGTCTTGGATCTTGGGCTGCAAGTGAATTTCGTATAAAGTTTGTTGGTTTTTTTTCCAATGTATTTAAAAATAAACATGTTTTCTTACATTTTTTATATTTTAAATATTTAGCTAGTTCTGCTTCTGATACAAAGAAAACACACAAAAAAACTGTGGAAGGCATGCCAATAATGCATAACTTTAGTACATATGAATTTCTCTTAGAGTAATAAACTATTTCCTTTTGATTTATGCATGTTTTATATCCAGTACTTCACATTATGAGCTCTTCCTTATATTTTTAGTTGAAGTTTAATATTACAGCACAAGTTTCTTTTTAAGAACTTTTTTTCTAGGATATTTGAAGAAAAATGATTAATTTTATAAATTTAGAAATATCTTCAACTATAGCCCAGCAGCCTGGGATAATTAATCATGTAGCCATATTAGTTTATATTTTTTTCAGGTTTTTATAGAACATTGAAAGTGTGTGTGTTTTGAAATATCTTTTTCTAGAAGGTGGTGGGTTTTGTTTGTTTTTTTGTTCACTTGCTTGTATGTTTTTAGGTGCAGATATAGTTTCACATTTTGTCCTTTGTATTCACTATTCTTGTAGTTGTTAGAAACTTAAAACCCCATGTCTGAGAGGCTCAGTGCATTAAAAATGATAGTTTAAATTAAAGTTTTACAAATTTTAAAAATGAGGACACTGAAATACAAATTTTAGCTATATTCTACAATGTTTGTATAATAAAATCTGATGTTTTCTTTTACACCAGTAAGACTTTAGATTTTATAACTGTTTGTTTTGCTCTAATGTTGCCCTACCAGCTGTTTGTTAAAATGAGAATTCTGCTCAATTCTTTAGTGAAGAAATAGCAGTTAAAGTAGACAGGAGAGGAAAGAAGAAAATCAATTATATCTAATCAGGCCTATAATAAGATCCTGATCCTGCAATAAGAATAATGTGAACTGATGCTTGAATCCACATACCCAGAGTGGTTCAGTGTAAATGAAGGTTTCAGGTCTTGTAATTTAAAACTGGACCATAATCCAATTCCAGTTTCATTTGTGCACAGACTGTTCCTTCTCAGCATTATGAAATGTCTAAGATTTTAGAGGTTGAAAAAATGTGATTAGTAGCAGTAATAACCACATGTAAGTGCTGCAGGTTAAACTGATGTGATAAAGTAAAATCTCTAAAGATTTTGTTATTCTCATTTTTGGGAGGTTTCTTACAAAGGTAGCAGTCACCTAGTGTGCAAGAGTGAAAAGGTCTCTGGGACAGGTACTGTTGCCCTGTTTTGTTCATATTGAAATTATTATATTACAGCTCAAGTCTCTAACTGGGACCCCACGATGCTAATGTAATATAAATAAACAAATGTTATTGGTGTCTCTAAGTTTTCATTAGTGGCTTTTTTATATTTAAACATTTTTCAGTGATAGAAATTTGTTGTGGACTGAATTGTCTTAGTTAGTCACAGTCCAGAACATTCAACATACCAAGATCCCAGTCTTCCATTATGATTGTGATTATTTTAAAACATTTTAACTTTTCATAGAAGCTAGTAAAATAGGAACATGACTAAAAGTGATAATTCCAGTGCTTTACAGTTTAAATTCATCATCTAAGTGTAGCCAAATAATGCTCTTGATATTTTTCTTAATTCTTCAGACAGTTGTTTGTTCGTTTCTTGTTAACTAAAGAATAACTTAGGATATAGCCTAACAGCTAATAAAGATCTATTTAATCTTTGTTCCTCAGTTCTATTGGAAATGCTAGAAAACTCTATCAGACAGCCCACAGCCTACTTTGACCGTGAGTGTATTTTGATAATATTCTATAAGTTGATTCAGAATACAGATTCTATGATAACAAAGTTTTGGGAAATTCTGCAGTATATTCAGTCACAAAGTTTGTGTGACTATAATAGCAAATCAAGGCTAAAGACAAAGAAGAGATGGTAGAAGAGAGTGCCGCAGGGGAGTAATTTAGGGTTCTGCTTGCTGCAGAACAATGTTCAGATTTCTTAAAGATGAAGCGTGACCTTAAAGAGTTCAGTGGTGAGTTTGCTCTTTTACTGCATGGAGGAGATATACCAGACCAAATATCGCTTACCTTCTTTCCAGGTGTGTGTATTCATTCACGAAGCAAACCTTCAGGCTTCTTCTATCCCTGAGGACTGTTCCCTCCAGGGGCTGTGTTTTGAAGCTTTGGAGGCAAACTCTCAGGTGATGCGTATATCCGCCATGATGCAAACATTCAGGGTTCTTCTTCCCCTGATAACCGTTCACTCTGGAGCCTGTACTTAGAGCTCCGAAGACAAACTTTCAGGGGATACCCGTAATTGCACGCAAAGTAGACTTCCAGGAAGCAAAATTTTCAGGAAAAAACATTTATAGGAGTAAAATAACAAAAGAGCTGACTCAAGCCAGGTACATATACAGAGGTCCACCCAAGCATAGAAAACTACAAACTTTTATATCTTTACAAACTATTCGCACCAAGATTCAGTCCAATAGCAAAATTTCGCTACCAGGTCCCTTGCTCCCCATTTCCCTGACTCCACGTGGGCCTCTGTTTTGTTCAGTTGTAGATGCTGGTTTTGACCCATACCCTTGAAGGTGCCATTTTGTTTGGATAAATCCTTTCTTCTCAGCGAAGTGCAAAAATAGGGCCTGCTTTCCAGATGTCTATGATGCCTCTGTGTTAGCCTTGGATCATTGTTTTTGCAGTCAGTCCTATTTTTTCCCAGCAAAATGCAAGCTAGATTTTATCTTGCAGGCGTTTAGTGTAGTCTGCAGTTACTTTGGGTAAACACAAGTAGGACCTTACAGCTTAAAACTTTAGCAAATCTAGTCTACCAAGTAACATGAATCAAAGAGTACACTAAAAATACAACATACAACCTTACTATGGCAGGATGCAAACCCCCCTTTCTCCCCCTCCCTCCCTCCCTCCTTCATCATGGAAGGAGTAGACACATCTCCCTCTCTCTCTGCTGTTTGAGGCTAACAGCTTCTTTTGTTTGGCCCCAGAGCACCTGGCCAGGGCCATTAGGAGAAGGGAGTGCTGAGGGGCCAGGGAGCCGCTGGGCACCCGCGGCCAGTGTGGGGGATGTTTAGAGGCTTCAGGGGCACCCACAGCCAGGGTGGGGGTGCAGAGAAGCTTCTGGAATGCCCACAGTCAGATCTGATCAGCCTATGAAAAAACAGGACTCTCGTCGATACTCCGCCCATTGTCGCGGGTCTCTCGGAGCACGAGCGAGATGCTGCCGCCGAGAGCCCCCCCCGGCATGGAGACTCCGCTTGCCTTCCCGCCACGGGTGTGAGTAAAATTTCTCCTTGCAGGATTGTGAGTGTATTTACTTTCCATGCACATATGCACGTGTAACTTTCCGTGCTCAATATGAGCACGTGTAAAATTAATCCTTGCATCATCGCGGGTATATTTTCCTCCCGTGCTTCCACATAAGCACGTGTAATACTCCGTGCACATTTGCACGTGTATTAACCCTCGCAGGATTGCGAGTGTATTATAAATTTACCCTCGCAGAATGGCGAGTGTACACTTCCCGTACTCACTACGAGTACGTGTATCTCTTTAAAATAATCCCACACTGTGTTTAGGCAGGTGTGTACTTCTCTGGGACTCAGGGACAGCTCTGGCATTGTTTTGGTGAAGCCACGTGCATGCACTCTGTGGACCGCCTGTTGTATTAGTTGCTGCCCCTTAATAATTTTCCTCAACTGATATCCGAACCTGTATTTAAGTCACTTTTGGAGTGCTAAAACCCCGTTTCTCACTGGTTTAATAAAAGTTGGTTTGGACCCTGTTGTCTCTTAAACTAACCTCGGGGTGCTTCCGTGACACTTATATCTTTAAACAATCCACTACATTTGCTGTGCGTCTACTTAAGCTAAATGACCAATATTGAACTTGAATTGTGCTCATCCACTGACCTTTGAGTAGTAAAACCATTGCCATACAGCTCACTTATTTAGCAGGGAGAGCTCAAAGTGGGCTCATCCAGGCTGTCGTATATATAGAATGAAGTGGCTGACTTGTAGTCAAATTGCATACAGTAGGAAAAGTCTGCATGAGACTCCCTGCACCCACAAGCCACCGGTGTTCAGTGCCGTTCTGCTTCCCTGTGGGTCTCCTGGCAGGAGTTCTTGGCCTGGCTACAGGTCAGGCCTTTACCTCCTCTGGAGCCTGGAACAAACTGCTGCTGGTTTGGCGGAGGGGGGGTCGAGTGCAACTGCCACAGAGAGGCAAGTACTTGTGTAAAGTATAACAGTCAGAATTACCAGTTGGTTTCTAAAGTGTGTTTGAAGACATTTTCTGATTATTTTAGAATTAATTTTACTCATGAAAGTGAAGAGAGATTTTTGATCTCTGGAGTTTTTCTGGATTGAAAAAGGAGAAGTTTTAAAAGACCTATTAGAGTGTCTGTGTGTAGCTAATGATTATAGTTACTAGACTTTTTGAAACTTCCTTATTAAATATTGATTGGACTCTCGATAGAATAGCAGTATCAGCTGGAGAGAAACTCCAATGTTTTCTTTTTATGTTGTGGTATATCACTGCCATTGGCTAGTTAGGGTTGTTTCTATATTGTAAATCATTAGTCAATGGCTCATATGTGTGAAAAAAAAATGCTTGCAGAGTGGGAAGCAATGCCCTTAATTCTAGCCTAGCCAGCCACAGATTTGGGCTTGACTAGGAATTTGGGCAGATAGCTAACTGTCCGATATGAATAGCAAATTATTTGCTTAACTATTGTCAAGCCAGGCCTACATTTTCCCTGAATGCACTTTATTAGTAAATGATACCATGCTTTACATTGCTTATAACCTCATAATTCTCAGTAGGACAAGTAAAATATGAACAACAGTATCAAAAAAAGCATGCAGTTACTCATTTTAAGGCACTAAAAGAACCAGATACAAGGGTAAGGGAACATAGTTTATTTTTCCTGTGCAGTCACTGCATAGCTTCCCTGAGAGCACTTAGGAACGCTTCACCAACTCCCTGAAAACCTATTTGCTTAACTCACATCTAAACCCTAAGTTGTGATACTATTCAGACACTGTCTAAGAACAGAGAAACTCGGAATTTCTTGAAAGCTGAAGTTTGAGGTATGAGGATAACAGTGGGAATACAAAATCCATAATTGTGGGGACAACAGAACAGCCACCTCCAGTAATTTAGGGCTGGTTGCATTCTTGGGTTGCCTTTCCTTCTGTCATGCATTTCGGTTTTGAGCATTTATTCCACAGATTCCTGGAGCTGTTTTCTGTACCCTTTCTGCATCCAGTATGAATTCCCATAGCTCACTAAACACATCTATAAAACATGTAATATGCAACCAGTACCTGCTTTCTTGTGACAGAATTGCTGCTCCATTTCATACATTTCATCATATTGATCTGTGCTGAACAGGCAGACAATATAGATGACTAGTGGAAAAATGGTGAAGTTGAGATATTTGAAATCATCTCATTGCAGATTGGAGGCACACTTTACACCTTTTTTAAAGTGTTTTGAAGTCCACTACCCACTTCTGAAGAACTTCTCTAATTTGTTTTAACATATGTAAGCTGAGTTTTTAAACTAAGCTAAACAGGGCTTTCTCCTGCATGCCTAGCATGTTCCAAGCAATACCCAGGAATGATTTGAAGGGCAGCATAGGCCAGCAGCTGTTCTTAGGCGGCAGTATAGGTGAGACCATGCTACTATGGAGGAAACAAGTTTAGTCTTACAGACATGGACCACAATATAGCAGTTGGACCTAAGATCAGAGAACAGTCCTGATCCATTTTATTTAGAAGTATGAACGTAGACAAGCAGAGTAACAGCTAAGTGTTTTGCTCAGCACTCCGCTATATACATTCCTATTCAGATGTGGAAGATTAAAAATGTGATGCTATCTTTGGAATATAGCTGTTAGGCTAAGTCTTCTGAAACAATAAGACAGTGACTTTGCCTCCTGTGAATAACTTCCCTCTCTTCCTATATAGCTACCAGCACGTTGGTGTTAAAATGTTTTACTTTATCACCTACATTATTTTATTCATTTGTCTTAGAAACGGTACAGAGTTTTTTCATGTATGTGGCAGTAATTACCATAGGAATAACCTCATGTTCAGATTCTGATTTTACCTGTTGAGATGAGAATTACATCTCAACATTTTCTCTCTGGCAACTTATTCTCTCTACAAATATGAAACTAGAAGAATTTTTATGCCTTAATTCTGTCTATTGAAAGTGTGATGGACTTGAGGTGATGCAATAATGGTTGCTAGAACTCACTTCAGCTGCCAGGCACGTTTCTCCAATTCAGAGTAGGCTGTGGACATGCATGGATGCTTGAGTTGTTACACTAAAAGCAAAATCACAGCACTGCCATACTCCACACAGTCTGAAAAATTCTACAGACCTTGTTTTTTTATCCTGAAGTGATACCAGATGCAGCTAATCTCATTTTAGAACCTTGTATTTAATGGAGAATGAGCCAGAAGCTACTTTCCTTATTGTATCAGTGTTTGTCTACATTACAGAAATGAATGAAGTTCTTCAAGTGTTGTCTTCTCATTCCTACATTGAATCCAAACTGCAGGGTTAGAAGCAACCCATTGATCATAAAATGAGTTGCCTACACTGCCAAACAACTTCTGCATTTCCCCAAAATTAAGATTATAGTCTAAACCCTGCAGAATGTTGCACCCATGTTCAGTAGCTTTCAGCTGTAAATCTTGCTCTTAGAATCTGCTGTTGCCAAAGTCTAATTCCTGAATCCTAGGTTTAATATCATACTTAAGGAACCTGTAAGCTTCTAATTCCGGCAAGTCACATTGTTCATTCAAACTAGATGGGCCCCTATATTACCAGATATCTGCTTACCATTTTGATTGCAGTTCAGTACAAACAAAGCATCATTTCTTAATGAACAGTTATTATATGCTCTTTACTGACAAAAGGTTGCTTCATTCCTATTGCCTATTTAGAATTTCCTCAAAAAAAAAACCAAAAGAGAGCAAAACAAAATCAAATCAAAACAAAAACCAAAGCAAATCCAAAACAGAAACAAAACTGAAACAACCAAACCAAACCAACAAACAAAAACACAAACAAAACCAACAAAAACCTAACCATCATTTGAAAACTTTGCAGCCACCATGAAGATGTTGATTACAGATTTACAACCACAAGAGGGCAAACTGCCAGTCATGATCCTAAGTTCTTCTTAGAGACTTCTAGGGCTTGGTACCCCTGATTTTTAGATAATGATATCTAAAAGTTCCCAGCCCACTACAGGAAATCAAACTCTATGAGGAAGAAAATTTCACATCTAGGAAACTCCAGTTAGTGCAGAAGGAAGGCATTTGTCTTTTCAGCAGTGTACACTATTACACGTGCTTCACTAGTCCACTGCTTTCTGCCACCATTTTTCTGTAGAATATAACATGAAATGTAATGAATATGCACCTTGGTTCAAGGTATAATGATAACTTCCTAAAAATAAACAAATAGCAATTCTAGCTGAATTATGTTCTTATGCATTATGCACCATAAGCCTTAGGTTTATATTTGTCCTTAAAATACCACTCCATAATATATAGCTGTTTGTTTACAGGTTGCATACAATGTAGTGAGTTGAATTATTTTTTTATACTATTTGAAAGACATATAAAAGAGAACAGATAAGATTATTTACATATCCCTAACTGAAAAACTTCCAATACTGTATTTGCAGCTTTTGATTTTCTCATAGGATTTGTGGGGTTAGTTAACAATTTCAGACCAACTAGCTCTTGTGTAATGCATTTTTCTCCCTTGTAGCTTCCTTTTGAGGTATATTCACATGTTGTTTTCATTCTTCAGTATTGTTATTCACACTACCTATTCTCTTGATTATTATTCAATTTTTTATGTGAATCATGTGCTTTGAGGAATGTCCAAGTTTTGACAGACATTTTTGTACCAGTCTTACGGGAAATCTGACAAACAATTGGAGCATGAAAACAGGCACATTGGTGCTGCAGAGAGAAATTGTGTTACACAAATCTTACACCCACTGGGCATTTTAAAACTGTAGCTTTCATGAAATAGACACAACAGATCTTGGTAACATTCTCTGGAGAAGATAAGGCAGCTCATAAACACGGGTGCTTCTTGCATGAAGTACACTGACCTCTTTTGTAGTTCAGTATAAACCAGTTCTGATGCTAGTTTTTGTTGATGGAAAGAGATTATAATACCGTGTTCAGAAATGTGGTGGTATTTTAAGCTGCTACCAGCTTCTTCCTTCCTTTCCATAACTGTTTATTGCAAATTCTTGGCTAGAGGTCAGTGACATAGAAAACTGAGTCAACAGAACAAAACAGATATGCACACCTAATCTGTTTCATTACAAAGTCAGTAAGCTTAATTTAGATTTGTAAAATTGTTATGGAGATAACTGCCTTCTGATCTATTCTCTTTCTTTTGGTACCAATCCTTCTTACACATCTGCCTGGTATATAGATATAAGACAAAGGGCAGTTCAATAGGACGTAATAGTGTCTTCTAGAAGTCCCCAAGTTTGGACTTATAATGCTGATGCAGTCACATAGCACTTTAGTCCAAAATCATTTCAGGCAGCTTGGCTCATTAAGCTATTCTTCATTGTACCAAATAAAGCCATATCCTAAGGGAGTTTAAGACCAGTGAAATACACATAAAAATGTCCCATGTAACACTAAGCTTGTGTATATATGTCACTGGGACTGTATAGATTTAATCAAAATAATTTTCTTATATGTCTTACTAGTGAAAGAGATGTTACCACATGAGCAAATTGGTCAACGGCAAGGCTTTCCATCCAGGAAAAACAAACAAACAAACAAGCAGTAGTTATAAATTTTAATTTTATTTCATGTTAGCACAAAAATAATTAAAATACACTATTTTTTGTAGCAACTGACATTTTAAAAACAATACAAACCAATAAAATTTGATTTTGACATTTCATAAACATTTTTAATATATGAACGCTATAACAGTAAAATTTCCAGTTAGGTAGTTATGTTATTCCTTAGCTGTATCCAATCTGCCTCACAACTATGACTGAAATTACAGCCCTGTTGTCCTTAGCTGCCCTTCTTTTCTGGAGCTGATCTTGAACATGTACTTCAGGTGTACTGGCTCAATGTACTGATGACCCATGGTTGCAAGATCAATAGGTAGTTGTCACTAGTCCAGAGGACAGATGTGTGTGCCTAGTCGATCTGATGAAAAATCAAAACATGCCAGCAGATGTGAAGTTTTCACTTGCTATCTCAAGAAATGTTTATGGAAAATTGTTATCAGTTCTGCCACACAAGTTACATGCTGCCTACAACTCATAAAACATACTTCTTGGTGAATCCTGAATTATTTTCCATTCCTAATAAAAAAAATATATTATTTTTAATATTAATATGAAAGACTCAACTTTTTTTTTTTTTTTCCTTCCCCTATGGGACTATTTTTAGCTTTCATGAACATTTCATCTATGTGATTTAAAGCATGGGAGAGAAAAGGCACTGAGAACTGTTGGGTTTGACCTGTACTATTTTGATACTGAATCTGTTTTAGATCTTGCCTAACATTTTAGTTTCCAAGGTTATGCATATAAGTGCTTTGCTTGCTGTTCTGGCAACAGTTGACACATTTCACAACAAGATGTATCTCATGGTTTTCTCTGATGTAACAGGAACAGAAAGGATAAAAGAGCAGGGTCTCATTATTAATGGATCAAATGGATTCTTTTCCCTTCAGGGATAGATTTGTAATGTCCAAATATTTATGCATTACCATCTTGTGTTGGACATTTATTTCATGTGCTGAACCATTTGTGTTGTATTTTCATGTAAATTAACACAACTAAAATGATATGCCACAGGGTATGGGAAAAAATACCCCATGTCAAATAAGTGTTGACGTCTGCCTTGTTTGGCAGCATCTGCCGATTTCAGTATCCAGGATGACTGCCAGAACTTCATTGGTCTTCATGCGTTGATATTGACACTGGGAACAAGAAGAAGAAACTTAAGACAAAGAATTAGATGGTAAAAAGGCACTTACCAGAGAGTCTCCCTAATTCATCATTTTAAAAACACTGTTTAAACACTTGCCTGTAAGACAAAGTATCAGTTACAAGGACCTCAGAAAGCTCAGAGCTGTTAAAAAAAATACAACACACAGTAAAAAAACATATAAAGCTCAGAATATAAACGTGCTTTTACACTTGCAGTGAAATTCAGGTGCATATTCTGTATTTGAATATGAAATAGATCTTCACAACTGAAGTTCATAGACCAGTGGACAATTTTACACAGCAAGGTAGAAAACATACACAGCAGAAGCTATTAGGAGATTAAACTGGAAATTATATTGTGGAACAGATTGATATTCCTTTGACAATTATTACATGTTCTGGCTATGAATACCTACTCTGCATCTGAGTCTTTTAAACATTTTGGATTTGAAGAGCCAAATCTTTTGCTGAGTAAATCTTTCCAAGTGCTATGGCAAAGCTGTAGTCCATTGACTCACGAAGTTCTTCAGCAGAGTACAAATAAAACAAACCCTAGTACCTTTAAACTATCTCTAGCTTTTGTACATACCTTCTTTTATTTTCAGTAACACTGATCCATGACACCACAAAATAATTTGAGAATGGCTATGAAGACAAATTAAACTTTTAGTGGATGAACTTAAAGTGTTGTTCCAAGTGAAATTTGTTTTCACAAATTTTGCGAGATTTGCTATATACAATGTTGTAAATATTTTAATTTTATTTTGTTTTATAAATTAGGATACTATAAGAAAAAAAGCTGTATTATATATAGAGAACTTATTATATATAGAGAACTTATTGTCTACAGGGGAAAATATACATTTTAAATAAATGAAGTACTGCCTGAAATTTGGAGATTCTACAACCTATCAGGGTAATCTGCTCTACTGCTTGATTATCCTCATAGTAAAAGCTCTTTCCTGATACATAGCCTCTCTTGTTTCCACTTTACCTGTTGACCCTCACTCTCCCCTTCTGCACCACTGTGAGGATGACCCCTTATTGGTGCTGGGTAGCTGTTAGGTGTCCCTCAAGCCATCTGTTTTCCAGGCTACTCCAGCCCAGCTACCCCAGCCTCTCTTCATGTCACAAGTGCTCCAGTCCCAGCACTTTGGGAGCCATCTCATTTCTTGTGTTGGAGCCCAAAACTCAATGGAGCATCTGGAAGTGGTCTGACGAGTGCTACATATCAGTGAATAGTCCCTTCCTTCAATCTATAGGATGTGCCACTGTTCATACATCCCCAGAGCTGTTGGACACCTTTGCTACTGGCACACATCATGGGTTCATGTTCCGCTTGCTGCATACCACCACTCCAGGAACTCTCCCACAGAGCTGCTCCCCAGTCCCTCTGCACCACAGCTTCCCAGTGCAGAGGCTCTGTTCTCCCAGGCACACCACTCTTGCCATACTTGTCTTTAAAATGACTGAATAAAACTGCTTTGTTATTCCTCTCCCCTTCTTTTTAGGAGAAACAAAGATCATTCATCTCCCCTTCTTTTTAGGAGAAACAAAGATCTTGGATAAATTTCTTCTTATTTAGAAGAAATTATTAGACTCTAAGGAGACCACAGACCACAGCCAACAAACTAAAATATGTCCATGTCATTTGAGGCCATTATTTTTCTCAGTTCTTTGGTACCACATCCATGATTTCTGCTTGGAGTAAGTAATTGCAAATAGCTTAAGAGATAACTATAGAAGTGATTCATGATTCAAGACCTCCTATCTCTTGAGAAAGCTGATTTACTTTCTTCCCAAATAATACAATGTATAATTCTTCTGTATAATATAATATCCATTTTAATGGACACATAGGTATTCATTTGGCAGACACTTTAACTGTAAGTATGTAATTACTGTCCATGAATTCTCTGAGAAATCTGAATGTTTAAAGCTTCTTTGTGATTCTCCATAGATTTGAACCTAAACGTGGGTTGCATTAGGGATTTGCCTACAATATATTTTGCCACCCACACTACTCAAAAGCTGTTCATGGTGGATATTTGTCACTTATTCTAGAGATCATCTAACTTCAAGAAAGCTCAATAAACTATTATATTTCTCCCACCTTCATCTTCTCTTGTCATTGCTATACAAAACTAAATGTCATGGGGGCAGGAAGAAAAACTTCAGTAGTAGTTTTTCAATCTACATTACCACAGGACACCAAGTATAATGTGAAAAACCAAATGGGGCAAATCATATGACACATTCCATATTAAATGCAGATTACTTAAGTATTTATGAGACTATTTGCATCTAATCTAACACATTTAGGCAATTTTCAGTACAAAGGAAAATGTGTCTCTCAGAATGGAAGGGGACAATGTTGAATTATTTCTCTCCATAGACATCTTACAGAACTTGAATGGAAGAGCCATTGCTACTCCTCTGAATAATACCTGTGAACATTAGCTCTCCATTAGAATACTTTGTGGCTGAAGAGACACGGAAGTTAACATCGTCTCAGTTTTAGGTCATGTATATCCATATCCACACCTAGAAACAAAAACGAAATGCAACAGGATGGAAGATAACCCTGTCATCTTCTTTGTCCTATTGCCAGAACACATACATCTCTATTATGGTGGATTTAAGAAGTAGGGTACCTGCAATCACAGATCTAATAGGAGGGAAAATTTTGTTAAAACTTTTAAATCTAACAGTTTGAAAGAAGCAAGGGCATTTTAAAAAAATGTTTCAAAATGAATTGATAAATATTTCTCAACTTTTAGCTCCCCACTATAATTAGGCAAAGCTTTTGTTATTGGGAATATGGCAATGACAATTGTAAAGTGTGTAGCTTCTTCAGACACTGAATCTTCATATTATTTCCTCTATACAATTTTTCTCACTGGTCTAAAAAGAGTTACAACCTAGACCAAGAAATCTTTCAACATTACTTGCTAGTAAACATTATGGGGGAGCTATGAGCATAAAAGTAAACATTTTGAATCCCCCCTGTATGAAGAGTTCTTGGTTAAACCATTTTTTACTAGGACATTTCAAATGACTTTATAGTCCAGCCAAATTAATCTTTATAAACAGATAGGAGTTCTCACAGCTAAATTTAGAATAATAAACATGAACCTGATACAATGTTTATTTTTGCAGAGATAATTGCTAAAAATTGGTTAAATATTAGAAAATAAGGAGTAATAGGAAATAGACTGGCTCTTTCCTATTAAAATCAGAGGGTTCATTGTGTTTCATTTCAGATCCACTGATTCCACACTGTTAATAGTAACTGTTTACATCACTCAAAAGCAACATGGAAAACCAAGGTCAATGGTATTTTATTTTCAAATACTTAGGAGAAATCTATTTTTATCAAAAAACCAAGGCTATATCCATCCCAGAGACATTCTTAAGACTGTGCTAGAAGAAATAATTATTAGAGCTACATCACATAGTTAAAAGAAATTATAAGTAAGTAAAAGTGCTTAAATGCAGCTTTATGGGGTTTTATTATAACTGTATAATCAACCTTATATTCCAATCACTTTAATTCCCTTAGCATTAATGGAATATTGAAAACATTCATTACATTATCAAGCAACCAGCAGGGAAGTTACAGTGGAGTGGTTGTATGATTGTTTTAATTGACCCTTTTGAAGTAATATTGTGTGCATCATAATTTACACATAGTAGTGAGTTTTAGTACCACAATCTCATATGGAATTCCTCATGATTATTAGCAGAAAAAATTTGGATTACTGCTTTATTTTTAACTTCTTCACCAAAATCTCTCATCTGTGGCAATGTAATCAATATAGGACATTAACTTCTATGCCTCACGTTAATGATTTTTTTCATTACCACTCTGCCTAAAGCAGAGAAATATGTTAATAACACTCTCATCCACCAAAAAAAAAAACAAAACAAAACAAAAGTAATTCTTGCTATTCTACTATATATTCTACACTACAACATATGCAAAAAAAAAAAAAAAAAAAGGATAATTATCAACTCACTGTATCAGAGAGAAAATGGGGAAAAATGTATAAACATGTTCATTTTACAGGGAGAAAAGCTATCTAGAAAAACTTATTACTATAGCCATGAAAAAGGATACCCACAAGTGCCCCAGATTCAAATGTCTATCCTACACAGTGAACTGAACAGCTCTCCACATTCCACTGAATTGTCAAGAAGTTCTAGTTTGTGTCTCCCCAGCCAGACCTTTGTCCACTCCATCACAGCAGCCCTGCCAGGCAGCTGTGAGGCTCTGAGCTGGCCCCAATCAGTGTGCCCAGCCAGGCCCTGTGCTGCCACTGGGTCAGCTAAGGCACAGTGGATTTGTCATCTCAGTTTATTTTCCAGTTAGCACTTCTGATATTTTGCCAGCTGTAAAGCTGTATGTCCATTGCCTTGTTTTCTGACAGCACTCTCTTATTCTATCAGAGTAGTCGCATGCTTATGTGGTGAGATTGTACCATCTCTCTCAGGACAAGTCCTACAGCCATGCTGCTAACTGTCAGTAGCAGAGTAAATCCTCCTTGGTTGTATTGGCTTACCGTCAGATAAATGGGTAAGATGCCCCTGAGCTTTCTCTTTTCCAGGATGAACAGTCCCAGCTATCTTGGCCTCTCCTCCTATGACAGGTGTCCCAATCTCTCAATCAGGTTCATGGTCCTCCACAGGACTTGCTGCGATATATCCATGTGTCTCTTGTATTGTGGAGACCAGAAATGTACCCAGCTCTCTGGCTGTATGTACCCAGAGCTGAGCAGAGGGGAAGGATCACCTCCATCAGCCCATTGGCAATGGTCTGCCCAAGGCAGCCCTGGAGGCTGTTGCCTTTCTTTGCTGTGAGCATGAATCGCTGGCTCATGGTCTATTTATTGTCCACCAGGACCCCAAAGCCCTGCTCCTTTCTAGCCAGTTGGCCTTCTGTGTCTGCTTATGCATATAGTCATTCCTCTTGGGATTCCTATTGGACCACTTTTCCAGACTGACAAGGTCCCTCTGAATGGCCAGAAAACCATCTGATATATCAACCACTCCTCTCAGTTTTGTGTACTGTACAAACATGTGGAGCATGCATGCTGTCCCATCATCCTGGTCACTAATGAAGCTGTTGACCCATATTAGCTCTGGTATTGACCCTGAGGAACAGCACTAGTGACTGGCCTCAAACAGGACATTATGTCCACAACCCTTTGAGCCCAGCACCTCAGTCAGTTTTCAGTTCAGCGTGACTGGTCATGTACCAATTTGATGGGTGTCATGTGCCAACATGCGGCTATAAAACCCTCAGTAGTGGAGATGGGGGAAAGCTTTGTGGGAAAAGTGGGGAAGGGTTATGTATTAGTGCTCAGCATAAAGCTGGTGGGTGCAAGAATTGTCTTTGCCTCAGCTCAACTGAGCGGAGATAGGGGCACACCTCAGGGAACTGTAGATGCTTGTACGTGTAAAGCTTTCCCTGACACAGTCTGTCCTACCTTAGAAGTGTCATGTTGCCTGCTGTTCCTTTTCTTGCCAGGAGAAGGCTGATGTTTATTGTTTTCATTAATGCAACAGATCCAGGTGCACCCTCAGCACCCAGAAGGTCTTGCTCATAGTATTTAATTTGGATGCACACAGAGTTTAGTATTTCAAAATTAATTTATTTTACATATAGAAGTGATTAATATCTATAGTTTTTATCAATTTATAGGCCTTCAGTGTTTGGAACTCAAATTAATGTTTGATTTTATTTTTAAATGTTGTATTTGTCTGCCACTTAGTGACTTTTTTTTTAATGTTAGATTAATATATTACAAATGTGTCTCTTATTTCACAGCTTTCTTTTTTATTTATTTCATATCAAGTGAGAAGTCAAGAGCAACACAGGCAAAACAGAAGACCTCTCAGAGGAGCATAAGAACATGACATGACAATAAATATTGAGCCATATGATCTCAGTCTAGGTCGTAGGCTCCATGAGGAGCTCTGATATGCAACATGTTGCATGCTAGCCACATATAAAAATACAAATTTAAAATTAAATTAAAATTACAAAATAAAAAATAAAGCAATAGGTTCTGAAATGAGAATGCTATCAGTGGTAGTTTGTCTTTAGAAAAGTATTTGTGTATCATCTCTGGTTATATTAAAACTAGTGTTTTCCCCTATAAGCTCATGCCTTAAAGAGGCACCATACTGTAGCTGTTTATGTGAATGTGCAGAAAATTAAAAAAAAAAAAAAAAGGAAAAAAAGTGCCACAACCTATGAGCATAAATATCTGGGTTGTAATTCTGTACTTTCTCCAAATATAGTGAAAAACAACCATGAGTCATTGGTAATATATTTTGAAATATTCACTAAACAGATGAAGACAATGATATGCCCAGGCTTCAAGAGGAAAAAAAAGAAATGCCTGTCTTATTTAGATTTCTTACGTAATTAAATATGCAAGTTTACCACTGAAGTGCTCTGAAACAAAACAAAACAACAAAAAACAACATCAACAACAAAAAACAGAACCATTGTAAAATATCCATTTTAATCATTAAACATGTAAAAACATTGATATGTTGTCTTCATTTCAAAGACGAATTGTCAACCAAGTTCAGATGACAAAATAATGGTATACATTCAGAGCCACAGTATATATATAAATATGCATTCCATTGTCTTGAATCACAGGCTATTTTCTATTGATACTTTGAGATCTGAATCAAAATAATTGTGTTTAATTACAAAACATAGGCTGAGTTAATTGTTCAAAATACATGCAGATTAAAGTAATGCAAAATTTTGTCTATGAAGCTACTACAGAATGACTAAATTTTGCAGGCTGTGAAGTACTCTGTGCTCAGCATCAGATGACTTAGAGCACTTAGAGAAAATTCAAGATTTTATCAAGTTCTCTCTGAAGTGAGTAGACGTCTCTCCATGGGCTTCATTCACATTTGGCTTCAGTGTAAATCCAGTATAATCTAATTTTTTTTATTATTAGTTAGCTGTACACCTTTGAAATCAAAGTCTTTAACTGATATGTAAAGTAACTTTAACTGATGTTTGGAATAATACTAACCTCTTTCAGCTTTCCTAAGCAATCTGTATATTTTTTTTCAGATTTTCTGTCTGATTCCTTCTGATGCATTTTATGAATTTATTTTATTACCAAAGAGGGCCTGCATTTGGATTTTCTTACTTTGAAGGCAGCTGAAACATCTCCAGGCATATTCCTCTGCTGCTCTTTCTAAATGCCACCCAGCAGATGAACTCACCATTTCAGGAAGACAGAGTCCTAACCTGACTCTGGTTTAGTGTAGCCAGTAGTCGGACTGTTAAGTGGAGTATTACAGAGAGGATTTGGAGCTTTCCATTTTTGCAAGACTTTTGGTTGGTTGGTTGGTTGGTTGGTTGGTCAACAGAGTTTCACTGTAGCTGCATAGTAGCTATTGGAAGACCTGTAGTGGCTTACCGCTACAGGTAAAGTTATTTTTGACTTACTAGGAAGAAAGCATACAGACTTCCTGAACCTTCTGAAAAACTACTTCATCGAAGAAGAGGCTTTCCACTGGAAATGATAAAGCTTCTTAAGGACCCTCTGTGACATATGGCTGAGTCATGATATTCCCTTTTTTTTTCATGTTCATAGTTAGGATCTCAAGCTCACACATGCATCCATTTTAAACAAGGTTCCAGTGAGGAAAATATGGAGATAATTCAGCACAGGCTAAATACCTGGGTATTAATCTAATTTCTAAGAGTAGCAGCCACAATTCCAAGATGTAATTCCTGGTTAAAAATAAGCTAGTATTTAGAATATCATCTATGAATGTGCAAAAGACAGATTCAAGACCCTGCTGTTATTAATTCAAATGGAAAACTTGGTGATCAATATTCCACATCAAATGAAAGTATCTAAAACATAACTTCTCTACATTAGTCTTCCAACTGATTTCAGAAATTCTCTGTTTCAATCATGATATGGGACAATAAAAATTATGACATTGCATATTTTCTTTTCAGAGACAAGACAATCGTTGATGACATCTCTGATTTCTTAGTAGCAGTAAATTGATCAGAATAGTCTTCCATTCATTGCTTTTCATCACATTTAAATCTCTTCATTCCACATATATGGTCTGTTACCTCCCAGAAGCTGGTGTCTCATTCCAGTGTCCCAGTTACACCTGGCCGCTGTGCCCTTCTTCATCAAGATTACAGCTCCTTTTTCTCATTTATTTTTCATATTATAAATTGTCCGTGATATTTTGTAAAGTTGAACCATATTTCTTCCCACAATCACTTTAGCTTTCATCCACACATTTATAAATTTTGTGGATAAAATATGATAGAGTAGTGTCAATATTTTAGCCTATGTCCATGCAAAATAGCAATATTCTCAGTCTGTCTCAAAGAGTTTATTATGTTTAATGCTCTCTTCTTTGTTCTTCAAATGGCAGGTCTAAGTACATTAAGCTTTCATAAAGCATAGACTGTAGAACACACTCAGCTTCAAGAAATAATCCAATTACTTTTCAATAGTTTCTGTCATGCTTAATAAATAGTAGCTAATCAATAAAATTATACAAAGATGAAGCTGACCTCAAAATATTAACATGTATTTTTAAATGAAGTTTTCAGTGCAGATTTGTCGAAAACTATATAGATATGTTTTATCATGTCTTTAAGGATTTTTTAAACAATGTTCTTTAAATATTGCAAATGCAGCTATAATGTAGTAAATGTCTACTCTGTGCCTAATGCAACTTCTGGCAGTCTATGCAGTGATTGAATAGTATTTTAGATTTGGAATAGATCATTGGGCACTTCGTTGACATTCAAAGGAGTTGCTTTGGTGGATTCCCAAAAGTCATAAAGCTAAAGGCTGAAGAAATCTCTTCATCCCTCCTCCTATTTGGATCGCAACTGAAAGCTGTTATGATTCTGAAACAGAGAAGAAGGATGGCTATCAAAGCATTAGATAGAGTGTGTTTGGGGGATATAGATGTTACAAGAGTATAGATTCTGAACTCATTACTCAGACTGCACAGCCCTCTAAGCATCATAAAAAAATGTCTTTGACAAAAGAGATAGAGTATAAGTATGAAGAAAAGATCTACTATGAAACAGTAAGTTTCTCTCTGAGCTGTGGTTGTTAAAATTCCAAGAGAAACAATTAGGCTATATACTAACTATATACTATATAGCCCTTTTAATGGCACATGATTAATATCAATATTTGTAATTTCCCTTAAAAAATTCTCCTCACTGGTTTCAACATAGTTACTTCAGTCACTGTGCATAAACAAGATTTGAAATCTTTCTTCTTTGAGGATTTCACCACGTGTAATCTCAGGAATAATAACTGCTGCACCTAAAAATAAAAACAACACCATACTGGTTAAGAAATCAGCAAAACAGTAGAAATCTAAAAGGACAAACCTTCTTTGGTGATGACAAACCAAAAATAGAGAAAAATTGAGAGAAAAAAAAAAAAAAAGTAGGAGTTACAAATAACAGCCAGTAGGAAAGGTTAATGTCCTGCAGAGGACATTAAAAAATGAGAAAATAAAATTCCATGGAGGGGAATACGAAGGAACAGAGACACATACCTACTGCATCACAGATGTGAGCAAGAACACAACAAAACCTTTAAAATATGTAAGAACAAGATAAATTCATTAAAAAGAAATAAAGAAAAAAAGATAACACTGGTTACATCTACAACATCAGCACTTCTGTAGACAGGATTCAGCCTGAATGTCTTCCATTTACTGCCTTGGTGTTAAGAAAAAAAAAAAAAAAAGATCCCTATTTGGGCAGGTTACACATGATTCTCTCATTGTTTCGTCCTAGACAACATGAGGGATTAGCTGATACAGAATACTGAATAAAGTAGATTAGTGATAAAGTCCAATGTGACTGTCTCTCTGATGTACACATAGTTTGAGTACTTAATCATGCTTTTATTCTACAGCATTGCATAAATCAAGTACAGCTCACTCTTAGTGAAGGATTACTAAAGGAATCAGACTCAGATGGTCCAATGATATTAAGGGAAGAAGAGTTAGGGGACAGTGATTATCATCAGTGTTATTAATTGCCATTTTTTGCTTCCTTGCTGAAACAGCTGTGTTGCTTGCTTCAGGAGCCCACATCTTAAAAATGAAACCTGAATTTTATGAAATTTAGAAAATAATTATCTAATATCTACAAATTGGAAATGCCATCAATCTATTTAAAACAGAGGTCGGGATGTCTTTCATGTTTATCCATTTTTAAAAACAGAAATACTGATTCTTTTAAGTAATCACAAAGGATATGACTTTATTTCAGAACTCATGGAAATCTCAGTCTCAAATAAAACTGCAATGTTCAGTCATTTTGTTCTAATAATATGACCTACTTGCAAAGGACTGTTCTATAGTGAAAATATTAAAATTAATCTGACTCGTCTAATTATACAGACTAACCTTATTATTTGTTTATCTATACTGAAAAAGGCTTGAGTTAAAGACTGCTGATTTGTTCTGTGCTGAAGAATTGCTGTTCCTGTTTTATCTTTTAATTGTTACAGAACCTTTGTATTTCTAACACACAAACTCCCTGGATAATTCCCTCAAACATAATAGGCAAAAATCTCATCAGGGATAAAAATAAAAAGCACAGTTTCACTGAAGAGAGGAAAGTATTTAGTTTCCTAGTCACTGACAGTAGCATACACTGCTCTCAGTCATTAAAGTAGGTGATAGGACCATCTTCCCATCTAAATCGATGAAATTTTATTTTAACACTCTTGTACTATTCACCTTCCAATCTATTCTGATCTCACTAAATCAGAATAAGTGGTCAGCTTACATGGTAGCCACTTCTGTAACAAAACATGGAGAATAAGAAAAAATACTGTAAGCATGTGAATCAAGAAACTTATATGGAAACAGTACTGCCTACATTTCATGAATATAAATTAAAAAACCTTTAGCGAGTAATTAACCTTCATTATAAATATGTGCACTATCAGACTATCTAAATTTTAAGGGGTAGGGGAGTTGTTAATTTTAAAGCTATATATTTTCTTTTTTTGTAGCTCTGGTATAGAATAAATAATAGCATCATATGTGAGAAAAGTGAAATGTAATTTTCAACTTACCTCCTGAATTTTCTTCACCTACCCTGTATTTCTCACAGTACCCTAAGTTTACATTGCTATTTTTTCTTATCCTTTTTCCCTCCAGCCTTACTTTACTAGCTTGAAAGTTGAAAGTTAAAGGATTACAAAATCTGATATGTAATTCAAATTATCCCCACTTCTGCCAATAGTATTTTCCTTTGCCAACTCCCAGGCAAAACAAGATGAAGACTCTGGGTAAAGTGCTAAGAAAGGTATGGGAGAGCAGAGATACAATATGATAACAGTAATGAGCTTAGAGTAATTGTTAGTAATTTTTGAGCACAATTATATTTTTATAATCTGTTGAGGTTGTTCCATTCCATACCACCTTCTGTTAAAAAAAAAAAATTCTTAAATAATATTCTTAAATAATAACTTGAGATCATAGCTGTGCAGTTACTGTTGTTGCTATTGTTGCAGTCTGAATAGCATTGTTGTCCTACTTCATACTGAATTAACATAGTTTTGGGAATAAAAAATAGGGATTGTTGTGTTTCTCCGTATAGAAAGTTGTTTCATAGTCTCCTTATACATGGTTGTTTCACAGTCCTCTTTTGTCCCTGGCATACTATTTCAATGATAAAATAGACTGGTCTAGAAAAAATGTACAGCAAGGATAACCTGATACTTCTATGCATGTTACCAGTAACTTCATCATATGTTGTAACACACAGTTCTTACATTAAGCATACAAAAGTCCTGAAAGCGGAGCTCGGTATTGATGCCTTTTAGACCACTGTTCTGGCCATGAGGATGAAGTGTCTTCTCAGCTCTCTCTCCTGTCTTTCCCTTTATTGCTGAGAACAATGGGGTAGGAATAAGAAATGATCTTACCTGAACTTAGCGGTCTCCTGAAAATAACAATTGCCCAGTGCACACTGTCTGGCTCAGAACAGGAAGGCAGGTGCAAGGCTATCACGCCCAGGGAACAGGTGGTGCTTCTGGCCAGGGCAGAACTTGAAGGCTTCTGTGACACTGTTTTTTGTTTTGTTTTGCTTTGTTTTTTTCCTAGGAAGCTGTGAAACATAGTTACTTGCAGGATTTGAAGTGACCTAAGCTATAATTCTCAAAATCACTGTTAAGCTGAGAAATCTTTCCTGTTTGTTTACTTAGTTTCATTCTATGTCAAAACAAAAACAAACAAAACCAATAAATCAAACAAAAACAATCAAACAAAAAATCATCGCATCTGTTCCCTTAATTGCCCTTAGAATGGGGAAACATGCTCAAAATTACCTCAGTTCATAGCAAACTATTATTTGGCTGGACTTTAGTATATACTTTAGATTATTTAATTGTGGAATGCTTTACTTTCAGAAAATCTTTCTTTGATATCTTAACAGTTTTTAATCCTATTCTTTAGTTCAGAAATTACAGGTGGCTTCTCTTCAGAAACTAATTTGACACAGTTCAGTAATGACAGGAGTGAATTTTTCTGTTGTTTGTAGTAAGTTCTATGCTTTTATTGGATTATTTTTTTTTTATTTATTTTTGGCTTTATAATAAAGCATACCAAACATATAAGTAATAATTATGAACTTTTTTCCTTTGAATAAATCCTAACTTTTAAGGAGGGGATCAGGAACATGTATCAACACGTGTTAACAACATCGTCATTATTTCAATGATGAAGACTGGGAAAAATATGAAGCAAGTTCATGTAAGATCCAAAGACTGTGGAAGTGTGGAAATCTCATAATAATGCTTATATATCCATTAGTGCACAGATTTTCAGTTCAGAAACAAAGAAACTTCATCACATACATAGACTCTGAACAAAGAGAGAAAAGAAATTGTGAAGATTCCTTTGTTATATATGAGTTGTAAGGAAGAAAATAAATTAAATTTGCTAAGTGGAGTACTAAGAAATATATTAATAATATTAGATACCTTTCAAAGTTTACATGTGTTATTGTTTCTACCTCTCTATATTATTATTAGATTGCCTATTGTTAATCAAAGACCAGGAGTTAGCCATTTTATGTAAGAACACTGAATCTTTGAGATCAAGAACATTTTTTGTGTCATCCTTCCAAATTAAAAAGTCTCCTAAAGGTCCTTCCTCATGGTATCACTGGAATTAAGTCTAATTAAAGTTGAAATATCCAAACCACTGAACAGCCAAGACATTAATTAGATAGAGAGTTAAAAAATGATGATGCTGAAATTTTTGAAAGGACTTTAGCACCTTAACTAGAATTTCCCTGTAATGGTAGCTAAATATTCAGATTTTTTCGGAAGTGTCGTGCCCCATACAGAATTGGATTATCATAATCAGATTCTAAAGTTTACTACTGTAAGTCTGTTTATTGTATCTGAAGTTATTTCCCAGTATTGCAGTCAAATTCAAGACCCCAAATTGGCCTCTACCCAATAGTCCAGACCATCCTAGGGTATCTGTTCCTTTATTTTTAAAAAAGTGAGGGTTCTGTTATCTAGGATGACAATACCTTCATGAGTGATTTTATCTTAAAAATTCTTAGATGCGTTTAAAGGAGTTCAGAATGTAAAATTTCTAGCAATGCATCAAGCCTGTAGAGATTTACTGTTATATTTTTGCCACTGTGTACATAGGGTACGGTGTTCAGGGTATATATATGTTCCTTATCTGTAGTTGAAGGCATGGAATCCTCTTCCCAGAATTCAAAAATCCCAGAATGGTTTAGGTTGGAAAGGACCCCTGTTACATGTTATACTATTTAGAGGCTAAATTAATCCGGTGTAATTGGATTAGACTGGTTGCTCTGTAAATGGAATATATTTAATCAATATGGCTAAGATGAAGCACAGAAAATAAAACAAACAAAAAAGAATTAGATGTGTAAAAGCAATCTAAATACAAAACTCCAGTATAAAATCCACTATATTAGGTAAGCATCTTCATAATTAGACTGCAAAGTAAGATCCTCACCATTTTATTTCCATTTCTAGACAAGAATATTTTCATTCGTAACCACAGTGCTGCCAAGTGACATAGCTTGAACTGCAAAATTTAAGAACAGTTGCCTTATATTCTTCCTTGACTTCTCTTGGCTCACATTTTAATTTGGAAAACATTCCATATACACCTATGCATATCATTTTATATCCAGTTATCTTGCCTTTGTTTATTTGTTTGAGAGTAGTTTTGGTTATTTTGATGCATCATCTGACAGTCTTTACATACTCAATATAAATTATAAAAAGCCCAGAACCTCACATAGGATTAATGATTCAAGTCCACATGTCAATTTTTAAAATATTATGCTTCATAGTACTTAAGTCTTATACAACGTTTAACCTTTGAGTGTAAGGTTTCTTAAAGAGAAGACAGCTTTATACAAATTTTGAAGAAAGTCTTTGTTAGACAGTACTAGTTCTGCAGATAACACATTTTGAGAACAGCTTTTTCGTACTTTTTCCATGTGAAAATTAAAACCAAACAAACAAAACCCTGTTTTTTTAATTTCTGTCCTACAACCTGTGCAATTGTCTAATTTTCAGCATGCTATTGAAATAACAAACAAAAATGCTAAAAAGAACCTGCCTTTCTGCATGGAGGAAGTTTGTTCTGTATTCATCTTCTGGAGAGATAATGTGTTTTCTGACTGTGTTCTTGAGTTGGTGTTTTATTGTTGTTGCTTGGAGGTTTTAGGTTTTTTTTGTTTGCTTTTTTCTTTTTCTTTAAGCCATATACCAATTTTAATAATTCTAAATAATAAACAAATTAACATACTACACCAATTACATTTTGGCTAATAGTTGGTTTAAGTCTATTTATAACATCTTTTCCCTTTCATTTATTTAAATTCTAATGTCAACTGTAGCTGTAGTAATTAGATTGACAATCAATTTTCACTACCCTTACTCCACATATCAATTCACAAGGAGTACAGAGGGTAGCAGAAGAAACACCTTAGTTTGCTTCAAAAGAAGCCAATTAACAAATCTCATTCAGTGTTAATTGCAACAGCCGTCCTCATCATTGTTTAATCAACACCTCGCTAAAGCAATCTAAAAGAAAGAAAAAGATAGACATTGATTTCATTCACAGACAGAACTTTATTGACACATTTCAACCTCTGAACATCTAACATTCCCAATAGGCTGGAGTAATTCCTTTCCATACAAACTATTCTACAAAATTCAGAGGTTTGAGCCTTAAGAATATCTCATATGTATTCTCTGAAGACACTAAGGAACAAAGATGCATGTTGTACTATATTCCTTCAAATGGTACGTTTTTAGAACCCAGAGAACTTCCACTGTCCTAGCTATAAACTTTGACTTTGTACAGGCTCATTTAATCTCTCAAAGTCAAATCAGGTAATCGTATCTTTCTACATGTTAATATTGGCCTATAAAACAAGTAAACATGAAAAGACTAAGGAAAAAGATCATTATGTGTGAGTGCATCCTTCTTTAAAAAGCATTGGCAGTTTGTAGCTGTGGCTGTTGTTCAGATCCAGACTAAAAAAGCTGAAGTTGCTCAAAGCCAGAATTTTTCACATTTCACGAATGCATTAGTCGCTTCACTGTGGTTCTCTGAAGCTCTGAATTACTGCTTTCTGTGTTGGGCTTAAAACCATAAGACAACTGGGTTTGGTTTTGTTCTGGGTTTGCTTGTTTGTTTTTAATGTCCTTAAAACAATAATAGACATGGAATGTTTAAACACATTTATATGTGACATCAATAATATATACTAATAGTCTGTAATAAAACATAATACCACTTTTTCACCTGTTAAATGGCTTCCTTCTGAGGACAGGATGACGTCCGTTAAATAACACTTGCATTAAAGCACTAAATCCTTTAATAGGTTCACTGCTGGATCTCATCCTCACTAACAAGGAGGGGCTGGTTGAAGCAGTAAAGGTTGAGGGCTGCCTGGGTTGCAGTGACCACGAGATGGTGGAGTTCAGCATCTTGTGTGGCAGGAACAGAATAGCAAGTAGAATTGCAACCCTAGACTTTAGCAGGGCTAACTTTGGCCTTTTCAAGCAATTGCTGGGGGAAATCCCATGGGCAAGACTGCTTGAAGGAAAAGGGGCCCAAGGTAGCTGGGTGGCATTCAGGGATTGCTTCTTCCACACTCAGGATCAGAGCATCCCCACATGCAGGAAGTCAAGGAAGGGAGCCAGGAGGCCTGTGTGGTATGCTCAAGCAGAAGAGGAGAGTTTACAGGTCATGGAAGCAGGGGCTGGCCACTTGGGAAGAATATAAGGCTGCTGTTGGAGGATGTAGGAAGGCAGCTAGGATAGCCAAGGCCTCCTTAGAATTACAGCTGGCGAGAGGGGTCAAGGACAGCAAAAAGAACTTTTTCAAATACATAGCAGATAAAACTAATACCAGAGGCAATGTAGGCCCACTGATGGATGGGGTGGGTGCCCTGGTGGCAGAAGATACAGAGAAGGCAGAATTACTGAATGCCTTCTTTGTCTCTGTCTACTCTGCCGGAGGCTGTCCTGGGGAGTCCTGTACCCCTGAGACCCCGGATGAAGCCAGGTCAATGGAGGAGTTTGCTTTAGTCGATGAGGACTGGGTTAGGGAGCAATTAAATAGTCTGGACATCCATAAATCCATGGGTCCAGATGGGATGCATCCGCGGGTGCTGAGGGAGCTGGCTGAAGTCATTGCTGGACCACTCTCCATCATCTTTGCCAAGTCTTGGGAAACGGGAGAGGTGCCCGAGGATTGGAGGAAAGCAAATGTCACTCCAGTCTTCAAAAAGGGCAAGAAGGAGGACCCAGGTAATTATAGACCGGTCAGCCTCACCTCTGTCCCTGGAAAAGTAATGGAACAGCTTGTCCTTGGTGCCATCTCAAGGCATATCAAGGATAAGAGGGTTATTAGGGGCAGTCAGCATGGCTTTACCAAGGGTAAGTCATGCTTGACCAACCTCATAGCCTTTTATGAGAATATAACAAGGTGGATGGATGATGGCAGAGCGGTGGATGTGGTCTGCCTTGACTTCAGTAAAGCCTTTGACACAGTCTCCCACAGCATCCTCACAGCTAAGTTGAGGAGGTGTGGTCTAGACAATAGAGTAGTGAGGTAGGTTGCAAACTGGCTTAAGGAGAGAAGCCAGAGAGTGGTAGTCAATGGTGCGGAGTCTAGCTGGAGGCCAGTATCTAGTGGAGTGCCTCAGGGGTCAGTACTGTTGCCAATATTATTCAATATATTCATTAACGATTTGGACGAGGGAATAGAGTGTACTATCAGCAAGTTTGCTGATGACACTAAGCTGGGAGGAGTGGCTGACACGCCAGAAGGCTGTGCTGCCATCCAGCGAGACCTGGACAGGCTGGAGAGTTGGGCGAAATTTAGTTGGGCGAGAGTTGATGAAATTTAACAAGGGAAAGTGTAGAGTCCTGCATCTGGGCAGGAACAACCCCAAGTTCCAGTATAGGTTGGGAGATTACATATTAGAGAGCAGTGTAGGGGAAAGGGACCTGGGGGTCCTGGTGGACAACAGGATGACCATGAGCCAGCACTGTGCCCTTGTGGCCAGGAAGGCCAATGGCACCCTGGGGTGTATTAGAAGGGGGGTGGTTAGTAGATTGAGAGAGGTCCTCCTTCCCCTCTACTCCGCCCTGGTGAGACCACATCTGGAATATTGTGTCCAGTTCTGGGCCCCTCAGTTCAAGAAGGACAGGGAACTGCTGGAGAGGGTCCAGCGTAAGGCAACAAAGATTATTAAGGGAGTGGAGCACCTCCCTTATGAAGAAAGGCTGAGGGAGCTGGGTCTCTTTAGTTTGGAGGAGAGGAGACTGAGGGGTGACCTTATTAATGTTTAGAAATATATAAAGGGTGAGTGCCATGAGGATGGAGCCAGGCTCTTCTCGGTGGCAAACAATGATAGGACAAGGGGTAATGGGATCAAGCTGGAACACAAGAGGTTCCACTTAAATTTGAGAAGAAACTTCTTCTCAGTAAGGGTGACAGAGCACTGGAACAGGCTGCCCAGGGAGGCTTTGGAGTCTCCTTCTCTGGAGACATTCAAAACCCGCCTGGACATGTTCCTGTGTGACCTCCCGCAGGGGGATTGGACTAGATGATCTTTTGAGGTCCCTTCCAATCCCAAACATACTGTGTGAAACTGTGTCACATTCAATTGAAATGAATTGCTTGTCCCTCCAAAAGTCCATGAGTCTTTCTGACCATTGAACAAGTCAACATAATTGTGGAAGACTTGGTGTTACTTCAATACATAAATTTCCATTAAAAAACTTTCAAGTAGAACAGCTGCATTCACTTCTGTTCTACATTCAATCCAATCCCATTTTAATTCTGATTGAGATTTCAACCTGAAAACATAAAATCCGTAATTAAAGTTAAATTCACAATTAAAACAAAACAAAACAAAAACCACAAGAGGTTAGTAATTAAAAGATTGATATAACATTTAAAGTTAGAAGATATTTCTATGAGTAAAATCAAGATATAAACCACAGAGTAGTTCAAACCTAAAATCTAGTTTTCTAATACAGTTTATGACTAACGCAGGACATATTTATAACCCTTGAAATGTACTTAATATTGGTGAAATATTAATAAAAAATCCTGGTTTCATAGGAGTTACAGGTTTTTTCCTTCACCTCCAACATGGTCTTTCTTAAAAATGCCTAGTTTTTATCCTAAAATCTACAATATAAGATTAATTTTTCCACAGTTCAATGGCTATTTTTAAACATTTTAATTTTGTAAAATGTCTGCTATTTTATTGAGGGGAGGATGATTTTTGTTCATTTGTTCAGGTTTTCTTTGTTTGCCTATTTTATCTCATTCTGGATTGTTTGAATGCTTCTTTTTAGAACATCTGCAAATATTTTTTAGATTACTTAGTAGAATCCAGAAGATCAATACAATTTCCTGTGGAAGTGTAATATGCCAGAAGTAACAAAGACAAGACTATTGTGTCATAGATAACATGATATGGACCAGAATACATGACAAAATAATCACTAGCTGTCTTTTGTTAAAGAAGCCAATCACATGAATACATCAATGTCATCCTAGTGTTTGCACTCAGTCTTAAATTCAACCCTACATGGCACTGTTTGTCTGCTTATTAGAATCCTAAACTATTGCAAAATGCTATCATCTGCCCAATCTGTTCAGGTCAGTACCCCTTTATTCTAAATAAAGAATCCTATTTGTCATATGTCTTTCCCATTCTTTTATTCTGTCACACTGAGAGGAGTCACCAAGGCAGTCACCAAGTTTTTTTTCTAGATTAACTCAGTGACTAATTCATTCACTCTCTGTGTCTGTATGTCTTTCCCAGTCACTTAGTTCTATACTGAAGCTAGGGACAAGAGATTGTGTGATAAAGAGAATTTATTCCTCTTTCTGTTGTGGCAGCCATAGCTGCACCCTAAAAACCTCAGCAGCACAAATAGCACACAACACAAGGCCAACCTGCCCTCATGGTCCAACTACCTCTTCTTCTAGGTGGGACAACAGCAGAAGATGACTGAAAATCTAGAGAATAAAAATATGAAAGAATTGATTTCCAGCAAATCAATATTAAATTATATGAATCTGTAAAAAAAATTTCTAGCTTTTCCTTGCTAATGTGAAACCTGTGCACAGATCAGTGGAGCTTACTCTTATTGTTCTGTCTAGAAAGTTTATGTAAAACCAAATTTTAGAGACTTAGCAATTGTTTATGTTGATCAGCATTATTTCCTGATATTGTGGAAAGTAACATTTCAGCACATTTAAAGAAATGCTGAACACCATTGTTCTTTCTGAAACTGTGTAATTAGCATTTTGTGTCCATTGGTGCATCACTATGAAGGAAATTCAAAATTATGTGGACATGCCGTTGCAAAATTGGTATAAAAAGAGTGCTAAAGCAATGAGAGTATTTGTGGATTCTTTTAATAGAGGTAATCTAAATTTGAGATACAGGTAATTAAGAAATTATTAATGTAGTGTTGTTTTAAAGTCTTTTCTGTCCATCTGATATTACGAATTACCTTGCTCATAAATTTCAGTCACAACAAAAACATTACCTTGAAGAAATTTTAAAACAAACTAATCAATATTTGACATATGAGGCTGAGGCCTTATTTTAATAGTTCTCAGTCAAGTCATGTTTTATAGTAGGAAATAGCCACTAATACTAAAAACTAACAAGGTGTTTATCTTGTAACCCAAATGAAAAATAACGTTAGTAGATGTTGCAGGAATTCAAACAGAGAAGCCAATGAAGCTTGAGTCTCCTAATTGAAATTTGTAAATAGCTTGAATTAATTTCTATATTTTTTTCTTTGAACATAAATTGTGGAAACAGGGATAATTGACTTTTGAAAGAGCTTGAGCTCATCAATGCTGTTATTAACAAACATAGCTTGAATAGTCTTCTGCTGTATTCAGGATGAATTTTATAAAGATTATTGTTTAAATCACTAAATGTCTTCCATGGGTAAAGGCTGTTTTCCCTTACCACTACCTTCCCGTTCCATGCTCACCCACCCCTCCCCCACTCCTGGTGGGACGAGGCGGAGAATCAGAAAACAAAAGCAAAACTTGTGGGTTGGGAGAAGAACAGTTTAATGGAATAGCAAAGAAAAAAAAAAAAATAACAGTAACAAAAACAAAAATGAAAGCACCTACAAAGCAAAACACACAACACAACACAACCAAATGGCAGTCCTGCGGTGGCAGCCCACCCCCCACACAGCAGCTGATGGACTCTCAGTCACAGCTTGTGCTGAAACTGCTCCCCCCCGCCCGCCCTGAAATGTGTCTTGTGTCCAAAATACAAAAGCACCAGATCACACAGCCCAGACAGAACTGAGAGTATCCCTGACCACCCTGCTCCCAGCAGCAAGGGCAAGATAGACTCCCTGGCCTACCCCCTTTGTAGTTGAATGACTTCATATGTAATCGAATACGCCTTTTGCCTAAGTCTGGGTCAGTTGTCCTGGCACTGTAGAAATTTACCATATCTCAGCCAACCCAGTACCTCCAGCACGATGTAAAGCCTGAAGTCTGTCCCAGTAATCTTGTCATCTTGTTGGGCTGGGCCTGGGTGAAGGGACCTCTCAGTCCAGCTCACAGGGTTGTGCTCTTCTTTGCATGTGCAAGGATTTGTTCTGACCTGTCTGTGCTCCCTTTTGGTGCCCACTCTTCACATTTTCAGAAATCATAGTAGGTAAAGTGAAATGTAAAGTTAAGTAAAGTTATTTAGAAATCATAGCTTGTACATACTAAAGACAGAGGGCAAGAGATACAGTGAACTGTTAAATACGAAAATTGATTATTTATCTGATTGCTTTATTTAGCCTGGAGAAAAGGAGGCTGAGGGGAGACCTTATTGTTGTCTACAGCTACCTGAAAGGAGGTTGTAGCATGGAGGGTGTTGGGCTCTTCTCCCAAGTAGCAAGTGATAGGACAAGAGAAAATGGCCTCAAGTTGTGCCAGGGGAGGTTTAGTTTAGATATTAGGAAAAAATTCTTAATAGAAAGGGTTGTCAGGCATTGGAACAGGCTGCCCAGAGAAGTGGCAGAGCAACTATCCTTGGAGGTGTTTAAAAGGCATATGGATGAGATTCTTAGCGACATGGTTAAGTGCTAGAGTTAGGTTAGATTATTGCTGGACTCAAAAATCCTGAGGGACCCTTCCAATCGAAATTATTCTATGATTCTAATTCTTACTTTTTTTTTTTAATGCAGGTAACGTATGCTAGCTGCTTGTGTTAAAGAGAATGATGCATGCATGGTCATAGCAAACACTACCTTTTTAGCACAAAATGCCATTGTACTGAATTATAAAGTTAACAATGACAAATATGTTTCAAACTCTGGTGCAAAATAACACTAGATCAGACAATCTAAAACCTATTCTTTTAGTCTTTTTTTTCAATATTTTTTTCTCAAACACTAAATCTTTCAAATGGAGATTTTAGTTTCTCATTATGCAATATTTACTAAAGCCCTTCTTAAAAAAAAGACAAACAAACCAAACCAACTCAACAATGTATTTTTCTACTAAACAGTATAAACAGCTTCTAGTAAACAAGTAAATGAAAATCTGGCAATTTGAGAGGGATGCTGTCTGTGTCAGTTACATGTAGAATGAAAATGGAAGCAAAAGGTTGTATTAGATAATAGGCTTGCTGAAGAAAACCTGGAAATTACTCTTTTTTTTTTTCTTTTTCAGAGAGTCAGTATTTGTGATAATCCATAATGAGGAAAGTATTCCTCTGTGGAACTAGTCTGCTTCCTACATTAGAAGAAAAAAATAATTAGCATTAAAAATATAGAGAAGACTATTCTGCCTGGGAGTTATCTAAGGAGAATCATGGGAATCATAACCTATTATATAATGGACTAAACTATACAGTTCCCTAGACAGATGTTGAACCCTGTGAGAGAAGGTGGTTCTCAGCATGTGGTTTGAGTGTGTGTGAAAGATGGTGGTCCTTAACACACAGCATAAATGTGGAATGCTGAGATATTGCGAATTATTTGTCTCAAAGTTTGCTTGCTAAAATGATATGCTTAAGGCCTGCTTGTTATAGAAAAATGCTTGCTCACACTGCTTGCTCAGTTGGGCCCACTGTAAAGGCCTAAATACAGTGAATTAATATACAAAATGCATGATCACTGTGAATTGCTAAAACTCAAAGAAAGAATGCTTGTAGCTTTTGCGAGCTCAAGTGAAGCTCCAGTGATATCAACCACCAACATCTGCAATCAGGCCTGCAGTGTGCTCAGGCAACGCCTGCCACCAACTGCCATAAAATGACCAAGTTATGACTTGCGAGTGTGGCCATCCATCACCAGGACCAAAACCTGTCACCCGGGTCCAGTGAACCTGAGACCCGAGCACTGCCAATGCCTATTGGTACCTGGACTCTAATACTGCCACAACCCGAGACCTGCAAACTGCCAAGTGTTACCAGGACCTGAGACCTGCAAACTACCCGTGCTACCGGGGCCTGAAACCTGAGAGCTGCCCCACAGGAAATGACGTTTGGATCCCTGGTGGTGACTATCTCTTGCTTGTCTCTTGCTTATCTTCTTGCATGCTTGCTTGACTTTCCTCCTAATTTCTCCCCCTTTGTCTCTGTTGCTCCAGCTGTAGCCGTGAAAATGAAATAAATTTACTCTGTCGTATACATAAAAATAAAATAAGATTGTTTAGTGGCATCTGACCTCATTTGTGTCTTAATCTCACTCTTGGAAATATTTTTGAACCTTCCTGAGTCCAAAATTGGACCAGGACCCCACAAACCCTTAAGGGTTCATGTCAATTCTATATTCAGAGTTTCCAAACTGAAACATTGTTGATAAGAATAAAAAAATAATTAATAAGATACCAATTAAGATCAACCATAGGTAAGACAGAAAATTCAGTCAAGTATTGTTCAAATACTTAAATGTTGTTAGAAACAGAACCTGAAGCTAAGCAAAAATTAAATATTTGAAAATATCTTTACTGGTGACCTCTTACTTTATTTTTGACTTCTGTACCACCACTACCTATTGGACTTTGGGTTTGTTTCCTTAGTTTTTTATTTTATTTTTTTCCTTTTTTTTTTTTTCTTCCTGTTAGAAGCTGTGCACGTAACTATATGTATAACTAAAGGTGAGTGTACAACTTACAAAAAGGGATCAGTTGATCAATTTTGCAAAATTACTTCAATAGCAAATAAGTTGAGGCATTTTATTACAATTTAAAGGGTTAAATGAAGAAATATTTCTAAAAAGCCATGGTGGTGGCAAATTACTTATACATTTGAAAAAATAGGAGGATAGATAATAATCTGTCTATGTTGTCAGTATTTTTTCAGCTGAAAGGAATGTAGCATATGATAAGGGTCCTGAAGAGCCTTAATAAGCAAAATCTATGAAAAATATATGCACTAAGTGAAATGTACCATAGTGTATTTTATCTGTTACAGCATTAAACAAAGAAACAGCTTCCACTCTCACTGTGCTCTGCTTGTTGAGTAATCACCATTCTGTTCTCTATATGATCTGAGGTAATCATTCAGATTGGAAGGTATTTAGAAATGTTACAATTCTCTTGTGTTTATTGAAAGTAACCTTATGAAGATGAAGGTTCAAGCACAACAACACACTAGCACTTCTGTTTCTAGACCAGAGTTGCCAACTATTCTGAAGCACAGAGTGTGTTACTATTACTCTGTGGAGTTCTATTTTTTAAAAAATTATTTTATTTTCTGAAAAAATTAGTACCTCTGAGCTAGATGAGCTAGATGCCAAAAAGCTACTTAAGGTTATTACTACAGTTACAACTATAGTTGTAGAAATTCACAATATTTATCCAATATGTGTCTATTATACATGAAAGAGAAGTTATCTGGAATTTACAGGCTTTTGTTCAAAATTCTGATGTAAATAATAATATTAATATCATTATTATTATTATTATTATTACTATTACTATTACTATTATTATTATTAATAATAATAAAAACAACCCCATTCTCTTAATTTTTTAATTTAGATCACATTATTTCACTTGAAAATTCTGGAGCCTTCAAGAACTGAGCTTCAAGTAACCCAGTTGTCCTTTTTTGAGTAGATTTGCAATTATCTTCAATACTATTTGAAGAGTGGGAAACACTGGGCACAATTCCTCATAACAAATTTAGATAAGCATCTCAACCTTCTTTCTAATCAACTGAAGGAAACAGGTATTTTTAGGGAATAAGTCACCTCATTCTCAAGTAGACATTTTAAAAAGTGTGGTGAATTACAACTCAAAATATCTGTTTTTTCTATTGACTATAAAGGAGATTAAGATGAGAGACTCAATTACAGACAACTAAAGGCTTTATTTTTAGCATGAAGCAAAATGACCTCACAACAAGCATCCTTCTGCTTAATATACATGCTGAGTGCTCTAATAGGACTGAGTTCTGGGCATCTTTCTAGCATATATATATGCTTAGTCAAATGTTCCAATAATAAAACTTTACTACCAAGAAGTCAATATTGTTATGCCTTGTTTGGAGTGATCTCAGACCATACAGGCTATTTTATAGAAGAGTAGCTAGACCAAAAAGTAGGTGGAGGAACTAGACTTTTTTTTTTTTTTAAATTATTCATTTTGTTAATGAAAGCATAGGTATGTGTGACAAAGAGTTATTCAACTCAGCTGGACATAGGCTATTCTGAACCAATCTTAAAAATGTATTTAGAAGCATTTTCAGATAAATTTATAGGGAACTTCAGAAATAATTGGATATTACTTTAGCTAAGCAGGGTTTAAAATTGGCTAAAAAACTTGCTCCCATTTGTGGTTTTTGAGAATAAATCTTCAGTGGGTGGACCTGGCAGCAATAGTCTATTGATACTACCTATTAAGTAACCCAAAAATATCATCATCAAAGTGAAGACTTAAGTTAAAGAACTTCATTAGAAAATGTCTGGTGACTTCTTTGAAAGTCTGTGCAAGTCAGATATTCAGGTATATTCTTTTGTTTGTTAAGAACAGAGCCCTAAGAAGCTTATTCAAAGGTAGTCAATTTCAGCCTGAAAGAAGAAAGTGTGGAACCTAAGAAACATTGGTCTTCAAACAAAAAGAAAATAACCCTCCTTTATTGCATAGTTTATTTAAGTAGACAATTGAGGGTATATGGGAATACTGATATAAAATCATGAAAGATATGTGAAATAGATTGTTACTTTTGAAATGAAATGATGCTTATGAGAAGCAAACCACTCTGGTTTGCTATCATCTTGATTGTGAGAACAGCACACCAAGGAGATCTAGTTTCCCAATTAGAAGAATTTAAAAAATGGTAAATGATTGCTAAAATAGGTTTTACCTTCTAAGTCTATCTGTCCAATGATATGGAACAGAATTTACAGACAATAGAACTATCAGAAACTCAAACCAGCCAGTTTCTGCAGTGCAGTACACATCATATATAGACTAGCAAGGCCTGCCTGGGAAGCAATCTAGTCAAGCTAAGCTGCAGAAGAAATTGTCTAAGCCAGCAAGTCTCCCTTTTTCCCAGAAACAGTTAACATGAATGTGGATCTTGGTTAGTTACCGCACATTTTCAAATTCTTGCAATACTGGGCTTATCAAAGGTCAGAGAGTGACCCATAATGCTTCCTTTTATGTCACTATCATAGAAAGATAAGAGTATCATGTTACCTGGAATTAATACCTTGGTTACTCAGGAACTCTGAAGGTCAGGATTCTGGGTACAATCCTTCTCAAGATGAGTAGAACATAAAAAACAAGCTTTCAAAATTCAGAGCATGTGGATTCTTTAATTAGACTGCTGCATAATGATTTTCCATAGGTCCATAACATTAAGTAGGTGGCATTGTGATCGGAATTCTTAAATTTTGAAAGAGTTTAGGCAGTGCCGTCTGACATTGTGACATAATGTGAGAAGCAAGCCTCTCTATCCAGGATATCTTATTATATCTTGGTATGTATGTGAGCAGTAAAATTTTTGAATTGACACAAATACAGATCAGTCAGTGAAGGCAAGTGAGTAATCTGAACAGTTGTCTGAAAAAAAAGGTAGCTTTTTAGGAGGGATCTATGCAGAATGCATCTGACCTTTTCTTAAGAAAATAAACAATAATTACACTTTACTCACAAAAAAAATTTCAGAGACTTGCAAGCTCTGTAACGCTGTATATTATGATCCCAGGATTAAAAGTGAAATACTATTGCCTGAAAATGATTGCCATATTGTAGCCAAAGAGTTTATTAATATTTTTCAGTATTTTTGGCCATGTCATATAATTAAAAGTTCAAAGGTCTGTGTAATTACAGTTGCATATGTGATCATATTCACCAAGGGTGACAGACTTCAGGCCTCTTAGATACTTTATTTAACAAATACCGGACATGGAAAGTTACATACACGGAAAAAATACTAACTGAAAATCACTGGCATGAAAAATCTTGCTTATAAAAAAAATAGTTACAGTTTCAACAACATATTATTCAGAGTTAAAGTCAAAACATAAAGAGAGCTGGGAAAGAAAAAAAGTGATTAAGTATGCCAATTTTTATATTTATTGCTCTGTGCACACTATGGCAGAATTGGGAAGAGGGTCAGGGAAGAAGAGCAAGGCTTCTAAAAACACATGCCATCTCATCCAGTTGCTGCTATGATGTTAATCCTTCTACTGCCAAAGTGGCATCTGTCTATCCGTTATGGTTATGTGTCATGCATCACTCCTACTCGAGTTCTTACATTTTCATAGATTTTGCTTTGAAATTCAGTTTGATGTTACACAAGCTACATCAATATCTTCTTTTCTTAATTCTTCATTTTGTACTCATATCTGAACAACTCTTAGTTTAAGGAGTTGAAGAAAAGGTTCTGGAGCCTTGTTGCTGGCAGGATTTAGAAGTAAATAACACAGGCTCAAAGGTAAGCAACCAGCAGTGTGGTAATATTTCATGAAAATGATTCTAAGAGAATGAAATCCTATTAGGTACCTATGTGTCTGATCCGCCTGCTACTTCAGGGGTTTCACAGAAATAAAGTGAGAAATATACTGAGGTACACTTTGAGGAGGAAAAGGTCCATTTTATGAAACAGCTTTCAAATTGAATCCTGGCCTACTGCTGGTTTCATCTATAAAGAAATGACAGTCTAAGGTAAGTAGTTGTTGAAGTATGTGTTTCCCATTTCTCTTTTCTATTTCCCATTGCAATTCCCATTTTTACAGTTCTTCAAAATAAGCACAGCATGTCTTCCCTTCATAGGTTACAAGTGACATGCTGCATGTTTACCGCTGCAGTGCTTGAGTTCTAACTCTTATGTTCTTCACTATTCTCTTTCCTTAAAAAAAAACAGCAAATAAGAGTCCTAAAAACTATTATCAGTGAGGAAGCTAAAGGTTTCCAATCAGTGAGTTTTCAAAGCATTGGTGATTCTGATGACTTGGCTGCTAGTCTCTAATTGGAAAGCTGCCATAAGGAAATTCTGAATGCATTCTAGCAATAGGAAGTGTTCCACTAACTTCAGTAATGTATCTTCAATGTAACAGCTTTTGAGAGGGAACACCAAAAGCAACATTTTAAGAGGAACTTCTTAAATATTTTCAGTGGATCTGCATTTAAAAAAAAAAAAAAGTTGAAAAACGTTTTACAAACTCGAAGAATTCTCTCAATTATTTTTCAAATGTTTCAAAAATGTCAACAAAAACTGAAGAGGTCCACAAACATATATGATTTTGATACATTGTAATTAATTATCACTAATGAGCCAAATTAATAAGAAATTTATAAAATAGTACATATGTCTTCTTAAGCAGAGTTCAAAGAAACTAAATTATTAGCATGTGATAACCTAACACTACCTCTTCTAGGGTACCTTTTATGTCTTTGATACTAAGTATTAGTAGATCATATTTTAACAGAGTATTTTTAGTGTAAATATTATATAGTATAAATGTGACAAATATAATTGAATGTAAATCTATAAGTTTCAGCTATATTACAGGTCCAACAGAGAACAAAAGAAGTACGTGAGTATTATATGAAAAATAAAAATCTGGACTGTATTTCATCCTTATGTGAAGGATTAGTTATTTTTCATTGTTTAAAGGAAACTCCCTTTGCTATATGATAACTTTTGCAAGATGGGATTTATATATTTTACATAGAGAAAAAAGCCTTACTCACTTTCTTTTTTTTGTTTTAATAACAAAGTTGTCCATATGGAAATATCCTCACCATACTTTCCTCTAACTGGGAAATTAAAAGGACAGATAAAAATATAGGAAGAATATAAGAAAAATAATGAGCACTAAAATAAATAGCAAAGAGGCTCATGAGGACATGATTAGCAGAAAAAAAGATTGCTGGAGGGAGCAGAGAAACAATAGGGAAGAAACTAAGGTAACAGAGGAAATCAGCGTGCAAGAAAGAGATACAAGTTTCAGGAAAGTGCAGAGAAGCAAATAATATAAGACAAAAAGTTTTAAAAGTAGAAAATCTTACAAGGAAATGAAAAAGAAAAAACTATTTCTAGTAAATGTAGGTACCATGAAAACCTGATAAAGTTTATAAAAATAGAGCACAAATAGAATAGGATATCAGTAGATCAGAAAGAAGAAAAAAGGAAGAGAGACAGGGTAGTGATATGGTAATGTTATGCAAAGACTATGATGACAGCATTCTATGCTGCAGGAGATCAAAAAGAGTGAATGGTGTCTTTCCCCAGCATCGATAGCAGACTTTGGCATTACACATTTAAAATTCAGTTTTAAACCTGAAATGACAGTTCTGAAATTGGAACCATGCAGATTTCTTGTGTGTTCAAAGAAAAAGTATGAATTCTATGTAGCATATGGTTTATGAAGCAAATTTTAAAACCAAATGTCACTTTCCCCTCCCTCTCCGATCACATTTTTATTTCACAATCAAAAATATTTTTACTGCAACAATCTTCCTTTGTTCAGGGCTGTAGTTCTTCTCAAACATGGTTTTACAGCCCTTTCTTGGAGAAAAAGAACATATAAAATAAATAAAATAAAATAAAATAAAATAAAATAAAATAAAATAAAATGAAATGAAATGAAATGAAATGAAATGAAATGAAATAAAATAAAATAAAATAAAATAAAATAAAATAAAATAAAATAAAATAAAATAAAATAAAATAATAAAATAATATCCAAACCTGCAACTTTTTCCATTGCTTTCTCTACCATGTAGTATACATTTGCAAGGCAAAGAGCTGTATTTGCTTCCAGTGGAAAAAATAGGAATTTACAAGGCCAGTCTTCCAAGATAGATCCAGAAGCATCAGGCAAGAGACTATTCTTAGTATAAGTGTTCTCCTTATCATCACCCATTAAAACTGGGTTATGGTGTATTCAGGATTGCAAGAGTCTGTGTCAGCCAAGGGTAACTGGTACTGCAACGGTTACCATCACATCTTTTTTAGCTGCTGGAGCATTTTGAGACATACACTTTTATAATTTCTGCTTGATAAAAGTTTCTTGACCTGGTACCAAGACCAGAGACTTGGTTTTAAACAGTCACTGCACCAGTGACATTGGTATCTCCTTCCCAAGTCTTTTTTAGGCAGTATTAGAATAAAGGAGAAGAGAAGCTTCATATGGTCTCGTCAAGAAGACTGACATCAGCATACCACAGCTTTTGTATACTCAGGACATTCATGAGAGGATGGTGAACCAGGGCAGAAGGTTTTGGAGCACTCACACATGATCGTAATTGGGTAAATAGTAGATTAAGGCCAAAATGTGCTCAGACCTCATCTAAAGATGCATTGTAAATATATCCGGGGCATAAAATTCAGCTCTAGTTCTGGATGGGATATTTTACTTGTTTTGCCAGAAGTTTAGTAGTTTAATTTTATCCCTTAAAAGAAACTGAATAATAATTAAAAAAAAATTCCTACAAATTAGCTTCTTAGAAAATCATGCATAATACCATACAATCACCATGACAATGTTTAATGGCTATGCAAAAACAATAAGTTTTTTTCAAGTATTTTTCTAACATGAAATTAAAAAGCAGTTGTGTTTGTAAAAATATTGTGTACTAAATGTTAGAATGATATAACTGTGGAGTTTGCTGATCTAACCAACAAGCTTGACAATAAATACCAACAGTGAAGGTTATGTGTGCAGACACCTGTCCACCCTCACCTGAGACAGACTGCTAACTTGTTTATTATAAGTCATCAAACTACCTTCAGGCAGCAATAGCTTTTTTGTTTGCAGCTGTGTTAATCTGTATGATAGGAAGGGAGAATGCCCTTACAGTGAACAAGTATTCTGGCATCAAAGACAGAAGATAAAAACATTGTTATTTTAGGATCCTTGTCTGGCAGTTTTATGAGAATGAATTACTTATCTCCATTTATATGACCTAGATTACATTTTGCATTTTAACACTAACCCAGTTTTTTTTATATTTGAGCTCCCATAGTATGAACATTTCCAGCTGGGCTCTGTCAGCCCCTGTTCCACCATAAATCATATCTGCCTTCTCATCCAAAGGTGCTAACTGATGAGGCAGAAATAACGCAATCTCAGCTGGCTTTGTGGCCTACTTACAGCACAGCTACAGCAGGAATGCAGATTGCCTCTCTGTTCTGCTGGATAAAGCCATAAAAGAAGTTATATCCCTTTCAACTTACTGTTTTGGAACCCCTCCAGCTCCTGGGACTATTCTTTTCAATGAGTACAGAAATTAATGCTTACGCTGCAAATAGTCAACAAGGTCTTAGCAATACTGGAAATTGGTTCAATGTCATAGCCATGAAAGAGTAGCACACAGATTTAAGAGAGTTCACTTTTCAACTGCTTGCTCTTTGAGTTAATATTGAAAAACAAGATAGCAAGTTATGTGGTTAAAACTAATGTCTCAATATTATGCTTTAAAATCAAACACCAGGTTTTAGGGCTTAAGCCAATAACTATTAAAGATTGAAATGAAAGCTGAAAGGGTGGAACAGAAAATCACTTCATGCTTATCTGCTATAGGGCTGATCAGTATAACAATATCTGCATTCTATATTTCATAAATATCTCTCTCTGGTAATGAAAAAGGCAAATTAAAGGCAGGGAAATTTCTCACTCTCTGTTGCTTCCTACTACTGAGTTCCAAGTTTATATATGTCTTGCCTTTAGTCCAGTGTATTTTGATCTGGTAAATGCTATTACACTTCCTACAATCCTGCATTTCTGTTTCTCAGTCTATTTTTAGAGAGAAGGTATGTGAAAGGGGATTTTGTGTGTGTGTGTGTGTTTGTGTGGAGAAAAATGTATTTTTAATGTAAAATGAAAGAACGATTAGAAGTATAGATGAGATGCAGATGAGTACAAATGGCTGTGTACAGAGATAGATACAAAATGCATAGTATACAGTTCATATATGTACGATAATGAGGTTATAAATATGAAATGTGTACATATTATTTTTTAAACAACAAAAATACTTTACATACAATTCTTTATTCTTTGAGTAAAACAGGTGAAACCTCCTTTGTAAGTACTTCCTGATATCACTAATCATTAATATATAGACTCATAGCCTTTGGTAACTCAAAAATCAAGTGATTTGCAGACTTCTTTGACCTTCAGAGACAAACAGCAGAAAGAAAGTCCTGTGTCTATCATGACTGAATACAAGATGACAGTTTAGTGTGATCATGAAAAAAGATAAAAACAACTATAAGTTATCCAATCCATAAAATACATCCAGTAAAGGTATGCAGAACGACATAGTGAGACCTCATCTGTAGCACTATGTGCAGTTTTAATTATTTCTGATAAAGGAGATTAATCCAGACTCAAATAAATGCAAAGAAAGGCTGCTAACAAGATCAAGAATATTGACAACCTTCTTTATGGGAAGAGAGTTTAAAACTTCATCTTGTTCAGTCCAGTAAAACGAAAATTCAGAGAGGATATCATTGTTCAGTATAAACAAAGTTGATATTTGGAATAAATAGCACAGAGGGGAAAAAATTGTTTAAGCTAGAAGACAATGTTGACACAGGATCAAGTGCCATAAGTCATCCATTAGCATACTTTTCCCCTTGATGACAATCATTCTTAGCATTTTTATTTCCTGTTTCATTCCTTACTTTTTATCACTTTGAGTTCCTTGCCAAGCATTCCGAAGAGGAAGAGGCAGGACTTTTGAAACTCCAGTCATGTGTGGAGTGGAATCCTGCCAAGGCAGAATTTTAAATATAAATTATTTGGAAATGCTTGCCATGCTCTTTTTAGACGAAGTTCTTGTAAGCTGTTAAATTAATATGTTGGCAAATTAGTTTGCTACACTGGGCCACATCTAAAACTCGTAATTCTTGTTTCTATTTTGCAGTGTTCCCTAGATACTTGCATAAGAGCAAAACATAGTTTTGCATGCCATTGTGTTACACTGCTATCAAGTAAACGTCTAAGCTCATTAGATAAACTAGAAAACCTGCAGAGGATTGAGTCAAGTGTATCTCATTTAAAAAAACAGTAGTTGTAGAGTTTTTCTTGATTTCTTGGTGTAGCTGTTCTACTAATTTCTTTTCTATTCTTTCGGAATCTAGTATTCCTACCAACATTCTGAAAATATTACGTTGTCTATTTTACTGGATGAAAGTATTTCTTATTTTTAGAGGAAACCTTCAGTAACAACTTTTATATCACATTTAAATACAAAAGAAATGAGAATGTGTCCAGGAGTGAAGTTTTCTATTCTCTACTGAGTTCCACTTGTGTTTTCTTTTGATTTGGAAGGCTACCTCAGCTGACAACTTTAATGTAATTGTAGGCTGTAATGTTTATCTTTCCCATCTTCAATAGAGCTCCAAATGCATTTACACACATTGCTGGGTCTGACTGGGGTGGAGTTAATTGTCTTTATAGCTCTATGTATGGTGCTGTGTTTTGGATTTGTGGCTGATAACACACCAGTGTTTTGGCTATTACTAAACAGTGTTTGTACAGCATCATGGCTTCCTCTCCTTGCCCCTCTTCCTCAGCAAGTGAGGAGGCTGGCTGTGGGCAAGAAACGGACAGCTGGCCTGAATTGACTAAAAGAAAATTCCATACCATATGGCATCATCCTTAACAGTAAAAGAGGAAGAGGAGAGATTTGTAGTTACGGTGTTTGTCTTTGCAAGTAACTATTTTGTGTGCCGAGGTATTGCTTTCCAGGAAGTAGCTAAATGCCTGCCAGTGGGAAGTAATGAATGAATTCCATTCTGTTTTGTTTCTGTGCACAGCTCTTGCCTCACATATTTGATTGGTTTTATCTCAATCCACAAGTCTTCTCACCTGCTTTCTATTATCTTCCCATCCCATGGGAGAGGGGGCGAGCTGTGTGAGGGACTGTGTGGGTGTTTGGCTGTTGGCCATGGTCAGCCCCTCCATAAGACAGTAGGACAAATTCCATGTTAAATAGCAGGATAGTGTTTCAAAGAACTGTAGAGAAGAGCAAAGATCTGGATTACAGACTACTGAGTATACCTTGAAGACAAGAAAGAAGGCTTCCTGAAGTTGCTCTGTTTTTTACAGGTAACAGAAGACACAAGAAGGCACAAGAAATTTCCTTGCTTAAATTTGTAAAACATTTAGGCTACAATAATACTCCCACAGAAGACACTCCTTGTGGATGAAATTCTATCGAAGACAAATTTAAGAAAGAGAAAAATGCATAAATTCAGAAAATTATAGGAATCCTCAAGAAAAAAGAAAAAAAATGAAACCTCAACCATAAAATGTCTTTCATTAGTGCAATAGACAATTCTTGGTCTTTTCTACAATTTTTATATACCTCCCTGATTACAACATTTTTCATTGTCTCTCAGGAGTTTTCCAGCATAAACATTCTGGACTTTTACTCTAAAATTGCAACTGATAATATCAACTATTCAGCGATATACTTTATCACATCTTCTACGGAAGAAAAAGATATATATTTATATGTTCACACAGCAAGTCAATATATGATCAAATAAAATGCTGTACATCTTAAAAGTTATTGAAAAAGATGAACAAATTATGTGATAAGTCTGTTTTTGCTATAAAGAGTGACATTAAAGTGTAGGGAAAAAGAAATGTTGTGTAACACAAAAAAATCAAAACTGTAATGTCACTGAAACAGGTGCTAAGGTCAGACAAATAAAATGTGGATCCACAGTTATTATATATGTATGCAGAACACAAGGAGATTGTCCCGGGGATTGATAATGATCCCATTTATAATGGCCAGCTGAATAAGATGGCCTGTTCTATGATCGCAGGAAAAATACCTGATGAATATTAGAAATAAATATATTTCAGATAATAAATAAGTAGAAAAAGCAGATAGTAATTTCTATTCTTTACATAAACTTCGTTTTAATTTTTGCCTATTTACTATCTTAAGTATCATTTGCTACCTAATTGCATTGTAGAAATAAATAAGTACATTTATTATAAATTTATTACAGGATATATTTTATTACAAGGAAAAAAATAGGAGACTGATTGACCTAATGTATGAAAAGGTATTACAGCAATGATAAGGAAAGAAGAGAGAGACTTCTGTGTCAACTAGTGTTTCAGTCAGTTAGAAAATGGTTCTATAGAGTCAAGAGAATAAGAAAACTAACCACGTCAATTTAAGGAAATGTATCTGAGATTTGCCATAAAAACCAGACCTATTTTAAATGTTACTATTTGGCTATTAAACAACAACAACAACAACAACAACAACAATGAAAAAACCAAACAGACAAACAAAACAATAGCCTGGAGAAGAAGAAACTGAGGGGAGACCTCATGGAGCTACAACTTCCTCACAAAGGGAGGAGGAGGGGCAGGCACTGATCTCTTCTCCCTGGCAACCAACAACAGAACCCAAAGGAGTGGTAGAAAGATGTGCCAGGGGCGGTTCAGGCTGGACATCAGGAAAAGGTTCCTCCCCCAGAGGGTGGTGGAGCACTGGAACAGGCTCCCCAGGGAGGTGTCACAGCCCCAAGCCTGACAGTGTTCAAGTAGAGACTGGACAACGCCCTCAGACCCACAGTGTGAACTGTGGGGTTGTCATATGCAGGACAGGAGTTGGACTTGGTGATCCTTGTGGGTCCTTTCCAACTCAGGACATTCTATGATGCTATGATAACCAAACCACACGTACTAATATGCACCCTGTTGTTAAAAATAATCTAACGATAGGCACAACAGCACACCATCCTGAACCTCCAACTGGATTCTTTCACTAAATCTATTTTCAGCAATTTGCTGAAGCTTAGAGCTTGCATTGTTTCCTCCTCTAGGATGCACAGATACACAAAACAGCTAGATGTGGATTATTATCATACACAGCTATAATATGATGAACATCATGGAAGCAAGTTTTATGGTAGAAACAAGCATTACTACAAATGTCAAATGTGACACAGCTTTTTTTTTTTTTTAATCAAGTACTGTAATATGAATGAGCTAATGGACAAAAATTACCTGGTCTAGCTTAAATAATTTAGCTAGTCTGGCTGATTTTGACTGAAATGGATTCAGGAGCAATTGCATGAGTACTCCTGCTCTCTGCTGCAGAAAGATCTCATTCTGCAGGACATATACATTGGTGTATTCTTTAGTCATTACTATAAAATCACAATTCAGCACTGTTTAGTGTGTTTGGTGTTGTGGGTTTGCCTGTTTGTTTTGTTTTGTTTGGGCCTTGTTTTGTTTTGTTTTAATCTAGAGCAGGTTTGCTAACCCCTGGGACACACCTTTTTAATGTATTTGGTATCTATATGCCTTTCTGTTCAGGTAGTTGAGCACTCTATTTCCATGTGACATACATGTAGGTCGTATTAAACATGAAAGTGGGTACTTTAGCAAGCAGAAACACATGAATATTTGCCAAATCGTGACATGTGATTTGGAAAATTAAATGACTATACAATGTTTATTCAGTTTTAAATATCAATGCAATGTTTCTTTCATACTTTTTGAGCTCATCCTCTCCTTTTACTTTCCTGTTAAGCTTCCACCACACAAAGGAACGGAAGACTATGGAGGTGAAGAACACACCGCCTTGTTAGTTTTTGTCACAGCCTGACCCTGTGTGTACCTAAATTCTCCTCTGCTTCTAGCTTTTATAAATGAAAAAGTCGTTGCCCATGTACTCAAATATTATACAAGGTGTGTATGCCATTGTTCTCTAATCTATTTGAGTCAAAAAGAAATGGACTAGCTTAAATAATTTAGACAGTAGCTGCCCTGAATGATACCAACTGAAATGAATTCGAGCAATTGCATCAGTACCCCTACTGTAAAATCTAAGAAAGTGCTGATCTTCAACCCAAGGGTGCAGCTATAGCAATAGCTTTTCTGTCTGTCATGCCTAGAACAAAAAGGAGCTATGTTAAGACAACCAGTGCCCTGTTTTCCAGTTAGTGAAATGACCCAATTTCCAAATAAAATAAAATAAAATAAAATAAAATTAAATTAAATTAAATTAAATACTCCCACACAGCCCTAAAGGTGGCAGTTAGCTTTGTTCATGGGCATGTCTGATTTGTTTCTATGATCAATGATTTTGGTTCAATTCCCAGCAAACACAGGAAACTGTGATCTTGCAGTAATATGACACCAGGGAAAGTCTATTTCAAGGTGAAAAACTCCTCTGGGTGGATTGCTGTCATGTTCATTTGTGATCTTCAGGTGCTTGACAGGAAATGAACATGGTTGTGGCAGGACTACTTCTTTGAAAAATGTCACAAAGTATTAATGATGGAAAGTTTAAAAAGCAGAGATCCCGTCTGAGCTGCAGTATAAGACTCAGCTTACAGTTTCTGTTTCTGTCTATCTAACCTGAAAACAGAACATTATATTAATTTCTTCTTCTGTATGTTCTTTATGTTCTTCTTCTGTAAGTTCTTTAAACTTCTTACAATATAAAAGTAGAGAATGAGTACTTCACGCAAACAAACAAACATACAAAACAGCCTCAACTATTAGTATTTTACCTGCAAATATATTAGCAAAAAACAAATTATGTCCAAATTATTTCAGATCTCCATCTCTCTAGTTCTTCTCTTAAGGGAGTCTTAATGTTGTTCTTGATTTCTGGAGATAGTTTAAGATTTTTGAGAGGAAATTAGTTCTTGGACTCTAAGCAGTAGTCTACAAAATACTTAGTATCTATGAAACTATTGTAACTACAGTGCAATTCCATCTGCAACAGAATTTTTCTATTGTCGTATAAAGTATCAATGATGGTGTAGATTACTATATTAAATAGTATATTAAATATTACAAGTCTTTGTGTATGTCTAAAAATTGCTTAAGAACATCAGATGTTTTATTATCTCTCCCTGTCACCACTGGAGGGTTTTGGTTTTTTTAATGTTTTCGTTTGTTTAATTTTAATTAAAGTCTGCATGCACAAAAAATGCAGAGAGTAAACTTATACCAAAAGAAAGATTTCTGGGTTGTTGGGGGGCTAGAGTAGCTTAAGGTTCTTTTTTGGTTGGTTGGTTGTTGGTTTTGGTTTTGCATGTTTGCTTGGTTTTTAATCAGTAGCATTCACTGAAGAGTATTCTCTCAGCCTCAAAAAAGAAAATGCTGTAATTTCTTCCTTTCACATTTTGTCATCCATACCTCATTAGCACTGCAGCTAAACCTATTTTTAATAAATGTTCCAGACCAGGATCTACAGAAAAAGAAGGTCAGGTTCTGTTAATATGCAAGCTGATATATGAAAAGGAATATGTATATGTGTATATAGACAATGCAAACAAATTACATAGGTAATAAGATAAATACCATAGTACTAGTAAGTACACAATTCTTTAAATAACATCAGTTTAGGTATGAATTTCTGTTGTAATAATGTATTGCTTTGATGAGTCATCCTTTTGTTCTGACACAACAAAAAAAAAAAACAGCATCCATTTTTTCATAATAATAGACTTAACTGGAAAAATCAAGTCAGTCCACAAAAGCAGTCTCTCAAAGTATTAAAACAGCAAGCCAAGATCACACACAGGAGGTTGGTATTTTAAGTATGATGATCAAAGCAATACTTTTCAGACCAAAATTCATGGACTTGAAAAAATAAATTGTGAGCAATACCGACTTATTGAGGCCATCTAGTCTGACATTCTCTTTTAAATATCAACATCCTGGAATTTAATTTTTGTTACTTTCTTCATGTTTTAGAGACAAAATAGACAGGCTAGTATGACGTGCTGGGAGAGGTAAGAACTTGGAGTTACTAAACACTGATGCATGAAATGCTGATGGAAAGATGGCATAATTTAGTTCTGCCATTTTTATATCACTGTCATGCTGAATTAGCATAGGAAAGAAATAAATACATATAAAGACAAAGAAACAATTTTAATAATTTTCATCAAAACTGGAAGAGTACTGAATACAAGTCTTGATTTTTTTATTTCTTAATATGAATATAACACTTCAAGAAAAAAAAAATATTATATGGCATTAAGATGGTTGCAAGATAAAAATGCAACTGCTTCAGAAAAAGTAAGTAACAATGGCAAAATGTCGGAATCTAATAAAATTCATTGTTAGCTCCTTATCCTTCATATACAGTACAATGAAAATATAAAACTGGAGACTCATAGCAATTTTCTGCAGCTTTTGGTGAAAACTACATTCTTTTCAGAGTGAGTTGCTGTGACTGATAGTGACTTGCAAATTGCAGTTAACTACATCCTCCATTAATAAATAACATTTTTGATGGGAAGCTATTATAATCTTACAAGAATCAGAAATAGTTCACGAGAAGCCTATTGTATGTGCCTTCAGCTCCTATGGTTAAATGAAAGTCTGTTCTATTGAAGATTCTTGATGAGAAGATGCTGAGGAAGAAGGATTGTGACATTTACAGAGTCTCTTAGGAAAGTAGACAAGGTAATTCTGTTTTAAGTATTCAGAAAAGTGTTTTGAATGCTACATAATAATAACAATAGGAAAACATTCAAATATTTGGAAAGCAGTGATTGGAAGAAATTTATGTGCAGAATGATTTCATAAAATACATTAATATGCTTTTTAGAAACAAGTCAGTGGAGAATATGTGATCTAAGCGGATTTCACAAATGTTTTGTTCATTAATTAAGAATATAAATATCAATACCGATCTAAAATATTTGGGTTTTCCTTTGTGTTTTTTTCTTTTTCTGGTTTGTTTTTTTTTTTTTTTGGTTGTTGTTTTGTGTGTGTGTGTGTGTGTTTTGTTGGTTTTTGTTTGTTTGCTTTTCTCAAGCTGATATAATAAAATGATTGAGGGATGTAATCAACATGTACGCATGTAGCTTTAAATAGTACTGCTTTAGATAATGCAGCGAGATAAGATTTGGAGGGCCTGTTCAGACTACCCCACATTAAATGCATGTTCTAAATTACTCTCTGCAAAAACCTATTTTGCTCCACAACTATCATGGGAGTACAGGAAACCAAACCTTATGTATTCAAAGTTACCCTTTCTAAATACTGAACGAACCCCTTTACACTGCTCCCAAGGGAACTTCTCATTCACTGAGTGAAAACCTGAAAAGAAAGAGTATTTAAATGAGTAAAACAGTACAGCTACAACACACACCAGTTTCACCTTGAGGCTGAATTTTGGGCTGTTGACAAGAGTGGGACGTGTTAAGTACCGAACAGTTCATAAAATGTGTCCCTTTGAGTTCCAGAAAAACAAGAGACCTTAAAAAACAGAGACTGAGATGTAGTGTCTGAAGCAGCATTATACTCACTAAGCTTTGTTTTATCATTAAAAAACCTGCTGAGTCTCATTTCTAGGTTTCGCTTTTATTTTACAGATTTCTTAACAATCATTAGATATATTGTAAGGACACACATGAGAATTTTATTATTCACAAGGCGTATTATCAGTATAGACAGACCAAAGAAGAAAAAAATGCAGCTTTTGCTCCAGTTTGGTTAGATTTCACCTAAGTATCATATATTCTTGCATAAGATTATTCATTTTGCTGCAGCATAATCTAGAGACTGGTAATTCATAAAAAAGCCTGGGATAAAATTACTTGTAACAGAAGATTTTTTCACAACCTGAAAACCCCGAGTATGTTTCAGTGAGTTTGTGCAGGTGTTAATTTTTGGTATGTTATGTTTTGATTTTGTTAATAGTTCCTTGAAGTAGGGGGATGATTGCTTTGCAAGCCCCGGAGAAAACCAGATGACAGGGTTTCAGAAAAGCTAAGAACCTTTCTAAACAAACACACTCCCCACAGAGAGAATCAGAGCTGTTGATCTTCTCAACAAAAACACCACCTAAATGTAGCCGCAGTTAATTACATCCTGTTGACAAGAGACACCTAAAACATAGTGCATTTTATCATCATGCAACAGCATACAAATGACAAGTTTTGACAAGTATCTATTTGTTGTTTCCAGAATTTGCATCAAATATGACAAGTGTACTTTAAGCTATTATACCTCGGTGTTGTTTAATCAATCATCCTTTACTTTTGAAGTTAATTCTAGTTCAGGTAAACAAGCCCAGATCTGCAGCTTGTGTGATATCAACAGCAGTTTTATGTCTTAGGCAGAATATTAACACGGTGGTTGTGCCCAAAGCTATCAAACACTTGATTAATGCTTTTACATCCATAAGAATAATAGAAATTTAAGATTTTGTTTTTTTGCTATAAATTCATGCATTTGAGGAGTATTATATCATTGCCCTTCTATTTGGCTATTGTAGCTCTCTCAATTAGTTCTGCATGCTGTTGTTTCCCCTTTGAAGCTTTTATGGTCTTAGGTGCTATTAGACTATGGTATGAAATGCAGTACATGCTTTTTTCTGTCATTATATGAATATGGTTTCTAGCTCGGTGGCCTGCTTCTGCAGAAAAAAAAAAAAAAAAAAAAAAAAAAACACAAAAAAAAAAACCACAGAGATCAAACCCAAATCCCACTTGCCTGAAGCAAGTTCTATTTTAGTAGTACTGCAAATATGTTTGCCTGGGTCTGTGGATTGAAATACCGAAATGCCATGAAGCAGTGTATTTATCCATCAAGAGTCAACCAAGAAGAACAGCAAAGGTGATTCCAGGTGTCCTGGTTTTGCTAAAAACAAGTTTCTCTTTTAGTGATTTTGCCTGTCAGCTAAAGCCTTCATATTAACTGCATTTTCCTGGAGAACCAGACACATGTTTTGGTAAACATAGCAATAGAATGCAAACTTATTGATAAGCATGGATGGACATCTCACAAGAGGGGCAATGAGAAACCAGTGACCAAGAAACTGACCAACTGTGTATAACATTCCATTCACGTGAATACTTCATATGAAAGTGGGAGATCACGAGGATCTCGTCCCTTTTCCCTTCTGCTTATGGCCGACATTAGGAGAGGACCTTGCTAGTCATCCCTGTGAACTGAGGCCTAGTGACAGCCAGCTCCGGTTGGCTGCAGAGTCTAATCCAGGACTTTGGGTGCCAGCTCTGCAGTTGCTGAGACTTTCAAGATTGGTTTTGTGTATTTTGTATTATTTTCTCTATTCTTATTAGTAGCATTAGTAAAACATCTTTAATTTTTTCCAACTCTCTTCTCTCTGTCCTTCTTTCCCTCCCAATCTCCTGTCCTGAGTGGGAATGGGGGAAAGGGAGGGGCAAAAGGGGGAAGTGGGGGGGAGAGGAGGTTAACAATACATCTGCCAGGGTTTTTGTTGTCACCCTGCAATCTAAACCCTCGACACCAGGCTATTTATCTTTTTGGAGGATGTACAAGCATTCTTTCAGAAGAGGAACAGAGAAGTTGAACACTAGATGGATTCAAGAAGACTTGGAATCTATGTACAAGGTAATGTTCAGTTCTAGAACACGGTGTTTCTAGAACACAGTGGTCAGCCTAGAACATGGTTTTCATGTTCCTTCTGGATCTGGAGCTTAAAATCTGAAGTACAGAGAAACTGTCCTAAAGAATCCAGCATTATTTCTGCAACAGAAGACAATGAAAATACAGGAGGTAATCTGTCTAACCTTTGTCAGAAGAGTTCTAGGAACTTTGAGATTTTTCCCCCAATAGGGGTTCTCCCATGTTTAGTAATAATGGTACTGTTGGAACTATTTCCAAGATTTTCCAACATCACTTCTTTCTTTGCAGGTTCCTTTTTTTTTTTTTTTCCTCAGTTCTTTATTCTGATGATTTTGAAGTGAAGTTTGTGAAACTCTGATACTAGTTGCATAAATAACTAGGGATTAGAGATTGAGCTAATATTCTGGATCATATGACCAGTCTGGGACTGGAAAAATCAGGCTCACCTGTTTCTGTTTAACACAGACACTCAGAAAATTAGAGGAAGGAGGAAATGATAGAGGTAAAAAAATGCTGATCTTCCAGTGTTGTACTTTACTCTATTGCATGTTACACCATCACTTCTTTTAATGTAGGATTTTCTACTCTGTTGCCTGCTTTGACCAGCAGCCCCTCTAAAGCACTAAAGTACTATTTCATTTCCTAAGGAACACTGGAACAGATACATTCAACTGGCTTACTAAGCACCTAGTGATTTTTAGCACTGTGAGGTCATTGTAAAGAAAGATAAAACTAAAACAACTTGAAAAATATATTACATACTAATATATATGAAATAAAATCTAAGTGGATCCAGAATGATAAGTGTCATCTAGCAACAATTTAAGTGTAGGCACAGAAGTCAGAGAAAGATAGATCTCCCTTTTTCCTGTTATTGACAGCTTGAACAATTCTGTCTGAAATGTAATCATCCTGTACAAAATATCTGTAGTTTGTATTTTTGCATTCATGCCTATTAACTCAATGTTTTGTTGTTTCTTTCACTAGTTCTCCAGTAATATCTAAAACTATACAACATGTTTTGCCAGGGACCAAAAAAAACAGAAAGAAAAAGCAGACGTTAGAGAATGAAAGCCTACGATTAAGAAACTGGCTGTCTGGTAGCTTAAAAATCTTGAATACTCATTGGATTTTCTTTCAAGTTGTGCAATCATCGCACCTATGTAGCAGCAACTTATACTGTGTGTAAACAACAGTACTTACCAGAGTTTGCACTTGCCGCTAAAATGGAAAAGTCTGCCCTGCACTGACAAGCATTGCCCTTGAGATTTCAACCATCCTTGCTACAGAGCACCAGGTGATTCTGTTTTATGTCCTTCTCAAAAAATCAAACTTAAGTGAGAGGTCAGAAAGATGGGTATCTCTTAATTTGTAATTGACAACTACAAGTCTACGCTACCAAAAGAAAAATCAGTTTCCCCAAGCATTAGCCTTCAAACTGTTACGTTTTATTGTAAAAACATATTAAAATGTTAATAATACTTAAATTAGATTTACTTCTTTTTTTGCATGATATTTTTTTACTTCTGGCCAAGGCTAAACCTGCTGTTAAAAATCATCCTGTCCCAGCGTTTCTAACAGGAATCAAAACCAAAAATGTTAATAAATTTTGTCCTTGCAAGCTCTCTGGCTAGAAATATTGAATCTGGATTCAGATATATTTCAGATAAACATACAGATTTCAATAACAGAACTGAAACACTAAAGCATGAATCATTACTGCATCTCATCAGTCTCAGGTGAAAGAAATGTATTGAATTTTTTTACAAGCATATTTTAAGGATCCCATTTCTTGTGTTATAAAAAATTAGATACTTTTTTCACTGTTATGCTGCTTCTGTTAAAGCTACCATTGAAATGTTGTTTCATATAGTGTGTCAGAAATTAGCACATCTGAGTGCCTGTAGGCAATCCTTCTACGGTGGCAACTATATTGCTCATACAGCGGCTGAACGTGACAGAGAGGTCTTGCTCTCTGCTATTGACTTTGGCTGTTTTCCCATCCTTTTTCTTTCTCTCTTTTTAAGCATACAGTTGTATTTTGGAAAGATATAAACAAACAAGGCAAAAGGATGCACTAAATATCTCTTTAGTATCCATGCTGCAGTAAAGATAGATGTAAGTTACCATACAGAAACACTTCGCTAAGTATTTCTGTTCTTGTTCATTAGGAGAGAATCCAGAGAAAACAGAGTAAGCAGCAGTTTTAAAGTCAATATTTTAAAACCCTTACCTTGTTTCCCCTTGCCCAGTATCTGTTTCCAAGGAAACAGAAGGAGGAGCCGGAACCAGTAGCGAAGCAGTGGTACAAGCTAATGCACCAGCTTTCAGTTGCTGGCTTCTTTCCTGTTTTTCTAGCTCCTGAAACCTCATGGTTAGTAAGGCCCCTGATAGTTTAGAATAACAAGAAAAAATGAATACAGTTTTAGTCAATACCTACGTGCATATAAATAAAAGGAAGTTGGCAACACAGGTGGTTTTCAATATACAGGCTTTCAGCTAGCCATGGACTCTGGGATGGTTTTTGAAATAGGAGAACATATGGGCCCAAGAGATAATATTGTGGTGTATAAGTCAGAGTAAATTATAGCAAAACAGTGTTAAAGACTATTCCATGAACTACACAACAGAGAAATAGAAACAGAATTCCAGACCTAATCATTTATTACTTTTCATGTGCCATCTACACTCTAGATGTCACCAAACTAATCAGGAGGATGTTGTCTCATTTTCTTACCTTTACTGCACCCACTGTCTAGGATAAAATACAGGTATTTGTGTTAACTAGACCAGTCCAGAGCTTGCTGAATTTTAAAAGGAAATACGAGCTTAGGAATTATGTTTTACACTGTGCTGCACACTGTGTACAGCATAACAAGGTCAACAGTTACTCCTGCAACAACATTGCTTTTAGAATACACACTGAATATCAGCAGCACTGTTCAGACATTTTGCTGAAGAAATGTTTTCTTGTTCACAAAATGCCAATTTGTCAAAATAAAAAATAAAATAAAATAAAATAAAATAAAATAAAATAAAATAAAATAAAATAAAATAAAATAAAATAAAATAAAATAAAATAAAATAAAATAAAATAAAATAAAATAAAATAAAATAAAATAAAATTAAATTAAATTTAAAAAATAGCATTTAAAATAAAATATGGTCTGTGCTGCATTTTATTCTGTGGTCAAAGAAGATTAGTTCTATATAGAATAGCTGTCTGTTATTCCTGTCACTGTTTTTGGTTAAGGATATTTATCTTGCATTAGATGTTACACTGCACAATTTTACAAAGTTAAGCAAAAGCTAAAACAAAGTAGGTAATAATTTAAATATGGCCAGTTTGGAGGATTTCATGGTAGACAAGGTAGATATGTATGATACCTAAATACATACATGAACATAACTGAATATATAAATAGGACCTTTACACTGAAACTAAACACAGAGAGGAATATTTACCCCCAGTTTGAACTTCAGATTTTGTTCTTGAGTGATTATTGGCTGCTGAAGGCTGAATTATGCCTAACATAAGAAAGTTATAAAGAAGGGACTACTCTTACATTCACCCACAAAATGGAACACAAGACCACAATGTGATCTCAACTGCAGAATACTACGAAACCCATATATTGATCTCTTTGCTAAAGTTAGTACCAATGATAGATAGGTATCCAAGCAGGAGAAGTACTTAAAAATATTATCTGAATCCCCATATCAACACTGCATAAATCCTTATCAGACCTCTTTTGCAGCACAAAAATCCCTGGAGCTTCCTGAAGCTTCCAGTCATGTTACTTCAGAACTGTTGCTTTCACAAGTACCCTTTCTAGGGAAGTATTGATTTGCAAGCAGCTAATAAGCGTGATTCACACAATCAGCTTTCTAATTTATGATCACATCCTCTGTTATTTCCACTTACTACTATGTTAATTTGCTGTTCTTCTCCCACCTATGTTATGCTCCAAGTAATTCAAAACACTCAACAGGCATTTCTTTTAAACTGCTGTTTCCATTCACTTTTCAGTTGTCTGAAAATTTTGTAAAGGTACCATTGTATCATAGTGTCTGGTTTGTAATGGATTCTGAAATGTTTCAGCAGTTTCTCTGGATTAAAGTGTTTTTCAAAATTAGTTTTATTACATACCATATAGCTTAATCTTACATCCAAAAGGCAGTGACTCTCTCCTGTGAGAAGTTTGTGAGAGTAGTAACAGGGGACTGGGGAAAACACAGAGAAGCTTCTGTATCTTGTTCCTTAGCTGGGAGGATGTGGGATTAGGCTAAAATGCAAACTGCATTTCAGAATGGTGGCAATTTATGCTCAGGTGTTAAGACACACTAGCAGCATTTTTACTTATTTTCATAAAAATACATAACTGTTTTATATCATCCTGCTCAGCAAAATTAAGTTTTATATGAACAGGAAACATAAAAATTTAGAAATTCAATAATGTCCATCAGATTGCATTAGCTTATGAAAATGTATTGGGTTTATGTGATCAGGTCCTGGGGGGGTGTCTGCAGGGTGACCTCTATGAGGAGAGACTGTGGCAGCCCCATGCTAGACACAGCCAGGTTTAGGCCGCTCCACCAGATCCACTGCAAGGTACAGCTGAGAACCTCAGCCAAGCTGGTGGCACCTCTGGGAAACTGCATTTTAACAAATGCTGGATAGAGGAAGAAAGAACAAAAAGTGAGAAACACCAGAGGAAACATCGAGGTCGTGGGAAAGAAGGTGCTCCAGTCACGGGAGTAGATAGTCCCTGTAACCCATGGAGAAGACTACAATGGAGCAGCTTGCCCCCTGCAGCCCAGAGAGGTGCATGGTTAAGCAGACACCTGCACTGCAGTCCATGAAGCAAAACAGGTGGATATTCCTGAAGGAACTGTGGCTCATGGAAAAATCTTGCCAGAGCAGGGGAAAAGTGTGAGGGAAGAAGCATCAGAGAGAAGCTGCTGCGTGCTTAATGTAACCCCTGCTGGGGAGGGGAAAGCTGTTGTTTCAATGTTTGTCTTGGCTTTTCACTACCCAAATCTATAAATTAATTTTCCCCAAGTCAAGACTGTTGTGCCTGTATTAATACTTTGTAAGAAATCTCCCTATGTTTATCTCAACCCATGAGCTTTCTCATCTTACTTTCTCCCCTTCTCCTACTAAGGAGAAAGAGTGAGCAAGCAGCTGAGTGGGTGTTTGGCTATTAGGCTAAGGCTAACCCACCACAGGAAAAAGCAGCCCAGCATTTACACTAACGAATAAAGGAAGATAATATTTGAAAAAGATCTATTTTTAAATGGTATTTTAAACCGATAAAGACTAGCTCTCAAAGTGTCAACCTACTTTTGTTGACTTCAATAATCCCATACAATTTTAGAACACTCACCCAAGGAGATTTTACAAAATTCTGAACAGTTGTACTTCAAAAGTGGAAACTAGAACAGGAAAACAAAATGTTAGAGAATAAGACAGTAAGTGCTACAATAGTAAATACAGTGTAACCTAATCTAGGCTAATATTAGACTGCCTGTTTCTGATTCCAGTGGAAGTTTACTCTCAGCATGATGATGTTATCATTCACTAGGAAACCTGTGAAGACAGTAAATTAACCTCTGCCAAGTCTTCTGCTGCCTTTAGTAGACGGAAACTAGCAAATAATCCACATAGTTTATTGTACACTCAAATTTACATGCATATTTTTATGTGTGTATGCATATATACACACATACAAAATAAAAGCCCATTTCTGTATTCTGAATATTTATTATTGCTAAACCTCTGTGTGAATTTAAGTTAAATAGGTTGAGTTCAATGAATTATTTAGTAACAATTACTTTAGAAGATGTATCTAAAACTGTTTAGGAGCTACTTTATATATATGACTAAACTCTATAACATATTTGATTACGCTGTCTAGAAGTTATTATTCTTACTTCTTAAGCCATGGATACCTTGTCCTGCAGATGAAAGTAAGTATGTCAAAACTTCAGTATTCATACATTTTAAGCAAAGCTGTTTTGACACCATTTCTTGCCATTTTTTCCACTTCAGTAAATTAATTTCATTTCCATGTATAACCATGGAAGAAGTATATTCTCTGAATGGTAAGAGACCTTCAGGCATCCCCAAAGCTAACTCTATTACAAAGCAGGCAGATCTGGAAATATGCATTTTATACTCCTCTCATTAAAAGTCAGGGTTGACTTCTGTTTTCCCTTATCATAATATATACCTCAGAATTCTATTGATTGGAATAAATTAGCATTACAGTCCTGTGCCTCTTTTGCTTTGTATTCATTTCTTTGAAAGAATCAAGTCATTCTGAGGGTAGAACTATAATAAACAATCCAGAGAATTTCAAAGTACTGATAGTGAAGACTCTCTTAGCTTACTGACACACATTACTTAAGCTCCTCTTTTAGTCTCATTAAAAGTCATTTTTTAAAGTGAGTATTAGTTAAAATCCACTAAAATAAGTCCTCTAAATGTCCTCATACACAGAGATCAATCCAATTGCAAGAAAATACTCCAGGCAGACAATATGAATGACTATAGGACAGGAAAAAATTAAACCTGTAGCTGTAGCTGTTGTAGCAGCTAAAACAGGATCAAGGAATGAGCAAACTATTGCAATGCAAGTAGAAATGACCTAAATACACAGTGAACCACAGTTTAGTAATGTCAACCTAAGCATATCAGGTTTTAGTTATTTTTATGGTTGGAAGTTTCTTTATAGTTTGAAAATTGTACTAAGAACTATTAGATGTTTTATTAGCAGTTCTGTAGGACATTTCTGAGTTCAGCTTACAGTATTTCCATTTTCTACAGAGGATGGTCACTTCACTCAGGCAAATTAAGTATTTAATTATCATACCTGAAATTTAATGTTAAATAATTTTCCTTTTTTTCTCAGACTACAATGCACATTCTTTTCATTGTTTGGACTCTGGCACTCTAGCAAGAAAGTGTATTCTCAGCATTTTTGAATCACAGGAACTGTAACTAATTGGGATTTGGGGAAATATGGGAACTCAGTGATCCATGCAGTGATAATTATCCTCTTGGTTCTTCATAGGGGCCATCTGCCGAGGGTGGCTTGTTACCTGTTTACAGAGGAACAGTTACTCACACATAAAAACCTGTTGCCATTTGGGATGTTAGGGGTTACGTTAAACATCCATGTTGAACTGTCACCAGACACGTATGCAATAGCCAGAGGCCAGACATGCTACCCTGGATCTTAAGTGACCCTAGATGTCTACTGAGGAATAACCAACTTAAGACCATTTGAAAACTTCAAGTTATTGCTCTAAAGACATGGTTGGTATTCCTTAGTGTTTGAGCAATATTGTGGTTATAAGGATCACAAGGAGAATTTGAAAAATAAAAAATAATAATAATAAAAAAAAAAATATAGGAAACTCCTTGACACTATGTCTTTGTCAGAAAGAAGGAACTTTAAATCAAGTCTCCTGCCACTGCCTTCAGAGGTTAAATCAATTCCAGATTCAAACACTTAATTTCAGTTTTCTACAACAGGGGAATGGGATTCAGCTCAGTAATAACAATGCATAAGTGTAGGTATTTACAGATAAGATGATGTCTAAGCCCATATTAAAGTCGATGTGGAGCAGCTGGAGAAGTTAGCCAAGGTGGTCAGAGGACCATTAACACCCCAAAGCTTCGAAATGAAATGTTTCCTGAATTTATTGGGCTGGGCTATAGACTACCATGTCCTTGGGCTGAGAATGTGTTAGATTGGTGCAAAAGGAATTGTGGTTTTTGCGTTGTTGAAATTTGCTGTTTGATACTGGAATAGATTCTTAAATAAATGTGGTCATGTTATAGATCATCTTACTGCACTTGAGCCTAGTTATAATAATTTAAAATTCATGGTCTGAAACCACAATTACTTTTACACCAACCTAATAGACTACCATCTTATGTAGAAACGCCTGGGGACATCTATGTCAGGGTACTGTAAGGGACTGCTGCCCTTGAGGGCAGTATACCAAGGCAGCCATGGTAGGTCCTCCCTGTCCAGGACCCAATACTGCAATATCCAGCAAGGGAGCAGGACTGGACTGTGCTGAGGATGATGACCAGGGCCAATCCAGAGTCCAGTGACTGTCTGGCAAGACCATGATGGGCTTCTTATCAGAGTTCTTCAGGGGTAGTCTCCACTGACATGTCTTCCACCTCTTTCTCCAAAACAGTTTTTATCAGCTGGCTGCATCTGGGGTTAAATCCTACCCCAGATAACTGTGCTACACTCTTCCTCATTCCTGTTGTTCAGCCAGCATGCAGTCAGAAATGTAAAAGTCATAGGAGCAAAGGAACACAAGCTTACAAAATTCTCAATCTCCCCTAGGTGTTGGGGGATGGAATTATGTGATTCTGATTTAAATATAATTTATGTATTTCACACTAAAATTTACTAAGCTTTACTAAGCTCCACAATAGATAGAAACATCTAATTTTCTTTCCAAGCCAGACACAAAGTACAGAGAGAAAAGAGGCACTCATAGAAACGTGCATATGTAACAATTTCTGTTGCTTAGGATTTGGGCTTCCTTCTGTTTACCACAGACAAGCTTAGACATTTATCTGAGCTGACATGGATTTTCTTACTGGGACATATGATTACGTTTTAAATGATGTTATGCCTTTGTCTGTACTTTTCCAGAACTACATTCTTGAAGGAAAAAAGAAGAAACAAGTAACATATTTTCATGTTTATCTTTGATTATTTTTCTGAAAATAATTGAAATACTATATAGTGAGAGATAAGAAGATTTGTATTTTAACTCAACTGTACCTCCCTTTCAGTTTTCTACATCTTCGTGAACTCTCTGCCTTTGATTTGGTAGTAATGCGATGTGACAAGATAGCCACCAGCCATGCCAAGTTAAGCTAGCACTTTCAAATGGTAAAGTATTTTGCAAAACACATTTAAAAATGCATGCAAAGGTTCAAACACAGTGTGCCACCTTTTGCTGCTTGTAATCAAACTGCAGTGAGCCGAAATGGCATTATACCTCCATAAGACAGACTGCCTTATTCCTAGTAACATCTCTTCATGAATCTATGTATAAGGTAGAAATGTCTTGTTCCCCAGCCATTAATAAATAGAAGATTACCATTTCAAGATTTTAATCTTCAGGATCTTCATAATTTATGAACTTCATTTTTCTAACTCAGCAAGCATCATGGATCCCATCTGGTGCTGTGGTCACAGATGGCCTTGACGGTGACAGGTGCATGGAACTACGATGTGTAGTGGTTGAAGACAGTGTTGCGGGTGCCCAGCACAGACGTAGGCTCTTTTTTCTTCTCAAGTTAATAGGCTTAGTTATTTCTATTGTAGTTATGAGACAAAGATTAAGGTTCACTTCATGCTTTCCTTTCATGTTCCTCAAATGCAGTAAAGGTTGGTAGAAACATATAGTGTTGCTACTACTATATGTCACAGAGGGACACCAAAGTTAGTTTTAGGTGGGCAACAAGGTCCAAAACAGGCTTTTATTCCATCCAGGAAAGTCCAGGAAAACAACTAATTAGAAACAGGATTTATAATATCAGTTAGTACTCTGGTAACATAAAATACAGATTTGGATATCAACTTGAGGAAATTATTGGGCACAGCAAATAACAATAATGGAGGTCCACAGTGAGCGTACATGTGGCTCACCATAAACAAGGCCAGAGCCACCCCTGACTCCAGGAAAATACACATGCTTATATTCAGGCACGGAATACACTCACTGGTCTAGTGAGGAAAACACCCAGCCAAGCGGCAAGGAATTATTTAATACACTCGCTTATCTGGCAAGGAAACATCTATCACTCACCCACACATGGAGATGAGGAAGTCCCATTTTTCTTTTGGGAGGTTACCTTAGACGGCGTCCCAGTCCCGGGAGGGCTCTCAGCGGCAGCATTTGGCCTGCGCTCTGAGAGGACCACACCAAACAGCAGCCTCGGCAGGACCCCGTTTATAGTCTAGTCAGATCTGTCTGTGGGCAGTCTAGAAGGTTTGTGACTTCTCTCCATCCCCCTACTGTGGCTGGTGCGCCCCCTCCTCTCTCATAACGACTCTGGCCTGTGTCTCACAATAAGAGCCATTAACTTGCCCCATTGCAGAAGAGGTGGGAGGTGTTGGGGAAGAGGAGGGGTGTGCACACATGCAGCTGCCACATCAGTTCTCAGCGGAGGGGGGAATGGGTGGAGAGCGTACTGCCACACCCTACAACACTAATGTACTCTATTCTGAGTCTAGAAGTGATTAATAAGCTTTTCCATTAGTTTTACCTAATGCAATTTGTGTTAGGATAAAGTTTTAACCCTGAAACATATGATGCAGTCTTAGGTTTATGTATATTATATACAATATATGCTAAGAACATGAGCATATCTGTAGGACAAAAAGTCCTCTATCTTCTCTATTGCTGACAGCGGTTTAATAAAACTACTGTTAATTAAAAAAATACAAACAGTTCAAAATTTGATGTTGCTATATTTTGTGGGAAAATTCCATTCTTTCTTGAAGCAAGCTTTTTCTGATTAAAGCATTTCACAATTCAAGTTATTAAGTCAAAAACAAACAAAGAAATAAAATGACCAAACTAGAGTACTTTGGCTGATCATACTGTAACTCATTTCTTTATCAGACTACAACAGCTCAATACCACTAGTAATAGCGATCTGGTACACACATACTCTTATTCAATAATAAAATAGCTTTGCTTTGTAAAATAAACATTTATCCAGAAACATTTTTGAGGTGGGAAAGGCAACATTTCTTCACTGCTCTGTGAGTGTTTGTTTTTTCTTCAGACAGTTAAATATTCATCAGGCAAAATTTAGTGCAACCAAATCAGTCACACTCCAACATCAGCATGATGGTGAATGCTTTTATTCCCTGACACACTGTCACATTGTTCACAGAGATGAATTTAGTCAGTTTTGCATGGAACATATCTTACCCAACTAAAATTAACTGATTTTGGGGGTGGGGAGATGGAAAATATAAAATTAAAAATACCACTATTTCTAATAGTTGGAAATCAAAACTTCAGCTTTTTTTTTTTTTTTTTTTTTTACTTCTTTCCAGTCTTTCTTACTTGCAAAATTTACAGGAAAGCAGAATTTTTTGTCTTTTACCACTGGCAATTCTTTCTGCACAATTCCTCTTTTTGTGATATTAGAACATACAGAGAAAAGGAATGATCAAAAAATTACAGTCTCACAAACATATATCCGTGAAAATGTGGTATTTATGGACTGATTCTCCAAACCAATGACTGTGTAGGAAGTCTCAGTAAAATAAAATAAAAAGCACATAAACAAAAAATCACAGCTCTCAAAAGCCAGGCCATCAGGGTTGCTGTGTGTCCTTTCAATTCCTTTGAAATATACCAGAAAAGTCTTGATAGCTTTTATTCTTATATCATTATTACCAAATCATTACAACCAATGCTAGAAAAGAGGTGTCTGTCTTTCTGTGTGCCTGTGTTGGGGAGCTCACCTTTAGACCTAAGCTTGGGAAAATCTAAGAAGCATGAATTAAGCTTCTCTTAAATAATCAGGTAGTTCCTCATTGTGCTCAGAAATGAAGAAGTGGTGTGCTTCTTCAGTTACAAAGAATCAGTGGGAAAAAAGAAAATGTAATAGGATTTCATATTGCTTTCCCTGCTCCAAGTAGTTAAGGGTAAAAGAGAAAAACAGACAATGCAAAAATATTTCTTAAAAAAGCTCTTTTCCTTTTTCTATGCAAGCTCATTATTAATTACCTTACCTTCTCAAAAGCTTCCTGTAAAGAGATGTATTATATGCATGGATTGGAATAATAATGTTGCATAGCTGCAGGTACTTCAGATGTGTGTGATACTTTACTAAAAAAATGGCAGTACTTTTCATGGAAAATTAGCCTTGATTTTAAACATTTATAGAATAATTTATTTTTAGCATGCATCCATATTGTGTAAGAGTCTGAGTCTGATTATTCTCTTCCTATGTCTCCACTGGTGAAGTCATAAAGCCTTACAGAAAAAAACAGTCTAAGCTACAAACAAAAATCCATAGGCACAGTGAAGCTCATTTGATTCAGAAAATGTTGCTAAAAAAATTGACCTGGCACGATTGAGAGAGTAAAACCTCAAACTTCTACTAATAGGGATTTCAGCAGGGGAAAAAAAAAAAAAAGAAAAAAAAAAAAAAAAAAAGGAGGTAAATTGATTGATAAGAAGCTTCAACCTGAATGTATATCAATATATTCAATAATTGTGAGAGCAGGAGGCTTGAAGAAACAAGAAATGGAAATGGAAATGGCACACTGAGAATGTGCTATGCACTTGCTATCTGAAATTTTGAAGCAAATATAGCTGGTACTTTTACATTTAATCCTTACTACTAAATACTGGGACAGTGGCTGATCTAGATGGATTTGTTCCTTAAACTTTGTATGAATGTACTCTATCTTGAAAGTGGAGATAATTGACTAATTTGTCAGGAAAATCTATTTAAAATTAGGCTGTGACATTTAGCTGCTCTTTCAGTGGTAAGTGGAAATACACTCTGCTGATGTGAGACCAGAGCACAATTGCACACCTGTAAATTTTACATAATTGGGGCCACAGTCTGTGTGTGGGTTGTTTTGAAATTTCTACATCACTAATCAGAAGTAGCAATTCGTTAGGTCTTGAAAGGTCAAAAATATTTAGCGTGAAGTTCTCAATCTCTTTGTTCAGAGGACATATACATAGTTCTGCAGGTTTCTGGTTTAGTTTTCCCTTTTGGTCTGATTGTTTTCCAAGGGGAGATTGGCATGTTGGAAAATCCCAATCAGAAAGGGATGTAATGATTTAGCACCACATTTAGATACTTTGACAACAAACCACCTGAAATGCTGAAAACTTAGTTTGGAAAAGAAGAATACTAATTATAAAACAAAGCAGAAAACATACCAAGGGCATACTATATAAATCTTTATAGGCATAGCTCAAATTTCATGTATTCTTTTCTGGTTTTGAGTCTAACCCTCTAACCCTTTTTCTACAACACATGCCACTATCTCTGGGTGGAGGATGGCAATAGAGATGGGACACAGTATTTAGGACATAGAAAAAATGGGGAGGGATTAGAAGTAATGCCCTGTAAGAAATTTACTGTATGATTTTAAACAACTACTTAGAACTAAAATTGTAAACATACTTGGGTATCTCAACATCCAGATTTGACCCTTTCATATCCAATGCAGAGGTATTGAACCAATAACCCCCGGGGATATCTGCAGCCTTACAAAGCAATAATAATTTTCTCCCAGGGTATTTCTTTCCTTGGGAGAAGTAGATGGTTCTAGTATCAAGTATTCTATTTCCAGTTCCCTAGCAAATAGCATCATCTGAAATGTAGAAAAGGATTGAGAACCTGCCAAAACCTGGCAGCCAGCTGCAATTTGCATTGTCTGTGTATTGTCTGCATGTCTGTCTGGTCCTGAGGAGTGCCTGGGAGGACAAAGCTGGGCTGGTCAATCAGTCTTTCAGTGACAGTGACAATCAGAAGGTTTCCAGAGTGATTTTATGCATGTGAGCAGTGGTGTCCCTGCACTTCTAAGGTAAATTTTGCACCAGTCAGGTAGGTAGTTCTGACTGCCAGTAAGCAAGTAGTGCGGGGACAGTGACATTTACTCTTTGAGAATGGTTAGAGAGATGTGTCTGCCTCCTCATAGCAATCAGAATTTCTTTGATTTATGACAACCTAAACTGGTAAATCAGAAATATAGTCTTACCTGAAAATGCAGAGATAGTATATATAGTGTGATATCTGACAGCACCAGCTTGTGATGAGAACTGGTATCTTTTATTAGATCAGGTGATAGGGTAGATAAAAACAAAACAAATACACCAAACAACACAAAAACGAAAATTGGACAGACATACTCTTTTTTAACCTTCAGATATTTCTTCTTCCTCTTAATAGCAAAGGGGAAACTAAAATGCAGATCTTCAGATTACCATTGACTGAACTTCTCAAGACAGTAACTGTGAGAACTTAATTTAGGTGATCAACCTTGTGTGCCATTGAAAATAAGGACTCTTTCAGTTAGGCATCCTACTCCTTGGCCTCAGGTCCACAATAGCTGCCCAGACCTCAAGACCACATTAGCCAAGGAAATTACCTACATTCAACTTTCCAATCAGCAGTGCACAATAAAAGGAACTAAATATTTTACAGGAACTGGATGTTTACTGGCATTTTGAAAATAACTCAAATTTAGGTTGTGCTGAGGAGGGAGAGAAGCCTACCTCGGGTGAAAATACTTATGACGTATTTTGGCTTAGGTTGCTCTGTTACCTATCTCTGTATTTTGAGTTATGATGGGTTTTTTTGGTCCACAAGTTTAAAAAAAAAAAAAAAAAAAAGTGTAAAATCATGAAATGCTTAGATAGGATTTAATTAGAAATAAAAGGAGGTTTAAATACAATAAATGAAGGATTATGGCTTATAGCTTCTGTTAATTTTATAAATAAAAACCCTCTAGGATTTCTCATAGGTAAGTCTTGAAATACACAGCATGCTATTTAAATGACTAGTAAGCAGATTCTGCAGAAAAATAAGAAGTGTATGTTCTATAAAAAAAAAAAAATGAAAGGTTAAATATTTTATTTTGCATTTTTTTTATTTACTTAATGTGATTGGGTATTAATAATGATATAATAAGAGAATTAAGAGCTCAGGGCTTTCAATGTGTGTGTATGCATGTGTGTTTGCACATGCTGGGAGGTTTTAATGGTCTGCTGCATTCTAATTTTGAAAAATAAATGTGGCTTTTTGAGTTTCATGAGAATTTGAAAGTTTCTATTAAACTCAACATGTGAGTCAGCAGTTTTTAAAAAGTATTAAAGTGTAAATGAACAATTTTGATCAAGAATTTTAATTAAAACAGAAAATGATGAAATGCACTGTTTCAGGATTGAATGACAGTGTAAGCAATTTTAAGAATTATTGTTTTCAACATAAGAATATCTAAAAAAGGAAAGAAAAAATGTTCTTAGTGCCTTTATAGTGAACCTGAAAGCTTACTTCCCTTAAATTTTGAACCACACAAATTGACACTGCTTGGGATTTTTCAAGTATATATTTATGTTGATATTATGCTTTATTTTTGGATATTGCTATTGTATCTAGAGAAAAAGTTGGATGTATTTAGTGGAATCAAATTACATATCTTGAAAATAGTATGATTATAAAAATATAGATATGAAGAAGTTGCTCTTAAGTTAAATATTTTAAGACTATCAAGTTTTTTTCTCTTCTACAGCTGAGAGAAGAATCTTAACCGCTATTTGAACATAAGTAACATTATCATTAAATAAAATGTGAAAATGTGAAAATATGTAGTTGTTGATGGGAAATATGGACACAAGTTGCCTTGGCAGCTAACGGTATAACAATTACTGTTGAAAACAAGCGTAAATATATAGAGGTAAGAGCATTTCTGGTAATCACTGGAGAAGCTATAGGTCATGCATTTGACCAACAGCATTCTTGAGTCAGCATGCAAAAAAAAAAGGTTATGAAATCCCCAGTCTTCCTTTAATACAGCTGTTCAAGAAATTATATATGAGTTATAATGTCACAAGGGAAACAGATCAGCAGGCAACAGGACACTGCTAAGCTTAATTTACTAACTGGACCAAGTAAGGAATAACTGTGTCAGGAAAAGCTCTGCGAGTGCACACAAACACAAATACACACACACACAGAAGCACACGTGCAGCTACAGTTCCCTGAGACCTTCTCTTGTCTGCAGCACAGCAAGCTGGCACAGTGGAACCAGCCAAGGGGAAGGCAACTCTTGTCGCCAGCCTCAGGGTCAACATCTGAGAATCACCTGGGCACCAGTGTTCAACCCTTCTCCCTGGTATCCTGCCTCCACATGCTGTCAAACAATAATGTAACAATGTCCCCTCCATCTCCCTTAGTGGGGATTTATTAGCTAAATGTAGGCAGATCCTGCCATGATTTGTCACACTGTCTTCCTGGCAGTTTCAGGTGTTGCTTTCCTGTCACTTACTGACCTCTCACCTATCCATAGGTTCGTGGCACATAAGTCTCCCTTGAATTGCTTCTGGCCTCAGCTCGTTGTACTCAGTTACTCACCACCCGGTCAAGGCAAGGCTGTGATGGTCCCATGACACAGAGTATAATGAGGGTAGCAGCCACAGATAAGAAATTAACAGAAATGCAGAAAGTCACTGCTGAATTAGTTAGTTTGCTCTTTTTTGTGTTTGTTTTGTTTTATTCAAACATGGAACAAAACCCACTTGGGAAGGCAAGGTTGTTTGTTTGTTTGTTTGTTTGTTTGTTTGTTTGTTTGTTTTAATCTGGCATTAACTTTATGTTTCAACATATGAGAAAATGACATAGGTTGTATACCTGCAGACTGCTGAACCTAGATGGACAAAAAACTACATCAGAAGAAGTTAAGCTCCTCTATGAAAGCACCAAAAAGGGCATACATGTGGATAACCTCACAAACCTACTTTAAGTTCAGAGTAGATTTTAGGATAAAATGCTTCATGACTAAAACCAACAGAAACAGGAGTGGAGAAAACCAGAATACTGTAGTATTTTACTTTGAGACTCTATCTGTGTTTCCTCAGGGAAGGAGGCTGGGGCACATCCTCAGGCACTAGCACCAAATTATCCCTACTGCTTATCTGTGAGAAAGCTTCTTGCTGTGTCTCTGGGCTCAGCAGTTCCCTCTCACACAATGCCTCATGCAGGGCGAGGAACAACGCAAACCAGAGGTTACTCGCCCAAGGTAATATAGATAGGGCCTCCCTGTTCCATAAGAGGATGAGATTTTCTCAAAGGATGTGCAGGTTGCCCTTCCACCTGGCACAGAAAGGGGCTTGGGAGACTATGAACCTAGGCACATCCTGAACAACCATTCATAGTCCAGAACTGATGTCTTTCTGTTTGGGTTTGAGGGTTTTCCAGAAGCAGTTTACAGAAAGAAAGAGACAGACCACCAAAAAACACAAAGAAAGCAACTCTTAGGTCAACATAAGAAACTACTGTTAGGTAAATCCATCCCTGGAAGATGGCAGAGGGGTTGGAGCTAGGTGATTTTTAAGGTCCTTTGCAACCCAAACATTCTATGATTCTATGGTTCTGTAACTCTAATTTCAAATTAATCTAAGGAAAGGATGGATTGGAATTACGTTTTTGGCTTTGGATAGTTTTCACTTCAAAAGACAACACCAAATTCAGTTACATTAGACATAGGTATCCACTTTCATTTGAGATATATGTTTCCTTCCTTCACCATGAGTCCTACTCCAGAAGTACCTGGGTCTTCCATGGGTGCTATGACTTTTCTTCCCATTCCATATGGGCACTTTGGATATTCAAGGTCTCCCAAGTGGCCTACATGAAGGCAACCAATTCTGACCTGCTTGCCCAGCTATTTATGTAGCAGCATTTCTCATAATAATGTCTCACACACACTCAATTGGCACTTGTCTCCTTTGTAATTTCTGGGAGCAATACAAGATATTACACCTCCACACTGTTTTCTGCTTAAATATGGTCTTTTATGCTAGGCTGTTAGATCATACCTTGAACTTACCACAGTAATTAACCTAGACTGAACTGCCTCAACCTACAGACCTCAAGGACATGCACTTGTCAATTATTCAATAGCCTCTACTGTTCACTATCACCTCATAACAAAAAGGATATGACTAGATGAAGGATTAAATTTTTGGGCTAGCATTCTTTCTTATTGCTGGCAATGGTTCACCTTATTCTGCCATGCCAGATAAGATACACAGTTCAATACCTGTCCACACTGACCCCATCCAACTGAATATCAGTCAGAAGAGCTGCCACCCTCCCATTTTCTCTTCCAAAGCCCACTGATTTTCTTTGGAGGTTCCTAGGATCACCCCCTAGCCTTCTCAGTGCTCCTCAGCTGACAGAGAGACTGACTGCAAGCTGACTTCAGCAGTACCTATGCTCAGACTGGAAGGCAATAGAACTTTCTTGTACATGTTGTTTCCATGTCAGGAGTAAAGAGGATGGGATAATGTCTGTACGAAGACATTTCCTCATGTCCCTGAGTCATGGGAGAAAAAGTGTTTCATCACATGGCATTCACTTTACTTTCAACAGAAATCAAGAATAATCATCTGGGATGAAACATTTTGCTCTATTCGTCTACATAAAACTGTGAGCAAAGAACCAGTCCCCAGAATAATTATAATCCCAGGAAGATAATGAACCATTCATTACCAGAAGGGAGGCACTGGACAAAGCAAAACTGTCTCTGAGCTTATCCTGGACTTTGTGAAACCAAGAATCCAACACAGAGCTTGCTTCTGGTTACTAGTGAGCTGAGATGAAGACTCACAGAAACCAGGTGAAATCAGGTGGGGCCTCTCAGCTTTGATTCTCCACAAAAGAACTCCTTCATAATCTGTGTCTCCATGTATATAGCATGTGGGCAACATGTGAGCAATGCTGAAATCCATCAGAAAAGAAGCCATCAATTCTGTCCCATCACATTAGTTTCCAAGTCAGGAGTAAGGGATATCAGCCTAGACACTAACACAACTGACCTAAACCAAACCAATGTACATAAAATCATTTATGCTTTTTGTTGAACTTATGACACTTAGAAATATGTGCCAAAACACATAAATACAAGTTTTGAAGGTGTTTTGTGGTCTTCCTGTGAGAAGTGTAGCCATTATGTCCACTTAAAATATTGGTAGCACCTTGAACTAATCAATGAGACATGATGTATCTCCTCTTACTTCAGTAGATTGCATTACTGAGGATAGCATTCAAATAGCAATGCTAACTGTTCACATTTTCACTTGTTTCTCTCACCAAAAAGAGAGGAATATACATTTCTGTCTTGATTTCCTGTTTTCATCTGGAGACAATCAAACTCTCAGTTTCAGTGAGGATTCAAACTTCAAATCAAGTCAGGACTATTAGATGCAGAAACAATCAGAAACATCTTTTAATATTAAACTAAAGTTGATTATTTTTAGTTTATATTAATATAAAACCACATCTGTCCACAAATAGTTAACAAATAAGACAAAAGCCACATATTGAACATGTTGTTCATTAAGAATGGATTACATATAATTCTTCCCACAGTTTAGAGATGAAAAAAGAAAAGCTTATTAATATATTACAGTAGAACATCACTTCTGGTAACTGAAGTTTAGCTGTTGTTTTCCTTTATTATATATGGTGAATAAATATCTTCATTGACAATACACCAAAATTAGGGAGTAATTTTTGGAATTTTCTGGATTTAATTACCTTTTTCCATTTCATAAGTGAAAAAATAGCGGGTTTTATCTTCTTTCACCTGTATTAAGTAAGTCATCCTACCTCCCTACATGCACATAAAGTCTAAGCACCACTAAGGTGCTATCTAAACTGTTAAATTAAGGTTTAAATGGCACTACTCGTTTTCCAGCTTTTGTAAATTCCTTCTGCACAGAGGGAGGGAAAGGGGAGACAATTTTACTCAGTGAGCTTAGATTTTTATCCTGCTAATTCATTATTTCAAGATTAACAGACTTTTACTTCTGACCACTAATCATCCAGCTGTGCAGCCTGCTTCTGTGACATTTGTTCTCTTTGCTGATGTTTGTATGATAATTTGAATTGATAATTTAAAATGTAGCAATGCATTTCCTACAGTATCTATACCTTATGTAAATCCTATGCAGTCTTCTGTTGTATTCCAAGGTTTTATACTGGAAATTGAAAATTATCCAATAGACAAGGGAATGATGGGAATTATATATTAGTCAGGATGTCAACCCACAAGGCATGAGCATATAAATGATCTGGGTTTAGAACCTTGTGTGTTTTTTCAGGTTGGTTAGCTGTAATTCAGATCAGTTAAAACTGAGTTCTCTAAAAATTAGCATTTGCATCGATGATACCAGTTGTTCAGTATACAAATGAAAAGCAAAGATCTGGAGACATTGCTTGGATATAAACCCTTGTGAACTTTCTGTAAGCAGAACACTTTATTTCACTACATGGATGTTTTACTGCTGTCTCTGCACTGCACTGCTCTGGACACTACAAAACCATCTGCTGCACTGTGGTGCACTAAAAACCTAATTGTCAGTCAGGTTATAAGGGATACAGCAGAGGAAGTCACATCTTCTTCCTCAGTGTACTAATGGGTATACAGAATTTTTTCCTTTTATATGTTTATAATTTTTTTTAAGACCCTGAAGAACTGTGTGTTCTAAGGCATTGAGAGAGGTGAGATGAGGAGAGAAGAAATAAATCAGCAGTCTTGTTGTGATTATACAGCCTGGAAGTGGAATTATTTATTTCTAATCGTCCTTTCTTTTTCAATATATATGTAAAAGACACCTAGATAGGTACTGTGTCAAAAAAGCTGGAGATAAAGCATGACTTCTTCAACATATAACATCTGAATTTAAATTTGTAGATGAGGCCTATTATTAAAGGAGCAATCCACCATCTCATTATTACTGACACTTTGCTTCCTTGATTCTGGACCTTACTCACCTTCTGAATACTTTTCCCTGAGACATATTACTTTCATGCTGAAAAGAAAGACTTCCTAGAAGGTTACCCACTGGGTTCCTTAACTGTTCAGGTTTGAGGTGGAGAGTCAAGGCTGTTTAGAAGGCTGTTGTGATGCTTAAACAAAAGATGGCAAATACGTACATTACACATCTTGAACAGTCAATAAAACACAAATGACATTTTTTACATCTTATGAATGAGAGGAAATTTGGAAATCATGTACATTCCTGGGTGACTGGGTTTTTTAATTTATTTCTCTCTTCCTAGTATTCACAAAATGTAGGCAAGCCCATGGATTTTGAGGAGTCTGAACAGAGGCCTCTCCTCTGTTCCCCATTTCTCCTTGTTCTGCTGATGTTGAGTTAGATACTGAAGTTGTTCCCCTTGTGTCTGTCCACTGCATGAAAAATAAGATCTTTTGCTTTCAACTTTGTAGAAATAATTTTTCTTTCCCCTTGGTTTTATTCCAAGTATTTTAAGTTTAATATAATTTCCAGGACGAATGGAATGAAACATGTTGGACAAAAGATTTTTTTTTCAAGAAAAACAAAACAAAATAAAAGTCATCCTACATGATTTTCTCCTTAGCTTTGTGATTTTGCAATAGACTGAAAGCCAAGTTCCTTTTAAGTACCATAAGTACTCTATTCCATTTTCTGTATTACCAGGATGCTTTTCTGCCACTGCTCAGAAGAAAAAAAGAAAACCTAGAGGAAAGGTCAATACCTACTTCATGCCTCCCAGGTATCTCATCATAGCAGATGCAATACGCAGCTAAAGGGGCATGACCAGTTACTGCTTCCTTTCAACTGGTTTGGCACCGCAACACAAAAACAGAGCTAGGAAATTCCACCTCCAGATGCATACTGATTGTAATCCTCTCAGCAACATCCAAGCATTCAAAAGCTCCTTCAATCAACATGTAACTGTTAAACCTATTAAGCTGCACTTCTATGAGAAATTATTTTTTTAAACTTGATGTCTTTCTGTCCATCTTTATATACTTATGGTTACAAATAGATTTTCTAATTCAGTATTATTACTTATGAATTATCGAAGAGAATGTTGTCAGCAGCATGACTGAAAAGACAGAAAATGAATATGATTCTGTTATAGGTTATTGCTGGTCAGTGTCTTTGTTCACTTTGACTTTTGCTTTCTAATTAGTGATCTAAAAAAGTCCAAATGTTTTCTGGGGGTTTTATCATGTTTAAAAATAGCTCAGGGCATACATAAAAGAATAAAGCAGACTCACTTTCACAGATACAGATTAGGATGTAATCAAACAGCATGTTCTAAAGGAACACCTGCACTGAAACCTTGCCCACCTCCTCCTACTTATTCTTCTCTGGCAGCAAGCCTGATATGGCCTGCCAGCTCTCCTCTGCAAGCAAGGACAGCTGCAAGAGAGAAAGAAAGCTCATCTTCATCAAAACACTCTTTGAACCTCTTCTGAGGATAAACATTCTTCATTTATTAACAGCTTAATGCTTTGATAAAAGCTTACTTTGTTAAGTAGTTTGGCTTTCAAGAACTGCCCACGTAGATATTTGCATGAAGTTTATAAGGACTTTCAGACAACATGGTATTGCCGGAAATATTGCTGAAGGCATAGAAATAAAAACATTCATACTAGGAAAAGAGAAGAAAAGAGAAGAAAAATCAAAGGAAAACTTATGTTCAACAGCCTTTACAATTTTCTGAATTATCATAGTCCTCTCTGCATGAAAGTGTCGTTATATTTAATTCTGAATAGCTTTGTGCTTGATTTTGAGTAACTCAACACAACGGATAGTTTCACATGCTGTATGCTGTTACACATATAAGAGTGCAAAAGTATGATGAAAATTTCAAACCTAGTGCAACTTAAATTAATAGCTAGTTACATAAAATGGGAAAAAAGAAGCAAAACAAAAATCTGTGAAGTCATAACTCGTGTAACAAATTGGTTTAGGTCATAATTTCTCCTAACTCCAGCAACAAGCAACTAAAATTCAATATTATACGAATTCAGGAGTAACAAAATCTTACATGTTATAAATAACTGATGTCTGTCTTTGTGTACACAAACGCAGGCACATCGCAAGAAGAGCCAGAGGCCATGAATGCATTTGCAAAGAGCAAGTTTTATTTTCGTTACCTCTCTACTGGGGGATATCTGAAGTGGCACCTAAGCTCCCATGCAGAGGTGACACTAGCAGGGATGCAGGCGCTGGTCAGTTCAGCCCTTTTAAGAAGACCACCAGGCCTGCTAAACTTGCCTGTATTTCAAGGCTTCAGGCAGGCACAGCCTCTCGCTCTTTCTCACAACAAAGCAGGAATCTCAGACATAGTGATAAGGTGCCTAGAGTTTTTCACAGGCCTATGTCATCTAACACAGATGTTCTACTCATCAAACACACAGAGTCAGTGAAACAATTAGTATGATGTATGTGCTTTTTCTACAGACAGCTGCAAGTCACTTGAGCGTATTTACATTTACCAACCTCCTCACCAACCTTGAGCTACGTTCCCATACATTCCACCCCCTCGCTCACGTGACTTGCTTCTGCTGGGGCCAACAAAGCCAGAGAGTTGTTCATTTGCGCTTGTGAGGTGTAGCACAGGGCAATTTCCAGGGGCACACAATAAACACATATAGAAAAAGAAAAAAACAGATTTCTACAATAAAGCATAATTTCTACAATAATCAGGTGTCCCATTCATCTCATCAAGGAATTAAATGAGTCATTCAGTCAGGCATTATGAGTAGATTGTTTCACTTGCTGCATTAGTTCCAAAGATGTGAGATGTTGTCTTCCATGTTGGCTAGTTCATCATGTATGTTGAAGTAACACATGCCTTCAAAATCAAAGCAGCATTTGCAGCCACTACCTACTCAGAGAAAACAACTATAAGAAACGTTAATGTTAAGACCCCCTAGCATAGCACAATTCTGTTATACAGCTAGGAGGGTTGTCATGCTAGTGAAACACATAGTTAAGAGATCTGCAGCCTAAACATTAAAGGCAAATGATTACAGTACAATAGAGGCTCAACAAATCTAAGTTTACCAGGACAAACCTAAGTTAATTAACAGGAGTGTTGTCACCTTCCAGTAATACATACGATGTTGCTCCAACTCCTTCAGTTGGTATTCCTTTGTATTCCAAGCTGGGTAACTGATCAAAATAAAATCAGAAAACAAAATACACGGCCTACAATTGAAGAAAAAACAAACAAACAAACAAACAAACAGAAAGGACTAAGCACTGAGGAAATTCGTTGAAGACACTATAACAACAGAAGAAACAGGTAAAAAAATCTATTGTAATGTTTTGCTGAATGAGTCCACAGGAAGTCAGTAAAATTATGGCCACAAAGATGGTTAAAGATTGGGGCAGTTTTCAAATAAGGAGAGGCTGAAAGAGATGGGACTGTTAAGTCTGGAGAGAATTTTGATGGGGAAGAGTCTTCTCGATGTATGTAATTTCCAAATATAGGGAGGAGAGGGTGAAGAAGAGGAAGACAGGCTCTTTTTGGTGATGCCCAATGACAGAAACAGAGGTAATCAGAACAAACTGAAACATGGAAGGTTTTCTTTGAATATCAGGAAACATTTCCTTCCTGTGAGGGTGACTGAGCACTGGAACAGCTTGCCTAGAGAGGTTATGGAGACTCTATCCTTGGATATAATCAAACTCCACTTGGGCAGAACCCTGAACAACCTTTTCTAGCTGACCCAGACTAAGCAGGGAGTTAGACTAAATGATCTTGGATTTCTCCAAAGCTTTTCATACAGTTTCCTGCAGCCTCCTCCTATGGAAACTGATGCATTACAGTCTAGACAAGTGGTCTATGTGGTGAGTGGAAAGCTGGCCGACAGGCTGTATTCAGAGTGTCGTGGTATGTGGCTTCTTTTCAAACTGGCAATCTGTAATGAGTAGGGTACCCCAGGAACTGATATTGGGCCCAACACTGTATAACATCTTCAGAAGTGATCTGGATGATGGCATCAAGTGTACCTTGATGAAGTTTGCCAATGACACTAAAATGAATGCATAAGTGGGCACTTCAGAAAGGAGAGCCACCCTGCAGGATGACTTGCATACACTGGAAGAGTGGGCTAATAAGAATCTTACGAAGTACAGCAAGGGCAGGTGTAAGGTCTTGCACCTGGGAAAACATAATCTAGGAGTGAAGAACAGACTGGGATCTACTGGGCTGGGGAGCAGCTCTGTGGAAAGGGATCTGGGGGTCCTGGTGGACAACAAGCTCAATATGAGTGAGCAGTGTGCTGCTGCAGCAAAGAAAGCCAACAGGATGCTGGGCTGCATCAATAACGGCATCACAAGCAGAGACAAAGAAGTCATTATTCTGTTCAGGTCCCATAAGCAGAGTCCTGGCAGTCTTCCATCGTGATCCAGGATCCTTTGCTGGGGAGATCTCAACGATGTTCAGTCAGGAATCAACTTTTATGCTTCTTCACCCCACCTCACTCCCATGGTTTAAGGCAAATCTCCACCTTTGTTTCACAATCCAGGTTTCACTGTGCAGGCCCGAAGAGTCCCCACTTCACTTGCCAGAACCCGTCTGCGCCTGCATCACCTCGCGTTCAGAGGTCTCTTTGGGTGACCTCAAGACCCTCAGTGAGCCTCTGCACATCCTCTTCTTCATTGGCCTTAGTAACAGGGAGGAGGTGGGGGCAAATTTGGCTGAGGCAGCAGGTGAAATTCATCTTCAACTATTGTTACCTGTAGCCCCCAGGTCAGAGACACCTGTACAACACAATTCCCTCAGACCTCTCTCCAAGTCATTGTACAATTCTTTCCATCAGGGCGTCTGTTCTCCAAGTCCCTAATGGTGATGTTCAAGCAAATACTGTTCTTCGAACCAACTCTTACAACGTGGAATGCTGTGTTCATTTTTGGTCCTCACTATACAAAAAAGATGCGGACAGGCTGGAGAGGGTCCAGAGAAGGGCCACAGAGATGATCAAAGGACTGAGAAGCTGCCATATGAGGAAAGACTGAAAGAACTGGGCTTGTTGAGCCTTGAGAAAAGGCTTAGGAGAGACCTCATCCCTATGTTCCAGTATTTAAATGATGGCTACAAAGAAGATGGAGACTCGCTTTTTACAAGGAGTCACATGGAAAAAGACAAAGGCTAATGCATAGAAGTTACTCCTGGGGAGATTCTGATTGGACACGAGAGGGAAATTTTTCATGATGAGAGCAATCAGCTATTGGAATAATCTCCCCAGGGAACTGGTAGATTCCTCAACATTGGACACTTTCAAGATTCAGCTGGACAAGTTGCTGGGCCACTTTCTCTAACCAATGCTTTCACCAAGAAAGGTTGGACCAAATGATCCTTGAGGTCCCTTCCAACCTGATATTCTATGATTCTATGATGTTAAGAGGACTCTACCATCCACAGCCATCCTGTGACTCTGTGAAACACCTCCTGGCATGAGAATAGTGACTAAGAGCCAGGAAATGTTATCCATCCACCATGATAAAAAATGTTAATGGACTGAGTATTCCAAGCAGTTATTCCTGGATATTAGCACTTGGTTAACACTAGAATAAGTATAAATAATTTTATGAGATTCAGCAATGTGATAACTAAGTACTTACTTTCAGCTATAGTTTATTTAATTAATAGAAACTGCTTCATTTTTTTTAATATTGATTTAAAGAGATTTTTACAGAAATATTCAAACAGATAAGATTTAGAAGACCTAGAGTTTTCAAGATAACAGATATTTTAAATTAATCTTGATGAAATTAATTTCATCTAACCTTATACACACAGTGCTGACAATTCCTGTTTAAATAATTCAATCAGATCTTGTAAAATATTTTAATATTTTACATATTTTCCTCTATTTAATTAAAGTGATAGGTAATAGGCAACAAAATAAAAATTTTACCCTTTTCCCTTTCTTCCTCCACCCCCCCCAAAAAAAAAAAGTTTTGACTATAAGGAAAAACATAATGTTCTTGGATTTGTTGTACCAAATTTACATAGTTCCATAGATGCTAAATACTGTTAATGTCTGAGACATTAACCATAAACTTCCCTGTAACTGAAGACTATTTAGTGGGGTTGTAATCAATATCGATATGAATGAAGACTGAATTTAAATTTTAATAAGCTAAGCTTTTTTTTTTTTGAGAAAAAAATGAACCAAAACACAAAAGCCCCCTAAATTTCCTATAACATTTTCTTTGTCTTTTGGTTACAAAATATAAATAATGATGAAGTATCTGATTTTCACAACTACTACTAGAAAAAAAAAAATAGTAATGATTTTTTAATCAGCTAAATGATACCCTCGGTGGGAAAATATTATGCTGTGTCTTTTTATTCCTGGAAGGGAGTATCATAGTTAATTTATAGCTTTAACTCTCAAACTATGAAATCTTGTTCATCCAGCATTTACACAGCTTTTGGGTCTACTACAGATGGAGTCAGCTGTGTAAATAATTTAGCATACTATTTGTTTTTTGTTAATGTTAGCTTTGGCATGAGTTCTGAGCATTTCATACACCTGTGAAGAACAATAAAAGCTACCGAATGTATTTATATGGTAAAGTTTTATAATGTGTGTTTCTAGTGTGAAGAAAATCCTTGAAAAGTCTCAGACTTTTTTTTTTTTTTAGTAGAAGTAGCAAACTATTCTCATTAATACAATAGCTCTAATAATACTTTGAGCACTTTAAAATCATGTGTCCCTATTTTTTTATGTTTTATTTGTATTAGAAGGACTGCTGTTATTCAAACTTGACATTTCTGCTGTCAATTACTTTGAGATATGATCTGGAGATCTGTTAGTGAAAAGGCCAAACATTAAAATGCTGGATATAACTATGTTCAAGACCAGACACGTACACATTAGGAAAAAAGGAATGTGTTCCCTCTGGGATTCAGTACTAAACATTTAATGGAAAAGCACTGCATATTGCATCTTTTCTTTTTAGAAGGCAACGGCCTAAATCAAATGGAAAACAGAGATGAGAAAAAAGATCCTGAACTTCTCTTTTGTCTCTTCAAAGCTTGCAGGAGGTACCAAGGAGTTTGGAGCTAGTCAGAAGGGTTGGAGTTCCTTAACTCTTTTCTTTTGCCAAGTATTTCCAGAAAGTAAACTATATTTTCTATGGATAGAACACTAAACGTGATCAGGTTTAAGGTACTAGCAATACTTTTACACAATAAAGTATATATATATTTAATAATTATTATTATATATTAGACTTTCTATCTTTAATATGTTTCTGAATTACAGATCATAATGTAAATAAGGTGCTGGTATAACTCAGGATTACGGGGTGATGAAAAGAGAGGAAAGAAGCCAATGTTCAAGAAAATACACAAGTGACATGTAAATTAAGATCAGGTAGGGAAACAAAGAATATCTCCTCCAAATGAGGGTGTTTCTTATTTTGGTTTGTTGGTTGTTGTTGTTTTTGTTATTTCACACTTCATGAGACTAATAATTAAGACTGATATCTAGAAAATATTTTCTAGCTTCAATTATATTTACCAAGCATATCAAGAGTAGTTTGAAGCAAGACTTCGTATGTTTGTATACACATGCTGATGATCCTCTTTTACTGACTTCACTGGGACATTTTCTGTAAGGTTTCTCACTAGTGATTGATGTTAAAGGATTGTGATCATTAAGATGTAGAAAGGAAACAAAAAAATTGAAAAATTACTGATGGGCAGCAAAAAAAAAAACTATTGATGTAGGATCTAGAGAGAATACATGGTATTTGACAGCATCAGACTTTCTTTTGACAGACAACCTGAATCTATAAGGTAAGAATATTGTTGGAGTTAACAATATAACAATATAAACCACCGTAAGTGATTTCTTATTATGTTTGTTCCAGATTATAAAACTTTCCAAGCCAAGAAGTGTCATAGGAAGAGCTTAGCTTTCTTCATTCCATTTTTTATTCCAAATAAAGGTCAGTTTAGTTTTAAACCAATAGAACACCTACTAATAACGTAGTTTATCAAAAATTTTACTGGAAGTGTATCAACTATTTCATAAACAGACTTACAAGAGATAGGATTAGTTTCTGCAACTTCTTCTGCAAAGCCAACCTGAGTCCAGTGAAAGTTAATCAAAGTCTACTGACACCTGTTTTTACATACTATCAGCTACTTTTACACACTTTTCTCTCTATTTTCCTGAACTTTTTGTATAAACATCAGCTATGGCTGTGATTGACTACTTAAATGATCTATGAGCCAAAATCCTATACAGAATTGAAAAAGAGTGTGATAATTATAAGACCATTTGGTGTACTTTTTCTATAAATAGGAATTTTCACGATGTTTTAGATGAATTACTTTGATATTAAAAAAATATCTCTTATATAGCTGAAATGGGTTTTACAAAAAATCCCCATACATTAAAAAAAAAAAGTTATCTATGAATAATACTCTGTACAATTCAAGCTAAACTAGAATTTGACTCCATAAGAGTGAGAGTCAAAGAGTAAAAATAAGACTGTGAACAAAAATGTAATTATTACAGTGGTGTTAATGTTTTATTCTAACTTCACTCAAATATTTCAAAGATCTCTCATCCATATTCTTCATACAAAATTTCATGGTCAACAATGTAAATGAAACTAGATTATGATACATGGACTGTCTAATCTTGATATTAAACAAGAAAACCAATTAATCCCTGTTTCTTCCGTGTATTTATTTCTGTATACAAGGAAATGCAAGAATGACTAGCTTGTGACCTTCATCCATGGTGGAAAGAGTATGTACAAATTCAAAGAACAGCAAAGGAAATAACCTTATAGCCTGACTGAAAACAAAGGAAATTTATTAATATTTTTCTTTTTCAACTGTATTGCAGATGATCTTGCAAATCTATCAGAAATCAGTTACATGTACTTACATCTAAATATTTCTGTAAATATTTCTGTTCTATTTTTTTTCAAGTTTTTAAATTTCCTGATTTACTTATGTCACTCTAGGAACCACTTTTAATATGATCTTTGTTCTGCCAAATATGCATCTGAAAATGTTATCGGTCAGGAAATTACATGGATTAAACTTCTATTCAATTTTTAAAAATGCACGTCTGATACATTTAAATGGGAAAATATTAAATTAATGATATTTGCCTAGTTTTAGTGTCTCTGACATTTAACACATAAAATTCAGATTAAAATCTGGAGTAGCATCAGTTGTTTTGGAACCAGGTTTTTATTAGTGAAGTAGAAATATAGCACAGTTAAAAAATATTTATAACATTTTTTAATGCAATGACATACCTTGTAGAGTCCTAATGAATGCTTGAAGAGTCTTATATAACATCATTGCAATTGAAGAAAAAACATGACATAAGTTTTCATAGAGTGTTAAGAAGTGATGAATATAAAAATAATAAAATAAAGATTTTGATAATGTCACCACATTTGACTTATCTTGCATGAAAAGGTCAGAGTCAGAGTATTTTGTAAAATTAAAATGAAGTCTCAAGACATACAAGGCAGAAAATTCAGTAGGTACTTGGTTATATTAAAAGGTTACTGGTTCATAAGCAGAAAACCTGTCTTTAGCTTTGACATGCTGAGTGCACTGTCACAAGATGTCTTCATATCTGAAGTTTCTCTTTTAACCTGTATTTTCTGTGGATATGTTACAATTGATTAATGATACTAAGGACATTAAAAAAAAAAAAAAGTTTTACGAACGAAGAAACATGATGCTTTTTCATGCTTTGTCTTTAAAACTTATCTTTTTGAAAGATTCTGCATCTGTTCCTATCAACACCTAAGAAATGTAAACTATGTAATAACAGGAAAGTTGGTTGAACCACTTTTTAAAAAATATCTGAATTTTGAAAAGTGGGATGTGAACTAGCAATTAGATATTTAAAAACTAATTTTATAAGCATAAGTGTCAAATAGACAATAAGATTTTGTCCTACAGGACTACCATTAGATTAACTGAAAATCCAATTTTTGGAAATAAAAACTGTTGATTTTCTTATTCTTAAAAATATAAAATACATATTTTAAAAAAAAAAATTACACAAAGGTAAGCCATGGTTTGGTTTTTTTTTATTTTTCTTTGAAATAATTGTTATTTTTATTTAAGAAATGAAATGTCTTGGGGATTGCTTCTCAAGCCCATGAATTGCTGTAATAAGTTAGAATTTTAATATGGTGTCAATACAATGCCAAGTAACAAAATCCCAAAGGAAACTAAGTCTTACCTCTTATTACTGAAAGACTAACAAAGAAATGATTATGTAAGGTATTTGTCATATAATGTACAACAGATGAAGTTCACTTTTGTGCAGTGCTCCTGCAAGAACTTTACCATTCCTCAGTCTTAAAGCAGTGTCACACAAATATCTTTTTGCACTTAGCATGAGAAATGTCTTTCACAAAGTGAAAATTTGCACCGTACTATCCTTTCTATTGTACTCACAAGCCACTGCCTGGACTTTAAAGTCTAAGAAGAGATTCTGACATCCAAACTGTGATGTTCCAGGAAGGAGTTAGGAGGTGAGTGAGGTCTTTCAGTCAACAGGGACAGGATTCAGCTGTGTAGACACAAAGTATCTGCTGCATTGGCACAGGGTGGGCAGATATGATGTGGGACCTGAGAAGCACTATCTGAGATGCTCCAGTGGCTGCTCCAGCAGAGTTTGGGTCTCTCACGGGCCCTGTGCAATGTCTTTTAGCCCTATGGTGAGATCGTGAATATGTAAGATATTCCATATAGGATGAGATATTTTATACATGGGCAGATGAATCAAGTGTATGGAATCCAGAGCTATCCAGCTCATCCAAAACACCTGTACTTGACCAGCTAAGCAGATTTGATACAACAGTAGTACTGATTGAATTTATATTGATAGTTACAAGAGCTTAGACACTTACACATAAATTGCTAATATATAATTAAAGTATCAAGAAATGTATCTGAATACCACCATTCCAAGAAATCTGTATGTGAGAAGCTCAAAAAGAACTACACAACAACAAAGACTTTCAGTGTAGGGTAATGTAAACAAACCTATATGACATATAAATATTTAAATGTATAGGTAAGAAACATCTGTATGCAAGCTAGAATAGATAATATATAGATTTGTATAATACTTTTAAAATTTGATTAAATTCTCAGTCATGTCAAGTTCCCATGTGACATAATTATATAAATGAAACATGAATTTATTTCTAGTGATCTCTTACCATTGTGTATGGGATAAAAAAGTTTTCGTATGTATTCCCTATCAAGTATTAGTTATGTGTATTTACCATACAACTTCCATGATTTGTCCAGCTTCTATGTCTCTCTTTCAGTACAAACAATTTTACAAACTTTTTTCAGTCTTTCTACAGATGAAATACCAATAACTAGAAAGACCTGGAAAACAGGAGAGCAGGACATGGGAAAGAAACTAGCAAAAAGCCAATCACAGGCTCAAGGAAATCATGGATCCATAAAACTATTGGCTTTCACTCAACCAAAGCATATTGTGGTTTTGTGTATAAGAAATACTTGTGGCAAACAGCTTAATTTCATGTTCCCTAACATTTCAGACTCACTGGTAAAGTGCTTTCTCATCTACCCAGCTCACTGGATACAAAACAGAACTGCAGAGAGAAGTAGGAGTCAGAAGTGGTCCCTTCATATCCCATGGCCTCTTCTTCTTTTTCAGTCACCCCAACTGAGGTAGCAGTGGCCAGCAAATTAGTGATTGCAATCAGAGCCAAGCAAATAGTCTTCCATCATCAATGCCTGAAATTACCGTAATGAGGCCAGTAGAAGATACAACAGAGAAAAATGATGTTCTACCTCCTGTTCTTCCAGTAGTTCTCTGATAGCAACAAGACATCAAAGGAGAAAGTTTCTCTTTTCTTCAGTTGCCACACATCTCTATTTTTTTTTCTTCTATTCCCACTAGAAAGTTATAAAATTACCAGTAGTACATTGTGCCTTGTACATATACCAGGTGGCTACAATGTCCGTACATCTGTTCTACTCCATGTAAGTAATATGTTTACTAGTGCATTTGGTTTATACTATAATCAAAGCCATACACTGTTCCTTATGGGTTTTTTCGGTTTTGTTGTATTTTATTCTGGTCTTATTAGAAAATTATTTGGTTTACTAGCTCTTCAACAGAAACAAAGAAACATACCAACCTACAGTATTGGTATGAAAGAGTTTATGAATAACGGAATCACTAATAGTGATACAAAGGTTAATCACAAAACACATGGAGAAATGGGTGCTCACTTCGACTGCTGGATGTATCAGCTCCTGCTGGGGGTCCAACACTTTTGTATAATGCCTGTTTCACTGTGTCCAACATAAGGGGATGTGTTTCTACCTCATGCCAAAGGACTGGTTTTTTAAACTATTTTTTACTTTCTAAATTAGACCTAAGCCTCCAATGGCTTTTCCAATCATTTAGCCTCAGGCTAATCTCTCTGACTTTCTCTGTATCTAAAGCCAAGCAGCAGTTGCCACCAGGTTTTCTGTCACCCTCTGATTTACCTTCCCAAATTTGGTACAAAAGTGTAAGGCTATGCATAGCACAATTTATCTTACGTGTCTTTGTTTTCTAGATCATCTAGATTAATCTAGTCAGTTAAAGCTGGCTAGATGTCAAAGTCTCCTTCTTTGGAAAAACACTTTTGGGTAAGCTTCACCCCATGACACTGTGGCATCATTGTAGAATCATAGAATCATTTTATCTGGAAAACACTTTAAAATAATGAAGCCGAACCATTAACCTAGCACTGCCAAGTCCACTACTAAACCGCCTCCTTAAGAACCTTATCTACATGTCTTTTAAACACCTCCAGGGAGGGTGACTCTACCACTTCACTGGGCAGCTTGTTCCAATGCCTGACAAGCCCTTCTGTGAAGAATGTTTTCCTAATATCCAATTTAAATCTGACACCTCAATGTGTTTCTTGTAGTGAGGGACCCAAAAACTGAACACAATATTTGAGGTGTGGCCTTACAAGTGCCAAGTATAAAGGGACAATTGCTTAACTCTTTTATACTAGTAATTCAAAGAGGCTTATTCTCCTTATATATTTTCTTTTTTAAAAAAAAAAAAAATATAGGATTAACTGAAAACATTAACAAATATTCAGGAAGCAAAAGCTATGAAAAGAACAAGTCCTTAAATGTGCTATGGATACTGAAAAGATAGAGCAAATATTCATGGAAATTTAAAGAATGAAAGGATATCTTATTGAGATTATATCTAATGTCAGCTAATTTGGAAAAGAGGGAATTTTAAGAGTAGTTTTTACTGTAATTAAGGTTTGGAAAATACTGACTTTAACTTTGTACATATGTATCTACTTATTTTATTATTTCCACTAACTCAGTTATTGGTCCAAAATTATTTGAATAATGTAAGAAACACAGATCTAAATATTGAAAGAAACAAACAAACAAAACCAAAACCAAACTCTTCTTAGCGGAAATGTGTCTGTATTCTCCCTTCTGTCTTTTCCATATTGTATCATCCTGAAAAGAAAAGAAATCGTAGCAGAAAATAGTCTAGTTAACCTACAAATATAATTTTGCTGTGGCTTTTCTATGCCTGAAACGAATAAGTACTCCAGAGTACATGCATAAATAGATACGGTGCTATATTAAGGAAAGAACCATCAAGAATATTATTTGTTTTCTATAAGCAAACCTTAACAATTAAAAATAGGCATCAAAGACTCAGTTAATGCAGAGGTATCAGCAAGTGCCCTAGAAAAGCTAGAATAAAATATGCAATTAGGTAAGTCACTACAGTGAGCACTGAAATTTGAAGTCAGAGAGAGAACATATCTCAGAAACATGACAGATAGGACCATACAAGCAATGTGCTTTGCCTCACTTTTTTCACTGATCTCAATTATACCGAAGGATTTCAGGCACTAATTCAAAAGTCACAGCAGTCTAACTAGATGATGTGATGGTAGGTTCTCAAGTAAGAACTCTTAATTCAAAGAGCAGTTATGTGACCTATATGACAAGGTTAGCTTCTGAAGAGATCAAAAAGATAGTAAAGCTGTGCGAGTTGAGGAAATCTGTCCTGGAGCCAAAGAACATATACTCTATAAGCCTTTGGCTTTAATATCTAGAGGAATGAAGAAAATGCGTATGATGCATGAAAAAGCTTTTGCTTTTTCTTTCTCTTTCTCTTCACAATGCTTTAAAAGAATAAACTCAGTGCACAAATGCTCACTTTTCTAGTATTTACCTTAACTTGCTTTGTGTGATCATACTCTGTATCCATGAAGTGCATTTATTTAGACTGTTTAATAGCTTTTTGAGTCAGTAATTAATATTACTTTATCTAGATGTCCTTTTCAGCAAAATGCTAGTCTCTGTTATGTTGAATTAATTCAATCTCACTTTAGTTTGTGAAAAAGCTAAGTGACTATTATTGTCACCTAGCCTTTCCCTTAAGTTCATGAAAAGTGTTATTCATCCACCTTACACTGAACTCTTATTTTAGAAGAGATGAGTGGTGCCTACTGACTAAAAAGAAAGAATAGACTAAGATTAAAAAACTAACTAAAAATGTTACCCAGATGGCTACACTTAGCTGGGAGATAAACACCATTTGTTAACTTCAGCTGAAATACATACGGTTGCTTCAGTGCGTAAAACTATCTGTATATATTTCTACACATTTGTCCCATAATATTTAAATGTTTATAATCTTTGATGTCACTAACAAGATGTACAACACAGTTCTCTCCTTTCTCAGTATCTGATTAGCACTCTCATTCTCAGGTTCTACAGTAAAAGATTGTGATCCCAAATAGGCACAAACATATGCAACATTCGTAGAATCATAGGATGGCTTGGGTTCAAAGGGAAATTCAGAGATCATCTAGTCCAACGCAGCTGCCACAGGCAAAAATATCTTTCAGAAGAACAGGCTTCTCAAAGACCCATACAGCTTGACTGTGGACACTTCCAATGATGGTGTGTTACGTTAAGAAGATTAATTTAGCAGAAGTTAAACACCCTTGCCTTCCAGTGTGAACTCAGTGTGTGCACTGGGGGCTGGAGGTGGCTGGGTTTAACCCCTCAGTGATGTCCAATTACATCAAATAGCCTCAAATTGGCACTATAAGTCTGATCATGCTCAACAGCCAGTCTGGCGTATGTGTTGGCACAGATTCATGAATAGTATAATATATACTATAAGTCTGAGCGTATTAACATTGAATTCACACAATTAGATTCACAAATAGTGTGGGCCAGTCACAGTCATTGAATTACACACTGGCACAGGTTCATGAATAGTGTAATAAATACTGTAAGTCTGAGCACATTCAATGGGAAATTCTCATCACTAGATCCGCAAATAATGAGGTTTATTAAAGCAACAGGTGCAAGTTATTTTAGATGCTGTTGATAAATACACTGTCTGCAAAAACACACTTCAGTTGCAAAATACACTTCAGTTGTAAAACTAATGTTAGTTGCAAGAAGTAAGTATTGACACCATATAAATATAAATTCTAAGATGACTATATAGTGCTATTAATGTGATTACAAATACAAGCTTGAAATCTAAGTGTCCCAAAGAAAACGTGGTATAACTGAGCAAATATTACCCAAGAGTGTCCTCCTGTGTGGGGAAAATAGGCACAATGCATTGACTGGGTTTAAAAATATGTGTGATATTCCCTTTTCTTCAGTCACTGGGGATTTCCTCAACTGTCATGGTTTATCAAACATTATGGAAAGCAGCTTAATGATTCTGGCAATTCCCCCAGGACCCTGCAATGAATCTTATTGGGTCCCATTTACTTGTGTATGTTCAAGTTCCTCCTACAGTCTCAAATCTCATCTTCTACAATGGGAGGGTTTTTGTTCACTGAGTCCCTGCCTTGAGGTTCAGGTACTTGAGACATATTGGAAGAGTGACTGCCAGTGAAAACAGGAAAAAAAAAAAAAAAGTTGTTGAGTAGCTCAGACTTCTCCATTCTACTTTTTACCAGTTTACTTGTCTTATTTTTTAGGGTGTTATATCTCCCTTTTTTTTGAGCAATATACGGGAGAGGTGTCCGAGGATTGGAGGAAAGCAAATGTCACTCCAGTCTTCAAAAAGGGCAGGAGGGAGGACCCGGGTAATTATAGACCGGTCAGCCTCACCTCTGTCCCTGGGAAAGTAATGGAACAGCTTGTCCTTGGTGCCATCTCAAGGCACATCAAGGATAAGAGGGTTATTAGAGGCAGTCAGCATGGCTTTACCAAGGGTAAGTCATGCTTGACCAACCTCATAGCCTTTTATGAAAATGTAACAGGTGGATGGATGATGGCAGAGCGGTGGATGTGGTCTACCTTGACTTCAGTAAAGCCTTTGACACAGTCTCCCACAGCATCCTCACAGCTAAGTTGAAGAGGTGTGGTCTAGACAATAGAGTAGTGAGGTGGGTTGCAAACTGGCTTAAGGAGAGAAGCCAGAGAGTGGTAGTCAATGGTGCGGAGTCTAGCTGGAGGCCAGTATCTAGTGGAGTGCCTCAGGGGTCAGTACTGGGGCCAATATTATTCAATATATTCATTAACGATTTGGACGAGGGAATTGAGTGTACTATCAGCAAGTTTGCTGATGACACTGAGCTGGGAGGAGTGGCTGACACGCCAGAAGGCTGTGCTGCCATCCAGCGGGACCTGGACAGGCTGGAGAGTTGGGCGGGGAATAACCTAATGAAATTTAACAAGGGCAAGTGTAGAGTCCTGCATCTGGGCAGGAACAACCCCAGGTTCCAGTATAGGTTGGGAAATTACATATTAGAGAGCAGTGTAGGGGAAAGGGACCTGGGGATCCTGGTGGACAACAGGATGACCATGAGCCAGCACTGTGCCCTTGTGGCCGGGAAGGCCGATGGCATCCTGGGGTGTATTACAAGGGGGCTGGTTAGTAGATCGAGAGAGGTCCTCCTTCCCCTCTACTCCACCCTGGTGAGACCCCATCTAGAATATTGTGTTCGGTTCTGGGCCCCTCAGTTCAAGAAGGACAGGGAACTGCTGGAGAGGGTCCAGCGTAGGGCAACAAAGATGATTAAGGGAGTGGAGCACCTCCCTTATGAAGAAAGGCTGAGGGAGCTGGGGCTCTTTGCTTTGTTAAAGAGGAGACTGAGGGGGGACCTTATTAATGTTTAGAAATATATAAAGAGTGAGTGCCACGGGGATGGAGCCAGGCTCTTCTCGGTGGCAAACAATGATAGGACAAGCGGTAACGGGATAAAGCTGAAACACAAGAGGTTCCACTTAAATTTGAGAAAAATCTTCTTCTCAGTGAGGGTGACAGAGCACTGGAACAGGCTGCCCAGGGGGGTTGCGGAGTCTCCTTCGCTGGAGACATTCAAAACCCGCCTGGACATGTTCCTATGCGACCTCACCTAGGCATTCCTGCTCCAGCAGGGGGATTGGACTATGATCTTTTGAGGTCCCTTCCAATCCCAAACATACTGTGATACTGTGATACTGTGATACCTATAGAAGCCCATCTTATCATTCTTCTCATTCCTTGCCAAAATTCAGCTCCAATTATGCCTTAGCTTTCCTGATTCCAACCCCACACACCCAGGCAGTGTGTCAGTATTCTTCCTAGGATACATGTCTCTGGTTTCACTGCTTGTGTATCACCTTCTTACATTTAGTTTGACCAGGAGGTCTTTACTCAATCATGCTCATCTCCTGCCTTCCTTGCCCGATTTCTTAGACATGGGAATCAAAATTCCCAGGGTCTAGAAAAGATGTCCTAAAAGAGCTGCCAGCTCTGTTTTTCTTGTTTAACCCTGAGGGTAGTTTTGCAGGGGGTTCCAGCCACTAATTCCTTACAAAGCTGAAAATTCCTTTTCCTGAAATTCAGTGTCCTAACTCTGCTTTTCACGTGGCCCATATTGCTCAAGATTAGAATAATAAAATCATAGAATCATAGAATATTTTGGGTTGGAAGGGACCTTCAAAGGTTATGTAGCCCAACCCCCCTGCAATAACCGGGGACATCTTCAACTAGATCAGGTTGTGCAGAGCCCCATCCAGTCTGGTCTGGAAAGTTTCCAGGGATGGGGCATCCACCACCTCCCTGGGCAACCTGTTCCGGTGTTTCACTACCCTCAGCATAAAAAAAAATTTCCTCCTCACGTCTAGCCTGAATCTCCCCTTATTTAGTTTAAAACCAATACCCCTTGTCCTTTCATGACAGGCCCTATTAAAAAGTCTGTCCCCATCCTTCTTATGGACTTCTTTTAAGTACTGAAAGGCACAATAAGGTCTCCCCAGCTCTCTTAGCTTGTCCTCATAGGAGAGATGTTTCAGCCCTCTGATCATTTTGTTTGCCCTCCTCTAGACCCTCTCCAACAGTCTTTCTTGTGCTGAAGGCTCCAGAACTGGATACAGTACTCTAGGTAGGGTTTCACCAGAGTGGAGTAGAGGGGCAGAATCACCTCCCTTGATCTACTGGCCACGCTCCTTTGGATGTAACTCAAGATACGATTGGCCTTCTGGGATGCAAGTGCACATTGCCAGCTCATGTCCAATCTTTCATCCACTAGTAGCCCCAAGTCCTTCTCTGCAGGGCTGCTCTCAATCCCTTCATCCCCCAGCTGGTATTGATACTGGGGGTTGCCTCTATGCAGATGCAGGACCTTGCACTTGGCCTTGTACAACCTCATGAGGTTCACCTGGGCCCACTTCTCGAGCTTTTCCAGGTTCCTCTGAATAACATCCCATCCCTCAGGTGTGTCAACTGCATCACTCAGCTTGGTGTCATCTGCAAACTTGCGAGGGTGCACTCGATGCCACTGTCTATGCCATTGATTAAGACATTAAGAAGTAATGATCCCAGTATGGACCCCTGATGGACACGACTTGTTACAGGTGGCAGTCCAGACATTGTGCCACTGGCCAGTGCTCTGTGGGTGTGGCCATCCAACCAGTTCATCATCCATTGAACAGTCCATCCATCAAATCCATACGTTTTCAATTTAGAGAGAAGGCTGCTGTAGGGGACCATGGAAAAGGCTTTACAGAAGTCCAGATAGATTACATCCGTAGCCCTTCCTTTGTTCATTGATATAGTTACTCTACCATAGAAGGCCACTAGGTTGGTCAGGCAGGACTTGCCCTTGGTGGAGCCCTGTTGGCTGTCTCAAATCACCTCCCTGTCCTCTGTGTGCCTTAACATAGCTTCTAGGAGTATCTGTTCTGTGATCTTCCCAGGCAGAGTTGTGGGGCTGACAGGTCAGTAGTTCCCGGGTCCTCCATTCTACCCTTTTTAAAAAGAAGTGTGGTGTTTCCCTTTTTCCAGGTGTGAATTCCATGAGAGCATGATCACTGCAGCCCAGGCTGCCACCACTCTTGACTGCTTTTATTAGTTTAACTGTGTTGGTAAACGACAGGCCTAGTAATGCTTCTCCTCTAGTTAGGTTGTCTGTCACCTGGATTATGAAATTATCCTTGATGCAGAAAGTCTCGTGGACTGCTTGTGCTTTCTGTGCTACTATATTTTGCTACTATATTTGTACCATCCTTAGTGTTTTCATTCAAACCACTTCATATTGCAGGACATTCTTCTTTTTTTTTTTTTCTTTTTTTTTTTTTTCTGCTTGGTAAAAGTCAAAACTGCATAAATTTATGGATAGTGAACTCCCCAAATATAACCTTGATTCTATGAGCATAAAAAGGCATTCTTTTTCCATAAGTAAGCAGATGCAAAACATTAACATCAATTTTTCACCCCTTTAAATATTTCTGCTTCACAGAGGAAGATAACAAGGACAACAATGCATAGCAGTGTGACAGTACAGATGGTAGCTCCTTATTTTTCAGAGAAACACATGGATATGGACCTAAAAATCCAGAATATATTTCTAGTTTTTACACATCTTGGTATGATTTAACTGTGGTTACTTTTGTTGGTCTACAGAGAGAAAAGTGTCCATAAAAAATACATAGCTGATGGCATCCTGGCAAATAAAACCTGATCATCTGGAGATATGACAGATAAAACAGGATGACATTTGAACAAAATAGAAAAATTGAAAAAAAGAGTATTTTTCTTTCTACCCATCTACATATATATTTACAGGTATGTGTTTAAACACCTCCACACAAATAATATGAATAATTGAACTAAGATTACATTTCATATATTGTTATAGTGATCACATGTTAATTTAGCTGCAACGTATTTAAGAATTGTAATGCTATATCTTACAAAATGTCTTGGTGAAGGAGATACCCAGCTGTCCACTTAGAACAAAAGCTGGAACACTTCAACTAGATCAACAGAGTGAAATTCAGTGTGTGTTTAGTTCTGTAAGTATTTGTTGATGAATGAGTTAACCTGACCTTTTAAAATATGGATGCTTCCTCTTGACTAATTGCTTTCAACTCCGCATGTCATCTTAAATATAATCTTTAATACCAGCCCCCTTTGATCATGCTGTATAGTAGTACTTTTGTCATTAAAAACATTACAACAAATTCTGACTTGGAATACAGGTGAGTGTGTACTATGGAAGATAATGGATTACATGGTGAACATCTGAAGGCCTCTAGGCATGCTTTTCCTGGGTAAGTCTTCAAACAATATTTTTAGAGCACTGATCTACAGAAACACTTTATCTTCACTGCGTTTAATCAGTATACAGCTAACACATAATAGGAACCTAATGGTATTTATATCTGGTTTAAACCCTTCAAGGCTCTGAGGTAAAAGACAGTAGAGCTCTTCTCTTTGTATTAGACCAATGGACATCTCTTAAAACAGACTTTCTTGTGGGTTTCTCTTCATTGGAATTTTTTGTTTAAACCTAACAGGTTCAAAGATCGAATGTTACATTTAACAAGTTTACCACACGCAAATCTTAATCTGTTACACTCTGATGGCAGTGTTGGAAGGAAAGGAATTCTTTCTTTCTCTTTGACATTTCTAATGTACCATGGTAGAACATTCAGATACAAAGTTAATCGATAAATTGAATGACCTTTCTTTATTTTCTAATGCTCAATTTGATCACGTAAGATTTTTTTTTCCTCCTACGACTTCCCTTTTGTTTTTAGAATATTCCATGTATTTTGCTTTTTATTTCTAAAGTGAAATTTGCTTCACATTACTGTTTTGTGGATGAAAGAAAACTGAAGGAATTTCTGAACTGCCTTTTATTCCAGTTTCTGACTTCTAAAACCTTGCTTAAGGTCTAAGAATTTCCAAAGGCACCTAAATATAAGAGAAGATCTTCCAGAACTGCAAAGCAAATATTCAGTTTGCTCACATCTTAATGGTGAAAATCCTCCCATAAGTAAGTGGAAGATATGGGTAAAATTCTTCCTTAAATTATTAAAAACAAGGACTTGAATTTCCTAGGATTTTTTTCCGTCAAAGAGGACTGTTTAGGACTGTTCTTGCCATTGATCAGATAGTGAGCAGTGAGGCTATATCACTTAATATTTGCTGCTAAAACTGCACTGATTTGTATTACATGCTCAAGTGCTCACTCATCCAGAATGAGAAACAGTGAGAAACTAATTATCTGACTTGTGTTCAGTGAAGATTGTGGCCTAACAAATACAACACTCCAGAATATTTAAGTATTTTATAAAACATTGAAAACTTAATGGATTTTGATTAAAAAAAAAAAAATAAAGCTACTAAATAACAACTTAGGAACATTGAGATGCTGTGTATCAAGAACTGGGAGACAACTGTAAAGACTAGGAGTTGGTGTGTGTGAACAGAAAATAGAAAACACAAATTGAATAACAAGTGTTAGTAATGACTGAGGACAGTTTAGGTCATCATGTACTACCTAATCTTTAGTAGATATGTTATTAGTATGTTTTTGTTAATTCTGTTCAAGGAAGATAATTGTTTTTCAGTCTGTGATTCTCCTTTCTAGTCTTCGGAGTCTTCACCAGGGAAAAGCATAAAATATGTTGAATAACTTCTCCATACAGCTTAGGTTAAGAAAAAGAACTTGGCACAAGAAAATTTTTTATTACTTTTGAAATGTTTCTAGTTTGAGAAGGAAAACAAAAATACAAAGTTTCCCTCTTTGTAGGTATCTGTTGTCTCCTGAACAAAAAAAAAAAAAAAAAAAAATTAAAAGTGTTTTAAAAGTGTCTCTTGAATGATCATTGTGCTTATTTTCTTCTAATATGTGAAAGTATATTTCTACTGAGGTAATTTTCATTATCTATGCAATTAAAAACATTAAGTAGAAAAACAGCACAGCTTTTCCAGTTCTCAATGCAGCGAACGTAAATATGTCAGTTTTAGCTTTATACAAAGTTCTCAAGAGTGGGCACAATACGTAGGTCATTCAAGGACTCTTTCCCTGTCTGCTTTTCAATGAGCGTATACTCCAAATAACAATGCCTGACCATTATATGTTTTGTGTTTGGATGTACTTTGCAGACTATACAGAATATACACAGAAAAATATTCAGTCTTTTCCTTAGGTTTTATTAATTCTAATGTTTTGACGGAGGGGCAGGAATTTTCTTGTGTTGAACAATACTATAGATTGATATATTACTATTTTTTTTTTTTTTAGGTAGAAGAACTATTATTTATAATTGATAAAGGAATTTGATTCACAAGATAAAAGAGAAAAATTTGGAGCTGGATAGGTTTGAAGTGTTCCTCCAAGCTGTACTTGACCTTTTTGTATTTACTCATGCGTAATGAATGAAGACTTCCATTGTTATTAGAACAGATTTCAGTACATATCTCAAATATCAACTGCCCACGATACATTATTTTGGTTCCTGAATTTATAACCTGTGTCACCATATTTTCTTTTAATAACTTCTTCAATGGATGTGCAGTCACCCAAGTATTATTTGTGAGCTATGTACTTAACTGTTCAAATTGTATTTCAGATTACATCAGCCAGTTGAACTGATATGTTGAAGTACGATTCAACAGGGCTTTAGACTAATCAGTTGTATTTTGCTATGAAACAAAGGAAAAATAATTATACTCTGTGAAACAGATATCTAAATCTCAGGTGGATGAAGAAAATACATCAATGGATGTTACTGTATTTCAGATAACATGCAGTGTTTTCTACCCAGGGTCTTTGTTCATAAATATTCATGTATAAATGCGTGCTTGAGTCTGTCTCTAGAAACATAAGAAATCTATAACATTCTAATTCAGTTTTAATTTTTAATATGTCTAAAATATAAAGCAAATATATGCATGCACATGTACATATGTATACCAGTATACACAGATGCACTTAAATACATACATGGGCATATATCCTACATATTCAGGCATTTGATTTATGTACCTTATATACGTATGTACTATTACAGAATACTGCATGAGCTCCTTAGAAAGATATTCTTCTTTCTGAGCAGTGCTATTATCCTCAAATGCCCATGAAAATAGATCAAGAAATTTACCATGTAAGATATGAAGTGAGAGATAAAAGGATATTCAAAAGAAAATCCAAACCATTTCAAGGAAAAAGAAATAATTCTCCCAGCATTTGAAAAGAAAACTGATTCTGAATAAAATATGAATGAGATGTATCAGTTTGGATCTTCTGAAATAACATAAATAGCTCAGGAAGGGATGAAAAGCTTAACCTTTATTCTGGCGTTATAAGGATTGGATTGGGAAATTCAGCCTGAATGCTACTCTTGATGCTAGAATCTCATCACTTATTTGCTTTGTTTCACCAAAACGCTCAGAAAAACAGGAGAAGGAAAAATAAATGCTTTGGAAGTAGTCATTTCACATCTTTGCCTATACAGTGAAAGTGTGAAATATAACAGCATAACCGACAGAATGAGTTATTTCAGATAATTGGAAGATATTTTTCCGAGGCTAGCAGCAAATAAGTATAATGGTTAGAAACAAAATTTTACCTGAGGTACACACCCTGAAAGAAATGAAGCTTTCCTCAGACTAAGCTGACTGAAGAAGATAGCTCTGAGGAGGTGAAAACAGAAAGAAAAGTGCTGTATACCTTTTTATTTCTTAACATATTTTGTTCTCAGAGGCAGCTCCAAATGAGATTAACAAAGAGAAACCACAGGCAGCTGGATGCAATATTATCAAGGGATAAAGAAAGCAAGCACAAAAGCAACTGCAGGAATGAAGGAGGACCTTTTTGAAAGTCCTAAATTGCTATTCACTGTAGTTTCTTTAGGTCTTGTAAATACTGTGCAGTACTACCTAAAAGAGTTTTATATTTTATCTTTATCTCAGTAGTCCACCACTGTTGTTCACTACAGTAGAAAATGATTTACTATTCTTTATTTATAGAAATGTCCATCACCTTTAATTTAATGACAAGGAAGAAGGAACACACATGTGCACACAGCTCCCATATCACAAAGCCAGGCCTTCAACAGTGCTCGTTTTTCATGCTGCAAGCTGATTACTGTCTCATTTTGTGTATTTACTAGTACAGTATGGTGGGAAATAGCTAATCTATGACTATCAAATTTAACCTACAGAGTAAATGTATGATTCACAAATAGTAACACTAGAAAGGTAGCCTCACCTCACTGCTCAGTCAATGGATTTTTAAATAATTACTGAATCCAAGAATTTAGAATAAATAAGAGGAAAGCTGAAAAGTGTATGAAGATAAAAATGAAAGGGTTAAGGGAATACATATTCCTTCTCCTAAGCAACTAGTAAGACATAAAGAGAGAGATGAGGAAAAGATAAATGTAGCAGCAGATGTAGAACAGCATATATCTTCTTAACAGTTCCCAGCAAAAACTTTCTTAAAAGCTGAGTACGCATTAGTAATTTTATAGCAAAACTTTAAAAATAATGTTGTAATAATCCTCAAAACATCTATTAAATCAGGAAAGACTCCAAATTGTGGTTCAGTTGAGGTCCAGCTATGATCAGATTGTGTCTTTGTGCTTCTCCAGGAGCTCTTTGGAATAATCATCACTGAGAATCCAGTGAAAACCTTCCATTGAGGAAATTCTCTCCTTAGCTCTGCAAATACAAAGCAAACTGTAGTTCTCTTTTTTTTTTTTTTTTTAAGTAGATGTTTTCCTAACCCATTTCCTAAACAGCTCACTCAATCTGCCACATCCGAAATCAGAGGGAATTCTCTAACATAAAGTGAATTCTTTGATGAGAAGTTTAATCCAGTTTACTATCCCTGTGCTCCAAAGAAATACATAGGGATCTTATCTAATTAGTAAATCTGACCTTAACTATTTAGCATTGTGCTGATTCATGTATATTCTTACATTATAGAAGCTTTCTCTAATAAGAAACCTTACAAAATAATGTCAGGTTATAATGAGATTAATTTTCAATATTTTACATGTATTTTTTTCATGCTCTTGCTGAGAAAGAATACCTACTTCATATATATTTACTTCAGACCTGGGCTTCAAAGGTGGTGGTGTAGCCGTATTTCTGTCACCCTCTGAATGAATTATAAGAAGACAAGCTTAACTTTCAGTGGTTTTCAGGATGCAGAGGAAGATTTCTGTAAAAGAGGAGTCAGAAAAAAATCAGGTATCTGAAAGAGAGCTGTAGCAACATGTGAAAGTTTAGAATAGAGTGATGGCAAGTAAAGTATTAAAAATATCAAACCTGTCTTTCTTTCTACATTTCTTCATGCATCTCCACAGCTGTACAAAAATCACATTTCCATACATTTTCTCAGAAACATCTAGACTATTAAGCTGCTTAGTGCTTTCATGATTTAATCATTTTAACTCTACCAATCAAAACTGTCTGGGCCCCATTTTCTGTGAGGAATTACTTTAAAACCATCTCGGAAATCTTATATTTCTGCATATCGTTTTGTAATGTTCATTTGCACTCAAAGAAAAAGGATCATTTATCAGAATACTTACAACAGTGAGCAAAGATTGTATTAAACAGGTTTATGTTTAATTTTTGTAACATAAGAACACAAGAGAAACTAGTGTTGAATTTTTACTAATTTTCATTTCGTTCTGTATATTATAGTGCTATAAATGTGAAAAGTACTAATGATTTCTGTATACAAATTATTTGAAAGTAAGATGTTCTGCTCAGAGCAGGTTGGTCAATGGCTTATTTAATAATACTAAATAATATTTATGAAGGATATATCTTTGTTTAGATATTCATTTAGCCAATGTTCCATTGCAAAGCAGATTGTTTCCTTCATGAACCTAATTAGATTATTTAATAAGCAAACAAAATCTCAGGCATAATGTTATCTTCTTGAGCAACAAGCTGTAACTCCCTTAACAGAGTGCATGGTAGTACCATACAATGCCTGAAGCTCATTACATTCCTACAGTCATTGCAGCAGGAAGCACAGAGTTTGTTAACATCAAGTGCTGAAAGCACTTCTAGTAGGAAGGAGTGATTCTTCTTGAGAGGCATGAAAAGCAGTTTTGTGCAAGAAAAGAACAGAAGTGGGACTGGAGTCCCCATCAGATCCATGGGAATGCATTGCTCTTAATGCAACAGACTGCTTTTTACCAAATTGCTCAGAAGTATTTAGCCAGGGTCAACTCATGAAATCCAGCAGCAGTATGACACATTGATGGGTTATGCCCTCTAGAGAGGCCATATGAAAAATACATAGGGAAAACACACTCCAAAATAAAACCAAAGAATTTCAGAAGAAGGCTTCAATGGACTACTTGTATGCACTAATGCATGGTTAAAATGGTTACTGAATAATGACCATAAGCAGGAGCTGAATATAGCTCAGTTTATGAATAGGAAAAAAACTTGACATTACTGTAATATGGGCTGGCCACTCAGAAGAAGGAAGAAGATAACTAATACTCATTTCAGTTTCATATAAGTAAAATCAATCCCCTCACATATTCTTATGTTTAGACTCCACAGTCATACACACTTTTTCAACTGACTTCCCACCAATTCTGTACCTTGAGAAATTTCCATTATGTTAGGACATTTAATACTATTAAGTTTGGCCTTCCTCTTTACTGTAGAGTCTTGTCTTACACATGCACGAAGCTAAAATAATAGGCTTTTGATTTATATTATCAGACTTTGCAGCAAGCTGAATGTCTTTGAAAAAACATAAAAGTTTTGCATTGTCTTTGTGATATTTTTATTTCCTCCCAATTCTGAAAACTTTCTCAGTGTTTTTAAACACAAATTCATAACTAAGAGCAGAACAATACGGATAAGGGAGCACACAGTCCTGACTGTGTAAGGTTAAATACACTTCCACATAAAAATGAGTTGGTCATCTCCTATAGGAAGCTTTGAATGTCTCATACAATGCATTCTAAGAGGAACACAAACTCTTGACAGGCAAAGACCAAAAAAATTGAATACTTGGGTAACTATCTGTCCTCATGACCTTAAAACACAAGAGATAGACCTTTTTTGAATGGGGTGATCATCTGTTTGTTTGGGTGTTTTTCCACCCTGCCAAAGAACTGACAAAAGAAAATGTTGTATTTGTTTCCCTGGAGGAAGTCTATTTTTATGCACAGAATCAGTTATATTAAGACTTCAAGTTTGAGTGAATACGGGGCATCAACAGGGGACAGTACTTGAGCTGGCTTTCCACATTAGTAGGAATTCCTTCTTTCTTAGGTTGAATTGAAGACCAACCTGACTATAAATCCTAATATGAACACCCAGAGAATTTATTTTAGACAAGCTTGGGATTTATATGCCTTTTGTTGTTGACCTACATTATATAGCTTATACTGTCTCTCTAAAAGATACTGAGTGATTCATAAATTTCCTTCAGGAAATCTTTGCCCTCATCTTCTTCAAAGACATATCTATCTGTGCAGAATGGAAAATCCCCTTGGTGGAATGAATTATTGAAATTCATGCTTGGGCATAAAATGACAAATATAACCAGTTCTAATTACCCAGTCACCTTCTGAAAAGTTGGCATCCTTAATTGGCAGGTTATATTAATCCATTTTTCATAAAACACACACACACACACACACACAACTCTTTTTCCTTAGATGATTTAAAAGGCATAACAAAACCAACAAAGAAAAATCTTGGAGTTGTATTTCCTAGGTTGTAACTCTGCATAATGTAGGATTAAATTCAGTCTCATTTTAACTGATGACACATTCATATTGTCTATATTCCCCCCCACCCCCCATTCCACAAGATATGGTATTTTTGATTTCTTTCTGTAGCCAGTAAATTGGAAATTTACAGTCAAATATTTGCACTTATGAAATAATAATTAAAGATCTATCCATGCTGGCAATCAGAGCCCAGGGTTGTTTTCATAGAGAGTTTGGTTTTGACAGAATGGCTCTAATTAGTTATCTTCGATATATATATAAGAATTGTTTATGAAAATGCTTAAGGAAAATAGACATTGATGTTTCTCTTGTGAGAAGATATTCTACACAGTCTTCTTTTATTTTATTCTAAACATTGAAATTAGTGGTGAATCCACAGTTTTAAATATGCTTAAACAAAATTAAAAAATAATAATAATAATAAACAGAGTGGCTGGAATACGAGATGTACTGGATGTTCAAGTAACATTTACTGCTTCACTTCTATGATTTTTCTTTCCCTTTACACAGAAGCTATGACTGTAGGAGGCACAAGAAGATCCCTCCATAGCTTTGTGGTCCTGCCCATCTCATTTTTTGGGGCACCATAGGATGCAGAGTTTGGCTAACCATGCAATATGATTTCAACAGGAGAAATTAATATTACTACAATGAAAAGGTAAGTGATCAATGACAATCCCATTTGTATTAAAAAGAAAGGATGTGACTTTAGAACAGATTTGGTTAGTGACAATTTCAGTTTGACCCTGGGAGAAGATGATCCATCCTGGAGCTCCAGATGAAGCAAAACATACTAAGAATTGATATTCTAGTCCAAAAAATGCCTCAAAAAAATGCTTCTAAAAGCAGTCAAACAGGAAAGGGCTGAACCGTAGCACACTGTTTTCACTCAGAGTGAGCTGTCTTCACTCAGAGTGAGCTGTCTTGCCTGTCCAGATGCCTAGTTTAATCAGAGTAAACCAGCTGCTTAGCTAGATGGAGAGAGGTTTTCTCACCATGTAGTCAGTCCTTGACAAGCCAATCCATCAATTCCATGCCTTTTTTTCTTCACAGGAAACCTAAAGTCTACTTTTTGTTTAATATCCTCTAGAAGGGACATACTGCCCTCAATAAGACACAATCAGATGAACTTTGCTGGAGCAGTTTTAGAAATACATTTAGTCCCCTAAATGTGTGCTGGTTTTGGCTGGGATAGAGTTAATTTTCTTCATGGTTGCTAGCAAGAGTCTATGTTTTGGATTTGTGCTGGAAACAGTGTTGATAACACAGGGGTGTTTCAGCTATTGCTGAGCAGTGCTTACACAGAGCCAAGGCCTTTTCTGCTTCTGACACCATCCCACCAGTGAGTAGGCTGAGAGTATACAAGAGATTGGGAGGGGACACAGTCAGGACAGCTGACAACAACTGACCAAAGGCATATTCCATACCATATGACATCATGCTCAGCATATAAAACTCAGTGAAGAAGAAGGAAGTAAAGGTTGTTTGGAGTGATGGTGTTTGCCTTCCCAAGTAGCCATTATGCATGATGGAGTCCAGCTTTGTGGAGATTGCTGAACACCTGCCTGCCCATGGGAAGCAGTGAATGAATCTCTAGTTGTGCTATGCTTGCATGTGCAGCTTTTGCTTTGCCTTTTCTCCATCCCATCAAGGATGAGTGAGCGAGAGGTTTTTTTATGGGGCTTAGTTGCTGATTGGTATTAAATCACGACAAAATGTCACGATTAATGTCACGTCAGACAGAAGTGCATCCAGCTACTTCCTGTTCCCTTCTCTTTGGCTGCTACAAACAAAAGTCACTATTGCAGGCATGCAGATAATTACTTCAAAACCCAGACATTTTCACACTCCACATGTCCATAGCAATTAGTGTGACTGACCAGGGCAGTTATCATCACTACCTCTCTTACCATCTCTTACCATCTCTTACTATCTCTTACCATCTCTTGGCCAGGTTTGTGATCCTGTTTATAGCTTCCTCCATTTCTCATCGTGTTTTTTTGCAATGGAAAGACCCTTGACCATTGAGACAGACTTTGACCAGATACCCTTAAAGGAATAATCTGTCTCCTTCCATGTACCCTTAGGACATCAATGAGGAACTTCATATACAAAGTTCCTAAGTGTAAATTTACACCTAATTACCTGGTTGCACATGTTTTCACAGAATCAAAGAGCAGTGAAGGTTGGAAGGGACTTCTGGAGATCATCTGGTCCAACACACTTGCCAAACCAGGTTCACCTAGAGTAGATCGCACAGGAAAGTGTCCAGGAAGGTTTTGAATGTCTCCAGAGAAGGAGACTCCACAACCTCTCTGGGCAGCCTGTTCCAGTGGTCTGGCACTCTCAAAGAGGTTTCTCCTCATATTCAGATGGAACCTCCTATGCTTCAGTCTGTGCCTGTTGCCCCTCATCCTGTCATTGGGCACCACTGAAAGGAGTCTGGTCCAATCCTCTTGACAACTTCCCTTGAAATATTCATAAACATTGACAAGATCCAGTCTCTCCTCATAAGAAATATGTTTCAGACCCCTAATCGAATTTGTAGCTCTCCAATGGACTCCCTCCAGTAGTTACTTGCCCTTCTTAAACTGGGGAGCCCAGAACTGGACACAGTACTCCAGATGTGGCCTCACCAGGGCAAAGTAGAGAGGGAGGAGAACTTCCCTCGACCTGCTGGTCATACTCTTGTTAATGCACTCCAGGATACCATTGGCCTTCTTGGCCACAAGGGCACATTGTTGACTCATGGTCAAACTGTTGTCAACCAAAACTCCCAAGTCCTTCTCTGCAATGATGCTTTCCAGCAAGTCCACCCCTAACCTGTACTGGTGCCTGGGGTTATTTCTCCTGCAGGACCCTACCCTTGCCCATGTTGAACTTCATCAGTTTCTTCCCTGCTCAATCCTCCAGCCTGTCCAGGTCTCAGTGAAGGGCACCACAGCCTTCTGGTGTGTCAGCCCTTCCTCCCAGTTTGGTATCATCAGCAAATTTGTTGAGGGTGCACTCAGGTGCATCCAGGTCATTGATGAACAGGTTGAACACGACTGAACCAAACACTGACCTCTGGGGAGCCCCATGAACTACAGGTCTCCAACCAGATTCTGCATCATTGATCAAAACCCTTTGAGCTCTGCCATCTGACCAGTTCATGACCCGTCTTACCATGCACTCATTCAGCCCACACTTTCTGAGCTTACCTATGAGAATGTTTTGAGAGACAGTGTCAAAAGCCTTGCTGAAGTCAAGGTAGACAACATCCACTGCTTTTCCTTCATTTACCCAGCCAGTCATACCTTCATAGAATGCTATCAGCCTGGTCAAACATGATTTCCCTCTGGTGAACTCATGCTGACTACTTCTGATATACTTTTACTCTATAGTAGGCATTATGTAGCTTATCTATTCACTCAGAGACACAGTGCAGAGAAGGCAGTACATTGTCAATTTATACCTGATTTTATAGCTCTCCTGGTTTAAGAAATGCAGTCACTTTCATTACATTATTCTTAGAGGGAATTATATTAAACAGGGACTACTAGTATTCCAACATGCGAAAAAATTACACATAGAATACATCGAAACAGAATACATCTACTGGCTAGACTACATTCCTGAAGTGTTATAAATTATATAATCTGGAGCTCACTTTTGGATTAATCATCAAGCTGACAGATTTAATAAAGCCTGCCTTTAGGAAGTAAATATACTAGACGTCATATTACATGAAGCTGAAGAATTATACTTCTTTTAGTAAAGATCTGGAATAGAAAAATATTCAACAATTTTTTTTTATTTCTCACAATATAGCCATTTCAAGTGCTCTTTTTCTTATGAAAATGGCTTCACAATTGGAAAAGGGAATAACCAAGGTCCATTAGTGGTTGGTTTGATCTTTAATTTAAGACGGAGGCTTTTTATCAAGTCTTTACCTCATTTTACTTTAGCTGACATTTATCATGAAGCTTCTTTAATGTATCAATTCATTAATACACATTTCTGGCAAAATAACACAAATGGAAATTATATTGATAATTGTTTTTCTTTGTGTAGCTATCTATTCTGACAAGAATCCAGGCAAGAGATATGTTTATCCTCATTCCCTCTAATATACATTCATACATTCCTTTTTTTCTACAGAATGTCAGCTCCAGATATTATTTTCAGTGCTATAAATGTTATATGAACCACAGTTGAAATCAAATGAAGCATTATTGTGTTTAGCATCAGATAAAGAGATTTGACACAATTGATCCTACAGTTCTGTTAGCCTTACTTTAATGATATACTGTCACATTTATCCTCCCTTCTCCAAATCAAATAATCTAAGACTTTCCATCATTTCACTGAATAAAGTCCTTTACCCTATCCCCCTCACCAGTGAAAATTCGATTTATTATCAAAATTTTCTCTAGTTCTGAAATATCACTTCAAAATGTTAGATGCAGCATTTAACATATGGATGAATCACTGACATAATGATGAAACTGTAACATTTTCCATATTACTATAAGAACTTTGTCTCTTTCTTAACAGTGTCAACATCCTGTTCATCCTTTCCATCAGTCTTGTTCACTGAACAGGGTTTCTCAATGGACTTTTGTGGGACGTCCATTTTCTCTAGGAAGGACACAATTGCATCATTATGTCTGAATGATCTAACTTGTTCGTGCCAGTGTGCATAGACTGCTGGCTCATGTTATTGCAAGTGACCTCTTTCAGTGAGAAGCAATTAATGTATTTGAAGGCAACTTCATTCAATCTTTGCATGTTTTTTCAACAGTGGCTGTACGCACAAAAATTACAATACTCACGCCTAGCTTTTTTAACACTTCGATTTAGAACTGCAAAAAGTTTTAATAATGGGTATTAGGGAACATTTGGATTCTATTTTGGGTAGAATCCTAGTCTAGAGATTCATTGCAATTCTGCTTTAACAGAATTTTCTCAGGCCAAAGAACAAAATTGAGACAAATGATTGCCGAGCAAGTAAAATTACATATAAAATCACAAAATCATACACATATTTTTAATACTAATGTGAGTATCAATGCATCAATCCCTTCCCTTCCCTTCCCTTCCCTTCCCTTCCCTTCCCTTCCCTTCCCTTCCCTTCCCTTCCCTTCCCTTCCCTTCCCTTCCCTTCCCTTCCCTTCCCTTCCCTTCCCTTCCCTTCCCTTCCCTTCCCTTCCCTTCCCTTCCCTTCCCTTCCCTTCCCTTCCCTTCCCTTCCCTTCCCTTCCCTTCCCTTCCCTTCCCTTCCCTTCCCTTCCCTTCCCTTCCCTTCCCTTCCCTTCCCTTCCCTCCCCTCCCCTCCCCTCCCCTCCCCTCCCCTCCCCTCCCCTCCCCTCCCCTCCCCTCCCCTCCCCTCCCCTCTCCTCTCCTCTCCTCTCCTCTCCTCTCCTCTCCTCTCCTCTCCTCTCCTCTCCTCTCCTCTCCTCTCCTCTCCTCTCCTCTCCTCTCCTCTCCTCTCCTCTCCTCTCCTCTCCTCTCCTCTCCTCTCCTCTCCTCTCCTCTCCTCTCCTCTCCTCTCCTCTCCTCTCCTCTCCTCTCTCTCCTCCTCTGTTTAAATGAGTAAAATTTAAGTCAAAGTTTCCAAGCAACAATATGTTTGCTTGACCAGCCCAAGTGTCTCAAAATCATTTTCAAACACAGTCTTGATTTTGTCTTTATATTGTGTTCTCTTAAATAATAATAAAATAGTCATAACACATACTTCCTGAATGTGATTAATATCTGGCCACTGTCTATGGAGGATCTACCTAAACACCTGCAGGCAAATTAAAACTTGTTGCATCTGATCACACCTTACCATCCTATTACACTTCAAGATGTAAATGATGCTGGTAATTCCCACAAATTCAACACAAGAGAACCCAGGTTTTGTTGCAACTTTTAAGACAACTTGTCCCAGTTTTTACAGAATCCTCAAACTGTATGCATAATTTGTTGTAGTTCCAGCACAGCCTTCAGTATGACACCATCTGTGCTGTGAATTACCAGTTTGGTTTGTGCTTTTAGCCTCTTGGTCTGTACTAAGAAGAGAAGAAAGAGAGCACATACAGAAGTGACTAAGATCTTAGATATGGTTATTTTAACTTGTTGAATGTCAAACCCTGAATAGTGACAAATACTGTGAGTGAAAGTATAATTTTGCTTCAAGATAGATGACTTTTCTTTGGAGAAATAATGACAATTTTACAGAACCTTCATTAACATTTGCTGCTGTCTGTGAGACTCCTGGTTAGAGACAGCACAGTGCTAAAGTAGCAGAAGTATGCAGATTTTGGTGCCACGATGTCTGTCCACGTTAACAGACTTGACATATTTGCCATTATGACAAGTCTGGAGCAGGACCACTATTTGTTTTTAATGTAGCTAGGAATGACTTTTTCATACATGTTAAAGTAAGTTATTTTCCCTCAAATGACCTTGTGTGAATTCGATCTCTTAAGTAACTGTTGGAAAATGTTCATATTTTGAAAGCAATAATATTAAATGACACTATGGATGAGCAAAGGTCATGTGAATATTATTGTGTAGATAATTAATTTACAGTTATATAATACATTTTATATATACATATATATAAAAACAAATGAAAGGATTTTTTTTTCTTTTACTATAAAGAACATTATTAGAAATAAATGTAGACAACAAAATGGTCAAACCAATTATGCTAGGCATTTAATTTGTCTCTGAGGTAGTGATAAGATACCTAATTATTTGAGATTTTTGAAAACACAGCACTCTGAAGGTCTCAAGTCAGACAAGAGACAATTTGGTATTTGGCAGAGAGACAGGCTAAAAGTGCTAACAGATCAAATCTATTTCTTAGCTTTAAGATTGGAGAAGTGTGTTCTCTAAGACACTGACAAAGCTATAGCATTCAAAATTACATTGAAACATAAAAGAATAGGAAAGTGAACACTAACTTAAGTGGGAGTACTTAATTTTAGGATCAAATGTAAACAAAATTGCTTCTGGAGAGATTCCCAAAAATTGATCTATTGCTCTTAAAGTGCCTTCCTTCAGAGAATCTGAAAACACTGGCATGGTTTCACTGTAGGGGTTTGAATATGAATGTGAGATTAAATTCTCAAAATATAGCTATAAAAAGTTTTGTGAGACATTTATATATGAAGATACGTATTGCAGCGATTGAGAACGATGCGTACAGAGACACATACAGAGATGCAGACAGGGACATGCACACAGAGCTTTTGTTAGCAGCAAGAGAAGAACCAGACAGAGCTGGGCTGAGCTGAGCCTTCTTTAATTAACAGTTCTCAATTTATAAGTTTACAGATATGGGCCTAACCAAGAGGTTAGACAGGATGTTTTTTCAGTAATTGTTATTCCAAACATATCACACTCAACTTGTGACTGTTTTCAGTTACGTTCCCATGCATACCTTGTGGGTAGTTTTCTGACCCACCCATTCACATGCCCAGGCTCAACATCTATGTCATACATAAGGGGGTGGTTTTCCGGCTCGAGACATCATTCTCACTGGCCTGGGCTATGACTCCTTACACTCATAAAAAACATACTTCTGTATAACCTGTCCAAGACCCTTTATGTTTTGACTAATTGCTGTAATTTAATCATGTTAATGTTTGTCCAGATGGTCATGTTAGTATTTATCTTCCTTTATCATACAGGTGGCTGGAACCGCACGTCCTGCCGTTCCCACAATGTATAAGCCATTAATAGCCATTGATAAATGTTGTTCTTTCCATTACTTTTTCTACAAGTACAGCTCTTAAAGTTTTGCTTTAAGGGTCACTGGATTTAGTTTGATTCACACTAGGGTGAAAGAACAAGACTGCACTGGAGTTGTCATCACATTATCAATTCAAGTTCCGATTTGTCTTAGCCTTCAAAAAGGACAAGTGGAGAAGAGTCTCATCTTGGATCCTATCTTGTGATTAGAGCTTGAGGAGTAGAAATATTTTGCTTAAATTCCATCTGACTGAGAACTATGGACAACTCAGGTGTTTCTCCCATGAGTTCTGCATCAATAGCTTTTTAGGCAAAGGTGAGGTCTTCCTCCTCTGTCAGGCATCCATTTTCAGAAGGGAACTCCACAAGAAAGACAGGTATTCCTTCAGACATACTGCTGTGACTGATCTGCTATAATATTATATTGCTATTTTTTTTTTGTTGTGTGTACAAGCTGTGAAAACAGCACAAGGCACAAAACCAATCCCATAAGTCAGAGGCTTTTTCTTCAGAAAATGGAAGTTCCATGTGTGGATCATCCTCCAGAAAAACTGATCTACATACTGGATAACAAGTGTTGATATTCAGTTTAATTTCTCTGTCATGCTGGGACAACGTATTTAGATTTGAATAATACAAAATCAAAATACAGTGGAATAAATGTGACTGTACATTCTCTTTTTGCTAACAAGCCATTTTACACTAAAAATACTAAATAGCAAAATGAAAATATTTTTGTTTTCTTCACTAAGGTTCTGTGAAATAAAGCTTTCTTTTCCCTAAAATGGATGTGTGAGTATTCATGCCATTTTTACACAGATGATTTTCAAAATTTCCAACAGCATAGTACTTGATTATCAGCTGCTGGATCTGAAAGAACAGAGGCAAAAAAGATTTTTTTCAACATTTTTCAACATTTGCATTCTTGGCGCATCTTATTGTGCAATGAAAATTCAACATACAATTGATCGTCCCTGTTCACTTGATGTAGAATGTACCTCCAGAATATTTGGAGAGTATTTATCTTATCAAAATCCGAAGAGTTTAGATTTGCTGTGAAGACTGAATAATACAAATATTTCATGGATCATGGAAAATAAATTAGTTGATTATTCAGATTATTTTTGAGCACTTTACGCTTCTCTAATTATATTTTTTCTAATAATTCGCTCAATAAAGATAAGTGAATACTTATCTATCATAATTAATAGGCCTGTGGCATTATTTAATCATTTGAAAGAAAACCTTAAAAAGGTTGCTATAACGATTCTTTTTCTTTTTTTTTTTTTGTAACTAAATGAGTTTCTATATGTTTTTAGAAGTGGAAAAATATAAATCATTGAGTATGAAAATGTTATTTGGTAAGTATGAACAGATAGAAGAAAATCATATTGGAGAACATGCAAAGAGAAACAATGTCATTAGCAGATGATTTTTTCCCTTAATATCACTATCAGTACAAGCTGTTGTTTTTTAGAAAAAGCATGTACAGATGGAAGAAGCCACATGTAACATCTATTTTCTAAGCACCCACTCAAAAAATAACAAGATTGTACTATGAAAAAAAAAAGTCACTGAAATTCCAGAATAGTAGTGAACATGAAAAAAAAGGCTAATGAGGGAAAAAAAACTACCTGAAAATCTGAGGACATAAAATTATTCCCAAGAAAGTCTTATAATATCCTCTGCATTTTATCGAATATGAAGGCATTATTCTCTGACACCACCTAATGAGAATACTGCAATAGCAGAACTAAATCAAGGGCAACTTTCTGAAGTGGGAGATGTCAAGCCCTGAGAATACCCCCACCTTACCTCAGAGCATGGCAATGGGTTTTGTTGCTGATGTGGATCTGTCTAATCAGGCCCCAATTCAACTCTTCCTCTTCCATCCCACTTGATCCTCAAGTACCTCACCTCCAGTTTCCAGATCCCAGTCCTCACTCAGGACTGCCGTTAAAGGCTTTACGGTCCTGTTTATGTTTGTCCGTTCACCTCTGAATGTGCTCAGTCCTTTGTGGAGCCATTATTGCTGCCACTTCCACTAACTCTGGAGCCTGTTGAGCATCCCTTGTGGCAGCACTCTCAGCAACAGATTTTTTGTCTGTTTGCAACACCTAAACCATGGGTGTCAAACTCATTGTCACCAGGGGCCGCATCACTCTCGCTGTTGCCTTCAAAGGGCCGAATGTAATTTTAGGACTGTATAAATGTAAGTACTCCTACTACAGCCCTTTGAAGGCAACCATGAGGCTGATGCGGGCCCTGGTAAAAATGTGTTTGACACCCCTGACCTAAACATCGTTTCAGCTTCTGGAGATCAGCCTCCTGACTAAATCCCTTCTTGAACAGCAGTTATTAACAGGCAAGACAAATTAATATACTGATCATCTGTTTTCCTCTCTTATTTTAGAAGATGTCTTCCCACAGTCTGACCTATCTGATCTTCATCCCAAGGAAGAGGACTATGGATTTTTAAAGCCAATTCTTTCCACAGTCTGGACCAGCTGGGTACCGCGAAGATATTTCAGTAGCCAGAGGCATTCAATTCCTTCCTGTCCCCACCATCCTTCTGGTCGAGCACAAGGGGTCTTTAAAGCCACACAACCTCTTTTTTACTAAACTAATGACTCAGAAACAGGTACAAATTTCTAAACACCCTTCTCTAATTAATCCCAAGAAGCTCCAATCACATACAGACATTCACACACACACAGAAGTAGGTGTGTACACCCCTCCACAGGCTGTGTAGGTCTCGATCACCCTCCCTGCAGGGGTTTCATCATGGTCCCTGTGGTAGAGGTGGCTGCTCCAGTGCCAGATGAACCCCCACCACTCATGTCTGCTCAGTGACCTGCATAGAAGGGAAACATCCTGCAAGGCCTCACACAGCACTAAAGGGTTTCACATGTTGCCCAGTGCAAGTGGCCCCTGGATGGAATGCAGGTGCCCCACAGAGGGAGGCTATGTCTAGGCTGAATTTCCTACAGTGTCAAACCCTGTTTGGCTGCTGCCCTCCTCCTGCTCCAACATCCGTCTTCCTGTTACAAATGTTCACATTTAAAAAAATATTTTTTGCAAGCTGATTATTTCAAAATATTTTTAAATGTTGAGGCAAACATACTTTCTGATAACTTTGGGTATTTCAATCACACAGTGGTTGCACTCAGATTCCTATTAGCAGCTGTCATTATCCAGGCCATTTCACAAAGGTTGGGCACTGAAGACACCCCACACAAGAGAAATCCAGTTCTGAATTAAGGATGGCATTTCACAGAATCATAGAATCACAGAATGTTAGGGATTAGAAGGGACCTCAAAAGATCACGTAGTCCAATCCCCCTACCAGAGCAGGAACACCTACCTAGATGAGGTTACACAGGATGGCCTCCAGGTGGGTTTTGAATGTCTGCAGAGAAGAAGACTCCACAACCTCCCTGTGCAGCCTGTTCCAGTGCTCTGTCACCCTCACCGTGAAGAAGTTTCTTCTCAAATTTAAGTGGAACCTCCTGTGTTCCAGTTTATGCCCATTGCCCCTTGTCTTACCATTGGTTGTCACTGAGAAGAGCCTGGTTTCATCCTCATGACACTGATCCTTTACATAAACATTAATGAGGTCACCCCTCAGTCTCCTCTTTAAGCTAAAGAGACCCAGCTCTCTCAGCCTTTCCTCATAAGGGAGATGCTCCACTCCCTTAATCATCTTTGTGGCTATTTGGAAAGTAGTATTAAAAAAAAAAAAATAATGAGACACCTCATGAAAGGAAATGTTTGGTTTGTTTTTTTAGTTTTTTAATCTCTACATTAATTCTACCTATTCATGTTCTCACACACAGATACAAAAAGCACCAAGGTACTTGTGTGAATGTGGTCTGACCAAGGCCATAAAAGAGAATGCTGTGTGCACCCTCTTGCTTTTATGCAAAACAGGATGAGGCAAGCTACCTATTAAGACCTCACTAAATCCCTGGAATTCTTCTTCATTGATGACAACAAACCGATTTTCAACTTCCTCTTCAATCTTGTTTGAATGAGTGCTGCTTGGGATCATTTGCATCATTATTTTCTTTTATTCTTCCTAGGTTTCATGCAAAATTTCTGAATTTCACAACTCTTAATTCTCTTATAAAATCATGGAATCACAGATTGGTTTGGGTCAGAAGAGACCTTTAAAGATCATCTAGTATATTCCTCATTCTGTAGCTGATTCTATCTTTTTTACCACTTCATCTTGATACCTCATTTTTATGTCAGCTTGCTCCTCCTCTTCATTTGAATGAAATAACACATAAGATGCTAACTTATAGCTTCTGGTCCTTCTTTCGTTGTTTCTTCTAGTGCTTCACTATAGATATGCGGACTTCTACATACACATGGTAATTCATAAATAATTCCCAGCAGTCTTAATTTTTGTTTTCAAATCACTGCAGTGGAATATTCTAGGGGACCTTAGCGTGTACTGGGGACCTATTTGTAGGCAGTTAAATCACTGAATCACAGAATGATTAAGGTTGAAGGGACCTCTGGAGCACATGTAATCCAACCCTCCTGCTCAAGCAATGTCACTTAGACAATTACACAGGAGGGTGTCCAGATGGCTTTTTAACACCTCCAAGGAGGTCACTCTTGGTCACCCTCACAGCAAAAAAATGCTTTCAGATTTTCACAGGGAACCTCCCTTGTTTCAGTTTGTGCCCCTTGCCTCTGGTCCTGTCATTGGGCACTGCTGAAAAAAGCCTGAGTCTGTACTCTTTGTACCCTTCCTCCAGGTTTTTATATAGATTTTTAAAATCCCCCTCAAAGTTTCTTTTCTTTCTGAGCTGAACAATCTCAGGTCTCTCAGCCTTTCTTTATAGGATGCATCAGTCCTTTATCAAGCCACTGATCAAGCCATTGCTATGCACAAGACATGAAGTATTTTGAAAACAGGAACTAAACGGCTTAGACATGAATACCTATAAGACTAAAAGGTTAGTAAATCATGCTGCAACATGGAATTCTTAATTTGTTCTATCCACTTTATTAATATACAGTAATAGTGTAATTTGGTCACAGCTTCACAAAAAGAAAAATATCTTCGTTTTCTCAGTCTATCACACAACAATTAACTAAAACCATTGGCTAGAATTAAAATAATTTGTGGTACAAATTCACATTGATTTTTAACCATAAATGTAGCTAAATATTAGAACAGATCATGAAGAATGTGCAGGTTCTCCATCACTGGACTGATCATCACTGAATATTAAATATATATATATTTTTTTTTAAGTATATACCTTAGTTCAAACACAGTTCTTGAGTGTTGAGCATGATGTACTATAAAGACTTACTAAAGTAATTGCACATTCTGAAAATAAAATTCAGTTCAACACTTCCAAGGGGTGAAACAGGTAGTGTTTACATGATATTGCACCATGTCTCAACAGGAGCAAAGAACTGAAACTGGTATCTTCAAAGTACTTGTAGGAGTCAGCCTCCCGCGTTTCTTGTTCATACCAGACCCAAATGTCTCCTCCATGTACTAGCCCAATTCCATTCATTTTTTTCTGTTAAACATTTATAATAAATATCCTTTTTTATGTGTTCTGAGACTCCTTATTTGCTCCTTCTCTACCCCCATGCTTTATTTTGGAGAGGAATCAGAAGACCCTGACATAAAAGAAAAATAAAATGTATTGGGCTTTTCTTCTTAAGGCAACATTCCCACTTCTGAAGCTCCAGTGATATTTAATTAAAACTGTTGCATTTCTATGAAATCTTTCAACTCAACCAGTACAAATTATCTGACAAAACAAAAACGCCTTCTGTAGGAGATCTTCTCACTAGAAGATAATAGTTAGCATGTTTGGGCAAGGTTTCATTTCTCACAGAAGGTCTTAGGAAGGAAGTACAACTTTTCTTACATTCCATAATATTTAGGATGTATGGTATTGAGTCCAGATCTGGATTTGCAGGATTAGTAGCAGCACAGATAAGGAACACTATGATATGAAGTTTTTCCATTTCCTCAGTGTAGCAGCATGAAATTCAGCAAAGATGTACGAAAGGTCTGTTGCAATGAAAATAGAAAAATCTGGCTAGATGATATGCTTCCAAAAATGTCTCAGCAGAGCCTCACTGAACTTCAACCAAAAAAAAAAAAATGTCCTGAGGCTCTGTCTCAAACAAAATCTATTCTAGGACTATAAGAACCCTTTTTATATTAATCATTAAGAGATTAAGGATCTCTGCATGAGCCAGGGCACTAATATAGAAACTAAGACTAGGAGTGAGAGACAAAAAGGGACACTATATATTTGATCTAGAAGAACAGAATTAGAAAAGGGGGTCAGGTCTGGCAAAGGTAATAGGACTGAAAAGCCACAGAAAAGAAGCACAGGCTAAGGTCATGGAGACACTGCTGAGAAATCCGAGAGGTAGCTTTCTGGTTGCATGTCTTCTGTATCAATGCTAAGGGGAATTTTGCCTCATCTAAAATCAGGAGTATTGTTCTTTTACGCCACTTTCATTTTTTAAGAATAGTATTACATTCTTTTTTAATGTCATCAAATTATTTCATTTTCCCATTATGTCTTCACAAACGGACATTATGTCAAGCTTTATAAATTCTAAGATCTTCAGCTTTATAAATTGTTTAAATTTTTGTACTTTTTTATTTTCTACATTTGCTGTATTTATACTGCTACATATAATTATATTTAATGAATTTGATCTTGTTAGTGAGATCCTACATAATTTCATTAAGAACTTGAATCCCAAATTCATCTTAAACTGAGCTAATATTCTTCTTTCCAAACCATTTTAAGCTAAGCTGTATAACTTCTTCTAATTAAGCTTTTATCCATAGCTATTCTCAAGCTGCTACAGAGGAATTAATAATATCTTTCATCAGGGTGAGCTAGAAACTAACATTTAATTTATTTTAACTGTTACCAGCCTTAAACACTCTTTTCTCTTTCATTTTTGACATATCACAACTACCTGTTTTAAAGATTTCTGAGACACCAGCAATAACCTAAAACAACAATTTCTTCCTTCCAAGCTACTTGAATTTTCTCATTTGTACTTCATGGCTACACATGGCACAACGGTCTCTCAGATAAAACAGCAAAATAGGAACTCTAGGGGTAACTTACCTATGAAAAACCACTAAAACACACCACCATCAAAGAAGCCCTGCAACTGTACTCTTTCCAGGCTATAATTATTCATTCTGCACTGGGAAACAGTGTGTTTGTGTTTATAAGAGTGATTGGTGGTATTTAAGTATTCTGATTTTGAGAGTTTTGACACCAGAGAAGATTTTTGTGTTCATGAATGTTGTCAGATATGCAGAGTATAAAATGTTTACATGCTTTATATGGAGTAGAAAATGTTTACAAAATGGTTGAATTCTGCAGTTTTTAAATAGCTATTTGTGTGAGGGTTTTTTGGTCTTGTTCTACGTTTCTCAAGGGTTCTAACTCTTTGAAAAATAACATTTGGGCTTTTATTTTTGTTATTAGTAATTATCATAAGCTTTTCTCTGAATATTTTTTTTATCTTTTCCCATAGAAAGGTGATGTCAATATGTTAAAAAAAAAAAATCTTAGATGCAGAGAAGAATATGCCTGTTGAAATTAGTTTTACATTTTTAGCACTTGAAATGTCTTTTGAAGAATGGGACAGTTAAACTGGATAAGGAATGAGCTGAGATCTTAGAGGTAAAATCTGAATATGTATTAGTGAATTATGCAATCCTAGGGAGACATCCAAATATTAACATTTCAGACATCATTATAATAACAGAGAACACCAAAATAAAAGCAAACACCAATAAAATAAACAAGTAGTGTCCCAGTTGTGCCACTATTATCCTTTGCTATTGAAAACCTGTGAGACTATGGGAGCAGTGTGAATAAAAATTGTTACTACTACTACTAGAATGTCTAGTAAATTATGATATCTTGCTACAAAATCTATTTCTGATACATGATGAATCATATAACAGTAAGATACTAGTAACTGGCTTTACCAAGTATAATCTACACTAAGGATACATCTTTTTAAAGTAGTTGAATGTAAAGTGGAATGAAATGGTGCTAAAGCTATCACATACTCCAGAAAAAGAATTATACAGTCAAATTTGTATTCATACAGGTCAAACTGTATGAGAACGCAAAGTGCTATAACATGGGCTTCTTTGAAAGGAAGTGAAAATTTTGTGACAAAACCAGTTATATGGTTAGAACTTTTTTCTCAGTAGGGACTAAAGAAACTGCAAAATAATCAAGTTTATAAAGACAAACGTTAAAAAGAACTTGAGCAGCTCTACCTACACAGTCTTAAATAAAGAATATCCAACACATTTGAGATGGCAGTACACTTCAAAATTGGGAAAGGACATACTTTTTGTCTATTCCAGAAAGAGTTTGCAGAACTCTGCTTGGTTTTAGATGTCATTCAGGCAGTAGCTTGGCATGAATCAAAATGGAATTAGATCTCCATCAGTATTCTAGATATGAGGGATCAGATAGCCACCAGATTTCTGGAAACAAGAGTTTTTCTCTCGGGATGAAGAAAGATGATGTGTGTGTGTGTGTGTGTGTGTGTGTGTGTTTGGGGTTTGTGTGGGTTGTTGGGTTGAGTTCTATTTGTTTCTTTGTTTTCACGGAAGACACCTAACCTTTGTAATTTAGGACAGCCAGGAAATCCCTGTACCATAGTTTGAAGAAGTATGCAAGAACAACCAAGTCAGATCCATCGCAAACTCTTGCAACCACATGTTTCATTGCAACACAATTCATAGTTGAGATCTCAAAAGATGTGTAGGCTGAGCTCAAAATTTTGTTTATGGGCAAAGAAACACACCCCGTATCTATGTGAAGCCAAGAACAATTGAAACAGTTGAATTCAAGTATCATTATATTAATAGTCTATATCTAATAGTTATTTTAAAAAAGACAAAATAATAATGCAGTTAACATTGTTATACACATGCTTAACTTCTACCTCTTTTCCTGGTGTTATGTTCTCACTTTTTGTGCTCCTCCAGGTCCTAACTGTGGTGCTTTCATTCACCTGATGGTGGTAGGTGTCATGGTGAAAGTACTGCCAAAATACAAGGCAAGATGGAAAAGGAGACAGAACTGCAGATTAGTGAATACCCTGTAAAATGCCACACTGGCGGTGGGGGAGGGTGGGGAAATCTGATGAGACTCAGGATGTATCATGTAATGGTGGCTTCATCTGTTAGCACTGTTCTGTGCACAACTCCAAGTTGACATATTAAAGAAAATACAAAATTGAAACTGAATAAGCAAACAGAAGAGTTACTAGAGAAAATAGCAAATGAACAGGCTTTCATAGGAGAAATCATATCTTACGAGCTTGACTTATGCAGACAGTCTAATACAGAGGCAATAGGCTTCCATGGCAGAATGTTTTGTTTTGCCACTTGACTAGAATAAGACTCAAGATTCAAGATAACTGTGTTAGAGAATGACTAACTGCTTGATTTTTTTGCTGTTGTTTGCTTTGTTTTGGTTTGTCATTTTTCTGTCCATGATAAAGTCATGCCCCTTGTCACCATGAGGCAAAAAAATACTTTGCCTTTGAAACAAAATAATAGGCCTTGGCAGTCTGTTGATCATAAGAAAATGATGCCATGCCTTTGAGTTATGAAAGGGATTTCCAACTAGCTACTGCAAGCCAGCATTGTTGTAGGATCTTTGTGATTCGTAGCTGTACTATCCCCTCAAAGTCTCATTAACATAACTAAAACTAGAATTTATTCAGTTTTTCTCAAGTTGTTTCAAAGGGGCTTATTATGTGCTTTTCCCCTTGGAGCATTAATTCACCCATTCAGTTCGTCAGAACTGCAACACTGAGAGGGAGTACAATTGCATACCATCGCAAATTGCTTAAGTACTTCTAAAAAAGAGGATGCCCTTTCAATCTGTTTAAAATAATACGGATTGATTAGTGTATCAGATAAGTTCTTAAATATTAATGACAATTTTTGTTATACTACTTACATGTAAATAATGAGTTTATTAAGAGACACTATGGTTTAATAGCAATCATGTGGATAATAATCAGCTAAAGTGTGTTGCTATTTGTTTTTTGGTTCCCAGGTGCAAAACATAAGTTGAGAAAACATATTATGCACTCACTATTAAACAGCCTCATGCCAATTGTTTCTGCTAAATAATAGCTTTCTTCTTAGAAGAGTGCTTTCTCATTATTAAGGATTCTGTTATCCTTTTGACTAATACAAGTCACTTTCCTTGATACTGACAGGATTTTATCCACAGGGATCAATTCATTCACCTATATGAAAGACTGTGCTTCACTCATGTCTTCAGACCTGTCCTCAGGTGCTCCTCAAGTGATGCCCAGCCCTTTTACTAGCAGTACAGTAGGTACATGTGTGCTGTGATATATGAGGATCAAAGGTCCAAGGTGACCATGTTTCTGAGTTGTTAGGGTACTCCTCAGCTTTGCTGTGAAACTTAGTTTATCCAAAACAAGTCTGATACTGAAGGTAAAAGATCAATGCAGTGTCAGCATGAATTTGCTAGTGCCACTTGGCCTCAGAGCTGATATCCTTTAGTTCTTTTACTTAAAAACATGAATATACAGACTGGGACCTGTAGTTGTACTTGAGTCCCAATACACAAAGTAAACAGAAGTTGCACACATATATACATTTTTTTTTGTCTATGGACAACATGATTATGGTATTTACATGCACTGAATGATGAATTTATAAGTTTCAGGTTTTTTTTTTTCCTCTCTTAACATACACAATCCACTGAAATATTATTAATAAGTAATTATAAGTTATCATTATTAATAATTAAGTAATTACAAGTAATAAGAAAAATATGTAGAAACTCAAGCAGAACAAAGAGAGACAGACAAAGTGAAGGAAGGGGGGAAGGGGGGAAGGGGGGAGGGGAGGAGGAGAGGAGGGGAGGAGGGGAGGAAGGGAGGAAGGGAGGGAGAGAGGGAGGGAGGAAGGAAGGGAGGGAGGAAGGGAGGAAGGGAGGAAGGGAGGAAGGGAGGAAGGGAGGAAGGAAGGAAGGAAGGAAGGAAGGAAGGAAGGAAGGAAGGAAGGAAGGGAGGGAGGGAGGGAGGGAGGGAGGGAGGAAGGAAGGAAAAGTATTCCCATCTTCATATATTAACAAATGCATTACACTGTTTACTGATTTTATATCCATAGTGCTTTGCCTTTTTATGATAGAGGCTTGTTAAATTACATTGCACAAGTGCTAAATCCGTTAAGATTTCTTTCTAAAGTTTTGAGGGGTTTTTTGTTGTTGTTGTGTTTGTTTGTTTGTCTATTTGTTTTCCTCCTCTATTTCTTCTGTTTATATCTAGGCATGTTACAAATCTGTTATGCAGTTTAATCTTCCTTTTCTCTTCTGATAGTTCTTGTGGTATACCTTGTATAGTAGCCTAAAATTAATCTAATTGTCTCAAAAACTTATGCTTAAAATGTGTCACAAGTTTGATTTAAGTTCTCAGATATTTCTTATATTATTTTAAATGTTTATGTTTTTATTTCATTTCCTCCTGTTTAGTGACTTTGTTATTTCCTTTTTGTACAGGGTGAATTGGAATAGATTTTGTTGGTTTTTATTGGTTTGTTTTAAGTTTCACAGGAATACTAGGTACAAGGGCTGTAACTCCACGTAAATACCACTGCCACCTCCACCCTCCTGGTCTCTACATATCCTTTACCACCTGGTTTCTGGGTATTTACAGAATTTGTGCATGTAACTAGGAAGATTACAAAGTGCCTGTCAAACAGGCCTGAACCTGGGCAGTTGATGCAACAAGGACACGTTTTCAATTTAGGTCAGTTTATACTTAGCCTTTAAATAAATTTTTGGTTGAATGTAATTACAGGAGAACAATGTTTAATATTCTGTTCCTCAAAAGCAGGAAGGTTCATTGAGTTGTTATCATGCAAATAGCTTCCTTCTGCATAATATTTAATGATCAGAACTATATGAAGCTCTCAAGCTAAACTCTTATCTCAGAAATGCATTAGAACTTTTGGTAATGAAAGCATTAGAATTCTTTTTTTAGTGCTCCTTCCTCCTACAGACCCACTTCTTATTCAGAAGATGTAGTTTGAATATAATACCTTTATTTTGGTTTTAAATAGATATTTCTTGGATAAACAGGTAGATCTGATATATTATATGTTTGTTCTCTAAACCTGAAGAAGACTTATTAAAAACAAAACAGAACAACACAACAGATTTCATTGGAAGATTGAGAAACAACTTTTCTATTGCACTGGTCTGTCAAGTAATATTTGCATTTAGTATAATTAATTGTAGCTCAGAAACAAACCAGCATTTAATAGTGTCTTCACTTGTAGTTTTTGATACAGCTGGAAATCAAAAACCTGATGCTAATCATTTAAGGTTTTGATTCTTTTCTTGTTGTTTCTTTTCCCAGATGAGTTCTGTTTCATATCAACTTGAAAAAGCCTGACTGACATGGTTTTACTTACAGTCTTAAAATTACACTGGACTAAACTGGACAAGCAATCTAAGTGGTCAGAATAAATAATTCACATTGTGTTGCTGCGAACAAACAATTTAGGTACTCACATAACTCAGCTTCTAGTTCAAGATTTGTTTTTCTCTGTTGTCAGGAAATTCTAATGAAAGAACAGTAGAAAAAAATCTGTGCATGTGAATTTGGAGTGGAGACAAGACAATGCATAGAACTTCACTCTATTTAAACAGAGTCATTTATTACTCTGGTGCCAAGAAATACTAAAGAAATCAGACTGGCTAGGGATGTTTTCCATTATTTCTTCTTTCTATCAGACAACTTCTATTAGATTTAATAGAACTTTCTCCAACAACCAATTTGCCAACTAGAAAATGCTGTTACAATTTAGGAAGTGTTGATTTTCCTCAGTTAACTCATTTTGAACCATTTTAGGTGCATTATTTTACAGGTCTTAATTATACTTGCATGAAGCCTGGAACAGTCAATAAGAGAAATTTTTTTTTTTTCCTTTATTCCTATATTCCACAGAGGCCAAACCACTAGCAAGCTAGAGCTCTGTGCCAAAAGTAGCACATAGCAGTGATGTTGTTTTTTATTAAGTAATAAAATAATGATATTTTTAAATAAAATATTTTTTTTTTCCAGCTAACTTCTATACCAACATACAGAACCTCTAATTTTGTCACTACACCACCAGATGTCAAAATGTCCTCCTGCAAAGAATCACCCTTTCTGCCACAGGGGTTCATGACAAAATGTAGCTGCACCATTTCAGGTCCTGCATGTGGCTCTTGTTTCCCTCAGTATCTCTCTAGTAGGAACCGGGCTGTCAGAAGCATCTTTAAAACTATTTTTCAACATGTTTCTTACTCAGAAAGAAGTTTTCAAATAGCAGGGCAAAATGATTGTAAATAAGCACTGACAATCTTAATTTACCCACCCCAAGGGACTGTTGTCATGCAGTGTCTTTAGATGTCTCAATAGTGTCAGGTAGGGTGATCCTCCTTTCAGCCCCTGGGGGAATTCAGTGGGTCCAAGAGAAAAGGATGGTAAAGAATGAAGTAGTGTTTTTTGCCAGTTTGCAAGCCAGAATTAATTTATTCTTGATTTTCTTATTCTGTGAAGTCAGAGCAGAAGGCTAGTGCTAAGAAGGTAAGATACTGATAGCATCAACCTCTTTTCTACCTGTAAAATGCTGATCACATGTTCTAGTATGTGCAACTATCGAAAGTACAAGATTGGGCTGAAAATGTGGGAAAAAAGGAATTTCCTCCAACCTCTTCATTTACTTTTCATTTAATTTCCTGTCTTTAATTGGCTTTAAGGGATTACTGAAGTATTTGGTTACCGGAGTTTGTGATCTGCCAGTTTTATAGAGCTGAAAGGAATAAATAATTAGCTTTGAGAAACAGGTAATTCTAAAAGCAAAAGCAAGATGCCCATGTAACTTCATCATTATTTGGCACTCATGACTTTTGGCAAAGAACTTGTTAACTTGCCAGCAGGCTTAAAGCCCTCCCTTTTGTATTTCATAAGTGTGAAGAGACAAGAGAATATATCTGGACCGGAAATAATTTCAGAAAGTTCCATTATATACATTGTTCTTTGTGCTCTGGTGGTCTGCCCAAAGAATCTGTGGACCAGTTAATCCAACTCAGAGCTGGATTAATTCTAAACATTGAACATAATACTCCTCTGTTACTAAAAGGCTCATTTTTGATCCAACAGAGTCAAGGAAAATGCTCCATGGTAATGGAGATGCTCATTATAAGGAGATGTTCCTCCCTTGTTAGCTTGCTGAAATGTGGTACATGGAAAGTGAAGGTTGTACAAACAGGCCACGTTCTTGTTAAATTATTCCTTTCAATTACACAAGTTTAATCTCATTTTTTTTTTATTGCTGCTTTTTAATTGATAAATACATCTACAATAGCACTATCCGCTGGACTCTAATATTTACAGACTTTTTTTTTTTTTCCATAGGTTCGCTATGTATTCTTTCTGCAAAAGGAGAGAATTAATATATTGTCATAGATGAGCAGCTATGATGTGATTACACTTGTTTTCAGTAATATTTTAAAAAGCATTGTAATACCAACTGTCAGTATAATTAGGTTCTGTCAAGCACTAGCATAAATTTCAAGACTAATGTACTGATAGGTGATTCTTGTGTGTGTATCTGTTATTTATCAAGAATTACTAAATGGTATCTCTAAAACAGTGAGGAACCAATGAAGGTGTCACATAAATATGTATGTCAAAGCTGCCATATATAGGCAATGGGAAATATGGGGTTTTTAACTGCCAAAGATGCTAATAAAAATAAAGCAGAACTCCCACCGAAGTGGTTTTACAGTCATTATAAAACAGTCTGGGAAATTAGAATGTAGCAGCATTTTGGGGATGCTTGTCTGGAACTGGGGCATCTAGAAACATTAAGTAGTGCACTTCGTTTCAGCAAAGGGCAAGGACTAATTTACATTCTTCTGTGTTTCTTCCTACGAGCAGATCAACAAAGCAGTGTTGGCTTCAGTCCTGATAATTCTGGCTGATAGCCTCACTTCCCTCGCTGCATGGTGTGTGACTCATGCATTTATAAAGTGCATGGGGGATAAAGGGATTCATCCTGCACTCATTGATTTCAGTGGGACAGTATCAAACACAAAGACTCATTGAAACTCAAGGGGACTTAGAATCCTAAGCAGATCTGTACAAGAAAATGAGTCTTTGGTTGTGGCACTGCATTTTTTAACTAGGTTTAAAAGAGAAAAAGTTGGGATGATTAGAGAAATATCTGTGTTCATCTTCATAGAACAATCAAATGTTAAACAAAACCTTGCCTTTGCCCTAGATAAAATTCTCCTTGTATATGGGGAAAGGAAAACACTATTATTTTATTATTTTAAAAAGTTTCCAAATGGATAAAGATGTTTTTTAAAAAAATCACTTTGAAGGTGTTGATATGAAACCTTCAATTAATATAAGATACATTTTTTTTCACTGAAGATGTTCACAAATATTTTGTCTCTCCAGATTTCATCTTTTTAAAGTAAATAATTTATAGAAGAGTATATTACCTAAACTCTTCATACTAGATTACTTTATCAAGTTGGGATGTACAGTTTTGTTTCCTTAGTGGAGACGACTTGCTCTGAGGAAGGGGTTTGTCCTTCTTCCAGTGTGGTCCCTTCCCTCAGAGGTTCCGACCCTTACCATACAGCTGACTTCTGAAGATGTTATTGAATCATGCTGCCTTTTTGAAAAATATTATCTACAAATTTTGTCTTAATACATTAGGCTGTAAACTGTCCTCATTCAGGATCTGTCTCAGAAAAAACTGAACAGACTGTACAGCAAACAAGAGGTGGAAAAAAAAAAAAAAAAGGTAGAAGAAAGGATAAACTGGAGATACATTGGCTTGTGCTCCGGCTGCATTTTGAACTGCACTTTTTTTATGAGTTGGAGCCATCAGAAAGACATTTCAAAGATATTTAATGAATTATTTCTATTGATGTACTGTGGGATGTACCTACATCCATCCACTGTCTGGTCTTCAGACAAGAAAAGTCTAAATAGCACTGTAATATAAACACCTTAAAAATTTTGGACTCTAGTTGGGCTAAGTATTTTGTTCTAGCTTAGAATGGTCTCACTCTCCCTCTCCTGCTTCCTCTCTGAGTTTCTTGTGTAGGAAAAAATCAGGGCTTGCAACTCTTCACCAGACTGGATGTGTTAATTTACAGGAGTAAAGCTTTTTATGACTTAAAGTCACCTCTACCACTTTTTGCTCAGTAACTGCATTCAGATATTACTCCTTTGAAGGATGCTTGCATCTGAGTGCCTAGGACCTTATCACAATCTCCTTGTAAAATTAAAATCAGTGAACTATGAAGTAAAAACTCAAAAAGGCAAAGACAAAACATTATCTGAAATTTGTTACACAGATTTAGGTTAGACATTTGACAAGACTTTTCCCAGGGGATATAAAAAAAGATACTGCCAAGTTTATGAGTCAACTTGGAACATCCTTATAGTGATTGTCTCTTCAAGCTAAGACTCTGATAGATAGCTATGATTTCAGATTATATTAGATGAAGAGATACAGTGTTAAGGGACCTGTGGAATATTGCTAGTTTCACACAAAGTGGTGATAAAAACAAGTACTAAAATACATTATCTAAATCCTTCTTATAAGTTGTTTCAAAACAGTGTAAGAACAATTAATAAAAAATATTTCTTTCATATGGTAATCTTCATATTAAATTTTAAAAGGTTAAAGATGGCTTATTATGTATGAATTTCTAGGTAATGCCAAATTAACTACTCACATAATTAAGCAATCTGCTCAAAGTTTTAATTCTGATTTTGTAAGTGCTAGTAAGACTAAATTGCTCAAATCCAGGAAAGAAATTAAGAGATGTAAAATGTTAATTAGATTAAGAAACAGAACAAAAAAGAGAAGCAATATGAAATAGGGATTAAAAAAGAATAAATAAATATTTCATTTGGGAATTGAAAAAAAAAAAAAAAGAAAAATTAAATAGAGAAAAAATAGCAACATATAAATTAATTGCCCTAATGATACAGCAGAATAAAAGATCTCATTTTGAGGTATGTTGGTGAGATAGCACTATGGCTTCCTATTCACTATAAATGTTGGAAATATTTGGGATGTTCTGAGTTGCTAGGTGTGTGGCTCTGCACCATCATGGACACCATGGATGAAATTCAGAGACAGACTGTTGGAACCTAAATTTACAGGTAAGACACCTCTGTGAAGTGTTGTTATAATCAAAGCTCTAGGCAATACTATGCCTGAAAACTAAAAAGGTCCTCAGCTGACCTGTAAATTTCTACTTTAGAATGAATACACTAGTTCTGTAAATTTAGCTGACTATGAAATAGACAATATTGTAGACAGACAATCTAGAGTGTACTCTAGACCCCAACATTAGAAGCACCTACAGTGCAGTGTCTGAATCTGAAATATAATATCTCTCCCGTTTATGTCTTAATAGATATGTGCAGAAGAACATACAATATGTATAACAGTAGCCTTGATGTTGCAGATCACAGAAACAAGTGATTGGATTATATTTCCTGAACATTCTTGCTTTAATGTCTTTTGATGCTTAGTATATCTCTGTATCCATGAGACTGGCATGCAGAAGAATATATATATGGGAAACTTTCACAATTCCAGAATGGAAAACAGCTCACATGGTTGGAAAACACACTGGCTTTTTGCTGAAACCCCTTTTAGTGGAAAAAAAGGAGACAGGGCTGTTTGCTGTCCCCAGAGGATCACCTAACTTAGCTTTCTAGGACTTTTCACTGGAATCAGGAAGGAACACATTCTACTGTGGTTTGGCCACGATTTTCACCATCTTTGACTCCTATCTATCCTTTCCACATTTAACCAGTCCAGCTAATTCTGTTTCCATTTTCTCTTCCAACCATACTAAAATCAATTTTTCTTCCCTCATAGAGGATTTTTTTTGCATTTTGTCCCTGTTGCATCTGTAGGTGCATGGACTGCAATAGTCACAAAGAAATATGGAAGCTTAGGCTGGTTTCTGTGTGAAAAACTTAAATAATTTAAAGGGGAACCTTTTTGTGGGAACAGGAAATGAAGGAGAAACAATAAGCGTAAGACAAGCACAAGGAAAATCTTGCCAGGAAAATGTCTGTTTTCAAACAGTTCCAGTTTCAGACAAAACTACATTCAAAAAGTCCCATCCCAGGGTTCCATTCCCTGAATTTAAAAAAAGTATTTTAAAACAACTTGTTATTATTCTTGCCTGCTGTATATCTGGATGGTTATCTCATCTGTACAGAGTAGTTTTCTGTATGTTGTTCAGAATTTTTATTCCTTGTATTGCTCATCCAATCCCTGATCCTCTTTACATCATGAAAAAACAGGAAGCATTAATCATGACTAAATAGGAGACGTATTTTGGACATATTCTGGGGATACGTGACAGATTGATCCCTAACGTACATGACAGTCTGAAAGATAAAAATAAAAAATGAGTGCTAGGTAAATACAATTTAAGAGTAGTACTTCATTAGGAGAAGTTGCAGATTTTCAGCAGGCAGCTGATATCCTAGCAATATTTTCTTTGCACAAAGATTAGTAGCAAGGATGATACATAGCATGATTAAATATTAAACAAAAGCCAAGCTGCTGTGTCAGGAAATTTGCTATGAAAGTATACATTTAATAGGACCAACCGCCCCTCCAAATAAAAAAAAAAAAAAAGGAAAGCAAATTAAAAAATACCATGTTGGTGTGTTATATAAGTATTATATATAGCACTGGATCAATGCTGCATTAGCACTTAATATTTTTTAGTTCTGTTGATGAACAAAAATATATTAAAATACTTTTGATTTACCCAGGAATGGCAGTAAAGCCCTACTGAATGCTTCTTCTGAAGCAGAAATACTGTAAGTTATAAGCCACTGTATTTTATTTGGAAGGGCTTTCTTTTTTAATCAGAAATACATTATGTTAACAATTGCTACATGTTGGATTCAAAATAGCAAAATATTTCAAAAAAAGGAAATCCTATACTTTGAAACTGTTGGTTTCTATTTTTTATCTTTCTATTCCAACACTCGGAAAAAAAATCCGTCAGTCTGGAATGAGATGAGGGGGAAGATGAGGGGGAAGGTAATTACCCATTTAATTCAGAACACTTTAAAAATTTTAATTATTACAGACTCGGTCCCAAAGAAAACTTTTCATAGGCAGCAATAAATTGAGCAATTTGTACCTTTTCTCAGTAGAAGGCATCTACTTGACTTGTTTCAATAAAGTTTCTTCTGATTTCTTTGTCCCGAGCAATAGTAGTGGAACTTATATTATATAATGCTGGAGCATTACAATGTAAAGTGGCACAGTTCAGCAGCAGAAATGCAATGCCGTTTTGCATTACTTTTGCAGAATCATATTAAATACTTTAACACAGACATCTACAGAGAGGTATTCATCACTGAATAAGGAAAAATTATGAGAAACGGCAGTGACAAGTAAAATGATGAAATGTAATTATGTCCAAGGGAAATGATGAAGAAAGACATCCTACTGATAAGATCTATTGTTAATCTTTGAGTTCTGAAGGGAAGGGACCAAAGTCCCATTGATCAAGCCACATGATGTTCAATTTTACAATATGCTAGTAAATATTATATGAGAAAAAATGCAGGATGGATTCCTTATAGGACCTAGTAAAATTAATTTTGGTTTTATTTTCTCTTGAATACTTTGATGCTTTGCATATGGGACACTTATTATAAACTACTTAGCTAGTAGAATAAAGAGAGAACATTTTCTCCTTGCAATCTATGAAGGTTCTTCTCCTTTTAAAATGGTTCTTCCTCATGCAAAAGCCAGAAACATAAATGGCAAGTTTAGCAACATTATTAAGAATTTTCCTTATCTTTCTGTTACTTTTGTCTATCAGATCTTTAAAACACATGAAGTCAGAGGGAGAAAAAAAAAATAATATATTGACTTTCTGTAAAAGCTCAAACATTGAGATTGCTTGCTTCTTTTGATGTGAAGGCTACAATAAACAGCAAGAGCAGAAAATCCTTCTAATTGCTCTGTTTCTTAATAGTATCTTGTATGGCTGTATATTTGAAGGATATTCTGTGAGTGTATATTAGAATACTAAAGCCATCACTATCTGGTTCCACAGAAGAAAGGTTCATGTCCAACCTATTTAAATTCAAAATCTCAATTCAGGTTATATTGAATGTCTTGGATTACTGGAAAAAAAAAAAATACAGTTTGCAATTTCAAATCACGAAAGCCTTTTGTTTTAACTTCCAGCATTGTTTAAGAGAACCACAAATATCAAGAAAAAAAAATATTCTGAGATAAAGTTTGTAATACCTGTAAAATTAATTCAATGTTTCAGTAACAACAATATACTTCCAAAAGGGTGACATATTTTAGATAGAGAGATTACTTCAGACATCTATTTGAGGCTTTTCAGTAATTATTTTCATTGGAGTAAACCAATATCAACTGTAGACATGAAGTCTGATATTAAAAGTTTGACTTAACATCTTCTTTACAGAAAATTAGGGAGGTGAGAGACATGTTGATGGGTAGGTAAAAGAAAATAACAGTTTCCCATTTTAATGACTGTTTTCCATCTACGGGTAAAAGATGATTTTCAGGTTGTAAAGATTTTTTGGCCTGTTCAAATATGAAGAATGATGAGTCAGAGGATTAATAACATCAGTCAGTTGAAGGCAGGAAAGTGTTGTTGCTGTTCTTATTGTTATAATCACAACTGATTTGCCAAGCTGTTATTGTCAGGGCATTGCATCAATTTAGCAAATGTCATTAATGTAACATGGCATGTGAGGCCAGAAGCATGTAAATGTAAACGAGGGTCATGCTAATTTGAATTATTTGGGTGAAAAGAAAAAGGATGCAATAGATAGAGTAATTCATTTATTTGTTTCTTTCCAAGTTATCATTTTTTGTTTGTCCTTTAATAAGAACAACTAACAATGTTGTGGTTTGGGTTTTTTTGGGTTTGGTTTGGTTTTTTTTCTGTGATTATAAAATTATACAGTTCAATATCATGATTCTCAGGTTAGATTTCATGGCTTTGCTTGATTCATGGCCCTATCTTAAGTGATAAGTTTTCATGGTCGGAAAAAAACTCCATTCCCTGCTAGGAAGCAGAGCTAATAGATCTCTGACTCTAGTAGACTCTAGTAGACTCTAGTAGTAACACATAAAGAAGTTACCAGAAATTTTTAAGGAAAAAACACAGGACAAAATTTGAGAACTATGGGTTAAGGCATTGCTTTACCAAATTCCATCTGCCAATGAACCTGGCCTTACTGAAAATTAGCGAAGTGTAATATAGTACAGACTTTGTTTGTTGAGGTTCTTGAAAAGCTCTTTGAGAGAAAGAAAGATTTTCAGTTTTCTTCAGAGACTGAAAAAAAAAGCTCTGAAGAGGAAAAGGATAGATTTATAAGTAATGGACTGAATCCTGAAAACCCCTGTAGTACACTACTGAGAAAGGTGATGGATACAAATCAAGCATGGTACACGAAAGTCATGTTCTTCCTTATGTTCCTTTTTGAATCTTTTTGCTGTTCTTTTTGCTCAGCCATAGGGTAGTGTCTGTATCAAAGTACAGTGTAGAAAGACAGTTATTTAGCAGTAGGAAGTAGTTTGGTCTCTTCCCCTCTGGGTAAGTTGAAGTAGAAGTCTGGGTGAAGAAAATAAAAAGGGATTTATATGCAAACAAATAAATTTTTCTACCTGCTGTTCATGCACACTTTCTCCTTCTGAAGGCAAGCCAGACAGTCTTCTTTCTCCTTTCCAAGGTATCAAGAAATTTAGGAGAACTGACATTTTCAAAACACTCTGTAGGTCTCATATGGGGATTAATTCTGTTTTGTCTCTAAAGAAAAAATTCTCAATAGAGACATGAAAGGAGAAACATTTCCACAAAGTTTTGGCTTCTATAAAAAAAAAAAGGAGAGGTGCCAGGCTAACCAAGTCAAGTTAACCTCAACCAGTCTATGATCCTGTGATTCTGTGAAGTCCACTGTAACACTCTGTAGCAAAGAGTACAGTATGAGTATTTTATTAAGGAACAGTTTTCTGCTTTGAGGATTGTCAGTAAGAGCAGGTTCAAGACCTGAAATGAAGATATAGAAAAGCACTGGAGAGCAAGCAGAGCAATTACTTTCATTTAGATACAAGTATTTAATCTCTTTCCACCTTCAAACCAGGTTGTCTGGAGAATGGGTGAATATTTGGCAGTGTTTCTCTCTTTTTCCTATAGCTTGATATAATAAAAGTCATGATAATTTGTTTGTTTCCTGCAGTGATTTTATCTTTTGCTGGTAACTTATTTTGAAGGCAAACACTAAGGCAATTGGAGAGCTCAGGGAAGAGATGATGTGTTCCACTCCTGACAGAAGCTGACTTTAAAGACTAAAAATTCACTGAAAACCTGCTGAAATAGCACTAAAATAACAATACGGGAAATAACTCCCATAAAAAAAAAAAAAAAAAGAAAAAAGGCAAACAACAAACAAACAAACAAACAAAACCCCTCACAGAACAGTACTATGTGATACATGGTGCCAATTACAGCATAAAGGAATAGCAATGTAACATTGAAAAGGTAAGAAAAAGCAGAGGTACCAAATTATATCAGCACTGCTCCTAAATTAGAGAGAAAAATATGTGGCAAACATAGCCTTTATATGTCTGGTCAGGCTGAATTTGTACCATTGAAAAAAGACTTGTAGATTGCAAGTTGACAACTGAGTTTCACGTTACTTTTATAGTTTGATATGCGCAAGTTGCCTATATCAAATCAAATCAAACACAACTTTCAACCTCTTCTGTGAAATAAGAAATGCAAAATGAAAATGTACTCCAGCTAATGAGGACAATTATTTTTAGACATACCACCTGTGTCACATAGGAAACACTCAAATTCTTGTTTTGCTGACAGTTTTGTATTTATTTATATATTTTTATTTATTTATTATACTTTGAAGCAAACATACATGTCAGATTAATATAATGTCATATGTGATTTTTATTCTTTTGTCCACTTTGAGGCTTAATTTATTTTTCAGCTACAGTTTGATGAGATTCTCCAACTACTGCATGTCTTTTTGCCTTTGTTCTTTTGTGCATTATACTGAATCTTTTAAGAATGTGTTTGTGCGTAAGTCACGGTACAATGTGGGTTTGTTAATGTCATATTATGGGTATGGTTGTGTGTCTTTGGTACAACATTTCACCCTTTTATTTATGTTGCTCAATTCTTTGGGCCAAATGAGCCTGATTTACTGATGGTGTACAATCCACAGGGTAAACTGAATAAATTGCTAGTTCATTTCTATTGGTCTTCTTTATGTCTTATGATGTTTTAAAAATAGAAAACTATTTTACAGAGTATAAAAAATCAAAGTCACTCTGATTTCGTATTTTTCAAAGATAACCAAGTTTTATTGTTTATTTCTGGAAAAATATACTGAAAATTTCAATAAGAATACAGTGCAGTGAAAAATTTCTAATATAATAAAAATTGATCACTTTATCTTTCACCTTTTTTTTTTTTTTTTTTTTTTTGTTGAGTAGGAAATTCTTACCGGCAATTATATGTTACTTTTTTGAATTGAATCTAAATGATGAAATGTACACACTGACAGAAACAGGTATATACTAAAATCTAAAGTGAACATTTAATTAGTTTCTCTCACATGTGAGTTACCCCATTTTACTATGAATTAGAAAATGCTGTAATTCAGAATACATATCCAGCAAAGAGATTTCCTGAATAAATAGGAAATTCTTGCTATATAAAAATGAAATATTTGTTGAATTAGAAAAAAAAAAAAAGTTTTGCTAATGCTAGAATATTATTCCTTTATATCAGTGAAGTAACCTGAACAAGTCTTTGAGAAAGAAAATTTTTCCCTAGGCTTCATTTTGTTTTCTGAATGCGGTATTTCTATAGTACTTTATTGAGCAAGGTGCTCATAAAACTGCGTGGTTTTTTGTAATAATCAACATTGTTCCCAGTCTTCAGTGACAAATTATGACTCAAACTATCACATGACTTAATATGTGAATACCAGTTGCAGCCATATTTTTAATTAAAAAAATGACTGCCAAGTGATTTTTAGACAGATGCAACAAAATTCTGCAAATACACAAGAAATACTGTCTTAACTGTAACTTTCTTGTGATCTTTTCAGTTTCTAACAGAGAGGAAAAACACACAGACAAATACATCAGTTTACAAACAACAAAACAATGGCTAAGCATTTTTCTTATTTTCAAGAAAGTGTGAGTATTTTTCTTGGTTCAGCACTCTTGAATTCCATGGTAATATTACTGTTGTTTTTAGAGGGAAGAGATTTAGACCAATACACACATCTGTGACAAAAGTACTAGTGGGATTAAAGCTTTGCAGAAGAACACATAGTGCTTTCCAATGTGACAAATGAGCACCTAACAATTGCAGGGTTTATGTCTAAATGTTATTTGCTCATTTGACCGTGTATGAGAAAATTTGTTATGATAGCTGAATGAACTAAGGGAATTGCATTCCACAATACTTAATTGTCTTCAAGAGAATTAATTTTGAAGTACATATCGAAATGCAATACAAAAAGAAGGCAGGAGTATTTTCAGAATAGTCAAATTCAAGGAATTATAGCTTTCAGCCTCTTGGGGAGCTAGGGGTACTTTTGTCAACTATAGACTGTGGCCAAGACAACCCTTGATAGACCACCACAGGTTTATTGGCATGTTTTCACAGCATAAGGTGCCTCTTCATACTTGAGGCTGTTATTCTTCATTCAGTCCTTTATCTCTGGTGCTATTCTACCGTCTGTTAGACCTACTGCTTGAGAATATTTGTCCTGGTAACTGAAATGAGAGCTGTAATTGCAGGTGTACAAGTCAATGATTTTTTCTCCCAGAAGCAGTCAAGAGAGGAAAGGGTTGCTTTGCTCCTCACAGGCCATAGCCTGGCACTGAGGCAAGGAGCACCAGAGGACTCACCTAGTAGCTCCTTTGTGGTAGTAGTGGGAAGACAGTGAGCAAGCGAGGACAAAACAAGTCACATACATTACGACCAAACTGCCTCTGGATGTATTCCTAAATCTACATTCATGCTCTACCTGGCTCTACCCAGGCTCAGGCTAAAATGCGTACCTTTATGTGTGTGCACAGAGGAAGAGTAAGAAGGGCAATACAGTTAAATACTAGTTATATAGCATAGCCTAGTGGTTGAAGCACTTTTCAAGATCGGAATCTTGCATCTTGGGTTGTTTTTTTTTTGGTTGTTGTTGTTGTTGTTTTTATTATGTTTTGTTTTGTTTTTGTTCTCAGCAGAGTTACAAAATGAAATACAGTACAAGAAGAAGGAAACAGGTATTTCCTCTTCTACCTAAACATTCCACATCAAGTATTAGAAAAGGAAAAATATACATTTGACTGTGAATGCTGATTTTCTTATTCACAAAGTGTGTGCTGAAAGTAAGTGGATAATGTAAAAGATATTATGATGTTCCACAGTTTGAGAAAAGAGTGGGAATTAATTGTGATGATGAGGATACATTACGGTATTCTTCTGTATGTTTAGAAGAAAAACCCTAACAGAACACAGTACCTTGTTTTCTAGAATGCTCAAAAATTATTTTTCATCTTCTGGTTGCAGTCAGTCAGCTTTTCCATGGAAAACTCACACTGTGCAGTTGTGAAATCACCAACCTTACCCATATGCCACATGTTACCAGAAAAGATAAGAAGAAAGAATAGAAACAGTCTGTATGTTCTAGAAAATCCCAGAACTGTCATGACTATATCATTTATAATGTAGGAATGCCTATATTTTGCACAGTATTATTACATTTGCACCTTCTTACAATATCTACATTTCACCAGCCTCTGCTGCCTATTATTACTATACCTATTTTGTACACTTTATAGAGATTTCTAACACAAAGATTGCACACTTCTGCATAATATTTCTCCAACAGGTACCTAAGGATGAGAGAAAGAATAAAAGAATTTTTTTCAGGCCCATTGTTTATCTGTTGCTATTTTATTTATTTATAGTCTTCTGTTCTTGTCTTGGTTGTGAATAATATTTTCTAATAGTTATCTCCCACCCAGTCTCTCTCATACACTATATTTAATCCTTCTGCTTTGTTATGCATGGACATTACAGCACCGCTGTAAATTGTAGAATCATAGAATTATAGGATCATAGAAGCATTTTGGTTGGAAAAGACCTTAAGATCATGAAGCCAAATCATTAACCTAGCACTGCAAAGTCCATCATTAAACCGTGTCCTTAAGAACCTCATCTATGTGTCTTTTAAACACCTCTAGGGATGGTTACACCACCATTTCCCTGGGTAGCCTGTTCCAGTGCCTGGCAACCCTTTCTGTGAATAAATTTTTCCTAACATCCGATATAAACCTCCCCTGGAGTAACCTGAGGCCATTTCCTCTTGTCCTGTCACTTGTTACTTGGGAGAAGAGACTGACACCCTCCCACTACCTTCCTTTCAGGTAGTTGCAGACAGCGATAAGGTCTCCCCTCAGCCTCCTTTTCTCCAGGCTAAACTGCCCCAGCTCCCTCAGCTGTTCTTCATAAGACTTGCTCTGCAGACCCTTCATCAGCTTAGTTGCCCTTCTCTAAACTCTCTCCAGCACCTCAATGTCTTTCATGTAATGAGTGGCTCAAAACTCAACACAGGATTTGAGGTGTGGCCTCACCAGCACTGAGTACAGGGGGACAATCACTTCCCTAGTCCTGCTGGCCACACACACTGAGCTCACAGAACACTGCTTCAGAGGTACTTGATACAGGCAGTGTATGACTGTAGCTTCCATTTTCAATTCCTCTCCCAAAAGTCCTTGTGGTCATTTCAGTTACTGTTGGTGGAATGGGCCACTAGAAAGCTGGTTCACTGAGTATGAAATTCATACAGTATGGTTACTGACCTGCCTAGCCTGCTCTGCTGGAGACCATGCACACTCATATTTGTCTGCTGGATAAATTCTGTGTGCTGCTGGATCACTCTTTTTTGCTCAATGCCAGGGAAAATGACTACAGCTGTGATGCCAGAAAACAATCCAGATGACTTAAAGCCTCCAGGCTTTTAATGATGTAACTCACTGTTCCAATCAGAGCTCAGCATAAACAAGATGTTTTTTTAACCTTCTGCAGGTACCTAAATTTTTGTGGTTACCATAGTCTGAAAAAAAAAATGGAAATCTACTTTAACAATTTTATTTTTATTATTGAATATTAATGCTTTACCTAGACATCAAAGTCAATCGCCATCTCAATTTCTCCATCAGTTTTATGCCTGGCTCTTTTCTCCTCCAGCATCTATTTCTCCAAGCACAGTGTCCTATCTGTTGTGCTCCTACCTCTGTAGGTGCATCTTCTTCCTAGGATTCACTCTTCCCTTACATCTTTCTGTTTTTCCTTTTCTTCCTGATAGCTGAATGACTGCAGAGTGAGAGAACTGCAGTGACGCTCTCCATTCCCCACCCCATTACTCTTTATTCTTAGGCTAGCAAAAATCAGAAAACTATTTCTTCATGCTCAGGTGTGGATAGCTTGAAGGATGATTACAGTGGAACCAGGATGGAACAGTCCTGAGCTGTTGAATGCTTTCTAGCCTTCCTTCTTATTCCCAGCCTGAGCAGCTGAACAGGAAGAAGGAATGCCACTTGGCTGGTGTAATAATCTTGTTCATTTATAAACAAGGAAGCAGTCAGTAAGAGGCAGGTTCCTAAACCACTAAAACTGTCATAGTTACATCTATATTTCCTAAATCAAAATCACTTTGTTCTGAAGTGTTTAGGTATCAGCTATTGAAGTGTGCAGATCACCAGATTTGTTGATACTATAATAATTGCCATGGAAAAAACTACTAATAGAGAATTCAGTAATATCTCTCTTTTCCAAATATTACAACAGCAATAAATGCATTTTCTTAATGTGAACATATATATTTCTGAACATATGCTGAGAATACTTTTCTATTTTGTGTTTGCAAACTCAACTTCACATTTACAAGGACTGTTTTCACTGCCTCCTTTAAAACAATAATATCTGGTCCCCCTTTATAATGATTAAAAGATAAGGAGCTTAAATCATCTCCGATTATCTTACTGTTAAAGGGCACTGGGTTATGAAAAGCAGATGTAACAACTATGTTGACATACAGATAGAGAAGTTCTGATTTTCTCAGAATGCCTTATAATAACTAAATAAGTTTTATTTTCTTAAAATTAACTTAATATTACTTTTTTATCAGAGTTTTTTTTTTTTAATAAATATAGACTCTCTCTCTCTATATATATATATTTTCTTATTCTACTATGGCTCACGTGCTTGCAGGGGCTACAGATATAACATTCCAGAAATGTTTAAAGACATTCAGAAAATATCTCCATAGTAGAAACTTTGCTGTTTGAGGGTCAAATCTTCTTTGCAAATATACAATAATTTTCATGACTTCAGGTTTTATGTGAGGCATTACAATATTTCACAGGTTTCAAATATACCTGTGATTAAAACCATCAAGTATTTCTTACTTTTACTAACTGTCTTGCTCAGTTCTTATTTTGGTTTCTTTTTTACTCACTTTTTAAATTATTTTATTACCTTTTCTAATTATTTTATCCAATATACCTCAAAATCCATTTTGAGAAAATTAGTCTGATTAAAACATTACAATAAGCAATTTTATGCATGCATGGGAGATTCAGATATTCAGAAATGATCATGATGACGTAATTCAACTGTTCAATAAAGAAAAGAGAATGTTTTCCTCCAGTTTGAGGATATCCCCGTTTAATTTTGTTGCTTGATTTGAAATTACTTCATGCAAATTGCATGTATAATCCCTATAATCCTAAAATTCAATGCAGTTGTATTACTTCAGGTTAAAATTCCCTTTTCTACCAAATTTCAAAGTTTTTTTTTAATTCATTCAATTTCACCAAGAGTATAAAACATGATAACTCTATGTAAACAGCTACTTTGATTCTTTAGACTAATGGATGATTTTATATAAATTCTTTCTATAGATTTCACATGTATAGGAAGTCGAGATCCTTTAACAGTTTAAGCTAATGATTATTCAGTAGATTAAAAAAATAGAGAAAAAGATAAATTAAATGAGATTACAAGTACTATCTTTAAAAACCTGGAATTTAATCAATCTTAGTCTCTATCTTACTCAACATGGAGAATCTATTTTTAAAATTGTTCTGTTAATTTGTATTTCTGAAGACCATAGAAGACCTGCCTTTAGGTTAGCGGCTACCACATTATGTGAATCAGATTCAACAGTAGGTGCAAGTTTCGTTTTCTTCAAGAGTAGGTTGCCTCCTATAGTTTTGTCTTTCATAACTATGTAAATATTTTTGGCTGGGTTTTTTTTGGTTGGTTGGTGTGTTTTGTTTTGTTTTGTTTTTTGAAGAAAAAAGGAGGTTGTTAACTTATGTTAACTGATGGATCAAAAGAGGTATGTACCTACATTTTTTTAAACTGAGAAAATCTCAACATTCAGGCTTCGCAGTACATGATGAGATATCCTAGGAGTTATCTCATTTGTTCTAATATCAGAATTGTCATGGAAGTATGGAAATCATGTGTTCTGTGTCCCTTTCTTAGTTAACACAGGTGCCTGTAACTGGAAAATCCAAGACTAAAATAATAAAAAGTCCAGCTTTGACACAAAAATCCTCACTACATCTGGTACAAAAAAACCCAAAAGCAAGCAACCAACCAAAAAAAAACAAATGGAAAACAAACCAGAAAACTTAAGAATCTGTTACTTTTGGAGAGTGGAGTGATAAATGTGTTGTCCATGTCTGTAATATTAACTTAGAAGATGTAAGCAGGGAAGAACAATGTAATCTAACACTGAAATTCATAATTCATTTCCCCCATATCTTGTAATGAAAATAATTACTGGAGCAAAGTAATGCTTATAAAAAATTATGCTAGGCAGTGCCTATATTTAATAAAGCAAAAAGGTTAAAATAAAATGAGGTATTCAAAGACTAAAAACCCTTTGAATTTGTGAAGCCTTTTTTTTAAAAAAATTTGCTGCATATGTTTGCTCCAAACATCTGCAGGTGGCTGGTATTTAGGTCAGTTTTAGGAACACATACCATACTACAAAGGGTGCATTTCCCCACTAAAATATTTAACAAAATATTTCAGGTTCTAAAGTGGACAACAACAAAATCTCAGTGTGCTGCTGAGTCCTTAAACCACCACCAGCAGAATTAGATATAGTATTAAATGTGTGCCTGATTTATTTAAAGGAAAAGAGGAAAAAAAAATCCTTTTGTCAATACAATCTGCTGTGCAAAGTCAATGGTGGGACCTGCCCTCTCCCTATTCATATTCTTGAGCAGAATTTAAAAATTAGTGTTTTGTAAATGGTTTTAGGACTTGGAAGTTTAGGATGTATTCGGGGACTGAAATCAAAGGCATTGCACCATGAACTGCACTTAGCAGGATGAATTAGCCTTGATGTGGTGGGAAAAGTCTATCTTTAAATACCTACAGCTCATATTGCTAAATTGCTAGCCTGGTAAGTACAAGAAGAACAAGGACTGATGCCATGGCTGTGGGGAAGTGTTTACATCCACAAATTTCAGTATTTTGCTTGGAGGCATGGGGTGCACTTCCAGATAATATCTTTCAGTATACAACTTCATGCAAATGGAATCCAGCTCACTTGCTCTGAGATCTCTTGTAACGCACACCAAAGTCTAGTTTGTGAGGAAAGTTTGATAAATGGGGATTGGGAGATTTCTTTTAATAGTATATTCCTGATTCAAACAAAAATACTAACGCAAACACATGTTGGCAGTCCAGCATTACTTCTTTATCTTGTGCACTATTTTCTGAATTTTCATTCTGAGCATTATGTTCTTTCTAGTTATTTTCCTGGTTTCTGGTTTATACTTTTCTTCTTCTGAATTTCTTCTGAGTTCAGTTGATCCAAGCTCAGATCACTTCCCAGGTCCTCCTCATCTGTCCTTGGTTAACAATCACATTTCTTCTGTAGCTCCTGCCATCCTCCTGACTTGGCTTTGTCCATTCTTCATCAGTTGCTTTTACCCACATTTCTGTAACCTAATTTATCACAGATGAATGGGGTTCATTCTTTTTCTCTGAGGAAAAACTGAGGAGTAGATTCTGCAACAAAACTGTTGCAGCTGAGGAGTTATTTTCACCAAGTGGGTGAAAATAGAACAGATATGTTATCTTCTCACTTTTCCCTCAGTTACATTTGTGCGTGCCTCTTCTGATTAAAAGCTTGTGTATATCTCTTGAAAAAAAAAAAAAAAAAAAAAAAAAAAAAAAAGAAAATGTTTAAAAGTACCAGTTCCTAAATACCAAAATGCATTGGTATTTTTTTATTCTGTGACTCATACCTAATACCTAAATGAAAATACCTTTTACTCTGACACTGAAAACTGGCATTGAAGAAGCAGATAATAACCATATATAGATATATCATAGTTGTATCTGCACATATAGGTAGACGTAGGAGTACATCTCAGATAGCTAAATATATAGATTTCTACATCCAAAAAAAGTCATTTAGCAAGACTCCCTAAAAAGATTCTGCATTTGCACATATATCATCATATTGCATATTAAAATAATTGAAATGGTATACTGACCAAAAACTTTATTTGCCCAAATTAAATATCCTTTAAAATTATGCTGTTTTCATATTTTCACATTTCAAAACTTGCAATGCAGAAACTGCTCTGAAACCAATTGCTAAAGTTGTGGAGGTGTATAATAATCTCAGAAGTAAAAGCAATATAGGATTTTTTTGTTGTTGATGTTTTCCTAAAGTATAATTTTATACTTTATTTAAAAATAAGTATAAATGTTCCTATTTACCTATTTGAATAAATTTTCATTTGTTCTATAAGCTTATAAATTCTTCCTGAAGAAAAAAATTACACCTCATCAAGATGTAGGAAAATACTATTATACCTTAACTTTGGTTCCTTAACAGCTGGAAAAGAAAACAATACAGAAAGTCATCTGCTTCAGACCTAAAGCAACTGTTCTGGTGAAATTAAAAAGGACAGTGCCATCTTACCTACTCATAAAGGGTCATCTGGAAAACATGAAAGAGTTTACTGTGACATAGATCAGTAAGAATTCAACAGTTGTAAAAAACTGTATGTGCAAACACGTTGTCTCTCAAACAACTTTATTGTCTCCTTCAGGCAATCATTGGGATGACTAAAATGTGTTAATTTTCCCCTTGTTAATTACTTTTAAGAAATCAGAAATGACAGTAAAACTGCAAAAGTTCAGAATGTGTAAACTCCCTAACTCTGCAAAAAGCATAAACCCAAACGATTCCAGGTAACAAATAAAGATGGGATCAGATCTTTCAATTCAAAATGGAGAATTATGTCAGTTTAGTGCAAATGCACACTTTAGTGCGTTTTAGTGCTTACCTGCCCCTCCAGGATTACTTGCAGTCTCCAGATTATTGTGATTTGCCAGATACATAAGAATGTTTTGAAATTACTGAAGTGCTTCTAAACCACAGTGATTTTATTAATAGAAATCATGTGCATTTCTGTGTTGTGGTTGGCATTGTCTCTTATATGGTACTTATTAAATAGGCTTTTTAGTTTCTTATTGTTCATCTATTAGTAAACTGCTGAGTGCCAAGGAAGCTTGTAAACCTGCTCTGTGGAAGCCAGTGCAGTTACTGGGATATTATCACCTCCCTGAGGAGATATTTCTTGTTTTCAATCCATGCTAGATCCTAGTTACATGGCAGCCTTCTGGAGGAAGAAAGAGTTCTCCACAGGAAAATTCACTGCACATAAGATCTGGAAGGTGTGTTAGTAGCGGGACCTGAAGGCTGGGTTCCTAATATCGGTCTCAGCTGCCCAAAGTTCCCTCAATTAATGTTTTAGTTATTCTTTAGCTGTGTGTGTTGCAGGTCTGAGAGCTGCTGGGTGTTGTTTACGCATCCTTGGCATATATTACTTCACATCCCACAGACTCAGCAAGAAAAGGTAAGTAACTTCAAACTTATCATTCACTGAAAAGGCAATTTACAGAGCTGGTCTAAACAAAGAACCACATCCTACCTATGTGCCTGTACATCTGATGATTTATCCTAGTGCCTCCACCAAAACCCTTTTACTGTACATGCCCAATTTGGAAATATGATGACACACTAGATCACAAGATTCAGGCAACACTGAGTAATTCTTCTCTTACACATGCTGGAGCTTTAATTTTTGGTAATGAAATTTTTATTTGATTAATTTTTAATCACATTCTTACTGACTCTCTGCTAAATTAATGGTGCAGAATCTACAGTCTGGGGAGCAGCACAGAAATTTTTTAATAAGCTCATTATAATGGGGGAGAGAGTGGCATTAAAGCCTCACAAATCAATTCAGCAAGTAACTGCTGTCCCATCTTCAGCAATTCCCTCACTGACCATTGTTCTTGAGTGTCTACATCTCCTTTTTTTTGCAGGTGGTAGCCCTACTGAAAACTGAGTAAGGAGCTTGACTAGCTCTCCCTGAGAGGGTCAGTGGTTACTGGAACACTGCATAACCTAGGGACCTTCCCTCTCAGTGTTCCCCACCCCCACCAGGAAAGTGAGGTAAAAAGCAGATTTGTAGCATAATCCCTATTGACCTCTACATATAAGGTGGTTCTCCAGGCAGGACCTGTGCTTGGCTTGTATTGTCATTATTCCCTATTTGTTAGTTTGGCATTTTGTCTTTCTTGGAATAAAAAGAGTTGAATGTTTCTTTTGTCATTCCCAGACACAAGCACACATTTTGCTTTGCTGTATTATCTGCCATGGCAGCACTGTTGTCTGGCTAAAGTAGGGCATCTTGGGATCTAATTTTGTGCTTCTCAATACCCAAATGAGCACCGTAGATTATGTTCAACATATCTAAATCCATATGGCATAGCATTATGACACAAAGTCTCTGTTCAAAGTCCCATTATAATCTCATTATCTGTAGTGATTTCATTTGACTAGTCCCTGTAAAAATGTATCCTTCAAGATACTTATTATTTTTTCTGCTAACCCTTCACACAGAAGAAATCCATCACACTATTTTAAGGTCATATCATATCATATCATATCATATTTCTTCCTGTCAAATTCATTTAGAAACAATTTGCATTTTATTCCTACTTATTTTCAACCATTCTTCCTGCAGCTTCGTTGCTGCTCTTCATAGGTATTCTTGAAGGAACAAATAGCATCAAAAATACTTTTGTAATATCATCTTCATTTCCTGAAATCCACAAATCCCACTCTATGTTCTGGAGTGAGACATCCAGTGACTCAAGTGTACTAAGCACTCATGCAGCTGCCTTCTATCAACCTGCACATTGCTGCCTTCATAAAATTACCACCAGTGTAAGACAGTATCTGCAGCTTCTATGAATTTTACCTCAGGTCTTATTTACCTTTGACATGATGCAGTGAAATTTTAATGCATGAAAATGGTAATTGTATTTATATCCCCAGATATGTGAAACAAGTCCCCACCAAGTGGAAGGCAGTATGCCATGAATTCTTCTCATACAAGGCTGACTGTGCCAGCCCCGTATTAGTTTGCTGTGATGGAGAATCCAGAAATATGAATCGCTTAAGAAGGTTTTTATGTTTTGATGGTAGTGTAATTAGCTGTATCTAAACAAGAATTAAGAACAATGACCTTCTAGGGTTTGAGAAATCTTGCTGTGGAATTGTATGCCAGGCTAATTTAATTCATACTTGATTAAAGTTCAACATAGAAAAGAAACAAATGTTAACAATGAATAATAAGCGTAATATAAAATGCAGAGTAACAGGAGAGTCTGGATCCAAGCCGACACTTCCCACTAAGACAAACACTATGTCAAATCTAAGCTGTTGGGCTGGCACAAAGTCCAGATAGCCATGGAGACTGATACATTTCAAAGATGATGAATATTGTTACCTAAATACTTCTTCAGTGGAACTTTTTTAACACTAAAAGCAGCAATGAGAAATGCTCTGTCATAGTCATTCAGCACAGAATGGAACAAACCTGGGGTCAAATTTAAGTGTTGCAACAGCAATAAACCTGCATGGAAATGTATCTGGTACGTCTCAAGGAAGTATCTGATGAAATAGTGATAAAAGGTGTGAGATGATTTGAAATGAGTGAGGGCTGTGAGAGATACAGCAAAAAGCACGACATCGGATATCAAAAGCTGAAAGAAAAAAAATGTCTCTAGAAATGCAATATTTTAAAAATAAAAGATTGATAAAGTTCACTATATTTTTGTGCCATATCTTTGGCTGTTGGAGAGAAACATAACTCTGCTGTCCATTCTAAGTTAAAGTCAATATATGCCAGTTTTCTGTCTGGCTTTTATTTAAAACCTTTTATTTGAACCTGGTTTCTTGGGAGTACCTTGAAGCATCTGGATAGCCTATAATTCCTGATAAAATACTGTAGAGGAAGTGCTTTCTATGCTTTCAGCACTTGAGGGTCTTCATGTAGGAGGGAAAACAAAAAGGTACCATCTATTTAATTTCTTGTTTAAATAAGTGTATATTCCAGAAGTAACTAGAACTGGCTGAAAATGTTTTGCCATTCTTTGTGTGGAAAGGGTGGAAAATGAAGTTGGGAAAATGTAGATATTGGAAAAATCCATCAACTTTCCATTGAAAAAATTGAATGTACCCGATTTGTTATGTTATTTTTACATTTGAATCATTGGAATATTAATGAATACTCTCCTAAACTACCACTGTGCCTCAGGGGAGCTGCAGTTCACTGTTTTAATGATAAAATTCTTTCTCTAATCTGGACTTTATGACTGGATTGTGTCTATGTCATCCCGAAGTGATTCAGGTTTCTTTACCACAGCAAAATTTGGATAAAATAGTCTGGCTGGGCTATAAAAGACTGAGAAAACATAATGTCCTTAAAATATAATTTTCAGAAGACACAGTGATGACCTTCCTGACCACAGTGGAACACCAAACAAAATGGTTTGATTCAAAACTTCATCCCAAAGTGAAATGTTATTTATTATGCTACAGCTCAAACAAGATGTTTAGACATTTCCAAACCCCTTCCTTATATTTCATTTGCATTAAGAAAAGGTTAATATCTTGTTTTCAGGCTAATTTGAGGTGATGAGAAGCATTTTAACATATTATGATATTAAATACATAATATCATAATTTCTAGTGGGATGATAATCCCAGTTTTTACCAGCTGCTAATGGCCTCTGGAGAGATTCAGGCTGATGAGGTTTGTGATGTCAAACAGCTGTAGATGAAAATATGAGAAACAGTTGCCAATAATTAACTAATACAGATGTAAAACTACAAATCTGAGACAAGCACATAATTGTCATGGTATTATTTCATAGCACTTTTATGTGATATTAAATACCATTAATTTGTCATACTCTTAGTGAAGTCTAAATAGGAACATACTCATCTGCACGTTTATATTTCAGACAGTAAAGAAATAACACAATATTTAATTAGCATGAACAGATTTCTGAAGCTTTTCCCTTTTTTAATGTGAAATTCATTAACTGAAAAGAAGGTAATATATTGAGTTCACCCTGCAATTTAAGGTGAACAATTCACAGAAGTGACATAATTGCAACCCCTTTTCTTGTGCATGAATTCTCTTAGAACAAGCTGTGAAATTTTGAAGTATACCTGTAATTAAACATATTTGCTGAACAATTCTAAATCTGCAGTTTATTTGCAAAAGCTTTATATACAAATCGAATATTCAAAACTCAAGCTGCTTGATTAGGTCAGTAGGCACAAGATATGTTTCTATCTAAGAAGCTTGATTCTTCATATCAAAAATCTGATAGGAATCATTCAGAATTTGCTTTTTGCAAATACTCCTCAATAATATGCTTAAAATTCATCATTGTTAGTACCTCTACTCAGCAGAATAGTTACAGAAAGCAAACAATACCCAGCCCAAATTATTAAGATGTCTATGTACCTTTCCAGTGAAAGGAAACATGTTTGATAAACAGAATTTAACACCATAAAAGAAGAAACTATATTTACTTGCTCAGCTTTTGACGAAAGAATGATATTAACATACTTGCATTATACGTAAATCTCTTGAGTAACTTATATTGCTTCTCCTACATATTTATCTAACAAAACTCATTGTCTATATAATTTTAAATATAAAACAAAAGTATATTTACTTGTGGAGGCTGGATGTATTAGACTTATCTGAATTATTTTGATCTCTAATTTGGAAGATACATTTCTCAGCTGCTAAGCTGTACACTCATTGGGAAGCTACTTATCTAAGGTTTTTTGTTCAGTGCTACACAAAATACTAAGAGAACAAATAAACCATTGCTTCAATGGGAGTTGCAGTGCATACAGGTAATAAATAGATGGAGTTTATTCTCTCGTATCTTCATTGTCTGAATTTCTTTCCTCTTACTGGTCAGTTCATGGAACTACAAAAGCCATGAAAACTCAATGCTAACTTAAAAGTGCAACCTCTGTTACTTTAATATTTTTGTACTGTGTATCAAGGCATTGTTTACATTAGATAATGAAATGGAGATGAGGCAGAAAACACACCTCTGAAAGACTTTCTACACAAAAGGATGAACACATAGTTCTTTGCACAAAGCATTAGAAAATACTGTGATATTTTATTATTAAAAATGCTGCTGAAAAGTTTATACATATGTGTCCAGCCATATATATCTTCTATCATTACTTAAGGCAAAAACCAAAAAATTGCAAAACAATAACAGAAGAAACCATTAAACCCTGCGTGCCTTTTAAGGTCAAGAATATAAGCCTGGGAAAGTACTTTTGTTCTTTTACAGTTTGCAAAGTATATTTTGATATCATTGTTATAGAATTCTATGAAGATCCTATAAATCTCTTCCCTCTATAAATCATACATCAGTCCAGATGTATTAAATTATTAAATCAACTTGATTGTAATTACTTTTAAAAGCTAAAATCATTCACTTACAGGAACTTTTTTTTACCAAATGTCACAAGCCTGACACAGTACTGTACATATTGCTAGCAGAAGACAATTGGAAGTACTAAACAAATACTGTAATTCACATTACAAACATAACCAACTGATTATGATGCTAAGCATCATTACCTTTTTTTACTTTTTTCCTTTTTTCTTTTTTACCTTTTTTTTTTTTTTTTTTTTTTTTTAAAGAGTTATGAACTGCTGCATCTCAGCCGAGGCATTACATAGGTGGTGGAAATGGCCTGGTATACAGTCAGCATTAATAACATTATGTGATGGATCAGTAAAAAAACAAACTAAACCAAAAAAATAGTTTTCCATTTGCTGCTAGTTCTATTTTGGGGTTGTTGCATCATCACTTTCCAGCCTGAGCATCCAGGTCAGGTTTATAGCACATTTATTTCCTTTGGAATCTGTTTTACTGCCTGCTACAACAAGGAGTTGTGCAGATGAATAGATCTCAGTGAATCACCCTCTCTTTGATTTTGTCAGGGTGACTAATCCAGGACATGTTGTTACAAAACAAAAAGCATAAAAAATAAGATGATGTACAAGGCATCTTGCGTTAGATACTTATGGGATATACGATACTGATGCAGCTTAGTTGTGAATTAATAACAGAAAATACATCTGGGATGATCATGTTCAAGTACAGACCAATTTGTTCAAATATCTTTGGTTACTGTCTCTTGATGATGGAGTAACTTTCGAAGATAAAATATAAAGCAATCTTCATCTGTAATAATTTATTTCTAGCTTTTCACACTCAAATCAGTTGTCTGAATCAAACTGCTAGGTCCCTCTGTTCGATAGCTCTGCTTGACCCCTGGTTTCCTAGTGAAGGAAGGGCAGAAGGAAATAACTAGTTAAGGATTTTGCCCTTTCTGAGAGTGATGCTCTCTGGGATTTTCAGTTTTATTCAGATGCAGAATGGCTGATGACATTTCTGTTTCTCTCTCCATAATGTTTACCGGCTATGGGACTGCTGTGTAACCAGCAAAAAGGAGTGTTTTCTGATGGGTACACTCAAGCACAAAATAGGATATTGGGCAGAGAAGTTCCTCACACACTGACCATTTCTGAATATTTTACAAAACAGCCAGCCGATCAACCCACCTTTTCCCCACTTTCAAACTGCAGTTTTATTTTGTTTAGCAAAGCTAAGAAAGTGCTTTCTTAGCTGAGATTCTGCTGTAGCTGAGCTGAGATTCCACTGTAGCTGCTGGTGAATATGGAGCTAGTTTTTCCCAAATAAGGCTGATCAAAACACAGGCTTTGTTTGCTTTTGTCAGGGCACAAAACTCTTCCTAATGTATCACAATAACCAAGCACTACAAACTGGACTCTGGATATGTATTATTGGATGTTTCTTGATTCAGTTCAACAAGCTTAAAACAGTAATTATTCTCTTTTGTGTATTTTTTCTCTATTTTCCAATCCATTCCTGTGTTGCAATTTAACAAAGGCTAACACAAAATTAAATTATAGAAAAGAAAAGTTTCAGAAAAGAACAACAATCTCCTATGATTACTTTAACATGCACTAGTGTAACCTGGAAGAGAAAATATGCAGGTCACACAGACAACTGTATCCTCTGCATAACACCATGGCCTCATATAAATGAAACATGTTAGAAAAAACGCATGTTTTTTTGCTTACCACTAGTAATTGAGAAGAAATTCCTCCTTTGGGCTTGGAGGAAACAGAGGTGATATGACTAATGTATATACACATAGGTCACAACTGAATGCACAATCTTTCTAAAAGCTCTTTTCAAACTGAAAACATCAATAAAAGCTTATTTTTTTCTTTTGTTTGTTTGTTTTTAAACTCACAGCTATGTACATTTTTACAAAGTTTCTTTAAATATAGTTCAGGCTGGCAAGTCATCTCTTTGCACAGAACTATACGTATTTTACTGCATAGTCAGTCCTCCTCTTTTTTTTTTTCATTTTTGTTTTTAATAATAAAATTCTATTTCCCCATCTGGATTACAGCTTCATATGCTGGGTAAAAGCCCATGGTGATGTCTTTGTTTTAACAAGGGCCATTCATGGTATGGCACATAAAGAATTTTTTAATTATTTTATTTATTAAAAAAACAAAACAAAACACCTGTACAGTCACTGGCTCTGTGTTCCAGAAGACTCTGCTTTTCTTGTTACACTCAAAACACCATTTTAAGTGACGACTCCTGGCCTCAACTTTCAATCAAAGTGGCTGATATCTTAAAGCAGTATCGTAACAGCAATGTACACTTTTCACATTTCACAGGGTTTGTAGTCGATCTTTAACATCAGCGAGTTTCTGTGGAAAGGATCAGTAAGAAAATAATGACTGTCCTTCTCTTTTACTTTTTACGTTAGATTTTGACAAGGTGTTCAATGGATCATATCATAACTTTTTCCTCTTTTTCTTTTTTCTTTTTTTTTCTTTTTAAATTTTTGTTTGTTTGTTTTTGTTTTTTCTTTCTTCCAAGTGGCTTGTGAGGGTTGAGGGGGAAGGGCTGAGCTATACCCTGGTGGTCGAATGTCCATGGGGCAAATTTGTACTGTTTTGTCCTCCACTGAAGGTGTTGAAAGTATGCAAAGGCTGCATTCCTGTTAATGTATTTGGAATCATGGTTATGGTGTTGGGTGTCATTAGTGGGATGTCATCTGGGGACCTTCTCAAAGTAAGCGTGTAGTCAGGAGGACAGGTTAATCTCAGTGTGTCATGGGCCTGCAGCGATTCACACTCATGGTCATGTTCTAGCTGTTTCATCTGCAACGACATAATCTCTTCATTTTGTATGTGTGCAATATCATTGGTTGTGTTCCTCTGGGGGCTGGGGCGCCTGTGAGTCTCGTGACGCCGCTTGTCCTTCTTGTAATATAACGCAGCAAAAGCTAAAATATTAAGGAAAAGCAAGGATGCCCCCACAGCAATGGTGACGCTCAGCTCCGTGGAATAATCTCGTTTGTTTTCTATCAGAACTGTCGTATCCTCTGGAGCTGTTTTATGGGTGTCTTTCGAATGTTTGGGGTTGTTGGCAGGTGTCATTGCTGGGCGTTTTGTGGCTGGCCACAATTTACCAGGAGAACGTCGTGTCACATAAGGAAATGATGTCATGTCAGGAGGGGGGACTTTTGTTGTTGTGGAAACATACTGAAATATTTCATTCAGGTTGTGAAGGTGAGGTACGAGCTCCAACCAGAAAGCAACTTTTGTTGCTCGGTAGTGATCACGAACTCGGGGTTTCAGGCCAATATGCAGATAAAGCTGGTCTTTAGGATTGTATTTGGACCAGGCTACTTCTTCAAAGCGGTTGGGTTTTGTGTGGATGAACTTTGTATCCTGTGGAACAGGCTGGTTTGGATCTCTAAAAAATAAAAACAGGCAATATTATAGTCATTTAAAAACAAAAGCAAAAATCAAAAAACCCCTTAGTCCTTTAGTTAATGGTATATCCAGTAACTAATGTAACCTAAAACCAGAAGCCAAGAAAACCCTCTCAAGCTTAACAACAGATCACAGAAACACAGAATCATAGAATGATTAGGGTTGGAAGGGACCTCTGGAGATTATCTAGTCCAACCCACCTGCTAAAGCAGGTTCACCTAGAGTAGATCACACAGGAATGTGTCCAGGCAGGTCTTGAATGTCTCCAGAGAGGGAGACTCCAAACCTCTCTGGGCAGCCTGTTCCAGTACTCTAGCACCCTCAAAGTAGTTTCTCCTCATATTCGATGGAGCCTCCTATGCTTCAGCCTGTGCCCATTGCCCCTCATCCTGTCACTGGGCACTACTGAAAGGAGTCTGGTCCAATCCTCTTGACACCCACCCTTGAGATATTCATAAACATTGATGAGATTGCCTCTCAGTCTTCTCTCCAGATGCAGTCTCACCAGGGCAGAGTAGAGGGGGAGGAGAACCTCCCTCAACCTGCGGGTCATAATCTTCTTAATACACCCCAGGATACCATTGGCCTTCTTGGCCACAAGGTTCTTCTCTGCCCAGCTTGTCCAGGTCTCAGTGAATGGAAGCACAGCCTTCCGGTGTGTCAGCCCTTCCACCCAGCCTGGTATCATCAGCAAACTTGCTGACAGTCTCTTAATCCAGGTCATTGATGAACAGGACTGGACCTAATACTGACCCCTGGGGAACCCCACTAACTACAGGCCTCCAACCAGACTCTGATCATAACCTTCTGACCTCTGCCATCTAACTGCCATCCAGTTCATGATCCATCTCACTGTGCATAAATTAACAGATGTTAATAAACAAAGGAAAAATTACTTACTGTACAGTGCATCTCAGACACTATAACACTTTTTTACATGAAAATGAAGAAAGGATTGTGCTGCAGTTTCCAAAATCTCATGTGAGGTTCTGTGACTCAGTATCACACTCCAAACCTGTCTTAGAGAGGTATTAACTACCTTTCCCTGTAGTTCAGGTTCAGCTCTTCTCAAGGTTTGACATAAACTTTCTCATTTAAGGCACCACTACTCCCACTGCTGTAAGTAGTAAATATGGACATCTAATACCTGTGGGTATGTTGGATTTCTATGTGACCATAAGAATTTATACTAGCTGTGTATATTACATAAAAAACTTCAAAACATAAAGTAGCAGGGCTAATACATGTAACTGGGGACTATTTCTCTTTGTGTTCCTTTACTGAACTATTATTCCCCCTTCATTCAAACATCTACTTTAAAGAAAAGCTTTTGAAGTATTTATGTCACAAATCTTTACACCATTTGCATTATAAAAATACTACTTGAAAGTTCCATGTGCTCATTGCTACTAAATAACTATGTTTAATGGCTGTAGAATGGTGATCCTTCATCCTGTCCCAGTGTGTAGGAATGAGAAATATATTATCTGAGATCAACAAGTTTTACAGTAGCTAATTAGTAGTAGAGATGAGAGTAATACATTGCTGAGAGATCATTTAAAAATTGGTAACCTAATATTTAACTGCTTTTCCTATCTTTTTTTTTTTCCTCTTATAGGTTCAGATTAAAGACAAACCAATGGCACAAAAGGCATTTAAATGTTGTCAATGTTATGTATCTTTATAATTTTAGTAAACCTTGTGTAAATGTGACTTCATTTTTGCATGAAAATATACAGAAATTTAAAACTATTAATACTGAGTTCAACATTCTGTTGTGCATGAGTTTGAATCCTCTTTTGCATCAAAACATATTTTCTGAGCCTTTGTGATACATTATACCAAAAGTACATGATTCATTTTCTGTGCATTACTCTAAGAACTTTCTGTTCTCCTTTCCATTCCCATATGCATTACTTTATTTCCTGTGAAAATGATTCCAGTATTTTCCTTTTCTTCCAATATACTGTTATATATGTTATGGGAATACCGAGACCCACTGCTACTGATTTTAAAGCATGTTTTTTTCTTTTTCCATTTTCAAAAGCTCATGGACATGATTGCCTACTTTAGCATTCCTTTGCTGTCCATAAAGAGTTATTCCTTAGTTCTTAAACCAGACTGGTAATTTGACTTAAATAATATTATGATTCTTGTATTCATCTGTTTATCTGAAAAAAAAAAAAAAAATATTTTACCTTTTTTGAGTGAAAGAAAGGGGTTTTTTTCTATGTAAGTTTTGTACTTTGGTTTACTTACTCTTATAGTTTTAGGTGTTTGTTGTTGTTTTGTTTGGTTTATACATGTATATATATATACATTTTTTTTTTACTGTATCAAATCTTTCACATCTCAGTAAGATATAAACTACAGGTTTCAGAACTGTGGCTATCTCATCTATCTATCTATCTATCTATCTATCTATCTATCTATCTATCTATCTATCTATCTATTTTTCATTTTATGTAAGATATTGGCCCAATTCAGTATATCTGGTAATACAGTACTTTGGGGTTCAAGACATAAATTCAAAAGCAAATTAAAAATCAGTAAGATTATAAAAATACAAAACATTTGACTTGTCAGAATCTCAAAATCCTGCAAGAGTGACAGCACAAAATCCATCTTGTGTTCTCCTCACTTCTTGTTCTTTTTCACAGCACAAAATACTCTGGGAAAGTTCCTACAGAAGATGTAGAAATTAAGTTTGCTCACATAAACTAGTTGCAATTGATACACAGCACAGAAGATGAAAACGAGCATTCATTTCAATGAGCCAAGCTGGATATGCACTTCTTTGAATTTTTTTTTTTACATATATATACAAAAAATTAGCATTCCCTTTCCCTACAAACAGGCTATTAAACAAATAAATATAAACCTCCCTTTCCTTTCCCTCTCTTCCATTCTCTACCTTCATCTCTCCATTTTAACAATATTTATTAGGAATAGCCAATTATTCTGCCAGCTCCTCCAAAAGCAAGAGAGAAAATTACATGACATGAGGCTAGTCTTGTATTTCAGGATTTGTTTACATGGGTATGTGGGCATGAAGCTGTTTTTTGAAACAAGAAACAAAAAAAAAATCAGCCAGCCCTAAAAACAAGTCATTTTTTTTTTTTTACTGTGGCTGTCAGAATTCTACCACTGGATGATAAATATCTAGTTTGGTTTTGGTTTTGCTTTTGTTTTTTTCACAAGAAAATGCAATACCTAAGTCTAGGCTAAATAGAGGATCTAACAATGCATGCATCTTGGTTTTACAGATTAATGATAAATTTACCACAAATATTCAGTTGGTATAAATAAGATTTTTTACTTGCCTAGGCCCATCTCTTGTGTACACTGGAGGCAATTCTTAAAATCATAAAGTTACAACTTGTGACATGCTAAGTCTTTTTCTTGGGAAGCTGGGTAGTTTATCTATTATGAACATTTTCCCAGTATTATAGATAGGCATAAAATAGAGATATAACATACATACAATCATTTGTCCTGTTTAATCAGATGTTTGACAACAATTTTGATCTGTTACTTTAAGTTCAAACTTCCATTGGCTGTTTTAGCTTCTCACATCACCTTTGTGTTTCTGGACATTCTTGAGGCTCAAGTGTGAAGCTACAGAACAAAAGACTGCTAGGAAACCTTCCTTTAAAAATCTACTGCAATCATGGTGATAAAAATATAACCTCAATAATATATTTTCAGTTCTTTACTTCTTCCAGTAATGGCTCTCATGGGGACTAGATGACTTGTTTCCCAATCCCCCTAGTTGTCAAGGAGGCTTTTTTTTTTTCTTCATCCTATTGCTAAAACAAGATCAATGATTTTTGTTGTTCATTTTGTTCTCTGATTTTTTTATTTTCTTCACCTTTAGAATTCAATTTAAACAGCTTCTCCATCAAAATATTCCCCTGCTATGAAAAGCCAGAGCTTGTCTTCATATGATGGAAGACCATATGATGATCTTTCTTGTCTTATTTAAAGTGTTTCTTTATTAATGTGCAGAATCATCTGATTTCAGCTATCACTTTTTTCTCGCCACTTTCAATCTGCACTGATTTTACTCAATTTAACATGTTGCTGTTTATAGTTTGTGGGTTTTTTTCTCAGGTGATAGAAAGTAAATGTATCTGCAATGGATGCTGACTGAAGAGCAACACACGTTCTTGTTCACAAGGTGAATTAGTAGCTGACGTGAGGGCAAATGAGGGAACTCAGTATTTCATATCTGGTAATAGTGGCACAGGAAGAATGATGGGGAATCTTAAGAAGTTTTCTCTTATCCTCAATTCCATATAACATGTTGAAATACCATTCATCTTTTAACTACTCCTGCAATAACAGTAGCTATCAGTCAGGACAGTGGAACTGTTAACATTAATGCACTTAAAGTGTTCTATTCTTCTGTGTCTTTCTCTAACTTTATTGGAGAGCAAAATATTGTAACAGTTACATACTGAGTCTGTCTCCAAGACACTGAAAGGCCCCTTAATCATTTATTTTCTTTGAGTAGTCCTCTTTTTTCCATATCAAAAAACAACAAACAAACAAACAAACAAACAAAACCTGTGTGGCATTTCTTCATGTTTCCACTAACTTTTCATGTTGTCGCGATATTAATAATGGTACAACCATTCCTGTCTGAAGCACTGGTACACAAGTGTATTTTCCCTTACTTCCTTTCCTCACTTATCACCATCATGTCCCACTGTTGCCATGCTTCCGGTCACCTATTATTACTACTAAAGAAAGCAAACCGTAAGTCCACCGTTTTGTTTGACTAATGCAGATTGGCCAGTGGAGACAGTTATTTTTTCAGACAAAAACATCAAATAGAAATGCAACAGCCTCATAAAGGAGTTCACAAGCAATTGATCTGAAAATGCACTTAAATCATTGTAAGTTTAAGTGTGTCTTCCATTAGAAAGCCAAAGTGAACAGAAAATGCAGACATCCTAAATAAGATAGGTTTTTGTTTCTGAAGCAATGGTAGTAAAATAATTCCAGAGTATTTATCTGAAGTACAAAGAAAACAAGGGTACACCCTTTAGACCTTTATCTTTCCCATCACCAGCCTAGGTAGAACTGGATAAATGGGAGCCAAAACAAAGTACTATAACTCCTCAAAAGAGAGTAGTTTTCAGAAACCTGACAGAAGCCTCTAATGAGAATGTGGCTTTGTATCTGCTTTATGAAACTTCGAATACTTCTTCACAAGAGTGTAACTGTCAGAGTATCTGTGAAGGACTGGCACACTACCCCTCATGTCCTTCACTCTCCTTGTGCTGATCTGTCTGCAAAGGTTGTTTCATGAACCTAACTAACAGAACATTTGAGCATCTAAAATTACCATTACAGTTAGGATTGTACTACTGGCAGCAGACTGAAGCTTAAAGTGTACCTCTTAATGAAGCTCTCACATATAATTTTGCACATAGTGGAACCCCAAGCCATATTTTCATGTTGTTTTTGTATCCCAAATGTAGTTTGTCATACCTGTTCTGTAACAAATTGCTTTCCTATTTCTGAGGCATGTAAAAACCGTAGTTTTGAAATGGCTAAAATTAGTGTTAAGGAAAAAAAGTCATAGCACAGTAGAAAATGGGAGGATTAGCAAAATGCAGCTTCCAGGTATTCATTTCAAGCACAATCCATTTGCCATTAAACAGTCACTTTAATTGTCACCTCCTATTTGCTGGCTTCAGTAACTGACTCCAAAGTAAAGCACAATAAACACACCATGCCTTGTGCTGTGTCTTTGACACCTAGTGATTTTACAGGATTGACCTAGCCAGCCTTGGCTGTAGACCCATTAAAAAAATGTGTGGTTTTTATCAGTGGGTGGTATGTCAGTTAAAAGCCCACCACAGTTCATCAGAATGATGCTCCATCTGAGCCATAATTGTACAATAAGTACCTGGATGAAGCCTCTGTGGGAGAGTCATCAAGGCTGGAAAAGTCTCAGAGACATTAAAATTAGATAAATAAATCTGCAGTTTTAATGTTCAAAGCTCACCTACAGGGAAATGTGGAATAATAAAATTGTGCAGTTAACAGATTTTTTCATATGTGTTACCATAGGTACAAACACTAAGAAAGCAAAGTTCTAACTGAATAAGGGTGGAGAAAAATCAATTAAGAGAAAGGGCAGGAAAAAAAACCCCAACAACAGAGTCTTGAACCATATCTATCTTTTCGAGAGCTGGAAGACCAGAGTGGGCACATGGATTTCCATGTGGAAAGGTGGAGAGGAGAACGGTTACCCCAGGTATGTGCCTGTTTATCTAAGTGTGAAGCGCTACAACCTCCCCTTTTCTGTTGGAAGCACCAGAGATGCAGAGCAAATATAATCTTAAAATAGTATTTTCCTCCAAGTATTCTCTTGTACTATCCAGAATAGGTAATCATTGTTCCTATAAATGAAGAAAAAACCAAACCAAAACAAACAAAACAAATCCCCCCCCAGACAACAAGGTAATGCTTCTTGCATTGCTCTTTTCCTTTCCTTGTAAAAACTGAAATTTTACAGCTAAAGGTCATTTTTAATGACACATATTTCAGACTGTCTCTAAAGGGCCAAGTTTGTAAGAAGATATACCCCATTCCTGTCTCATCAACAATGGCGAAGTTTCAGAAAGGACTAATAGCTCTCCCAAAGCACTTGTTGTGCCTTTAGGTGGGTTAATTACCAGAGAACTGGGTGATGGCATGCATAGCCTGGTGAAATTAGCTTTCAAGTAGCAACAGCTGGAAAGTGTTTGCAATAACGAGTAATGGTGGCAGCTGCGGCTCTGAGAAGCTCCTGTCAGCCTCAAAAAATTGCTTGAATATGACTACAGGGAACAGTCATAAAGTAATTGTAAATAATAGCGAGACTGCGGAGTTCTTGTGTGTCCATAATAACTCCAATGATGCATATTTGTGAGGATCTGAAGTCCTCTATGTGTATGTGGCACTTCATCTATAAAAATAAAGACGGACTGATGCTATTATATCTTTCTGAGTGGTACAGCCAGCATACTTCATTCTCTGTCCAAAAATCAAGCTTTCAACCTGAAGTTTGTCCATCCCAGTACTGATGACTTCTCGTTGCCAAATACATCTAAATATTCCACAGTCCATTTGCTATTGTTGCAGTACTGTGGGATTTCTGCATGCAAAATATCTGATTGTCTAAAATGCAATGCAACAAAAGCTTTCTTTTTGCCTTGCAAATTCACCTGAAGCATTTGTTTTTAATTCATGTTTGAGATTTTTGTTAAGACTGCAAGATCTCTCTCCCTTGAACATCATTTGGATTCATTAAATGCTGCAAGAGCTGCTGAAGCCTCTGAGTGTTTCACACTAGGCATTTCTGATTTCTTCTTGTATAGCTGCACACCATTCACTGCAGTGCAGTAAAGCTGCAGTTTCTAGAGCCCAATCCTGCCATTAAACATTCATTGGAAAGATTTACAGCCCCTTTGTGCCACGAGTATCTTTGTTTCAATTCAGTATGGAAAACTCAAGGTTAAAAAAAAAGCCCTTGCTGCTCAAGAAAAAAACACTGCAATCCTCTTTAAATGAATGCTATAGGAAGAAGACAGAATTTATTAATAGCATTCACAGATTAAGCTGCTTTGAGAGTTCTTTCCTTCATGTTTACAGCTCTATTTCAGCAAAACATTGATGTCTTTATTTTGTTTCATAAGCAGAATTAATTTAAATTTCTAACCTTCTCAAAGCAAAATTTATATCTGAGTCACTTCTTCATTCCAGTCAAGTACTTATTATTGCCATTATAGCCCTCAGAGGGAAAAATCTTTCCAGTGTCTGTCTATCTGTTCCAATGCCTCCCTGAGTCCCCACCCCTGTGAAGGTCGCTAAAAACAAAACTTCCTTTCTTTTGTGCTATCTGCCTGACAGATCCTTCTTCGAGTAGCAGACATTTTGCCTCTGATTTTTCAGTATCTCAGTGAGCCGCTTTTTGTCTGAGACATGCTTTGTCTTAATAATTGCCCTATTTTTTGAATCAAAAATACAGTGCATTATTATTCTCACTGAGCTACTGAAAGAAAATAGTTTGAGGGAACACACTAATTAAAGATCTATTAAATATGAATAAGCCCCAGTTACCTTCTCTCTTACGCAAATAATGCTATAACACTACTGCAAGATCAGGGTTTAAAGCGACTGCTATGGGAACCTGACTATTTTAGAAGTTTGTTATCGACAAGAAGGAATGCTGGAAGTCAAACTTACCCAGTTTTGGCAAAGTTTGTCCAGTACGTCATAACCACTGCACTGAGCATGACATCATTCTTGGAAAAGTTGCAGTTGAACAGTTCTGTGGGGCCAATCATAGGAATCCCAAACACATAGGGGACTTCATCACCATGAGCTGAATCAGCCCAGCTGGGTTTCATTTCACTTTGGCAATGGTGATAAAACGCATAGAAATATGTTGGAGATCCATACTGAGCATGCAGGTCAGCAGTAGCAACAGCCGGAGCAACCCACTGGTGGTCTGTAAAAAGAGCAACCAGGGTCTTCCGTCGAGTTTCAGGGTTTTCTTTGTCTGCCCAGTCGGTGTACATGAATTTAATGGTCTCTCGCAGTGTATCTTTCCCTTCTGGATAACCATATAGATTGTCCACAAAATTGGAGACGGAAAAGTCAAAATCATTGGGGGAAACACCATCTTCATTGTCTACAATGCCGTCCACAAATTTTAAACCTTCCCCTTGATTCACGCCCAGCATTATATCATAGTTAAGGAATTCCCCTTGCTCCATAAGAATCTGAGGGTCATCTGGAATCACATCTCCATCTATCACAGGCCCAAAGGCAATGTGGTACGTGGCTGGAGTGATGGTCTGTTGAATGAGTTCTTTGTAATTCTTATTCCGAAGACATTCAACCAAATCAGTGGTATCCAGCATGTCGCAGCCCACTTTATCTGCCAATATCCGAGTGTACTTGGCAGGCTGGTAGTTCACTGCCCAGCTGGACAGGGCTGTTCCACTCTGTATGATTGCCTTTTGGAACAAACCTGCAGGTGCAAATGGTTTAAATGCAAATCCAATTATATATTTAAAAATATACTAAAAAAAAAATAAAAGCAGCTTTCACTAAATAAAGAAAACTTTGATTATAAAAAACTAAAGGATGCATATACCTAAATTGCAAGTCAATTTCCGTATATTCTACTGACTGCTCCCTTTTTATAGTATCTCTAATAGGCTACTAATTAAAATCTCTCTTGTTCTTGATGTTCATACACACAAAGGTTTCAGGTTACAGTTTCAAGAACAAAACTTCTGCTTGTACTGCATTTTTCTTGCATCTTTAATGGAAGTCCCCTGGTTTTAGCACAGTGATATTCCTGTAAAAATTTCTTTAAGGGAGTTGCAGCTACAAGCAATCATACCCCCTTCACCCTGTAAATGACTCTCATAAATATGCTCTTCAGTATTTTAAAGGTCAAATGAAAATTACACACTCTCATTTCCTTCACAGAAACAATGTATCATATAATTTGAAAAAAATCTGCTCTGCTAAAATGAGCTTAATAGGTTTGAGTCTTCTATTCTTATATCATTTTTTGTTTACCTTCTTAAATAAATTGTGTGTGTGCACGTTAGTACTGCCTATATGTTAAATTAAAATATTTTAAATATTCTGGAAGAGAGTAAGATGTGATTCATTAGTTCTTTCTGGTTGTTTTATATGCACTAATATAAATAGAGACGAAAGACCAAGTCTGAGGAAACTCTTTGTGTTACCAGAGCACTTAAAAACAACTGAAGCTTACTGGGGAATCTGCTTCATCTGTTTTTTTCCTGGTAAGATCACTAAAGTGACCTACTTCATACTTAAACTAAAACACCTGGTCCTCTTCTGCACCTGGTTTCTATTGTCAAGCTCTTAAAATGCCAAAGACAGCAACAGCTACAAAAACATTTAAAGACCTTGAAACATTTATGCAAAAACCTGGCTGAGGTCAATATACCTTTGTGATGATTGCTTACTGTACATGCTATAAAATTTCAGTGCTGTGATTAGTTGAGATTTTCATGGTTCCATCTACTGGATTTTGGCATGGCTTACTCAATATTTATTTGCTGTGCCATATTTGTATCAGTAGCCTAAACTGTCAGGCATAATTCTATGTATTCCCAAATAGGGAGTGTTTACAAGCAGTTCTTGGGCAATTGTTTGCTAAGGCTCAGTCTTCTGCCATAGATTTCTACCTGTTTTGATGTGAAAGAAGCAGGATGGACTTCTAAATCCTATACAAATTTTGTTCTGTCTTCTTTTATAAATGCTTTGTAAATTTGGTCTTATCATCATTAATAATTATTATTCAATACTGGTGCTGTACATTCTCATCTGTCTTTTTTTTTTTCTTTTTTTGAAACAGTGAGGTGTTGAGCATAGGAATCCCACAAGTCAAACACCAAAATCTTAATAACTCTATGCGGCATCACACAGTATTTGTAGGGAGTTAAATACATTTTTAAATAATGTTATGTTATTATTAAGTAAGGAAAGCATCTAAATACAAGCTGGAAGTGCAGAGAAGAGTGTGTAAAAAACTAAAAAGATCACTGCCTTTTTCCATTTTAATTAGAACAAATTATTTGATAGAAGAGCCAATGGAAACTGTTGATAAAGCTAAAAAAGTGCACTGCCCATGGCATTTGTTGCATGAAATTTCTCCTCTAATGGCATTTAATTTTTCATTAAAAATATTTATATTGCCTAATACAAATCTAGAGGAGTAGATAGTAGGTATTTTACAAAAACTACAGACCTCATGTAATTCTAATCCAGCCTATCTCTTATGGCCATTTTTGTTACATTATATTGTATTTAAAAAAAATGCTTTGCTCAGAAGACTGTTACCTTCTGAATAGTGAGAGAGTGTCAGGAGACTGACACAGGAAGCTCCTGCCCCAGATCCAAAAATAGTAACTCTTTTTGGGTCTCCTCCAAAAGATCCAATATTTTCTTCAATCCAACGTAAAGCTTGGATTTGGTCAAGCAATCCATAATTGCCTTTTGCAGCTTGGTCCCCAGTGCTTAAAAAACCTATAAGGCAAAAAAAAAAAAAAGATAATTTTAATTCACCAGATAAAGAATTAGCTATAGGGTATCCACATATTCAAAATGTATCTTCCCATCTTTTCATCTTCTTTAAAGGTCGTAGTCCTAGTTAAATGTCTCCAGTGCAGGCAGTGGAAATCATTCTGTAGGCTGTTTGGTTTTGCTTTATTTTCCTCTACTGAAGAGGTCACATTTGTGAAAAATCATTATTTCCTTTTTTTGAAATAATTCTTTATCAATGCAACAATACAGACTGAACATTTTAAATATTTGATAAATGTGAGTGAGGTACAAAAACCTAGGAAATAATCTTTGTTCAAAGAAGTGAGATACCAAGTCTTCCTCTGGGAACAAGGCTAACACATTAATTTAAAAGCTTCTTGCAATGAACCAAAATTGTTGAACTACATAGTTCTTTAAAATATTGTACTCGTGATGTGGATAGACATCTCAGAAATAGGAAAAGAAGGATGAAGAAAATAGTAAAAGTAACAGGAAAAATCCTACGAAAAAATTACACTCCAATTTCACAGAGGATATTCATTAGGAAGATAACAGATAAATTCTCAGCAATTCAGCCTTTGCTTGGGAGATTTTATCTGAACAAATCAGGTTTTGTCTCTTTCCTTAGAAATTACAGGGAAAGCCACATTGCTATTTTTTGTTCCTGTACTGTGGTTATCAGATTTTACAAACAAAGCATGACATGTTTGCTGCTTGTCTTGCAACTGAGAACAAAGTGACCAAAAGACTAGCACTGAGATTATTTTCATTTTTCTGAAACCAGCTAAGCTGAAACATTGCAGTTATCTGTGCTGCCTATTATTCACAGTTAAGACTTCGTGCTACATCCAAGTTACAACATCAAGACATGTACTCACACTCTTAACTCCCACAGACCTTTTCCTGTCAGAGAACTGGAAGTCAGGAGTCTAACAGAAATACTTTACAGCATATGGAAGTTTTCAGATGGACATCACTGATTTAGGCACTGCTGACAGCTGCTTATCAAGACAAAACAAGGAAATCACTTGGCTGGTATTTCCAAGCTAATTATCAGTTAAGACAAATTTGACAGAAGAAAGCCCCAGGACTCAGGAGATTTGGCATCCTGGAGCAGTTTGAGATGAGACAGTTTGGAATCTTGAGCCACCTTAGCTTGCTGTGACACGATCTTCATGCTCCTATGAAGGACTGCAAGGAAAGCCTGAGTTCTCTAGGGTAAAAAAGGCCTAGCAGTACATTTCACCTGCTTTGGCAAAGAGGAACAGCTCTCTTTGCACTCTCTAATTACATTTTGTCAGTGAGAAGAAGCATGAAAATTCACAAGATGGAAGGGACTCACAATACAGAGGAAGTGGAAGAGAAGGAAAGGCAAGAGAAGAAGTCAGATATGTCAGACGTTCACCTGTATTTACATAGTCTTTTCTATGGTAAAATTCCTACAATGAGATGCAAAATCAAGTCTCATGGTTTAAAAAGCAAGATCATATAAAGAATGAACTCTAAATATGGAATGCTGTATGGCCTACATTATGGTGGCATATATTTCTGCATGCAAGGTTAATCATGATGGAATAAAATGTATTACCTTGCACCCAAATGAATCGTTCTCAAATTTATTTATTAATTTTTAATATGAATTTAATGTCAGCAAGTGTCTGATGAGTCCTTGTATTTTTCATAATACAGTTGCTTCAATTGTAGTAATACGAATAATATCCTTATTGCTAAATAGCATTTGATACGGCTTTCTCATTAAAAAGTCTTTAATAATGGCAAGAACAGTAGTTAGAATAACAATAACATCTTCTTTTTTAGTTTCTATACCAATGAGAAAAACAAACAAACAAAGTATTAATCCATAATTGCCTCAATTTTTTTAATAGATGTGTTTTTTTTCTTTTTCACATGCCTTTATTATTCTTTGAGGCATGTCAAAGAAAGAATAACCTACTTGCGGGTTTTGCTGATGCAGCTCACTGCAATGTTCTATAATATTCAAAAATTAAGACTTTGTTAAATCAGAACTATGACCTCTTTGGGAGAAAGTGACTGTTGTAACCTTTAATGTAGCATGGTAATTAATATTCAGAGCCTAAACAAATTTTATCTGTTCCAGCAGCGTTAAGCTAAAGCTGGTTGATCTTTGTGATTTTGAATTGTTTCCAAATGTACTAAAAAGTGACTGAGTAAAACTGCATTCAGTGAGTATCTGATGTTAGACAAATGAAGATTTTTTTGTTTCCATGGTTCTCTCTGATTCCCTTTAATTGTAAGAACAAATTTTCTTAATTTAAAAACTAATCATCATGGCAAAGTGTCAGCCCCACACAACTCAAATGAATTCATGAATCTGTCTTTTCTTGATGAGGATGTATTTTTTTCATGCTCTGAATACCAGATCAAAATATTTGTTCAAGGACATTTCAAGAAATTCAGCAAGGAGTAACTCTCTGTCCAGAAATACACAACATTTAGAGATTTACTTTTTTTTTCTGTGACCACAGGGAAAATTTCAGAATAATATCTTCATGTGTCACTCTAAAATCCATAGGGAGCAGGAATGCATCTTTTTATTGAGATAGGGATTTATACTCTGCGTCTTTTATGTAGATGTTTTTAAGTGAAGCTAAGAATATTTCCCATGTTATGGCTTGACATAATTAGAACGACATTCTGTGATCTGAAAATCCTTATATTGGGGTTTTGATAGAACCTAGAAGTTCTCACTAATCTAATGCAACACAAGAAGGAATGGCAATACTTGAATATGGAAAACAAAGAACATTTTTTTTTCTTTTCTACGTAATGATACAGAAAGGTATTAACAGTAATATTCAGTCCTTGACTTTACAAATCTGTCCTCCCTCAAATAATGATTTGAAAGGGTGACCACATGGCTCTCCCACTGCAAAATGCCATAAACAGCAACAGTTGAAAAAGAGGAATGTGAGTGTATCCCATCTGTGTTGAGTGAAATACCCTAAATGGCTTTAGGGGATATTTGCTCCAAACCTATTGTGCCAGAGGGAAAGATGACCACCAGCTAAACTGAATAGTAACCAGGGAATCAGAGTCATCTGAAGCAAAGGTCACCTTGCAAAAAAGGTAAAAGAAACATAACAATCTGTAAAAGCAGAGATAAGGAGATGAGAAGAGGGCAGCAGCTCGACATGGTTTGACATTGCAAGATGTGGCCACTGAAGTGGCAAACTCCCTCCAGCCTGGACAGAGCACCCTTCTGTGGGGTGCCTGCACCCACCCAAGGGCTGTCTATGTGGACTGACACACAGGGAGCCTCTTGGTGTGTGGGGGGGCCTTGTGGGGTGTTTTTCTCCCTCTGTGGGCTGGCGGATGGTCGAGAGTGGCAGGAGCTTGCCTGATGCCAGAGCAAACATATGTCCCAAATTGAGAATGGGAGAAATTTCACTCCTCCCAGTGGGGTTGCTGGTGACCCATGCAGCCTGAGGGTGGCTTAGCACTCACCTCACTCTCTGTGTTTTTGTGTGTGATTAGAAAATTTTGAGATTAGCTATAGAAGGATGTTAAATTTGCAACTGTTTACCAACCTTACTTAAGTGTCTGATATTGTAGTTTATCTTTTGTATTGCTGATACAGATCCTGAAAGTATAGCTCACTAACGGCTGGTTAGTTATATATCATTAATAAATTAATAAACTCCTTGGATACTGATTTGGTTTAAACCACAAGAATTGAGCAGCTTTTCCCTATGTTGATTTATTTACAAACACATAAAATTGCGTACTTTTATAAAAAGATATCCAAAGTATTCTTAATTTGTTTTACTGTATTACTTGTCATTAATCTTGCATCTAATTTTTTCTATGTTATTTCATGTAGAGAAAAGTAATGGTTCTTTAAATTGAGTTTTCTAAAGTAATAGTTTTATTTATTTTTCTCTGATTCTATTAAGGGAACCACTCTAGATGAATGCTTTAGTTTTAATCTACTCGATCAGCTGCAGTCAAGAAGCAAGAAGACTACAAATGGAAATAACTGGGAATTTTCTTTTTCCCTAGCCTTTAAAAATGAATGGACTCATAAATTACATGCTATCACTTGCACTGTTTTGATAATGCAGTGAAGACTAAGCTACAAACATAAGTCATGAGGAAATCCCTAGGTCTTTCTCTATAGTTCTTTTTCTCACTATGCCATGGCAATCTTACTGAGAGACTAAAAAAATCCTAACAAACCAGTCATGATATTACCCCTTTACTACTAAAATGTTATGTGGGAACCCACAGTGACAAATTGCAGGGGTCAATACCTAAAATCCAACCAGGCAGTTTCCTTCTGTCCACCTCCAGCCTTGTCTTTTGGCTGGAGGCCTTCCCTACACTACCATGCCATGCAGACCTGCAACGGTGAGTCCTAACTCTTGTCTAGTCCCATGGGCTGAATGAATGACCACTGGTAGATATTGTGCATAAGGAGAAACATCTTCCAGCTGAGGTTCATGTAGAGGGGTCCAGGCCATGCTTTACAGAACCTCTCTGCAATGTGAAATAATATGCAAGGGAGTTGTGACAACGCTGAAATTTTCTGTGGAAATGCACTCTTGATACAACCACAGAATTTCAATTTGCGAGGAGCAGGCTCAGGTGTAGTAGCATTTCAGCTATGGACCCTGTTTAGATATGCAAATAACTCAGTAGGCTGCTTAACAACTATAATGCATTTCTCTTATACTAAATATGATGTTGGAATATAGTCTATCCTACTATTTTGACAAAAGGTATTGAATAGATAGTTTGAAGAGAATAACATGAACTTGTCAAGAAGTAACATCAATCATAACTGAAATTTTTGTGTCATATAGAGCTCCAGATCAGAGGAGATACAGAAGGATGTATGGATCACTGTTAACTTTAGCCACATAAAAACTCTGCATGTTAGCTAGTATTTTTTTTGTACTAACCTGATAACTACTGTGGAGAGACAAAAAAAAAAACAAACAACAAACCTCCAAAAGTAGCTTCAGCTTTTCACACATCTAGCTTTGGACTGGTTGAATTCCTATTAAAGTAATTTTCTTTTGCTGTGGAAAACAGACAAATGTAGATGACCATCTTAGACCTGACATCTACTTTTTAGGCAAGTTTAGGTGTAAAGAGTCCATACCTGGAAAATAAAGTTATCTCTAGTACTGATGGCTCCTGTTGTTCAGGACAGATAGACTGGCAGGACAGACCCTGCTCTGTCTGCTATTGAGATGAAAAAAAATGGAGTGACTCCACTAACTTCACTCCAGCTTTCTTGGATTTAACCATTAGAAGATGAAGAGGAATTTGTTTTTATTTGAGGACATGTTTCATTGCTCTTTTTTGCTCTGAAGTAGCTCTGTAGAAAAGGGGAGTTTTATCTTTCAGGAATTACTTACCCAGCCATTGTCATGAATACTAAAATCATTTTTAAAAGAACAGGAAAAAAATAATTAAAACACATATACTTAGGAAAAAAAAAAGAAAAAACCAACCATACTGAACAAACAAAAAAAAAGAAGTTAAATACAGTAAATCATGACCTGAGTACTATGGCTTCAGCCTTTGAGATAAATACAATCACCAAAATAACTGCAATCTTGTAGCAATTTGTATTTATTTTATTCCTATGCGCTGATTTCTCATTCTTTTCAAATTACTAAAAATATAAAATACTGTGACAGCTTCCTTCCTTCCTTCCTTCCTTCCTTCCTTCCTTCCTTCCTTCCTTCCTTCCTTCCTTCCTTCCTTCCTTCCTTCCCTCCCTCCCTCCCTCCCTCCCTCCCTCCCTCCCTCCCTCCCTCCCTCTTTCCCTCCTTCCTTCCCTCCTTCCTTCCTTCCCTCCTTCCTTCCCTCCTTCCTTCCCTCCTTCCTTCCTTCCTTCCCTCCTTCCTTCCTTCCCTCCTTCCTTCCTTCCCTCCTTCCTTCCTTCCCTCCTTCCTTCTTCTGTTTGTTTGCTCGCAAAGCAGTGGAAGCAGGAGACTAGACAGTGAGCTACATTTCTGCTTTCAGACTTTTTTCCACTGTGTCCTTACTTATCCCTTCCACATTGGCTAGCAGTGACATCTGAATTCTTACATCACCACCAGAAGTAAAGAGAAGCTTGTATAACAAAGGCATGTGTGATGGAACTAAATTGCCTGTTCTATGTGAAGAGTGGAACAATGGTAGCAACAACCAAAAACACTTGTACTACGTTATATTTTTGAAAAATATTTACTTCATTTCTTCTACTTTCTCAGTTTAAATGTGATCTGATACATGCTCATGTAACACTAATCTTAAAATTTTCCATTTGATATGCATAGTTACATGAGTGCAAACATTGTTCTCTGTAGTTCATGCCAGGCTGCAACAGACTGTAAGTTATTAGAAACTTAAGGGAAAGCTAGAAAAACTACAAATGCAAAAGATTCTCCTGTTGTGGTTTTTTGCAGGTGGGGTACTTCAGTAACTTTTATCAAAAGTAATAAACAAACAAACAAAAATACTTGCTTTGCTCAAGGAAGAATATTTTGCACTACTCTAGTACTACTCTAGTAGCTCTTAGGACAGGTTTTTGGTTTTGGTTTTGTGTTTCCTAAATTTATACTGCAGTAGACAGTATAAAAAGACAGTCTTCCAGTTGAAACTGACAAGGTTGATATGGTGTGTGAAAGCCAGTATTTGCTTACTGGTTCAAAATAGTATCAAAATTTGCAGATACAGTTTGGTACTGGTAAATTGCACTGATTTTAAAATTTAAATAAAACCACAAAGCAGAAAGCTAACTGGTTATATTTGATTATCTTTTCCCATTTAAGGGGAAAAATATAAATAATGAAAGATTAAACCTCATTCTATCATGCATCTTAGTAGCTACTACAATCAATTTTAAAAGTGCTTCTTGAAATGAGGCACACTCTTCACTGCAAATGAAGTACTTTTTCTTCCACTTCTGTCCTGCACAGTTTTTCTTAAAAACAAAGTGTTTAATTTCTGAGACACAGCTCTTATGTAAAAATTAATACCAAACTTTATAAAACACACGGTACAGCCAAGATATCACAAGAAATTAATTATCAGGAAATCTGTACAAAATCAACAAACAAGTGCAGTTTGATTTATTTGTCTCTTCCTTTTAAAGCCTCTGCTGTATCATCTGGCTTCACATTTCTTTCATCCTTACGCCTCTTCATGATTGCTGCCCAGACCTGTATAGCCTACTACAATTTGTTTGTCCGGCAAAATTTTCACAAATAAAATTGATTTGTACCACATCTGATCAGAAATATGCCATAAGCAGTATAAATAAGATACAAGAGACTATGCTTCAAAACATAGTCATGTCATTTTTGTTTTCATTTGTGAAATGCCAGAGTAGGGCCTTTTTAAAACACAGAGCAAACAGCAAGCAAATAGCAAAGTCTTCACATTTTCTACTAGCTTTTGTCTGTAGATATCACATTTACCACTGTAAAAGTGTACCTGCTGAACTCAAATGTTAAAAGTGTTCAAATGTGAAATTAAATCCACTGGGGATTATTGAGTACATGGAGACCAGAGTTGGTTCAGGAAGTCCCTGAGATATAAATAGTTGGAGGACAGAGGAGTATTAGAGGGAATTATTATATAAGTTTGTCCTATATTTACCCTTCCCTAACCATCCCCAAACATCCCCAGCACTGTTTGGGGACAGGATGCTTGGCTGGATGTTGTTTTGGTTGTAATCAGTGTAACTATAAATTCCTTTTCCTTTTGACTATGTGTAACTTTATCATTTAAACTTCACTGCGAAGATGGTGGGATGCAAGACAGAGTGATGGTGTCTTTGGCACACATTTAGCAGAAAGAAAAACATTGCTGATTTTTTTTTCTGTAGTATGAATAGCCCACACAAAACTGAGTAAGCATCACTGCTGTACGTATTCACTCTGTGCAGACAGTCTGAGACAGATATCTAGTGACTAAGACAAAAGGGAGAACTGTGGAGTGGCTATGTATGGGTCTGTGAAGAAATAATGTTACACAGACAGTTCTTCATCTTGAAAACAAATCAATAGTGCTTTTCCTTCAGCTGCAAAATGTTTTGAAATTTCCAGGTGCTACTGTCAAAGAATTTTTTTTAATATTCAGCAACTCAAGCAGAACTATGCCCTGCTATTCTAAACTAGTGATCACAGAAATTTCTGCATGCTATGTCTACTTACCATACCCAGCTCCAGAAAACACTCATTTAAATTTTAACATGAGATATGATAAGTGAAGAGAAAAACGTAGTGAAGACAACTCATCTTATGGTTTTCATATGAGTTAATAGATTATGTTAAAACATAAAGGATAGTGATGTTTTTAATCCAATTTTCTCACTCAGGTTTAAGCGAGAAAACAGTCTTTTACGATTCTACCTTGATGGATTCTTTCAAATTACTTCTATTGTGAAGAAAAAAAACCTGTATCTTCTTGTCAAGGAAGAACATCTCATTACCGCATGCAGTACAAAAGAAAAGGTCAGAGAAAGGGTGAAGTGAGAATATTATTATTATTTGTTTCTATATTGCTTCAATACTGAGAACTAAAGTGAATTCTTTGCAATTCAGAAGAATATCTAGTCTTAAATACAAAAAAGCCTTTAGAAAACATCCTGGATAGCATATGCTCGTAAGAGCACAGGGGGAAGATAATGAGAAAAGACAATAGCATGCACTTTAACAAGATTTAAAACCTATTTTTATACACATTTCTAAACAGTGAAAAGCTTCCTAGAGAGCACAAATTTATCAGAACACTAGGGAGATCAACATGTTTCCTTCAGTTAAGCCATTAGGATATTTCTACAATGAAATAGTTTTAATGAAGCTAATTGAAATTTGTACACGACACCTTAACTGCTTTTAAATTTGCCCTGTTCATTGTAAAATGCTGTGAAGTTATTGTGCAATGAGGTTGGGGCAATGAATGCCATCTAAGTCGTTAGAGATTGAAGACATTTTCAACATTCAGTTCTACCATCATTATTTATGATGAGTAACATACCACTCTATATGAAGTGTCACTGAAGAAGCTTTTGCCAGTTGTTATGAATATAGACTTTTTTTTAAATAGGAAATACAGGTGTCAGCAACAAACACTGCAGAACACGTTCATTGACCTGTTGTCTTCTTACTTACTATTTACCCACATATTCACAAGTCAAACCTGCCATTAGACAAAATACAATCAATAAAACTGTGTGTCCAATAAAAAGACTTGTTAAATGCATTATAAACAGCCAGATTAAAACCAAAACAAATCAAGATAAAATCAAGCAATGGCTGTAAGAATGTCATTTCCAGGTAAAAACAAACAAACAAACAAACAAATAAACAAGCTAAACAACAAAAAAACCCACCAAAACAACCAACCAACCACAAAAAAAAAGCCAACCAAAACCAAACAACCAAACAAAAAAAACCAAAACCAACTAAACAAACAACAAAATGACAAGAACACCACCACCAAACAAAACCAAAAAACCCATGTGTGTTTCACAGAAGAGACTGAAAAATACCTGGTGTAGACAATCAGCCTATGCTGATTAATCTCATCCTAGAATGAATCATAGATCGTAGAATGTCCTGAGTTGGAAGGGGCCCGCAAGGGTCATTGAGTCCAGCTCCTGTCCCTGCATATGACAGCCCCACAGTTCACACCATGTGTCTGAGGGTGTTGTCCAGTCTCTTCTTGAACACTGTCAGGCTTGGGGCCATGACTGCCCCCCTGGGGAGCCTGTTCCAGTGCTCCACCACCCTCTGGGTTAGGAACCTTTTCCTGATGTCCAACCTAAACCTCCCCTGGCACACCTTACTGCCATAATCTTTTCACCCAATGTGTTTTACCTGAAACTTTAATTAACTACCTGCTCACTACATCCAATGGAAACACACTTGGAATTGTATATTTCTGTAAATAAAATAACTAACTAAAATAACACTGTTTTATTATATAATAAACACAGTGGAGCAACTTTGATTCTGTGAATGCAGTGCAGTCAAGGCAGATGCATATTGATGCAACAGATACCCTACAGGTAACATCCAGCTTGTAGAACTTCTTGCAGGGAGATCAGCTGAGATTCAATGGATGGCAAAGAAATGTAAGTAGGATAATGCTAATTCTCTGTATCAGCCCTACGGTGAGAAAAGAGTCATGCAGAACAAAGAAATGTGTCAAGGGTCACTCTAGTTTCTGGTTAATTATGGACCCTTGCAGCTGTGTCTGTAACATCCTTAGCACTGTCTTGGGATTTACAGATCAGCACAATTCATCCTCCTTGAAACATGCAGGACAGATGATCTGGGAAAAATCTTCAGTGATCAAAAAATCCTCAATAATGTTTCAGTGACATGCAGGTAGCTGGCACAAAGTGACTTCCAGTGAGCTGATCTGATGGGAGAGTGGCCTCGCTATCAACAGGAAAACTAAGGCCAGTTACGATCTTGTCCCCAAACTGCAATGCATATCCTTCAAACGGAAGCTGAATTTTTGTGCCTCTGTCCACATTTTTCTTGTGTGTCTCATTGTGAGCTTAAGACGTCATGTATAATTGGAAGAATGAATGTGGCAAAATATCAGAAAGCCGAGGAGTAACACGTATTGAATAAGTAACATATATTAATATTTAAATGTATTTAGTTCAACAGGAATACTTACAGAGGTAAGCACTTTTATATACAAAAAGTAGGACAATGCAAGGCAGATAATGCAGTATCTAATAAAAAATATTTTCCTAATAGGTAGCCTGACATCATTAATCTATTATAAAAGGCTAAGTGATTTCAAATGGCAGACTTCTTATGAGGACTGGCCACTTAGAAGAGGGTGATGGTTAACAAGTGATCATTAGCAATGGTATCGCTTGTTTTCTGCTCCATGGATGACTGTCTTATCCTCTTAAGCACCATTCTCAGTTGCAAGAAGATGATATAATGACTGACTTCATTGGGTTGTGTTGCTTCCCATTCTCAGGTATAATCTCCGTTTCCCAAAACAAGGAAATGGTGCGTAACATTTAGAGAGCTTAGACTATAAAACTGAAGATGAGGTGTATTTTTTCTCTCTCTTTTTTTTTTTTTTCCTAGCTAGAAATATTAAAAGACAGTAAAATATTCTACACCTAGAATACAGAATACTAGCTTCAGTATTAAAAACCTATTACAATTAAAGTTATCCTCTTTCAGGTAAAAAGGAAATAACTATAACTAAGCAGATGAAAAGAACAAACCCCTCATTTTCCAGTTAGAATTTTTTTTTTTTTTTCATAATGTTTTGTTCCAGAGTTTAGAGTTTTAAGGAAGAATAACCATATTGTCATCTACAACAACAAACAACCTTTTACTTGAGAGAAAGACATTGGTCACAAACAGAGCACCTCATTATATGTCCACAAATTTTAGTTCTGTTATTTGTGGTTTCTGCTGCTTCCTTTCTTAAGCTTGCAGAAGAAGAGCATGCTTACCAGCACAGAACTGGAATACAACAACTGTACCTGGCCCAATGCAACAGTGATTATTCACTCAGCAGCATTTGAAAGCCAGAAGTTGCTGCATCAGTGCCAGTTAATCTATGACGAAAAAAGCATCCCAGTTGAACCTTCTTTCAGGAAAGAGATTTTGTGTTGATAATATTCGGTTGGCTTGAAGCCTGGACACTCATCAGTGCCATGTGTGGGAGCCATCAATTGGTTATGGATCAATTCTAGATGTTTTCTTCAAAACCACATTTTGAACAGTGGTGAAGAATAATGCTAGTTGTTGATAACCACAGAAAACAAGCACATATGGTACTGAGAAAAAAACTAAATTGACTCTGCACGAGTAAAACCTTTGCACTATTTATCTACCTTCCATTCTGATCTTAATTTCAGAAACAATTCTACTAGTAATTGAAACATTTGTTTTGCATCATAAATAATGCTATGTTCAGGCTCACATGGGAGCTGAATTTTCATTATGTGAAGTGTGGTGGATTTTTAAATTGTCAGACCACAAGTATATATTTTAAGTTAATAGTGAATTATTAAAAATTATGAGGAATGTTCCATTATTTCATTCTTAACAAATGGTTGTTCTGAGAAGGTAATTACATTCTGATTTCTTATTGAAAAAAATCGGATAATACTCTTGCTTTATTTATTAGTGGTACACACCACTAAGAAGTATGATAGTGACTAATCACTCACAAAACCTTTAATAAAATTCTTGAGAGCCAAAAATAAAGTTGAAAAGTGAGACTATTATTAAAAGTCTTTTTATGCTACATACTCTATCTTAATCTTCTAAAAATGATTAACAATTATATTATACAGACCCCTTTGAAAAAAGGCATAGCACAAATAGTTTTAAACCAGAGTAAATGATCCATAATTTTTTATCTTGATCCACTAAGGTTTTTTTTTTGTACTAAATGCTCCCTTAAAATGCATTTTCCTAATCAATATCTAAAATGCCCGCTGAAGAACCCTGTCAGTGGATACAGACAAAGTATTTCACTTAAAAAAACCCATGATGTATTAAAGCAGTAGATTACATAGAACAATTTTATAGAGATATATATATATATATAATAGAGGGTATGGGCATATGTCAAAATCGAATTTTCTTTGGCATCAGTTTTTAAGAAAGGCTTGAAGAAAAATAAATATCTTCTGGTGTTCTAGCTTTTGTTCCTTCTTAACATGCTGGATAAATGGTTAAACTTACTTTTTGTTTAATCCAAACTAACTGGTAAAAAAGATTGCAAAGGTTATGAGTTCTGTCACTGAATTTACCAAAATGACAGTGTTTAAGAAGTTCACAAGTGTGTGCACTTAATCTTTTTCACCACGAGTCTGGTCAACATGTAAGGATGTCTTAGGTGTCTGTATCCCAAAGTCAGACTCTATGACCCTGTAGATACAGGGGGAGTTAACTAGGCTGTGGTAAAGCTTAAACTTCACTCTTTCCCTGATATACAGGGTCCTCAGGAACCAGCCCAATGCCAGAAGCCACAGATGAGAGGAACATTGACACTGCATCTCATATGCCTCACATGTCTCGTACATATTGCCTGTGCTGAGTGGTCTACTAAGCAGCTTCAGAAACGGCTAAAATGAAATTTTTAGAAAGATAAAAGTGTTTACGCACTTCTGTCTACATCTACTATTCAAAATTGAGCTTTAGAAGACTTGAATAAGCTAAGGTAAAATTTCAGGAATTACATGAACAGAATTATAGAACTTCTAGTAATATATTCATGTTTTTCAGGTTTGGGTTGTGGGTTTTTTTGTGACTTCTGCTGAAAAGAAAATGTCCTATATGCAAATTTACCTTTTTAAGAAGTTTTTGACAGAACTATCCTTTCTAGGTCTTTGACACTGAAGCCCACAGAATATATTGAAATAGATTGTCTCAGATTGGTTTTGCACATCCTGAATCCCTTGTGAGAAAGTAGTGGGTTTAAATAATGTGTCTCAGCATTCACAGTTCTAACAAAGCTAACCAAATCACTTCTGCTCCACATTCAAGCACATGGAATATTCTGAATTAGTGTTTATAAGGAGGAGTTTACCATGACAGTAGAACTATTATGTGCCACAATTACTCATCTTAAAAGCAACAACAAAAAAAAAACAAATATAATCTCCTTCTTATCACTTCCATAGCCTCAGTAATGCAATCATTTACACACAGACATCCTAAATATTTTAAAGTATACTTTGACAACTCTAATTTAGAACATTTCTGAAGAAACATCCAGCTAAATATCTATAACTATGATGTTTGCATAACAACTTTCATAAAATAGAGTAATTATTTAGGTGGGCTTTATTGGTAATGCGAGTCATTTCTATAACTTGAAAAAAAAAGACAAAGACATTTGAAGATAATAACATGTAATGCTCAAATCAATGAAAACAAGGACTTGCTGGTTTTTTTTTGTTTTAACATATTATATCATAAGTTTTCTGCAAAGCTTTGAATAAATTTGGAAGGTTGTGATCAGTCTTGCCTTATTGCATTATCGTAACAAGTGAAATATTATTATTATTTTCTACCAGTCTTTACTAATATCTGGTGATTTAGAGGATATATATACTCCTCATTCAACTTTACAATTCTTAGTTCTAAATTAATTATCACTTCGAAAATTTTACACGGCAATCAGTTAGACTTATTCTCAATGATACCACATATAAGGATAAATTACAAATATGGTCATAATATAATACACAAATAACAATATAATCATAAAAATAAATTAGGGGGGCAGGACTTGTTAATCAGTTATTCTATAACGTGGTCCTGATGGGACACCATCTTATTAATTGTTTACTTTTTAATTATCTGGCAGTATTTTTGTCTTTGTATCTAATTATTCATGTATTTGGTGTTTTTCTTTGAGGTTTTTTGTTTGTTTGTTTCATTTTGTTTTGTTTTTAATCCTTATTTAAGTTATAACAGCAGGTGAGGTAAAGCTTACCATTAAAAATATCATGGGAGAAACATGAGAGTTACCTGTTGGTAGCCAAGTTCATGCTACAATAGCCATCATTTCATAGGCATCACATAAACTTCCTTCTCTTAAGTGGTTTCCTAATAGAATTACTCTGGGCCTTTGGGAGGAATTAGATTTTCAATAATTACATTCATAATTTAGAAAAAGAAACAACAATTAGATTAGTTTAATTTAATCTTCCAGGTAATGTGGCATTTTCCCCACTAGTATATTTGCATTTGGTTTGGGGTTCTGGTGCTTTTTTTCTGTGCTTGCTTCTCTAATTAATAATATATGTTTTATAGCACAAAATCATTATAAAGGCTAAGAATAATAACTTCTTATTCTTTAGTTTTAAATTTTTTTTTATGAATCTCAAGAAAATCTTGTGGTTTTTTTTTTAGCCCAACGGTTTTAGATATCACACTTGTTATGTAGCCATGTAGTGATTTTAATACCATATGAGAAAGCTAGACATACTGAAATAAAGGAATTTAACTAGAATTTGCTTTAGAACATATTCTGGGGTTCCTAAATATCTCCAAATTATGCTCTAGCTCTTCATTTTTGTTTCAGGATGGATTAATTTTTGCTGATTTCTGAGAAACTACTGTAAACCATGCAGTAACAAACCCCTACTCTCACAGGTGATTTTTGGGGTTACCTTTCCTCTCCCCAGCGCACACTGTTATACTCAAAGCAACACATTAAAAAAAAAAAAAATATATATATATATATATATATATATCCTTGATCTATTTCTAGAAAGTACTCACAACGATATTGAGAATTTAGCTTCTCAGGCAGAGATACAAATAGTAGGAGTACCCTACTCACAGGGGAAAATTTTTCCAAAGGAATATGAATCTTCATAAAATCTTCTATAGTTATTGAGGGGAGAGAGTATAAAAAACTCCACCTTTTATAGAGAGCAAATTAAAGCACCGAATTGCACTACTGCTCTGAATTTCCACTGAAGGAATCACTCTTCACACTGACAAGAGGAGCTTAATGGGACTAATCCCCAAGGGCACAGCAAGAGCAGCCCCAACACCTCCTGATACATGCCACTAGAGGCAAGTAACAGAAGCATCCACAGAAGTGTATCAGATGGGACTCATCTTCCAATCCAGTAAAGTGGCGTTGAAAGAGCAGGGAAGGAGGTGATCGCCTCTCTAAAAAAAATAGGAGGAAGATGGAAATTACAGAGAATCCTCTTGGGTAGCAGCAAAGGTCTGAGGGATGGCTGGAAAGACTGCTGCTGTCTGTCAGGGCTAGGCAAGGTTGTGACAGCAGTTAACATGCTTCTCAAATCTATGGTATTTCACATCCTAATTTGTACTATCACTTCTTTTACAAAAAATGAAACATGCTATCAAAGTCTCCCACATGTCTCTTATTCCTCCAGAATCAGTCCATCTTTCCTTCTGGCATTAACTGGCATGTGTTAAAGCAGCAAATGTTCGATACGCCCACATGTGCTGCATCACTAGTAAAATAAGAGACTCTTTACTAATTTCTATTTCAAATGATCCTCAAAATATTGAACTTAACTCAGATCTTCTACAGAACAAGCAAATCTAAGAGGTTGTGGGGCTCAACATTTAGCAAAATACTTGTAAAATATTATAATTATCACCCAAAAGTACCAGGAATAAATGATGAAGAAAAAATATATCTGCAGCAAAAGAAAATACGGAAGTATTTTATAAAAGGTAATGTGACCATTTCCAGACTCTACGTAGATTACTCAGGTGTCATACAGTCAGATATTCTGAAATGATTCCCCATAGCAGAAAATGTATCTGAGTAGCTTGAGAAGCTTTGATTACATTTGGTTATAAAGCCAAAAATATTTGTTTTCTGGAACCATTCTGATGACATCATATTCTTTGAGATAGCAAATGATTAAGAAAGAAATTCCTAAAAGATGTTTTAAATATATAGAGAAGTTTAACTTGCTTCTGGATTTGCACTTATAGATCTTATTTTATGAAATTTAAATGTTGAGTACATGGACTTCTGTTGTTTCCATCCTGAATTCTTCTGATTATGAAAAAAAAGTTATTTTGGAAAGGAAAAAAAGGGTTAGAAGCTGTTCAGTATTTAGGTTTTGAATATTTCAAAATAGTATTGTAAAAATGATCATTTTCTATTTGTTATTTTCAACCAAACAATATAATAAAAATAATTGTTTCTTTAGAAACCAGTTCTGAAGACTAAGAATTCAAATTCTGCAGTTTTAGCTAAGCATTTTGTGCTGGTTTCTACAGAAAGCCAGAGATGATTGGTTGTTCCTATCCTTTGATTCCAGGAATACAGAAGCTTGAAGAAAACAGAGGAAAAGTGCTTGCACAAAATTAAATCAACTTCATATTTCTCCCTACTATCATGTATTCAAGAACATAAGCCCAAAATCAAGAGACTCTCAGTCCTCTGAAAGTTAACAAAAAAAGTTACCATCAATCACACTAAAAGTACTTTCACTGCATGTTATCTGTCCCTAGATTATTGGTCAGCAGAAAGAAGAATGTCTTGGAATGACTAGAAAGAATATTATTTTTTTCCCACCAGTTTATGCTGCTCATAAAGAATACTAGTAATAAAGTGTTACATATTAAATAATCCTGGGAAGAAAAAATAGTTGTGAAATTGTTTTCATATTTGGATCCCCAGAAATAGCTCTTTCTGATCTGCCTACATATAGCATTGATAGGAATGAAATTATTCTTCCCACTGAAGAGAAGTGGAAAGTGACAGTAGCTTTGTACAAAATTGTTTTCATGCTGTGTTATTAGAGACAAAATTAAAAGACATTTTCATATTTATGCTTGTACTTTGTTGAATATTTTGTAAATCTAATTGTTGACCTTATATTCAAAAATATACTTTTTGCTTCTCTTTACCCTTAACAGAAGGATAAACCTGTCATTTATTTCTTTTGCAGCATGTGCCTATTAAAATAAGTCTCATACTTTTTTATTAAAATAAGTCTCATACTTTTTTATTAAAATGGAACAATTTTGTGTTGCCTAGATACAGAACAGAAGGCTACTTTATATAACTAATACACATGAACAAACAAAGCAATCACAGTTGAAAATTACTTATTCTTTATTCTATTAGTTTCCTTACTGTTTTTTGCCCTTTTTTTTGCTGCCATTGCTCTGTATGTTGTGACAACAACAACATTCTTACTGAAGATACTTACAACTCTAGCAGGATTTTATGGTCTGTCTTCCACATTCAAAGCATTTCACCAGTTAATTTTGTAAATGGATTCTTGTGCTCATTCACTAGATTGCTGGCACAAAGAGAAGAATAAGCTATGACGTTCAAAATTCCTAGCTTTACTTATCTGCTCTAGTTTTATTTGGATGTAAAGATGATGCAAAGTGTCATTCTTGAAAAACACGCAACATTATATTAAATTTTATTTTCCAACTTACGTCATGGGACGTTATTAAAGAAATACTGGTTTTGTATTTCTCATTCAAAATCATCATCATAAAATAAAAAATAATAGAAGAACACATTATTTGAAATATATGCTTGCAGAATTGCATACCTTCTTACTGCTATTATGCAGAAATCGTAATTCTCTTTCATGTTTTTAATTTGAATTGTACCTTTTTGCCCTATGAATGTTTTCTGTACATATAGGTCTCCAGTGGAATTTTTAGATACATATATATATGCATGTGGTTAGTATATATATGTATGCATGCAATGTTTAGTAACAATCAAAATAAAAAACTCAAGCAACTTGTCTTTTATCAAATGTTTCAACCCTTTCAGTGGTATTATTGCTAGAAAAAGCAAATTTAATGACAGCAAATTGCTAAACTGGGAGAACGCTGTGGAACATACTACCTGGACTGTGGATGTTTTGTTTTGTTTTGTTTTGCTTGTTGTTCTTTTTTCCCATAGGAAGTAAAACAGTAATGGAAATGAAATGTAGAAAATAATAATAATAACAAAAAAAATATTCAGATCCCACTACTTTCCTTTCTCTTGAAATGTAAATCATTCATGTACATAGCTTCCTTTTGCCTCTTTGTCTTATAGCCCCATGACTTTTCTAGCTTTTCTGATTAGCTACCCAGTTTAGCAGAAAGACTAGAATCTATTGCCACTTGCAATATATCCATTTGGGGCAGAGTAAGTCTATAAACTAGGTTTTCCACATCTTGGGTGAATACTTTCAGAGTAAGATGAGAAATAGCTCTTTCTATACACTGCCTATAAGTCAGACTGGTGCCTAAGGGAAAGGCTCCCGGTGGTGTCTCCTTTCTATAGGATGGTTACTTTGTCTTAACTTAGCAGAAACCTATTTTAGAAAAAGCCAGTTTTTCCTAAGGTCTTTAGAGCTGCTATCTTCATTGATTTCACTGCTGACTTAAACAGTTTATTTTTGTAGAATAGATCCTAACTGTGGAGTCAGGCAACTGAAAGGTCCGTGGAGATAGTGTCTGAGTTGAGCATGTAATCACGTACAAGTAACTCAAAGGCAGGGCTGTCAAATAAACATCTCGACATCACTACAAACATATAAAATAATCTCTCCAGAAATAATTTCTAACACTGCTTACTGTAGGAGATATATATATATGTATATAGATATAGATATACAAAAAGTATTTGCTGAGTGCTTTTTATCTGTAAGATAAAGAGGGCTTTCTTTTGCATTTCAAATGTGTACGGAATACTTGAATAGTGGTAAAACAGCTAGTGGTAATTGGTATTTGCCTAACAATTAGTGGAACTTTTAAAGCAGCCTGGATATTGTGAGTGTTCTTTTATGTGATCTGGTGAGTTGTTGTCATCATTTGCTGAATTCGTTACATTATGTAAAAGGAGAATTTTGTTTCCATTCTACTTTGAGATCAAAGCAATGACTCACAAGAACTATTTGTCAGTTTGCAACAACAGATCTTTGTACCAATATTCTTACTGAGATATCAGAGCTCCCAATAGGATGCAGAATTTTTATGGTGCTCTTTTCATTCCCTGACTATTTCATGGCAGGTCACCAAATATTTTTGTAAGTAGGTCATCAAGCCCATTCATGGTTTTTTCTTTTTTCTTTTTTTTTTATTTTCCCCCCTGTTTTTATCCAAGATTTTTCATCACATTAGTACCCTACTTTGAAAGAGCTGCAGGCATGTAACATCAATGCATGGATATATTTATCTGTGTTGTCTAATACTGTGTCTGAGAATGAAAATCAGAATAAGAAAATACCTAACCTCCCAGACAGAAGCTCAGAGTATTTTTAATAAGTTTGTTTGATCTGAAATATTTAGCATACACACACACATACATTAAAAGAAAAAAAAAAAAGCATAAATCTAAAAACACATAATAAGAAGACAGATGGATAAGATGGATATAAGGATTTTAATTTTCATAGTCTGGTTTCAGAATTTGTAGTTCCTTGTTAGTGCACCACATCTATTGTTTCTGGGGTCTTAAACTTTAGGTCATAACCATGTCATTTGGCAGAAATTTTCAGCTATACATAGAGCTGAAAATCTCAAAGTGTCAGGTTCCAAGTTCTCTTGTGCTTCCAGGTTCCTAACACGCTCACTTCATAATTTGGATTTAAAAAAAATCCTGTTTACATTAAACTTCGAAGAACCTAATACTCTTGTCAATTCAGGTTAAATAAATGGTGTAAATTTTGGTAAAAAAAAAAAAAAAAAATACGTCTTCTGACAGTTTAGTACCAATGAACTTATTTCTACAAGGCTGTGTCACTGTTTGTTCTAGTATCACCCAGATAATTGATATTGCAATAAGAACAATAAGTGTACAAGTCGTTACTGCTTTGCTATTCTGAAAAATGGACTGGTAGAAAAGGTAGCTATAGGAGAGATGCATAAGGCTGTATAAATGTTCTTCAGCCATGCCATAACTACCCTCTATTGGGTATAGGCCTACATGTTAATTTCTATGGTAAGATTCATTTTATCTCACTCCCTCCTTCCCGACTTCTCTTCACCTTCTCTCTTTTTCCAATGGCTTTTTTTTTTTTTTTTCTCCTGTGCCAGGTCATTGTACTTTACTGGCACCATGTCCTTGAGTGTTAGAATGTAGAATTATCCTTATTTAACAACTGAAGAAACTGGAGCAGAGAAACTGAAAACCCAAGACACTGAGAAAACCACTTTTAAAATTAATAATAGAATAAAGAAGTACATGGCTCCCAGCCCTAAGCTCAGCATGTTATAAAGCAAATGTTTTCATCAATGATCTAAAAGTAAATAGAAAATCACTGATAATAAATTTAACAGATGACTGATCCAATGAGGATAAAATACGCGGGCAGCATGATACAAATCCACTTAGTATTCTGTTCTTTTTTCTTCAAACAAAAACTCTTTATCTAAAGCAAAGCACAGATTTATACTGGAACAAGGAATGGAAGCCATAGCTTTAGAATGTATGCGACTGTGAGAGAAGCAATGGGTAGTACCCTAAAAATCAATGACTAAAAATGCCCTTGGGGTCTGTTTTTGGTTTTGGTTTTGTTTTTTTTTTTAGTGCAACTGAAGACTCCAGTGTGATAGAGTGATGTTATCTTTGGATATTAAAAGAGGAAGCAGTTTGTAAGAAAAAGGGGATGACTTCATCCTTACTAAGAACACTGCAATCTATCCTGAGGTTTTCTTTTTTAAAAGATTATGAGTGTGAATGAGGGATAAGCCAAAAATGTAGCAACTCAGGAAAATGAAAGAGGAAAAAAAATTGGATTCATCTCTTCTATTTTCAAATGTTGTCGGTGTAGAGAGCTGAATTAGTCCTCTAGGAGTCCCTTTAAAATGAATGATAATAAATATCTACTATGTTTTAGGCATACACATTTAATAAAATAATCCTATTCTTTAGACCAGGAGTGTCAAACCCATTTTCACTGAGGGCCACATCAGCCTCATGGTTACCTTCAAAAGGCCGAATGTCATTTTAGAACTGTATAAACGTAGGAGTAGTTACACTTAAAAATGAAAATGAGTTTGACACCCTTGCTTTAGAATTGGAGTGCAAGTCTGCTGAGATTTTGTGAAAAGAAAATTGAGACGTGACTTTATTGCAACGTAAAAAATAACCTTCTGATCACAAAAAATCACTTATTTAGCAAGAAATAGTCATAAAACCAACAAAAATACTAAAAGCTAAAGTGGGACACATTCAAATGAGATGTAAATCATGCATTTTTATTTTTTTTGAGAGCAAGTAACAATGACACTTTAATCTAATGATTAGTACATGATGTTGACGTAACTCCACTAAAAAGTATATTGAGTAGCTTAAAATTTAAGTGAGGAATTATTTTATTTCACCAAATACACCTTTGGCTACTGAAATGCAACTTTGAAGATGCTGTGTGGCTATACTGTCACAATTTCAATGGACCCAGATTATCTTCCAGTCTGCCGATAAAGAAGGGAACTGAAGTTTATATCTAGGAGCAACGGATGACTCATTTTAAATCTCTGCATATCCATTAAAAATGAGACATAAGCTCCTATGTACAACGGAATGGTATCACAGATTGAAACATAGGAAGTTCCATCTGAATACGAGGAGAAACTTCTTTACTTTGAGGGTGCCAGAGCACTGGAACAGACTGCCCAGAAAGGCTGTGGAGTCTCCTTTTCTGAAGACATTCAAAACCCACCTGGACACAATCCTCTGCAATTTGCTCTAGATGAACCTGCTTTGGCAGGTGTGTTGGATGAGAAACTGGTGATCAAGAAACTGACCAACTGAGTATAACATCCCATTCACGTGAATACTTCATATGAAAGTGGGAGATCACAAGGATCTTGTCCCTTTTCCTCAAGGCCGACATTAGGAGAGGACCTTGCTAGTCATCCCTCTGCCTAGTGACAGACTGAATCCAGCTCCGGTTGGCTGCAGAGTCCAATCAAGGACTTCGTGTGCTGGCTCTGCAGTTGCTGGGACTTTCAAGATTGGTTTTGTATATTTTGTATTATTTTCTCTACTCTTACTAGTAGCATTAGTAAAACATTTTTAATTTTTCCAACTCTCTTCTCTCTGTCCTTCTTTCCCTCCCAATCGCCTGCTCTTAGTGGGAAGTGGGGAGAGAGAGGGGCTGAAAGGGGAAGGTGGTGGCAGGGAGAAGGTTGACAATACTTCTGCCACGGTTTTATTGTCATCCCACTATCAAAATCTCAACAACTAGATGATCTCCTTTCCAACCCCAACCACTCTTTGATTCTGTGATTCTGTATAGCTAGATATGAACTTGCAGGTAGTAGTGACTGGGGAATACAGTGTCCTTACAGAGTAAGAATTACAGTGGTGATGCTAAGCGAAGTCCTAGAATAAGAAGTCACTCATCAGATTTAACCCTTTGATTAAGTATTTCAATTTTATAGATTGGTGGAAGCTCCTTTTCTTATAAGGAATGTATAGTTCTTATTTCCATGCAGTTTTTCTATTAATATGCAGTTATTTTATTTTATTTTATTTCTATAAGAGTCAGTCTCAAGATGGAGCAGTATTTTCCTGACCATCAACATCAGGAACTGAGAAAACTGAGGCCCTGACAAAAAGAACTCATGGACAATGACTTGGAGAGAGGCCCAAGGAAAACCATTGTGTTACACTGGTTTCTCCGATTCAGGGGGGCTGCTGCTAACAATGGCTGCTGTATGGACTTCGCCTGCTGCTTCAGCCAAACCAGACCCTGGCTCCTAAAAGGGATTGTTATGAGGGTCTCTTCGACCAAGGGACAATAGCTGCTGTCCAGAAGATATGTTCTCACCTGCAGCCTCAGTCACACCTGTCCCACACCTGCTCCCTCAAACAATGGCCACTGAAAAAGAACATGCCCAGAAGCTTGCCAAGGGACCTGAGGTCACCCAATGGACCAGAGAGAATGCAGGCCATGTAAGCACTGGCAAAAGAAACATGGATCTTTTGAGCCTGGGCAGTTTAAGCCTGGGTTGCAAAACCAAGGCGGAGACTGGCCTCAAACAATGGGAGTGAGGGGGGATGAAGAAGCATAAGAGATGATGCCTGAATGCACACTGTTGAGATCTCCCCACCAGAGAATCTCGACCCATGATGAAGGACTGGCAGGACTCTATGGAACCAGAGACCAGAGGGATGACTCTGGAACTCATCTGGTGGTAAAGCAATCCTCATTCCCACTTTTTTCTTTTTCTTTCCCTGTTTCTTTTCCCTTTTCCTTTTTCTTACTCTCTCTCACTATCGCATGCTTCTTTATGGGCAAAATAATAAAGTAACCAACCAAAAAAAATCACAAAGCTACTACATATGAACGTGAAACAACAATAAATTATTAACATTTCATATCTAAACAGTTATGAACACAGGGAAGAGCCTGTAAGAACTTCCTCTTATCCATAGCACTGGTAAAACATAACTTTGCCTAATACACATAATTAGTAATTTTAACTATTATGATTTCATTTTAGTTCCTGTTGTTGCTTTTAAAACAATGCAGAAAGAAAGAATAGGTGGAATACAATATACTGAACTTTAAGGCAATAAGTATTGGACAGCTTTTAGTGGCCTTTCATGTGTCCTTTTTGAGATCTCTCTCTATCTTTCCTCCTAGTTATTCCCATGAATAATGGCTGCTCATGGCCTGGATCAGTGTACTTTTCGATGGATAAAGAACTGGCTGGAACATCAGGCCCAAAGCATTGCGGTGAATGGAGTCAAATTTACTTGGCAGCCGGTCACAAGTGGTGTTCCCCAGGGCCCAGTATTGGGGCCAGTTCTGTTTAATCTCTTTATCAGTGATTTGGACAAGGGAATTCAGCACACCCTTAGTAGGTTTGCAGATGACACCAAATTGGGTGGGAATTTTGATGTACTTGAGGGTAGGAAGGCTCTTCAGAGTCAGTCCCTTTCTCCAAGTAGCAAGTGACTGGACAAGAGGAAATGGCCTCAGGTTGTACCAGGGGAGGTTTAGAAACTGGGATACTGGGATACAGATACTGGGAAAAACTTCTTCACTGAAATGGTTGTCAAGCGTTGGAAAAAGCTGCACAGGGAAGTGGTTGAGTCACCATCCCTGGAGGTGTTTAAAAGATCTGTAGGTGTGGTGTTAGGGACATGGTTTAGAGGTGGACTTGGCAGTGCTAGGTTGACAGTTGACGTCCATGATCTTAAACATCTTTTCAACCAAAACAATTATATGATTCTATTTTATGAAAGCCTGGTGATTAGTAAGAACTAGATGATAATTGAAAAACATATTTTTTTCCCAATTGTCAGCAGTGACAAAGTAAGAAAAAATATCAGGGAGAGTCCTGTCCCTCTGTCCTCATAAACTTCAATGTAAAGAGTGCTGCCTACTTCTGTTAAGGAAGCCATACAATAAACTGACAAACAGTTTTCACTTCACGCTAGAATCACCATTGGTGTTCCAATGCTTCCCCAGACACTTTTGATTACAATTTAGTCCAGGCACACAGGATTTCTTTCATGTCTTTTTATATTAGGACTGACAGGGGTGCTCATCTGGAAAAGGATAGTTCCAAGTTTATCTATCTTCTCCCAATTACTCTGATCAGGGATTTCAAACTGGCTCCCTTATGTAATCTTACCCCTTCTTCTGTCCCCTAGAAAAATGATACCTTGGTATGAATGTTTTAGCCACACTGTTGAGTGAGTCCCTCTCAAAGACTCTTGATTTGCTAGTGAACTGTATTGTAAATAAATAGATTTTAATGAAAACATTTGCTTTTGACAGACCAGAACCTTCCAACAAGATAAAAATGGCTATTTGAAAATCAGGAAACAAGCTAAGAAGAAATATTCATGGTATATTGAATTCTGCTTTTTTTTCTTTCCTGCTCACCTCATGCATTTTGTCTTCATATTCTGATAGCATACAAAAATTTTTGCTTCTTCCAGTGAAATAAATCATTCAGAAAATGAATGGCATAACAGCGCAAAACATAAGATAATTTCTGGTATACGTTTAAGTTAGGCACTCATGAAGATCAGTTTTGGATCTTTCTAGCATGTGATCAGATATAGATGGATTTATGATCATCACCTCAAGAATTTCATGTTATTGCTTTTAAATGGTAGCATTTACAACAGATTGAAATACTGCAGGTTATGTGTTAATGTATAACTGAGGGCTTTGAATAATTACAACTCTTATGTTTAAATCTCTTCACATTCAAAACAGGTTCCATATCTATGTTTGTGTGCTTTACTCATCGTTCAAAGCAATGTTTTGCTAGTTCTGACACTATAATGCATTGCGATAGAGATGAGAATCAGACCACAGCTATTTTAAAAATATTTATTTACTATTATATGGTCAGCATGAAGTTAGCTACATAGTTGTTATTAAAAAAAGGGCTTGTTATTTCAACAATCATACATTTTACAATAAGCAGACTAAATTAGTGATGTCAAATAATATTTTATGCCACAATCCTGTCTTGAGTTGAGAAAAAGGAATGAAAGGGGAAAAAAAGGATAAAAAGTTTCTGAATATGACTAAGACCTAGGAAACCCTTTATGTGATTAACTTGATTGAGAACTTAACGAGATCTTACTTCTTAAAGGATTAGGTAGTATCTCAATACAGATTTTGAAAATATCAGTTAGCCATTGATATTCAGTACTTAGATGCTTTAAATTGCATGCCTAGACTTCAAACAGATAATTTGAACAATTGGTGAAAGTGTAATCATCCCTCTTTCAGAATGAGCAGTGAGACAGAATATTGTAACAGAACAAAACAGAATGTTGGGTGCTTATATTCTTTTGAGAATAAATCCAAGATCAGACATGAAGCCTGCAAATCTTTGTAAGTGAGCCTCATTCTCTCAAGCTGAACTGGGAGGGCACCCTTCCTTTTCAACAGCATAAATCCTAAATCCTGGCAAGTCCATAGGAAGATACCCATTGACTCAAGAAGATCTGAATAAAAAGCCATAATAACAGATGCTGCAGTTTTCATTCAAGGTAAAATTTCTTAAAATCAATAAAAGATTCTTTAAAATTCTGAATAAAGATATTAAGGATCATAAGTACTAATAATTTGAACTATGTGCAGGGACTACGAGCGTTATCTATCTATAAAGAGTTACCATAGAATTAGCAGAACAGTATTCTTTGAAAATATGAAGTTAGAGCTTTAACAGACTCTGTTCTCTGGCATTATCTAGAGCATTAAATATGTTAAATGTCTGTTCAGCCATCAACAGAAGCCACAGGAGTGAAAAAAACTAAACTTTATACATTAAAATGTCAGTGTCAGTCTGAAGCCCCATTAGCACTGGAAAAGACATTTTTTTTGCCTTGAATACTGAAAAACATGGCTTAGTTCTCAGTCATTTGGGGAAGTATTTTTTCTTTTAATTTAAATATTTTTTTAACATAGCATGTGAAATTCAAACTGGAATTTTTGTCTTAGACTGCTGTCTTTCTTTCAAATTTTTATCATCCTGCTCTGCTCATGAGACTTTTCTTATGCATACAGTCTGAACACATACACAGCAGAGAGCGAAGAGGATACAGAGCTGTATTTTCTCCTCTACAGTGGGCTGTAAAATACTCACTTAGGTACTGACGAAAATGGCTAGTCTACCTACACTCAGTTGATGGTATTAAGGTATTAAAGAAGCTTAACCAAACTTAGAGACTTAACAAGGAATTCCTTAACAAGGAATCTGTTAAGACTGGAAATTGTCTTCATCTAACTTTACCAAAGTTAAGGACCTTGCTGAATCTTTTCATCTATGTTCTTTGATTAGTCAGTCAATGAAAACCGCCCAATGGAAGCTCTGCCCAATTTTTATGTAGGCTAATAGTCATGAGACTTTGTTTTAGTGATTCTGGGCTGTAGTTAATAGTAAGGGATTACTATCAGACTCTCAGAATTTCTGAAATGTATGGTTAAGTAAAATATAGTCACTTATTTTATGCTAAATTATACCGCAGCTACATACACAAAAATGCTGTATGAGCTTCTACACAGTTATACATACCGAATTTATAAAACAGATTTTGCACGGGCTCTTCAGAGCTCTCACATAATCCTGCACTGGACAGTACAGCCAAATAATTGGCATTTGTAATTGATATAAATATGGTTTGAAAGATGTACCCTTTCATATTCTTGTCCTAACACCCAAGCAAAGTCAGTGGCATGCAGTATAATCAGTGCTACAAAAAGAAAAGATACTTCGTTATCACCATGACTGTGTGGCCAGGAATTCTAGAGTGTCTGTATGATGTCTGGAAAAAGGAGAAAAGAACAAATGCAAGCCCAAGAAGAAAAAAATAAAATAAAATTATTGAGAACAATCGAGGTTCCTTGTATCATCTAAATAGGTAAGAAACAATAAGCCAAGTATCCCTACACAAAGATTGACTGGTTACTACTTATGCAGTATCTCTTTCAAAACAGCTCCCTCTGTGGATATCTCTTTCCAGTTGTGGGATTTTTTTCCTTCACTTTAAATTTACTTTTCTCAAATCAACACAAGCTGTCTCCTTTATGAAGTTGGGAATATGAACTTGTCAAAAAACAGTTCATACCTTTTAAACCTGGAAATAAATTTTACTGCTAGAGAAATAAAATTTTGTGATGTTGCCAATAAATCTGCTATGCTCAAGGCTAGGCCAATATTTATACTATGTACACAGATCATTATCAGCCACATTTCTAGTTCAAGTCTAAACTGACACTACAGAAGAATAATATATACGCTTAACAAAAATGACGTATTTGGCTGTCTGTTCTCTTTCCACTATTGTTGGTCTTTAAGCTCAGAAGTCATTTTGTTCTTGCTCAACTTTCTTTGGTAAAAATGCTTATGTCAGTTCCTAATTTATTTGCTACCTAATCCTTCACTTACTATTTCACAGAAAAGAAAGCAATACCAATACCCTCTGATACATTTCAGTATTGTGGCATTCACAGTGAAGCTGTTATGCAAGCCTAGGCTATTTCAATTATTAAATACATGTAAAATGTGGTGGAAGATATATTGTTTTATTCTTACATCACCTTTCTGAAACATTCTTTCCACAGGAGACTATTAAAAGTGTCCTATAAACTATAGGCTTTGTCTCCTGTTGTTCAATAACTTTTCCACATTTCCAGAAACATCATGAAAACCTGCTTTGGTAAATCAGTCCTGACAGTTAAGTCTCATCAATGGATGTGTTAAGTTTCATTAGTAGCTGAATACCCAAACTCTGAAGGAAAATGTTAACTTACAATTAAAAAAAATAAAATAAAATAAAAATTGCTTATTACAAATGATGACATCATTTCTATTTTTATTATTTCCATAAAAAGGAACATTACTTTAATTTTTCAACAGAGTTAAGAACAGTAAGAGATCAAATCAGTTCTCTCAACACAGTGTTCTGGCAGGAAAGGATGAATTAAAAGATGTCTAATCAATCAAGGCTAAAATTCAGTATGCTCTTTGATGGTAGGTTATGAAAGACCGCAACTGACAGAATGAGACCATTTTGCTATAAGAAGATATTAGACTGAGTAACATGTTCATTTTGATATAACCTATTTGTCTTATTTGTATTCTTTCTAGGAACCAACCTTCATACAGGTAACAATTTATTAATAAGTGAATAAGAAAACAATATCATCAGACTTGCTAGTGAGAGAGATTTTGGTCAGAAAATCAGTTCTATCAGTTCTTGAGATCCAACTTTTACATATTTCATTGCATAAAACAATATGTACTTGCTTTATGGCTTTCCTTTCAGCTTTAGTTCTGCAGAGTATAGAATTTATGAATGTCTGAACAAATGTTTTCAAATGAGAGAAATAGCTAAGTCTTTTAACCTCTTTTACTGTGGTCTTGTCAAAAATGAATTACTTGTTAGTCTACAAGGAAATAAAGAGTATCTTTTCAACAGAGAAGAAAAATTACACAATGAGGAAAACTTAAATGTGATTAAATCATTCATAAGTGAAAAAAGTACAGCTCTTACTGTTGTAAGTACAGATAAGCAAATTGTTTCTTTCCCTTTGTCATATTTGTCATCTGATTTATCTTTCTTTACCTCTTGGTGGGTTCTTTTTTCAGTGTGTTTTCAAAACAGTATCTCTTTGTCCTTTGTTACTGTTTCAAGAACTGTTATGTGCAAGCTGCACTGAGTCAGTTTTACTGGAAGCAATCTTTTGGAAACAACTAAAAAGCAAAGATTTATTATGACATTGAAAATAAATTGATAAACCATTTGAATCAAAATGGAAAATCACTTTTTTCTTTGTTTGTTTTGGTAGCATTCAATAGCTGACTCAGCTTTTCATGTTACTTTATTCCATTACATTCTTTTGCTATTTAGGAATGATAACCATTGAGGAGGTCAACAAATAAGGCAAAGCAGACAGAAAAAGACTGCAGGCAAGAACTATCTGAAAATTCAAGGAGCACAAGCAACCAAAACAAAGGCTGCACTGCCTAGAGTCTTTCCTCCTGTTTGACATTCTTTGGATGCAAGTTACTAGAGGAAGATCTTAACGGATGTAAAGACATTAAATGGCACATTTTTCCTCAGTCCTATGCTTGGTAGAAATCGGCAGAGACAAGTCAACAAAGAAATCAGATGACTAGAAGCAGCTATGTAGAAGCCAAATTTGGGCATGTAAACAATTAGCAGTTTTTGAAGATTTCTTTGTCTACAATTTTCTAAAACTTCTAGACTGTTTTCATTTTTCTTAGCTGTCCTTTCTTTAGCATGTTCACCTCAGCTTACCATCCCTCTGCTCTGCCTATTTCCTATTTCTTTCTACCAGATTACCCTCCTAAGAATATCTTATCTTCAAATAAATTATCATCCATTACTTCTCCCACTACCATATTCTTTATGAGCCTCTTCTCCTCCATTCATTAGCCTGTGACTGCTTGTATAAAATAAGATTATAGGAGACTGCCTACTCCTCTGTGCCTGTGCATTCTTTAACAGGGACAGGTATCATTCTTGTGAGTCCCAAATGAAAAAAACATGTTCAATCCTAAGGGCAAATGCTGCCTAAAGAGAGCAAAAATATCTCCTCTGGCACCAGCAAAGATTATTCATATTTCATAGCATATATTCAGCCTACATAGTAGGATTACAAAAAAACCCAACAACCAAAAGTTGAAGAGGGAAAAATCAGTCTCCCTCCATTTTTTCAAAAGATTCCTAAATCAATTTTGTAGTAACTAAGAAACATGATATCAACAGTGATCCCTAAGAGTATTGTGGGTCAAAGGCTTATATAGAAGGATACAAACACAAAGCAGAACAAGAAAATAGCAGGTTTTGTCTTAGGAAAATAAATAATTTAAATGATGAATCTCTCACAGGTTTATTAGGGAAATAAATACATACATAAAATTTCATCTAGTTCATAAGGAAAATTAAAGAACAGAATTTCCCTTGCAAATTTTATAAAAAAAATAAATAAACATGGCATTTACAACAAGGGCAGAGCTTTGTGATGTTTAGTGTATGTGAGAAACAGCAGTGTCTTTCCTGCCTATACCTAGAATGTATCGTGTTTATCTTGCACCCCTAAGAAACCAGGCTCAATTTTTGGAGTTTATCAATGGAAATCTGTGTACCTAGTATCAAAATATTGCATGACAAACAATGCAAATAGTATTAGTGGTAGTAGCAATAGCAAACTCCAATAGATTCTAAGCAAGTTTTATGTATTTGAGGAAAATATTATTTTACTGTTTACTGTTAGATCAGGAATTCACCCACAATGTTAATATAAAATGCACACCAATTATTTGACTTAGACACTCAGAATATTTTTATAACATTAGGAAGACATTTCACGCAGTAGAACACTCAAAGGAAGATCTGTTTACATGAAATCTTTGAGAAACGAGACAAATAAATAAATAAATAAAATGAAGTATCAGTTTAGATGTTACTCCAATCCTGTAATTCTTTCGTGTCACAGAGCAAGAAGCCCTTTGGATCGAAAGAGTTAATTTTCATATTGTGTCATTTATTCTCCTCAATAAATCACAAAAGTAAAATATTCAAAACTGTTGCGTGTAGGTACATTGTCCAAAAGCTGAGCAGAATAATAAATACTCATGAGTCAAACTCTGAAACCACCCTTGAAAGTTCAACAATTTTGTGCAATAAAAATGGAACACAAGTGTGAAAATGAGGTGTGAGTTGAATCTTTCTTCTTCATAGCACTTAATGCCTTTATTTTTAGGAAGAAGAAACATTTTCTCTACAACTGAATATACATCCACTTTAAGGGGAGTTTGAAGTCCAAGCACTGACGTATTTCAACAGGTAGATTACATAGCATTTTATATAAGAAAATTCCTAGTATTATTTTTAATAAAATAGAATTCCTTAGCAATTGTTCACATGTTCATAAAGAATTTATAGAAGGCATAAAGTCTTTGTTGACGTACAGTGCTGTCTCTGAGGAGGAGAAACACACAACCTTTCCTTTTATGGGAAACATGGTTGCAATAGAGTAGCTGACTGTATATAATAAGGAATAGTAGCAGTGTGAAACTACTCTCACGGGAAATACCTCTATTAGGAAACATCATTTTGCTAAGTATTGTCAGCAGGTATTCTTCATGGATTCAAGGGATCAGACCAACATTCTGTGCAGGTAAATTAGTGACTAGTGTAATTACTAAGTATATTGGGGCTTTCTTTCAGCATTCTGATAAAGTAAAAGAGGAAAAAACCTTGCATTCCTGAATAAATATTCTGATACAAATGGCTAAAATTTTGGCCAAAATGATATAAACAGGCAACACCTCAGCTACATGAGTGTAGCTGTTTTATTTTACATTGGCAGAAAAAGTTGCTCTCTCTGCTCTCTCTCTCTCTTTTTGCTATATCATAAGACAAAATCCAAAGATAAACCCAGCATACTGGTGCCAACGTAATGCAGTACAAAAGCTAATGTGTAGGGGTCAATTGGGGTAGAGTATGGTGGCAATAGTTGAGTCAGAGATCTTTTCAAAGCAAAATAAATAATCTGTGGATTGTGAAACAACATAATGAGATCTCTATATTTACATACATGGAGTTAAAAATAATATTTTAAAACAAACCAACCAAACATAAACAAAACCAACAATGAAAAATAAAACTAAACCAAACAAAACAACAACTATAAAACCAAACCAACCAAACAAAAACCACGTACATATAAATACAAATATACATTATAAAAACTTACTGTATTATAAGGATTGGATTTCTGTATTTTCCTGATATTTCCAAGAAAATGCCAATCATGTAACTAGATTGTCTTTCTGGCACAAGTCATGTAAAATTTAGCAGCTCCAGTACCTCTACAAAATAGACCAAATTCCATCCTTCTAATCTGTCCTCTGTAATCCACTGGATGAACCTCATTAGTCATCTTTATAGTATCAATGGAAGCTGAGATGGATGTCACAAAATTAAGACAGTATCTCTCTCTCTGATTCTTGGTTCTGCTCAACCATACAGGAACTGAAATAACATTTCCTACACTCCAGAAGAGTGTTCCAAACATTAAGCCGAAGAGTATTCTAGCCAAAATCCTTCCTACAGAATTTGTTTTCCTACTGACAACAAGCTGAACAAACAGGAATTCAAGAGGCATGAGGCAGCAGAGGAGACTCACTAGAGCCAGAGAAGGAAATAAACAGTGATTCTCTTTCCATTTATTTTACTCTGTTATTGCAAGGACCAAATCAGTTATTGAAGTCGATGCTATCTTTAGAATGGTCATGAACTGGATATGAACAATAATCATATGACATTGTGCACTCCAGTAATATCATAGAGTATTTACATGTTCAGTACTTTATTCATTTCATATAAAAAAATCTAAGTTCAGTTGCCTAAAGGTTGAGGATAACATCTAAGATAGGTGTCTTCTCTCCCTTTGTAAGGAATAGAGCTCTAAACAATGTGGTCAGTGGAATTGAGTCTATCAGTGGGTTGGTCAAACATAGGCACCTACTTTTGTGAGAGCTGAATGGCTCCCTTGACTTCACTGATTGAACCTGACTTGTATTCAAAAACCTAGAGTGAAGACATCTAAATTTCACTATTTGAATCTAGCCCTGAACTCCCCCTTCTCCCGGTAACACTAGGTTGCCTGTTACAATGCTCTTTTACTTTTTCCGAATTAAAGACTATTCAATGCTTCTATATTTTTAATGCAATTAGTTCATGTAAAAGAAGTTTCACTCTGTGTGAAATATAAATTGATTCAAAGATGGTAAAATAATTCAGCTTAAAAAGTTGTATACATCATTGACTAAAACAAAATCTCAGCCAAGACATGAAGATGTTGCATCATATTTTTGTTCTCTTTTCTTTCAGAGTCCTTCTTTCCTTTCTAATTTGAATATAAATTTCAAAGGGAAATTTGAAACATTAGGCTATTTTCACTGATAATATGTAAAGGAAAAGGTAGAAAACACAGTTCATAACTATTTCATGCTGACCTTTCCTTATTACATTACTATAAGGTTTTATATTATACAGCTCAGAAGATAAATGACACCTTTCACCTTACAACCTTTTATCTTTATTTTTAAACACAGATTAAGGTTTCAAAAACTGTCTGACTAAACTACCTTGAAAACATACTTAGTAAACCCTGTACGCTCCACCAATATTGTGAAGGTACCCCCATCAAATAATAGTTACATACAGAAACATAGCATGTATTTCTTTGGATATTCTGCTATATAAAACATAGAGACAACCCATAGCTAGAATTCCCAAAGCAACTCAAAGTGGCTTGTGCCTGCAGTTAAAAGATTTTCATTAAAAATTTTCCAGTCATCAAGCTCTGACTCTCCAGGATTACTGCTGAGCAAGTGCTTAGGGAGAAGACCATAGGTAGCCCTACACAATGTATGCTGGTCTTGAGCCCACAGCAGGACTATCTCCTGATCTTGTTTATCCTGTGTGAAAGCCAACTGCATGTGCCCACTGTAGGTAGGCAAAACAAGGGGATAAGGAGATTGCGGAGAGATAAGAGTATAAATATTTGCAAATAATCTGTAGTATTTTCCCTAGTCCAAGCTAACACCAGTATAGGACATTTCTTATGATGGAACGCCCTGACTTAGAAGGGACCCATAAGGATCACTGAGTCCAACTCCTGTCCCTGAAAAGGACAACACCAAAATTCACACCATACGTCTGAGGGTGTTGTCCTATTACTTCTTGAATACTGTCAGGCTTGGGGCCATGACTGCCTCCCTGGGGAGTCTGTTCCAGTGCTCCACCACACTCTGAGTGAAGAACCTTTTCCTAATGTCCAACCTAAACCTTCCCTGGCACATCTTCCTGCCATTCCCTTTGATGCTATCATTGGTCACCAGAGAGATCAGCACCGGCGCCTCCTCCTCCCCTTGTGAGGAAGCTGTAGACCACAATGAGGTCTCTCTGCAGTCTCCGCATCTCCAGGTTGTACAAACCAAGTGACTTTAGCCGCTCCTCACATGGCTTCCTCTCCAAACCATTCACCAACTTTGTAGTCCTCTTCTGGACACTCTCTAGTAGCTTAATATCTTTTTTATACTATGGTGCCCAGACCTGCACACAGTGCTCCAGGTGAGGCTGCACCAGTGCAGAGCAGAGTGGGACAATCACCTCCTTTGGCCAGCTGGTAATGCTGTGCTTGATGCACCCCAGGACATGGATGGCCCTCTTGGCTACTAGGGCACACTGTTGGCTCATGTTCAACTTGCCATTGACCAGAACCCCAGATCCCTCTCCACGGAGCTGCTCTCCAAGCTGAAGAAAGCATTAAATGTCTCAGTTTTGTCTATGTCGCTGTTTTTGGGGTGACCATATTAATCAAGTAATGGGCTTATGTTATTTCTGGCTTGCCTTTTGCCATTAACATATTTTAAAAAGCCCTTTTCATTGGCCTGCATATATTGTCCCTTGTTTCTTTTACAGGCGTTGACTGAAAACCTTTAATAAGACAGTAAGGTGGCTTGCTTGTATTTTGGTGTGAAAAAGAGGAGGTGAGGTGCATTGTCAGAGTAATGCTACAAATTGGACAGGCCATGTGCGCAATCAAGTGGAAGATACAAGGAAATATAGTAGTAATGCAAAGTAGAGCTTGAATTCTGTCTTTAAAGATATGCTCATGTAGACATCACATTTGGCATGCTCATGCCCTTTACAAGCAGTTGTTGAGCTCCTGAAAATTAGGTTGGTTGCTTATAATGTTGATAAATTTATTCTTGCAGATAAGCACTGATGGTACACATGATTGTCACTGCCATATGTCCTGGACTTGTAGACAAAGATGTAGATGGCTTCTAAACCAGTAAAAATCAAAAACTTATTAATATGCCGTTTACATAAGTAGCTGATGGGTACACTGATGCTTTTTCCATATCTTTACCATTTGGTGGCTGTCTCAGGAATATCTTAGGGAATTAAATACTTTGCATAGCAATGCTATTCCTAGCTTGAGCAATTCAACTGACAATGAAGCTTTAATCTCATCATTCTGGAAATGCAGAATATCACCTATTTTCTCCATGACTTTCATGCACTTACATAACATTCCTCCAGGAATCATATGGGTAAAAAATAATTGTCTTTCAACAGTGTACACATTTCAATAATTCTACGTGATTATCCAACTTTATACAGAAAAAAACACACAGAGATTTATCAATCCAAATTCCATTTTAGTTGTTAATTTCAGCCAAAACTAAATTTAAGGGTTGTTTTTTGTTTTGGTTTGGTTTGGTGTGGTGTGGTTTTGTTTGTTTGCTTGTTTGTTTGAAGAAAATTGTTGTGATTGTGCTGCGTAGATTCATTCTCTTTCAAGGGCCAGTTGTCTTGGTCTACATATATGATAGAATCCAAAATAACTTCCCACTTGGAGAAAGGAGAAAGTATATGGGTAGAGTCTATTAGAAGAATTGAGGAGAACAGGATCAAGAGTCAAGCATACTAAATCTCATGACACTATCACAGTAGAATTTCTGGAAGAAACTATTTTATGTATCTAGGTATTTGATAACAAAAATCAATCAAAAATTCCTGTGGAAACTAAAATCACGTCTCTTAGAGAAATTTCAGATTATTTCAGTACCGTTATATCCTATAGATTCTACTTTTATTTATTTGAAATATTGCCTTGCATTTGAAGAACAAAAGGGAAGGCAAAATGAGGTCTCCTTTTCATGACTGTAAGTTGTTATTTTCACAAGTAAATAAAAAATTTTCCCCCACTGGGCCATTAGAAGATAAATCAGTTTTAGTAAATTCAGTAATTAAAAAGTGGACTTAGGTGGTCAAAGTAACTTCACATGATGATGACCAAGCAAGTGACAAGGTAGAAGACTTGTTTCTCGAGGGAGTATATTTATTCATTATATGAATGAAAAAACAGCACCAAGTATAACCTGCTGTATATAGAATGAAGGTTGTTGAACAAGTCATGGGATAGACAAATAAATATTCCTATTTCTTTTTAGTCTATGTTTTATTTTTCACTTTGATTCTCTGTTCCTTTTGCCTTTCTCAAGTTGCTCCAATGTCTTATACAACAACTGAATGTAATAGTTGAACTAATAACACAAAAACATTTTTGAGGTGGCTTACACTAGAATATCTAGTGTCATCCAAAAGTCATGCATGTAATGTCTCAGTTACAAACTGGAAATTGCTACCTATTCATGACAAAATAGGAAAATGATGTTTTATGTATGTAATTTTATTAATTTTTCATATTGCCCTTAGATATGTTTTCAAGACCCTTTGGTGACAATGCAGATATTATCCTCTGCCACATAAAGAGCTCTTTTATTCAGTTGTTTCATTGCCACAAATACCACTGTCTGCAAGACCATTATGTGAATGAGACATAGCTCCTAGTGGGGTCATGTAAAAAATAAACTCATTTCAACTTCTTGTTTTCAAAGTATATGAAGTTTTACAATATTTTTCAATATTCTCTTCCTCTGGTGTAATGTTTATTTGGCATGTAATATTGTAAATCACCAACTTTGGGAAAAAAAAATGAAAACCCAGTATATGCACATATTTGTGTCCTGTTCTGTCCTGAATGTGGTTGTGCTGAAGGAAATGGTGACTCAGTCACCCCATTCTGACAAATCATTTTTATTCTTTGCATTTAATAGCTAGGGAGACAGATTTTTTTCTTAAAGGCCAGATGCCATACACTGGAGCTACATCTTCTGTTGTCAAAGCTGTTAGTACCGTCAGGTCTTCCCCATGTTTCTAAGCTGAGGTGCAGTGTTTCCATTACATATTGTGTATATTGTCCCCTTTGGGAATGGTGTCAGGATTCCTTTCATTCAACATGTCTAGCATTGTAAGTGACACCAGTGTGTGTTACTATTTGGCGTTTCACACATATAATGTAATTTTTTCTCCAAAGTTTACACATCTTGTTAACATTGTACCTTAAACTAACTCAGGGAAGAATACAAAGTTGAGAAGGCTGGCTAACGATATTGCATAATTTGTATAATGAAATTCCACATTCTTCGGAATCTCATTTAATTAGTGCTTACTAGACTGCTAAGCATAGGAAAACATCGTGCAAACAGTTGTTACGATTACTTGAAAGTTGAGTCAAATTGTTGGTTGCCTTTACTTGAAAGTAACAGTACCGAAAGTAGGATTTTTTTACTCTCAACAGCTGTAGCTTGCAAGCTTGTAACTATTTTTGTTTTCCAATTAGCACATGAAAAATATCCTCTTTCGTTTTTAGTTTTAATAGACTTTCTTAATATAACCAGATTTATCTCCTGTAATTATCAATTTCTTAATAAGTTTCTGTAAAAACTGTATTCTTCTTAAAAGTCAGTTGATATAATTTTAACTGCTTTTTAATTCCTTCCAATTGAAAGGGTCATGGTATTTTTTTTTATTTTTTTTTAATAAATGGATTGTTTTAATTCCTATTAATTTTTAAAGCCCTACAGGAAACAATTCATTAGAACTGAGATAATGTTTTGAATTAATGTCAGACAAGTTCCAAATGTTTTGTTGTTCTTGTTGTTTTGGTTTTGATTTGGTTTTGTTTGGTTGGTTGGTTGGTGTTGTTTTTTGGTTTGGTTTGGGGTTTTTTTTGTTGTTGTTGTTTTGTTTTGTTTTGCTTTGTTTTGTTTACCTTAAGCTATTACCTGATTGTGAAAGGTCATGTTTATATCGCCATCTCCAATCAAAAAGATAGGCAGAAACTTTAAGGACTTTTTTGTTTGTCTTTTTTTTTCTCTTGTACTGTGAAGATGGTAGAGTTACTCTAAGAAGAGATTTGTACATGTGGCAGGAGTGTAGAGGACATTGTTTTAGACATTTCATTAGTTCTAAAGCATTCTAAGTATTTTTTCACAACCACGAGTAAAGGCATACCTCTCTCACTACAAATTTTATGATGCTAGGTACACCACACTTACTGCTGATTTCATGTAAGCTATCTATTCTTACAAATCTCATTACAATAATATACAAAAAATAGAACATCAAACTGTTTTATAGAATGTATTTGACAGTACTAGAGCAATTTAAATAATTATATTTTAAAATTAATTTGTGTAGGAATAAACAAATTTGTGGTACACTATTATTATTAAACATTTTGTGAACAGTTCCTACCATCAACAGAAGACTTCAAATTTTCCTGATACTACAACACCTTTATATTGCGAAATAGAAGGAAAAAAATGTTATTTGGAAAAATGTCACAATATCTCAGTGGAATATTATTTGCAAATATCAGGTAGGATTCACCTAAAAATATAGACTTTTATATCTATCAGAGCTGCCAAGATATTCTCTGCAGTATGTTCAGAGAATGAGGCACTTCTAAGACTTTATTTACTTCCTAATTTATTGCCCAAAATTAATCATATTAACTCTGCCTACCTCTACTATGTAGAGAGGATACATCACATATAGATGTCCAAATTGCAGATGTTCCCAGTCTACTTAATGAGCTGAGCTCCCAACCACACTTGACCTCCCAAGTCCTCAAGAGGTGATATTGTTGAATCATAAAGAAAGTATTCTACCTCAGTAGTTCTAAGCTTGTAGATACAGTTAGCGCCATTAGACATTTAACTAAAGAAGTATTTCTAAATAAGAACACTTAAGAAAATAAGTTTTGAATTTTATCATTTTGAAAATCATGTATGACACTATAAATGACCACATCATCTGTTAGGATTAAAAGACTTTGAGGATTTATTTTCCATTCCATTCTCATGCTTTGGTATTAAAATTTTGTGTCTTCTGAAGACAAGAAGTAAATTAAGTAAAACCAGGCAGTGATTTCAGACAACACAAAAAAGACATTTTGTTTCCAGAAATGTCCTATTTACCAAGACATGTTGAGTTGTTGCACAGTAATCAAGCTTCATCCTTTCAGTTACTAGCTTACAATATTATTCTGTAATCATCTCAGTATATTCTCCCTGTTTTGTCTATTCTCTTTTTCTTGTGGTTTGTGCCCACTGTAGCTGCAGGAGAAATATAGAAATGTAAGTATCTCTCACTGCTCACCAACTACTCAGTAACATGTAATATTGTAAATCACCAACTTTGGGAAAAAAAAATGAAAACCCAGTATATGCACATATTTGTGTCCTGTTCTGTCCTGAATGGGAAGTGCTGGATTTTGCACGTGGGACATGGCAACCCTGGCTGTACATACAGACTAGTGAAAGAGATGGTGGAAAGCTCAGTAGAAGGGGATCTGGGGGTTCTCACCAATGACAAATTGAACATGAGCCAACAGTGTGCCCTGGCAGCCAAGAAGCCCAAGAGTGTCGTGGGGTGCATCAAGCACAGCATTGTCAACTGGCCAAGGGAGGTGATTGTCCCGCTCTGGACTGGTGCGACCTCAACTGGAGCACTGTGTGCAGTTCTGGGTGCAACAGTATTAAAAATATATTAGGCTACTAGGGAGTGTCCAGAAGAGGGCTACAAAGTTGGTGAAGGGTTTGGAGATGAAGCCTTATGAATAGCAGCTACAGTCACTTGGTTTGTTCAGCCTGGAGAAGGGGAGACTCAGAGGAGACCTCATCATGGTCTACACCTTCCTCCCAAGGGGAGGAGGAAGGGCAGGTGGTAAACTCTTTTCTTTAGTGACCAATTACGGAACCCGAGGAATGTCAGGAAGATATGCCAGGGAAGGTTTAGGTTGGACATTAGGAAAAGGTTCTTCACCCAGAGCCTCAGGCTTCAGCCATACTTCATTCACACTCATAGTTCTCCTTAGATTCAGTTAGATTACTCCTCTGTGCTTAGTTTCACCTAGTATATAAGTAGTCCTTCCCCATTTTTGGGTAGTATGCAGATCAGCTCATGTTGTTACCTATGTGAACACATCATCTCATAATCACAAACAAGTACATTCTTCAGACAAGATAAAAGGATAAATTATATTTTTCTAATGAAATGAATGAAAATTATAAGAAACAAGTATGTCATATCACTTTTTGTTATTAATTTCTAAATTACTAATAAACACAGTTGGTATCCAGAGCACTGAAGAGGACTCAAATAAATAACTTTTCCTTTGTGTTTATACAGCATGTGTTCTCACTGGTAATTATTTAGTGTAGCATTTTCTGCTTTATTTGAAGGCTGCAATTAGATCGTAGGACATAATCTCCAGTAAGTAAGTAATGATCAATAAGCATTAGACAATTTAATAAGACAATTCAAAACATAAATTAACTATATATTGATTGTGAAAAGGGCATTTCTTCAAGATATTCAAATGCAATTCACTCTAATTTCATCACAAAGACATTCATGAACAAACAAACAAACGTATTTGAGTTCTTATTCATGCATAAGGAGTCACTACTTCAAATAGTCAGAGCTTGGTATAGACATGACTGCTGTGGTTTTTGTTTGTTTGTTCATGACCATAAAAAAGTTCTGCTACCTCTGAAATCCCTACTTCTTCATTGGCAATCTTACATGGGAAAACTCAAATTGCAGAATTTGATCCTTCAACTTTGTGTTAACACTGAAGTAGGAAAAGAAAAATAAGAAGAGAAAGTAGTTTATGGAAAAAAACCAACCAACCAACCAAAACAAAACAAAAACAAACAAACAAACACTCCAGAATGTAATAAGAATGCATTTTAGAATTATTGCAATATGTTAGTGCACTGATCTTTTGCACACCATGCAAGGACCGCTATATAGAAATGTTTTTCATCAAAAAGGTTACTTGCTAGTATCTGTGGGGAATGTCGTGATTCCCACTGCACTAGATACTGTTTTTCAGAAACAAGTAATTGTTTTTCTTCTATTTCTGTCAAGGTTTTTGATAAGCTTTTTCTCTCCATGAGGAATAAATGTATGTTCTTTCAACCTATTCCACAATCGTGATCACGGCATTTGTAAATAGTTATATGCCTGCCTCTTGGTGGAAGATCGGCAGAGAGATAGATGAAATTTCAGCCCAATATTGGGTAATGAGAATTAGAATCACTTGAGAAAACAAAATATTACTTCTGAGAAGTATACATAAAAATACTACACCTGTTCAATTTTCAACATTTTCAACTTACTTACATTAAACCTAGATTTCCACTATCACAAATGAAGTTTGGGTATCCTTATCTAGGAAATTTTCGGAGGACTTCAAAACAGTTCATTTAAAGAAAAAGATCATTACAATTTATAACACATTGTGATTAGAATATGAGAAATAAGCAAAGTTCTTAAACATACTTGAGCACTTGTACAGGCATGACAGATGAATACAGATGAAAATAGATGCATGCATAATGTGTTGTTATGTATTAATATCTTCCCTTAACAAAGATGTTTTGAAAGTAAATAGTATTTATGTCTTTTTAATTAGTTCTTTGCTCTTGGCTCAAGTTAGATTTTCCGGATCAGACTATTTGCTAAATACATGAGCCTGTCAATCACACCACCAGGGCTTTTGCTAGGCAAGTTCACATCCAGCTTAGTGATAGCCACAGATTATAAGCCTTCCCTTCAGTCTACACTTACAGCATCCACTCAGTCATTCTTGCTGTGAGGCCTCTGTCATATAAAAACACTGAAGCTCTAGACAATTAGTTACAAAAAATGCAGTGGGAGGCAATCTGCACAGTAACTAAAAGGGTATGATATTAAAACAATGAGTTTAAAAATATATAAATACTTAATAACTACTCTAACAATTGGAGGCCCTTTTGTCTTAAGCTTCATCACCAAATCTAGCCTGAATTCAACAGGATAATTATCTAGTTCTAATTTGATTGTTTTTTACCTGGCATCTGAGTATTTTTTTCTGCTCTTGGCATCCAGTTTTGCTCTTTCCCTCTTGATTTTTAATTTTTCTTTTTTTAGAAGTCAGTCATCCCCTTGAACATAACTGTCCAGGCAGTCCACATGCAAAATACACAGCATGCTTCAGAAAACTATTATGGCACAATGTGCAATCAGACCTTGAAACCATGTCAAAGGTAACGTTCAGCCCTATCATCCTTAGGCAGTGTGGAAGAAATGTCTGATGCTCATATATACGAAAAAGAGTCAGCTCTAAGAGGATTTGAATGTGATTCCTAGGTTACTAGGATGAACAAAGATAGACAGTATAAATAAGAGGAACACATGAAAGCAGTCAGCTTAAGGAAATATGATGTTTTATGTCCCTGCATCAATGGGTCAAAGATTACTGCATTAGAATACATGGAGTAGACTTAAAGAATAAAAATATCAGTGGCCTAAAACAGAAAGGCTTTTTAAATTTAATTTTCTTTTTTTTCATTGCAACTGGTATACCCATCATTTTACAACACAGGGTCTGAGTACTACTCAGAAAACATTACACACAACAAAAAATAGACCAAAGTATGGTCAGGTCTACAGACTTTTCATTTTTTACAAGCTTTACATTCATAATCACTTTGATTGCATTTGAGTAATCATATTTTCAGAGATGTTATGTATAACCCACTTATCACCATGAGAAGCCAGGGAGCACTATAAGGAGTCTGGTAAAGTTAAAGCACTATCTTTCAGAAAAAGAGATAGATAGAAGAGCAGTTCTGTATCAAAGGGCTACCATTTCACAAACCCGGGTTGCACAGTTTCCGATCCAGTTATCACTATTTTTAGAGATATTGTGAATTTATATTTATGGTATTGAAAACAACTGAGAATGGAACTCTGATCAACCACTTTCATGATTGTTTTAAACTTCAGGCTGCAATACACCTTTTCATATTCCTGTTCTCTTGCTTATTCCAGCTCTAATGCTTATGTGACCATAGGTAGAATGGACGAGTTTGCTCAAATCTACAAATACCATTTGCGGAAATGGGTTTAAATCAGATCCGTGAAATACTTTCTCTCAGCTCACAGTGGCATTTTTGCTAAAACAGGTTAAAGGAAGGAACTTTGCCTTTGATTTACTCATTTATACACTTAGAAGCAAATCTTCCCAGATAACCATCCAGTGTTCCAATCTATCACTAAAAGAGAAGTGGAAGCAGGAAAAATACAGTGTTCAAAGACTGTTACAGGGGTTTAAAAATCAGCAATCAGTTTGCATGGTCTGAAATTCTCAGACAAAACCATGACCATGCTACAAATTTTAATTTAAGCTGAATATAACAAAAAATAAAATACAAAATAACGGAGCAATTACTGTATGTTGGAAGAATCAATAATCAGGAGTCATGACTTTACACAAGATCTCACTCTTACATTTCAGGGTGGGGGAAACAGATTTTTTTTTTTTTTTTTTTTTTCCCCTAAGCTAAACAATAAATAGTGTTAAAGATGTTCCTTGAGTACTCATATTTTTGGTTGATTCCAAACAGGGGCTGCTTGTGGGCATTCAGTAGTTTCTTGGCATTACAATATAAGTAATTATTATCTTCAGTACTAGTGCCAGATGCTTCAGTATTTTAATTATTACTTTAATAAGGAAATCTATTTTATAAGGCACAGAAAGAGTCAGTGCCTGAGGGAAATGTCCATGTAAGAAGAAATTTCTTGTAACAGCTGCTATTAGAAATGTTTGACCTTATTTTGACTGTAGTCAAAATTAGGGAACTGTGTAAAACTGGGGAAAAAAAAAAAAGTGTAAAAGAAGTATAGGAAGAAATTAACATTCCAGTCAATAGGTTCTTCACTACTTTGTTAGCCTGTCTGTTAACATCATCATATTTTAAAAGGCCAATAATCACTGTATCTGCAAACGATGCACTGTGCTTGGCAACATTATCCTATTCTGCCAGGTAAAATTGTAAAAGATGTTACAACTTGGGCCCGGAAAAGATATAACAAATGCTGGGTTTTAAGCAGGCCATATTTTCCGGAAGCAATGTTCTCTTTATATACTAGAGGATACTTATTAAGAAACTATATAACAGTCACATCTGCATTTTTTCCAAAACTGTGGATATTCTTAATTTAAAATTGTATGATTGTTTAAAGTCATTAAGACTTATTATTTCAAAGTATGGCAATAATTACAGGGTTGTTATTAATTTTGTATAACACTTTGAAAAATAAACTGGGTAGGTTCAAGCAAATACTTCATTTTTTATTCAAGGAAGGAAGACAGATAAAAAGTTTATTTTATTTTCTTAACAAAAAATAAAATCCTCTTGAAATAGTTTCCTGTTGAATTAAATATTCCCATATGGCAGAAAGGTCACCTAAGCATCCTTTTAATAAAAGTAAAATAAACATATTGAAATACCTTTTTCTTTTTTTCATGGAATTAACTCTGTCCATACCTGATGTGTTGACAATATTGAAGATTTCGATGACAGCCATTTCAAGATAGTATATGCTTATTACTGAATGTACTAGCCTAGGATTCGAAGAATTGGTCTTGTATTCTTGAATTCACCATTGATCCTCTGAATGTCCCTATGAAGTTATTTTTTGCTATGTTCTCACTACTTCTGCTTACTTCCAACGTATATATATGTATATATATTTTTCTACATATATATTTTTTCTGTGAGGAAGCTCAGTGAATGAATGCTTTTATCTAAGATGATGTGACCTGATTCCTAGTCTCCTGACTGATGTACATAGTTCACAGTTTGGCTTAAACAAACTTGTTTAAATGACTTTTTTTTTTTTTTTTGGACTTGAGGAGTAAATTCTATTGAAAGCTAGTTAATAAACTTCCACCTCACAATCACTGTAAAGCAATAGAAGTAAATATCTGACATCTTCCAGAGTACCTAATGTTCAGAATTCTTGGTTATCCCCTAAATGGTAGCTCATAAGGCATTCAAGAAAACTAAAAAGTAATTTTTATCTGCAAGCACTGCTTCCCTGATATATTTTTTTTCAAGACAAGTTCTGATAGTCTTTCCAGTACATCTCCCATATATTTTGCAAATAATCTAGACTATTGTCTTGCATGCCTAGACATGAAGGGATTCAAGTTACACAGGCAACCCCTCCCTGCCTTAAACCAATATAGTTTTGAATATTTTGTAAGATTTTCTAAAATGTTCCGATTGCTAAATTACAAGTAGTTCCTTACAGGCAACTTAATCAAATTTGTTTAACATCTTCAGGTCAGCCTTGCCACTTGTAGGATGTCATCATTGTCAACTACTTTTGACTCATTATTCCATTTCTGGGAAGCATCAAGGAAAAATAAAACATGAAACATGGACAACAGTTATTTAGAGTAGAAACTTAGAGAACAATTAATTGGATATAGTTCTTTGAATAATGGTATAGTTCAAGCTGATTCTGCAGTTGTCCTTACAAATTAAACAAAAGAAATCACACCTGCTTACCAGCAAGCTAAATAGAGTCTAACTTCTGTTATTATATTCTTGAGTAGACGAACTTTCTGCTGGACCAGCCTGCTTCAATTATTCATTAACCAATGCCATGTGGTAGTGATCAGTGAGACTGATAAAGACCCTGCTCAGAAATTTTTTATGCAGTCTTGCTTTTCCTGTAAACAACAGTAAGTGTGTTTCATTTTACCAATAAAGGGAAGATGCTCAGTTATTTCCTAAGTAAAGTATATTATATCATGTACATATTAATTATGCTAATATCTGTCCAACAATATTATTTTTCTGATCCTGTCTTCTACTAACTTCCCCTTATAAGCAAAAAATTGCATAGATGATTCATTAGAATTTCTAATGCATTATCTCTATATATACTATTTCCCTAAGACATCAATTTAATTTCCCTTAGGCAGGGTATATCAAAGTCATGCACACTGAGTACTGCCTTAAGGAAAAGGAAAAAAAAAGAAAGGAAGAACGGTAGATAAGGTGAAACCACAAATTTAGAACTTCTGTAGTAATTTGTGTTTTTATATTTCTAGATGTAAATTTTACTCACAGGGATAAAATACAAGATATTTCCAGATATGGGAATTTTAATATATTATTTTAGGTACAATCTTTTGACAGATACCAAGATGCAGGCCATTTGCCCTTGATGAGCCAGCTATTAATATATAGGTTACTAATTATTAGACTGAGATACTTCTTTGTCTGAGTTATTTGCTTCTTATTATTTTTGCAAATGACAGTTAAATTATTAAAAATGAAAGGAAGACCTCCTCTGAAGCAAGAGAAGACGTTGCCTTTAAGAACGCAATCTGAAGGTGAAAACTGAATAACTTAAAGGAAAGGTCCTGTTGATTTAAACAGCAGGAGCATTTCATCATGAATGTGAGAAAAATCTGTCTCACAGGTTACTGAATATATTGAATGCAGTTATGAAAAAGAAATATTAATTCAAGCTCTGTATTATTTTAGTAGGCATGTACAATGGATTTTTTTCTTCTCTATAAATGCCCTCTTTCAGAAGACTATATTTGAAGTAAATCTCTAGAATATTTTCTCATAAATGTTGTCTGTGTACGTACCTCTATGAAGGTCATAAGGGGTGAGAAACTATTAAGTTCTAAGAAGAATATTCTTTATGAAGATAGGTTTTTATTAAATAACCTCATAAAGAGGACTAAGACATAAAAGAAATCAGGAACTCTCATAGAAAAGTAGAAGGCTAGCTAGGTTTGATTTTCATCAGGCACAGGCGTGGCTAGCTGGCTTCAGTAAGCACTATAAAGATGTCAGTAAAATTAGCTTGCATTTCAACTAAACCTTGACTAAAATCACAGGAAAAAATCACAATGATAAACTGTGAGAGGAGTGGCTGGATCTGGGAGTGCTGGTTGACAGTAGCTCAGTGAGAGTCAGCAGTGTGCCCTGGCAGCCAGGAGGATAAATTGTGTCCTGGGGTACATCAAACACAACATAACCAGCTGGTCAAAAGAGGTGATCATCCCACTGTTTTTAGCATTGGTGCAGCCTCACCTTGAGCACTGTGAGCAGTTCTGGGCCTCATCATTTCAGAAGGATGTGAAAGTCCTTGAATGCATTCAGGAGAGGACAACAAAGCTGGTGAATGGGTTGGAAGGAATGTCCTGTGAGGGTCAGTTGAGAACTTTGGACTTGTCTTGTTTGGAGAAAAGGAGGCTGAGGGGTGATCTCATGGCTCAGTAGCTTCCTGAGGAGGGGAAATGGAGAGGGAGGTGCTGAGCTCTTGTCCCTGGGATCCAGTGGTAGAACACATGGGAATGGCTCAAAGTTGCACCAAAGGAGTTTCTAGGAAGAATCTACTTATTGAGAGGTGGTCGATGCCTCAAGCCTGTGTTTAAGAGGTATTTAGACAATGCCCTTAACAACACATTTTAACCTTTGGTCAGCCTCAAATTGTGTAACCTTATCTAGGTGTTCCTGCTCCAGCAGGGGGACTGGACTAGATGATCTTTCGAGGTCCCTTCCAATCCCTAACATTCTGTGATTCTGTGGTCAGGCAGTTGGATTGGATGATCATTGTAGGTCCCTTCCAACCAAAATTATCCTATCCTATCCTATCCTATCCTATCCTATCCTATCCTATCCTATCCTATCCTATCCTATCCTATCCTATCCTATCCTATCCTATCCTATCCTGTCAAATGAGAGTCCGTATATTATTCACAATGGTCCAGTTTTTCTTTCCTGATAGGACAATCAAGGAATTTAAACTCTGCACTTCTGACAAGCAGCAGAAGCTTCCATGTATGATTAAAATAGCTTTCCTTTTTACGTTTTGCAAATGAAAGAAAAAAATTGTGAGCCTGGCATCATAGAGACCATGTACATCTACACAAGATACAAACAGTCATGACCTCTGAGCAGGCAGGTGGTAAACTGGAAGCTGTATTGTACCTTCGTTATGAGGTGTGAGAGCCACACCATTCAGAAGTCCCTCTATCTGATGGTACAAATCTGACTGATGATGCTCTGATAGCTCTTAGTCTCATACACACCATCACAGAAGTCCTTTTTTCTTTGTACTTTAATAATTTCTGTGTCTTTAACAGTTGGGAGCTGCAGTCACAGAAAGAACAGTTGTTGTGTTGAATAAACCCACCATCAGAAAGATGGTTCCTTCCCCAGAGACTTCATGATGTAAATTGGATAATCACATTCACAGATCCCGGTTATGGTTTTATGGAGAAAAGCAATTATCCTCCCATCACTCTGCTACTGCGAACAAACAGGTTTGCCCCAATTATCAACCTGTAATCCAGGTTACAAGAAATGAGAAATCTTTTGCTTCTTTGAGAAGTCATCAAATGAAGCAATGTAATTCCTCCCAAGAGCAAGGGAAAAGCAGATATGAAATTAGGACCTTATGAGTCATAGCTTGTTCTCTCTTCTATTTTGGGAGCATAACATCTGTAAGCTACCATCTATTCAAGGATATTCAGAACTGAATTCTTCATATTTTTATCAAGGACTAATCCAAGTCCCTGAGGAAAAACAATTGAGAGTCTATGGCAGAATGTGTGTTTGATTTTTTCTGTTTCCCACAGTAAAATAAAAATAAGTAGAGAGTGTGGGGGCTTTTGGTTTTTTGGTTGTTTTGGGGATTTTTCCTCTCTGTCCAAGAAACAGTAATTCTGATGCTATTTCTTTGGTAAAAGAAAAATAACACAGAAGATTAGAAATTTCATAATCAAATCTCATAAAAGTTTACAGTAACTAAGTCATCTATAACAAAGGCATAAAGCTTTAGTGATATTTCTTGCTAAAAGATTCTCAACAAACAAAAGTTTCATTGATTATTTGTTTCCAGGACAAACACATTCCCATTGCAATCATAGGGGCATGAAATTTTTGTCATGATTAATTAGTCTTAATCTGGTACTGGTTGTGAGCTTGACAATCTTTTGTGTAAATCAATGTATTATTTAGTACCTTTCAACTGATTCGAAATACATTTTGATAGAAACTCAGTTATGGATGAGATTACAACAGAGACATGAGGGAGTTAGGCAGCTACTGGTTATTCAAATGTAAAAATATTTTCACAGAGCACAAACATTTACAATCAGACAATATTTGTTAGACAAGGAACACAAATGAAATATGAAAAAACATACTTATATTATTTCAAAAACAGAGTCACATACTTGAATAAATGTTAAACAATGGTTTAACATTTCTAGCAGAAACGAAAACAAAGAATTATGCAGCATACTTAGAGAAATTAGTTTTGATTTTCTTTAGATGTCCAAGATCTGATTTTCTGCAAATTAACATTATATCAGTGAAGAAACCTATGTTCCTTCTGGTTTTATTCTCTTCTCATAAATTCTGATAAAGTATAAGCATTTATTATACCCTTTCCCAGATGCCAGAGGGTACTTAGTTTTAGGTAAAATATAGAATACAATCCGCAGATGGTGTGGGAAATGGAGAAAAAAATAAAAATGGAAAATTCTGAAACCATTTTTTCCCTGTTATAAGCCTTCCTTCTTTTTCAACAGTAATTTTATTATGTCTTGCCTTGCTATACATTTTCCTAATTGAAATAAGCTCTAAACGAAGCAGTGCTATTGCAGGAGACCTGGCAGTTATGAATGCCAAAAGAACACATTATTTTGATTCCCTAAATGGAAGTCATAATTTTCAATTAGAAAGCAGAAATGAAAAGATGAAAATTGATGGCCTGTCTCAGCTGCTAACCTTTACCTGCACATATCTATTGAAGAACTCACTTAACTTCCATCACCAGGAAAAGCTTTATACATTCAATATTCTCAGAAACCTCATACAGGCGTTTGGAGTTATTAAAGAAAAAAATTCATTGTCTGTTCTGAAATGGAAGCCCCAAGATCATACAGGGAGTTTATTTTTAGCTCTATATACTGTTTAATCATATAGCAGCTAGTACAACAGACCTAAGCCTTGATACAGGCTGTTGTAAAGCAGTAAACATATTCTGATCCTTCCTTGTCAGTCAATCTGTGACTGCAAGGAATGACATGGAGGTCTGAAATAATTAGAAAAAAAGTTCATTTGTTTTGTGCTATCCTTCCAAGAGTACATCCAATTGTTTGGTGCAATCACACAACTTTAACATTGCAAACCATTGCACAGTGCTCCCCTACATCCTCATGAGCAGCATATTGATGTTACCAGCTACCTTACACACACTTTTGCCATTCTGCTTTTGTTATCAGGCTCATTCCCAAGGGATGGTTAGACTGAGTTACACTTTACATTTTTTTCCTTCTAATTTTTGCATAAAATATTGCAACTTCCTGCAATTATGGAGGATTTCATACACAATTTAAGATTTAACAGGTATTTCTTTTAGCTGGTAAGAATCTTTGTAGTAGTATTAAAAGCATGCATGTATGCTTTTGAGAGAACTATACAAAAATCTGTTAAAAAAAAAGACTATCATGTTGGTGGCTTCTTATAAAATAAGAGGTCAAGAGTTTTTATCGCTGTTCACAAGGTATAGGCAAGTGAAAATACCAAGCAAACCTAAGCAGTATCTGATTTCTGTAAAAGCCTTATGAAGAAACTTGACAGCTGCCAGTAAGCTTTACAAAATGTAGCTGGAAATGTGATTTCATGCAAGTTGCTACGAGCAACTTGTTGCTTCCAAATACAAGCTCAGCTCTACATGCCTTATGATATGTGCTCTAACGTGTGTTGTTTTGTGGCTTCCAACCTCTTTTAGAGTTCCCAAAACTGCAAACTTTAACTAGATTACCTCCTGCAAAAAGGAATATTAGCTGCATAGGGATGAAAAAGAACAGCGTGGTCAGTAAATTCTAAGCACTTGCCAGAAATTGTCTTGCACAACTGGCTACTGGCCATCATGAGCTTAGATAGTTATGAAAGAAAACAAAACAAAACAAAACAACAATGGGATAAATTATTCAGTCATTAATTTCTTCAAGATTAATTTTTGAGAGAAACTGCAGAGCAGGCCAGCACATCCTTGGAAGCATGCGCACCCAGTAACCGTCATTTTCTTTCCTTAGAATTTATACTGAAATTCTGTAGTTTTGAGAAGAACAAGTGTAACTCTAGGTTTAAATAGATTTGCCAATAACAAAGATCAAATGTAAGCTTTTATAGTAAGAGTTGTGGGTTTTTTTTCCTGTATCAGTATGTACTATAACACTTGTTGAAAGAAATTTGAACTCCACTTGAACTTTAAAATAGCCTTTTTTTTTTTTGCCAACCAGCATTATATAGTGGCAGTTGCTTAATTGAGCTTATTACACTTCTTTTATCACCAATAAAGAAAAAGACAGTAAGGCAATACTTTCAGGTTCATTCCAGGTTACCACTGTCATTGAGTTAATTTCTGAAATTTATAATAATAATATAAAATCCACAAGTTAAATGCAAAAAATGAACAACAGGTGCCAGGCTATACTTCAAGCTGTTAATGCACTCAGCCTGCTTTATATGTATATGTGAGGATGGAATTTGACCCTAACTTTGATCTTCACCTAGTACTAGTGAATCAAAAGGACAGTTAAATACAGTTCCAGTCCAATTAAAAAGGAAAAAAAAAAATACTAATATGGTCAAGACTTGCTACTTTTAAAGTATAAATTTTCACTATTGCCTGTTTTCATATTCTGAAATACTGATTCCTGGGTTTTTTTTCTTAAAATCTTTTTTAAGTGGCATATTACTAGTATGGAATGACTAATACATAAATAAGGATAAAACCACTCAGTTTCAAGGAATTAGGAATTCACAGCAAAATATAGATGAATAATCTAAAAGCATACGTAAAAAAATAATGTCACTTCAGGAAATTCTTACTTGTCATTGTTACTACAGAGAAAAAAAAAAGGAAATACTGAGTTAATAACTAAATTAATATATACTATGAAAAAATGGTCATATTTTCATACTCACATTTCAATTCATAATACTGTTTTAAATTAATCTAGATATAGACGCACTTATATTCATGTTGCCAGAAATGTTCAAGTGATGATTGTGGTGGTTCCACATGTATGCAATACTAGAAAATGTAAACTAAGTAGACTAGAACGTCATAGCATATTAATATTTAGTGCTAGTAGGTCACTGATAAATATAATTATTTTAGAGTATCAATAATGATGTTAGAAATTCAAAATATCAAAGGAAAAAAATAGGCAATACAGGTTAAACGTTTCTTTATATAAGATTCAGAAAAAGTGTCCCTTTACATTTTACAAACACAAGTCTTTTGTATAAACTGATTAACTAAGGAATATCCGTAAAATTTATATGGATTATATAAAAAATTCCACCTTAATACTAAAATAATTCATGAAAACAAAATCTTGACCATCAGTCAATGTGACAAAATTTCACTTATATATATATTATTCTGTTCAGAAATCTTATCAATAAGCTTTCAATTACATAAAAATATACCTCACAAAAATGTGCCTAAATGTTTGTGAGTTTCAATTTAATTATAGATATTTGAACAACTTATATTTACTATACAAACATATTTAATATTTTCACTGTAGATTATTTGCACAGGCAACTTCATAGAATGTTTTAAATGTAGCTCTGTAGTTTGTAAGACTCTACATGACTTTATCTCATTTTGAAAACTTAAAACATGCTTTTGTCAATACATATAGCATTTTGTACATTTCATTCTTCCTTTGTAAGCAGCTAATGTATGGGATTGGATTGTTTTTTTTGAAGTCTCAACATTTGATTGGCTTTCCTTCAAATATTTACTATAAAGATATAGAAGTCCTCACTGTTGTCCATCTAAATTTCAGGTACTCTTTCCATATTTGTACATACATACAAAAAAATTGTCTCAAAAAGAGGCAGAATACCCAAACAGTCCTCATAATTTCTGAAGATGTTTTTCAGGTCAGGTCACTCTTCTTGCACTTCCCAAACAGCAGGATAATTTCAAAAACCAAATCTCTAATTCTTTAACAGAGGGTAGGGACAAACTTTTTAAAATAATATAATATAAATCTTCGTTAATAGGAAATGTTCTTAAAGTAATTATGCTCAGAATGATGGACAAGCATCCGATTGCTCAGTGAATCACAAAAACTCAGTGAATTATCTAAAATCGTATCTTTTTCACTTCTCTTACACTGTCTTGTAGCTTTTTGTTCTGTTCAATTATATAGGCTGTGATGAAAACTATTTTCTGAGAGCATACTTTACTAGCTTAGTCAGCTGGGCCAATCCATCAATCCAGGAGGAAACTGATTTTGTTGCATTTAGGTAAGAAGAAGTCTCTATCAAAAGGTTCTTGCTAAATTCTGGTTTTTGGAATGTCCATACTTGGCCCTGACTAGAGAATATAGAAGTTATCTAAGCTTGTTAGGAGTTCACATGCTGTAGAAGTAAGCCATACGAGAGCAGAACAAACTGTTAAAGTGCATTTGTGATTGTAAGACACAGTCACTGTGGTATTGTGTGATGACTCTATGAAAGGAACATATCTAATGTTTAAAATGCTAAGAATGTTCACATAGCTTCTGAGGACACTGTAACTTATATACTTGTTGCTTCTGATATTTGAAACAGAAATTGTGGTGAGATGACAGTTCAAAAACAATGGGATATGGATGGAGTTTATCAGCTGCACTTGCACAAATACTGTTTCTGTGACTTAACAGATCTAAAATAAGAGAAGAAGATGAGATTTACAAAAAAATCATTAACAAATATCATAAACCTCATGTCTACAAAAATGTGTTGATAGCAATGGAAATAATACTTCTGTATCTTTGCTGGCAATTTAGGAGTTCCACCGAAGCAGAAGCTTAGAGACATAGGTGAGGCAATGTAATGAAGTTTGCATTGGCTCCAGCAATGCAAACAGTCTCTATGAGCTAAATTAAGCTTAAATAAACCTTCTTGCTTGTGTAAGCATGAAACTGTGGTTCACTTAGAGCACTCGAGCTTCTGGGTCATTCCCATGTGTACTAATCTACCTCTGGCCTTTTCTACCAAGAGATCATCTTTAAATTTCCTGTGCTAGTGGAATCACATGCACTGGAGACACAAAGGGAACAGATATCTCCATGTCTGAATTTAAAATAGTCATTCTGTACAGCAGTTACACCAGTGAAGATAAAATTTGATGCACTGTAGACTATTGCACACTGCCAATATGAAAGAATCTGGCTCATGAATTCTGCAGGATAGGAGAGGAGAGAATATAGTTCCGTTGGAAGGGATCTAAAGTGGTCAGTCAAAACATCACTGCATTGATGTTTTAACTTGCAAACCAAGCACTCAGTGAAGTAAATTAAGGCTCTCAGTAACTTGCAGAAGTACTGAGCCTCCTTGTAAACTGAACTCTGATTTATATTACACTGCCTAACATGATAGCTTACAGAGAGCTGTAATTGCATGTGGATAGAATTTCTAATAAAATGAAGTCCTACCTTTTCAGATAGAGTACTTAAAATGGATGCTTATTAACAAAAAGGGAGATAGATAAAAGATAGCCTACCCTTATCTGCATGATTCGGAATTCTAAGAGGAAGAAAATGTTAAATTTCAAGTGGTCTTGGAAACATTAAGTCAATTTTGAACTCTGAGTGTGTCTCATTTACTGCAGTAGATGTTTCATTTAACTCTGGCTTCCAAAATACCTGATTTATATTTCTAGACTTCATCGGGTTTTGCGTTTAATGCCTCACAGAAGAATACCAAGTTTAGATCTAAATATGATAACGTTTTTTAAGCTTGGTTAAGATTTTTTTCTTCAAATTGTATAAAACCATGACTGAATTTAATCACATAAAAAATTGTGCTTTTGGCTCTTGTATGTTTTTTGTGTTGTGTTTTTTTCTTATGTTTTGTTTTGGTTTTTTGTTTGTTTGTTTGTTTGTTTTGTGGTGTTGGTTTTGGCTTGTTTTGGTTTAGTTTGGTGTTTTTGCAGGGGGTGATTTTTCACATTTAATTTTTACTGTTACACAAGCTAAAGAGGGATTCAGTATATTGAAGTCTCACCAATTCAGGTCGTGTCACTGAAAAAAAATCATAATCATAAATTCCTCTTCTGTTCTTTTTCCTGCCAATATGAACTTGAAAAAGGCACTAAAATAGTGTTTATAATTAGGTTGGAAAGATGTTACTTCTTAAAGCATATCCACGAATTCTAAGAATGTAGATAATGAAGAGGTAGTAGTATCTAGATGGAGTAAATCAGGTTGTTCATACCATCCTATTTTCTGTAATAACAGAACATTCTTTGAATTAGGATATCTATTTTGCCTACTCCCCCACTCAGCTAAATTTCCATTATCTCAGTTAAATATTTCACTTACTAGTTTGGGAATTCTGAAAATTCAACTCAACTGTTGAATAATTTAAACTTATCATCCTGCACAGTGCCAAAGCATGGGGTGGAGCTGGGAGACAGCAGGATTTGGTACTTCTGTGTGTTACAGCATTGAATTTATGAAGATACAGGAGCACTGCCTTGCACTGGGACAAGTTAGCAATTTCCTCCAGCTCCAGCAGTGTCTTCAGTCATCACTGTGGTGGGATATGGGTAAGTATCAAAACTGCTGAGCTGGGCAGAGGCAGGATCCTCTCAAGCCCTAAAGTGCACAAGAAATTAAACACAGCACCGCAGAACTCCACTTTGAATAGGGCCCACTACAGTAAGTAAAAGGAGAAGCTAATTCTTTCTATTTTATTGTCTCAAAAAGATCCTGTCCAGGTAATATACTTTGATAAATGTAAATTTATACTCAAAAACAAAATATGGCCTTCTAAATAACATCAACAACCCCTGTTATTGCTGCATGTATACTTGATAGTCTAGCAAACTCAGGAAAAATATTTCCAGAAGTATTTTTATTCAAAGGATAGAAAGGGATAATTAAAAAGTTGGAAAGTTTTGGACCCAACTGTTTGCTGTTTTGCCATAGTGTTACTTGAACACAGAGAGAGATGAAAGACTTGTTCCCGAGCAGCTCTGCAGTCCTCTGAGACAGAGGAAATGTGGTTTTTTGTTTTCTGGAGTCACAGATAAATATTGTTTAGTGCACAATGTAAAGGCTTATATTTTAGCTAAATGCAAGATGAAAAGATAGAGATGAAGACATTTGATTTTATCATTCAGATAAGCTCTTTTATAGCCCTGAGCATCATCATGTTACATCTACCACAAGTAAAACCTTTTTTCTGTCTGGGAAGCCTGCTTTCTGGTTAACTTGATTCTAGAAGTTTCAGTATCTCCGTTATAGCCAACAGGCAACTAGACTTCCCTCTATAAAATATGGAGAAACCTTGTCTTTACAGCTACTGCTAAAACCTGGTTTTAAAATTTAAAGGGTACAGTGTTGTGTGTTAAAACCAGGTCTTTTCAAATCATAAGACTTTTACTAAGTTATAGGATGATCACAAATTCCATTAAATATAACTAAATTTATATTATATCAGAAGGTAGTAAAAGAAATCCATTTAGTCTGTATTCTATTACCTTGCCAAATATTCCATGGCTGTACAGATGTTTCTTGGGGCTAAACTCAGTGAAGGATAGTCAGGTAAATTATGTGGTCCCTAAAAATTTTAATTGTCCCTCATCTATGAAGATGCATTTCCAAAATCCAGGCTTTCTTAAACTTATGTAATAATTGTTATCAATTTGTTCCCAGGATCTCAAAAAGGGATTTGATCCTGCAGTTGAAACCTCAGGGAGCTGATGCTAACAGCAGCAGCAGTTGCCACCTGCTGAGAGTAGTGCAAGGCTTGCAAGGTCCCCAGGGGGTGTCTAAGGGAGTTTCTGGGACCCCAGCACTCTCAGGCTGCTGGTGGTCAAGATACCAGCCAGCAGGAGATAGATCTTATGAGAAGGATGGGCAAGAGTAGGATGGTTCTGACTGTGCCCATGACCTGTTCAAACCACAGGAAGTCGCATATAACCAGCCCCTGGGGAACACCAGCCACAGGGAGCACTGCTAACAGGCTGCACAAACAGGGACAGAGTAGTTTGGGAATGGTGTCACCAGTCTGTGTGGCAGTCCACGTGGCAAGGCACACACAAAGAGCTGCCAGCTCTCCCAGTGATCAGGCTGCTGCCTGCTTGGCTCACCCACAGGCTTAGGCTGCAGCCCTAGCTAGCTGATGGCTGTGCAAGCCTACCCAAGAGCTTGATGTCTCCAGGGAATTAGAAGAACATTGTCTTTCAAAACAATTTTCTAAGTGGGCTATTTTTTCTGAGAACTATAAGGAGACTGTGACCTGTTAAAAGAGGTGTCCACCTGCCACATCTGCAAGACTGTGGCTGAGACCTGAATGGAAGCACTATAGCCTACCTCTGCTGACATCCCCACCCAAACACACCTCCCAAGGAGTGAAAGAGTTGTCAATACCTGAGGCTGCATGGAGTTCCAGTATCTGGAAATCCCCCTAGCAGCTGAAGGCAGTGGTAGATGTCAAACAACTACCTATTACCAAGGAGCTCAACAGGCAACACAGTATCCAGGAACGTGAGCATAAGATCGATACTTGGTATTTTTTGCACTGTCCAAGCCTGAGCAATAGCCCTGCCTTGAGGCTGTGCAAAGGGAAGATAAGCCTGAATCCAACCTTGAGCTGTCTGATACAAGTAACTCAGAAGTTGAAGAAGACTGGGCCCTTGTCTCTGCTGAGGGTGGAAGAAGAACATTTCCCAACCCCTTAAATGCTCTTACATAACATATATGATGTTCTGTGGTTGTAGAATGAAGAGTATGTGAGTAACAGACAGGATCCAGGAAAGGCCAACCACGTAAATTCAATCCAGCCACGCACCTGTATTGGAACCACTGTCACCAGCAAAGCACATAAGGTATTAGGAACTGGAGATTTGCTACTGAGAGACAAAACATCCATTTGCCATCCAGATAATATTTCTATATATGTTTGATGCCTACCAGGAGCTTGCATTAGTGACACCTGTGAAATTCTTCCAGGTCTGATGAACCCTGCAGGGTATTGTGTGTTTCTACTGTTCCATAAAGGGTCTATTGATATTGCAACAAGGCAACTTAGCCTATATACCCCTCAGAACAATATTAAAAAGATCAGGAGGACAGGTGGTATTTTCTTCTGTCCTCCCAGTCACAGGAATCGCTGCAGGAAAGGGGAGGCAAATTGAACAGGTGTTTGCCTGGCAGTTTAGCTGGTACCATACTCAAAGTTTTGGCTTCTGTGATCATGGATCCACATTTGAGAAGCCAGGTCTCTTGGGAGCTGATGGGATTTGTGTGAGCAAGTGAGGCAAGAGCCTCTTCACCAACAAGCTGATCAGACTTACAAGGTGAGCTTTTAACTAGATTTAGCAGGGGAAAGGAATGGAGTTTTGGGTAACACAGAAGAGCCAGGGTCTGCTAATATATTAAGAACCAACAGGGAAAGACCTATGAAACGCCCAGAGGAATTAGGGCATTTTCCTCTAAAAAGGTGACATGGTCGATAGCCCAACTGAAATGTCTTTATACCAATGCATGCAGCATGATAACAAACAAAAGGAGCTGGAAGCTACTGTGCAGCTAGAAAGCTATGATCTATTTGCTGTCACTGAAATGTGGTGGGATGAATCACATAACGGAAGTACTGCAATCTATGGCTATAAACTGGTGGGGTAGAGAGGTTACCCTCTATATAAAAAAAAATGATGGACTACATAAAGCTGTCTTTGAAAAACAATGATGAACTGGGTGAGAGCTTATGGGTGAAAATTAAAGGCCAAACCAACAAAGGAAACCTTGTGGCTGGTGTTTACGGCAGGCTGCCTGACCAAAGGGAGGATGTCAATGGAGTGTTCTTCAGCTGCAGGAAGCATCATGTTCCCAGGATCTGATCCTGCTGGGGAGCTTCAATCACCCTGACATCTGCTGGGAGAGCAGCACAGCAAGCTGTAAGCAGTTCAGGAGACTTGTGGGGTTCATCAAGGGTAATTTCTTAATCCAAATGACAGACAGCCCAACCAGAGGAGAAGCAGGAGAAGTTGTTGCTTAACAACACAGATGAAGTAATAAAAGAGGTCAAAACTGGTGCCAGCCTGGGCTGCAGTGCCCATACCCTGGTAGAAGTAATAATTTTGAGAGATATGGGCCAAGTGAAGAGTAGGGTCAGGACCCTGAATTTTAGGAGAGCAAACTTTCAGTTATTTAAGGAATTAGTAGATGAGACTTCCTGAGAAACTGCCCTCAAGGATACAGGAGCAGAAAAGAGCTGACAGCTTGTTAAGCTTCATTTGTTTCAGAGCACAAGAGCTCTCAATCCCCACTTATAAGAAATAGAGCAAAGAAGCCAGGAGACCAGTTTGTCTCAGTAGGGATCTACTGGTCAAACTAAAGTGTAAGAAGAAAAGGCACAGGCAATGCAACCAGCGACATGTATCCTGGGAAGAGCATAGGGATGCTACCTGAGTGTGTAGGCATGGGATCAGGAAAGCTAACACATACCTGGAGCAGAATCTGGCAAGGAATGGGAAGAAAGATAAGATGAGCTTCTATATTTACATTGCTCACAAAAGGAAGATGTATCCCCCCAATAAATAACACAGGAGAACTAATGAAAACTAGCATGGAGAAGGCTGAGGATCTCAACATTTTTTCCCCTCGGTTTTCACTGGTAATTACTCTTCACACATCTGTGAAGTCCCTGAACATCAAGGCAGAGACTGAAGGAATGAAGTCCCTCTCATTGTAAGAGAAGATCAGGTTTGAGACAACATGAGGAACCTGAACATATACAAATCTATGGGACCCAACAAGATGCATGACAAGATCCTGAAGGAATTGGCAGATGCAGTCACTAAGCCACCTTCCATCATATATGAAAAGTCATGTCAGTCAAAGTAAGTCTCCAGTGACTCAAGAAAAGGGAATATCACGCTCATTTTTAAAAACAGTAATAAGGAGGACTCTAGGAACTACTGACCAGTCAGCCTCACCTCCATGTACAGTAATATCATGGAACAAATCCTCCTGGAGGGCATGTCAAAACATATGGAAGACAGGAAGGGGATTAGGGACAGCCAACATGGCTTCACTGAGGGCAAATCATGCCTGATAAAAGAGATGGAGAGAGACTTTTTGCCAAGGCCTGCAGTGACAAGACAAGGGGAAGCGGTTTTAAACTGAAAGAGGGCAGATTTAGGTTGGATAGAAGGAAGACATTGTTTATGATGAGGGTGGTGAGACACTGGAACAGGTTTCCCAGAGTAGTTGTGGATGCCCCATCCTTGGAAGTGTCTAAGGTAAGGCTGGATGGAGCTTTGAGCAACTTGATCTAGTGAAAGACGTCCCTGCCCATGGCAGGTGAGTTGGATCACGTTATCTTGGCAGGTCCCTTCAAACCCAAACCATTCTATGATTCTGTGATTTGTCTGTCTAGTATCAATGAGTGATTATCAATATAGTCCTAATATATTTTCCATCCACTGCAGTTAATGACACAATATAGACTGAAAGGAAAATAACAGAACTAACATTTGTGGTTAGTAAAATAACGTCCAGTATTCAGGTCCATTCAAGTGACAATTTTCAAGAAGGAGGAAAAAAAAAATATATAAGGTGTCTTCAGTAACTCATAATTGAGATCAATTCAATGCATATTCCTCCATCACAGGATGCGATAATAGTGATAGAAATACACATTTCTGTCATTAAAATCAGGTTTATATGTATCATCTTTTGTACAAAGTTACAAATCAAATGCAACTGAAACAGATCAGATTTACAGAAATAAGTATACCTTTCAAAAAGAAGATAATTCAGACTAGAAAAAATGGCTATGAATATTGTCAATTTTAAATTTATGTCATAATGATTATGTCACTTTTTAAATTTTCATGAATAATCATGTTTGTTTTCCATATGCTTCTTTACCTGAAGAAATTTGTGTTTTCTCTTTCACTTTTTTACTTATTAAGCAAGTCAAAAATAAGTGAAATTCTCCTAATATCTTCCAATGTCTAAGCAGAACTTAACGCATTCTCAAGGATCACTTTTATTAATTTATATATTTCACCCAGGAAGAAAAAAACACAAATATCCTCATAAAGCAGAATTCCTCTGATTTTTTCAGTGCTAAATGCACATTCTGAATATCTCCTGGTTTTCTAATTCAAACACAGACTTTCTATAACAAATAATAAATTCTATTGTGTCTCAAAAGTTACATTTCCACTGTTGAGAAGTATTTAATGCCAAGTATAACACTGTATTTTTCCTAATCCATTTTAAATCCTCACAGTTATTACTTTTCAGTTTCTTATATGTATGCCTCTGTATTGTGCCTTGTTTCCTAAATGCCACAATAAAAAAGTATAGCATTCTGTCTTTTTTTGTTTGTTTTAGATATAAATACATAAAATAGTTCATCTGTGCAAATATTGCATTTTTTTCCTTTAGATTAATGCAAGGCAGCTGGACAATGCAACATTTTAAACTACTTATAGTTGTCTGTATCTTTCAACAACTTTCATTTCAAGAAACCAAGAAAAAACCTTTTAAGAGATCCATTATATATGCTGGAAATATGATCTTTCTAGCAGTCTATATACTGTTCTATGTAGATTGTATAATTTTCATTAGGATACAAAATATTTCTAATGCCTGCTATTACAAGCAAATTTTTAACTTAATTTTCTATGGAAAAGTAGAACGGCAATAAATAAGCCTTCATTTGGAGAAAAACCTGGTACGTGCAAGCATCCAGAAATTGGAATCACAGAAAAGACACCAAAGATTTTTGGTCTCTTGTCATGGATCTAAGGTTATTTTGTCATTAAATCTAATGCTGTCAGAAGGATATTTATAATGTCAAGAAAATGCAGCTCTTGTTCTGCTTGGAAGATAGAAGTATAAATTTCTCTCAATAACATAATTCATGATTATCGACTTTACTTATATTTAGGAAGATAATTTTACACAGCTCTTTGAAGCTCCTTGACTCCAGATTACTCACATCATAAATTCCATCAGTGTATATAGCCTGTTTTGTCTGTATTACTTCTACATCTTCTGCCTTAAAAAAACAATTTGCACACTAAAATAATAAAACCAGATAAAGAGTAACATTTTCCCTCTTGCTGCCATTATCAACCATTTTGAAACTGAAGAGTCCTCATTTTTCACTGTTGGTTTTGTTGGGTTTTTTGTTTTGTTTTGTTTTGTTTTTAACATTGAATCAAGATTTTAATGAGAAAAAGATACAAGTTCTTAAAACTTGTTAATTCACTGAGCCAGAAGGAAATACGATATAATGACAAATATAACATAAACCAACACTAATATAATTACAAATATCCAGTCATTTTTGTCTAAAGGAAGGCAGCTGTCAAAAATAAGGTGACATGTAGCTTAGCCCAGTTTCTATAAAATATTGAACAGAATTCAAAATGAATATAATACAAACTATCCAACAGCAACAATATTCTGTTTTAAAAAACAAACTGGCTCAAGGATCTGTGATTGATCAGTAGATAGATTAATCAATAAAATATTTCTATGTAGTTGGTGATGAAGAAGAGTCACTTACCTAAAACCCCCAGCCTGTAATTGAGAGTGATGACAATGACATTTCCATAACTTGCAAGAATGCTGCCATCAATCATATTGCCAGTACCCTCCATGTAAGATCCACCGTGGATGTAGACCATAACTGGTTTCTTGCTGTTCTGATCATGAATGTCTGAAAAGATTCAAGTAAGGAAAACATAATAAAGTAATAAAAAATAAAGAAACACAGCATTAGCAATTCATACCAGTGCTACGAAAATTCTTACTTGTTTCCTATGTTTTCAATATCATCACCACTACTTTAGTCAGCTGGCTTGCACAGTTCAGGATCATCCTACAAGCCTAATATTTATAATTTAAATATCTCTCTTGGTTACTTCAAATGCTATTTCCTGTGAAATGTTCTCAGAACACTTGAAATGCCTTCACTATTAGAAGGAATTTAATTTGAATAAAAACATATAAAAGCCTAAGGAGAAAAATCAAATTATGCAACAATCTTGTTTTTCTTTTTTTTAGGATATTCTGATTCAAGTATATGCCAATTCAGAAATATCTGTACGTTTATAATAAAATTAAAATGATGATCCATACTTCCCCATTCTTCACTGAGACATAATTATTGAAATTATATTTCCAATAGTTCAGTAAGACATAATATCACAAAAAATTTTCAGATGGAAATAAATATAGAAAACTCTTACTTCTTTCAAATAGCCTAGAATTTAATAGAGACAATTTATGCAAATTCGTGACACAGATTTTTTTGTATTTAAAGCAAATGAAGTCTTTTGTGTTGTAGTTTTCCTTGTCATGGTAGCTAATCCTTAAAGAACAGCCTTGAATTAATGTTCCTTAATGGTATGGCTGATCTTTTGTATATACAGTAAAGCTCTTGAGTAGTTTCAAACAAGTAAACAGCTAGGTCTTTATCTCTATGAGAAAGTTAAGTGAAATTGAGAGCAATATTTTCATACTTCAGAGTGAGTTGTAAAGATGCACTAATCAATGATTTGGAGTATATTCATATCTCTTCCTCTAATAACCAAAAAGTTAGGCTCCTGACCCCAGGAATGGTTCAGACTATCTAAATTAGGAAATAATGTTCTTTACAGAAATAGGGAGAACAGGGGCTGAGCTTGTTTAAAAAGCAGAAGGTAATTCATCGAGCTGTGGTTAGATGTATACAACTTTTATGAATAATTCAGTGTATCTGCATGTGGAATAGCAGCACTTTTCCGTCACATAGTACAACATACAAGGTAAAGCAGAATTTCTGACTATACAATCAGCTAAATAATAGTAATAATAAGCAGAATAGAAGTAATAATAAGAAAAATAATAAGAAGAAGAACAGGAAAAAAGAAGAAGAAAGAAGAAAGAAGAAAGAAGAAAGAAGAAAGAAGAAAGAAGAAAGAAGAAAGAAGAAAGAAAGAAGAAAGAAGGAAGAAGGAAGAAGAAAGAAGGAAGAATAAGAAAGAAGGAAGAAGAAAGAAGAGACAAGAAAGAAGAGACAAGAAAGAAGAGACAAGAAAGAAGAGACTAGAAAGAAGAGACAAGAAAGAAGAAACAAGAAAGAAAAAGCAAGAAAGAAGAAACAAGAAAGAAGAAACAAGAAAGAAGAAGAAGTAGTAGTAGTAGTAGTCTGTGCTATGTTTTGGATAGGGTAGGCATATATTGGACAGTGGAAAAGGGAAGTGGAGGAAGAAAAAGACGAGCTATATACCTAGAGGTACAGGACCTCGGTTCAAAATCCTTCCAAAATTCTTCCCTCTCCTCAGATTCCTTAGGAAAAACTCTAACATACCAAAATGTCATTAGCAATGAGGAACCATTTAAATAATATTTTGTATATTTGCAACTAATTTGTGCATATTTAAAGATAAGTTATGCCTAGTCATATTCCTATGGCCCACTTTACCTATGTGTATATACTATAATAAATATCAAAAACTGACAGCTGATTGCAAGGAACAGGTGTTCATGCTCCCATATACATGTGTCCAGTTGTCAGAATTTAAGGCTTCTCATAGAATCTGCTTTCTTTACATAAAAGGATGCATACTTCACATGTTATATTTTATGTGTTGTACCTGAGTAGCAGAACAGAAGGCTTTGTGATAAGATATTTTTAAACATTGGGACTGTAAAAGTAATACAGACCTTAAACAGATCATATGAAGCAATGAGGTACATTCTAGTGAATGTTTTTTTTTTTTTTATTCTCAGCATTTTCAGCAAAGTACATGAAAGTGTTTCTTCTCTGAAGGCTCAGCTAAGCCCTCGAAAAATGAAAGCAACAATTATTTAACACAATTATTTGTGTTGCTGAATTACCTTTCCCTTCTCTATCTGAAGTCTCATGGTATGATTTGTTGTATTTAATCTTTCGTTATTACATAGTTCTACCTCAGGTTTGAATCTTTCACTGCTGAAGTCAATGGGAGGTTTCCTCTTCCCCTTCAATGGGAACATGATTAGCTTCAACATAAAGGAAATGGGCTCCATGCTTTATGTGCTTAGATCAAAAGTAGATCCTCTTGTTAATCATGAAACCCTAATGTTTTTTTAAGAAGTCTGGATAGTAATGTATTCATAATCAAATATCTATCTTAAGTTTTTAAAGCAATTTCAGTTTTGCTTGTTACTTATCTTTTGCTTTTAAATTAACTACAGAATTTGGTATAGCAAATGATGATACCATAATTTTTAGAAACCTGTTGCACAGAAATAAGGTGATATTCAGAAAATAATAGGAATTTTGGAGTATTCTGCACAGCATTTTTATGCTATAAGAACAGCGTAATTCAGCAATGAAGGTGATACAGTAGATGGCAACCAGTGTGAATCAAAGACCAGAGATTTTTAATATGGTATTTTATGTATGGATAGAGTAGCTACAACTGAGCTGAACTCCCAGCAAAAGAGGAGGTAGTGTCCTCAATGCAGTGTGCATGATACTAAGGGGAACAGAGAGGACAAATGTTTTGAAGTTATTTGAACTGATGTTAGATAGAAAGCAAAACCAAAAAAAAAACCCAGGAAAAACTATATGGAATCACAATTCAGATTGGTCAAGCATGAGAGGATTAAGAAACACATTGCTACAACATCAAAACAATAATCTACCCAAGGCTGTTTTCATCTCAATTAGTTTGAATTTGGTAAATACGTAAAATAAAATGCCACTGTAACTTTAATGAAAAGGAAGGGTGAGAATAGAGGAAGATTTAATGACTTTTTTTCTATTTCAGTGCATCTTAAATAGCTTTGTTGTGTCAAGGCAAGAAAAAAGTATTTCCTTGTACTACTTTTTTTTGGGATACTTCATTGTGAACTTTAACATTTCCTTTCAGGGAATCCGATCCAACTCTGAAAGAAGTCAATGAATATTATTGTCATTGATTTCAGTGGGAACGTGGTCAGAGTCAGAACGAATGTATCTCAGAGGCTAGCTATTACAGGAAGAAACAATAAAGCAACATCAACAGCTTCCTTCATTTTTGTATCCTGAAATAAACCACATCCTGTGAGAAAAAAAAAAAAAATATATATATATATATATGTAAGTAAATAAAAATAGCAAAGAAAAAGCAAAACTCAACTGCACAAAAGTACAGCATGTGCACTGTGGAAACAGTGGAAGTGAGAGAAAGGATATATGTGTGTTCTTTCATGAATTTAAAACAGGTGAATTTACAAAACATGTAGGAGGGAAAAGAGCACATGCATGTTTTTAGATTCGATTTTCTCAACCTAAGAAAGAATTGGGAGGGAAATGTATATGGCTTCAAATAATATTTATGTTACTCACTTCACACATATTTAGGAATCAATTTTACACCTATGTCACAGGGGAATTGCAGTCATTTATATGCTAATTTGATTTTAAAAAGAAAAACAATGGAAATAATTTCTAAAGAAAATAAAGAAGCACATTGAAGTGTGCTTCTTCAAATAAGGGACTAAAAATCATGTTGAAATAACACCAATAACAACAACAATTATAATAATTATAATAAAAATTTAAAAGTTTATGTTCATGCATCAGGGTTGAGCTTTGAAAAAAAACAAAAAATACCTTCATCTTCACCACGATCATTACTGGTTATATCATCTGCGCTTTTCTTTGTGTTGGCTCCTGGGATCATAGTGAGGAGGAGAATAAAGGGAAAAAAGAGAATTCAAAAACAGCAGGTTCTCAAAAAATAATAAAAAAAACTAGTACCAAAAAAAAAGAAAAATGTAACAAAAATGTCAAAAACTGTTACATTTGAAATAGAAAAACAAAAAAGATGCAAATTGCACATAAACATAAAATGTCAAGAAGAACAAATTGAAAAGATTTGAAAAAAAATGTATCATATTCTGTGACAATGCAGTTACTTCAGTTAAAAGTGATTTCCTCAAAACCAAAATTAATGTGCTATTTAAAAGAATAATATAAAACAAAAAAGATATTAAAAATTATCAAATTATGGTTTCTACAGAAGAAATGCAATTAATTTCATTTTGTTTGGTAATTTTGAAGAAATAATGCCTTCAGTCACCATCTTCAATAACATTTTATTCATCCTCATTAAGATTTATTAAGAATTATCTACAAGGTCAATATTAGATGGAATCAATGCAAATAAAATTATCACTGAGTCTTAAAACAACTTGGATGCACCAAGACAAACCACATAGGCCTCCTTAAAATTTATTCTTGCTCCCCATATGAACAAAAAGATCTTTAAAACAACAGATTGCAAACAAAGGTGAAACAGAGTTGGGTCAATCCCAGACATGGAATTTGTCCAAAAGTAGCTATGGTTCATATTATACCACATTTCAAGCTCTTTAGAAAAGCCTAGAAATTAAATGAAAACTGTTACTTACCATGAAAAGAACTTGCACTTATCTATTAAAGATTTTATAAATAACATATTTTAATTTATATTCAATATGCTTTCTCAAAATACTTTTCAGGTGTATACATACACACGCAGAGACATACACACACATCCACACATGCCATAGTACATGTTTATCGGAGCAAGAGTAAATTAACATCGTTTACCACCCCCACCCCTCCTTGGGCAATACTGTTTTTTGACTAAAAAGCTGTCTTTACACCCAACATTTCATTGTACTGTTCTTACTGCTCTAGCAAGTAGCCCATTGTAACAGGTTAATTGATAAGCAGTGAAACATGAATAAGAAACTTACTTTCTAATTTAGTTTAAAGATGAAATATGCCTACTAAACAAATAAAATGGTCTAAGTCATCACTCTAACCTTTTTTTTTCCTGAATTTTCTTTATTTGGATATGTGTTTCAAAAAAGTGGTATACTTGATTAACTTCTTTATGTATGATTTTGTGTATGAAGTCTGCCTATGTCACAGAGATATCATATTTAGCTAAAATAATTTTGCTACTTTTTATTCTATTATTTAAACTGTCTTTATATCCCTCAAAATTCAAGGTTTTGTGTAAATCTAAGTCCATGATTATAAGTAAGCAAGACAGAATGTGGTTAATTTTTTTTAATATATACAGTTTTGGGTTCTGTGCATGGGTTTGCTTGTATCTTCTTGATAGAAACAGAATACAGATTTTCTACAGAAATTTTCTGGAAACACTGCTGTTGTGTAGGTAATGATGGTGATTAGCGAGTCAAACTGTGAAAAGCAGTGACTGAGACTCCATCTCCACACTAACCAGTATCTTCAGTGCAGTTATACTTTAGTCATTGTGTGTGTATTATGCAAGTGCATTCCATTATATGTATTCAGTACATAGTTAACTAGGTAAAATACAGTTGTCAAGGAAATGTAGACGTTCTCTATCAGATTCTTTGAGAAATGTCAGATACAGGCTCTAATCTCAGTCACCATCCAAGTTTTGCCCTTTTTTATAATACTTCCCAAATTAGTTTTAGCCCAATGAATGTTGAATGCTTTCCTACAAGCTACCCAAATAAAATCAATTTTGTATTTAGATAAACCTAGTACTCAACCTATAAAGTGCCCTTAAACTGTTTTTGATCCATGTAAAAAATTAATGAGAATTATTCACAGAGAATAAATCCACCTATTTACAAGTTTAAAAGCAACAGTATGAAAGTAACAGAAGAAATCTTTATCTCATTTCCCCCAGTGAGTCTCCAGACTGTTTGATTAAAAAGAAATATGATCATCATATGCCAAATATAAAATCAACTACGACATATAATTCCTATGAATTAAAAAACAGCAAAACATGACCCTATATATATAGTACCTGTAGAAAAAGAACTGTATGTGCAATTATGTAATCCATATTTAAAGTCCTTTGAGTGAAAGAAGCAGATATGTCCCAAAATGTTTTAGTTTAGCTGCTATCCCCCCAAAAAATCAATGCATCAGTAACATGTTACAAGGATTTTCTGTCTTATGTACTTCCTGAAGTCACTCTGGTTCAGTGTATTTCAGAAAGAACAACACAAACGTAATGAGAATTTAGAAAATGTCAACACCCCATTCTACTAGATGTGATGAGACACAAATATCATGTAACACAGGTGACATACGATTATCTGCAATATTTGAAACTTTCTTAATTTCTGTTTTTTCATTCTTCACAGCTTGAAGATATCCTGGAGTAACCAATTTTCAGAACAAAATATAATTCTAAAATGTATTGAATTTCAATGTGAGTAGGAATTATGTTTCTCCAACCTGTTGTGGAACAATCTTTCATTTGTCTGTTGGTAACTGAAATATATTTTTATAACTAAGTTTTTTGTGTTTGATAGGTTTTTAAATGAATTTTGAGATCTGATAAAATGGATTACATCAATAAGTTCTCAAACTCATTTTCTGTGTTCCTGTCACGTTGGATTGCTTTCATACTGTGCATACTTGTTATAGAATAATGGAATAGAATGACAGAATCATTTAGGTTGGAAAAGACCATTAAGGTCATTGAGTTGAACCTAACACTGCCAAGTCCATCACTAAACCATATCCCTAAACACCACATCTACACATCTTTTAAACACCTCCAGGGATGGTGACTCAACAACTTCCCTGGGCAGCCTATTCCAATGCCTGACAACTCTTTCAATAAAGACATATTTCCTAATATCCAATCTAAACCTACCCTGGCACAACTTCAGGCCATTTCCTCTGGTCCTATTGTTCGTTACTTGGGAGAAGAGACCAACGCCCTCCATGCTACAACCTCCTTTCAAGTAGTTGTAGACAGTGATAAGGTCTCCCCTCAGCCTCCTTTTCTCCAGGCTAAACAGCCCCAGTTCCCTCAATCTCATCAGACTTGTGGTCCAGACCCTTCACCAGCTTTGTTGCCCTTTCCAGAACTCTCTCCAGCACCTCAATGTCTTTCTTGTATTGAGGGGCCCAAAACTGAACACAGGATTCAAGGTGTGACCTCACTAATTCTGAGTACAGGGGGAACATCACTTCTCTAGCCCTGCTGGCCACATGATTTCTGATACAAGCCATGTCAATAATAATTACAGAACTGTTTGGGGAGAACAGAATTGTTATTGTTTGAATTATTTCAGTACTGCCAAAACCACATAAGATACTCAGGAGCATTTTTCAGAAAAATTATACTGATCTTTTGAAAATATAATCTTCTAGAAACATATCTCATGCAGAGAGGAAAAAATGGAATTTTCCAATCACATTGTCTCTTTATTGTTAAAAATATTCTTCATTTTCTCCTAAAACTTCTACAAGAATATGGCATTCCCTGTCATAAGAAAAAAAAAATACTCTAATTCCTCTAAGGCTGATCTGAAGTTGCACCTCAAGTGCAAGTTCTGTCTCAAGGAGACAGAATAGGAATGTGACTAAAACCTTCTATGGCTCAGGAGAACTCTCTGTCTGCACCAGCTGCCTGTCCTACATACCAATACTTCCTTTCACTTTGAGGCTTCTTTTAGGGGTGTTCAGGGTTCTTCTCCACATATGTGAAAAACACAGGAACACCAATTTTAGTCTTGGACTCCTGTACACCAAGAGAACATTATTTCTGTGTTATAGAATTGGGCCTTCTGCAGGCTAAACAGTGTTTTATCATACATCCCACATGAAATATAGATGGTAAATCTTGACAGCAATCCTGGAACCAAAAGTAGAGCAGAGAGCAGTGCAGATAGCAGTGGTGATCTAGTGCAATAAAGACTGAATTCCAGAAGTATCTCTTTTGACCAGCCTAAGGTTTGACTGGAGCTGTTGGTTTGCAAGGTTTGTGTTTCACTTTTCATGCTGATGAAAAGTACCAAAGAAAAATATTTCAAAAGGTTTATAGGATGAGAAATCCTTTTACTAATTGTCAAGGCCAGGAACTATTGAATTACATATATTAAATATGCTGTAGATATTGTAGGTCTACTGAAGATTACATTTGTATAGAAGTTCATGTTTTTTTAGAAAGTTCTAAGAGGCCTTACTGTTAATGACAACTAGAAAAATATGTGCTTTCATAACATTTTTATTAAATGCCAGGTGACCTCTTTTCATTTGTCCTCCAATTCTATTCATTACTGAGGGGAAAAGGCATAGTGTAATTCTTTACCAAACTGTTTCAGACCTCTTCTGTAACACATTTTTGCTTGCCGTAAGATGTAACAGTACAAATGCAGAATAATTTAGGCATATATAAGCCAGATCTAAACTAGTGCCAGTCAACATATTCATCACAAAGCAGAGTTTCATGCGGGCTACTCTTTTTCCTCCGTAAGAAGCTTTATGTGCAAAGAAGTGGTAAACTGTAATTCAGTAAGAACCCCTCTTTAAAAGTTCTTCAGCCCAAAATACTGATGCATCAGCTAATTAACTTTTAAAAAATACTTGATTTAATTTATGCATGGGTTTAAATTCCCCTTGTATTCCCAGGTTCATTCTCAATGTCATGCATTCATTTATCACAAATGAAGAAATCACCCCACTGTAAGCCCACCTTCTGGCTCGCATTTGCTACAATAATGAATAAAAATCTCATTCAGAAACAGATTGCAAGTCTTCCCAGGTGTATTCGCAATTTATGCTATATCTTTGTCCAATTAGATAACATGTATTTTATATATATATATATAATGTAGTCAGGTCCCATGCATGCAGTTTACCAGTGCTTGCAGTGTAGGTATCCATTCTGAAGCCTCTAATAGCAGCAAAACATTCTTAACTAGTGCTTAAGCTGATGCCATTTCTTTGCATTTTATATCTAATTGCTCCATCTGTCACACAGTATACCTTTTGACCCCATTTAATTTTGGGAAAGCGCTCAGTTTTCCGAAATCACACAGCACATTATTAGTTCTATGACCTCCCTGTTTCACATAGAGCATGCTCAACCTTCTGGAAACTTCCAGCTCAAACCAGATTAATACAGGATTTAATAGTCATTCTCTCAGTGATATGTCTTATTTATACAGCCATTTCAACAGATCTCTGAAGCTCTTGGTTTCCCATCCCATGAGAACCATTACAATTTTACAATCAGCTCAAGTCAACAGTTCATTACAGTCTCAAGGGATCAATAGGAAAACAGAACTGCATCTTTCTTTCTGCATTTCTCCTGAGACTGGTGGGTTATAACTTTACTTTGAGTCTCACTTAGTGCCCAAGCCTGAAGTTATTTCATGTCCGAAGAGAGGGGTCAGGCACTGGTGGAGTTTGGCTGTCGTAACACTGTTCTTGACTAACGTCTATGGGCAAGGCTGTCCAGCTACCTTTATAGCTGTACGAAGAGTTCTTATGTGGCAGCCAAAGAAGAGGATGTAGACATTTCAAATAGAAGTGGAGGAAAAATACTATTGAGAATTATTGCATTGTCTTAGAAGCTGACTGCAGATTACCTACACCAGGAGACATCTTAAGGAAAGGCAACACATCTATCTTTCTACCTGTATTTTTAGAAGCTTGTTGATTTTAATTGAAGAAATAGATGCATATTGTCTAGATTTGAAAAACCATTATTTTTTAATTATTTACTGAATACTGGCAACATGTGTGTAATTGTGTGGGTGTATATATGTGCAAATATGTACATATATATACACATGAACATGCTCTATGTGATTAATAATCTTCCAGAAAGAAAACAGGTTTGTTCATTAGCACTCCCTGTAATGGTGTTCAAATGAAATTACAATCTGTCAACAGTATGCAGAACTCCAATAAGCAGCCACATTCAATAATTTCAAAGCAGTCCTTAGCCATAAATTAGATGCCTTCTATCTTTTTCCTAAATAATAAGAAGACTTAAAATGCCTACTATTCTACATAGTTTTTCATATGGAAGCCAAAGAGAGATCAGAATGTTACTTAAATTTGTCTGAATTAGATTTGGCTTTGTTTTAACGGATATATTACCAATGAATAGTGGAAGACACAAGATTACAGTGGCCATTATTCTGATACCATTAACAACAACATCAACAAAACCATTTGAGTTGCAACTGCTTGCTCTGTATAGCAGCACCATTTCAATAAAGAACACGTAACATAATTGAATTTGTGTTCTAAATTACTCCAGCTGCAAGGTGCACACACACGAAATTGCTAGAATTCCAGACATCAGCAAATGTGTAGATGCTGCTATATAGTCAGGAAATATTTCTTTTCAAGAAAAGGGAATTAAATGTCAATTTTGTGTCATATTTGAAATTGGATGGACTGAGAGAAAATGCAGCAAAAATCCGTACAGTTTTGTGTTTCATGCATTAGTGAGGATTAAAAGAAACAAACAAAACTGCTGTTTCACAGGCTTCTTACAAATAGTTTTAGAAATCCATGAAAAATCTATGTAGACGCTTCTATTGAAAAAGAGAAATTCTAAGGTTGAAAAAGGATTGCATAAAAAACCAAATTCTAATATTACCTCAGCTCTTTATGTTGTCTATATTTTTTAATTACCTGATTACATATACCTTTGTTTTCAGAAAAAATTGGTTGCATCTCCCCATGCATTAACTGTTTCACTTACAGAGAACAAAAGTTGGATGAAATACTTAATATTTTACAGGTACAGTACTCTGTATACTGTTCCTCCCAAATAAAGACAAAAATAATGACTACTTTGTGCCTTGAGTTATATGTGTCCAACAAGCTCTTTCCCTGGACAACAATAAGTACATGAAATCAGTCCGTCACTCAGTTTCACATGCTTTAAATGAGGTTATATCTTCCAACAAGTTAACACAAAGCAAGTGTCACAGAGTGATTGTGTTGTCCCATATAGTTCCACAGAAAGATGCAAGTACTTTTTGAAAGCAGGAATGTTGTGGAAATAATTATTTACTACTTTTTAATAATACTAGTTCTATGATTGATATGGGAATTCTTTTTCTGACAAGTTTATTCCACACCAGTATGTTGATATGGATTCATCTCACTGAAGAAAATATAATACTCACACAAGATTCCAGGGTAGGAGAAATCTTCAGCCTAACTGTGGAGATTATATGTCATCCTGATTACTGGTTGGGACCAAAAAGAGTTTACAAAAAATAGCAATAACTTTTAAGATCTAAGAATTATGTTGTTGCCTGAAGATTTGGCCTGTCTACATTCTATTATTCTGCATTCAGTGGCTAATTCATATTGACTCTTATTCTAAATAAGATTCAAAAGATGAAATCTTAACTTCCATAACTTTGGGGAAATGGGGCATCCCTTCCCTTCTGTCAAAGTCTCAAAACGTTCTATACATTTCATTTTAGGAAAGTCAGTCACTCATTTTAAGAAGATTGTTAAATATAGGTATATGATGAACATAAACACTGGCATTTACACTGGATACTTGTCATAGTTACTAAAAGCAACACACTTCAAAGCTACTTGTTATTCTGAAAATGTTTATGTTTATTTAGATTACATTTACTCATCCTGTAAAAAAAAAAAATATATATGTATATATATATGTTTTTTCTTTCATCCTGTGTTAATCTATTTTGGTACATTCTTAACCAAGAAAAATTGCTTTGAATAAAAATTACCAAAAATAATAATTTTTAAAACTATTACAGTTTAACAGGTTGCTTTTATTGATAATTACAAACATAAAAATCATTATTATTTTAGAAGATTAATAACTAATACAGAAATGAGGTAGCAACATAAATTCAGTAATATTTTTGATAAGGATTTGTTATGCAAGTTACTCCAGATCTAGAACTTAAAGTCTTCTAAATGCAGCACATCGCTTTGACAAAACTGTGTATGGTGGCTCAAAAGAAAGGAGGCATTGTACAGCCTATCCTTTCAGTGACCTCCAACAGATAAGAGGAGTGTTTTTTGCACTTCCAGTGTAGCTGAATCTGCTCTATTTGATGGAGGATTAGACTGAGCCTGCAATGCTTTCTGATTGAGTAATGAAACACTCATTAAAAAGCATAAATCTACCATATAGTTACTTAAATTCATTCAGACAGAAGCACATTTTTTTCTGTACAAGAATGAGGAGGAATGCTGTCAGTAAGAAAGTGTGGCAGTGACCTCAAATAGCTTACATTTCTCTGCTAAATTGGTGCACTTGATGAGGTATGAATGCAAAAATGTTAACATATCTCAGTGCACAATATGCCTGTGTAGCAGTACTGCATGTGCTTTAACCCATCTCACCTTCCTCATCAGTGAAGCCATTTTGAAATTAGAACAGATAGCTACATGCTACTTTCTTGAATTACGACATCCAAAATCTAACAATCAGTTTGATATACTGAGATGTTTAAAAATGCACTCTTTCCCTTTGTATTACACATGCTTCCTCTATGCTGACAAAGCTTTTAGGCACATGCATAGTTTTAAGCATAGGGGCAGCCCTGTTGACTCCAAAGAGAACACCAGTATGAGTAAGCTTCAGCACTGTGACAAAGCTGGCTTCAGTCTTGTCTGAGGACTGAGAACATGGATAAGTCTACAGCAAACACTACAGTAAATATCAAGTATATCCCCTGCAGGATATACAAATCCCACTGCAAAGATTGTCCAGAAGTGCATGTAGTATACTGCACTGGCAAGTCGGAGGGTGTAAGATATGGTCTGAGTATTATTAGCTGCAAGGGTGTTGTTAGCATGATGATCATACTATAGTTAGGTTTAGAAGGGTGCATAGCAATTCTAAATTGGAAGGCACAAATAATCTTTTATTATTAATCATATTTCTCAAGCCTAGAAGTAATTACACTCTAAGTAATCTGGGTAGCTGGACTCTCCAGAAAGTTGAGTAATGTTGACCTAACACTACCTATGACTATTTGAGTACTTTCAAATAAAGTTAAGAGAGATAAGTACCTATGTTTCATTTAAAAATGAATGTAAGTGGGTGTGTAAAAAAAAAAAAAAAAAAAATTAACAGTCAGTTTTAATAACTATAGGTAACTGTCACCCCACCTCTGCAGACAGCTGAACAACACGAGCACATACTCTGCATTTAATAATTGCTGGAAAAGTTGTTTGTACAAATTCCTTTGGGTATTTATAGGCACCACTGGAAGCTGTGACCTGAATAAGCAACGCTTAAGAATACCTCTAATTATTTGATGCATCTATTTTGATTGTTCATTTTGAACACAAGCTCAATTTGCAGATGCCTTTGGAGAATTTGGGAAATAATGGTGTTTGTTATTTCAGTGGATCCTGGGAGAATGTAATTTTATTGAATTGTAATAGACAATAAAATAGTTTAGCGGCATATTCGGTTTTATCTTTGATGTTTACTGGATCTCTAGAATCTTAGGTTTTATTTGGGAATCATGCAAGTATTAGTTACAGGTAAATAAGAGGTCTGCATAAGATATCCAAAGGAGACACACACAAAACTTCATGAAGTTTTTGTTTGTTTGTTTTTAGCACATAATCCAGTGTTTTGTTTTGTTTTGGGTTTTTTTATAGATTTAAATCACATCTTCATCTACACACAACAAAGTATTAATTTCTACTGTAATCAGAAATGACAAACCAACTAAACAATTAGACTATAACACAAAAAGTTAATAAAAGGATTTTAAAATAATAATTTTAAAAGTGATAGAACATAATATAGTTGTTTCAGAGAAAAACAGTTCTAAAGTGGATATGATGAAGAGCTGAACTATGGACATTTAATTATTCTAATACTTTCAAAAATAGTACATGCACAAAAAGACCTTCACTAGGACTGAATAGCAGATGCCTAGGAAATAAGATAGAAGCTGAAAAGTTCATTTAAACATTTTATTCATTATTACTCATTGCTGAAAACATATATGACTTTGCCAAACAAAATTTAGTGTCCTTGTCCCAAATAACTTATGCCATGAGAAAATACCACAGGAAATGCTGATTGTCAGGACTTCTAAATAAAACACACAGAAACCATACTTTTAAAGAAGAAAATCTTGCATTCTACTTTTTCAATTTTTCCACAGAAGGACAGTTGAAGAATGCAAGATATTAGGATTGGACCACTTAGAAAAGGTGTAACACTATCCAAATGTGAGGAGATTGATTTAGAGAGTAATAAGCAAGGAGTTCATGAGCAAACCACTTCCCACTTTCACTAAGATCCTGGAAATTAACTAGAGCTGATCTAAACTTAAACGAAAAAAAAGTCTAGAAAGAGAACAGAATTTTTTTTATGTTGATATTACTGTTTGTGAGGTTTCAGCTTGCAGCATGCAAAGTTACCACATGAAGCTTTAATAAGAGTGAAGCAGGTGTAGGACTTCATGCATGAAATAATCCTAGGATTTTGATTTTTGTGAATCTGTACTAGTAATAACTTTAAAAAATACATTCAGTCCATATCAGTTGGAGCTTGAAAACACAGTTTTTCTGGCAATATTTTTCTGTCCTGAGCTTGGTGAGATTTTTGGATGTTTTCACAGAAAAGCATTAGGGAAGAGAGATGAGGAGGGGGAAAGTAGAGACCAAAATTGCATCATTCCATATTTGCCATATTATTTACATTCTGCAAAGTATAAGCTTTGAGCACATTATAAAGTTGTGAGATTTCATCCACAAATGTGAAAGCTGAATGAAGATTGTTATTATTCATACACACTCTGTAATTGTTAATTATATTAAGCTAGCATCAAACTAGTTGATCAGAATCATGATTTCAACTTTCAAACTTCAACACCACACCATTGATCTTATTAGTGTCTGACGCATCTATTCTTCCTTACTTGATAATATCAGTTAGTTGGTTTTGATGCATACTATGTTTGTGGATTATATATCTGTTCTGGTGGAATAATCTTTTCTCGATCAACCCAAGTTAATGAGAATCTATGTCTCGTTTCAGTTTTCCATTTTGCTATGTTCCAAGGATAATTTAAGCTTAGTATTTTGAATGTTTGAGTTAGTGCTTCACGATTCACTTAGAATTTAGAAAGGAACCACAGTAGCTTGTAAATTATCATTATGTGACAAAAGTAGATAATTAGAAACAAATAATAAAAAGTCCTATATAATATAGTTACTACATGGCACACACCATTTGGTATCATATGCTATTATACAATGATATAGCATCATATGGTATAATATGATATCACTATTCCACACGAAGAAAAGTTGAATTTTGCATTTAAAGGGAATCATATATAAATTATTTAGAATTGTATCTGAAATTCTATAGCTTGTGTATGCAATTACTACTGAAAAAACAAATCTCAGGCTTCTTCAGCTAAATATAAATGAATAGTTCTTGTGGAAAGGAACAGGTCAAGCTTTTCTTCCTTGGGTTTGTTTAAGTAAAATTATCATATATGTACTAGTGTTACCTGTTGTCATATGTACTATGCTTCCTACAGGAAAAAGATAAATATAACTTGGTACTGCATTTGCATTCAGCTGTAAAAGCGATCCAAATGTTTCCTTGTCTCAATCAGTGCAATTTACAATTTAAAACACCTACCATCTATTTGAGGAAATTAAATATAATTGACAGTTTTGCTCATGAAAATAAGCCACAAAGTTTAAGTTTGTTGAAGGTCACTGACAAAGTGAGTTAGCGAGGGTGTCTGAAGGTAAAACCATCACGGCATCAGTTCAAATTATACCTGCCTGTATGTTTCTGTTACCCTGTCAGTCATATCAGTACTGAAATACACTTACAGGAACAAAACAAAAATACTGGCACCTCAGCCAACCTATCTACCACTAACAGCAACAATAAGAAGATATCAGACTTAAAGACACAGAAAAAAAGATTGCTGCGATCATATCTCTCAAGGTTATTACTTCTGTTTTCTTCTGGCATCAGCAAAACCTCCTGTCGAGGCTTAAAGCCCTCTGACAAAGACTACCTGGTGTAGCAGAATGAACTTAGTCTGTGCCCTTGAACTCCCTCCTCCACCGTAAAGCACACCCAATTTCTGCCAACTGCTTTTCACCCAAGGCAAAATCTGAAACGAAAAAAAGCATCATTCAAAAGATGATTTTTTTAGTAGTTGCTGCTCTGCTGGGAAACTGTCACAAGGCACTGTTTGTGGTTGTGCATGCATGTCTTTGTGACATTTGTCATGTTCTCTATTGCATGCCTGGGCCTCTTAGCAACATAGGAAAATGCTGAGCAGGTCCACTGCATTGTGGTTTGCTTTTCAGGCACCACAGAAGGTAATTTCATACTTTGTACCAGCAACCTCTGATAAAATTTCCGATAAAAAGTGGAGGAATGAAAAGAAAGAATATCTAATGAGGAAAATCATGCCTGGCTAATCCAGTGTACTTCTATGATGGAGTAACTTCATCATTGAACAAGGGAAAAGCTATGGATGTCATCTACCTAGAATTCTGTAAGGTCTTTGGTATGAGTCCCCACAACATTCTTGCTGTTAAATTGGAGAGACAGGCATTTGATGGATGAACTACTACATGGATATGGAATTGGCTGCATGGCCGCTATCTAAAGGGTTACAGTCAATGACTCAATGTCCAAGTGAAAACCAGTGGTGTCCCTCAGGGGTCCAGTACTATTTAATATCTTCATCATGGATATCGTGGAATTGAGTGTATCCTCAGCAGCTTCGGAGGTGACACCAAGTTGAGTGATGCAGTTGATACACTTTTAGGAAGGGATGCCATGCAGAGGGACCTTGACAGGCTTGAGGAGTGAGACCATGTGAAACTCATGAAGTTCAACAAGGCCAAGTGTAAGGTCCTGCACCTGGACTGGGGCAATCCCCAGTATCAATACAGGCTGAGGGATGAAGCGAGTGAGAGCAGCCCTGCGGAGAAGGACTTGGGGATACCGGTAGATGAAAAGCTGGACATAATCCAGCAATGTGCGCTTGCAGCCAAGAAGGCAAATCAGACCCTTGGCTGCGCAAAAAGAGGTGTGGCCAGCATTACTGAGGGGTGTGTTTTTCTTTGGCACATTTTCTAAAATCTATGATCAATTAGTTTTGGCATATGATTAATAATCTCTGCAACAAAAATAAGATGGAACATTCTGCAGAATTTGCATCTAGAGTTCAGTGCAAACAGCTTTCCACATTTTAGCATTGAAATAAATCACTGATGTCACCTATATTTTAACTCTGATGATATAATTTTCCTAGTGATCAAAGTACATTGCCCTTCTCTGTCCAACGTTGACTTTACCACATTTCATTTTAGTATCTCATTTCACAGCTCTCTATATAGCGTCCCTCTTCCCTTTATTATGTATTTCTGTTGTAAAAAGCAGCAATTCCAGTAACAACCCTTAATTTGTGATTCAGACTCTTGCTTTTGAAAATAGGTTCCAAATCCATTAATATCAGCAGTTTGGTACAAAACAGATCATTAAAATAATTGCTAATGTTCCCTCTTTCAAGAGTAGCTCACAGATTTCCACACCAAGAAAATAACATCATCTGACAAGTTTGTGTTTTGGTTTTTTTTAGAAGCTCTTCATTCCTTTACATGTTATTGCATCCTCTAGCATCACCCTTTTCTTCACACTGGTCAGTTTTCTAAAAATATGCTCTAATTTCTTCCTTACAAGACTTTGATCCCTCTCTTTCCTCACACTTACAATTCATGATGTTCTATTTTTACAGTTAACTTTACACTAGGGTCATGCTTAACTACCCATAATGCATAGTCTACCACCTTAAACTATCAAAATTAATTCAATCCCATGCTGCCTTCAGTTGTTGCCCATCTTCAGCATCCAGTAATAAGTGAGTGCCATTTCAGTTTCTCTGATTTTATGTTTGTAATCTTTCTTTGTTCTACATTTACTCTCTTTTTCTTCTCTGGGTATCTAGTTTTACAAGAAGCAACAGGATAATATGCATTTCTCTTAGAGTACCCAGGAATCAAAGATACATAACAGAGAGTTACAAGACATATTTTGATAAACTGAAGAGTCAGAGGAGTAAACACTAGAACCTATATCCTTAGATGCTCTAAGGATAAACTAGTATTTTATTCTCAAAAAGCATATGAGGTTAAAATTATTGATGTGCCAGTGAAATACTTGTGTCTAATTAAAAATAAGCTACTATAATAGAATATTAGTAGGAATAGATAATGCGCATATTAAAATAAAGAAAAATAATGTTACTATAGCTGAACAGAAAGAGTAATTAAAAGCATCATAAAGCATTTAGATACATTGATGGAAAATACCCCACAGCTGTTTTTAAAGAAAAAGCGTCACTCTTTGATCTGCTAGAAATCTTTAGGTCTCTCCCTAGAATACTTGAGAAAAGAAGCTTGTCGATAAAATTTATTTGGGTTTTCAAAAAGTCTTTGATAAACCCTTTTCTGAAGGAAGATGTTAAGAACACAATTATTCACAGAGAAAGAGGTGAATTAATGTCATATATTAAAAACAAGCTACACAGAGTATGTTAAGTTGTAACCAAGGGTCAATTTTCAACATAGCAAAGGATTAATGATGTAGTGAAATATTGTCTCTGTTAATCTGATGTTATTTAACATTCTGTTAATGATCTGGAAAAAGGGGTGAATTATGATAGCATACAGTTTTCCAGTAACAGAAACTACATGAGCCAAGGCCAGAGAGAATGTGAATATCTTAAAAGAGAATTTATAAAGCTAGATAAATGATGGATGACACTTAAGGTGCTACTTTTTGAACTGAAGTCAAACATACATTTAAATGCCTGTGAAATATGACCTGTTCACTCTGCAGTCAATGGAGAGGAAGAATGTCTGCCCCAGGTTAAGATGAATTGCAAACAAGGTGTGCTTTTTTATCTTTTTTCTCTCTGAATAACAAGTGAGTTTAGCACGGAGATAGAGGTTCCTATACAGTAGTATGTTCAAAAACTAATAGTCATGCATAAGGGAAACAATAACTTGAGCCAGATATACACAATTTTTAGATTCCCAATTAGCCATAACTTCCAAAGAAAAGGCTTGGGCATTATTCCAGTTATAGCAGTGAGAATCTTAAAAAATAGCCAAACACAACACTCAGAATGTCAAAGCATAACATGAAGTAATTCTGAAAATACAGTAATTTTGGACATTAATGTATAATAACCAGTTCAGGCAGGTCTCATCAGGAATGATAGATTCACATACATTTTCATACAGAACATAGCAAAAATAGAAGGTCTTCCATCAGCACTCTATATTGCCAGAAGACAAAAATGGTGTTGTATTAAGAGATTCAATTAGATACCTCAATTACATTTAGAGAACAGAAGAATATAAGGGATACCATTATTGTATTGTTCATTTATAGCACGCTTGAAGTGAGACCTAACTTCCCTGTGAATACAAGGAGTGTTGCATTCCTCTAAATAACTGAATATGTTTAAAAGTTATTAATCTTCAACTGCTCAAGAACAATGGTAGGTACTTAAAAAAATAAAGTCATAATGCACAGAAATACCAAACAACCATTAGCATTTTGTATTAATTTTTAAGCATGTTACACCATGTAACTGATACCAAAAACTCAACCAAAGACAAAACATAGAGTTATGTCTAATTTTATTGAGATAAGTGGGACTGCTCTATGCTCAAAATTAAATTTATGGGGCAGAGAACATGAATTGCGTGTTTCACAGTATAGGTAAGCCATCAAACTGTCTGGGAAGAAAATTTCAGTGAAGTTTAGTGGAGACAGAGTCTCTCACACCACCAGGATTCCTCACCCTGATGCAGGAGAGAGCTGCAAATTTGAGAGAAAGGAAAAGGATTTTTGGTGTGGTCTCTCATACAAAACTTTCAACTTCAGCTTTAACAGTGTCATGGGATAAATAGACTTTTATAACAATGTAGTTACACAAGACGTGACAGCAGTGAAATCAAAAGCAAGTGCTGGAATGATATTAAGATCAGAGACAGGACTTGTTACTGTCCCTAGTCCTCACTTGGAATCATAAAATGATAAAGTTTTCTGATTTTTGTTGTTGTTGTTTTGGTTTTATTCTGCCTTAAAAACTTACTGTACTCTGACTATATTCTCTTCCAACTTTAGCATCAGAAAGGAAATACCTTTTTGTTACAGGATGAATGTGAGCCTGCGTTCATCTTCAGAAATTTACATGTGCTTCACAGTTATCCTAAAATGGACTTTCTCAAAACATAAAAGGCAGGCACGCAACTACTTGTACACAAGTACATAAAAGAAGTGCATCTTAGTTTCTAATGTTAATTCAAATTTGCAATGTAAGTATGTGCCTGCTAACTTACTTTGAGCATGAACACAGCAATAAAAGGAATACATAAAGATCTGTCCTAAAAGAAGCAATGCCAATAAGTAGCACAGGGCAAATCACCCCTAACATCCATGCAGAAGACTGGCTGAACTGATTCAGAGCCGCCATGGTGTTATAAAAGAAGCATCAAGATGTAATTAAAAAATGAAATACTGTGAGTCTGGCACTCCTTTCCACATGCAACTGGAAAAGCAAATCAAATGTATTTCAACTCTGGATTTAGATACACAATTAAAAAATCGGAATAAATATTCTGTATCCTTCAGATCCATGAAAAAAGATTTAAACATCAGAAATCTATAATAACTGACAGCAACTATACCTACATGTACATAGAAAAAATTAACATCTGTATTTCATGGACTGAGACTGCAATGCCCATAATCAGAAGGGAGACTACAAGTATAAAGTAAGAACAAGAGTAAGACGAGCATTCACAAACTTGCAATGTGAATGAATTAATTACTAGACAAAGAATGACAGAACAATCCTGGAAAGGGGCAGAGGAACAAAAGCGAATACTGATGTTTCTTTAAATCTCCATTGTAACACGACGCTTACATCATGCTGCGTTGGGTTACATCATGTTACGACTAGTGATGTAACCCGTCGCAATGCAATGCACACATCGCATTCAGTCAGCACTTTTTCAGCTTGTCCACATGATCACCGTGGCCAAGAGAGGTTTGGTTCTGTTAATTAAAATTATTGTATTTCTATGGTATTTCTGATTGTTCATGAGCATAAATTTCCTTGTTTTAAGAAACAGAAAATAGAACTAAAGTATATTCTAGATGTATAAAACAAATGTATAGAACACACAGATAGGATTGGTCTGACAGTGATATGAAAAGCCACCAAAATGGACTTTAAGATGAAGTTTTACAGTAATGTCATGAATGCAATGCTCTTATATTACCAAACCAGGCTTCAGCTCCGGGTGAAGAAATTATTTCCATGCAGCAGCAGACTGCTGAAGGCATTAGAATAACCCCATTGCCAGTGTCCCCAATGCACATGCCGGAGTCTGTAGCAGCTAAACTGTGGTTGATGGTGGAACTGATGTCCAGTGGGATATTCAAATAGCTGGGGCAGCAGAAGCAACTGTGAGTAGAGCCAAATATTGCACAGCAAGAGTAATAATTCGCCTGATTGATAAGACTAAACACAAAATAAAAAGCCTAATCTTTTTCTCACCTTGTCCCTTCTTTTATTTTCTTAGTCTAGCCTTGATGCCAGTCCCTAGTGCTTGAGTAGAAGCATTTGGATTTAGCTATGGCCAATTTTTCCAGATAGCTTCTATCTGAAAATGCGATAGATATTTGAATGCATGGTTGTAGGCTTTCCCCATCATAAACCACAGTAAGTTTGCTATTTCCCTTTTTTTTTTTTTCATACTATGCCTTGGGAAGCACTCTTTTTTCTAAATGTTTAAACATAGGCGAGATGAACAACATATTCACAAAACCATTAAGTTTTTCATTAATCCCATACTCATTAATACTCAGGTTTAGATGGAGAAATGGCATCAGCATAGGATGCAAAAAAACTGCCAAAGAGAGTTTGACATTATATGCCAGTATGTTCTTGCTTTTTCTGCTGCTCAATTTGACCATAAATTGTATCTAACCTACTGAACACACTGAATTTTCACTGCTGTTTTTGTTTATGTTGAGTTAATTTTTCCCCCAGTTTGCCTATCTTTGCAAGTATATACAGAGGAGTACAGAGTCTTGCTGATTTTCTGCTCTGCTTTCTACCTTGCACACTTTGTTCATAGCTTGCACAAATGCATACTCGCAAACAGATAATATCACTTTCTCTTCAAGAACTGATTATAAACAGAACATTTTTTAAGGTTACTCTTCAATTTAGATGTGAATATGCATCCTCTTCCATTGGAAGTTATAATCATGAAAGCATTTACCATTTCATGACTAAATACTACCCTTCCTCCTCCTTCTGTCCTCTGCTTGTAACTGTCTTCTTGCTAGAAGCTAATTCAGCTGCACATGTGACTTCTCTAGAGCTTGTCTCAGACAAAAATGTGTCATGTTAGCAAAGAATAACTCTTTAAACTGATTAAGCTAAAATACTCTGACTGAAATGGGTTAGGAGACAATCATCTCAGTAGCTTCACTAGCAGAGGCAGGAATTTTTATCTTGGAGGGTGAAAAGCAGTGACTTTGCTTTTACAGCTGCAGTAGGAAAGGGATGTATCCACTTCTCTGAAATATTTAAGCAGGTGAGAAGACTTTAGCAAGGAAGAAAGGATTAAGAATTTGCTGGAGAAAGTTAAACACTAATTCAATCTCTAAGAATGCAGATGGAAGCAGAGTGGTATTATGTCAACAGGAAGCCAGAGCTACAATTGATAAAAGAGTAGATGCCAATGAATGACAAGCTTCAAGACACTCAGTACAGCTGATTCTCAAAAAATATGTGGCTTCAAGTTGCAAAAGAAGTATTTAATCTGATTTCTGTTCATATTCTTCCCAGTCCTTCTCATTTAATGACAAGGCATGTTATACATAAATCAAATTAAATCAAATACCCCCATCTTAAAAAAATGCTAATGAAATGCCTGGAATTGAATCACAACACAATCAAAGTTCTATGGTTCACAAAACAAAGACAAAAACACTTCTGGAATTGGGTCTTGATTCTGGTACTTCAGAAAAATCTATATGTATACCAGGCATATAGCCCCTCTGAAATCAGGTTAATTTTTGAGTCAGTTTTACTGAAAGCAGAATAAGAGTAGTGTTACATCTTAAATGATCCATTCTAAAGAGGAAAAAAAAAAAAAAAAGGTAATGTAAATACAGTGGTTTAGGCAGAGTAATTGTATTAATATGCGTAGGTTTACCTGTAGAATCTTTCAGTGCTGTGTTTGAGCAGCAATCAGTTTTTAACTCAGGTGAAACCCTGAAGCAAGAAGGGAACAAAAAGGGGACATGAAGCTTTAATAAGCTTGAAGGTTGTCCTTATGGCACTACACCTTCTAAAGCTCCTGTTGGGTTTCACTCAAGGCTTTGCCTAAAGGCATAATCTAGCCATAAATAATTATTCATATCATTGACTCCAGCAAAGACTGATTCTTTTCTAAAACAAAAATGTTAAAATCTAAATCAAGTCGGAATCCCATAAGCAGTAAGTAAGCTGAAAAGTCTTCCATTGTATATTATGTAAAGCCTTTAAAGGAAAAATTTGGGTTTATGGATGATCTTGTTCTAAAGCTTACACTAAAACATCTACATTTCCTTATAATTAGTAGGATGATTTACTCTGGAATCTTCTACCACCTTAGTGAAAAGTATTACATCCTTCCTGCAGCCAAGCAGCAAGTATTCATGACTTGACAAGCTATGTTATAATAATCAGGCTTCTGCTAACGAGGAATAAGTAGAGTCTAACAGAATGAAAACTGGAGCAGTTTGTCACTCACAAAAGAAGTCATTGGCTTATAAAGTTTGTGGCACCCTATTACAGATTTACAATGGAAAAAACAAGTGGAATATGCAGTCTGATAGTAGACTATATGATGCAGAAGTGGCAAAAATACACCCTCGCGTACAAAAATCAGTTCTGAGTAGAGAAGTGTGTTCTTTTTTGTAAAGATGTACAGCCTAACAGATATTTGTTTATAGTTGCATTCACATGTTTACAAACTAACCACAATGTCAAATTTCTTTGAAATTTAAACTGAAGTACATTGCTAGTTGACATACAGTAGGGCCGTGTGAAACCTAATAATGCCTTTAAAAGTTCCACTCTAGTGGGGTTTTGATCCCACCAAAAATTACTGATTTAACAATTTACTATCTTGAATGCAGTAAGTATCCTCTTTTCACCTCATACACTCTGAATAGAACACTGATTTTTTTTTTTAATCTTAAATCATTTCATTGTCAGTGTTTTCATTGCTGTGATACTGAAATCCTAATCCCTGTTTTAAACATGACAGTCTTACTGTTTGTTGCACTTGTAAAAATACATCTTTATGTAATAGGCAAAAACAACTACTGACTTTAGGGTAGACACAGGTTCCATTCATTGACATAATGAAACAATATGACTGCTTCCACAGAAAATAGCATTATTCTGTGTAGATGGAGTAAGATGAAGACTATTTTATGGTATTCATTTTCTGTAATGAGACAACAGAAGGGAAAAAGTAGGCCTTCAGCAGCTTAAGAAAAATGAACCAGAAAAGAGCAAAGTTAGTACATTAAAAACCTGCTTCCTCTGCCTTCATTACATTTAGCATTTTCTCTTTCCTGAAATGGATTCTATTGTATGTGCACATGAGTGTGTGCTTGTGGATTCTAAAAGCCCTAAAAGGGTCAACAGGTAGCAGAGAGGCAAAAAGCTTAATTTTTTTGTCCTTGCTTTACATTCATTACAGCCAAGCATAATGTGAGATTTGCAGTAAGGCCTGTTAAGGTGACTGCCACATTTATTCTAACAAGATTGTTAGAATGACAAAGCATAAGTGTACACTCAAGTACTGCTTGTTCCATTGTTTATTGCAAATGGAAACCTGGAAGGGGTACAAAGGGAGGCAAGAGTTTAAGAGAGAACTATAATCTCAAGTCCACCTGCAATTTAAAAGAGAAATAAAAATATTAAGTTTCTACAAGAAGAAACTGCACATCTTGTGCTGCTAACTCATCACTTCTGGTAGTCCATCCAAATAAACGGGATATCTATAGATAAAAAGACATTGTGTTCTAAGGACTGAATTATGAAGAAGCTGTTTTAACAGCAGAACATGTTCCCAAAAATCTGTGACAAGCTACACCCTATTGCTCATATAAATTACCCTTAACAGTTCCATCATTAAAGTCCCTGTTGCCATATATGACTGGAAGAGAATGTGTGGAAAGATAGCAAGTCCTACCAACAGGAGTGCAGTTACAGTTTAGGTAATAAAAAAATGAACTGTGTTTATGTGAAACCTCTGATGGGACCTTTATTGCTCCCTGATGTGGTGTACAAAGAAAGAAATGCTTGTTCTTCTTGACTGCCTTCCTTTATTGCCCAGCTGCCTCAGACCACGGTGCAAGACACCAGCTTCCATTCTGTTCCCTTGGAAATTCACTTTAGAAACAGTGTGACCACTGTGGGCCAAAAGTTGCTGTCAAATTTACTTTTGAAAATCCAGGACAATTTTAAGTTGATACGTGGCACATATGATTGAATAATCTGGCTACATCCAATGTCATAAAGTAGTTGTATTGCCTGAGGGGCAGGGATTGAACAGGAAACCAATAGCTTATCAGAAACACTAGAGGAACAATAAAAGTAATCATTACAGTAAACTTCAGAATAAATAGTCATAGTGGAATATTTTCATGCTTTATATTAAGTCCAAAGGCATCAGAAGGAGTCAGAGAGCAACAAAAGTCAGAAATCCACACAGAGGTACATAAACTACTCATTCAAATGAACTGGAAACCTGAAAAATATTAATTTCATGAGAAAAAAAATAAAGAATATTAGTAAAGAAAAGAAATACACCAATTAAAATAACAATCAGAGCATGCCTGACATTATTTTTTTTTCAAAGTATCCTGAACAGCTATACAGTTTCTGATCAAATTCCAGAAATAAGGTTTAAATTTACTCAGAATAAGTAAACTGCATATTGTTAGACCTTGTAGATCCTGTGACACATGTCAGTCCTTAGTTAAGGAAGTTATGTTTGCTTTCTCCAGTTTATAGCTAATGTAACATCCTTAACTCTTTCCTACACACATCAATTGCTCTGTCTTTGTGAATATGGTTTAATCCCTAATTAAACTTAATTTTCTGCTGTCTTTCCATATACTATGTGTTAAATTATTAGGAATAACTTGAAATCAATGTAATTACTCACAAAAGTAAATACTTACTGTGCAATACTAGAAGAAGAGAACTAGGGATAAGAGAACTATACTCTAGTTACCCACATATACCTAGAGGTTGAAAAATTTTGACCTTCAAAATCTAACTTAGGTGACTAAAAAAAGAAAAAAAAAAAATAACCTTAGCAGACACTAGAGGGAGGAAGCCTCTTCAGGAAATAATGTATGCTCCCAGTCATACGCAGGATTTAGGAGACCTCACTAAGCAGTTTAGTTCTAAAACCTGTAACTACAATTCTTCTGTAAACACAGTTTCTAATCTTCAGCCTATAACTTAAAGAAAACATGATCCGATAGATTACATCACCAAGTGGTAAAGCATGGGCTAGATAGAAAACCAAAAGAACTTTGAAATGTAATATGAAAATGAACATTAGCTTTCTGAAGAGTAACATACTTGTAAAATAAAGAAGGATACATTAATAAATATATAAATCAGGCAATGCACAGAAGTTTCAAACATTGGGAAAAATAAAATGGCATTAATGAGTCCCAAAGAGATTGTCTGCAATGTGTGAAGTACAAGTGTGCAGAGATCCCTGAGCGATCGCCAAACAGGCTTATTGGCAACTAGAAGCAGAAAAACTATATCACATTCTTCCTGCTCAAGCTAATTAGCTCTGATAAGTGGCAAGAACACTTAGTTTAGGTGGAGCAACTCATTATGTTCCCCACACAGCACTGCACGCTGTAGATATATAGGTTTATTTGGGGTAAGCTTAAAGTAAGCGTAGGATTGTTTAAAACAGTATTGTATTTTATAATGACAACATTCTCTCAAGTGTTTTCCTCTAGTAGCTGAACCATATCTGTATCATATTCATTCTCTGAAACACCCTGTATTTCTGAGGATTGCTTTTTATACATACATACTTATAATTTCATGTGATTATTAAAATAGCCCCCTTAAACAAAATGAAGACATTTAAAGTCTCCAATTAACAAACAGATCCATTTATTCTTGATGGCATCTGCTTTGAATATTTAACAGGAATTTGGTATTAGCAAACATCAATCTTTATATAGTAAAAAAAATGCAGGAGAAAATGTCCTTTTTATTACAGCATTATAAATGTACAATTTTTGCTACAATTTAATGAAACAATACAGTGCTGCAATAATATCTTTCTTTGCCAGGTGCAACTGAAGTAAACATAGTATTAGTTTATATGAGTACATGCACACAAAGTAATCTGTTTCTAATGACTCTTCAATACAGCTGAAGTTAATTAGTACTATTTACAAGAAATTAAGTTATCGTTTGATTTATTTCATTAAATGATTTTTTTCTAATTATTATGGACAATAAATATTAAAACTAAAGTAGATTGGTTCCTCTCTTCTCCTGGTAAAAACACGCTTCGTTATTACAAAAATTTAGTGATAGACAAATATTGTTCAGAAGCCTAAACTTGCACTTAGATTTCCAAATAAAAAATGATAAACTGTAGTTTAGGTAGCCTTTTACTTGAATTGTCTTCAAGGGAAAAACAAACAAATGCAAAAAAACAACAAACATATAGTTGTGCAAACTCAGCCAAAACAGTTCAATGTGACTGAAAATGCACTGCAAAAATATAAGTTGATGAATTTAAATTCACCTCATCTGTCGTGTTCTATTCCTATTCCTCAAAGTAAACATACTATTTATTTATCTGTATTATTTTCAGACAGCTTAAGACCACTGGTCTAAAATACCATTCCTTTTTGATAATTGTCTGTGACAATCCCTTGTAATTATAACCTCACATGCCACCGGCATTCAACTTTACCTGGAAAATGAATCTGCAAGGTGGTCTGTGATGGAAGGCTCAGGCCTGGAATGCATGTTCACTGGCTCCTGCACCGAACTACACATCCACTCCAGCAAACACCACATTCACTGTCACGAAGCTTTCTACCACAGCTGACTGTATTTAGGGCTTTGTTTGCAGGCTTCACACGGGGTTTCACATGTTCTTAATTTCTACTGTTGAAAAGTCTGAGGAAATCTCTGACTTTCTGATATATACTCTTGTGTAACAACAAAAAGCCAAATTCTACATCTAGTTAGAGAGATACAATTAAACAACAGGGAAGGGTGCCGCATAGACATAGAGGACACACCTTCACTATACCCTCTTAGAAATCCACATTATCCTGCTTCATCAGACTTTGGCTATCATTGGTTTCTATAGAAATACCTGCAACATTTGAGTTAAACATTTGTACAAAGTTATCATCCCAACAAGCTTTGAAGGAACCTGGTATCCCCACAATGTTGAGGTTTTTCCTGTAATCCTGTGTACTTGCTATAAAAAGAATTATCTCTGAAAATGCAATGTAGCTAAAAATTATTTTCCAAAGCATTTGACAGATAGTTACATCATTAGGATTATTCTTGTGTTCAGTTTTGTCAAGAACAACATAAGAAAACACTGGTTATATCATACCTTTGTACCAAAATAAGTAACGGCAAACAAACTTTCAGTCCAAAATTTAACAAGGGTTTATCCTTAAATCACAGTACATTTCTCATAAAGAAAGACATAAACTATTTTCTTATTCTCATTATACCATTAAATCTCTTTTCTATGCAAAATATTTCACTCTGCTGCTTTAATTAAGGTTCTAGAAATGAAAGCAAGAGTCTTTTAAATTCTATTCTATATATAATGTTGTTATTCATAGGATACTGCTGTTCTTGCTTCACAAACAATAAATTGGGTCCATGGGAGTTTTGCTGCTCTCTCTTAGTTATTACTGTTAGCTGATAGTGCCCTGTATTTCATTCATATTGACAACTTCCTTGTATTTTTTTATATTAGAGTACATATGCTAGTCTTTACAAATAAAAACTCTTTTATCAAGCTTATGAATTACATAAATTAATTTGAAACATCCCATGACAACAAGGATAGAAGGTCTCAATTTTTGTGACTTTCATATGCAAGGCTGGTCTAGAGTTTTTCTGAGAAAGACTGTAAGACACATTTTTCACTTGGTTTCATAGGTCAATGAGCCTCCTGGAATTGTGTCTCTCCATCTCTACAGATAATTACGCTGTTAATTGATTTCAGCTTCAGTTTCAATGCCTTATACTGCTAAAGGTTTGACAAAAAAAAATCTGAAGTCTGAATATCAGAGATCTAAACTAATGTTGCCTCTGAGGAAAGTAAGGATTGACTCAGGAATGCCACCTTCTCTGCTGTAACAATTGGCAGCCCAACCAGCATGACCATATAAACTAGTCCAGCCCAGCTGGTGTGTAAGTCAGGACTACCCAAAATGATGCCGTCTATTGCTGCCTTAAATTGACACAAGGAACATGGAAAGATTTGAGAATATTGTGAAAGCAGGGAGTCAGAAGGATTGAATAGGAGACCAAAGGTACAAATGTCTAAGAAAGAAGTATTAAGTGTTTTTGTATGCAAATGATTATAATTTATTGTTACTATGTGAGAGCTCTCATAACACTAAATACCAGAGAGGGCAGGGCAAGGCAAGGCACAGTTCTCCATTCTTATTAATTTCATCTGCTAATACAAATACAAATTAAGGTATGGTGATTGTACAGGACCAAATTAAAAGCTAGTTTTATTTTATATTATGGAAACCCTTTTGTGAATTTTTTAACTTTTTTTTTAACTTTTTTTACAGATCAGCTGGTAAATGAGCCTACCAGGGGCAAGACTCTGCTAGACCTACTGTTTACAAACAGAGAAGGGCTGGTGGGAGATGTAGTTGTTGGAGGCCGCCTGGGGCATAGCGACCATGAAATAATAGAATTTTCAATACTCAGAGATGCAGGGAGAACCATTAACAAAACCTCTATGCTGGACTTCCGGAGGGCAGATTTTTGCCTATTCAGAAGTCTAGTTGAGAGCATACCCTGGGAAACAATGCTTAAAAACAAGGGGGCCCAGGAGGGTTGGACATGCTTCAAGCAGGAGGTTTTGAGTGCGCAGGAACAGGCTATACCAGTGTGCCGGAAGGCTAGCCGGCGGGCAAGACAACCGGCTTGGCTAAGCAGGGAGATTCTGAATGAAATCAGAAATAAAAAGAGACTTTACCGACTGTGGAAAAAAGGGCTGGCTACTTATGAAGAATTTATGGAAATAGCTAGATCATGCAGAAAAAAAATCAGGGAAACAAAAGTGCAATTTGAAGTTAATTTGGCCAATTCTGTCAGGGATAATAAAAAGTCCTTCTTCAAATATGTTGACAACAAAAGGAGGGGCAAAGAAAACCTCAATTCTCTGTTGGACTTTGAGGGAAATATAGTTAACAAAGATGAGGAGAAAGCTGAGGTACTTAATACCTACTTTGCCTCAGTTTTTACCAGTAAGACAGGTGGCCCTCAGGACAACTCATCTCTGGAGGTGGTTGACAGAGATAGGAACCCAAATAGGCCCCTTGTATTCCAGGAGGAAATAGCTGGTGATTTACTGAGCCATCTGGATCCTCACAAGTCTATGGGACCAGATGGGATCCATCCTAGGATGATGAGGGAGCTAGCAGAAGAACTTGCCAAGCCGCTCTCCATCATCTTCCAACAGTCCTGGCTCACTGGGGAGGTCCCATATGACTGGAAATTGGCCAATGTTACCCCAGTCCACAAAAAGGGCTGCAAAGCTGACCCTGACAACTACAGGCCTGTCAGCCTGACCTCGGTGCCTGGCAGGGTTATGGAGCAGATCATCCTGAATGGAATCACACAGCACCTTCAGGATGGACAAGGATCAGACCCAGCCAGCATGGGTTTAGGAGGGGCAGGTCCTGTCTGACCAACCTGATCTCCTTTTATGATCAGGTGACTCACCTGGTGGATGAGGGGAAAGCCATGGATGTGGTCTATCTGGACTTCAGCAAGGCCTTTGACACTGTCTCCCGTAATATACTCCCGCAAAAGCTGGTAGCCCATGGCTTGGACAAGTGTACTCTACGCTGGGTTAAGAACTGGTTGGAGGGCCGGGCCCAGAGAGTGCTGGTGAATGGGGCTGCATCTAGCTGGCGGCCAGTCACTAGTGGTGTTCCCCAGGGATCAGTGTTGGGTCCAGTCCTGTTTAACGTCTTTATTGACGATTTGGATGAGGGGATTGAGACCATCATCAGCAAATTTGCTGATGACACCAAGTTGGGAGGGAGTGTCGACCTGCTGGAAGGCAGGAGGGCTCTGCACAGGGATCTGGATAGACTGGAAAAATGGGCTGATTCCAATGGGATGAAGTTCAACAATGCCAAATGCCGGGTGCTGCACTTTGGTCACAACAACCCCCTGCAGCGCTACAGGCTGGGCGCAGAGTGGCTGGAGAGCAGTCAGACAGAAAGGGACCTGGGGGTACTAATTGACAGGAAGCTCAACATGAGCCAACAGTGTGCCCAGGTGGCCAAGAAGGCCAATGGTATCCTGTCCTGTATCAAAAATAGCGTGGTCAGCAGGACAAGGGAAGTGATCCTTCCCCTGTACTCTGCATTGGTGAGGCCACACCTGGAGTACTGTGTTCAGTTCTGGGCCCCTCAGTTCAGGAAAGACATTGAAGTGCTGGAGCGGGTCCAGAGAAGAGCAACACGACTGGTGGAGGGACTTGAACATAAGACCTATGGGGAGAGGCTGAGGGAGCTGGGGTTGTTTAGTCTGGAGAAGAGGAGGCTTAGAGGTGACCTCATCACTCTCTATAACTACCTGAAGGGAAGTTATAGCCAGGTGGGGATTGGTCTCTTCTCCCAGGCAGTTAGCAATAGGACAAGGGGGCATGGGCTTAAAATCTGCCAGGGGAAATTTAGGCTGGATATTAGAAAGAAATTCTTTACAGAGAGAGTGGTCAGGCATTGGAATGGCCTGCCCAGGGAGGCGGTGGACTCACCGTCCCTGGAGGTTTTTAAACTGAGATTGGACATGGCACTTAGTGCCATGATCTAGTAAACGGACTAGAGTTGGACCAAGGGTTGGACTCGATGATCTCTGAGGTCTTTTCCAACCCAGTCGATTCTGTGATTCTGTGATTCTGTAATGTTTTGCTCAGACAGTTTAACATTGGTGGCCCACACAAAAGCTGTTGGCAGCAAAGAAACGATGCTATCCACACAATGTAAAGGTGAAAATGCATTCAATATTTGTACTAGGTTGGAATAAGGCATAAAAATTCCCAATGAAAATTGCCAGGGAAGAAAGTATTATTTATTTTTTATTAAAACAAACAAACAAACAAAAACCAAACCAAAACAAAACAAAATAACAAGATTTAATGAGAAATTTGGTGGGTTCATGTTCCTTTAGTAGAGCAAATTGATGGATTGTCTCCCATACCCTAGATAAATGCCTTAAATATTGATAGTGAATGAAACTTCTGTTCTCCTCTTACTTGAATGCACTCCAGAAAAAAAAAAAAAAGTTTTAAAAGTCTGAGAATATTTGTTTTTAAAGCTCAAATAAACCTAAAGGCTACAACATAGATCATATTACAATTGTGTGCAATGCAATTAAAGGACTTTGTCCTTGGTGGCAAAGCTGTAAATAGAAATAAAAAATAATTTCTTCCATTTTAGACAACCATGATTTAACTCTTGAAAAGCAGATTTACTTAAGCAAACCCACACAGTTGGTAAAATGCATCTGGAATCTTTATATGGACCAATACTATCACAATTAAATTACTATTTATGGAATTCATTAAATGTAGGACTTATTTGATGTTCTTTGAAACAATATGATCTTAAATATAGATTAAAACTTCACTCTGTACAATGTCACTTTTTCTTCTACTCTGACATTATCAATTTAAATTAATTCTACAAATGCTGCTGTAAAAGAAACACATCTCATATATTTCCAAGAAATGAAGTGGAGTGGAAACAGCAACAACAACAACTATAATGTCTTGTTGCAGGTAGAATTCTACTCTGACATTCCCATCTGAGCCTCCTGAATGCCACCTGTGCAATCCCACACATGCTTCCCACAGCCCGACTGAAAACTTTTGTTAGGACTTTATTACAAGAAATAAAGTAAAATAAAAGAAAAGAAACAAAATAAAACAAAACTAAACTAAATTAAATTACATTAAATTAAATAACAAAAATGGGATGCTTGAAGTATTTGAAGTAGTCACACTTTAAAATCTCAGGCCTTGGTTCTTGTTATGTCTTTTCTGTTACATTAAAGTGTCTTTTAGTACTGTCTGTTTTCTCCCCATGAAGGTACTTAAACATTATAATCAAGCCACTCGCAATCTTCTTTCTCGTAAGCTAAACAGGTTGAGTCCTTTAAATCTTTTGCTGTGAGACATTGTTTCTGGCTCCTAAGTAGCCCTTTTCTTCGTTCTTCATTCTTCAGTCTCACCTAATATTTGAAAATGTGAGATCTATCAGTGTCCTAAAAAATATCGAGATTGAAAGTACCAACCAAAACAATTTTTTGTAAAATACTAAAATAACATGAGTAGAAAAAATATATATATATTTTTTTTTAAATGCAACCATTGTCAACAAAAAAGATCAGTAGAAGCATTACATGCTCTGTGGTTGTTTCAGCAAAAAATGGGTGGGAGGCATAAAAAGAGAAATTGTATTTATATCCAAATACAGCAAATTGAGGAGTTCATTAAAAATGACAGAATAAATTAAATTATAGAAAAGCCTTCCTAAAAGCCACCTAATTCCCATACCTCTTGGGTGCTCCTCTGCAGGCTTTGAGACTGCTAGCCTGTTAATTTAAAAGGTTTAAACCTATTTATTGCTAATGAATATGTTATGCTGACAGGTTTTAAGACAGAAATATTCTGTTTATCTACACGATGGGTACAGAAAAAGAACATAAGTATGACTGTACTCAGATCACACAGTGCAGTTTCTTTCTTATGAAGATACCTGAAACATTAAAATGACGCTTCCCTTTTTTTTCCAAATACCTGTTTCCAACTACTTACATTCCAATGCTTGGAGGAACAGAAGCAAAAGAAATAATGAATTTCTGAGTTAATTAATGTTAACTATGGAAGTTATCAGTTTTGTAAGGCCATATGTTTGTGTTTCTTTAGCAGTCCAGTGAAATCTCAAGCATACAGGCTGATATGGAAATGTCCAGTGAATGCAATGCTGTAGCTGTGCAAAAGGTAAGTGGGCAATTACAAGTGATGATGCAAAAACCTTGATAAGCCTTTTTTTTAATTTATTTTTTCTTTAAACAGGAAGTCCATTGAGTGGTTAGAAACAGTAAGGAACAGGATAAATAGGTGGCTACCGATGTGCAATAGATGGGCAGACAGCTATTGTGTGCAATGAAGTACAGCACTATTATTTTCAAATACTCCAATCAGAAATATTGGAAATGAAACTAATGAATTGAGGAAAAAGAACTCCACAAGATAGCAAATAAGTAAAAAAAGCTTTTTAAAACTTTTTAAAACTCTAGGATATGATGTATCAATGAAGGAAAACCATCAAACAAAAAATGGCTAAGAGTACATCCTGAGTAATATCACAGCTGGACAGGAATGAGAATGAAAAATCCAAGAGACAAAATATGCAAGATGCTTAAGACTGCAGAACATGAGAAGTTTCTAATTACCTGGGCAATAAATATTCATTAACAACTTCAAAATTAATACATTGAAATGCAAATGGTGATAGATGCACTTGAACTACTCAGTTTTCCTGAATCAAAGTAATTATGACCTTCTCTGAGATGGAAATCTCTCATCAGCCCTGTAAAGGGATCAGGTTATACCTTCAACTGAAACATTTCATCTCAGATTACTAAGGAATGGAATAGATAAGAAGAAGTAAGAAGGCAAAAGTAATAGATTTTATTTATGTGTAAATACAAACACAAATGTGTATACGTACAGACTTGGGATATATTAGATATGGAGAGTTTGTTTATGCAAAAGCCCATCTTAACTGCTCCTGAAATTAATACATTTAACCTAAGGAAAAAACTGCCTGGACGTCATCGTCACTTATTGCAGTATAACTGAACTTTGTAAGTAAGATGTAAATTATTTACAAGTTGATGTTGTCCTATCATACAGCTCACTCCAAAACTAGTCTCTATGCAGGTAAAACCCCGAGAAGAGATCTCAACATAATCGTAGTATGGTTTAGGGCTTTTCTAGAAAATAGAAATGCATTAAAACATAGGACTGGTTTTGGCCTACACTAAAAGAATAAAAAAAGAACTACCAAATATGTCTATTCATACAAGTGAATAAAAGTCCAAAAGGAGAAAATTAATAGCTACGGATTCATATAGAAAAGTACCTTATTTGCAGAGAAGGCAGATAAAGGGAGCATAACTAAGGAATAGTGAAGATGCTGTGCTACCCAGGGAAAATAAAAGAAAAAAAAAAAAGGCAGAAAAGGTCATAATGGAATGTCTGAATCCTATCACAATTTTTTAAAACTATTTGTCCTTTGGTATCTGTACTGCTATTTCTGGATTAATGTTTTCTTTACCAGCTTAGATCTACTTTGCCATGGCCCAGTCTTACCAGAGAGGATGAAGGATGCTCTCTGCATACCCTTTGGGCTGGTAGGAATTTGGTTCAGGCCTTTCCAGTGACTATAGAAATTACTGACTTTTTTTGGCAGTCACTGCTGCTTCCTCCTTCAGCAACCTTGTCCAATAAATCAGTCCTGCCTGGTGAGGTCCAAATTAGAGATATATATTGTCATGGCCATGTGTTGTTAACAGTTCCCCAGTTTGCTAGAGCTTTGGATTGTTCCCCAGAGGTACTCAGTTTTCTCTATCGTTAAGCCCAAGTATTCAACCTAGGCATGGTGAGTGACTTGGCTGCTATCAGATCCTCCTTTAATGGGTGTCCTGACAGCAGACTGGGCAAGATCCAACCTATCATCTACTGAACTTCAGAAAACAAATACAGTGCCTATACTTTATCTAAGAAAGCACACAACTGCCCCCTAAAATCATAAGGCCTGTAATTAACATAAGTTTTTATTTCAGGGAATAATTGAGAGGTCTACCAGCTTCCTTAAATTAATTTCCTCTAAGCTACAGCACTAACAGCCCTCTTCAGAGAATGAAAAAACACTTTACTTTTCTTTGCTCATTTCTGTGGCCAGTGACTTTTCCTATGAAATGTAACTTTTCAGCAAAACTGTGAAGTTTGTCTTTAGCTGTTCTTCCTGAGAGCTTATCTATGCTACTGTATCACACAGTAAGGAGTACCAAAGTATAATGCAAATTATCAGAGTATACAGGCAGCTTTGCAGGAAATGTCAATCAAATATGAAAGTAATTTTCAAAGTAATTTTTAGGCAAATATGGTAGGTTAGTGTTTTTTAATTGTTCATGAAAAATTCACAAGAGTGTATGTACTGTCAAGGCTATAGGCAAGCCAACATATATTTGGAAAACAATTACATAAGGCTCTTAAAACTACTTCTTCATAATCTCCAGGAACTATTGTAGGCTGTATATGAGCAGCACCAAGACCCCAGCATTATGTCACTCTCTGTGCTGCTAAAAACAGTACCAATTAACATTGGTCCCAGAATTTCCACAAAGAACACAGAAAATCACAGGTATTATCTATCTGTGATTTCCAAGTTACCATATATTTGAAAGAAAACAGAAAACTTTGCCAATTCTTTTGATCAATATGTCATGTGGGGGTTGGAGGAATCACCCTTGTTTTATGCTGATGAATATATAAGGTGCTAGCTCTTGCTACCTTATTCTGTTTCAGCTGAGTTCACTTTACCTTCAGATATTGATTACTGAAACTGACACTTGCTTAAATTCTCAGGCCATGAATCATTACCATTACAATACATTAGATTAGCTGTGGCTTTTCACAGTTTGTGTACTTTAAACTCACAATAAACACAGGATAAAAAAGCATTAGCTTAAGCATCCTCCATTAACACTTTTACATCTAGGTTACATGTCACGGCATTTATAACAAAGAATGTGCACATAGTCAGCTCATGTAGCTACCTCTTTTACTGCAACAGATGAATTGTGTCTGAATTTTTTTCAGTCATTCATAGTTGTGGTGAAGACAGAGTGATGCACCTGCTGGTAGAGAGAGTACACGGCCACCATGCAACCATTTAGACTTTGAAATCAAATCAAGCTTGCAGACAAGGTTACAGCTAACTGATCAGAGAAAGCAAGCTGGGGAATACCCAGCCAAATGTTGTACTGTAAATGGGAACCAGGGAAATGTGTGATATTTTCTAGTAAGAACCACCTCTTGGGTTATGTAGAAAACAATATTTTCTAGTTCTACACAAAGTAAATGTGCTGCATGCAAAAAGAAGAATGTGTCTTCGAAGAATTAAGCTCTGAAAACAAAGGTAGTCAGTTTCTCCCTGTAAGGGTTGTTTAACAGCCACAAGAAAGTGAAAACAGCACAGATTAGGGTGTTTGGTTACACAGTCTTAGCTGACTGAAAAGGGCATTAAAAAATTTCCATCCATAAAGAAGGTATCTCATGGTCCCAAAGTGCTGGACCCAGTGTACAAGTACATATCCCACTAGGTCCAGTCCCAGGAGGGTGTTTATAGGTCATGCGAGGTATTCATTTCAGAATGATCTACAAGGGATATGCCAACTAGGCCAGCTGGCAGAGCTACTAGAGCAAACACTTCATATTGTACTCAGGAGGAGTTTCTTTATTAGTCAAGAGATAATGAAGAAAATTAAAGGACTCACAGAAATATTCCAAGCCATTACGTTGCATCTGCAAACAGCATACTTTCTTCCAGGATCCATTTGTGACCTTATGTTTTTGGTAAGCCTTATGAGAGAAATTTAGTAACTACACATCACGAATTAGTAAGAGCTTTTTTTTCATTCATCAGTAATTTATCTGATCCATTCTGAGTTTAAACAGATTGCACTGGCAGCTTATATGCCTTATCCAACCACAAAGTTTTTCCCGTCTTTCAGTATTCAAATGGCATAACTCTTCTGGCATAACTCTTATTGTCTAGATGTCTTTTATCTCTTGGAAAAAAATTATATGCCAACTCATTTCTGACTCTACTTTGTGAAGACTGAAAGTAAGGAATTAAATGTAAACTTTGATAGTAAGGTTTCACTCTTCTGTCAGTAAATGAGTCAAATCACTTTTTAGATGCCCAAGTTTTAAACCTCTTTACTGAATTCTTTACGATTGTCGTGGTACAATGGCTCCCAAATCTATTGCCCTTTGGAACTTCCAGAGTTTTGCTTAGAGGTTACAATAGAATGCAATGATATGCAGAGTGCTGCCAGTAAATGGGTTCAGAGAGGAATAACATAGAGCCTAGAAAAAGCCATGCACATGAATAAAGTAAGAATGTTGTCTTTTAATTTGTCAGTATATAGGAAGTAACTGATGTACAGGTGTTTCCTTCTTGCAGTTGTTTCTAACCCTAATTAGCATGATCCTGATTATCTAAATGGACAAATAAGGCACAAAGGCAGTAGACTGCCTGTTTTACATCTCTCTCTGTCAGAAATGCCCTCAGACCACCTCAGTCCCAATGTACCTTAGCTATAGAATTCTTTAGGTAGATTTAAAAAAAAAGAAAAAAAACGGGCAATTTTGCCTCACATGTCTGTATTAAACAAGAAATCTGTAATAAAACTGTACGAGAAATTGGAAGATAAATTAGTAGGTGTTTATGGTTGCAATTAATGCTTACAAAAGAAATAGAAAAGTCACAAACCACAAACAACAGAAAAGTTACTTGTAGTATACTGACACATTCATTAAGTACCTCTTGAAAAAAACACACTTTGAACTACCTCCAGTTTTAATGCAGAAAAAAATGTTTTATCATCTGTTTTCAGGCACTAATGGCAACTACCTTATCATTTCTGTTGAGGCAAAGAAGGAAAAAGATCACAAGAGAAAAAAAATTATCTAGATGAGCAAACTGAAAAGCTATTTATTTGGATTTTGAAATAAGTCGGTAATCCCAACACTAAGGCGTCCTGATTTACTGTATTAGATATGCAAAACAAGCATGGTAAAATAGCATGCATTTAGAAATTTGATACTATATTAAGTCATAACACATTTGGAAACACCACTTACAAATGGCATAAAATATTAATATAGTATTTTTAAAACCTGATACATGTTGTTACTTTCTAAACTTATCATTACTTAATAAATTCTTCAGTTATTTCAAAATAACCTCAAATTATCTTAAGTATTACAGGCCACATTTTCAATGGTGCTAAAAGCTGAAAATGAATGGTTGAACTAAAGCAAGACAGATGTTATATGGTTAAGGTCTTTCACTGGCTTCTTAGATGCTCAGGAATTTTTATAGGTCACTGTACCCATTTAGAAAACCGACACTTTCAGTATCTGAACATTATCCCACTCTTGAGTCTTACATTATCCCAAATACTTGTTGGCCGTATTTACACAAGGGAGTGTGGGATGAGAATTTCATGACAGCAAGCAAATGCAAGCAAGAACTGTTCAGCTAAAAATGAATTATGAAAACAACAAACAATAACAACTACATTAAAGAAAACCCTAATGTGTCACCATAGGGTACATTAGGTTCTTCATGAACTACCCCACAGCCCAAATGCAGCTTGTCAGGCATAGCTGAGTGACACACTGAATGAATCCAGTACACAAGGACTAAGGTATGAGAGAGAATCAGGCTTTCTCCACCTCATCCATTCACACCCACTGCATGGTTAATTTTCTGGTACACTTATTTGATAGCTGCCTCCCTTTCAAAACTTATTTAAGAGCTGTAGATGATGTTTCTTCACCTTTTGCTGCTTCTTGTGTGTAACTTTGGGAAAAAAAAAAAAAAAAGAAAGAAAAAGATAATTAAGAATATCTGCATAACACCATTTGTGGAAATAGAAACTGAGACTACATCTAGCATGGTCAGTAGGTTGAGGGAGGTGACTTCCCCCTCTACTTCGCTATCATGAGACCCCACCTGGAGTACTGCATTCAGCTACGGGGCCTGCAACATGAAAGGAACATAGACCTGTTGGAGTGAGCCCAGAGGAGGGCCACAAATATGGGCTGGAGTACATCTCCTATGAAGACAGGAGAGTCAGGGTTGTTCAGCCTGGAAAAGGCTCTTGGGGACACCTTATAGCAGGCTTCCAGTACCTAAAGGGGACCTACAAGAAACCTGGAGATGGACTTCTTACAAGGGCATGCAGTGACAGGACAAAGGTTAATGTCTTTAAATTGAAAGAGGGTAGACTTAGATTAGATATAAGAAAGAAATTCTTCACCATGAGGGTGGTGAGGCACTGGACCAGATTACCCAGAGAAGCTGTGGATACCCCATCCATGGAAGTGTTCAAGGCCAAGTTGGATGGGGCTTTGATCAACCTGACATAGTAGAAGCTGTCCCTTCCCATGACAGTGGAGTTGGTACTAATTGATCTTTAAGGTCCCTTCAAACCCAAACCGTTCTGTGATCCTATGGTTTGTCTATTTTATGGTATTAACTTTTAAAGTGAGCAGAGTTATTCACTTATAACATGAGCAAAGAGAGAGCAGCAAAAGTCAGTAACAAAAAGTGTTTCCAAGGAATAATGAAACTGAATAAAGAGAAAAAAAAATATGGCTTGAACATCCCTCAGCACCTTTTTGTGAAAATGGCTACAGTTAGGAATAAAAGTTTACCTATTTGATCTGTCTACATGGTTTGGTTCTGGCAATAAGATTGAAAGTATTATAATAAATGAAAATAAAGAATAGACCATGCTGCATGATTTTTAGAAATTTTTCTCCTTTTTAAGTTTACGTTACTGCATTTATTTATATTTTGTTCTTTCTTCAATGTGTTTTCATTAAAATATTCTCACTGCGAGATTGTCATACTAAGCTACTCTCTTCTGTACAATATTCGTGCTATTTTCTTAGACCAAAGCACACTTTAAGGTAATTTTTAGTAACAAACCATAGCAATGGTTTGTTATGGGTGATTTTATACATTGTCACAGTAAACATCTGATTTGATCTAACTCCCAAGGGCACACCCTAGTTATCAGTTACAACTCAGCTTAATGCATCTATTCCCTGGAGACAGCACAAGATCTATTGTTTAGGTAGAGAGAGTCCTGATGATAAAAGCATTTCAAATTAGCAAAACATAAACATACCAGTCCTTTGAATCAGATACATTACACATGGAAGCCCTCCGTAATTTGGTACTCTGACTTTATATAGTTTATTTATACTGTTAATTCCAATGCCACGATAGCAAAAAACTTAAACGCGGTGTACTGTCAGTGAGGATGAAACTTCAGCATGCTTAGCATTTTTGTCTCAGTGACATAAGAGGATGTAAAATGCATTTGCCATTTTGCACGATTCAGCTGTATAATACAGAAAAGAGAGTCAATGGCATCATTGAGAAAAAGGTCTGCCTCTGTCTAAGTTCATTTTATAAACTGGAAGAACAGAATTATTCCTTTTTGTGTAGGAATGTTTCTACTAACTCACCATAACCAAACAGATCAATTTTTCTATTTTGGAATCAATTCTGCCATCAAATGCCTTCTAAGAATTTCAAAGCAAGTATTATCATTTGTTATTCAGTTGTAAACTGGTATATTCTTAGTTTGTTTTTCATCTAAACTTCTATTATGTAATAATAAATTAGTTTTGTGCAAGTTTGTCAGTGTGAGTGCATATTTTCCTTGAATAGACTTTATTCTGTATATAAATCTCTCAGTCCACAAAAACAGGATGAACACTAGCAACTTTATTATTTTTCAGCTTGGTAAAGGAATGGGACATCTTCCTATCTGCTTAAAAGGCATAAACCAGCATCTAAAAATTAGCATGTTTTACTGGTGTGTTCACCAGCATCATTTTTGGCACTCTCAATGATGTCAACAGATAGAAAAAATGAGTTTGCTGGTAACTTGTGCTCCCTCTGCTGACAGAATAAAGCATGAAGAGCAAGGAAAAGCATAACTGTTGGGGTAGTATTACAAATGCAGAATTGTTTCAAATTTCCTAGCCACACTAAAAATACCACATAAAGGATAATTTCATTCTAATTTATTTGTAAGAAGAGGAAATGTATATATTTGGATTGGGTTTTCATTTGCCCTACTGCATATCTACTTAATCAGACAACGTATCCATGATTTCCAGCTATGATGGTTTGTAAACATTACCAGTGATTAATCGGATAGTAATTTGAGTCAGCACAAAGTAATTTCTCTCCATTAGATTAAATATGTCACACCCTGTCAATTAAAGATCCATTTAACACCAACCCAGCAATAATAAGCATGTTGGAACAAGGCACCAGGAATTCTATTTGTGACTAAAATTCCCTATATATAGTATAGGAATTCGGCTTAGCATTGCAAGTAAATTTATTCTTTGCTAGAAGTTTGCCTACAGCAAGAACTGTAAAAGACAAATTTTTCTTTTATTATAACATTTCTGTAATGGATTTTTAACACATCAGCACCAGATAGCTGTAAGCATTAGTTCATTTTCATGGTTTTATAGTAATGATTTCTTATTGTTTGTCACATTGTGTACCAGGAGAAACGTCTGGATTTAAAAAGCCCTAAACCATAAGAATAGAAATTCATTCATATTCCCTCAGATGATGATAATATCTCAAGCACAAATGAAATATGCTATCCTTAAAATTATCTTTTTTTCCTTTTTTTCTATTTGGATAACAACCAATACATTCAACCAATACTATCACAATATTTCAGCATATGTAATTGATTATATGCAATTCTGAGAATTTTATCTGGAGTCATAAGCAAGAAGCATCGATGTGTAGAATTGAATGCTGGAGATATTATTTAATTTTTAAAAGTATGACAAACCAAACTACTATGCAAAAAGCCATTATGTTCTGGAAAATTTTTTTTGTCTTTATTTCAGTTGTCACCAGTCTTTTTCAGGAATTTGGAGGAGCAAATGATGAGCATTTGCTTTATTTTGGTTTTGCATTAATTTATTTTGTAAATACTTAAACATTTCTGGAACAGAACTGCAAATATGCCTGATTCACATGCTACCTATGACTATCACTTTGATGTGGGAACATTTCCTTTAAGTATTTTCACAGATGTGAACTAATTTATGAGTCTTATGAGAAAGTTGAACTACTCAGAAGGTACTGGTTTTGTCTGAAGCTGTAACTAATATGTTAGGTAAGGCAAACTGAACTTAATTTTAATGAAATAAAAAAAATAAAATAAAAAAAAGACCCCACAATAAATAATTTTCAAAACTTTCTGACTTATGCAAAAAATATCCAATGGAAAATCAATGAGCTTATAAGGTCTTAATAGGAAATGAAAGCAAACACAGATGGTGTAGTCATGACACTACTAAGATCCACATATATTCCATACTATTTACTACTCAGAAGTCTGCTGAGCACCCACTGTACTGCCCTAGGGCAGAGGCACAGCCTCACTGCTCGTAGGCATTGTGTTGATTTGCATTTTGTCAAAAAGCAAGAAGACACATTGGGAAAAAACTACATTAAAAACAAAACAAAACAAAACAAAACCAATCAACCAACCAACAAAAAAAAAAAAGGAAAACACCAACAAACACTACCAAAAAAACCCTAAAACACCCTGCAGAGATAAGTAAGAGCCAAAGGGCAAAATGAAGTAGAATTGCCTGTGTGATCTGTCTCATGACCCACACAACTAAAGACTGTTTCTTTTGCGTCACTGAGCCAAATGGCACAGCGTCTACATCTCTACAATTCTTTGACTAAGAGAATGATAACATTGATTTGTCTTTGCAGAAGAAACATTAATTCATTGTGTTTTAAAGAACATTTGCCCCATTCTAGCAGGTTTTTCAATATGAGGCAATAATGAGACTCTAGGAAACTGTGCCAAAAATCCTGTTCAGATTAGACAATGTGATACTGAATGCTGAATCTTCTCACTAGGCTTCTCTGCATCTCAGTTCCTGAAAAGGCCATTTGGATGCAATCCTGTAAAGTGCCTGTGGAATGGGCAACTCCTGGAGGGAAGGGCAGCATTTTGAAATCAGCAACTAAATCTGAGTTTAGCTCTAAGGATTTAAGAACTTTATTTCATCTAGATTAGAGTCCTGTTCTTTGGTGTCAGAAGGTATTTGTGACTGTCAAAACCAAGAATGTAAAATAAGGGCCTGGATTACCCACAGCTTTATCCTGCTAGGCAGAGGATAGTCAGACATATGCCTTCTTCTTTCTCACAGATGCTGCAATATTTCTGGATTAGGAGGAGGGGATATATTGGACCCTAACTGTGAAAGAATTGGCTTGAGGCTCTCTGACACAATGGGGAGTTTATCTTTCACACGGGAGAGCAATTTTCTCTCCGTCACAAAAAAGTTTATGTTTATGTTCAACTGGGATTATATGCAGTAATTCTAACCTTGTTGTTTCATATTGTAACTGTTATCTATTATTAATCCCTCTCACTTTGCAAAGCGATAAAAGCATTTTATAAAATGATATGTCTTATTGTGTATATTTTTTGAACAGTATAAACTGAAATGCACTTAAATAACAAGAGAATTTTAGTAAGGAATTTGCATTTTTCTGAAGAAGACAAAGAATTGACTGAAAGGTTAAGGTTAAAGGAGGTTAAAAATAGACCAGTCATTGACAAAAACTGTGACAATCTTGAAACTGAGAACAAACTTTTTATATTCTATTTTATCTCAGAAGAAACATCTGTAATACCTAGCTATTCAAACATCGTTGTCTATTAAAAAAACAATCATAAATATGTTTTAAAACAGATTTAAAATATTTAAAAATATAACTATTTAATGAATTTGCTTTTAAAAATACTTCAGAAAACAGAAGTAAGACTCCACATACCTATACCAAATTATAACTAACTTTAAAACAGATAATAAAGATATTGAGGCAGAACCAAAACTATAAACCTGTAAACAAGAGATATTGGATTCTTAATTTCTTGAAGCTACATGCATAAATTGTGAATTTGACTTGTTAAGTAGCTACTTAAATTTACAAAAGTAGTGAAGAAATAATAGAACAATTGCAATTTTGATATTACTTGATAAATGATATGTATGCATGTACTGAAACTTACAACTATATACAGTTTAGGAGAAACTACTCTATAGAAATTCAGGTCTATTTGTAAAATAGGAGTTAGTATTACTATTATCACCTGCTAATAATTCAACAAAAATGTTGTACAATATTGTACCTATCTTGTATGCTGTGTTACTATCTTTACGTATGGACCCTTACTCTTCATGTTAATAAAGAAGCCATTGAACAGTTTAGGTTTCTTTATTCCCTGTGATCAAATAATTGTAAACATAGGACTCATCTTTCTATTACCTTTTTCTCCCTCACCCCAACGAAAAATAAGCCAAAAATTTAATTTTTTTGTCAATCAGGTTTTATCAGTATAATTTTGATTAAAAGACTCTTTCCAAGTTAGACACTGCAGTTCAACAGCACCAACAAGGAGAAGGCTGCAAACAGTTATATACTAAGCAGACATTTGACTAATATGAAAAGGTGGCAGAGTATGCAAGCTATACAAATAACCTAATGCACATCTTCTTTATCAGTTTTGGTCAGATGGTTAATTTCTTTATTTCTTAGTCAAATAGACACAGAGTGTAAAGTTGCATGTACCTTTCCTTCACATCACTGCTTAGAGAAAGAACACTGTTGATCTCTTTGCTCTTGCTCAAGACTTTTTTTCTTCCTGGTAGCCCACAGTTAAATATAACACTAATCCTGGACAATGCTCTCAGTTTCCCTAATCTAATAAAAAAATCATGACCAACCCATCCTACCTTAATAAGCATCATGGCCTACCACCTTTTGTTGTCACTTCAGCTGTATTTATTGTGATGTAAATGAGACAAGAGCTCACAGTGCATTTTTAGTAAGCAAACCTCTGAAGACGCTAAATACTTCATTAGTTAATCCCTAACAGATATATAGTGGTTGAATAGCTACTCACTCATGTAAAATGTACCCTCTATTTCTATACCAAAGTAAGTAAAGTATATATGCTAACTATTGACCATGCAAATACAATGAGAAGTCACCTTTTCATTTTATTTTCTGTTTAGATCTGAACAGAGCAGGTTTTAAACAAAGAAACAAGAAGATTTTCATGGGTTTTGGGTTTTGTAGGTTTTTATTTTGTTTTGTTTTATTTTTACTTTGCCTTGCTTTTAACACAGTTTCAAATTTATCATAGAAGAAATTCAAATTTAAGGTCTTTTCTGTTTGTTTTTAGCTATATTTTTTCCCCAGTTATGATAAGAGTTAGCAATCTCCTTCAGCATCCACAGATTCAAATGATAAAGGCCAGGGATTAAGCACAGCCGATTAACAGTCTGTGTCCTCTTCAATCTAGCATTTCCACTGTAGATAAACCCATATTCAGACTGAAGTTATCATAAACAGACTGTCCTCAATATCATTTCCCTAGATGACCTCCTCAAAACAGACATTCAAGTATTCTTGGGGAAAATGACAGTTCACAGTAACTGGAAAAGCTGACAAGACAGCATATAGGCACACGAATGATTCGGAAGATCAAGCCAAATGTTTAGAAAGCAATTAGGATAAAATAATAATTGTACTATAAATATTTTATTTGCTTCAGTTCTGGAGTAATTTATTGTAAATTTGACATATAAAATAAAAGCAGTTTGCTAAGTTTTGTCTTTATTGCTTGCATTGTGTATCTTTAAAATAACTACATCATTATTTATACTTATTATGACCAAAAAAAAAAAAAGTCTTGATAGATTATAGTGGTTGCAATTTTTTCCCTTCCAAAGCCAAAGGAAACAAACACTGAAATTCTCTTGGTACTCTAGATTCTCTGAAATACAAGTGTTACTCTAAGGAAACTCTCAATATAAACCGTTTGTTAATGAACAACAGCAAAATAATAAAAATCCACATGGTCAGAATTGAAGGTAAATGTTTTGATTTCTATTATAAATAATATTTGCACCTAAATTTTAAAAAAAGCTCCTTAAACAAAGATATCTTCTGCTTCACAGGAACAATTTAACATAGAAAATTTTGACAGGATTCTGCTGCTGTTTCACATTTCAAATCCAGAATCTCATGAGTCAAAAGAAAGGCTTTGATTAATACGGATATAAACTATGTAACAGAGTCATTTAATTTCTTTACCTAGAGATGACAACTAGGTTAAGAAACTATAAAATTTTATGTCATTTAATTTCAGTGTATTTCTTCAGCCAGAAGCAGCAACATTTCAAACTATTTTATTATAAAAAACTAATCTTATCTACCTAGTTAAAGCAACTGTATTCATCTCTTTTTTCCATTAGTTTATACTGGCAGAATTCCAGTGAAGCAATTCTGAAATCAGATGAATGCATGTCTGCATTTATTCTTCAATTCTTTATTCAAAGTATATGGTCAAAATTTGGTTCTCTTTGACCAAACCAAACAAGTAATAACAAACAGGTCATGCTATATAGATTAGAAAACAAAACAAAACAAAACAAAACAAAACAAAACAAAACAAAACAAAACAAAACAAAACAAAGCACCAACACACAGCGGCATTTTAATAAGTTATCAACAGAATTAGTCTGAATTCAGCAGTGCATATGAACCCAGTTAATTCATTAGGGTTGTTCATCATTTCTTTTCACCAAAGTTTTCTTTAAAAAAAAAAGCATTAAATAATCCAGATTAAGTTTTATAGTCAGAACATTAATTAGGTTTGGATGATTCTACCCACCTTTTCTTCCAGACACAAAAGAGCTTCAAAGCTCTTTTAAATACACCTCTATTTGAGAAATAATTTAAAATGTGAATTTAACTCAAAGTCACTCACTTTGAGATCTTGCTTCAAAACCTAATTTCATGGTCTGTCTCCATAACAACGTAGCTTATTTTTGCAAACTAAGACTCATATAATGAAGTATAATGTGTTTAATCAGATTGTACAGACTACAGTTTAAGGCTATTTATATTTAGTATGATTTGGAGACACACTAACTTAGGAGATGTGATTTGTAGGTCAGTTCTCCTTAATCATCCTTATGAGCAGAAGCTTGCATATTTTCCTCACCAAAAGAGCCACATTAAGTTATATTTAACTAGTGATAAGATATACAGCATACAATTAAAACATCATGTATTCTGTCTATTCATTTTTAAGTTTCTTGTTCCCCATTGGAATCTGCTAAAAATGCTTGTCATATTGTACTGGAACAATTTTGCTTTAACCTCATCAGTGACACCAAACTTGTCTCTCATTATTCAGCTATATATTTTTTGAAGAGGATATATAAAAGAAAATAGGCTCAATGTACATTCTATTTAGTGTAAAAAAAATAAATATCTAAAACCAGGAGGAAGAGTAAAACGCACAATTCTTTTGTTGAATTAAATGGAAAAAAAGGTCTACAATAGGTAAAATTAAATTTATCAGTCCTTTCTTTTTTTAATCTAAAAGCAAATATCATTAGCTATTACAAGCAAGATGAGGAATTTTATAGGTTGTTAGTCATTCAGCACACAGCACTTTATTATTCTCCATTTAATATCAAATATACTTTTCCTAGACATTTGTATGTATTTTTCCATGTCTAATTACCTCTCTTCCATAATTAATGGATGGAACTTCTTATTACTAGATTGGAGAAATACATTAATTTATTAACAGTGGGCTTTAAAATAAAACTGAGTTAGCAGATCTGATATTCCTTCCATGAGAACAAATCAAATCTTAACATGAAATGCTTTCTAGGGCAAACTTGTCCTATTGACTAATTAAAAGCTGCAGGATAAAATCCAGACCACAAGGAAATTTGGGAAAGAATTATCTGTGTTATTATCCAAGGAGTGAGATGCAGTGCAGCGAGACTGGAAGAGGAAAAGAACTCAGTGGAAAGATCTGCTCCTTTGTCCACACACACTCACTCATGCACACACAGAGCAACATACATACAGCTTTTCTTTCAGAGCACTTTTCATTTAAGCAGCTTGGCAGTATTTATGTTTGCAGAGCTCCCAGTACTCCCAAACCTTCTCCTTCATTTTTAGCTTTCAGGTTTTTGCTTCAGCTGATGAGAACAGAAAGAGAAGGTGGTTTGCTTATTACTGGCAAACAGCTTAGAAATTCTCAGTAAAGAAACCAATCAAGGCAGAAGGATTATAATAATCAAAGTACAAAATTTGCATATTTAGAGTATGGTTACTGACAAACAACAATGCCTTGGTTATGCAAATCAAACCCCCAGCTAACATGAAGGGATTTGCATATCTGCGAGAAATCTGTCACATTATGCATTGGTAACTACATTCTAGGTGGCTGAAAGAACTGGCTTTTAGCACAATATTAAATATAATTGCCAGTATATTTTTTTATTTGCTTGTGATATAGAATAAACTTTAGTCATGCGGGGCCTGATGAAGATAGTTGTTCTTGTCTGTAGGAAGCAAAATCTTTCAGATCCATAAAAGCCATATTCAGTATGCCGTAAAGCTAGAATGTTTAAGATTGAGATAATGAAAACATTCAGAGAGTTGTGTTACCAATTGTGTTTGTCCTTTTCGTCTATGTAAGGCAGTTTAAAGCAGCCCTCTTGAGAGAAGATTGCAGAAAACAGATGAAAATTTAATGTCATCAGTTCAGCTCTGAGTAATAAAATCATGTTTAATTCATTTTAAATTTAGTGAATGAAGAAGAAAAAAGTTGGACTGAAAAGTTCCATAGGTAAAAAACCTGGAAAAAAAACTGCACACTAAACTACTATAACAACTTTCTATTATAAAGAAAATAAGATTAGGGAAATTCCCCTTTAAAAATGAGTATGTGGCAGTATTTCCACCATTCATACATGGGAAAATAAATATGTTACTTTTGGTTAATGTTTATTTCCCCTTTCCTCTCTTGTGAATGATGCTCAGCTGTAGTTCAGACGTAAACTTAAGGCTGGCTTATGCTCCCTAGCCCCTGTTTCCAAACCAAATTGCAGTTTGGTGTTACACTGAAACATGGAAGAGAATTTATGCAAGCATGTTCAGTCTACAAAGTATTACTTATAACGAATGTTCAGAGGCATGATCCGTTTCCCCAGATAAAACATGGAGGAAACTGAGCAAGACGCTTTAAAGACCTGGCTACTGTTCATGTGCAGAACTGGTGAGTGCGCTGCACAGTGGTCCTTAAGTGTACTTACCATCCTCTGTGGGCACATAGATGTTCAAATACAGGCAGTCTTCATTTTGATCTTGAACATATGTCACCACAGTATCCAGATTGGCTGTAAACCAGACCGGCAGCATGTCGTTGAGCAGTGACCTCTCATCCAGGTACTGAGGGCAGACAGCAGCAAACTGTGTGGCGTTGCGGACACCTGTCCAAGATGATGGTGGCTCTGGGGGCTGAAATCGCCTTTCCCCGGTTGGAGGAGAGGCATAAGGAACACCCAGGTACTGCTCCACTGGACCAAGGATCTCATTGGGCAAAGGTGTTCTTAAACCACGTATTTTGCCATAATTTGTGGTAACCACTGGATATTGTGCTTGGCCATCGATGAGAGTAAATCTTATAGCCAGAGCAGTTATCCACAGGAGGAAGTTAGAATTCAACATGACACACACTGGAGTGAAGATCAAAGGCAGCCATAGGAGTCCCATTGGTTTCGACATTATTTAAATCAACATCAGCAGGGCTCCTTTTTCCACAGCCGGGAGAAAATTAATCAGTCAAGGAAAATGAAAACTAATACAATAAAATGTAGTCAAAGGAGATGAAGTGATGGAAGTCGTAACCTTTTTAAGGAAGCAAAAAAACAAAACCTGATGTGTGGTAGGTGCCTCAGCTGACTGGTCATAGACAAATCCTGATGTCAGAAGAAACAAGGGAGTGTTTGCCCATAAGGCCCATTCCAGACTTCAGCATTGGCTTAATCCTGGCAACGCATGGCACTTTACAGCAAGTAGCACAGGGAGATACCACAGTTATTCCACTTCCCCAGTGAAATGGTTCCTTCCAGTGAAGTTCAGACCACTCAGCCTGCAGCCAAGAGAAAACAAGAAATTCAAATCAATGGACACATTAATGTTGTCATAAATCTAAAAAGAAAACCCAAACAAAACAATTAAATTCACACACTACTTCCATGCCAAGGCCCACAAATGTTTTATGAACTTTAGGCACTGTGGTTAACTATGTGTTTCCAAAGACATGTAAGATAAGAAAACTAAATATTGAAGCCACAAACTTGTCAGAGTTTATACTGCAAGTCAAATATTTCTGCTCCTGTGTATGCTTCCAAACCAAACCACAACCCAAACATTGCTGCTTTCAGGAAGGGTATCACATTTAAGAGCTATCTCCAGGGCATTTTCTGCTCTAAATAAACAGCATCTCCCTTTTAAGCATATTTGCACTCCCACAGCAAACACTCATTAAATGTTTTGCTGTATTGGACAATTTCTCTTTGTTATGATATGAATTATATATATAAATATTTTTCACAGGTATACTCTTCTTTATGACAGTTTAATTTACCTCCATCTAATTCAGAAATTCCAGCTAATGTATTAGCACTACATTAGTTCAAAGCAAGTATGAGAACAGCCAAAATTTGATACAAAGTTGTTGGTTTTCATATCTGTTTTCTTTGTTCTATGTCTGACAAAAAGGAACAATGGAAACTGAAAAGAAAAAAAAATGTGATACAATCTCTCAAAATTCAGATTTGGCCTAGATAGTGTTACAACTATGTAATGCTATCTTCTTGTATGCTTCTACTTTTAATTTTTAGACAGAAGGGAAGTCATACAACAATTCTGTTAATTTGTAATGAAATACAAGTCAGTTATATATTTATATATGCTAACCAGTGCAAGCAGTAAAAATAAACACACAACACTTCTTGTTAATACTTACGTTCTTCTACCTGAACAAAAAAGCGGAAAGTAATTCCACAACTAAAAAATCCTTATTATAGGAAACTGATACTGATACTTTACATTTGATAGGATGAACACACATTTATATATAAAACATATACAAGTGGACTACCAGGTCTTGTTTTCAGTCAGGACTCTGTATCGTGAAGATATAGAATCAGTTTTCAAGAGCAGAAAAAATACAAGGTAAGTAGCTATTGATCGTGATTCCAAATAAAAACAAACAAATAAATAACAACAACCACAGACAACCCAAAAATAACCACAGGAGACATCTATGCTGATTCTTTTAGGCAAGGAAAGGAATCTGAAGTAAAGATAGAAAACTCCTGAAATTCTTCGATGACTTTATTTTAGCACTCATACTGCAAAATTTTTGAAACAGCTGAACACCAGAGGCCAGATACATTTCATTTATGGTGAACCAAATCTCTATTGACATTTTCACTGGTAAATAAGAGGCTCAGATGCTGCCTCCAAAATACTTGCAACTTAAGCATAATTTCCGCAGGACAAATCAGTAACAGCTCTAAGTGCCGTGTCCCTGAAGCCACCACCAGCTCTTGCAGGCCCTGCCAAGTCCCATCTGGGACCTCTCCCCAGTCTGCTCAGGGCCATGGGACCCAAGTTCAACCCAGCTCAGGGTCATCGGTCTCTGCCCGAGCTATGCTCCAAGGAGCCCTATGCTCAGACCCAGGCCCAGTCCAGATCTTGGCCCAGTCAAACTCAGACCTGACTCCTCACCCTGACTGGCCTGATGAACATTGGTCAGTGGCAGGGTCCTGTCCCTGTCCCCAGCCCCGCCTCGACGGGGTGTTTTAGGAGGATGTCCTGTCCTGCACTGTGGGCAGCCCCACTCCAGATGCTCCCTGACACTCAAAGTGGTCAGCCAGATATCAGTTAAGCAAAATTCCTCCTCAAGCACCAACTTCCCTTCTGATTACTGCTACCTCCTTTAACAACAGAAGTCAGTAGCAGGCAATTGATTTTGAGTAGTGTTTTGTCATGCTTTCTCCCATCCTGGCTTTGGTATACTTTTCTGACCATGCAGCACAAAGCAGATTTTCCAGTTGTACCCAACTGAGGATTTAATCTATGCTCAGGGAGGAGCAGCAGATCCTATTGTCTTGGCACCCACACTGCAGAAGTTTGTAATATCATTACAGGAAAAGGAAATGTGGAATCAAGCACTGAGAAAAATGACAAAATTGAAGGAAGGACAGTGATCTAGATGATGAAAAATGGATAGAGAAAGAAAAAAAATTGTGTGGGCAAACACAAAAGGAAAAGAGGAGACAAAACAAGAAAGAAAAGTGGAATGACAGACAAGAGTCAAGACATTACCAACATGGAGAGAATGAAAAATGACAGCATGAAGAAACATGGAAATCCACAGTTGATAAACATACTAAAGATAATATACAACTGTCAAAAATGTGATTTAGTAAAAAATATTTATCCACACTAATTACAGGGTGTCTTTGGATCAAATATCTAGTTATATGCCATCATTTTGAATGGTGTGAAAGGACAGGAAAAGGGAAACATTCATTATTGACCTGGAACTGAATTTGCTATCTGATTCCTTATCTAGGAAATAAGACCAACAAAAGTTAGCTTTGTGGGTATTATATCTACTCAGAAAATCTGCTTTAATTTCCCTGCCTTATCAGGATCATGTACAAAGTTTGCATTTCTGACTCATGCACACATAGACATTTAGATTTTAAGAATCTTGAATCTATAAAGAAACATTCTCTTGGCTAACACCCAGAATACTGCAAGCTCTCTCAGCCCCGCTGTCTGACCTATAACAGACCTGCAGTCTTTGCCAACCAGTGCAAAGACAGAAACTGTAGACAGTGATAAGTGCATTAACACATTAACTAGTCATCAGAACAAAAATAACAAATAACATGAAGCAGAATCTTGTGAGAAATTATTTTTCCTAATTGAAGTTATATGTTTATTTTGTTGGGGTTTTTTGTAAGCGTTTTACCATAAAGAATAATTTCAACAGCATATTATTAAATCATTATTTTAAAAATGGACTTATAATCACCCTAATTTAACACTGTAAATTTCAGTAGGGATGAGTATCTGAACAACATATTTACATTATTAATAGGTTAACCAAATTACATGTCGGTATGATTTCTGTGGTAGTACCTTGCTGTTCAGTCACAGCAATTCAGTGGTAAGAGGGACTTTTAGTGAATCAGAATACCGTCATTTGTCTTTTACACCACATTCTAACATATCTCTTATTAATTAACTCTTGAAGATTTAAAAATTAGAAATGAAAAGAAACTAAAATATCAGTAATACAAATTTAAGAACTATGATGTATCCTTTCATAAAGTGAAAACAAATGTCAACTTTAGAAACATCATTATGAACCTTGAAGCTCATCCTATGTTTATGGTTAGAAATAACTGAAGACAAAGGTGGATCATTTTTATTATTTTTGTAAATTATGGAAATAAATCCTGAAAAATAATACAAATAATATACAAATGTTAAATTATATTTTTTCTTTTTTTTTTTTCTTTTTTTTTTTTAACAATATGTTGCATTTACCCTCCTATGAATTTCTCTAATAAGTCTCTCTTTGGACAAGGTCCATAAAACCCTCAGGTTAGAAAATACAATCACCATCTACTTTTCAGGAAATGGACACACATTTACTTTGTATCATTGCTTCTTGCCTCCAGCTACCTCTCTTGTTACGAATTTATCAGTTCCCATACACTATCAAAAATGACAATGGAATTGTAAGAAAAGGCTGTGTTGTCCCTAAATTGTTTTTCAAAGCTGCAGCTCTCTCAATAATGAGAACAATTTGAAAAGCAAGCGGAGTGAAAGAAAACATGTGATGATCAATCCTTTTCAAGAAAACAAAAAAACAAACACCTCACTCCTTAAGCACTCTGTAAAAAATCATGTGTTTAGATCTAATTATAAAAAGCTGTTATTGAACAATCATAGATATGGTTTCCCTGATTTTTTTCCTGTATGATAAACAAACAAACAAAGAAAACCACCAACCAAAAAACCCCCGCACCACATTATGGCCAGGAGGACCTAAGACTTACTGGAAATGCTCAGTTAAGATGGTTGCACTTATCTCACTGACCTTTGAATGCTAATTTCAATTGGCATTGTACATAAGAAGCATGGACAATTTTCAGTGGTAAGATAGTTTTCATTATACTTTCTACTTCTTGATATAAATTGATGAAGATTGCAAATAAACGTGAGCTATGAATATTAGGAAGTAAGAAACTTGGCATAAACTGTTTAAAAAATAAACTTTAAATTACTAACTATCCCAAAATTAGAAGTGTGTTCTACTCAGAATAAAATTTGACCATTCATGGTAGGAATTTGAGATTCTTATGGCTGAATAGACACCACAGCCATTCAAAATTCTGAAGTTTGAATTCAAGCGAGTTCATGACACACTCTCAAATAATAAGACAGCAATTAACTTTGATTGCAAAGTGGTCTGACAAGGTACTAAGTCTTTTCTGTTCAGAAAGAGTCCAATGCCTAAAATATGACCATGCACAGTGATCAGAAGATACATTTATAGTCATTTTCTAATTGTGGCTCCCAAGTCTTAAGAAAATACTACTCTTCCAAGTACATATTTTAGGGAAATGTACAAAAATTTTTCTTCAGTACAGTCTAGTAAAACTGCTGATTTAATTTCCAGCTTTTACTTCTGATATGACCTTGTAAAAGAAATGTAACACTCTCTGGGTCTCTCTTTTTTCTTTTCTGCACCTCTGTTTTCTTAAATTCAGATATGTTACTCCAAAAGCAAAGATTATGATCTGAAAGAAGATGTTCAGCCTTGAGTTCCTGTAGAGCAAAATTTGTTATGTCTGGAGTAAAAAAAATAATTTATGGATATATAACAATGAAAACATTCGTATAAAAATCACTATTTTATAGATATTATTTTAGGTTTGTACAGTAGACCTTTATAATGTGAATAAACCTTAAAAATTATCAAAGCTGCAACACATATAAAATAAACCTTTCTAACATGGAATAGGCTTAACTTCTTTCAATTAATTAAGGTCAAACGACTAAAAAGAAAATTCTTAAGGGAATCTATAAGGCTCTGTCTAAATATTAAACTGGGAAATTCACAGTCCTCATTCCTCTGTCTTTGCAATTAACCCTATGGTATGCCTTCCTCAGTGATGGAAGAAAACTCTTGTCTGAACCATCTGAGAAACTGTCTGAGGGGCTGATTGTTAGGCAATTTGATCTCTTGAGGCTTTTTAATGTTTAGAATTTGATATCTTCCTGTTGTTTTTCCAGTGTAAGAGAAGGAAGCATTACAAATGTTACCATAACCAAAAGCAGAGTGGGAAAAGCATCTTAAACCAACAGGGCATATAGCACTCCCATCCCATTATATGGCCAAAAAAAAAAAAAAAAAACAAAACAGTTGCTGCTCTATTATACAGATTCCTAGAACTGAATTACAGGGGAGAAACAAGCATGATGTTTTCATTGCATTACCTAGTTCAGCTCCAAGGTGCTGATACTGCCTTCATTCATATGATAATGTCACAATTATGCACTCATCCTGGAAAAGGGAGAGTTGAGTCACTACCCTTATTAACCCGAAGAAGTCTACACCCACACCTCCCCTCTTTGAGGTTACAAATGTTAGATTTCAAAGATTAGAATGTCTATGAGAACTGCTTTCACATTGTCGTTTCTAAACTGAAAGACTTTTGCTCTGAGATTCTCACCCTTGGACTGTGAGAAAACTGTAACTTTGCAGACCCATCAAGCAAAAACTCCCCCAGATAGGTATTCTCTATTTTCAAGCAAGCCTTATGCAGTTTATAGGACAGTCATTTAATGAAATACAAATTGGGACTGAGAATTATCTTTTGTTATGCTGTCACATCATTAAACCTTTTCCAACTTACTCTTCTCCTTATATTTTCTTTCTTTGCTAGAAAGTGTGCAACTTCACCAACAGAAGGGAAGAACATCCCCTAACTTCTGTCGCTGTGTTGCTTTCCTCTTATCTTAGTGGGCTTTCTCCAGCTAAATGCTGTCATGAGACCCTTATATTTAAGAGGATAGAGAGCTTATCTCAGCAAGACAAATTTCCATAAAACATTATAAAGAACAGGATCACTAGAATCACTCAATAGATTTTAGAAGACAGTAACAAGGAAATCATTCCTATGTTACTAGCTGCCTTTTTTTTTTTTTTTTTCCTACCAACCGTTGAGCTAAAAATCCCATTTAGAAAAGGGTCTGTCTCATATACTCTGCTTAATATCCTGTCTATGCTCAATTAATAATGAAGTGTGAAATTCTTAACTTTCTAGTTCACATAAGTCCTAGGAATTGTGACTCACATACTGTGGACCCCTAAAAGCTAAGCAGAATATTAACATAAGGAAGTTCTGTTATGGATCCTGATCTCTGTTTTTACACCAGTGAAGTAAGCACTGGAATCTAGGTCTAAGCAGTAAACTAAACAGGGCTAGAGCATGGGGTCTAGCATTGTCCTGCCACAGAACTCATACTTTGTAGCTGCATCACCTTCCAGACAATGCAGAGGCAAACCAGGGAGAAGGACAGGCTGGAAGTTCTCAACAGACAGTACAAAAAAGGTAGATCTCCTTCCTTTTTGTTTAGGTAAACCAGATCTTCACTACTGAGGTGAAAGCTGTGCCATGCTATGTGGTCTCAGGGACAGAGAACAGAATCTGAACCATTTTATTTATTAAGAGACATACCCTCAGGGTCAGAACCAGACATACCTTTCCTCAATGTATGTCTGCAGTCCAATGTTTACTATACCTGTTTTTATGTAGTGTACATTTTTTGCTTAAATATAGAAAATGGGAATAAAATAAAGTTTATATTCCCCCAGAAAATAAATGTAATATGGCTGCCACCTGATATCAGATATGTTGACAAACCTGTGATATGAGAGGAAGTACACAACAAGAATAACAGCAAAATTGGGATTATTTCGTAAAACAACACTAAAAGCTGAATAATCATTAAGCAAAATCCAACAACAAAATCTAGAAAGCTAAGAAACAGACTTCTGAAATTCCATTCCTTTGGAAATGCAATTTCTAAAATTGTTACATGAAGTAGAAAGATACAATACAAAGAATAATTCCATACCCATGCAAGCTTGAAAAAGATGTCTTAATTTCAGTTACTTGGGGTTTGGGTTGTTTTTTTTTTTAATCACTATTTTTTCAACTTTAACTATTCATTGCCAAAATGGCAGCAGGAAAAGAACAGAAAGCTAGGCTCGAATGGAAAAAGAGAAATGTAGAAAAATCAAGTGCTCTGTAGGGAATTTTCTATTCAGTTAAAAAAGTCCTCTATTTCCAACCCCACCCTTCCCAAGTGATAAAAATCAGATCATCTTTAATGGTCTTTTAAAAACTCCGAAAGAAATCTCAGAATTACTAAGTGAATGATTTTCTCTTAGGTGAGAAAAATAAACTAAATTTCTCAAAATTGTCTGCATGATATCCCTTATCATTCTACTATACACATCACTTTAAAGTCATCTCACACTTAGTTAATTATATTTTCTTGCATCAAAGGCTTTTCAGAACTCTAATGTAACATACGTCTGTTGGGTTTGTGTGACAGGGTTTTGGTAGCTGGGGGGTGACAGGAATGGTTTCTATGAGAAGCTGCTAGAAGCTTCTCTCATGTCCAACAGAGTCAATACCAGCCAGCTCCACGATGGACCCACCACTGGCCAAGGCCGAGCCCATCAGCGATGGTGGTAGCACCTCTGAGATAACAGAATTAAGAAGGGGAAAGAGTGCTGTGTAACTGCAGGTGGAGAGAAGAGTGAGAAAATGTTCCTGACAGGACTTGTGGATCTGTGGAGAGAGGGGCCCAAGCTGGAGCGGGTTTGTTGGTAGAGCAACTTCAGTGGGTACGTGGCATCCAACCAGGGTCAACCCACCACAATATTGTATTTGCTTTGTAGTATGTAAAACTGGTATCCGAATAGAAAGGAAAGCCAACAACAAATGCAGAAATTGTAATTTCTCTTGCTGTTCACCCTGCCACTCCCATTATTGAAGTTTCCATCTTTGCTTAGCACAACAAAAAGGTACCTCCTTGACTTAGGACACAATGCTATAGTTCATGTTCACGTCACTAACTGTGTGAAAAAGTTAGATATTCTATCTACACTGGAAGCATACACTTCAGGCAGCAGTTTTTCCTACTGTAACGTAGGTATTTGACATTCAAAAGTAGTTGAAGCCAATCACCATGAAAACATCCTGAAGATTATGCTTAAGGAGTCCAAGTCATTAGCCTAGATTAGCCAGCTAACTGTCCGATAGCTGAAGTACAGGAAGATGATTCCTTCTCTCACCTTTTACCAATACAAACAGAATTAACTCTATAACCATGATACACAAAGTTTAGAAACTCATCATTTTCCTGTTTCATACACAAACCAAGTTCTCATGACTAAAATCAAGAAGAGTATATACTGCTTTGAGTTTTTAATAGCTTTTGTCTGTTCTCTGGTTAGTTCTGCTGTTGGTTGATTAAAGATGATCCAGCATCCATTGGTAAGGAATTGATTATACAGACTTTATAATAAATTTTCAGCTATTTTGTCACCTACCATTCAGTTATTTTTATCTTCCTCTTTATTATTATTATTATTATTATTATTATTATTATTATTATTATTATTACCAGCACAGCCATCTCTGTGTTATCTTGAAAACTCTGGTGCATGGTATTTTCCTCAAAGCAAAATCACAACTCTGTGAACACTGTTATCCATTCATTTTGACCATCTACACCTAACATTAGTATGTACTGACAGAACCAATAGGTTTGTGGAAAAACAGTATAATTTTAGAAATGTATGTTTATATTGCTTCTGTCTCTCAGCTTGACAGAAAACATGTTTCCCCTGACATTTTTTATGCAATAAGTACCATTTATGAATGGCTAACAGGACCCATGTAACACTATCATTATCATAATATTTAGCACTTTCCACCTGTTTTCATAGGCCTGCAAAACTACATGGTTACTTTCAAAATTTCAAAGGGATACAGAAATGAATCACACGACTTTTCACAGATTTCTTTGACCATTTAACGGATACATACAACAATACTCACACTAACTGCACTGTAGATTCATACATGGTATAAATATCTGATTACAGTTGAAAAAAGTGAACAGGGGAAGGCAAGCAAATACACTAGAACCTTTCATAATGAGGACAAATAGTTTTTAACAATATGATTTCATGACAAAACACTATGTTCTGTTACCTTTCCAAGACCCGTCTTATTATTGTACTCCTCTGCTTAAAAACATGTCCTCTTATAAAAATATCCTCCGTCATTTTCCTATTTTGCACATGGCCTGCACATTAGATGGCCCCATCTAATTCTCAAATCTTTCTCAGAGAGTGTATATCACTTGTTTCTTCTTTTCTCCAAATCATAATTCTTTCCTGCAGATCTCTTCTTCTCCCTGGCCATTTGTTTCAAGTTTCTTTTTCTCTTTATACATATATGTAAGATATATGCATAAAATATATGCCATCAATTAAATCAATGTCAAATTGATTTAAGTTTTGTAAAGGGAATTTATTTCATTTATTTTGGAAAGGATTTCTGGTTTGGTTTGGTTTGGTTTTTTTGTCATATCCATATGGGATGATATTGCAGAAACAATAGAATAGTAGACAATTTGCAGCTTCTGAATTAACTAGGAAGAACTGATCTATTTTTTTCTGCTTTCAGTCAACTGATTTAGGTCAGGATTGGAAAAAATATACCTTGTCACATGGCAGGAGTTACAGCTTCCTGTGTGCTACTATTATATCATCTTAAGAAATCCCACTAATAAAGCATAAAACCAACCAAAAATATCTACCACAAACTAAAGCAGTCAATTAATAGAACAGATGGAGGTCAGGGCAGACAATTAAATCCCTTTCACAGAGGAGAAGATTATTCTACTTCATATTGGAGTTATGTCAGTAATTCCTGTCTGATCTGACTTACACTTTTATTCTTCAAAATAATTCCTTTCATAATGCCTTCTTTGGCATAATAAAGAAAGATCCATCATCTAAAGGTCTTGCTTGCTGCTGTATATGATTATGTATTTTTAAAGTGTTGAGAAAGTGCACCTATGTTTTATTAGCAGTATTTTTACTGATGCGTAGAACAAGAAAATAAAATATTCTTTTTGTCTTTGTTTAGACAGCTGCTACTATCCTTGAATTCTGCCCCTCAAAGGGATGATACAACCACCACCTTGGCAAATTGCTAACTGCTTTCTTTTTGGAGTTTAATATTGTTTCCTATATACACAATTGTACCAAAATAGTTGTATTTCTATACATCAGATCTACATTGGTAATACTAAAAACCGTAAGTACTGTTGTCATATTCTGACAATATTGATGACATTTTTTGTATTTCAACATGAAGGTTTATGCTACCACTAACTCTGAGTTATTTCATTTTCTTTTCTGATTTTGTTTATTTCCTGCATAAACATTTCAAATGCTAAACCATAAGCAGGCGTAGGTAAAAAAAAAAAAAAAAAAAAAAAAAAAATCAGCTAAAGATTTAAATCAGATTGTCCATGAGATAATTTTTAATTAAAAAATCAGCATCAAATGAACCCAAATTTTTTTTAAACCATAGGTCATTTGGAGAAAAGAAAAAAAAGTCTAATATTTCAATCCAGAATATCATAATCATAAGAAGCATAAAAGTTATGATAACTCTTCAACTTCTTTTTAAAAATTAACTTACACTGTAGTAATATTTCAAAGTTAACTATCTCAGAACCCTGTTGCTCTCATACTGTGCTAGTATTTAAAAGCACTGAAATGTCCCCACTGTAAAAGACAATGAAGCTGTCAAGACAGTAATTTTTTTAGTGTTATGGCTGTGATTGCTCTGTCGCAGCTCCAATTTCCATCACATTCATTTTCTTTCTCAAGTTCATCTATTGAAAACTCTTGCTTTGTAAATTAATAAATCAGGTTGCTTAGTTTCTACACTACCATCAAAGGTTTGTCTTTCAGATATGCATTCTTCAATTAATTCTGCCTTCAAATTAATTTGCAGTTTATCCTGAGAATAATAGATCTGAATTTCTTGTGCCCTTATGTAGCTTATTACCTCACTGTTTGTACTTCTGTTTTCAGTTGTGATGGCTTCCTAGTTTATTGAAAATTGATTCTAGTTCTGCCATTGGTTGAACTTTGTATTATAGTCCCACACCATTTTACCTAATTAGTTGTGTTTCACTAATACTTAATGAAAAATCTGAAATAATGATTATATCAGTATCCTTTAAAATATTTACTTCCACTTCATTTGGACAAATAAAGTGTATTTCTTGCAACCAGCCTCCTTTAAACAGAACTGTAGTAACAACAGATGCTCAGTTTCTATCATCCATCCTTTAACTTTTCAATGACTGATCATCATTATACAAGCTTGTAATATAAATTTTTGTTGGTTTGTTTCTTTGTTTTACCCTCCTTTCTAATATTTCCAGGTAATGAAAATGAAAGGGACATATTGTTATTTTAAATCCATAGGAAGAAAAGTTGAATTGCTCTTAAAAGAAGATCACAGGATCTTAAATTGTTTGGAACGGACCTTTAGAGATCATCTTGTCAAACCCCTCTGCTTAAGCAAGGATGTCTAAAAGTTGTTGCCCTGGACCATGTCCAGATGCCTGGTGAGTATCTCCAAGAAGAGAGACTCCACAACATGTCTGGGCAACCTATGCAAGTGTTCAGTCACCCTCATAGTACAAAAGTAACACCTGTTATACAGACACAAAACAAAACAAAACAAAAACAATATGTAACACTGTCACCCAGATAAACTACTGTTTTATTTAAAAGTAAATGTATTGAAAAGATTGGGACATGTGCAGTAAGAAGTATTTTTCATTCACAATTGCCATATCATAATCACTAGAAACAATATTCACATTAATATTTTTGCTAACAAACAATAGTCTTCCAATTGATGTGTTGTCTTTTTTATTTTCTTACAAGAATTCAGTATCAGACACTTCTTACAATAAAATGTCATTGAAACAAGCCAATCAACTATCATTCAACTGAAAAATAAAAGAATTATGATTCCCCAAGTATAGCTTTCATTTTCAAAGCTAAAGTGACATAGAAATATAGCATTTGAAATAAATCTTTTGAAAACGGAATAGTAGCTATATTAAAGGTTTTTTATTATCTGTTTATGCTGTGATGTGATTTTAATTTTAATATGCACTTGAGAACAGAAAAACTTATTTAGAACTTTTTATATATTTATAGGTTTCCCAATTTTAAAAATTATGCTAACAGAACTTGATAATTCTGTCAAAAGCCTTGAATTTGAGGGGATTGGGTTTTTTTTCATTTCTCTAAAATCAACAGGGCTACAGTACTTGGATCAGTATAACATGAATTTCATAAGTACGGATAACTTAATTTCCCCAAATAAAGGCCAGGAATGCCATTACATGAGTTGAGACAGCATTCAGATCGGCTTCTTAAATGCAAATCTGGGCATGGAGATAACTTCTGCTTTATAAAAAGCCCTCTTTTTTATTCCTTGAGTTAATAATCTATAAATATGGTGCAAGTGTTTTCTACACAGTACAAATTAACAGGTAACTTTAATTGGAAGTTAACTATGGTAATAGTTATTTGCTGTTACACCTCTCATTACAAAATAGGTGTGCTTCATTTGCCAACTAATGCTCTATAAGCAGAAGCTCTTTCCATTGTTTCCTTGGATTTACATCTCTAGTCATTCTATGTACGTGTGTATCTTTTTTAGAGGGGTGCATGGCAAAAAAAGTTAGTTTTTAGAGTTTTACATAAAACTTTGTGTATTTTTATGGAAAAATACTAAACTAGAAATAACTACAATGAGATCAGGGAATTCTTGAAGCACTTCAGTAATATTTCATAATTAAGACAAAGTTTTGCTCTTTGCAAGGACTCTGGCAATATAGCTTTACATGCAAAAGATATTAATTTCAAAGGCTGTCTAAAAACCAGTGCAAATACTTGTCTTCTAATCTAATATCCTATTTTGGTGACATTATTTTTAAGAAAGAGTAGACTATAATTCAGAGTAACAGATTGCTCATTATTCATAGGTAATTTACAAGGACTTTTGTCTCATCTTTATAAACCAAATTCATGACATATGACTACCCACAAAAGTAATGCCAGTAATATGACACAGCATAAGAAATATCACCTACGTACCTCTAAAGCAAAGCACAAAGCCTCAACTGATAGAAGCAACACAATATTTCAGTGCAATTAACTCTACTGACTGCGAATTACATTTGAATTAAATGCATTATTTAGTTCCAGATAAAAGAGCTTTGTTTCCACGATGGAAAGACGAAACACAATTTGAATAGACATTTGGTTGTACATCACTAATTTCTTACACTAACAAAAATTAACAGATTTTTAAGATTAGAACTAAGCACCAAATTTTGTCAGTTATTTGGTACATTCATATTAAAACATAAAAATTGAAGCTGGTTTTGCTAGGATTCTGTGAATAGTTGTGTAAGGTTTAAATCCACGTTCACGCTGTGAGCACAAATGGGCAAATCTTCATCACTATCAATGCAGCTGCAGCCAGGTGGAAAAGAAAATAGTTTAAGTTCATACCTGTTCAGAAAAAGTGGTGACTATGATGCCTGAAAACAGATTGAATCTGAATTTTACTTGACCTGACTAGTTTTACCTACACACAAATAATTCTGAACTCTTATTCAAGTAGTGGATAATTGCCACATTTGTGTTGTGTTCTCTTTCTTTGTCTTTTTCCTTCAGAAAGAACAACAGAATGCAAAGCAGTAGAGATGAAATAAAATATCTTTTTTTGATAATGAACCTTGTAGAAAGAGTATTTTAGATACTTTCACCTTCTGTATTATAAGATTTAATAGAAAAATGTTGTATGTATGTATTTTGTGCATAATGTCAATAGAAAATAAAAACAAAATACTGCTGTAAAATGTAGAATACCAGATATCTAGGTCTAAATTGGCATGCAATTCAAGATAAATGTATTTTATATTCACATATACAAACAAACACATTTACCTTCAGAATCAAACAGTGATTTACAGTTCTAAGACATTTCTACAAGCAGTTTGGCTTCCTGCTGGCAAAAGCATTTTATTTTTTTCTTTTGAAAAAGAAAGAAATATGTCATCATCTTCCCCAGTCACTCAACAGCTGTATCAATTTGTTTTCAGGGCAGTGATTAGCATAATTGTGGTGGATTACTTGCATTTGGCACAGAATAGAAATACTTTGTTATTTTTCATCATTGAAGAACTATGCTACATTGTTTCCTCAAGCTATGCAATACTAGGTTTTTTTAAAGATTCTTAATCAAATGAAGTATCCAGTCAGCTTCTCAAAAACAAAACTCAGACTATTTTACTCTCCTCCAGCCTTCTCTGCACATTCCCAGATTAATTCCTTGCAGTATGGTACAAACAGTGCCTCATTTTGTCAGCATTTACTCTACCTATAAGAATAAGAAGACATCTGAAGACCTCTTCAGTCCTTTCCTTCCCAAGAGGTTAAATCCAAAAAATCCTGGGTATCAAACACAAGATTTATATTCAGAATGGGATCCAGATATTCTTCATGTGATTCACTAGTTAACCTTAGAAGCACATAAAAATCACATATACCCCCTCTTTTGTATTGTAATACTCTCTGGGGTCCAGAGCTTTCTGAGATCAATAGGGAACTAGGGATTTTAGTTAATGCAATCTAGAAACATACTGAGAACATATAGGTCTATGAGTTTGTGTATGCAACCCTTCTACATACAGCTAGCAGATATGACATGGGACCTACAGGACATCCAGACCCTCTGCAGTGGTGCTGGAAATGTTACTCCTAAAACTGTACTAGAAGCCTGTTTTATGAACCAAAATCTCTCTCAGAGAACCAAAAAGCTTAATTATCCCGAATTGTTGTTTGATAACCAATGTTGTGCCATGGCTAGTACACACATCTGTTAAATTAGCTGAAAATAGCCATGAGAGTATTTTTCAAAAGGGTCTCAGCTTTATATAATTTCTTAAAAACAAACAAGCAAACAAAAACACTTTGCGATCATTACTGATTTTCCTCCTGTTTTATCCCCAAATTCCAGTTCCATGCTGAGCTGCTTATAGTGTTACCTATGAGTGCTATATGTGTGTTAAACCTAATCAATTATTATATTAATGTACTAGGCCATTTACTTTAATATCCTTGCATGTACATAAGCATGTATAGATAGTCACTATATGACATTAGGCAGACAAATCACAGAATCAGATAATTATTTGGGTTGGAAGGCACCTTAAAGATCATCTAGTTCCAACCCTCCTTACTGTGGACTGGGACACCTTCCACTAGATCAGGTTGCTCAAAGTGCCATCCAAACTGGCCCTGAACACTTGCAGGGATGGGGCATCCACAGCTTCTCTGGATAACCTAGTCCAGTGTCTCACCACCCTCAAAGTAAAAAAAAAAAAATCTTCCTTATATCTAGTTTAAACCTACCTTTTTTTTTTTCAGTTTAAAACCATTGCCCCTTGCCCTGCTAAAAAGTCTCTCTCCACTTTTCTTATAAGCTCCTTTTATATACTGAAAGGCTGCAATAAGGCCTGTCCAGAGCCTTCTCTTCTGCAGGCTGAACAACTCCCACTCTCTCATCCTGTCCTCACAAGGGAGGTGTTTCAGCCCCCTGATCACGTCCATAGCCCTCCTCTGGACCCACTCAGACAAGTCCATGTCCCCAGAGCTGGATGCAGTACTCCAGGTGGGGTCTCACCAAAGTGAAGTAGAGGGGGGAAAATTACCTCCCTCGACTGCTGGCCACACTTCTATTATGCAGTCCAGGAAACAATTTGCTTTCTGGGCTGCAAGTGCACATTGCTGGCTCATATTCAGTTTTACATCCACCAGTATCCCTAAGTTGTTCTATGCAAGGTTACTCTCAATCCCTTAATCTTCCAGCTTCTACTGATATTGGGGATTGCCCCAACACAGGTGCAGGACCTTGCACTTGGCCTTGTTGAACTTCATGAGATGCTCATGGGCTCACTTCTCAAGCCTGTCAAGGTGCCCCTGGATTGCATCCCTTCCTTCAAATGAATCAATTGTACCGCTACCTTGATACCAATCACAGACTTACTGAGGGTTTACTCATGCCCACTGTCCATGTCATTAATTAAGATATCCGAAAGTATTGTCTCAGCATGGACCCTTGAGGGACACCACTAATTTCAGGTTTCCACCAGTAACCAATGTGACCCTTGGTTTCACAACCTACGTTATAACGTGCATAAAAAGGATTACATTCTATGGTTGTCTCCTGTTCTAGAAACTGGAGTGGATGATCCCAGAGATCACCTCCTGTCAGTTGTTTCTAAAAACAACTTAAACTACAGGGTCAAGTAGGCTCGAGAAGGACATCAAATTTTGCTGTTACACAGAGCTATTCCTTTTATATAAATACTGAGGAAGGTAGCAGCTCAACAGCTAATGGAAGGTGGAAAGTTATTTAATAAAAGATATAGGTGGTATTCCCTTGCTGTACTACTGAGTTGTCCAAACAAAACAAACATAACATATCACTCTCTTATGGTTAATGAATATGCAGTGGGTTTTGAACCGTGATAGCATGAGGACAAATTCTTACATGTAATTCATATATGCTGGGACCATATGTTCAACAGGTTTAGTGTTCTTAGAAAGAAACAATACTGAGGTATTTGAACGCTTTTTTTGAGTTAAAAGTTCCCTGTAGAAACTGATATAGCACCACTTCTTGTTCAGTAGAGTAGATTTAAATCATATGAGTCACACTGATAAGACATTTTTAAGTTCTAACACTGCAGATAGTAGCAAAATTTGCACTCCAACTCCTTGAACTGAAGATGACTCAACTTTAAAAAAACCTGTAATCAATCAAATGAGCTGTCTATACAAAACACACAGTGTGATTATTTTCTATTTCACTTTCACTTGCTTACTCATGATGTTATGACTCAGTGAACTCCTGTTAGCCATCCAGTCTGCATAATGTCGAAATCACACAATTTTAATAGTTTTCATTATTGTAGCACAATGTTTTATGTAATCTAATGTTCAAATTGTATTTATGGAATTGTTACTTAGATAAGACTAGTTTATGCTTTTTGAAGATTTAAGGCAGTCATGACTCACACTTATTTTCCAATGGACCTAAATCACTAAAAAACTGCTAAACTATGTCCTGAAAATTTGTAGTAGAGCTAATGATTTTAGGTAAAAGTGTTAAAATTATTCAATTTCATTGCCACCTGAAAGTGAATTAAATGGCCTAGGAGGTTTTGATGTTTCTTATTTCATATTCGAATAATATTGGAAATACTTCATATTCCCATTTCTCACTTGACCTCTTCAGAAATCCATATTGTTGGAGATCATTGGAGTTTACCCACATTTAAGTACTTTAGGTCAGTCATGCTGAAACACATAACTAAATGTAGCAATAAAAAAATGAATGGATACACCACTACAAATTCAAATGGAGGTAAGGAATTCTTCGTGTTCATTAAAGAATCTGAACATTTTAATTCCAGTATTCACAGAAGGTCTCACACTGAGTGTCTCTACCTTCAATGGCAATCGTATCACAATATCAGTGATATAATAAATTTGTAAATATCAGATTTACCTTTAACATCTCAGAGCATAACAGCTGATTGAACTTAATTTATTTTTTCTAGATCTATTGATTCACAGTTAACTACATTTGATTTAGGATTTCAGAATACTCTCCCTGGACGCATATTTATAGATGCATAGAAAGATGTGGAACATCCTGAAACCACATGTAGGCAGAATCTGGTAAAATCCTGGTTAAATAGGTTAGGCAGTAAGTGATCAACTCAATTTACACTATTTGAACTTCTTGAAGAGGATGCAGTTTCCTATTTGGAAAGCTACCGAAATGTTGAATATCAGCCTCAATCAGTCAACATGACCAGACCATTGGTTCTGGGATGTTCAGCTGATAACTTCATTAGTTGCTCCTGCTTATCAAATACGTTTCTTTATGGAAAACACACCAACTATCTTTAGAAAAGGAACAACTTAAAACCGAGTTTTTTCCTTCTTTCTATTTCAAAATTAAGAGAACCAGTGGGAGAGTGTACCCTATAGACAATGTCAGGACAACCTCCTTTATCATGGTACAAGTCTTAGGAGCTGACTTAATTGATGGATTTCAGTCCATACTAAAATTATGATAATACTTCGTCAAGAGAGAAAAAATGTGGGGAGTGCTTTTCTTCTGTCTAAGAGTGTAAAATAAAATGAGAACCAGAAAGCAAACTAGAAATAAGATTTGAAGGCACTTCTTAAACAGAGGTTAGACTGCTCAGCTAAGCGTGCTTCCATTTACAGCCATAAACCCTGACAAAAGGAAGCAAGGCAAAGTTTCTGATCAATGGCACTAAATCCTAAGAGCTGAAAATTAGGTTGAGGAGAGCTGACTCTAAGATTTATATTGTGCCCTGATTTTCCTCAGAGAATTAAGAGCTGATCCATTTCCTAAAACTCCCAAGACTAGAGCTGGAACAATTTATTCCTGGCTTCTAATATGAAGGCTTTTTTATTTCTTCACTTTTGTTGTCACAAATAATACAAGACAAAAAGCTTGATCAGAGTTTGAGAACATGATCAAGAACCTGAGAGTATGTGGCTACATCAAAGGTACTACACAGCACCTCACAGACTACCACAGGGCTACATCTGCACACTCAGCTGTCAGGTTGGGATTTTAGAATGAAATCCCACCATTTAAACTAGCTTGTACATGTGATGTAAGGCTAAAATGTGAGGACAGAGCATGGGCCATTTTTTTTCTTTCATTTTTATTACTATCTATTCGTTGCTAGGAAGCATGTTTTGTATATTTTAAACATAAACTGTAGTTTTCTCTTCTTGAGGGAGATCACTCTGATCATCTGTTTATGTTGAAGACTTCTAGATGGAGTTCTGGATGAGAATAATGGGAAGGAAAATGTAAAAGTGGTCAAGTCATGGGGATTTCTTTCTGTATTTCTGTTAAATGTAAGAGTACATATAGCAAGAGTCACATTTAAAATATGCCTGGATTACCATATCTGGTTATTTTTGGAACCAACACTGATAGCAATGCACATCACTCACAGAGTTCTTCTGTTTTTCCAAATGGATCCCTATTGTCTGCTATAAATAACTCTTCAAAGTTAGTTTGGCTTAAGTTTTACACTTTCGTGAAAACCTTCGGATCCATTTCAATTTCTCTTTTGAAAAACTTCTCATAACTTTCTTCCAGACAAAATAACAAAATCCTTAACATATATTGGATATTTCTGTTGTGTATGTTTTGAGTACCTTGGGGATGCCAATTGAGCATATAAGTTTGTGGCTACGTATACTTGAGGCAGTTAGCAAGCAGAGAAGCTGAAATAAATTTGACACACATTTACAACTTCATTTTCTACTATCCTGTTGTTTTTTGTTTTTTGTTTTTTTTCTTTATATGCATAGCCCAATTATCACCTCACATGAAGGAGGAATTTTTCAAAAGGCACAGCTGGCTTCTGAAGTCCACTAACTTGCAGTAAGAGTTAAAAAAAAGACATCAATAGGCTCTATCACTCTTTTCTATTTTAAAGTTGTTTGCTTCCCTTTTTTCTCCTTCTCCCTGACTTCTTCTCTATGCATTATGAAAAAGAACAACCAAAATGCTGAGAAAACAGTGAAAACTGAAATCACACCGTCCCTCAGTTTTCACTTCAGACTCCTCTCCCCAGCTTTGCTGGTTTACGTCAGTGTACTGTGATAGATCTTGAGATTAAATTTTCTCTCCCTTCTTGGAACACGGTTGTGGCTAATTCTAGTGCAAGACATTCTAAATCTGCCACAGATTGTTACTGCTAAAGAAATTAAGTGATTATTTTGGCTTTGACTTCAGCTTTGTATTCTTTATATCAGCCTTCTATTCTTTATACTAGTTACTTGCCTTTTTCCTGAAAAAAATGTCATGAGTTCTCTAAGGAAAGTAATTGAATCCTACATATGGTGTTCATGCATACGTGTATTGTTCATTATACTAAACAGAAAGAGTTCAGCTATGATCAACATAGATGCTAAACTATTAGACAGGCTCCTGTTCATAAAATGTTGGGTTTTTTTATTCAATTGCATTTCAATTGTTACAAATTGGAATAAACATGGTTCAGTGATGCAAAAATCATAGGAGTTTTCAAAGCTGTTATTTTCTTTGTCTGATTTTTACACTTCATATAATGGTACCCTTGGATCTCATAACTAATCTGTCATACTTTGAATTATTGCTTATGCACTGCTTTATTATCACATCAGATATATTACTATTCCTTCTCCTTGAATTTAGGACCCAATGATAACACTAAATTGAAATGTCATTGTACTGCAGCTAGCGCAATGATTACAGAAAAAGTGACATCTGCTTCAAAGCTCATAGAGCATATAAAGTGAGAAGGAAGAAACATGCATCAGAGAAACTTTTCTGGTCATTTGTATATGTCTTTCCCTTCTCATTAATCAATGTGTCAGGCACAGTATGAAAGAATAGTAATTAGATTAGTCTCAGGTGTTTTATAAATAGCATACATAGGTTTAGAATGGATTATATTTTATGTCTCATTGTATGAACACATGGCAAACAAGCATTTTAACTGGATGTACACATGGTGAATATTTATCCCAAACACATTTAAGAACACCAGCAACAGACACTTGATTTCATTTCTTTTAAATATTTTAGAGAAAATAGAATTATTCTGAATATACTTTTAGTACTTACCACAATGTCGGATTTTTGAGAAGGCTTCAGAATTCCCCCATAGGAGGCAGCATGATAGCATTTTAGTTACAGCTGAAGTTTTTCCTGTTAGAAAGAAATTATAGGGCTCTTCAGTAAATGAAGAAAAAAATGCATGCTTATGAGTCACAAATGGGTAAAAAATACTTACTTATTAAATCACCTGCAATGCTGTTCAAGATTTAAAAAACCCCATAATATTGATACCGAGAGAATAAATACATTGATCACAGTGTCATGACTTCTGTCATAAAAATTATTAGCCATATTTATTCTTTGCAAATTTGTCACTGCTACAAAAATTGAAATGTCTTTATACCTACATACCACAGAAATATGTATTTTGTTGAAAAAAATCTAAGGTAAGTACTTCAAAATAAAAGAAAAAAAGATCATCACAAACCCCTTGGGTTCTACATTATTCTTATGCAAAATATTTCTTTAAATATATGTTATAAATATTCAAATATAAAATATTAAAAATGAATATTCAAATATATTAAAATAAAATATTTTAAGTATTTTTGAAAGCCATTTCACTGTTATTTAATCTTTCTTATGGGTAATTCCAAACTGTAGCTTTTACTTAAAATGACATTTCAATGGACTATTTACAAATAGTTTATCCATTTTAGATAGACTATTTTGAAGACTAAATACCAATATTTACCATCAGTTTCTTCTGTCAGAACTATCTTAAGACCGTGCAATTTAAAACTCATACTTTTATAATGTTAAGAAAGTTATTTCAGGTAATGTGTGTATGCTTCAAGAATTCTTTTGTCCCAAAGGCCAGTGAAGTTGATTTTATGACATTTATAACTACACATGTTTTGCATGGGGAAATATATGCACTACCTTATTTTTCTTTTTCTCTATCTCTGTTAGAGTACCAAAGCACTTCATATCATTTATTCTTATTTTAATTAAGCTGACCAACACAGAGAAGCACTTTGTGTGAAAAACACCATTTCAAAACAAATTACAGAAACAAGGGTGAGGTCATCAAGTATTTCTATTAGCTTGCTAATATGTCAAGCAAACTTCATTTCTGAAAAATCACACGATGCATTTGACTGCAGTATAGTGCCTGTTAACACTGTAGAAGCACTTCTCCAATGAACTCACAAATATGTTCCACAGACTTATATGGCTTTCTGGGTCCATCTGTGTGCTATTGATCAGTAGGAAGAGACAAGACTTCCAGATAACTGATAAAGAATGGACAGTCATCACAGACAATATATCTATATACACACGCATGCATACAAATATGTTATATATAAGTATATGTATTGATATGTATGTGTACCATATTTTAAGCAATAAATCAGGTTTTAGCAATAAAGATCCTAAGGAGCATGGTACTGAGTTTCCAACTTGTGTTTCAGAAATTTTTCTTACAGCATTTAAATAAAAAAGAAACAGATTTTAGACTTCACTTTTGACCAAAACCAATGCTGTAAATTAAATCAGGCTTTAACACTCACTTGCTACTGCCAGGTTCCACAATTTTAATCACACTGAATAACTTTTTCTCATGAATAATTTTGACTCACTACAGCCAAACCACTTCCTGTAAGTGCAATTCATTGTAACAGATGCAAACATAGGCCTCAATTCCATGTAACGAAGGTGATTATCTTTATAAATGGGAAATAAATACCAGTGGATGGATATCTGAATATATACCTGAAAGGGAGGAATTTAGGAACATGGATGCAAAGCAGAATTCCTTATGAATAAGCAACATATGAAACACTCCAGCTAAACTGTGAAAGTGTCCATCTGGACATTTGCTATGGGGGAAGCCTGACAACACTGCAACTTTTCATACACACCGACTGAGGAACTGGATATTGAAGTTTAGGGCAATCTTTATTCCAGACTATGGTAATGTCTTAAATCTCTCCACATGACAGTGGCACTTTTACTGGAGATTTCGCTGCACACATGGACTTTGACAGCCATTCCCATTCTCCAGCAGTAGTAAGTGATTAAACCTAGGATATAAGAAATAAGGAAGGATTTAAGGAATGGCTGGACAGTGAAAATCTACTAAGGCTAATATAGCTTCCCTCTCTGTTCTTTTAAACTTTGATTTCTTTATTTCAGCAGCCTTTATAGCTTAATTTCTGCTACAGGAAGAGAATAAAACTCACCTGAGCTTTGCTGGTAGATGTGGGGATTGCATTTACTGTGTCTCCACACAACTTAAATATTCTCCAGCTTTGAAGCTTAAAAATGAATGAATTGCTACTTGTGATCTAGGTTTTCCAGGTTTATCTTTGTGCTGCATTTATCCTTTTCACCTTCAGTTTGGCTGACAGATATTCTATTTCACCTTTCCAGATTGATTCTAATTGTAGATGACTAGATTATATTTTATACTTTATACTTTCTAGTAAACCACACTGTTTGCTGTTGTACATTTACAGGTCATGTTTAGACATTAACCCTGTAATAGGCAATTGCTCTCAAAAACACACCTGCAAATACTGCACTTCCTTTGTATCAGTATGCTTTTGGGGCAAGCAAGGACACACGTATTAAAAGACACATGTTAAATTCTAAAACAAAATATAGATGTCGTCTCCAAATATTTTTATTTTTTTAAAGTGTCATTTTATCTCCATATTTGTGACAACTGATTTCCTCATAACTATATAATGTTAATAAAAATGTTAAGGGAATCTGGCAGTCCTTCTAAGTGTATTTTCCTGAAGTCTAAACCAGGTTTTCTCACCACTCCACAGACTCATAGAAAAATTAAATCTGATGGTGCTATAATGACCCTAGTTTTAATGTTATTCTGTTCAAGCTTACTTAATCGGTTCATTTATCAGAATTATCACAACACCCTCTGATTTCATAGATGATACAACAACAAGCAACTAAGACTGATGTTCTGTCATTATATTTACACAGTTATCTTAGTCTTTACCTGAGAAACAAAATCTGTCTCATAAAATTTTGTTTTGTTTTATTTTGAACATGACCCACTCTTTCCAGCTACCTCAAAAACCTCTGTCAGGTCTTGACAATACCCAGTTATATGCTAAAAATATTTGTTTATTCCTTGATGTTCAATCTTATCCATCACAATGACTGGACTATTGTAATTAACTTTGGTTTGAGTAGACAGGTTCATGAAGTGTCTCTGAGAAAAAGTACTGTTTTAAATGCAGCCTTACATTCTTTAAATACATCTTTAAACATATATATTTTACAGTGTTTACATACTTTTCCCCATTGATTCAGTTTCATGTAAAGTTTTTTATTTTGTACATTTTATTAATAAACTCTTCCCACTGCTAAATTCAAGAATTTCATACATAGCAACCCATTCCATAACAATTAAGATTTAAAATTTTTTTAACTATAAATAGTAAAACACTGACTAAACAATGGGTAAATGCATCTGGGCAGTTCTGTGATATTCTCTCAGCATCAATAGCCCCAAAGTCAGAATATCAGAGAAGCAGATGACACTATTTCAACCGTTTATTGCCTGGAAAGCTTGAGAGAGGGATGTTTTCAGAAGAAGAAAGCCAGTTATTTAGACTTCACAGCAGGAAATGGACACAGAAGAGCTAGAGGAGTAACAGAGGCATGCAAATGAAGCTAACTTTTTCCTTAATTTAGGTATTTGAAAGCTAAATAACTAAATCTGACCTTAGGTTTCCTTTGTATTTAGTGGGAAAAAATAGGCATCGCAAATGCTGTAAGACTTATATATGTCTATGAATCAAAGACTGTGGGCTTTAAGTAAGAAAACAAACAACCTACTCTTCACATGTACCGAGGTAATGTTGACTTACAGAAATCTAATAAACGAGTGGTGGCATCTTATTTTCTTTGCTTAAAAAAAAATCTAAGTATCAAACAATGCACAGGCAGTAAAATGCAAATTCTCTTTGTTAAATGTGTAGTAACCCTCTTGTTGCATATAGAGAGGAAATTCACCAACAAGAAATCTCCCAATTTGGGGACTCATTTTTCAATTTTAATCAAAAGCAGCACACCAGAAGAAGACAGGATGCCTCTAAACCACACACTCCCCTAAATGAAGATATTCCACATTGTATTCCTTGTCTTCAAGCAGATCAGATAGATGCATTGTAACCTGTGTTGATTCTTTCTCCCTCTGACATAGTAGTTTCCTCCTGATTCTCTGCTCATCTCTTTCTGCTTTAAGTAATTAAACCTATGAACATACTTGTGCCTCTGGTCTTGATTCCTGCCTGTCCTGTAAGAATCCCCTTGTGGTAGTATACTCAGAGAAAGCAGGAAAAAGAGACTGACACTCTTCTGAAGTGAGAGGTGAGGGACTGTATCCTCAGCCACAGGCACCTAGAATATCGCACAGAACAGGTGGGTGGCTTCAGAAAGAAACTACAAGAAAAAGAAAGAATAGGAATGTATGCATCTGTGGCAAGGTCTACAAGGTCAGGAAAAACCTGAGCAGAGACAAGAGATGAACAGAGAAAGTAGGCAGAACAGCCTGACACAATCGGCAACCAGAGACTGCTCTTCGAGAAAATGGGCAGCTACCAATTGCACAATTGCAGCAGCAGAGGAACTGTAACACAAGAACAGAATGGCTGCAGCCATCTCCACAGGGTGGAGGTCGGGGAGGAGGAATGAAGCTCTTTATAAGACATGAGAGAAGCTAGGAACAAGTGATGTTGATTTGCAGAGAGCCCTATTTTTTTTCCAAATGTACTAACATTTCTTGGAAACTCTTCTTGCCTTCAAAATTATTTAGATATGAATATTCATTAAGAAGACTGGCAAAAGACAGGTTCATTTCTCATGTGGGCTACATCAGAATTACCATGAACTACTTATCAAAACTAAGATATCATGTATGATACAGCAGATAAGACAAATAAAATCTCCTCATCAGAATAACAAATGAGGGTAAATATTTGAATAGTATATAGTACACGTTTTGTTAGAAAACTTGAAGATTTCTGCAACACCAACAAATGGAAATATGAAGGATTAAAGGATGATGACATCAGTACAATGAGGTTCCAAAGAAACCTAATAATTATTACCACAGGTCAAAAAACTGAGAAGCTCCAGGAAAAAAAAAAAAAAAAAAAAAAAAAGCTCAGGGGAAAAGCAAACCAAAACAAACCCAAAACACAACAAGCAGGCTGGAAACAAAGAGGTTAGACTCAATTTGAATCAGAACAAAAACAAAACAAAACAAAATAAATCTTCTGAAGAATTTGCAAACTGCTATCATAAGTCACGAAGAATTAAACTCATGAAGCCTGAGCCCAAAACAGCAACACACACAAGATGATGTAAAAAAGAGTTATTTGCCATGTTAAGAAATTCTGAATATAAACGAAATGCTAAATCCCCTTAGGGCAACTCC